>NC_041399.2:29277554-30612554 GCF_900747795.2 Erpetoichthys calabaricus
TTAAGGTACTTTCACAGCAAGAAAACGTTTGACGTTACCATTCATACAGTCAGCAAACACAGTATGACATTATTGTCGATAGATTGAAGATAAATTGGACAGATATTCAAAAATATAAAAAGAAATACTTGAAAAACTGGTAACAAGATTTAATGTGAGGAATAGAAGTGCTGTTGATTTTAATGACTAGCATATGACAGTGTGCCAACAGCTGAATTGTACAATATTGACTAAATGAGGTTCACTGATTTGTATTGAGGCTAATATCTTCTTTAAACAATTCCGTGTAAATTGTGCGTATAAAGTCATTGGAAGCTATTCCTCAGGACAGCCTAGCTGGATGGTTACCTGCTGGAGTGAAGAAGATAATCAATAGCAGGAAATAGAGTCGAGCATGAGACTAGGAGGCTTCAGCGCAGTTAGTACTGATAAAAGCAGACGATGTCAATATTTGGGAATAACACAACACTAGAATAATAGACAAAAGAGAAGTGCATGTGCTGCTGAGTGTTCAAACAGGGGTGGAATTAATGCATAACTACCAGATGTTCCCTAAGGCTACAAAAGACATTATTTACTGCAGGTAATGCCAAACTATAGCAAAATCAATGGTTTAGACATCCTAAAATAGTGATAACATGTCAAAAGTTTGTTTCTTTTTCATTTTGCACATAGAAGGAGCATACAGGTGTATTTTAGAATTATGTTTGCTTATAACTGTTAAGAAAAAATAACATTTGAATTCTTTTTTATTCAAGCAGACAAAGAAATAGGTAAGACCATGAGAAACATGTCACAGAATGGAAAAAACACAGTAGTGCAGAATTCATACAGCTATGAACTCAGCTGTATCAAGTGCTTATTCTCCTGATGGAATTATGTGTATTGCATACAGTATCTATCTATCTATCTATCTATCTATCTATCTATCTATCTATCTATCTATCTATCTATCTATCTATCTATCTATCTATCTATCTATCTATCTATCTATCTCTCTCTTTCAAATTAGCAATAAAATATTTTCAATAAGGTCCTGCATTAATAGTCATTTTAATACCACGTGGTAACACCTTCAAGCATCTTCATTCTGTGGAATTATATGGAAGATAATAATTCACAATACGGATTTTATTCAAACATGCTTTTTAAAAACCCGGTGTGCAATTAAGTACTTAAAAGGGCTGAGAGGCAAAACTAGATACAAATTGCCAAAAAAAGAAATTAAAATGTAAATGTTAAAGGAATACATATGTGGCTTAAAAATGAATGCACAATGAAAAACATTACCTGTGTGTGGATCTCAAAAATACTAATAACCTGTTTGAATTCCTTATTTTTCAAATTGATATGAAAGGATTTGAACATCTAATCCTACAATTTAAGAAAGAAAAAAATCTCAAATCCTCTATATCAGAAAAAATCTTTGGAATTCTTTCTTTGATGAGTTGGTCCAATACAGTTACCCACTGTAGCCAAATCATGTCCATTAGCACATTTGTCACACGTATGGAGTAATAATTCAAGTCATCTTGACAGAAAAAAGATTAAAAAAAAGACCAACTTCAAAACAAACAAAATATAATGTAGCTAAAGTTATACATGTCACTATTAGGGCTGTTGTAAATAAATATGTACTTACATGTATACACAATTAATTACATTTCTACTCTATTATTATTTCTATTATCTTTAATGAAGACCACTGTTTTAGACTAAGCTTATTAGAATTAAAAAAAAAAAACATATTATAGGAAATCAGTGAAATACAAATATATTACTTTATTTAATTTGCACAGTAAATGGGTTTGAGCACTGATTCAAAACAAACTGAGGACACCAGTTACCCAAATTCATTTGAATATATACATCTAACTAAACCTAGCTGTGAAATTTTGCTTTGTTTATTTCAAGATTATAATTTGATATATGTCATTCCAAAACAATATGCTCCTAACTCCTCATTTAACAAACACACAAATATTTATATGTATAAAATAAATAAATGCATTGTGTGTGTGTGTGTGTGTGTGTGTGTGTGTTTATATACGTAGGTACATGGTATTAGGTTATATATTAAGTTACTTTCTAATCTACCTGAATTTAGTTTCAGCTAAATCAAAACTCTTTTATCAAAATCAAATTTTTTTTAAGGCAAACCTTAACTTAAAAGTTTAGAAGCCGTTTTCTGAGTTTGCCAAGGTTAGCTGAAAATCTTTTTCCTCAAATTCTCTCCACAGTCCTGGGCATTCTTTATTGTGAGAGTCAGTCTTTTCATTTCATCTGAGTAATTTGTAACCATTTTAGTCCAGACCACTCTAACATATTGGTTAGAGCTATAAAGCAAATCCAACCACCATATAATACAAGATGTTTTATTATTATACATTGAAACAATCTTATTCATTAGGGTAACTAGGCCAGTCTTTCCATGTTTACTTGCAGTCGTTACAAAAGGAAAAATCAAAGTGCAGAAGTACGACATGAAGCCATACTCTAATGTTACAGAAATGAAGTTGTTTTATTTGCAAACTAATATCCAAATTCATTTTAGAAAAGATATGTTATCTGAATCATGAAACATGTAATGGGACAAAAAATGTTGCATTTTCAATAAATATGTTAGCTCCACCAAAAGGCAATTAATAGAAAAAACATTTTTTAAAATGTGTCTTATACTGTTTAAATCAAGCTTGGTGAATTATGTTATCTAAATATGCAGTATAATTAGGCAATAAGTCATTTATCTAAATTTCAAATGCACATCATATTTATGTTCAAAAATTCAGTTAAGGTTTATTGTAATTGATTAGTTCTGTCAATAATAGCCTTAGTAAGCCTTACCTGTTACTGACGAGCATGAATGGTGAATAAACGTTTATTACACTGAAGAGTAAACCTATCTTTAAAAACATTTTGTATTGCGCAGATCACATAACTATACTGACATATTATTGCTCAAAAATGCGTTGAAATCCTAGTAAACCAAAGGATTGTGTTTTATTTAACATTCAGTTTGTTGCAGTCCAGTAAAACTTAGGTTTAAGTTAAGGTAACAACTTTTGTACCTTTAAGTTACACAAACTTTAAAGTAGAATAAGTGAAATTGTATGGTTTACATTGCTTTCAAATAATTTTCCAAAATCAAAATGAACATGTGGATGCCAGCTTAGTTTATAAATTAAAACTACTATTTTTTTCTTTGTGATGCTGTCTTTGGAAATGTTTTACATTACATATTTACACATGTATAAGTGTGTGTGCATACACATACTGTATATATATATATATATATATATATATATATATATATATATATATATATGTTCTTACATATATAATAGGTATTATTTTACATTATATATGTTTTACAATAGATAGATAGATAGATAGATAGATAGATAGATAGATAGATAGATAGATAGATAGATAGATAGATAGATAGATAGATAGATAGATAGATAGATAGTACTGTGCAAAAGCCACTGAACAAATCTGTTTTTTAGCTATCTGGGTACTAAGTCTTTATTTGCTGTGAAAACAATATGTATCAGTAGAATAAACAATAATAGAATAAAAAGTAAAGGTATCTTGTGTGGCCACCCTTTGAATTCAATATTGAGGCAATTCACTTTGGTGCAATGCTGTAAAATGGTGTTCATTTGGCATCTGGTAACTCTTCATGTGTTTTTGGCTGGATTTGCCATCGCTGTTTCTCCCACATGTCTCTGTTAATATTAAGGTTAGCACTCTGAGGTGACCGGACTAACACTGTTCTGACTGTAGTCCTCAACTCCAAGGAGGTACTTGTGTGTTTGGGGTCAGTATGATGGTGAATGATAATGTTTTTGCCAATAAGTTGTTTAGTAGTTATCACTTCACCAAATTTGTTCAGATCCCCTGAAAAATAACCTCCCTAATCATTATAGAGCAACCATCATGCTTCACAAATGGCAGCCGGCAGGCATCAGTGTGCTTCTCATCAATTCTTCTTCAGACATACCGTAGTAGGATCTTTATGTCCAAAAAATGTCAGTTTTGGACTCATTGCTCTATAAGAATTTCTGATACTGATTTTTTCCAATCCTTTCATTTAGCCTTTTCACAAGAATCATTTCTTAGCTACAACTTTCCAACACCATGTCTTTTAAGACTTTTTTGTACAGTCGAAGTGTGTACTTTGGTGCCAGTTTACTCTGCCAGATATGGAACAAACACATCACCGCATTTCCTCCTGCCCTTTAAGAAAAGTAACTGTAAAATATTGTTCATCATTTGCAGAAAGATTTTTCAACATTTCACTTTGTTTTCCATCTTGCTTTGCCTACTTTCTTCAATTTTATTTATTACAACTTGAAAGCCACATCTTGAAAATCTGGTTTGGTGTGCAATTGCTAACTGACTGCAGCCTCTGTTGTTACAAAACGGTGATATTATGTCTGTCTTTGAGGCACACTATCTGTAACGTTGCACCACCAGCACACTTGGTTTGAGTATTCACTTCATCAATTTCAGTCAGGTGTGCTGTGTGTGTGTGTATGTATGTATGTATGTATGTATATATTGTGGTCTTCCAAGGGAATGATGGGTCGAAAGGCAAGATAAAGGTTGGAGTACCAACCCGGCTTTCTCCTTTTACTTGAAATACCTACAACCAGGGGTTTATTTCTCCTACCTTTAAAGGGACATTACAATATTGTTTTTGATTAGCTGTTAATGTAATTTAATTTTTTATTTACATTTTATTATGTTTTATTATTTATTGGTATTTAAAATAGACAGTTGTAGTGAAATACTCAAGTAACTGATTTTCTCTCTATAACTAAACAGTGGACGATGGTACAAGTACAAACAACAATACTACCCTCTAGCATTCTAATAAATAAAGGCACTGAAAATCAAGGAACCTTTCGGGTTCTTTCGCTGAGATTGCAGGAGCTCTGTCTCCTCTGCTTTCGAATCAATGAGTGACACCTCCTTCCAGGAACTTGGGCTTTTAAAGTCCTGGCACCGGAAGGGGCGGAGGCAGTTGCCTGGTTTCTCAGCACTGTAGAGGCAAAGGAAGATGACACACTTAACGGCAGTACACACTCTCAGTGTGTATATATATATATTACATTATATTAAAAAGTTTTCCATTGTGTCTACGATATTCTGCCTTGACCACTCCCCTCCACACTGCTCGCCCAATCATTACTCCTACTGTGCACATCCTCTCTCTGTACCACCCTATGACACTCTCTATGCTAACTCTTCAATGCAGTTGGTTATAATGGCAAGGCAGAAAAGCAAATTATCTATTCAAGAACGTCAAATTTAGGTCGTGCTAGAAAAAGACCGGCAAGAGCTGATAATTAATGTCGAAAAAAAATGAACAAAATAGAGCTGCATATAATAAAAATCAAGTGGAAAGAATCGTTCAGTAAATGAAAAAGAGAAAAATATCCCAAAGAATATTGAATGGAAATGGGAAAAAGCATTGTTTGTAGAATATAAGTTAGAGGATAAAGTAATTCAAAATATTGTAACAGTCTGGAAGAGAAATTAGCACCTAGGCAGTGTGTCCTAAAAAGCCATGCAAATAGGGTTGGCTCAGTGTGCTGTGGAGAGTGGCGGACAGAGGAGCCAGAACTGCTACTCTTAATTAAAGCAGCCATTAGGATGCTGTTGGCGGGAAGTTGTTAAGGAAGTTCCTTTAGTTTAAAAAAAAAAGGTATGGAGGGGGTAAAAAAATCAGTTTTAGGGGTGGTTGACACATGGTTGTTCTTTGTTTGTTTTTTGGCCACCGTTGTTTTGTTTTTTTTTTTTTTCTGAATTTGCATTGTCACGGAAGAGCAATAAAACCTTTGTTTTGGACTGCTACAACCAGAGGTTTGTTTCTCCCACCTGGAAAGGGACATTATAATATTGTTTTTGATTATCCATTACTGTAATGTAGTTTAATTTTTTATTTAATTTTTATTATGTTTTATTATTTACTGGTATTTAAAATAGACAGTTGTAGTGAAATACTCAAGTAACTCATTTTCTCTCTATAATAACTAAAGACCAAATCATCTTCATCCCACGCCACACACTCTTCTATATGCCATCTCTTTACATGCAATCGCTTTCTGTAACAGAGGAGCGCCCTGACGCCATTTGAGCGGCTCAGCTGCAAGATAGGTGTTCGCCCCCGGGGTTTGAAGAGCAAAGTGAACAGGGGGTGGAGCCGGTACTGTATATATATATATATATATATATATATATATATATATATATATATATATATATATATAATGTATGTATGTGTGTGTGTATATGCAGAATTATTTATTGATTCTTACTCTATTTTATACTGTTACCCATATGGCATTCCATTACAATAAAGTCACAGTCCTCTTGTGTGTTATAAAAGATGATTAAATGAGGAAGAACATCCAACCGTAATAATGAATGCTTCAATGCCCCTAAAATTTGGGGGGCAACAAGACAACATGAGTAAACCCAAAAATTTTATATCTGCATATGTGCCTACAACTATCTATATCTCTGTCTATCATATATATATATATATATATATATATATATATATATATATATATATATATATATATATACACACATATATTATATATATATATATATATATATATATATATATATATATATATATATATATATATATATATATATATATATACACATACACACACACACACACACACACACATATTATATATATATATATATATATATATATATATATATATATATATATATATATATATATATATATATATATAAATCTTGTGCAGGTTCGCGGGTAAAGTGGGATTAAAGAATGGTATTGTATATAGGAAAATAAAATGACCAGCAAGTAAACAAGTTGCAAAGGTTTCTTTTTCTAGTTAAAGTTTTGAGTGCAAAGATTCACTTATTGCATTTTAGAGATTCCAGTAAAGTACTCTTAACCTCAGTTGACAACAATAGCATATTCACATTTTTAAAGCAAAAAAATTATTTATAGGATAACTATTATTGTGCAATGAATTACTGCATTTCCTTATACTCAAGGTTTTAATAGTCAAATTAAACACTTAAATTACAAACAGTCTGTTTGCTTATTGTCATGTGGTGCTAATGAAGGTTTTTATTTTTAATATATTCTTATTGATCATTGTTCCAGATCATCTAGAATGATGTTGCATGTTGGTTGGATATGCAAGTAAAAATTTCACAGTACTCTGTAAACATGACAATAGCACTAACATTAATACTACTAAGTATCGATATATCTGTAGTTAGACAGATGGAAACAATTTTTAAATATTATTATGCTCTATTTCCGTGTCATGCAAAATAAATTGTACTGCACTGGAAATGCTGTTTTAGTAATTATATATATCAAAACAGTTCCTGTCACATAATACCCACCTTTAATAAAACTCTACGTGTAGCTGCTTTCAAATTAAACTAGTTCACATAGCATATGTATCTTTAACAAACATGCTGCTAATGTCATTTTCTACAAAAAAAGCATATAAAATCGTTGGACTATCTTGATAGCTGCATACATGTCAAACTGTCATTTCTTGTCCTGCCTGCTGAGGAAAAGCATTATTTACTGAAAGCAGAAGTTTATGCATCTTTTATTTTCCTAATGTAGCTCACTGCTGGCTGCTAGAATAATAATAAATGCACATATTTAAGGAAAACACAAGAACAGCATGTGACAAGAAGAAAAATATTAACCATTTCCTTTGGCGGATGATGAAAAAGCTTGTTTGCTGTACATATGATGTATTTCATCTCCAAGACATCTGTACTCTTGTTACACAAGAAAGGCTGGGACCCATGCTTTAAATAGTAATCTGTGGTAGAGATGAATACGCATCGTTCACTACCATACTGCTGTTACCTGAATGTAAACTAGTGTTTGTTACAAATTAAAATGATTTTGAAGAAAGTGCTGGAAATACAACTTTCTGCCTAACTGAGAAAACAGAGCCCTCCTTCATGTCACGGCAGAGTGTTCAATGATATCGGTGACATCAAGCCAAACTTTCAGTCTTTTTTCCATGAAAGTTTATAAGCACATTCTCGCTTTCCACGCTACTGTCTTATAATTGTATGTTGTTGTATTACTTCTACATCATTTCCTACTTTTTGTAAAGCAGCTCCTCTTTGCAAGTGCTTTGAGTACGGCGACAGAGGCTTACATTTGGCGCAGGTGTCTGCAGATTAATGTGGGACTTATTTCCTGAGGTGAAATATTAAAAACTATTGAAATGCAGGTCCTGTACTCTGTTGATGTTTTTACAAAAACACATTACAAGCCTGGGTAATAATCTTTGGCAGCAATCACAAGTGCATTTTATTTAAGAAGGTCTAATTTTTGACATGTTTTCTTTTCGTCTAGAATCTGAATAAGGGTGATGAAATGTTTTTAGTAATACATTTTTTTAAGAAATCATGCCCCTTTTCCTGTAAATACCACTGGTCCTGGACAGTTTTGGTTACAGTTATAAAAGCCATACTTATACATTTCTGAATCACCTTCAGTCAACTCATTTATTTTTATTTATATATTTTTTTACTTAGCAGCTGATATTTTAAAAAATGGCAGTGAATAATGTGCAAGTTTTAAGGTTACAAAAATGACAGTATTTTCTACCATTTGATTGAGAGCTATTATGAGCAACCTCTTCCTCTTTGTGGGACAGAATATATAAAAATACACCAAATTTTAAACATGGGTTTGTGAGTTTAGGCTTCCTCTTTTTTTTCCCCTGAATTTGTTACAAATGTTATAAAAAAAAAAATTCAGTATAAGAAACCTGAACGTTCACAGAGGAACCTAAATCTTCCTTGGGTAGCCCACCTTGGAGTCATTACAGAAACAAGCCCAAATTTGACATAACCCTTGCATTAAAATGATTTTTGATGTTTATGTGCAAGCATAAAGTTCTGCATAAAAATAGCAGGGTTTGCATTCATTCTGTCATATCTCATATATTAACAATGAACAGTAATGTTTGGGGATGACTTTGCCTGCCAACATTTGAAGGAGGACTTGGTGAGTAAAACCAGAATATAGCCAGCAGAGGCAAATGCATGTAGACATAATTCTTGATTCTTCAGTCTGTCAAGAATTTGATCAATGTGTTTTTTCCTTTTTTTGGCCTATAAAGGTATCAATAGTAAAATGAAATATACCTAAAAGTAAAAAAAGGATATGTATAATGATGCATTTAAAGCAGTAGTATAGATCTAATGAATGCTAGCATAATAGAGGAAACAGCCTCAAATTAATAATAGATGCTAATAGACCTCCGTAAATTGAAATAATACGTGTGATAATACTATAAGACAAGATTAGCATGTCAAGCAGGAGATCCATAGTGTAGCTGTCCAAAGTACCGTGTTCCTCATAAAGGTGTAAAGTCTGTTCTGTCTTAAAACTTTAATCGTATTACTATAAAGCAGTGCTAAATTTTAATATAACTCATAAGAGGATGGCTTGTATCTCAAAACAAAATTGAAAGGCATTCTTAACTAATCGCCTGACCAAAGACATGGCCCTAAGGTTTTTTTTCAATTGCTTCTTCAGTACCTCTGAAGCTGGAGAATTGCTCTTCCTGAACAAACTCTTTTGAGTTTTGTTAGGTGATCAGCTTAAACTGTTTTGGCCATACCAATCTGGAACAGTTCAAGGAAAGTGATATCATGATCGCACATCCATGCTAAATTGAAAACATCTTGGCAGCTGCAGGCAGGAGAAAAAATAAAAAGCTATATATTAGAGTTTAACAGTCGATTGGTTAGCTACATAAATATATACGGTTGTCCACGTGCAGAAGACAGTCTGCTCTTGTCTCTACTGAAAGGTGCAACTTCATGGAAAACTTTAAAACGTGTAAATTGTAATGGAATGCTGGAATAAAACTTTTAATGTAAAGCAGGTCTTCAAACAGGAAAACCCTCCAGTACATTATATTGTTGTGCTCAATGACAAAGTTTTAAATTGATTATTATCTTTCGATTGATGATAACAAGCTTTGACTATTTGTCTTTCTTTGGCCAGACTGTGCCACAGTGTTTTATACCTCATGTCAGTCAGTCAGTCATTATCCAACCTGCTATATCCTAACAGAGGGTCATGGGGGTCTGCTGGAGCCAATCCCAGCCAACACAGGGTGCAAGGCAGGAACAAGTCCCTGGGCAAAGGTGCCAGCCCACCGCAGGGCACACACACACACACACACACACACCAGGGACAATTCAGGATCGCCAGTGCACTTAACCTGCATGTCTTTGGAGTGTGGGATGAAACTGGAGCTTATACCTCATGTTAAAGGAGTAATTGGCATTTAAATAATTAAACTGAATAATAATAATGAACTCACTTTGGTCTATTTGGTTTCTGACATTGTTCATTTGATATGGTGTCTTTCAAAGACAAGCTATTACAAAACAGTAGAAAATACTGAAATAAAAATATTACAACTGTTAAACAGATTAATAAGAATAATTTTAAAATCACTCCCTTGGTTAAGGTCATTTCAGTTGACCATTTAATAATGTGTGTGTAATTCTAATAGCCATAACAATTCTGTATGCTAAAATAAAGATCATTTGGTACAAAAATGCAGATATTAGAAATATTAAACAAATTCATCACCTTCTTCTTCTTATTATTATTATCATCATCATCTCCAGTCTTTGTTTATCATTCTGACTTCTTTGATGAAGAAGACATTAAAGTAATTAAAACTGCTACAAGTATTTAATATATTTCAACATTATTATATAAAAGATTAAAATAATGCATTATTGCTGCCTATTTAATTGTAACAATTTCAGAATATATCTGTTTTATATAGCAAATAATCTTCAATATTAATAATTATCAAAAAACTATATAAATTAAAATAAGACTGAAAAAAGTGTTAATAATCATTAACTTTGATTCTTTGCTTGTTTTGCCACAGCTAATGTTTGTGTATTAAAGACTGTGTGATTTCTGTTATATGCAAATTAAAAATAATCTCACTGTAAATACAAGAACTAATAATGATGTTGAATTTATTTCATACCCTACAGTGGAAATATTAATAGTAATTTTCTGTAACTGTGCATTGTTGGTTTCATTTAAGTGAAAGTTTTGTTTTTTTTATAGTGACTCCTATCATATATTTCAATAAAATGAAAAGTACAGACTTGTAAGTATTACAAATGTTACTTGAAATAATATTATTCTATTCAGAAATGGTTTTACTTTAATTAAGCTCATTCACGGCTTATTTTAAATATTAAGCTGAAATTCAAGTGAAAGTTTTTTTTTTTAAATGGAGTCCTTTATAGTGACTACTATCATATATTTCAATAAAATTAAAAGCACAAACTTGCAAACATTACAAATGGTTTCTTGAAATAATATTATTCTATTCAGAAATTGTTTTATTTCAAACACGCTAATCTACTTCTTATTTTAAATAGCCTCTGCAGAAAGAGAGAATTATCACGGAGTGTTATGCAAAGAATGTATGAACACAAATACAAATATGCATGTTTTGATTATTTTAATCAAACACAGATTTTTTTCCATATGTCCCCTTGATAATTAGGATTATAATAAAACAAAACAAAGTGTAACCAATGAAAACATTAATGAATATTCATAAAAATCCACTTTGACTCTTTTTAATTTGGCAATCTTTTTAAAGATTGCAGGTTTTTCAAGTGTAAAAGGCAATTTAGACCCTTTTTACAAATATCATTTGAACAGTAATAATTGTAATATTTAGAGTTTGTTATTTTAAAGACCTCAGCTAGTGTTTATTTCTACACAGTAGTATTGTTATGGAGGCCCGCTCGTTATAAAGGTGACGTTTTCACAGACTCACTCGCTCCTTGGGCTCCAATTCTAAACACTACAAGTAAACAATGGCCATACTTGTTAATACTCCATACTTGTTAATTGCACTGGCAGACTAAAGAAATGCACCTTATAACCTAAACGGTGTGCCCCTAAACCTTTTTTTAAATTTATTCGCCATTACCTTTACTTATTTTTTCCATATAAAAACTCAACTTTGCTTGTGTTGTTGCTGACTCCCTTGTGCTACTACAATTTTAAAGGCATCCATATGTTCTCTACCCCTACTTCATCCTACTTTAGGGTCTCTGTGGGTTGGAGCCAAAGCCAATGCTGGCCATCATCAAGCCCAAGGCAGGAAGCCTCTCTGGACAGGGTGCAAGTCTACTGCAGGTAATACGACTACATTAAATATGTACAACATTACACGGAGATAATAATAATTTACTAAGACTGAACTGAGTGAGACTGGTTTAAATAAGCAATCTTTATTTTATATAGTGTCTTGATTGAAAGGACTATTTGAAATCATGTGCAAAGCAATTATGAATAATGCAGTATTACAAAAGAAAAGGAATAAAAGAATGCAATGAACAGGAGTGGGACAATTATAGGAAATACAATAAAGCCAACAGAGCAGTAAATCAAAAAGGACATTAGGTTTAGATAAGGATAAAGTACTGTAGAAGCAGGGATTTAAAGAATCACAATATGAGCAATGAGAATGCAAATTTTTGAAGGCAGCGATGAAGAGGTGGATCCTCAATTTGTATTTTAAAGTTTGCCTCTAAAGGATACCAAAGAATGAATTAATCGGAATGTGTTTTATATAGGGCTTCTAAAAGTAAGTATGATATCAAACACTTTCAAGTGCCCATTGGAGAATTGTCTAACTTGGTAGCACTAATCTCTAGTCAGGTTAGCAGTATAAAGCCTCTTATCCAGTCACGACGGAGATATCTCAGTGCAGACATCACCCTAATGGCACATTTCTGGACCACAGAAAGTCACGAGAATTCCTCACAGAACCCATGGAGGACACAGCGGCTCCACAAAGATAATCCATCCCGAATCAAACCAGGGTCCAAATTGTTTTAGGCTAAGTTATGCTGGCATTTTATTTTATCTTCTGTTCACACTGTCATATAGACTGTGACGTAATGCTCTAAATGAAACACAATAATTCACACTAAATACAGTAAATATAAACGTACTGAGTAAAGTGACATATACCGATAAAAAAAAATCAAAATTCTCATGTGTTGCATATCACATTAAACTGAAACAAACGTCAGTAAAGTAATTAGCTCACCTCTCCTCTGGGTAAGCATTACTTTAATTGGCTCTCACAAGGGAATTTTATGAAGCTGAAGAAATGATAGACTTACTGGGGAATTCCTATACACCAGAGAAAGAAGGCTAATGCATAAGTCAGAATCATTACCCAGTGCTGTTTCTGTATTTTTTTGTTTAAATATTCCGACATTGTTGTTGACTTAAACTGTATGTTATGACCATTGTCTACTAACAAACTGGCTATTAAAGCTTCCTCAAACAGTAAAAGGAAACAGAAAAAGACAAACAAAATGCTGTGCTGACTAGGGAAATGCTCAGATAGCAATATGAAGGGAACAAATCAATTTGGGCTAAAAGCCTGGGATAGTCTGTTTGGGCTCTTAGATGCCCAATTAGCCCTTCAGCCTGACAGACATCTTTGTGGCTATTAGACATAAACTCTCTTCTTCTGTAGCCCAGCCTCTCGTTTGTAACCGTGATGAGCCTGGAGCTGTTACCGGCTGCCACTGCCGCAGTGTCCGGCCTCTTATCTTTTTGCTTTTTAACCTCGCTTTTTCCTTCATGAGCACTTTTCATTGAAACTTCCACAGGGCTCCTAAAAACACTCTGATGTTATCCCTACAGTCTCGTCGACTGTTATTCTTCTGCCATGTGGAGTCATTTCAGTTTGACTCTCTCTGATTGTCAAGTTCAAGGAAATCCTCAATTGAATGGCTTCTAGGTCATTTTCTTGGACCTTTCTCTCCTTCTGTGTCAATCCACCCACCCACACCCCACCCTTGCTACCCCAAGCCAAGTACAATTTGCTGAGGGCTCAAGAGATGCTGCTGCAATTTAAAAAAAAAAAAACACAGGCAATGCTAACTTCGGTCTCTACATATATAGGGCATTAATTGGCAACAAAAGAGAAAAAAAATTCAGCTCTTTATTTTTGGGTGTGATGAGCACTGGCCTCACTGCAATTTGGCACATTTCTGGTCATTTAATGGGAAAAATCCGTTTTTCTCTTGCTGCCAGTAGATGAAATCCTTTGCTTCTCTGCTGATCTTTCTGTTGATGTATCATGACATAATCTGTCAACATGAACAGATATATGGAGGGGAGACTGGGTGGCTGTGACACACAACCTGATTCTGCCTGAATTTTAAAAGAGTGGCCTTGTTACAAACAAACATTCAAAATTAAAATCAGAATCGCTCTTTATGTCTGAAATTTCCAATTTTGCAGGTAGCATATACTCAGATTTTAGAAAAACAATTCTTACAAACAAACATATGTGGAAGATATGCTCTCTCTCTCTCTCTCTCTCTATATATATATATATATATATATATTATACACATATATTTATATTATGTAGATAGATAGATAGATAGATAGATAGATAGATAGATAGATAGATAGATAGATAGATAGATAGATAGATAGATAGATAGATAGACTAAACAGAAAATGAATAAGTGAGAAATCTGTTGATACTTAGTAATATATTTAAGTAGGTTTCAAAATACATATTTTATTTATTTATTCAATGCCAATGCTTTTGCTAATTGTTCTATCTGTTAAAAATCAATTGATTTTTGCCCCTTTTTACTAATATGCAATAATGGTAAAAAATGAAAATTAATATAACCTAGTTATATAAAAATATATAATATACAGTATATAATGATATAAAAATGTGCACTTTTAAATGTAGCATCTTTAAATCTGTCTGTCCACCGCTGGTCATTAGGCTCAGTAATTAGATGACATTTTCATAAAGACCCTACTCTAAGAATCACATTTTAAGCAAATCATTACAACACTTTCAAACTTTTTTCATTTTAGTGGAATAAAGTGTAAGCTGGCAATTCGGAATACAGATTTCTTTTTTCATTTATTCAACATGCATTTTAAAAACCCTGCCTGCGGTTAAGCACAGGGCTGAGGAAGGAGGAGACTATTCAAAAATTGTCTGCTTCAGTACCCCCAGCCCAAATGACCTGAAGCCTTCTATTGTTCTCTGCTCACGACTGTCTAAAACACTCTTCAGTGCTTAATCACCTATATTTTCCTGTATATTAAACGAAACCTTTACATTATCATCTAGATGTATGACATACAGCGTTCTTTCTCTAAGAAATTCTGAATATACACACAGTACATACCTCATGAAGAAGGCACTGAAAAGCCATTTGTCCCTCTGAAATAATGTAACTCATTGCTTGATACAGTTTTATATTTTGTGTCTATCTATGTTAATTTAAATATATAGATACTTAAAGGTAAATATATACATACACACACGCACACACACACAAACATATAAATATACATAGAAACACTGTATGCCAGCTGTGAAAAGTGATACTATTACCTTGCTGCACATCCCTATAATTTATTTAAATATGTATGGCTCATTGCATTTAAAATGTATATATAGAGGATATGAAATTGTCTCCATTGTGTTGAATTAAAAATTGTCTGCTAGTAACCCTCAACTAAAAAGATGGGTCTGGTGTTGGGAAAATAAATGTAGCCAGTCTTTAATAATGCACATACATTTCCATACATTTTAAAGCCTTAAAGGAGCTTAAACATATTTCTCACCACAAACACAAAACACCAACAGAGGGAAGATAAATGTTTCTGTCCTTTACTTGAGCTGTATGTGAAAATCTTACCTTATACATTCATCTTAATAAGAAAGACCTAGTGACAGTAGTTGCTTTTACACAAAACCAAAAATTCTCACCTATGTAATTTTAAGCCCAGACTGTACTCCTGTGAACCCGCTACAGCCGAGGCTACAAATCAAAAGCATAGAAAGCTATTGCAGTGGGGCATGCTGTTTTAGAGGGAAAATGAGACGCACACTTTTGTTAAAACGTGTTTTTTTTAAATAAATGTATGAATAACAAGTACCTTTTCAGAGATGGTGTGGTTTTAATATTTAACAATGAAAATGTGTTGTGTTAAAATAAGATGGTTTGGCCAAGTTTCATATATATTTGTGTGTATCTTCCTCTCAATCTCTCTACCTCTATAAAATCAATGTACAAAGAGTAGATACATTATATATACTGTATATTTTATATATATACATATATATATACATATATATATATATATATATATATACACATATATATATATATACACATATATATATATATATATATATATATATATATATGGTCACACACACATGTATATTATACATATATATAAAGAAGTGAAAGAGCAGCATGTGCCGAAGTACAGATGTCACTCTTATGCAGATCTTTTCCTTTCCTTTAATGATATCCCAAGATTATCCTTGATCTGGCTCATTCAGGTGTGTTTTTGGTCCGGATATCAAAACAGATGTACAGTATGTTTAAAAAACTGATAACAGTAAATAAGCCCAACTGGGCATTCCAGTTAGTAATGGGGGCCTTACAATAAAGGTTCTTGCTGCTTGATATAAGACTTACTAACTGCAGTAATTAGCCTTTTTAAGAGTTGAATGTATTATGTATTGTGAAGCTGAGATTTTTATTGTATAAGGCAAATAGAAAGCAGGATGCTAAGATTTGTTAATCCAAACAGATCTGAGTAAAAGTAGCACATATCGATTTATGGGAATTTGACAGAAAGGGGCTACAAAAGCTTAGACCAAAGCACAGAAAACTGGAGGTTGAAGTATCCTGATTTAGTCTGACATATATCCAGATGAAGCTGCAGTTTGTAAATTGCCTGGAGGAGCTACTCTTTATTAAGTGTTTGACATCTTAAACAATGTGTGTATCTATTCAAAACACATCAGGAGAGGTGATTTGAAGCATATTTGCAAGGGAGTAGCCATTTCTTAACTGTGCTGTAAAATTCTAAAGCCTGAATTTAACAGGCATAAAGGTGCATAAGAAAGAAAGAAAGAAAGAAAGAAAGAAAGAAAGAAAGAAAGAAAGAAAGAAAGAAAGAAAGAAAGAAAGAAAGAAAGAAAGAAAGAAAGGACTCTTTTCATAATCACAACACATCACAGATTAAAAGCAAATTTTCTGCTTTAATATTTCAAATAAAAAAGTTAATTCTTTACAGTGCCATTGCTTTATGAACACAAACTACATTAATTCATATACAAATACCCAAATACTCTATTACTTCCATGTTATAAATTATAACTTTTCACTAATTGCAGCACATAGTTATTCCAATGGGAAAAATACAGGGTGATTGTTGCTAAAATAGGTTTATTAATTATATATATAATATATAATATATATATATATATATATATATATATATATATATATATATATATATATATATATACACATACATATATACAGTCATTTAAGTCGAATCATTTTTATAACTGCAGCATAGTTTCTAAAAATAAATACCCAGCCAAACCATAGTAAATGCAAAGCCTAAACTAGGACAATGCAAACAACTTCCACAAGGAAATAAACATCCCCAGAAAAAAAAGGAAGAAAGTTGCATGAAACTCTGACTGGGGCCACAGAGTCCGATCTGAGTATTTAGTTTTAATGTAACATTCTCCCAATTTCCTTAGCAATACATTTTAAGGTATTACCTTTTTTTGCATTTTTCAGACATCTTTGGTTAGCAAATATTCTATCTGTATGTTCTTTGTTATTTCTAGAGCTTACAGTAAGACCAACACGCAGGCACAAGGTCCAAGTCAAGTCCATATTTATTCAGTTATTACAAGTTCATTATGACTTCTAAATTCTGTTGTTTATTTACCAATTTTATAATATACCAATGACAAAAACTACTCAGGCTTTATTTGATGTAACAGCTTTCAGACAGCACAGCATTAAAAGGAGTATAACAAAGGCCTCAAGAATTCAGCTCAACTATATATGCAGTTACTTGTGACAATTGATGTCTTTGTGCATTTAGAGAATATACACAAGTAGATTGGAAAATGAAAAATAAAAGGCACCTACCAGTCCGGCACTAATAACAACAAGTGAGAAGGATGTCCATGTGGGGAAGACACACTCACCAGATTACCAAAGGTTTCTGTTTTAGCACACATACTCCACCATCCTTACATACATACATGTATATGAACATATTGACCTACTGAGTTTTCAAAACATATGTTTTATCCTTAGCAGTGTCTGAAAATGGTAAATAAAACACCTTTTTTTTTTTTTAATGAAACGATTAATAGTGTACAAGAATATCAGTGCTAATGACAGCAAGACAACATGTAAGTGACTAGTTCATGTATATTGTATCATAAGTAAAGTTAATATTTATTAGTTTAATAAATTATGAATTATTTTATGCTTTGAGGCTACAGAAGCACAGCCTCACATGACAGGACACCATTCATGATAAAAGTATGACAACTGCAATTGGTGGAACATTTGCAGCAATAATAATTCATGTTGCTGTGATATTTGAATTTCTAGAGTAACCATTATCAGGAAGCATGAAGATCTGTGGAGGTAGGAATATTCTGAATCATGTAATTGCTGCAGGATTTCGCAGGACCACCGGACTGAAGTACACTGGGTGAAAAAAAAGTCCTGTTTTCTCATAAATATAGTAGAATAAAGCATTTTTTTGATATTAAGCTGAAGAACAAGTTTTTTATCTGGAAAATTCCTGAATAATATTTACTTTCAGTAGCTAAAAATTAATAATTGTTTTCGGAAAATGAATTTGAATTGTTAAAATCATTAATATGAAACTAAATCATACATATAAATAAAAGTTATAATTGAAATATACATTCATTACCTCTGTAGCTACACGGTAATGATTAAGTTTTGGAAAGTAATTAATGAGAAACTAAACAATACATATAATTAAAAGTTATAATTGTTTTATTCATTTATTTTCTAAGACCACTTATACAAGTAGAGCATAATGGAACTCTAGAACATATTTCATCATTTTCTGAAGTAACCCTGGTCTGAATAGCAGTACATAAAAGGGCAATATTCGTTTTCATTTACTGCACATAAAAAGTCAATTTATATATAGCAATTAATTCCAATAAACTTGCTTTTTCAATCCATGCACCAAGATTGCAGTGGGGGCCAAAGCCTATCCCGGGAGCATTAAGCAGAAGGCAAGAACCATTCCTAGATAATTGTTTGTATATTTTATGAACTTTTAAAATGTTTTAATAAAATAATTGTGCATCACAAACTTTAACAGGCATTTACTATGTAAACTGAAAACGGAAGTCAGCTGTATAAGTGTCAATTACATACTGTATGTGCCACTGTTTTCCTGCACTTTTCCATGACTTATGAGTAGTCATAGAGCGTAATATGTGTACAATTTCTATTTATTCAAGTAGCCCTCATACTTGTTTACACAAGTTAAAAAAATGATGCAAAAATGCTCTCCTGTACTTCCATCCATCCATCCATTTTCCAACCCGCTGAATCCGAACACAGGGTCACGGGGGTCTGCTGGAGCCAATCCCAGCCAACACAGGGCACAAGGCAGGAAACAATCCTGGGCAGGGTGCCAACCCACCACAGGACATACACAAACACACCCACACACCAAGCACACACTAGGGCCAATTTAGAATCACCAATCCACCTAACCTGCATGTCTTTGGACTGTGGGAGGAAACCGGAGCGCCCAGAGGAAACCCACGCAGACATGGGGAGAACATGCAAACTCCACGCAGGGAGGACCCGGGAATCGAACCCAGGTCCCCAGATCTCCCAACTGCGAGGCAGCAGCGCTACCCACTGCGCCACCGTGCCGCCCCATCTCCTGTACTTTCATTCTTAAATTCATAATATGTATATGCAGGAGAAATAGTTCCTACCCTCACCTATGGTCATGAGCTATAGGTAGTGACCGAAACAACAAGATCGCGAATACAAGCGGCTGAAATGAGTTTCCTCCGCAGGGTGCCTGGACTTTCCCTTAAAGATAGGGTGAGAAGCTCAGTCATCCGGGAGGGGCTCTGAGTAGAGCCGCTGCTTCTCTGCATCGAGAGTATTCAGATCAAGATTCGTGCATCTGATCAGGATGCATCCTGGACGCCTCCCTGGTGAGGTGTTCCGGGCACGTCTAACCAGGAGGAGGCCCCGGGGAAGACCCAGGATATGCTGGAGAGACTATGTCTCCCAGCTGGCCTGGGAACGCCTCGGGATTCTCCCGGAAGAGCTAGAAGAAGTGGCCGGGGAGAGGGAAGTCTGGGCATCTCTGCTCAACCTGCTGCCCCACAACCCAATCTCGGATAAGCAGAAGAGGATGGATGGATGGAGGAGAAATAGTTATAGACACTGTAGTTAAAATGTGCCCCATACACCCACTGTCGTATAATGCATAAAACTGAGGCATGGAATCTTTCAGAAAGTCATATGTTTGGTGCACTGACATGCTGAACAGACAGAAAATCAGGTGTTCAGCATTCAGAGTAAGGTAAACCCCCTTTGGAAATAATCTAAGTAAGTAAATATGTTCGGCACCGCAAATGTCATTTGTAGTCTTTAGAGGTTCCTATTGATCCAAACTCAAATGTTGGCTATAAGGCAAACAATTAGTAAAGGAAAAAATGTTTTCCTTTACTGAGTTTTACTGGGTCGGTAAGTAAGACTGAAACCTTCAGATATTACGTCTGCATTCACAATTAGGGTTCGCGTCCCTTGCCCTGGGTAATTTTTTGGAATTAGCTGATACCCGTGTAAGATATGAGACTAGAATCAGCACACTTAATGTGTGCTAGGGGCTTGACAAGTTATATTTATATATTTATTTATCTGCTATACAATAAAACACCAAGGCCTGTGTGTCCAGTAACTCAGAGCAACCTGATTGGTCAGTTTGGCTTTGGTGATGCAAAGAAAGAGGAAGTGCGAGTGAGAAGCGGACTAGGAGGGCAAAAAAAAAACACGCTAAAAGCGTTGGCCTTCAAAGACAAATTGTAAAACTGAACAGGAGGCAAGAAAGGTGCCTTGAGAATAAAGAGTTTGAGAAACAAGACGCTAGGGACCCACAAATAAAGAGGAAAGGAGCTGAGAGTACACGTAGGGCAAGAGATAGCAAATATTTTGAAATGATTCTATTACCTGTCTTTCAATTATGATATAAAAGTCTTTTTTCAATTGCAGTTTTACCGCTAAAATGATTCATTTAGAGAAAAAAAAAGTATAAAAATAATAAAAATGAAATGAAAAGTGTCAAAATAAAATATATAACATGAGTAGAAACACTTGGAGAGCGGACAGGAAACACAAATCATGTAAATCAAAGGGTAAGAATACTGTTACATTTCTCTTGCGACATTTTGTGTAATCCCTCAAAAAAAGTAAAATAAAGATAAATAAAAAGAAATCTGCTCACTGTGCTGCTGATAAGAGAGCTTTGGACATCTCTTACAAAATACGAATTGTGAAAACCTAGAAGAAAATGCGTAGTGATACTTAGAATGTGTGGACATTTGCTGCTTTGTGACTTTTTCCTTTTCGGATTTGTCTCCAAATGCTTTTCTTAGCACACATTTGTCCTGCATCCTTTAGTCATCTTTTCTATACTAGGACAAAAAGATTCAGGACGCATTAAGAAGATTAATACCTTTCCAGCTCTGCTTGACTAAATAAATAAGCAGTGTCCATTCATATTTTCTTTGGTCATGTGATGTAGATAATAAAGAAAAATCAAAGTTGTTTTTTTCTAGTTTATAAAGAATGCACTTTTTCAATCCAACTGCATTGATTGTAGCCAGATAAAATGATTTTGGCTCTTGCCTGTCTCTATAGATGCTTTACAAGTGGGGTTGTCATCACCTATTAATTGTTTTTAACATATTTATTTAATTTTTAAAAGAGGTTTATCCGATTATCCAGCAGCTGAACCCACTTTCTCCAGTCCTGATGGATTTTTTAATGTTTTACATTCAACATCCCACATTTTGGAAAAATGATTACTGTAAGACTTAAGGGTTATTCTTGAAAACTTTGACAAAACTATGTTTTAAAATTACAAAATATATAAAGGACACCTTGCCAGACTCTAAATACTGAATACATATTTATACATACTCAATGTATAAATATTCTTGACAATCTCTTATCACACATTATTTATTTCATCCAGGTCATTTTTCTTACAACACAGTAGTTCAAATCACTTTATTTATTTGACAATGAAGCACAATAATATGTCTAGCTGAGTTACAGAACCGAAAAGCGTTCTCTCCGACAGAATCTATGATATCCATTCATTATTTAGATTTTGCAGGGTTGTATATACTGATCACCAGTCTGCATTATTTATTCTAAACGACTTTAACATTCATTATAACAAGTTGTTCTGAGTTTACCGCACCCTGGATGTTCAATGGACTTTAATTTTTCATACAACAATGTAAACAGTAACTTTATAAAGGTAAGTAGGGACAACTAAAATCTTTGTAACAAATGATTTTATAATAATATGTACACAAATGCTATAGCAGGTATTACCAATTATTTTGGTTCTTGTTGTACTTATAAACCAAATTTTATGTGTTGTGTTACATAGCACTTGCATCAGATGTGCTATAAATTGTAAAAATAAAAAAAAAATGTTACGCTTAGTTCAGTCATAATACTAGTTACATTAAAGAATGTCACACTGTTAGCTTAAATCCTCTAGTGGGAAGCTATACTTTTTAATTTTTGAGAAAATACATGTTTTCCTTATATACAGGTGGAAGCTGGAGGAAGTAAAGGGTGCAAACCTGCTTTTGGTCAACTAACCAGCTATGATTGCTTACCCGAAAAAATTCCATCTTCATAGTTGCAATAGGCAGACCCCAGTGTTCTTTGTAAAAAATGTGATTTTTTTATGAACCATAAAGTTCATTTGATTTAAAAAAGCTTAGAAATAATCATACTTTACCTCACTTGTACTGCTGAGTTGAGAACACTGTAGTAGATGGTACCTCTGTGTCTGAGTGGGATTTGAAAACAGAAAGCTTTGGCCATAGCTCCAGGGATTTCATGGATGAACAAAACCCTGCTTAGTAATTGAACAATAGACCATTTTGGCTTGGTTGTTTCTCATGTTGAGGACCTTCTTTTCCCATTTAAATTTGCAGCAACAGCATCCCATGATACTTGATAAGGGTAAGCGGGCAATGTCAAGACCCAATCTATGATTTCAAAATTCTCAAGCACATAAATGAAGGGAATACTGGAGAATCCTTTCAATGAAATAGCGATTCACTTATTCAAGTTCACAGGTGGAAGTTAAGGAAAGTGCATTTAAAATGGTATCCAGGAAGAACTTTATGAGAATCAATGATAATACACGAGTCATGTATAGTGGTTAAAGCCTAAACCCTGAAAAACTTTAAAAAGTATATTCTGTCATTTGTCAAATTTGTTAACTTTTTTTGTGCTTCTAGACTTCTGGTAAAACCTCAACTGTGGTAACTGTCCTCTCATGAATGGAAAGCGGTTACAATAATTCAGTTACAGTAAAAAAATACTTTTGTTTCCATCATTCCTAATATTAAAAACTAACCTCAGAAGAGGTGAAAAAATACTCTTCCAAGGTTCCTCCATTCAAAATGGCTGTCTATGACAATGAGCCAAGAAGATTGTACGGTATATAAACCCTCTAGCAGAGTATTAGTGCTGAGCTCCTGCTGTACAAACTGTCAAAGTAGCACGTGGCATTGAGATAAATCGCTTTTTAGGAAGTTGATAAATGAGTTATTTTTAATTCATGAAGCGAAAAGTCAAACTTTTATCCATTAAATTTGACAGCAATTTGAGTGGCATGTATAAACTTCAAATCCTGTAACACTTGTTCCCAAACAGTCCCCCACACTGACATTTATTTTCATATGTTGACCTACTTTTGTAAGTCAATTTGGATAAAAACATCTGCTAAGCAAATAATTATAAATGAACAGTACTGTGCAAAAGTTTTAGGCAGGTGTGAAAAAATGCTGTAAAGAAAGAATGCTTTCAAAAATAGAAGTGTTAATCATTTATTTTCATCAATCAACAAAATGAGTGAATGAACAAAAGAAAATCTAAATCAAATCAATTTTTGATGTGACCACCCTTTGCCTTCAAAACAGCATCAATTCTTCTAGGTACACTTGCACACAGTTTTTGAAGGAACTCGGCTGGTAGGTTGTTCCAAACATCTTGGAGAACTAACCACAGATCTTCTGTAGATGTAGACTTCCTCACATCCTTCTGTCTCTTCATGTAATCCCAGACACACTCGATGATGTTGAGATCAGGGCTCTGTGGGGGCCATACCATCACTTCCAGGACTTCTTGTTCTTCTTTACGCTGAAGATAGTTCTTAATGACTTTGGCTGTATGTTTGGGGTTGTTGTCCTGCTGCAGAATAAATTTGGGGCCAATCATATGCCTCCCTGATGGTATTGCATGATGGATAAGTATCTGCCTGTATTTCTCAGCATTGAGAACACCATTAATCCTGACCAAATCTCCAACTCCATTTGCAGAAATGCAGCCCCAAACGTTCAAGGAACCTCCACCATGCCTCACTGTTGCCTGCAGACACTCATTATTGTACCACTGTCCAGCCCTTTGACGAACAAACTGCCTTCTGCTACAGCCAAATATTTCAAATTTTGACTCATCAGTCCAGAGCACCTGCTGCCATTTTTCTGCACCCCAGTTCCTATGTTTTCGTGCATACTTGAGTCGCTTGGCCTTCTTTCCACGTCAGAGGTATGGCTTTTTGGCTGCAACTCTTCCACGAAGACCACTTCTGGCCATACTTTTCCAGACAGTAGATGGGTGTACCAGGGTCCCACTGGTTTCTGCCAGTTCTGAGCTGATGGCACTGCTGGACATCTTCCGATTTCGAAGAGTAATACAGCATGACTTTTAGCCATGGAGACCCTGCAGATTTTGTTTTTTTTTCTGTCCTTCTAGCCACCTGACCTTATCACCATATTCATCTTTAGAAAATTATATATGAAGATTCTACTTTTCTACTAATTATATATCTATGTTATGTAAGCTTGTGTTAATTCATTGTTTTATTAATTATTAATTACTATCCTTACCTAAGTTAATTTGTTTTTCCTTTGTAGCAACTATTTCTTTGACATCTTGTAAAGCACCTTGAGCTACAGTCTGTATATGAAAATGTGCTATAGAAATAAATGTTGTTGTTAGAAACTTGTTAAAACAATGTTTTTTTCTGAAAACTTAAAATTAAAGTTTAAATAGTACTTACAAAGGGAATACCTAGATATTATAATGCAGGTGGCAAGTGATCATCAGGTGTCAAACAGACCCCAAAAGAGGCCAAAAACAAATTTGTCAAAAAAAAAAAAAAAAAAAAATGGAGCATTGGTCAATAAAAGAGAATGTAGAATGCATTCCAAAACAGGAGCAATGAAAGAAACAATTTGCCTTCCAGAGGCAGATCAACAAAAAGAAGCTGGTACTTTGAAGTTCTAGGACCTCTATAATGAGATGGACAAAAGGCGGAGACTGGTAAAAGGTAGGAGACACCATAATTGCGGAGGCGAGTCTCAAATAGAAGTTCTTGGCCACTTGGAATGATTGGACACTTAAATCATCCAAAGTGAAGCCTAAAACCTGGATGAGTGCTATTCTTGCTTGAAGTGACCACTAAGAGACAGAGTGCAGTTTTAATCTTTAGAATATCCCCTGGAAGAATTAAATGGTTGAAATTACAGTGTGAATTACATAAAAATGAAATAAAATGCCCAAATTTGTAAATCAAAACATATTTTTTCAAAAAAAACTTTTTTTCAAGAAATTAGATTATTAATTGAATTAAGTTTATTCAAAATATGCATGAAAAAAGGCAGTCAAATCATATAACTTATATACAGCAGTATAACCTTTAGTGAATTTATGTTAAAGTTATTTATACATATATTTATTTAAACATTCTTAAAATTTGTTTATACTAGGAATCACAGAAGATGATAAATTACATGACAAATCAGCACAGTTTCAAATTTCCAAAGTATCATGAGCACTGCCCAATTTCGACCGCCTATTGACACACTCCCTGCCACCGCCATTGGCTATACTAACACTTTCCTCTTATAGTGAGTTCAGCTGTATCTTTTTTCATTTTTTCATTCAATCCTTGTATAGCAAATAAAAAAGCATCTGTGTTTTTGTGGTCCAGGATATGCTTTTTCCTTCATTCCTTGCAATTGCATTATATGAATTATATTTATTATGGCTGAATGCTCATTGGCTGTCAATTCTCACATGCACACACACACACAGAGGAGCCCACCAATATGAATTTAGACAAAATCAAACCTGTTAGATATTTTTCAGAGAGAATCACAGGCCAGTCTGATCGAGCCACCACATGACTGGGGGTCACAGGTGTACCCCCATCATTTTTGGTCATGACAGTGCCCTGTGACTGTTCACAAGTCACTAAGATTATTATGTACATGGAATTTACAACTGCGTATTTTGGGGAATATAGTGAACTAAGAAGAAGATCACAATAGAGTATCAAATTAAAAATGAATAGTACAATTAAAATTGAAAATAAGATATTAGGTACAAAACATTCACCACTGTTAGGCAACAGGAGAGCCTAAGAAGTAAATCTAACAATTTTAAACATTATCAAAAAGATCTAAACAAATTAAGTACAGCTACAGCTCAACGTTACTAAACAGGTAAAACAGTAATAGTAATAAAAGAAATAAAAACCAGGTGAAACCTAAATAGATAAATTAATTGTTAAAATGAAGACTTAAAACATTGATGAATTAACAAAATATTACGTAAAGATGTTTAAACCTATATGTTCCAGGAGTTATAATCAGACAAAAACAAAAATACTAATTACATTTCTGTATGAGTTCTATCCATATAGTATATATTTATACTTTCAGCTAGAAATTTTTACTCTGTTTAAATGAAACGGTTATTCAGTGAAAATAAATAACTAAGTAAAGTACATATGAAATAAATTAAAGAAAAGATTATTAATTTATCATTCCATTTTTTGACACACTTTATCTAGTGTTGGGTTCCAGAGATTGACTTTCCTTATTACCACCACACACCTACATTTCGTGATGCCAGACCATTTATTGCGGGAATCTGACCTAACAGACTACCTCAGAAGTCTCTGGAGAAAATCCATAGGGTGAACATGCAGTCCCTGACATGAAGGTACCCCAAGTGGAATCTGAGCAAAGATCAAACTGCTCTAAAGTTACCCACTGCACCAGTGTGCTGTCTATGTGTAACAATAATGGTAAAAGACAGTTGCTCAGAAAAGAGAAATGTCAAGATGGTTGAAGCACATGTGAAAAGGCAAAAGGTAGCCTAATTAGTTTGCAAGAGTAAGAAAACTGAAAGTTGCTAATAGAACCAATAGTCAAAACCAAAAAAGACATCCTTATACTGGATTTTAGATTTGCCCCAACTTACACTAATATTCATTGTATGCTTTTAGAAGAGATGATCTAGTGTCTAGTTGTCAGGAATAGTGTAACACTATCTTAAATAGGTGGGAAGTGAGATACAAAATGACAAGTGGGCCTAAAATGTCTTATGACCAGAAACAGACATTGTTGCCATAAACAACAAGGCCATAGCCATTCAAAAACAATCATGTAATGGTTGCATCTAGAACAAATGGTAGAATGACAAAATGTTATAAAGGCAGTATTGCGAGAATAATTAAAGGAAAGAAAACAATTTCAAAAATTAAGAGAAATTGACTCCAAGAACACCCAAACATAGACATACTACAAATAGATTAAAGTGGATTGAACTTTCTCTAATAATGGGTGGATGAATGGATAAATACAGAACATGCCCCACAAGGCTGACATAGACCTATCTCTCTTTTAAAAACTGATAACAAAACTCAATTAAACCACTTTTTGACCATCTAGAAAAAGTACTTCCTTCTGATATTTTACAAGATCAGAATGATTTTATAAAAGGAAAAAAAAAATCTTTATTTAATCTTTTCTGTCTATTTAAAGAAATATACACATCATCAGCTTCAGAAGATTCAGTAATATAATTATCTCTAGATATATAAAAAAGATCTGAAACGTACTACTTATTTACAACATTACATAAGGTTTTTATTTAATACATAAATTACAGCCTAGATAAAGCTGTTGCATTCATACCTCATTTGGTATAAATAATGTAGGTACGGTGTTTGGTCTAAGATACAGTAAAAGACAAACACACCCTGTTTCTTTCATCCTTTTAAAAACATTTTTGAACAATTCTATTTTCAGACATGCCTCTATAAAGAGTCAGGAAATAAACAGGAGGAGTTCACGTTTTATTTATTTATTTATTTTGCTGACAAACCATGTGCTGCTTTGTTTTCATGTATGTAATGTTATTTACAAACTCTTTTTTATGAACAGAAAAAAACAGTGGTTCGAAACTGGCTGAAAATCCGTTACCAACACCAGCAATAGTTTGACTACTGTCATTGTTGTTGATTGTATGCTTAAACTAAGTTATGCATTCTTACCCTTACATTAATAGTATTAGCTTTCTGTCAAAACTCTTAAAAATGTACACATTGTGGCTGTTAGGGGGTGCTTGGCAAATTATGAAGCAAAACATGAATCTGAGTTCAAATCCAGGCATGATGATTGTGTTTAATTATGCAATTCTGTGGTTTGGAAGAATGACTAATTTTCCCAGTTAGTAGAGTGGAAACCTCTTAAAAGAAGAAAATTTCCAGAAGACGAGTTAAATATATTTATATATATAGTGTCAGCCCCCAGTTAGCAATATGGAGCCTTCTTTGATAAATATTTCGCCTGGAGCACCCTCTTAGGCAGAGTTAGGTCCCCTGAGGTAACCAATGGTGCACTGTCTTTGCTTTCTTCAGTCCTCCCTTTATACTCCTTTGTGGCCACATGACTGAAAGGGTCAGCCTTTTTTTACCTCTTTTTTGACCTTTTACACTGACCACCCATAACACCCAGCTGGGGTGTGTTTGACTGACACACTTACCCTCTCTTCAAGAAAGAAGAGAGCAGAACAGGAGGTGTTTTCAGACTCCATTTAGTGGCTTCCCCTGTTGTATTTAATTGTTTTGCAGAAACAGGCAAGAACAGCTGTGACAATATGGAGGATTATTTTAAACCATTTAAACAGCTCTGTGAGAGCTGTAGTATGCAGTAGAAACATTTTTTTTTTCATTTCTAGCAAAGTTCAGATGTCATTAATTTTAATATACCTCACCTTTCCAAAGCTATCCCATTTATCATGTACAGAGGCACAGCTGTTAAACAACCTTGCAGATATGGGAATAATTTCAAAATCATATTCATAGCATCAGTTGTGTAAGCTGGATGAGCCAATTTCCCCATTTTTTTGTTTCCCATTTTTTATTGTTTGTACCATGACATTTTTACAGAGACCCAAGAAGGTAGCTACAGTGAATGTTTGCATTGTCTCAGAGTGTACTGTTGTACTGTCAGAATATATAATAATGTTTGTAACAGGTAAAATGAGAAATATATGACAAGGAAACACTAAATCTAAAGGAAACAGGGGTCAAAATGCCAGAAAAACAATGAATTCCAAAACATCAACACCCAATACGTAATCCAAAAATCAAAGTCAACATCTCTAAAATACTAATTTCCTAAAATGATTTTGTCTTAAAGTACACACACAAAGACTTTCTTCACGGAATCCAGAAAGTTGGTCACTACAGAAAGCATGTTGCTATCTTAAATACCAGCAGCTAAATTATGTTTCATATTGCGACTTTTGGGGGTAACAATGGGGACCTTTGCCAGCAACAATATGCTGTTGCCTTTACAAAATACACATAACAGTGTTGCTCACAATTAAGGGCAAACTGGAAAATGTCAATAAAACAATAAACTGTTTCTCCTCTTGGTATCCTGCTGTGGCGCTTGGGCCCACTGCTCTATGTCCATGCTGTTTTCCTGCCCATGGAAAGTCATCTGAGATACTGGGACTCTGGGAATCGATGGAAAGAAAAATTCTCAGCACAGAATTATAGTGTAGAATGTCCAGGATGGGAATGAATGGCCAGTTGGCTGAGGTCTCCAGACCTGTGACTGTGTCTGACATTATCTGTTATAACTGACCCTAGACACTCCAGAGGTTTAACCTCTCCAGGGAAGCTGTTGACTGGAGTTTTTGTTTATCTTTCATCCATTCTCAACTGGCCATATTTCAATTATTAATTAATCAACAGAGACTGCTGGGCTCCATTTACTGTATGTTAATCAGTTTCACATCACTTTGCTTCCTCTCTGTTTAAAGAAATTTGAGTCTTTATATGTACTCACTGTGTACAGTAAATAGAACTTTGTAAAGTTTGTATTTTTATCGACATGTGAACTTGTAACAGTGCTCAGCCCTATGAGAAGGACCTAAGAGTCACAGTGGACTCATCACTATATACATCCAGTTAGTGTACAGAAGCAAGCTAATAGGATGTTAAGATATATAATGCAATGTGTTGGGCACAAGTAAAGAGAAGTTATTCATAAGTTATGTAATGCACTAGTGAGGCCTCACCTGGAGTACTGTGTTCAGTTTTTGTCTTCTTATTACAAACAAACAAAGTAGTGCTGAAGGAAGCCAGAGAAGAGCAACGAGGCTGACACCAGGACTAGCAGGTTTGACCTCTGCAGTGAGACTGAAGAGTTTAAACAAACGGAGATTAAGAGGGGACATGACTAAAGTGTTTATAATTATAAAAGGAATTAGTACAGTAGATCCCTGTTGTTACTTTAAAATACATTCCACAACAAGAACAGAGGGACAGTAAAGGAAATTTGTTAAGGGCAGATTTCACAGATATGTTAGAAAGTTTTTCTTTACACATAGAACCATGGACACATGAAGAAAATTACCTGTGAGTGGGTTGGAGAGTATGACTTTAAGGACCTTCGAATTTTGAATTTTTGTTATTTTGGACAATCTACGTGAATAGGTTGGACGAACCTGTTGGGCTGAATGGCCTTCATAATAATCTTCTGTACTGAATTTAATTCAGTAAATCAATCACAAATCATTATCTTGTCATGAAAATAAAGTTACAAAACACATGTCAAAACTAAACGTATCATAACAGCTGTCATGGGAGAGATAATATTAAGCATCATTCGTGACCCTTCTGGGATGCCACAATCACAATAAAAACAGACCTGGACAATAATAAGATCATCAGCTCCTCTGATTATTTAAGGAAAGACGGACAAAATCTTTGCTATTTGTTAGTGGGGTTTTTTTGCTTATTTTGAATTAATTTTATGCTTAGTTGTTTTGTTTATTTTATACTAGTTTTATATTTTATATTTGTAGCACTGTTTAGTGGTTATTTAGAGAAGGATATTGTAAGTACTGCCTAGCTTCCTTTTGAGGTTAGTTGTAGGGCTGGCTAGTGCTGCATACCACATGCTGTTTTTAGACTCAGCGGCGTGTAGTTTGTGGCTTCCATTACCTTACGCAGAACAATGTAAAAGCTTACTTTAATAGTTACCAATAACAAACAGAATGACACTTTCCCGTGAATATATTTTTCCATTGTTTGTGCAAGGTATAAACTGATATAAGTTTAAATTTTATACCCCACACAGTTTTCTAAACTCATACTCTCATACTTCTAAAACTCACCAGTGAAAGTTGATACTAGGAGTTGGCTTCCCTTGGCCATATGTTTTGGCACAGCACTCTGCTCAAACTGTACTTGAAATAAATTTAAACTATACTACATATAGGTCTGTTTATAATATTGATAGATCCTAATATTCTTACTTTATTCTTTGTAACTACCCAAGATGGAGCACCTATCTCAATGATTAATGCAATATAGTTGACTTTGTTTAGTACTAACTGGTAACCAAAAGAACCTTGGATAAATATCTAAGTGGCTTAGGAATTTTCAGCAAATTTGAAAACAATGAATTTTACTCAGTGCTGATCAATCCATCTGTGTTACAACACAAGTTTGCCTTTTTGACTAAGGCTCATCTTCTTCAATAGCCTAATATTTCATTTCTGCACTTTGTGCTTAAATACTGCGAATAGGCTTAGACCTGGGAAGGCTGTGTCCAGGAAGTAAATAAGGACATTATGTATAGTTGAAGAAGGTGTTATGCATGAATTGGGAATTAGTGGCCTCTGTTAAGGACATGTCACCTCACCTGACTTCTCTAGGTATTTTCATTTGCAGCCTTCGTTTATATAATCTTTGTGAGTTGGCAGCAGTTGGCACACTCCTGTGAAATCAGACGCATAATGTCACATGCCCAGGGACTCTCTACAACTAGTCTGTGATTCACCCTGGCAAGTCTAACAGGTTTGATTTTGCTTTTAGACAAAGGAAGGAGCTCTGAGGAGCATGAGAGCAGTCAACCAATGAATGTTCATGCAGAAGTTCCATTCATATAATGTAGTGATGAAGATTAAGGAATGTAGAGGATTTGGACCCAACAGACAGAAGAGAAGCTCTTCTGTCTGATGTTGCATGTTTTACATACCATGACAGAAGGAAAAAAGAAATAACGGTCTGAGATTTCACCTGAACGTAGCTGTTAACCCTTCATATAGCACCAGCTCTGTCAGGCAGCACCTTATTGGCTGTCACAAAAAGGGGCAAGCATGGCTGTATTAGTTGGCAAGTCTGATATGCCTCCTGACTAAAAGAAGTGTAATGTGAGATCGGCTTTAGAGGGCATCATTTCCTTTAACTGCCCTAAAAACGATTACTTGGGGGATATTAAATTTTATGGAAAATGGAGAAGAAAGGGATGAAAGCCAGAAGTGTTACTGTACTGCCTAGTGTGGCAAAAGATGGAAGTCCATTGGAAATGAGGCTTGGCACTTTAATGAATACGGTTCAGGCACAGAGACCTGTAGTCACCAGAGAACACTATGGAAGGAAGGACACAATACTTTCTTTCGGACATTCCCTGCTTTGGATGTATTGCTAAGAGTCAGAAGATTATAAATAGAAGAATATAAATAGTTGGTTAAATTTGAAGATGACACCAAACTAGAATCAAGGACTTGGACAGAAGGATTGGTCTAATGTAAGGTAGTAAAAATTTAAGGTAAGTAAATATGAGGTGGATTAAATATGAGGTGTGGATTAAAAGCCAGAAGTCTGCATGACCATCATCATCAAGTCCTTCCATGAGAACCCTAAATACAAAGAGGACTATTTCATTTATGTTAGGTAGAATACCCAGAGGGGACTGGGCGGTCTCGTGGCCTGGAACCCCTGCAGATTTTATTTTTTTCTCCAGCCGTCTGGAGTTTTATTTTTGTTTTTTCTGTCCCCCCTGGCCATCGGACCTTACTCTTTTTCTATGTTGACCATCCATCCATTTTCCAACCCGCTGAATCCGAACACAGGGTCACGGGGGTCTGCTGGAGCCAATCCCAGCCAACACAGGGCACAAGGCAGGAAACAATCCTGGGCAGGGTGCCAACCCACTGCAGGACACACACAAACACACCCACACACCAAGCACACACTAGGGCCAATTTAGAATCGCCAATCCACCTAACCTGCATGTCTTTGGACTGTGGGAGGAAACTGGAGCGCCCGGAGGAAACCCACGCAGACACGGGGAGAACATGCAAACTCCACGCAGGGAGGACCCGGGAATCGAACCCAGGTCCCCAGATCTCCCAACTGCGAGGCAGCAGCGCTACCCACTGCGCCACCATGCCGCCCTTCTATGTTAACTAATGTTGTCTTATTTTAATTTCTTACTTTGTCTTTTATTTTTCTTTTCTTCATTATGTAAAGCACTTTGAGCTACTTTTTTGTATGAAAATGTGCTATATAAATAAATGTTGTTGTTGTTTGTTGTTGTTGAGGTATTACATGTAGGAAGTAGAAATGCTAGGTTTGAATACATGATGGGAGGTCCGAAACTTGAACGTTCCCCTTATAAGAACAATCTAGGAGTCTTAGTGGACTTGTCACTGTCAACATCCAGACAGTTTACAGACGTTCTTAAGAAGGTTAAGGGAATGTTAAGTTATAAAGCATCCTGACATGTTGAATAAAAGTCATAGGAGGTTATACTTAAGCTTTATAAGATACTGGTGAGGCATCACCTGGAGTACTGAGTGCAGTTTTGGTCTCTGGGCAGCAAAAATAATACAACAGTGCTAGAAAAAGTCCAGAGAAGAGCAACTAGGCTGATTTCAGGACTAAGAGATACAAGTTATGAGGAAGGATTAAAGGAGTTGAACCTTTTCAGCTTTAGCAAGACTGAGGTGACCCGATAGTTTTAACATTATGAAAGGAATTAGGACAGTGGATCCAGGCTGTTACTTTAATATGAGTTCTGCAACACAGCTGGACAGGACACAGTTGGAAACTTGTTAACGCTAAATTTCATGCAAATGTTAGAACGGTTTTCTTCACGCTCAGAACTATAGACACATGGAATAAGTTACCAAGTGTGGTAGAGAGGAGGACTTTTGGGACGTTCAAAATTCAAGTCTCTGTTTGTTATTTTGTAGAATTTAGGTGGATAGGATTGACAAGATTTTTTGGGTTAGGTTAGCTTTGGTAGATTTCTTTATCCCAGACGGAAATTTGTTAAAGGAAGGCAATTATGCTAGCAGTCACAAAAAATGCAACACCCTGTTGTTGCTGGACTGAATAGCCTGTTTTCATCAACATTTTTCTAATTTTCTAATCTCCATTTTTTGAATTTAATAAATCTTATTTTCAACAAGGAAGATTTTTTTTAGTATTTTGTTCTGGGTCAGGGATATTCACACAAATGCATTGATCTCTCATTTTCTGTTTACATTCTTTTCTGTAGTACTGAACAATGTCCTTCAAGTTCAAAAAGCCTTGGATATTTCATCGCTGCAGTCTTTCAAAATCACCTATGACTTTGTCATTACATTTCCAAACTGTCGATGGTATGCTTTCACCGAGTAAGAAACACAACAAATTAAAACACAAAAGAATTATTTTGTTCCCTTGTGTGTATAGAATAAGGACATTAAAGTCTTAGATAGATAGATAGATAGATAGATAGATAGATAGATAGATAGATAGATAGATAGATAGATAGATAGATAGATAGATAGATAGATAGATAGATAGATAGATACTTTATTAGTCCCAATGGGAAATTCACAATATAAATTTTATAAATGATATAAAGTTATATATTAAAGTATTTATTAAGCACAATCTGTCTTTCTCTGTCTTTATATATATATATATATATATATATATATAATATGCACCAATTTATATCTGAGATAATATTATTCCTTTATCCTTTTTAAATATGCCAATTATTAGCATACTTTAATTTAAGTTATTATAACCTTAAGGTTTTAAATTTTTCTGTTACATTTTCCTATTATACACCAAAAACTGAAATACATTATACGTCACACTGAACCTGTTATTAAAAGAATTTTCAATTAACAGAAGGGAAGTTTAGAAGCAGCTCGATGTAAAGGGCACAGCTCTGCCACGGATTAATTCACTGTTCTGTCACCTCTAAGTCCTTGAATTGAATCATTCTCATTTGATAGCCGTGCAGGTCTCAAATGGAAAATTTAGGTGTTTCTAGTCTAGTTAGCAGTCTGCTTGAGTAGTAGGCAAGATCATCAGGAAATATACTTAATAATAGAAAGGGTCACAAATGCACCCCCTATTTTGACATGAACGGGCCTTTATGAAACTGTACTGAAGCAAAATCCCAGGAAGCATTTGTGATAATTTAATGCAAGATAGAACTGTTGAAGGCAGAAGGGACTGAAAAAACGAAGCAGTAGTATATGATCCTTTTATATTTTTTTTATTTATTATTTTTATTTATTTTTTTTACAATAAAAGCTCGATACTGATTCCTGTTAAAGCACCCTCGGTGATTTATTAATTAGAATGAACTCTTTTCATGTAGCTCGCAGCCCACACTTACAGTAAGAGCTTCATCTGAGTTTTAATAGTCTAGACTTGTAGGCATGCATGGTAAGTAATTTTAACCCTGTTAACCTCTTCATTGCAGTATTTGTCTTTAAATCAGGATTAAGACATACAAGAGGTCCAGTGTCATATGTAGCTTGTTACAACTGACATAAATAGGCTTGGGTCAATGTTGTTTCATACAAACCCAGAAAACAAACACTTTCTTTAGGTTACAAATGTGGCAATAATGGAAAACAAACATTTTTTTCCCTCTATACACACCAGAGTAATTCCGACTGTGATAATGACAGTCTTCTGGCCACTTACTTCTGAGAAAGTCCCTCCTCCTCCTCCTCCTCAGACTTACAAAATGAGGTTGGCTAGCCTTAGGTGACATTTCCCTGCAACAGGCCCATATTGATGTGACTTGTACAAAATATTTTGGTTGCTCCTTGGCAGATGTACTCATTAGAAATAAATGATGAGTGACATATTTCCACTCTAATCTGTATATCTGCATTATTTAGAATGCTCCTAGCTGGTTGATTTCCCACTTTAATATGAGGTGAAGCATTTCAGTAGAGTTTGTGAAAATGTCTTTGACGATACAAAAGCATATCATCTAAAGTAACATTTAGCAAATAAGACAGTAAGTGCATTAATCTATAAGTACGCACTAAGTGGTGCATCTGTTATGTAACATGAGCTTGGAGATTGAATCGTGGTAATTAAGATGTCAAAATGGTGTGCTTGTTAATTGCACTTTAACTTAATATCAGCCTGGACTTACAGTAAGCTAAAAGCTTCATTAAAAAAAATGCAAAAATAGAAGCAGCCTATTTGTATGTTGACACTGAAAGAGAAATTCTGAATATGTAAAATATGTCATTTTAGACATTTCAGGAATTGTGTGAACAAAGCTTTCAGAATTAGGCCAGTGATCTGAAAATACATCAACCATGCCTGAAAAAGTGAAGAAGAATGTATCCACATAGCCAACATAACGCTAAACCGATATCATCAATAGGCTAATAAAACCTATATTGCCAAATTTAGCTTACTAATATAATAATCTAAACAAAAGCCAGCTAAACACATCTTTTATATTTCCCTGCAACAAGCAAAGTGCTGAAGAGTTCTCACCAATGACAGCCGGTATACGGTAAAGTCTAGACTTTTTCAACATCTAGCAGCAGGATTCCTTAGATAATGTCTCTTTGTTCAATGCAAAAAACAGATTTATTTCATTATTTTTATATTTGTCATTCCTTTCCAACTGCATTCCTCGTCTCTTGAGTAAATGTTTATCCAGGAAAGTAATTTCACTGCTCATTTTCCTCTAGTCAGTTGAATTCTGAGCAAAAATCGGAGCCTGCTAAAAGCCTGCTTTGAACCTTTGAGTCATTAAAATACAATGCCCTCCAGAGATGCCCACTTCGACCACGGCTTTGCTTGTGTGATAGCTTGTGATGATTTAGCACTGATTTTTTTTTTTTAAAGGTGTGTCCAAATGAAATCCAAAGCCAGTCCTTTTGTCTGATCTCTCCCGAAAAGCAAAGTAAATCATACTTCCAAAGCAGAAAATCAAATGAGACCGAGTGACACAAAAATGTAAAATGGGAAGAGCAAAAAAAGCAACTTTGGAATCCCAAGCAGCGTCTTATTAAACCGAAAGTATGCATTTGCTTTGGTCGAAGGTTTTGAACGCCTTTAAGCCCTCGTTTTCCATGACAGACAATTCACTCCCACCACTTTACACCCCAGCCAAAACAAAGCAAGAGAAATTCAGTCTGGATCACTTGGTGCTGATAACAAAAAAGACACACAAAAGAAGAGCCTACCTCAGAAAGAGTTTGGAGTTGTTAAACGATGCTACCCAACAATTTCCATTTTTGCTGCGTAAAGACTTTTTTTTATCCTAAGGAGCAGCTTTTTTTTGTGCTCGTGAAACACAGCCGCTCTTTAAGCCTTTGGGTTTCATCTCTTTTGCCGGTACGCCCTTCAATTGGTGCAAGTCCTTTTCCAAAATGATGTAAAAATGGGGATGTTGACGCTGACAAGCTTTTACATCTGGTAGCCACTACATTACCTTGCATTTAATCAAATAACTTATGTTAGCAACAGCAAAAAAAGTTTCTGGGGTTAAATTAAAGCAATTACGTCTGCAGACTGTTGCCGAGTGACCTAAGACACAAGCTTTCATGTCAATCACTGCCATGTGTTTCATAGTAATGAATACGTTTGAATGTTTAATTAATATAATTTTGTTAAATTTCGCTTGTGAGAAAACCTAGACAGGAGTTGGTATCTTAACTGGTATGAGGTTAATCTCGCTCACTTTCAGGGAGCAGCGCAAGCATGTGTCACAAACGGTATTCCATATAATAATCTCCAGGTGGTGTATACTTGGCTATGATCAAAGGGAAACAGAATATGTAATAACTATTTTTAATGCATTCTGCCCTGTTTCTTGCAATCAGTAATTACAGGAGAGGATTTAGTGACTGCAAATTAAATTACCAGTTAAGAGCAAAACATATATCTGAAAAACAATGAAGAAAAGAAGCCCAACATGTGCAGGGATTGGTTACACATATTGATTTTTTAAGTGATATGTCAGTAACCTCTAATGTTCTTATAATTTTCGTTACTTATTTATTTATTTTTTTGTTTGAAATACATCAAGTGTTTGCCTTTAAAAAAACAGCAGGACATGCAGTTATGGTGAGCGCTACACCAAAGCAATTAAAGACAGCAAAGTGCAAGAATTAAAGACAACAAGTGAGCTCCATAGACTGTAAAACATGTTAAGCATGCCATTTGGTAACAAATAAGAAAGAATTAACTTTCTTAAAACTGAATTTTCTTTTAATATGGACATTTCCTGAAAAAACAGGCACAAAAATGCTTTTAAACTTGTACGCATTAGAGCTGGCTACTTAAAAGGCCAGGAAGAAACTTCCCTAAAGCAAATGCTGGACTGTAATTGTATTGCTTTATATCATATTCTATAGTGTATGGAATTAATTTTTGATTTACCTAACTATTTGCTTTTTTATTCTCACACATCTTTATCCATGACCATTCCTAATGTCCAGATATATTATAATTGCTTCTATATATAAATCTATCTAACTATCTATTTATTTATATATATATATATATATATAAATGCACATACACACTATTTTTTTTTACCATTTAGCATTTAAGTGAGTTGCATAAGTTTTTATAGTGAGCTGGAGGTGGGGATGAAATGGACAAACTAAGAATACTAATTTATATAATATATACTGCATGTATATATTGTCACACACGTGCGCTTGGGAGTCAACCAAAGGGACCAGGAAACACCAATTCCACGACAGGCCAGAGGGCGGCGAGGTGCACTAAACATCTCTCTTTACTCTCCGCAGACCAAGCACGAGAAACCCTTCCTGTCCCAGCCCCAAGGACGTCACTTCCTATCCCAATCCCGAGGATGTCACTTCCTATGAACCACCTATAAAAAAATCCCTCATCCTCCATACTTAAACAGTTCTATTGTGGACTCTAACCTGTACACATAGTATGCAAATTTAAGCCTTTTGCAGCCAGGGAAACTATACGGGTGGCTGCCCCAAACCTTTGTTGTGTGTCCGGCTATTTCTTTCACAGTATATATATATATATATATATATATATATATATATATATATATATATATATATATATATATATATATATATATATAATTTTTCCTTTTAAAAATATGCTTGACACTTGACAGAGCTTAAGTAGTTTAACAAAGAATACTGGGGGAAACATTCCAGTGTCCAGATGTACAAATGTGATGCAAGCAGAGAGACTTGTGCAGAAAGATTCAAGGCTGCCATGGCTGCCAAACGTGCATCTACTAAACACTGACTTGAAGGGGTGAATATTAATACAATTGATTATTTTGTGTTTATATTTGACATATATAAATGAAAGACGTGTGTATGTGTGTGTGTATGGAGCAGTCCGCTCTGCTCACGCTCAATCACAGCCACTTTTCAATTTTTGGGGCATTTGCATGCACGTCACTTCTCACTATGAAAGAGTGTGTGTGTGTGTGTGTGTGTGTGTGGGTGTCTATGAAGCAGTCCACCCTGCTCACATTCAACCACAGCTGTTAGAGTTGGTGTGAATTCAATGAAAGATGTAGAAGCTTATGCAAGTGTGACAATTGTATTGAGATGGTGCATGTATGCACTTTTAAATTATTTTTTAGCTCTTGCATGCACCTCACTTCTCATTCAACCGAAGCAGACAAACTCAGCTTTGTGGTACATGGGTGTTGTACGTTCACACAACAAGCGACCATACATTTGCCTGAGACAGCCTGTTCCACTCTGTTTGTGCCACAGCTGCACTAGACTACATGTCCATCTTGGATAAAATACCACCTGTCTCGGGCCACTTAGCTGACGCCTCTGCAAGTTCACCAATATAGCAAAACTACTAGGGAGTCTTCAAGTTGTTTTTTGTCCCGAAGACCACATGCAGCTAGTTTGTAGATAATTTAGATCACTTTGCAAAGATCTGTTTTCACTTCGGTATTAAAAAATCTTTTTCTGTTGATCAATGTCCAAAAGTCAAATTAAATTTACTGGGATTCAATGTTCTATAACAATAATATGTGAAAATATCCAAGGGGGTGAGTACATTTATAGGCGCTGTATATTTCAACAATATGTGCATATAATTTTTGTGTGAAGCATTTAGAGCATGTTATTTGTGTTTTATTTTAACTACAGTATGTGTCTGGTATTGTCCCATGCAACCTTGAACTGTTTATTAAGCAGGACAGAGAAGATTATAATGGGTGGTGCCGTGGTGCAATGGTTTTTGCCGTTACCTCAATTCACCAAGGAGGTCATCTTGAATCCTGGCCTGGTTACTGTTTTCTTGAGGTTTGCTTGTTTGGGTTTATCCTCCATGTACTCCAGATTTCGTGTCTCATTCCAAAGGCATGCAGGTCAGATTAATCGGCAGCTCTAAATGGGCCTGAGTGAGCACTAGTGTGTATGTTAGTGTGTACCCCATCAAGGGTTTTTTCAGCCCTTTTTGCCCAGGGTTTTTGAGAAAGGCTTCGACTTCTCACTGACCTTAAGTTAGCTTTAAAGTAATTATAAAATACACTGATAAATTTGGTGATGTCAACAACTTTCTCTGGGCTTACAAAATGGAAACTTGAGTTCTTTTTTAAGTATAAATTGAAACTAATTGATTTATGTTTTATAGAGAATATAACCCAAGTCTTAAACCCCTGGATTGTTTTGAAATTTATCTTTTGAAATGTTTGGGACATGTGATTTAAATCAACAAAATAAAGCTATTGTGTGTTTCAAATAGTCAGAAAATAATCAAAAAAAGACTATTAACAAGCTAAATAATGTACATAGAGCTGTAATGCATAATAAAGTTAAACCAAAACACATCATAACATTCAATAACACACAAAACACCATACAATATGTCCACACTACTTAGATGAACTTATTTTCTCCATTTCAAGGTTTGCAAAGAGCCAGAGCTTATCCTGGCAGTTATAGACTGAAGGCCTTGAATAAACCTTTAAAGGACGCCCATACGTTGCAGAGGAGACATCCTCACAATCAGACATACTCATACTGGGCTTGTTTAGGAAAGACAATTAATATAACTGAAATGTAGAGAAACACTGGTCTTTTGGGTTATGAGACAGTAGTGCTGTCCATTATTCAAATTTTTATCCTTGAATCCTTTATTTAATCCTTTATTCTCCATATATCATTTCTTGTACAGTATTAGGAATTTGTCATATTTTGCATACCTCAACTTACTCTCCAGAGACATGCGGGGTAAGAGCGCAGGGTCATCTATTTGTACAGCGCACCTGGAGCAATGGCAGTTTAAGGATTCCTTCTGTCACTGCCAGGATTTGAATCGGCAACCTTCGAGTTACCAGTCCAGATCCTTATGCCAGAGAGCCACCAACACTGCAAGCCCAATTTACAGTGGGTTAAAAATAATTGGCAGTCTAGATAAGCTTTTTAAAATGATCAGCGTAGATAATGAATGATATTTTATACTCTGAGTTATTTATGATAATATGATTGTTGTGAAACAATTGTATTTAAATGTATAATAAGATTTTTTTCTTTCAAAATCATACTTGGCAAAATGTTTGGATCCCTTAAATCTTTTAAAGAAAGTCAAACAAAATGAAATCTGCTTATTTAAATACAACTCAATCCAAAGAAATTAAGTTTTGGATTTCCTGTTTCACTATGGTATGGAAACAGACATAAGGAAATCTTTTGTTATTTACTGCCATGGGTAAATTGAAAGAAATACAAAATCAAAAGAGACAAATGATTGTTGATGTTCACAATTTGGGTAGTTTTTACTGTAAAATATATTAAAAGTGAAATATACAACTTTAGAACATTAGACCTGTAGAACATCAGAAAAATTGTTATGCGAAAAGGCCAATCATCCCAATAAGCTCATCCATCCTATTCATCTCTTCTTTCAAAATAACATCAAGTTTTGAAGGTTCCTAAAGTAATTTATTCCCCATTTCTATGGTTTGATGCATGAATAAAAACTTTCTAACATGGATGCAAAATCTACCCTTAACATATTTCTAATCATATCCCTGCATTCTTGTTGCAGAACTTATTTTAAAGTAACAATTGGGATCTATTGTACTACTTCCTTTTATAATTTTAAACAGTTCAGTCATGTCACCTCTTAATCTTGTTTAACACTAGAATCCCTGAAGCCAACGAAAAAACTCGTAATCCACGGCCACCTTACGGTCCTTCGCACCTCGTCATCAGCTCCTTTGTTTTCCAAATGTGTCAAGCAGCACAAGCAGCAAGCAGTCTGATATCCCATCCCCCCACCGCCGCAGCTCAACTCGGGCAAAAAGTGCCTCCAGCTCAAGTCTCTTTATCTGTGTGTGAGGTGCCTGGAGTTGTATAGGGTAAATAATAAACGTTATTTGGAAGACATGCATTTCATATGTGTTCCGTGTCTACAATGATCTGTGTAAATGTTCGTTGACAGGAAATGCAAGAAATGCAAGAAACATTGAACACATACCTAAAACAGAAACCTTTTTCATATTATAGTACTAATGACAAAATTTTGACATGAAGTGTATAATGTGTCAAGACTGAAGTCCATGTATCAAATAAACACTTTCACAAAAATATTTAAGAATATAACCGAAAAAAAAGAAATCAGGTTAGGGTACAATGCAGACATGACTACTTAGGTGATGCAGACTCATAATCAAGAGGTCACCGGATAAATTCCGGGCGCTTCCTAGAAATACCATTTTGATGAGTGAGCTGCTATTATTTTTACTGTTATAGAATAAAAGTACACATTTGATTTGAGTCTGTAACAGCCAGTGTAAATTTATGGTACTTGTAAAGGTTAACATTTTTTTTTATTCATATTTATTCTCTCAGTCTCATTCACGCTCCCCCCAATCTAACACTGCTGTTTTCAAATAAAGATATGCTATAACAGAGGTGAACTCAGATGAGAATGAAGGTTCTACATTGGAGAAAGAGAACAGAAGCCGTCCCCACAAGAAATGTCCACTCACACATAAGAACAGTGCAGCTGCACCACGCGTAAAGGCGAGAGATGGCACAGCACCATTTGGATGCAGCAAGAGGTCAGGCCTCGTCCTGCCAGTGAATATGCCACACGCATGTTCTTCAACGAAACAGAAGGGCTGACAGAGCTCGCCAAGGTATCGTGCAAAGTTTGTTTGTGATTATGTTTTGTGATGGTCTTTATATGAAAAACATTTATATGTTACTTATATAAAAGCCACATTGAATGTTATTTACCTATTTATTTACTAATCTTCCTACAGCGTAAAGTCACAGGGAGACTGCAGAGCTTCCCGTGTTTGATCAACATGGTCATGCTGACAAAGTACATGTGCAATACTACTTCAGTGCACAAATGACTTTAGCTGCACGTCGCACTTTATGCAACTGTTGTTACGGTTCTGCCTTTGTCCAGAAATGGTTTCATAAGCTTGAGCTGGGAGAACTTTTTGCCTGAGTTGAACTGCGGCAGTAGGGGGATGGAATAGCAGGCTGCTTGCTGCTTGTTCTGATCGACACATTTACAAAACAAAAGACGCTAATGGAGAGGTGCGAAGAAATTTAAGGTGGCCCGTGATTAAGAGCTTTTTCATAGGTTTCAGGGATTCTAGTGTTAAACTTAAAAGGTTAAAATCCTTCAATCTCTCCTCTAAACTCATACCTCTTAGTTCTGCTCTCGATGTCCTTAGTCCCAGAATCAGCCTAGGTGCTCATCTCTGAACTTTCTCTAGTGCTGCTTGTCTTTTTTGTAATGTGGAGATCAAACCTGAACACAGTGTTCCAGGTTAGGCCTTACTAATGCATTATATAATATATTCATAACCTTTGGGATATCAAGTCAATAATTAGGAAGTTTGAAGCCACTGAAATGAAGATTCATTTACCTTGAAAAGCATGGACCTGCATCTTTACCCTAGACACAATAAGGAAGTTGATGAGGGAAGCAAAAAAATAACACAAGGATCTAGCACCTACTTCCTTTACTCATCACTTCAGTGTCCACACCTATATCCATACTGACATAGCTTTAGGGGTTCCTCAGGCTGATGCATACACTTCATATTTTCACAAGATATGATTTTGAGAACACTTATTACAGGACAATCATTTAACCTCCTTAGCGTTAGACCCAAGCATCACTCAGTCTCTGAAAATAGCGCTAAAAGCACCTCGCTAATTGTCTATATATGTGTCTCATGTAAGTGTTAGATGTGATTATTACACGGGCTGTAAAAATGCTAACAGCGTTAGTCCCAAGCATTACTTGGACAACGGTATAGGCGTATCTTACGTAAGAGTCAGGCCTGAGCATAACCTGGGCAACAGTGCAGGTGCTTTTTCTCCTTGCCCCATTATGGCATCTCGCATGAAATACACTCTTGACAGTGATACGAGCAGTGATGTTGCATCAGCAGTGATGATGAGGTGAACCTGTCTTAAAATTCAAAAGGACAGTAAAACCAAAAGTGATTCTGATGAATCCAAAAGTGATGCTCATGTTTAGGTTTCTGTTGACCCTGCTACAAATAAATCAGTACTTCCTTGTTTTGTTTCCTTGTGGCAGCCAGGAATAAAAGTGAACATTAACAGTCAAGATCCACTTAATTACATGAAGTTATTTCTTGAAGATGACGTGATTGAAAGAATTGACCGTATACCTAAGCAGTCTTCCCATTCAAACAGATGGGTAGCTGCTGATGATAACTGGTATTAGCATCATTATTATTATTATTATTGTTATTATTATTATTATTCATCTGACTTTGTAGTCTTAGTGTTTTGCACGTTTACTGTAGAAAGATTTAATAAAAAAAATTTTTAAGCCAGAAAATGCAACACTTTTTATGTGTCTTTTTTGAGAACAAATGTAACGGTAAGGAGGTTAAACATACTCTTTAAAATGTAATCAAAAGAATGAAAATAATTTATTCATAACACACACATAAAAACAATATTGTATATTGAATAGATGTGAAAGAATCTAAAACAAAATAAAATGTCATGCAGTAGGTACCTCAGGGAAATGCAAACAAAGTGAGTGAATGTGGAGCTGCAATTATGTCATTAAAAAAGTTCTATCCAAATGCTTCAAAATATTCAGAAAGCGCACTACATAATGTTCATCACTCACCCAAGTTTTGCTTGCATATAAAGTCAATTTGTCTATGCAGTGACTTAAATATCAATTCTATTTTTATTGAGGTCCCAGTTATCAGTAACACTTTGGTGATATTTTGTAATTACTTTCCAACTGTATACAGTTACACTACATGTTTATCACAGAAATGGTAAATGAAATAGATTAATGTCCCAAAATAAATGACCATCCAAGTGGCAAGTTAATAAACAAAGTAAATGTCAAAGCTTGGGTAGCACCGAGAGTGCATAAGTAAACATCTTCCAGCTGGGGTTGGCCAATACCCTTTGACCTGATTGGTTTGTAACCTTTATCAAGTCTCAGAAAGCTCTCGTGTGAGCTGAACTCTGCTAACATTATAATACATATAAAAACAGTTGCATATAATGGATGCTTTAAAACTTTCAGCTGACAGAGGTCAGACAAAAGGCCTTAGCCTTCATTTGGTCAAACTAAACAGGAATGTAGTGTATTCTGGGAAAGCTGAAATGCTAAGCAGCATTCAGAGTGCTTTTGCCTAGTTTACAATTTGAAGTTTTTGATTGCGATGAGAAAATAACCTTGAGCTTGTGATAATGACTAACATTTTCTGTGTTTTGAGAAGCTTTAAAATATTGGTGCACACTTCTAACAGAGATAATAATAATAATAATTCTTTACATTTATATAGCACTTTTCTCACTACTCAAAGCGCTGTCCACACAGGGAGGATCCGGGAAGCAAACCCACAATCTCCTTACTGCAAAGCAGCAGCACTACCACTGCGCCACCTGTGAGGATAAAACCATGTAAGCTGGATGTGCTTATTTGTGGCAAGAGTGGCTGCCTTTTTCAAAAGAATACACTTGCAAGGAGCGCCTAGGGCAGTTGCTGCTTGGTAAAAAATGGACTGTTTGAGATGAGCTTTATTTTCTCTAAACTGCTGCTTGGTGAAAAAGTCACTATCACAAAGAGTTCCCTCACCTACAAGAATTTTTTTTTCATTTTTTCGACTGAGGATATATAATCTCTAACTGATGAGTTGGATCACCTGGGGCCTCATGTATAAAGGTGCGTACATAGAAAAATGTTGCATACTCCAGTTTCCACGCTCAAATCGTGATGTATAAAACCTAAACTTTGCATAAAGCCACGCACATTTTCACACCAGCTAAATGCTTGGCGTACGCAAGTTCTCCTCTCGGTTTTGCAAACTGGCAGCACCCAGCGTCAAAGCAGTGCTTTTATTCAAGTGTGGTTTCCCTTTCTTTTTTAGATCCACATCCCTGACGTGGCTTTATCAAATACACTAAAATTAACCGCATATTGTTTATTAGTTTAAGACATTTGATTGTAATTAACCTGTAACAATGGCCAAACTATTCCAAATACCATAGCTGCTTTAGCGTTGTTTCTCTCAATGCACCACTTGGAGTATTTATCTCACTGTATTTGAGTGTGGAATCACAGCTCTACAGCAGCTGATCAGAAAGAGAATTATTGGTATACAGCATCAAGCACACGCTTCCTCAGCCATGCGCACGGTCTGTTGAACTGCTCTCAAATGGCAAACACTTCAGAGCCTTTCCTGTACGGACCTCACGGTTCAGAAACGGTTTCATCCCAAGAACTATAAACGCACTCAATCAGTCCCTCAAGTGTCTCCTTGTAGAACTGTTTGTACTTATTAGTACAATCACCTCACTGTAAACTTGCGATACAGTTATAATATTGCACAACCTGAGCCACTTTATAAAGAGCGTATTTACATATGATGACAATATCATTTTTAAGATGAAATGCAGCAAAATATGTTTATTACATTATACAGATGAAATGTTAACATCATTTAAATAATCTGTATTGTTAATAATTAAACATGTGAGGACACGGTGGCACAGTGCTAGCGACGATCTGGTGCCCCGTTCAGGGATTGTTCCTGCCTCACGCTCTATGCTTGCTGGGACTGGCGTGACCCTGGATGGATAGATGGCTGGAATAATTAAACATGTACTACGAAGATATTTCAATGTTACTTATAAGTTTTGAAGAATCAGCGTTCTAAGCTTACAGATGGCTTAACATCTATTACAGAGCTGATTGTGTGGCAATTGGTTACTTGGAGAAAGAAAAGGAAGGACAGGAATTGGGGGTTAGTATGTTTGAAAGAGACAGTCCTGCTGCAATAAATTATTTCATTGAAGGTCGCGCATGGCGCAGCAAGCATCTTGCGTGAGGCAGGAACAATCTCTGGGCAAGGCACCATATCGTCACTAGCACTGCGCCACCGTTCCCATGTTTAATAACATGCTTTAACTCCTATCATCATGAAAATGACATCAAGTATACATCTCCGTATTTTAATTATACAGAAAGCTGTATTATCACGAATGCAATGGATTATGTGTCTTGTCAGAGGAAGAGAAAGCTCATTTAAGAAGCACGTAGTGATTCACACATATAGAGCACATAGAAGAACATATACAGTACAAAACAGAGCATTTAACATGCTACTTTAGTTACGATGGTATTTGAGAAACTAGTAAATTAAACAATTTAAAGATGAAGTTTATGATGTTCTACTTTAAAGACAAAATAAACTATGTGATTAAAGTGGAAATTTCAAGATTACAGTTGACATTTTGAGCTTTTTTCCCACTGTGTGCCTATTTTTTTTCTTTTCTCTGTACCCTAATAAACTTTCATAAGACACTCAGAAGGTGGGCTACAACTCGCCTTTTCACTGTGATTTTGCTATCTAACAACTTCTTTTTTATTTTGGACAATACAATACAGTTTATTTTTGTATAGCCCAAAATCACACAGGAAGTGCCGCAATGGGCTTTAGCAGGCCCTGCCTCTTGACAGCCCCCCAGCCTTGACTCTCTAAGAAGATAAGGAAAACTCCCAAAAAAAACATGTAGGAAAAAATGGAAGAAACCTTGGGAAAGGCAGTTCAAAGAGAGACCCCTTTCCAGGTAGGTTGGGCATGCAGTGGGTGTCAAAAGAAGGGGGTCAATACAATACAATACACAGAACAGAACAAATCCTCAATACAGTATAAAATAAAAAGTTATTTTAGAAGTAAAATAAAAATAAATAAATAAATAAAAATTTTAGAAGTACGGAGCAGAATTTAACAGTAGATGATATCACATAATAAGATTTGGATATTTTTCTTTTTCTTTCCCACGATTCCTGTGATCCTCCATCAGGGATGACTTTACCTTAGGCAGGCAAAACAACTTGGCAGGTGGGCCGTGGCACCAAGTGCCACATTTGAGTACCGAGAAGAGAATCAGAAGAGGTGAGGGTTAGTAACAAATTCTAACTATCATGTTACTTATGTTTTAGTGCTAATGACTAACAACAGAGATGCAGTCTGTACAGTTAATCAGCAGCTCTAGTCAGGATATGCTAAACTGAAGTAGTGGGTCTTCAGCCGGGATTTAAAAGCTGAGACCAAAGGGGCATCTCTTATAGTATCAGGCAGACCATTCCACAGTTTAGGGGCCCTGTAACTAAAAGCTCTACCTCCCATTGTTATTTTATTAATCCTTGGAACCATAAGCAGACCAGCATCTTGAGATCTTAATGTGTGCTCTGGTTTGTAAGTCATGATAAGTTCAGACAAGTAAGCCGGAACTTGGCCATTTAATGCTTTATATGTTAAAAGGAGGATTTTGAAATCTGCCCTAAACTTAACCGGGAGCCAGTGTAAGGATTTAAGAACTGGAGTTATGTGTTCGTATTTTCTTGTTCTTGTAATAATTCTTGCAGCCGCATTTTGGATTAACTGGAGGCTATACAGAGAACAGTTTGAACATCCAGTGAACACTGCATTGCAGTAGTCAATCTCTACTAGAGATAAATGCATGAATTCATTTATCAGAATCCTGTTTATTTAGAAAGCGCCTTAATTTCCTAACATTTTTAAGATGGAAGAAACATGTTTTGGACAACTTTGCAATATGCGCTTTAAATGACATGCTAGAGTCAAAGATAACTCCTAGATTGCGGGCTGATTCAGTAAAATTAATTGGGATTCCAACTGAGTTAAATGATGACAAAATATTGCTATGATCAGCGTCATTCCCTCCAACAATTAACATCTCTGTTTTATCTGTGTTTAAAGACAAGTAGTTCTCATTCATCCACTCCTTTAATTCGCTAACACAACTAATTAAAGACAACATCAGAGAAACTTCATTTGATTTAAATGAAAGGTATAACTGGGTGTCATCTGCATACGAGTGAAAATTATCATTATGTTTCCTAATGATAGATCCCAGTGGAAGCATGTAAAGTGAAAACAGTAAATGTCCCAGTACTGAGCCCTGTGGGACACCATATTGAACTTCTGTGTATAATGATGGAGTACTGTCAGCACATTTCTGTACATATTGGAATCGATTTGATAGGTAAGAACTAAACCAAGCGAGCACGGTGCCTGTAAGCCCAACATCATTTTCTAGCCTGTGCAGTAAAATAGAATGGTCGATGGTGTCAAATGCTGCACTTAAGTCCAACAACATAATTACAGATGAGTTTCCTTCATCAGAGGATATCAGAATGTCATTTACAACCTGCGTTAATGCCGCTTCTGTACTATGACCAGTGCGAAAACCAGACTGGAACTTCTCAAAAAAATTTTAATGCATAAGGTGTGTCTAAAGCTGACTGGCGACTACTTTTTCTAGTATTTTAGAGAGAAACGGTAGATTTGAAATAGGCCTATAATTATTTAGTATGTGTGGGTCTAGGTCTGACTTTTTAAGTAAAGGTTTAATGACTGACACTTTTAGTGTATCAGGTACTGTGCCATGCAATAATGAACTACTGATAATGTTTAGAATAGGCGCTGCAAGAACATTCATTGCACCTTTTACTAGTTTTGTTGGCACTGGATCTAGGGAACAAGTAGTGGGCTTCATTTTAGAAATTAAAGTTAAGACTTCCTGCTCAGTTACAGGGTTAAAATTACTAAAGTGCTGAGTGCAATGTGAGACAGGGTCTGCTAAGCTAGTATTTGGTTTGTACTGTGATGCTGAGATCTGGGATCTTATATTTTTAATTTTCTCATTGAAGAAGTTCATAAAGTCTGTACTGCTAATATCTGTTGGTATTTTGCACTGTCTGCGGTGGGTTGGCACCCTGCCCAGGATTGATTCCTGCCTTGTGCCCTGTGTTGGCTGGGATTGGCTCCAGCAGACCCCCGTGACCCTGTAGTTAGGAATATAGCGGGATGGAAAATGGATGGATGGATGGATTTTGCACTGTTGATCTGAATTTCCATTTGTTAATTTAGCCACTGTTCTAAACAGTACCCGAGGATTTTTACTATTGCTATCTATTAATGTAGAATAGTATTCTGAGTGAGCTTTAAAGAGGGCTTTTTTATATTTATTAACACTCTCTGTTCATGCAATTTGAAAGACCTGTAGCTTTGTTGTTCTCCATCTGTGCTCTAGTTTTCAACACTCAAATTTAAGAGCTCAAGTGTTTTCATTAAACCAGGGAGAGTTTTTATGTGCTTTGATCACTTTTGTTTTAAGGGGAGCCACTACGTCCAGAGCATCTCTCAAGGTCACATTATAATGTGATGTTAGCTGATCTAAATTGTTTTCCACGTTTACATTTGATGTTAACTGATCTGAATGGTTTTCCACAATTACACTCGACTTACTCAAACTATCTATAAATTTTGAAGCAGAATTACAATCTAGATGTCGCACTGTCTTTGTTTTAATCTGGGAGTGTGTTGGCAAGGGCAGGACTAAATCAAATGTAATTAAGTAGTGATCGGAAATAACTTCATTTAATGGAGTAATATTTAAATTTTGAATTTCAACTGTGTAAGTTATAATTAAATCTAATATGTGGTTATGATTTTGAGTTTGACCTTTGACAATCTGACAAAATCCTACTGAATTTAACAAATAAGTAAAACATTTGCTAAAAGTGTCAGTTTCCACATCAATGTGTACATTAAAATCCCCCATCAGTACTACATGATCATAATTTATAGCCAAATCAGATAGAAGGTTGCTAAATTCAGTCATGAACAATGAATATGGCCCTGGTGGTCTGTAGACTAGCACTATAATTGTGTTGGAATCTGTTGTAATATTTAAAATGAATGCCCCAAAGGATGTAAAGTTGCCTAAATTCTTAGAAGTGATTTGCATTTTGTTACAATGAATTATTTCAAGGCCTCCTCCTCGACCAGAATCTCTAGACTTATGAAGGAACGAGTATCCATCTGGTGACGCCTCAGCTAGGGGGACAGTGTCATATTTACTAAGCCAGGTTTCAGTGAGAAGACACAGATCAGATTTTGTACTTAATATAATATCATCTACCAAAACAGCTTTAGTGCCAAGAGAGCGAATGTTCAATAAGCAGCATTTAAAACTGTATGCTTCTTTCTGAACTGGTGATATATTTTTTGTTTTAATTTGAAGTAAATTTCTATTACAGATGCCCCTGGTGGAGGGTCTGGTTTTATCCCTTGGTCTAATTATACACCTTATTTTTTGGTTATCAATTAATTTAAGGTTTGTATCAAGACTAAATTTACTGGATGCCCCACGACAAGGATTATGGGTAACAGCTTCAGGACACTGTGCGACTTTGTGAACTTGAGCTTTCGAGTTTCTCCAACACTTTATGTCACTCGATCAACTCCCTTGTGTTGTTTATATCACTGTTTAAACCAATAAATAGTAAGTTTTTCCTTGCCTACACTTGGTATTCGCCGAAATTCTTCTATTTTTCCCCGTGCTTTTGCCATTGCCTTTTCACAGAACGCTAAGCTTAAGGGCTATTTATATTGATTTGCATATTCAAAGAGGCATAATTCTGGGAGGAGATGGGGCGGGACAGTAGGCACGTGCATGTGCGTTACTTTTCGCACTGACCAGGATTTATGGAGAGGAAGAACATGGAAGTTGGCGAAAGCACAGATTTATGCATCTGGATTTTTGTGTGCGTACGCACATTTCTGCTTTTGTCCTTACGCCATGTTTTAGTGTGAATTCTATGCACAGAGTTATGCATGAACACTTAACGAACCCAGGTTGTATAACTCCATGTATCGCTATATATTTAAGTTTGCTATTGGTTTTAATGCAAATAAAATAATTTTTAAATGAAAGCTTAAAGACAGTGTTCCTATCCAACATTAAGAAAAGAACCAAAGAGGTTAGTTGGTACCTTTCATGTTTAGGTGCATGTCACTGGTTTTCTGGTAACAAGTTAAAGCAAGTGATAATACTAAGAAATGGTAATGTACAATATATTAAGCTAAGGTTAAACGTAGGACCATTTGACAATAAAGCAGATTTAAAACAAATATATGTACTGTATTCTTTTACACATGGGATAAACCCATTTGCTTTACCTTGTCACAAAAACAGAAATTCGGTGATTTAATTATTCATAAATCTGAGACATATAAGATTATTTATTTCAGACTACATAAAAACATTCCAAGTTGTATCCTTAACATTCATCTTCATTATTTTCCTTGAATGATAAAATCTGGACTGCCTTTCTCTGCTTATTAGCACTAAGACTCAAGCAAGTGAAAAACAGAGAGGTATTTATCGTTTTTAAGTCAATACCTGGTAGAGACACCTTTGACAGAAAGTACTGTCAGGTTATGTTTTTAGAACATACCGTGGATTCTCCCGGATATGTTCTCCCGCAGATCAGTCAGAACTTCATTTTATCGTATAATTTCTAGTATTTTATAATGTCGGTCGTATAAGTCGAATGAAGAAAACTCATGCTATTGGTCCAAGTGATTATGATATGCTAACTCTCACCTGAGGGTTTAACCATGGAGCACACTGTCTTTTTTTTCTATGTGGGTGTGGCAATGTGCTGTATAAGCACATGCTCCTAACCTCTCTCTCTCTATTGTGTCTATGTGACCACATGGTAATACCTGAACTATTGCAAAGCAATGTTTGCACTGATTTGTGTTTTTTGTATCTCACACCCTCATACACCTTTATCGTAAGAGCATCCCTTATCTACGATGGAGCGTTCGATCAGAAGGAATTATGAAGCTGGTTTTAAATTAAACATCATTGAAGCAGCGATAGAAATTGGTAACTGCACTGCTGTAACAAAATGCGATGTGTCTGAGAAACTGATGCAAGATTGGAGAAGGCAAGAAGATGTAAAAAAATAAAAATATAAGTGTCGCATTTTTGAATGGGCGTATAAGTCAGGGTCTAACTTTATGATTGATTTTTCGGGTTTCAAGACCCAACTTATACGTGAGTACATATGGTATATTGATAAAAGAATTTGTTACACTGGGTGTTTTCCCCATTCTTCTTAATGCAGTTATTCCGGATCCCTCAAGCTTTTCCAGGAATATTGGCATACACTAATTGTCAATGTCTGACACAAATTATAAATTAGTTTGAGGTCTGGGTTTTGCGATTCACACCATTTATTTTTAAGCAGGAACATTGGCTCCAAAGTTTCACGTGTCTTTCAGACATCTCTATATGCTAGAAGTTCTCTAGAATCTTTAGAAGTTCTCTAGAATCCATATATCTTAATGTTGCCACCACAATGTGTCCTTGCAGAGATGGGTTCTCAAGATGATATGCTATGTTACTTCCAAGGCAAAATTAGTACTTTATATCCAGGCCTACAGTGTACATTTTTGGTCTCATAAGTCTTACTAATCTTTCACTCATTCTCAGCATCTCTCACATGCTTTATGGCAAAAGGTGCTGAAGGGTTGGTATAAAGATTGCTGTAATGGATCACAATGGCTTATATTTTGCCTGTCCTCTATAATGTCTATTTTGCTACTAGCATAGCACCAAGGAACATGTTCTTCAACTTGATAGCTTCCCTTACCACAGGGTTGCCACCATAACAGGCTCTAGCAACTATTTGAATGCAACACCTTCTAGCTGCTATTACTCCAAGCACACCTTCACAATACATTTGGGTTTTCCAGATCTGACCAGAAGACATTCCATCTCTCAGAACCAACTCAACACAAAATGATCAGTTGCTAGCTCAGCATCTGTTTTTACCCAAGTGTCCAGAATCTCCCTCCATTAAATTATGGAAATCAACTTTTTATAATCTGACTCTTCTTGAGGCCTCTGTTCTAAAGATTAAAGGAAGGGGCAGATCCAAAATAAATGAATGACTAGCCTGGTTCATTTGGTGAGAGACTGAATGGCTGAAGACCAGTAGCTCAGGTCTCTTCCGATTCACAGTTTTGCCTTCTCTTTTCATACTCTGCTTTCCAGGCCTGGAGACCTTAATTGCCACTCTTATTAAGAGCAGTTTTCCCTAACAGTCCTCTTTTTCCTCCTCTCTTGATGATTATACACTGACAGTTTATTCACTAGGGTGGGCTGGGGAGGGTTTTATCTTATACTGTTTACTTAAAATTGTTTTATTACCATACTAGCTGTCCCGTACGGCTCCACCCACTTATTAGTGATACAGGACAAACTTTTAAAATCAATAAACAAACAGGTATCGCTAGGTAAACGAAGGCAAGGTACGCTCCAATACGTTACGAGAGATAGACTGACTTGAACAGAGGCTAGCGTGTGAGTGAGGAGGGCCCCACCCCGCTCCCCACTCCTGACGTCCTGCGTAGTAGTGAAATAGGACAAACTTTAAAAATCAATAAAGAAAGAAGTATCGCTAACTAAGTGGAGGCAAGGTACTGCCCAGCTCCCACACTCCTGATGTCACAGCCCCCCACCCACTCAGCCTGCAACCTCTGTCTCGGATTAGCGTGAATATATCGCTCCTGCAAGCGAACTATGATTCTTAGCACAATGAGAGAAGTTGCAAAATCAACTGGAATGTTCAAGCAAATTATAGAAAAAAAATGATTTAAATCTGTTAAGCAGTTCTCTCATTTGCTAACTTTGCAGAGGTGAAGTACACGACGAGGCTGGAGCATGAGTGAGGAGGGCCTCTCCCCTCGGTCTGCTGCGTCTCTCTTGGATTAGCACAAATAAATTGCTCCTACAAGCGATCTGTGATACGTAGTGTGATGAGAGAAGTCACAAAATCAATCGGTATGTTCAAACAAATTATAGAAAAAAACCTGATCTAAATCCGTTAAGTAGTTCTCTCATGAGAAGCGGACAGACAGACAGACGTTGGATTTTATATATTGAGAGATTACTTGTTGCCTTTATGCTACTTAATGAAAACCTCTGATTAATAAAAAAAATTAAAAGCCATCTCAGATTAATTCCTGTTCAATGCCACTAATATTCCCCTTCTCTTCAGTTACTATACATATACAAAAACATATATATTCTGTGTATGTATATTAATATTAATTAGTAAATTAATACTTTACACAGAGTACTATACATATACAGTATATATATATATATATATATATATATTGTACATATGTATACATTCACACAAAGAAGAGTGTGTGCATACTGTATATACATATATATATATACTGTATATACTGTATATATATATAGTATATATTTATATATATATAGAGAGAGAGAGAGAAAGAGAGAGAGTGTATACACACACACACACACACACAAGGAGTGATCAAAAGTTTTAAGTCAGGAACCCAAAAAGGGACTTCTACTGTGCCAATTTTGAAATTGGCTGAAGATTTAGTCCTTTGGACTAAAATATATGAATTACAAGTTTCTAGCAATTGTGGTGTTAAATTGTATGTTTCTCTTCCCCACAACAATTCCCAGAACTGCATATTGAAGTATCATGTAATCATTGACTGGGGCTTATAAAGGGGACTGGTCCTTGAACATGTTGACTACTCCTGAATGAATCTCCCATTAATGAGGTTCTTCACTTAGGGTTTTCCAACATCCATCCCTGTGGCATTTTGGGCTTTGCTTCCTCCATTTTTTGCTTGTTTTTCAGGATGTGCTCTGCCTATCTTAATAAATGTTTCATTAATTTATTGGGTCAAGCTCTTTAATGATTGAGCTTTCTGTCGTGTGTCCACTTGCTGGATCTCAGTTTTTAGCAGATACCGGTGTGTGGCTATTGCATACAAGGTGGTGTCTGGTGCTTCTGATACTCCTTGTGATTTCTCCAACTTTAACATTTACTTTACATATTAACGAACTACTTTCAGATTATTTGTTTATTTCTGTTCTCTTTTTTATTTAGGTTTTGGTTTTGTTCCTGTTAAGTAGAGTATCTTGCTATTACCTTTTTTGATAAGCTTTCTCTAGTTATGTTTTAGGTGAGTTTCTATGAATATTTTGGTTAAATATCAGTTATGCATTATTTCTTTGTTGTTAGTGAGTGCTTCACACCCCAAACCTCAGGTACAATTGACTAACTCAGAATTAAGTGCAAATACAGCATTTTTTATTTCATCTGAACTAATTTGCAGGCAACAGAACTCAAAATAATACTGAAAATGTACACCTTCCTTTTATTTCTCCTCTAGCACCCCTAGGTGACTGTTGTGCAAATCAGGATCCTTTTGTTTTTTCTTATCTGCCTGCAAGCCATATTGTGTCTTTCTCACTTGTCTCACATGCTCACCCCATTGGGTCTTCACAGCAGGGCTGAGACACTGGTGAGCTTGATCAACCATAAAGTGGTTTACATCCCAGCCACCCCGGTTGGTATCCACTAAGATGCCCAAAGCCCTGCTGCATCATCCCATCACCATCCATGGAGGCAATTCATGGAGCCCTCTGTCACTCTTGCTCCTCCCAGTTGCTTGGCAGGAGCAACCTGCACCTAGCGCTCCATTCCTCTCACTCAACACTGGGCCTTCTGACCTATTATCCACTGTACCAGCTCACACTCCAGGTCCCCCATCTTTATTCTCTCCAACCAAGTTCCTTGATTTTTCTCCCTGTCTTCTTTCTCAATCCTTTTTCTAATCTTTTCTCTGTTTGTCTTACTCAGATCATTAAGTATCCTTTAGGATTAGGTTCTTTCCCTAATTAAACCACTGAGCATCAACAGGGAATGGCTATGCTGATTGCACTTGCATGTGAACACTCAATTTCCCCATTGTATAACTTGTGGCCAGACAACTTTCGAGCAGCGCCCACCCATACCCACCAAGTCTGTTTTTATAAAATGTCCTGCCCCACCAATGATCCCTAACTTGCTTCACCACACACTCTATCTATCTATCTATCTATCTATCTATCTATCTATCTATCTATCTATCTATCTATCTATCTATCTATCTATCTATCTATCTATCTATCTATCTATCTATCTCATTTTCTGAACTGGAGGTGGAACTCAGAAAATAAATAATGATAGTGTGGAAAGATTCCATTTTAAGTTGGACAGTAAGGAAAGTGCGGGCTTAGATCTTTAACAAAGAAAGATTTATATTTCTAATCTATTAATATCTTCAATTTTATAAATAGAAAAACACCTTTGAAATGCCCTGGAAAGATACATTACAAGTGATAGGGAAGGTCAGGCCTGCACGGAGAGAATTTTATAAACCACTAAATAACAAGAAATTGGGAGACTTACAGTGGCTAATCTTATACGTGGTTATTGCAACAAATGTATTTTTAAGTAGAATTCAAAAAGATATACATGAGAAAAATGCATTTTGTGAGGAGAAAGAGACTACCATTTATTTTTGCATTGTATAAGATTGCAATATTTGTTTTCTTATTTTCTTGAATTATGTGAAAACATTAATGTTCCTTTTAATTATCAGAGATTTATTTTTGGTATAAAATAAAACAGAGTCAAATCAAAACTTCAGCTTTTTAATTACCTAATTGGGCAATCAAATTTAGCCAGTTTAAAAAACAGCAATATTAAACAAACTGGTACACTACCAGGCGATGTGATCTTCTTTTTCAAAGTGCATGTTACGTCGAGTATGAAATTATAATAAATGAATTATAAAGCAATGTGTAATATTGAAGTGTCTGACAAAGTATGGGAAGTAAAGGAGGTGCTGTGCTCCACTGTTGAAGTCAACTAATCATTCATTTGTGATTAAGCAAAATGCTTTACTATTTGTAGACGACTCCAATAGCTGGTATACTATCAAAACATTTAATTATGCCAGTTTTATTTTATCCCATTTAATTTTGTAGTAATGTAGTATGGGGGCTTGTATATTTAAAAAGGTGAAAGTATTACTTACCCAATTAAATGCTTACCTAACTAAAATATGTGTATTTTGTAATTCTAATCATTAAAGTGATTTTTTTTTCTCATTTAACACATGATAATTGAATACAAATTGTTCTAATTTTGTAAAGTTGTATATTATGTTATATAATAAAGATATTTTCAAATACAAATGTATCTAGTTCAGCTTTAAATACTTTCATTCATTTACTCATGCTATCTATCTATCTATCTATCTATCTAACAATGCTCTTCCAATCTACTGTATCTGTCTATCTGAAAATGGTGAAAATTAGGAAAATCTATTTATTTGCACTAATAAAGAGAGTTATTAGCAATAATGTAAAAGTTCAAATCATGATGAAATCATATACAGCATAGTAAAAAGTAGATAGAAAAAGAAACAGGTGCTTTTAATTGTCTATCTAGCTATGTGAAAATGGTAAAAATTAGGGATAAAATGTTCAAAGTATTTAAATTAAATAAAGAATTATTAGCAATGGTTTAAAATTTCAAATCATGATGAAATGATATACAGTATAGCATCCTAAAACAAAACTGTGTATTTATCATTTTATTTCATATTATTAAAACTGTCTATTCATCAATCTGTCTCACAATGGTAAATATTAGGGAAAAGAATTAAATAATTATAAGCAATATTTGAAAAGTTAAAATCATTATGAAATGATATACAGAATCCTTAAATAATTATTAAAATTGTTATGTTTGGTAACTAAAAGCAACTTTTTATTATTCTATCTCAAAATTGCACAAATTAGGAAAAAATATATGCATCAATAAAGAATTATTAGCAATAATTTAAAAGTTCAAATCATGATGAAATGATATACAGCATCCTAAATTAAAACTGTGTTTTTAGATAACTGATTTTTATTATTCTTTCTATCTATCTATGTATCTATGGTAAAAATTAGGAAAAATCATCTGCATTAAAGAATTATTAGCAGTAATATAAAAGTTCAAATCATGATGAAATGATATACAACATCCTAAATTAAAACTGTGTTTTTAGATAACTGAAAGGATTTTAATTTTTCTATCTATCTATCTGAATATGGTAAAAATTAGGAAAAAACATCTGCATTAATAAAGAATTATTAGCAGTAATTTAAAAGTTCAAATCACAATGAAATGATGTACAGCATCCTCAAAGCATTTTTTTTTATTATTCTATCTATCTATTTATCTCTCTCTTTGAATATGGTATACAGCATCCTAAAATAAAACAGTGCATTTATCGTAAACTAAAAGCATTTTTTATGATTGTTTCCCTTAACTCGCCCAAAAGTTGAATTTCTCTCTCCCTTTCTCTTCCTGTCTCCCGCTCTCTCGCTCTTTCTCTCTCTAGTACCACAAACCACAGGCTGTTGAAGGCAGTCTAGAAATCTCTTACATCTGGGAGAGCAATAATTCATGGGATTTCACTTGACAGCCATGACAGGCAGCAGGGCAGCCAGAAACAACTGTCTCTTATGTTGTGCTATTTGCAAAAAGTCAGGAGAGGAGGAGCAGGCATAGGACCACATCCTTCTCCAGCATATGCTAGCAGTGGAAACCCTTTTATTTTCTGCCAGTTGCTTCATGAATAGGCCTTAAATATTGTATAGACAGTAGCTATCACTTCCAAACAAAATTCCTTGCTGTCTGCTAAGCTGTGAAGCACATGAAGGCCCATTGTTCTGGCAGAGGGTCATGCTAAACTTTGTCCAGATATTCATGCAAAGATATTTCACATGTTAGAGTTAAATTTATGGCCATTGCTGCACCCTGCAGTGAATGAATATGATACCATCTTCTGAGAGGGATTGTTTTCAGGAAATTTATATAGGGATCAGCTTTACTGACTTTTACTGGGCAGCAAGGAATGGCCAGCAAAGTGCTGGAATTTACTGCAACACAGCTTGTGCTGTCAAGCTCATGGCTGGTGTTTATGATTTCTGCCGAAGTAGGAATAAACAACTTCCTGTCTAATGGCTCCATTCTTTATGTGGATAGGGTGGTAACTCACTTTCATTCCTTTTCTGCCTTGTCTCTTCTTTGCTGCTTTTACAGCAGTAGCCAAAGTGGTGGTCACTCCTCCACCAAAGATTTTCATATTTTACTTTTCCGCCTAAATGTTACCAGCAGCTCATGGTCAGTGATAACTCATCTTTTATGGTTCACAAGGGGTAGTGTTTCCATTAGCTTCCATCTTCAGATACAAGTGAGGTTCTGACCTCAGGGCCGAAAGGCTTAATTAGAAAGCAAGTTCTTCCTCACTAGTGTAAATGTTACCTAAACTAAACCAGAGCATTAGCTTGGGGTAAGTAAATAGGAACAGGAGCTGATCTTTGAAAGCCTACACTTAATCCTATGGGAACAACATATGAAAGGGTACTAGAGATATTTAACCATTAATCTCACATATGGAAAATTCTCCTTTTACTTGTAGATATCTTTAATTGTATTGTTTAATATTCTGGGAGCATGTCAGGTTACCCTGGACAATCAAGCTTTTGCTTCCTGTCCATTTTTGGGTGTATCTTATGGGTTTTGGCCTGCTGATTATAAAAACCACCTTTACATGTGCAGTCACGTTTTTTGTGATTTCCTCTCATATTTTAAGTTTATTGTACGCATACAATTAAACAGCTGTAACTGGAACCTCAGTGGCCATCTAAAAGTACCGTCACTGCTACTGGGAATGTAGCTTGGCTATACCAAGTACTGTTGTTTCATTCATTAATGTGATAGTCATGCGAAGGAGTCTCATTACATAATAAAAAAACTGGCCACTCAGTAAGCATTTGGTGCCAGGGCATAAACATGTGTCACATAAAACTTTTGTCAACCAAACAAAGATATTTTTATCTCCTCTTCGTCTAAAACTTGAACTGGAGAAAAATTTGATTAAAGTGATGAAGGTTGGGTGATTTCAGTATTTTAGACAGATGTTTCCATAAATAACTGCTATTATTATTAATCATAAATAATTAACTTTATATCACACTTTTCTCACTGCCCAAAGTGCTTAGACAGAGAGGAAAAGCTGTCAACATTAAGGAAGGCATTTTTGTTGGTCTACAAATCAGAAACATCATCAATGACAAATGGATTGAAGATCTGGAAGTGGGGCTGGCGGTTATCGTGTTTAAGGCATTGGATTCAAAGATGTTGTTGAGAATCTTCTTGGCAATTACAGAGCACCAAACTATGTCCACCATGAAGTGCAACATGTTGTTAAACATTTATTTTCTGCATTGGACTTCTTTCCTACTAATCTTAGTGCACAGTCAGTGAAAAGCATGATGGAAGTTTCACCAGGACATTGCAAAGATGGAAAAAAAGTATCAGGGCAAGTGGAATCCATCAATAATGGCTGACTGTTGCTGGACACTGAAAGAAGAAGCATCAGCTGCTGATTACAGATGGAAATCAACAACAAAATATCATTAGCTCAAGTGAACTAATCCAATGTGTCAGTATCATTAAGCGATTAAACACACTAAATTCAACAAATTAATTTGACATTTCTCCAAATTTGTATGTGATCCAATCAATCTGAAATTATATTTGCATTCAGCTTGATTTTTTTTCAGAAAGCAAAACCTTTGAAAAAAATGTGTTGTTCATTTTTAGATGTGAATTCTAACTAAAGACATAACATTTATTATTGTAACTTTATTTTGCTTGTAATTCATTTTTAAGCTTTTAAATGTTACTTCTAAAGTTAAAAACCCAACAACTTCAAATGGCAAATGTAGTGTAATCTTATTTACTTTGTAAAGCAGAATGGTGGTTGATTAAATCATGTTTTGCTTGGTTTACTATTCTGGGCAATAAAACTTGCTATGAATTCCATGGGGAGACATGTTCCCATGTGTAAGAGAAAGGGAGCTAAGGACAAGGAAAGGAAAAGAACAAAACAGAGAAGGATAAATATGATGTCTGTGGGTGGGCAGGGGTTAGATATACCAGGTAAATCAAGAAAGAACAATCATCGAAATGAAGAAGGCAAAGCCAAAATCAAGGTCACAAAATAAACAGCAAAACAGGTCAGAGTACTGCCTTTTTTATTTGCTGCTAGCTACTGCTAAGAAAGGTGGATTTTGGTGATTTAAGTGTTGAGATCTAAAGCTAGGATGATAGAACCTGAGTGCCACCATCTTAAATAGGTGGAGTGTGACAGCATAATGTGTCACTTGACTCTGTGTTATGTGACCAAAAACAGATGTAGTAACAGTAAACAATATTACTAGGGCAATGCAAGGATAGATACAAAATGGTGGTGTTATGCTAGAAATACAATCAAGACAATTTATTAAGTTACCAAGAGAAGGGACATAACAAAAAGTACAAAAAAGTGTCAAAAACTAGGAAGAAACCGCTTCATAGCTGAAGCCAAATTGGGAGGCAAAAATCAATCAAAAGTCAAAAAGGATAGCACAATTAAATATCAGAGGTTCTTAGCAAAAAGGATATTTTTTAGCAAAAGCATGAATGACAATATTTTTTTTTTGAAAATATAAAAGAATGTAACCCTTCTGAGTGACTTTTAATACAGTTGGGTTATTATTCAAAAGTCACACCCCTACAAACACAGAAGATACTCTGGCAATTGATGAACAAGATGGGACCAGTCATCATTAAACAAAAATTATGGAGATAATGGTGAAATTAATATAACAAAAACAAAAGTGAGTGTCAAATAAAACTAATTACAGATTCAGTGAAAAAACACAAAGTACTAGATCTCAAAATTTGAGAAAAAGGAAGGCAGAAAAAATTAAATAAGTCCAAAATAACAGATGGTGACTAGTGATGAGGAAAATGATTTGTGTGAGATTAAATTTGCTTCACAAGAATAAATTTCATGGTTTGCAGATGTGAAATTTGTGCGATTACAACACATATTTTCATCTCATCTGCAGGCTTTGTCCACTTGTGCAAAAGCATTGCAAAATTTACTCTTATACGGACTTTGGAATAGGGGCATGGCTGGAGAACACTTTATCTGCAAGTACTTTGGAAGTGCTAGTAATTCCACTGGCCAGGGTATGTGATTACCAGTAAACCTCCAGAAAGATCCTGGCTTGGATCAGCTTACGGAATTGGAAGAAGTGAGTGCAAATGGTGTTACTTCTGACACTAAATTAGCAATGTGAGTGTTATGATCATATTCAGGTGTTAAATTCTTGTGACCTGGTTTCTATCACTTTTATATATTAGATTTGCAAAAGTATGGTTTTCAAGATTCCATTTATGGCATTAGTTTGCCCTGAATTCAAGTATTTAGAGCATTGTTATTTTATTTTGTACAGTTTCTAACACCTTTGATTTTGGGATTGGGTTCTCCCAGTTTATAGAGCCATTTCCTTGGAAGTCATGACCTTGACATTATAAAGTGATGCCTTAAAAGGTCAGTAATTGATGTTGTTTCCTAAATTGAGATTGCAGATACAAAAAAATATTTTAAATGAATTACTTTTCTAGTTTAAGATTTATTTTTCTGAACTCTCGGCTGTTATTCTTGTTTCATATGTCTGAGAAAAAATAGGTTTGATTCCTGGTTTTTGATACTTGCGCATCTCTGGTTGTTGGAGGATATATTGGCTGAGATCCAGGATGTGGAATGTGTTTGCAACATCTGTACAGGAAGGAAGACAGGTGAGAAACTGCTACCTCTACAGCTCCTCTGCCACATCTCCTTCTGCTATGTTCTATTAGCCTGGGGGTGTGGTCGATGCCAGAGCTTTGGCTGATGAAGTTGTGAAAAAGTGTGGCATATCAAGGTAGTACTTGCCCTAGATGAGCAGTGTGAAGTAGGACCCATGCTGAAACTGTGTAGGTAATGGACGAGGCAGGTCATAGTGGCAACATTGAGGGAGAGTCTCAAAGCTGGTATCCTGAAAGTGAATGACACTTGCAGTGTCAGTTCAGTGAAGGAAGACAGTCAAAGGGTATATCTGCAGTCCATACAAGAAAGATTCCCAACTCTCATATAATAGACAGATGATTGAACAGAAGTACAGTGTTAAACACCCCTGCTGGAGCACATGAGAACACAGCGCTCAGTATTGCTGCTGTGCCATGTGACAACAAAGCTCTCAAGACCCTTGCTAATTTTACTTTGCCATTAACTGCACGACTGCAGTGGAAACAAAGGTCGCCCCATTGTTTTTAAGAGTTTGTGTGCCTTTTCAAGGAAATGGAAGAGGTTGCTGGGGAAAGCGACATTGAATGGAGAGCTATGTGATGGCACTGACAAGTTGCATCAGCCTGGGGATGAGTCACTAACAGTATGAGATGGCATTCCTTCATTTTAGGGAGTCTGTAAACATGGGTAGCCTGCCAAAGTCACACATGAACTCCAACTTGTACAGAAACAGTAAACAATCCTTTCAAGGATAGCGAGCCACCTAAAAGAGTGATGCAAAGAGCAAGAACCCATTTGTCTCTCTGTGCTGACTCTACAATACAATTTCTTTATTTATTGAACTTATTTCCTACTTACACAACTTACTAAGCTGTTACTGTAACTCTCAGTCACTTCAAGAAGACCATATGCTGAAAAATACCTTTATTGTGCTGTTTTTGGTAATCAAGTAAGATTTATTTTTCACAAAGTTGCATTCTACGGCCATAACATACTTGTTAAGAGCATGATTTCAATAAAAAGATTACCGTATATACTCACGGATAAGTTCTCCCGTGGATTTTACTGTATAATTTCTGGTATTCTATAATGTCGGTTTCTGGGTATTGAGCTGGAGGATGACCTAACCTGGAGCGCCAACACCAAGGAGCTGCTAAAGAAGGCACAGCAGAGACTGTATTTTCTGAGAATTCTCAGAAAGAACCTTCTCCCAAAAAATCTACTCCTTGCTTTTTATCATTGTTCCATTGAGAGTGTGCTCACGTACGGACTGTGTGTGTGGTACGGCAGCTGCACTTCCTCAGAAAAGAAAGCTCTCCACAGGGTCGTCAGGATAGCGGAGAAAACAATTGGTTGTACCCTCCCCACTCTGGAACAAATCTACACATCCCGAAGCCGCAAAAAGCAATAGACATTTCACAGGACTCATCACATCCCGGTCATTGCCTCTTCCAGCTTTTGCCATCGGGCAAGAGATACAGAGCTATGAAAACTAGGACAAACCGCCTTAAAAACAGCTTTTATCCGAAAGCAATCATGGCCCTGAACTCAGAATAAAACTGCTCCATATTATTCTACCAATGTGCAATATAGACCTTAAGTCAACAAGTGCAATTTGTATATTTATTACTATTCGGTTTGTTATTATTTTTCTCTCTTCTTGTCTTTTTGTCTTTGTAACTCTTATTCCTCACACTGAGTCGATTGCACCTTCAATTTCGTTGTTCCTTTGTAAAAAGTGACAATGACAATAAAGATCTATCTATCTATCTATCTATCTATCTATCTATCTATCTATCTATCTATCTATAAGTCGAATGCGGAAAACTCACTCTATTGGTCCAAGAGATTATGATATGATAACGCCCACCTGAGAGAGTAACCACGGGGCACAGTGCTTTTTTTTCTATGTGGGTGCGGCAATGCGCTGTATCAGCGTGTGCTCCTAACCTCTCTCTCTATTGTACCCGAATACCCGAACTATTCCGAAGCAACGTTTGCACTGTTTTGTGTTTTTTGTATCCTCACAACCTCATACACCTTTATCATAAGAGCATCTCTTATCTACTACGGAGCGCTTGATCAGAAGAAAATATGAAGCTGGTTTTAAATTTAATTTCATTGAAATAGCAAAAGAAATTGTTAACTGCTCTGCAGCAAAAAACTTGATGCATCTGAGAAACTGATGCGAGATTAGAGGAGGCAAGAAGATGTAAAAAAAAAAAATTGTGTCATATTTTTGAATGGGCGTATAAGTCGGGATCTGACTTTATGATCGATTTTTCAGGTTTCAAGACCCAACTTATACGTGAGCATATACAGTAGTTAAGATTATATCCTGTATAATTTCAGTTAATTTACAGTCATTCATTCAATTGTCTCATGTTGCAAAATTTCTCATTTTAAAGGGAGAACTTCATATAATCTCAAAGACAAATTTAAAGGTGAATGCACTCCTGTATGTGAAAGAGAAAAGGCAGTACATACATTTTACAAAATAGGTCAGCACAAAGTGTTCTTATTTAAAGATTTCAATTAAAGGTAGAAATTAAGCAACAAGTCTCATTGGCCAGTTAGACTGTAGAGGACACTGTCAGAGTGACCAGGTCAAGGAATGTGCATAAAAAAAAATTACAGATCTTCAGAATGTTTTGAAGAAGGACAGGACAGAGTGGTCCCAAGTATACTCTCTATAATGGGTGCCAATTGGATCAGATTAAATCTTCATTGTGAATGGTGTGCTATAGAAATGTATATCCAAATATTGTTACTACTTGTGAACAATACTGGCAAGTAATTTGCTGATTGTTGCTCAAAATCCTCATTCACATAGACATTTGCCGTCCAGGGAAGTTAGTGGAATGACCTTAGCCATACCTAGTTAAAATGGTGTGATAGTTTCATGTTTGTGTATCAGTTAAACATGATAGTCCCAGGTTAAGTGACCCGGAATCCAGAAAGATGCAATACAATGTACAGTATACCTCCTTCAGAAAGTATTCAGACCCCTCCTGCACTTTTTCACAGCCTTGTGCTAAAATCTTTTTACTCATTTTTTTTTCTCTCATCAGGCAAAACTCGACACCCTAGACATCGGATTTTAAGAAGGTTGCACCAGGGCCTGTGAGTTTTCATAGAACTGCTGCCTGCCTGTGATTTTAACTTTGTTTTTCTGAAATATATTTAAGTAAATTTTAACCTCTACGTAAACTAATTTTATGGATTATTTAATTTGTTGTGATGTCGTTAAGCACTGCACTATGTGCTCTTTTTGTTTGGTCTTAATAAACGCACTGACACTTTTTGCACCAGTCCTTGGTAAATGTGTGTCTCCTCATTTGTCCGGCTCATTTCGGTCTATGACTATCGACAGTTATGGGTTGAAGAGGTTCTGGATTGGAATAGCATGGAGTCAACCCGGACTGTCACCGTTCCTCGAAACAATTCTGTCTCTCTAAGCTCTGCAGGCAGTCCTTTTGACCTAATGGCTTGGTTTTTGCTCTGATACACATAGTTCACTGTGACCACAGGTGGATTCCAAACAAGGTGCAGAAACATCTCAATGGTGATCAATAGAATGAAGTGCATCTGGGCAAAACTTCAAGTGTCATAGCGAATGGTCTGAATAGATAGATAGACAGATAGATAGATACTTTATTAATCCCAATGGGAAATTCACAGAATACTTGTGTCAATGTGATATTTCAGTTTTTTTTTTAATAAATTAATAAAAATGTCTCAAGTTCTAATTTTCTCTTTGTTATTCTGAGGTATTGAGTGTTGCTGGATGAGGGAAATAAAGAATTTAAATTGTTTTAACATAAGGCTGCAAAATAGCAAAATATGAAAAACTAGCAAAATACCCACGCTTTGCAGCAGCGAAGTACCGCTTTAAAATTTTAAATAATAAACTGAGGGAAAATATACCAATAATTATTTGTTAAGGATCTCTTTGTATACCATGTTGTCAGTTCGCCCCTCCGGTTGTAATATGACTAAGCTGTGCGCTGAGCTTACTCTTGAGCATGCAATGTATAGTTGGCCATGTGAAAAGCAAATCAAGAACAGCAAGACCGCCTCAGCTCGGAGCGAAATGAAGTAAATGAAATGAGGTGAATGGGAGGGGAGATGATCACGTGACTCCAACACCCGCCTTAACTCTCCATCCCTTCACAAACACAGTCTCTTGGATCCCAATTCTCCTTTATATAGTATATATAGATGGGAAGGGGTCTGAATGCTTTCAACTAAACTCAACTAAAATAATATATATTTTTGAAACACAAAAATGCATACTGTAGATGTGAAACTGAAAAACAGCAGAGTCACATGTGAAATAGCAAGGAATGGAAGAATTTTGTTCCTGTAATTTGACTGTTCATGAATGTTACACGTGCAGTAGCTTAGGTTTCAACTAACGAGTGATCTGTCAGTCTGTGTTACTGCTGCTTCACTGGCGCATGAGTACAGTGCCTCTATTACTGGTGGAAAATACTTTCCACATGTAACTTGCTGTGAAACCCACAATTCATGGCCACATCCGATTGTAACTGGCTTAGAAGTTTCCTCCTGGGTTGGAGAGTAGACCCCTTATTTCAAAAACTTCTCAAATGCTTTTGTGATTATTTGTGTAAGAAGTTTATTTCAGACTATTCATTTTTATTGATTGAGGATGTTTGGTGCAAATTGCTTTTATCAATTATTTGACTCTTTTGTATGAACATCCAAATATTTGACATATTTGTTCTCACATGCCATTGAAAATCCAATAAACAGTTAATCTCAAGAACAGGAACTCATACAAGTAAAGAATTATTTTCTTTATAACTAAATACATTAACTTACCAGCGAGAGCACTAGACTAGATATTCTGTACTAATAAAGACTGAATTCTGAATATCCAGGTTACTGCGTCAGTATTAGACAACCTGTCATATGTATTTATCTGCATATTCTTTTGGTTTGTGAATTGTGAGGACATCCATTTCTTGTGTCATTTTAATATTTTGCTTTGAATTTTCAGATGTTTATGTCTTGGTTTTCTTAACGTGACTCCCTTTTGCACATTTCACCATCTCAATCATCACGCTGATGACATAACAGACCTTATTCTATAAATATGGCGGCCTTTGCACTACACGTTATCCCTCAGTGTATAAAACAACTTTGTTAGTGTCAGTTATGTTATTTTCTAAGTAAGCTGTAGGGTTTGGATTTTGTTTTTAGGTTCAACTTTTGCTTTATCTTTGACTCTCGAGTATCATCTTGTTTTATGTTCTGTTTTGACCTTTGCTTTGCCTGACCACATCTTTTTCTTTGTTATCAGCTCCTGGTGTTTTTCATGGGTTCTTAACAACTGCACAGTTAGGATCCTGTGATCATAACATAATACATTTCACACTTTTTTTATTCTTTGAATGTTGAAAGAATAGAGCAAAGAAATTTTGGAAAAGCTATTGTGTAGATTTAAAAGGATATATAAAAGATGTCAATTCAGTGGATAAGTAAGAAAAAGGTTGCTAAAGTAAACACGTTTTTAGGATTTCCTCAGGAAGAGAGAATAAATGAATGAGATGAAGTATATTTGTATTAAGAACATCCATCCATCCATTTCCCAACTCGCTGAATCCGAACACAGGGTCACGGGGGTCTGCTGGAGCCAATCCCAGCCAACACAGGGCACAAGGCAGGAACCAATCCTGGGCAGGGTGCCAACCCACCGCAGGACACACACCCACACACCAAGCACACACTGGGGCCAATTTAGAATCGCCAATCCACCTAACCTGCATGTCTTTGGACTGTGGGAGGAAACCGGAGCACCCAGAGGAAACCCACGCAGACACGGGGAGAACATGCAAACTCCACACAGGGAGGACCCGGGAAGTGAACCCGGGTCCCCAGGTCTCCCAACTGCGAGGCAGCAGCGCTACCCACTGCGCCACCGTGCCGCCCTGTATTAAGAACACCACAGGTGAAATAAAATAAACAGATTAGCAAATAATCACAAATTAACCTAATTCATAGTTTTTAATTGTTTGCCTGTTGAAAGGCTCTAAACATGCTAGAATAGCTACAGGGAATATTCACATCATGCTAAATGGATTGGAGATTATGGAGAACAACACACTTCTAAGAATAAATTTAAAACCAAATCATTTGCTGGGCCAAACACTCAATACTCATTTTAGATTAAATAAAACAAGAAAATCAATGTAAATAAAATTGTAATGCCATCTGTCCGTTTCTTGAATTTTTTTGGCTTTGTGTGATGTTTATTCTTGTTACCTCTGAACCCCTGCAGATTTTATTTTTTTTCCTGCAGCAGTTTAAAGTTTTGTTTTTTTTTCTGTCCTCCTGGCCATTGGACCTTACTTAATTCTTTGTTACTTAGTATTGCCTAATCTTATTTTTATATTTTTCTTTTTTCTTTCTTCATCTTGTAAAGCACTTTGAGCGATATCATTTGTATGAAAACGTCCTATAGAAATAAATGTTGTTATTTTGCATTCTAAGTACTTCATTCCAACTCTTAAATCACATCTTGCCTGTTTGTTAAGCAATCACACAAAAATGGCTAAAATGATTTTCACAGAATGTTTCATCTAGGTTGTTGAGGATTGTGGAAGAGGGGTGAAAAAGAGAGTGCTGGCAGGGTGGAATGGGTGGAGGAGAATGTCAGGAGTGATTTGTGACAGACGGGTATCAGCAAGAGTGAAAGGGAACATCTACAGGACGGTAGTGAGACCAGCTATGTTATATGGGTTGGAGACGGTGGCACTGACCAGAAAGTAGGAGACAAAGCTGGAGGTGACAGAGTTAAAGATACTAAGATTTGCACTGGGTATGACAAGGATGGATAGGATTAGAAATTAGGACAATAGAGGGTCAGCTCAAGTTGTATGGTTGGGAGACAAAGTCAGAGAGATGAGATTGCGTTGGTTTGGACATGTGCAGAGGAGAGATGCTGGGTATATTGGGAGAAGGATGCTAAGGATAGAGCAGCCATGGAAGAGGAAAAGAGGAAGGCCCAAGAGAAGGTTTATGGATGTGGAGAGAGAGGATATGCAGGTGATGGGGGTAACAGAACAAGATGCAGAGGACAGAAAGATATGGAAGAAGATGATCCGCTGTGGCAACCCCTAATGGGAGCAGCCGAAAGAAGAAGAAGTTGTTGTTGGTCCAGCATAAAATCTAGGCTATATGGAATTTCAAAAAGTTCACAGGTAAGCATGGTTCTAATGTGGGGTGGTAGGAGGTGGATGGTGTTGTGGGGCAGCCCAAAAACTTCAGATTATTCCAAAATGGCTGATCTTTAAAAATTTAAAACTTAAAATCCAGGCTACATGTTTTTTACAAAAATTGCATCAATAAAGGGGGTCGCAATGTGGGCAAAAAATGTGTAACTCCAAAATGGCAGAGTCAAAGTTAATGAAATTTCTCATGTTTATTATTGTTGATACAACTTAAACCAGTTAGTCTCAGTGACAGCTTTATGTGTGGGCGACCAGGACAGCCATCCAGGGTAACATCTTGCTGGGGGCGGCAAGGGGCGCCCATACCAAAAAATTAAAAATGGTGATTACAGCATTCACACAGGCAGTGTGAGTGGCACAGCATTACGGCGCTGAATTTTAAAATGCTGTACCACTTCTGGGATGCTTCACCCACCACTGCACCACTCATGCTACCTGTGTAAATGCTGTAATTAAAGCATCTAAAATTACAAATGAGCCACACTGTGCTGCTGCAGCACTGCTTCTGCTTCTAGTATGATCCAGGGCATCAGAAGTACAAGTTGGGAAAAGGTTGACCTCAGGATACTCGACCTGAAGCCCGAGGTAGAGGGAACAGGGGAATCTATCAAATAGAGCACCTCTAACTTTATACAATGCTAATGCAATTAGTAAAATCAGTCCCACTATGAAATGCTACCAAATAAACCACAATTCGTTCATAACACTGTGAAAATAAAGTTTGACAGACATGCCGCATTTTTCCCTAGTTCGTGTGAAATCATTGAGAATAACATAAAACCATAAGCACCCCACCAAGGCAAATTGACTCTCAGTTGACAGTTTTGAGGGATGGGTAATGTATTGATGCCGCAATGTTAAATAAACAAAATGTATAACAAAAGGTGTAAGTCATCAGGTGTTAAGAGGAGAAACGTGCAAATGATAAAGGTATTCAGCTATTGTCATCTCTTCGTAAGAATAATATGCATGTAATGAAAGAGGCTAGTATAACAAGTTTGTTTGTTAGTTAGCCTATGTTGCTGTGTTGCTTGGTATGTTACACATTCTTCTTCTTCTTGTTTTTAAGGCCACAATATTCTGTTTCTGTCCACCTAGCTTAAATACTATAACATTGGATATAATTACAATGCTTGGCAGGAATGCTGGAGAAGCAACAGATGAGTTTTAATGCCCTCCCTCCCCCTTTATTCCATCGGCCGGCAATAGCATTTGTCCAGGAAGGAGAGGGTCAAGTCGGACGTGCCACTCCAGGACCAAACTCCGGGCAGTTGGGTGATGCACAAGATTGGAAGCTGTTAGTGGACCTAGGTCAAAAACTCTGCTTCCCAGCTGAGATTGCAAATAACAACTTCAGACCTGACCTCGGGCTGTGGTCGGCATTACTCCACCTCATCTACATCATTGAGCTTACTGTACCATGGGAGGATGCAATGGAAGAGGCCTGCGAGTGCAAGAAGCTGAGATACGCTGATTTCGCAACCGATGTGCAACAACGTGGCTAGAAAGCTAAGGTCCAACCAGGCGAAGTAGGCTGCAGAGCCTTGCCATCAAAGCTGCGCCAGAAGTAGGCAATGCAAGGACTTGCTTTCTGGCAAGCATTGAAGGACCTCCAGAGTTCCTGAAGAGGACAGTCAGTGGCTCTGGCTCAAAAGGAAGAACTCCAGCTGGGCCTCAGCTGGGTAGATGGTGTCTTGGGGGGTGAGCCCGGGACGCTGGGATTCACTGCTGAACCCTCTGGAGGCATCATGGGCCTATCAGCGAAATGTTCAGGAAGAGGGGTGCCCACTTGATAACCCAGAAAGGTGCTATCACTCATTTGACAGTTCCACAGAATCTAAGCTGAAGGTCTCATGTATGCAATTAGGGATTTAAACACCAAGTCCTATTAAACAGAACATAGTTTCATAATGAAAATGTGTGCAGACGGCAACAAAATGATTACAGATTAACTAGCACATTACTGATTCAGCTAACTTTCATCGAGGTGACATCATAAAGGTTTTCTCTGATTGTATTCACTTGCTCCTCATCTCAGTAAGGAGAATTTCCAAACATCTGTAGTACACTGATATTTTGTATGTTTTGCAATATGTTGAGTCTTTTGAAGTGTCTTATACCTAGAATTAGCCAAAGAGGTTGTATGGTTTATTTGGTTCCTATTCTGAAAATCTGATATATTGTGCATAATCTCATGTGTATTTCATTGTGCAACAAATGACAGTTTCTTGTGATGACGATGATGATGTAATTGATGACTTTGCATGAAGGAAAGCAAGAAAGGTCAGAGTTCAGATGGTGAAAGTGCAATTTAGTTTGTTTCTTTCCTGTTTATGCAATGGTGTAATAATTAGGTTCCCTCTTTTATAAGTTTGTTATTCTGTTGTTGTGAAATAGGATTTAGGCAATTTATGTTTATTTTGTATACATTTTTATATTTAATATTTAGTATTAGTACACCTTCTGCCCATTAAAGTCGGTCAATGCTTGTGCTCTTCTTAGGTGCAAATGGAGATAATTTTGATAATCATTGAGATGTTTCTACAGCATGTTTGGAGTCCACCAACGGTCCATTCAACTGATTAGACATTGATTATTCTTAGAAAGAAAAAATAGAAATTGACTAATCAAGATTGAAATGTTATCACTGCCCTGTTTCCACAGGTGCATGAGGAAAGTTGTACAGCCAACCCAGAAAACATTATTACAAAAGTGCAGATACTTATTGACTTACTCTCAACCAAATCCATTTTCTTTACTAAATATACCAGGAACAAAACACAAAAATGTAAAAAAACAAAAAAAAAAACAAACAAAAAACAAAACACAGCTATAAATTGGGCACTCAAGCTGCTTGAATAGTATGTGGCTGAAATACTGGAGTTGATGATGAATGTGATAAACATATTAAAATTTTTAAACCTTTTCATACACTTAAAAAAAATGTAAATCTCAGTAACAAATATTAAAGACCAATTAAAATGGTGGGTCACACTGATTCTACGATCCTGCTTTGTTGAAGTAGTAATCATAAAGCAAAGTGCAAATAAATAAAAAAAACATATCCCGATATACAATTCAAAATTTTAGATTCGATATTTAGAAATATAAAGCTCTTTGAACCCCAGTCTCAAAATGACTGTCTAGAGGAAAAGACATTCCGTCTTTATTGTGCATCTATAGAGATACGATAAATAACATCTAGCTTAGAGAATAAAAAGTGCATTATTTCTTGCATCCATTTCCATACCTGGCTGAGCACAATCTAGCAGCAGAGCTGGAATTGACTCTTAATAATATCACAGTGCATCACTGAGTGCAACCAAACCGAACCACGTACAATACAGCACCTTCAGAAGGTATTCAGACCCCTTCACTTTTTTCACATTTTGCTTTGTTGTAGCCTTGAACAAAAATAATTTAAATTATTTTTTTTCCCTAGTCAAGCAACATTCAAATACCAGAATGACAAATTGAAAGCAGGACTTAAGGAATATTTGTAAATTTATTTTAAAAAAAAACTGAAATATCCCATTGACATAAGTATTCAGACCATTTGCTATGACAATTGAAATTTTGCTCAGATGTGCCTCATTCTGTTGATAATCATTGAGATCTTTCTACATCCTGTTTGGAGTCCACCAACGGTCCATTCAACTGATTAGACAGGATTAGGAAAAGCACACACTGTCCACAGAATGTGCCACAGAGCTAAAACCAAGCCATGAGGTCAAAGGAATTGCCTGTAGAAATTAGAGACAGGATTGGGTTGAGGTGAAGAACCAGGGAAGGCTAAAAAAAAGTCCTGCAGCATTGAAGGTTCCCAGGAGCACAGTGGCCTTCATATCTCTTAAATGAGGAGGTTTGGAACAACCATGACTCTTCCTAGAGCGGGCTGCCAGGCAAAACTGAGCAACTGGGTGAGAAGGGCCTTGGTATAAAATGTGACAAAGAACCTGGTGGTCATTCTGTCTCAGATTTAGAAAACCTATGTGAAGATGGGAGAAGCTTCCAGAAGGCCAAATATCACTGTAACATTCCAGTGATCTTGGCTTTTTGACAGATGGTCAGACAAAAGCCTCTCCTTCATGAAAAACACTCTTGGAGTTTGCAAAAAAGCACCTAAAAGGCTCTCAGACTGTGAGAAACAAGATTCTCTGGTCTGATGAAACCAAAATTAGGGTCATGTCTGGAGGAAACCAAACACTGCCCATCACCCATGTAATACCATTCCCACAGTGGTGGTGGCAGCATCATGCTGTGTGGTTGTGTTTCAGCAGCAGGGAAATCTGAATGAAGCAAAGTACAGAGATATCCTTAATGAAAACCTAGTCCAGAGTGTGCTTGGGCTCAGACGGTTCGAGTTCCAATAGGACAACGACCCCAAGTACAACTCAAAGACAACACAGGGGTAGTTGAGGGACAGCTCTGGGAATATCCCTGAGTTGCCCAGCCAAAGCCCAGACTTGAATCCAATCAAACATCCCTGGGGAAACCTGAAAACAGCTGTCCATCAATCGTCTTCTTCCAGCCAACTGAATTTGAGAGGATCTGCGGAGAAGAATGGCAGAAAACCCAAAGTCCGGGTGTGCAAACCTTGTTGCATCACACCCAAGAAGTCTCCAGGTCATAATCACTGCCAAAGGTGTGTCAAAGTGATATTTCAGGGGGGTTTTTTTATATACATTTGCTAAATTTTTAAAAATCCCGTTTTCACTTTGTCATTCTGGGTTATTGATTGATGTTTGATGTAGAGAAAAATTAATTTAAATGATTTTAGCAGAAGCGTGCAACATAGCAAAATGTGCAAATATGGAAAGGTTCTGAATACGTAATGTGTATTTATACACTGACATTAGCATCTACAGACTGTGGGAAGAAGCAAATGCTCCTGGAACAAAATCAGAGTAATCATGGAATCTTATACTGTATATGAATGTCTACGCGTGGAAATGTGTGTGTCTGTCTGTCCAGCCCAGAAGTGTGAGGTGGTCCGGAAGTGCAAAGTTACAGCAATGAATCTCAAAGAGTTGGCAAGGCGGCCCCAAGTTAATGAGTCAGAGACAAACTCGCTTATCGACAAGGAGGATGAGCATGTCCACAAAACGAAACCACCGACTCTGCATTTCAGGTTTTTTTCTGACGATTTCAAGGAGAAAAGCCCAGGCTTACACAGCTAGTGGAATATAAAAACCTTAAAATCAGACCAGGTGCTCAGCACTGTGATGCTCTAACACTGTCACAAGACTAAGTTGTAAAATATTCTAGTCGGCACTTTTGGTTTTATCTTACAAACAATGTGCAATATGTTACATTATTAGACTGATCATAGAAAAATATTAGGTCAGATTGTTTAGGCCTTCTTGATGACAACATGCCTACATAGGATGACAAGAGTCAAGGCAGGCAAAGTATTGCAAGGATAGCAGGTTCAAGAAATGGGGTGGCAACAGAAAACAGCGCAGGTATGGGCCATACTGTATACTGTTATTGGAAGCATCTTAAATATGGGGAGTGTGGGCACAGAACCAATAGACCAACAGTAGACTGGATTTCCTCCTTGACTTTCCTGTATTTTGCTGCACGCTCTGCTCTCATAAGCGTTCCAGGGCTTGCTGCTGAGAAACATCCACACAGCTTGATGCTGCCACCACCACCGTCATGCTTCACAGTGTGGACTGTTTGTTTTTGAAAATGTACAGCATTCAAACTGGCATTTAGTCTGATGGCCAAAAAGCTCCATTTTGGTTTCATCAGACCACAGGAACTTCTTCCAGCTGAGTTCCCATATGCCTTTGGTAATTTCTTCAATATCACGAGCATTTTATTTGCTTATTTATTTATTAATTAACAATGGCTTTCTCTTTGCCAGTCTTTTTGTAACTGCTGGAGAACATGGCACTTTCTCTTCTGGTAAACACTAGCTGAGATGTCATGTGCGTGTTTTGAATAGTGGGCTTTCTCTTTGCCATTCTGCCATTAGGATGTGACTGTTGAAGTACCCAGACAACAGTCTCTCCAATCTCAGCCACTGTAGTTTAGAAAGAGTCTCTTGGTGGTCTCCCTCACTACTCCTCTTCTTGCACCATCACTCAATGTTGTGCACAGCCTGCTCTAGGGAGATTTACAGCTGTGCCATACTCTTTCCATTTCTTCATGATTGGTTTAACTGGACTTCAAGGGATATTCAGTGACTTGGATATTTTCTTGTCCACTGACTTGTGCTTTCAAACCACATTTTCAGGGAGTTGCATGGAGTGTTCTTTCCTCTTAATTGTGTCAGTTAAGCCACAACACTCATATACCACAAGCTGGATTTCACTGCAATCAACTAAAACCCCAGACAAGTGATCACCATTTATTATAATTCTGTGACTTTTAAAATAAATTGGGTGCTGCAGTGATGTTTTAGGGGTGTCATATTATAGGGGGTGAACACTTATGTGATCAGTTATTTTGTTGCTTTTTTATTTGTAATTAACTGAGACGACTTTGCAGAAATCTGTTCTCACTAAACAGTCTTTTTCTGTTGATAGTGTCAAAAAAGCCAATTTAAATCCACTGTGATTCAATGTTATATAACAATAAATTCTGTGAAAACTTCCAAGGGGGTGAACACTTTATATAGGCACAGGATAAAAGAGAGAATGAAGAGAAATTTATTATAAAAATGATTGCATGTGAATACCTGGATGTATTCCTGAAACCTGTCTTCTGTCCACTGGTGCTTCGCATGCACACAAGCACATAAACTAATGAAGGTTTATAATAATTACACCAGAGTATACACAACAGACCCAAAGTCTCACATTTTTCATCAAGCCTTTGGGAGAAGTAAAGTCAGATGTTAAAAAGACTGACCCCCAACTGGGCAGAATATTTATCCTATCCCCCTTACAGCTGAGTCGGATGGATCTGGTTTTACATCACCCTGGCAGCTTTGATGCTTTGATTCAGTGCAGATGTGCTTGACCTAATCTTACTTGTGCACGCACCTGCAAAAGCCAATATATAACATATCATCCTCCTGGCTCAGAAATCACAGATTAATAATCATAGCTTAATCACAGCAGTATCAATTAAAACTGAAATACACCTTTTTCAAATCAATCCCACTCTTCCCACCCAAGGCCGAGTTAGTAATGCACAACAGATGCTGTACCCACTCTTAAAACATGATAATTTTTCTAATATCTTTTTTTATTATGGCCGTTATTTCATGTGAAAGACAGCTCTTTGACCCTCCACTTGAGTTAAAGTATTAAAAAGTTTCAGCTGATTCAAACACATTGTTGTATTATTTTGTTATACAGAACTGAATTTTCGGTGCGGAAAATCACAAATCTTTACGTGTTCTTTATGTAATAGAGATTCAACTCTATGTTATTTTTATTGCAGAACTCAGCTGAGACCTTCAAACACACTTTTGAATATATTCAGGCATTCAAATGGCTCCTCTAAATCATTCAGTGGCAGAATTACTCCTTTGGAGATAATGTTATTAAAAAATTAATACAGTGTGCTACAAAGGTTATCCCTTGGAATTCTCATTAATTTCATTCCTGTCACACATTTACATAAATGCATTGACTTTTAAAAAAGTTGTCCATTATGAAAATTCAACACTAAAGCTCAAGGAAACTACTTGTATCTCTTTATACCCAACAAAGAGGAATGGCATTCAATACAGAAAACACACACTCAAGTTTTTATCACTGAAAAGCATAGCCTGTTTAATTATAGTAAAGTGCTTTATACAGGAGTAATCCACTTAAAAATTATATTTTTCCATAAGTTACTTGCCCCCATGTAGTTTGTAGTGATGGCTGAGAAAAAAAAATTCTCGTGTTCTTGCAGAACAGAGATAAAAAAAAAATTTCTGATATATTATGTCAAAGGTGACCAATGCTGGACAACAGCAAATAATACCAAAAAAATCCATGTAATCCACATGTCAAGTCATCCAGTTGTATTCTTCTAAAGTCCCAAACACATGTATTTTTGCCAAAATTTTGTTGAATAAACCCATTCTGGAAAAAAACTGTCACGGACCAAGATGGAACGCGCCCAAACATTTCAGTTAAAGGCTCATCTCTCCGCTTTATTCATTGGTCAGGAATCCAGCCCAGTAACAGGCTATTCATTGGCTAACTCTGCTGTTCACGGAAATCAACAGTGCAAAGTGCACTGGGAGAGACAAGTATAACTAAAAGCGAGAAAACATTATCAGGAAGAGAATAAGAGAATATGAGGTGCTTGCCGAAGGTCAATTTGCCTGTTCAGTTTCACAGATTATTGTTAAAAAATCCCAAGGTAATCCAGTTGTGGCTCACCGCTATAAATATAAATGAAGAGGGACGGGTGGCAAGTCTTCATATCAAATGCTCATTTGCATCTGAGTGCGCTCTGGTTTATCCCATGAAAGTAATTTCAGGCAGTAGTTTATGAACCACATTTCTAAAATGTTATTAATTGGGTGAATGAAATATATCAACTTTTACTGATTGTAAACACAAAACCGGGTCAAATTTGACCCAAAAACGTTGTAAGCATTAAAATATTGTTGGACACTAGAATTAGGTCTCGTAAGTGGTCCTGTTATGTTTCAAGTCATCATTCTGAATTGCTAATTGATATCTTTAATCACTAAAAACAACATTAGACACAAACACTAAATGGAATTTACAACACCTACCACGCTACGGAATTGACTCTACTATAGCAAACTCAGGAGCCAGTGGGCAGCCAGATGGCCGAGGTCTCCAAGATTGTGCCTGTGTCTGACTTAATCTATCCCTTTTAACAATTTTAATTTCCTCTATTGTCAACTTGCCATAGTTTATCTGTTAATTAAAGGACAGATATTGTTTGTTTACCTTTACATTTACTTATTTGGCAGACTCCTTTATCCAAGGCGACTTACAAAATTTATGATACAGTTGGTCACATTTCTTTTGGTTTTTCCAATTGGAGCACAGGCACGTCAAGTGACTTGCTCGTGGTCACACAGTGTTAGTAGGGGGATTTGAAACCTCAGGGTTTTTAGTCCAAAGACGCAACCGCTACACCAAACAGCCTTTGATTACATTTATTTTTAAGTTTTTACTGTGTTTTATGTTTGTTTTAACAAATCGGTATTATATATGTGCCAGTTCTGCATTTAGTTAATTAATAATAAATATACTTGTATTTTACCTGAGAATATGTTCAGAGCACTCTGCACCTGCACTCAGTCAAGACCGCCATACAAAAATAAGTTGTATTGTACAGTATATACATAAGAAACACGTTTACATCGTTTACATCTACATTTAAACACTAATAACAAGGCAATAAAATAATCTTGCCAAACCCGATTATTATAGCTCATGATTGTGAGATCCACAGCTTATCCTAGTAGCACTTGGGCAGAGGGCAGGAAAGAGAATTAACAAATAATTGAAATGCTGTTAACACACGCGGCTGGCTGACAATATGCTCTACGTTTAAAGATTTTCTAGCGTTATTATTGTCATTTGTATAGAGTACGGTGAAATTCTTAATTGTATGTGTGAACCATCATCAAACAAGTCAATTGTGTGGTTTTTAAAACTGTAGCACCAGTCTCGAGTACCAATGAATTCTTGCCCTTTACATTGCTCTTTTAGGTAGCTTGTTGTCCTTTAAAGGACTGCTAGCTATTGTCGCACAAGTTGGAATTCATATGCAACTGTGGAAGATTGGGAATTTATAGGCCCTGAATTGGTTAAATTGAATAATGGAATGCCAGCTCATACTGACAGGCTGTTGTAATTTGTCAGCACTGCCTTTTTAAAGTTACTGTACCCATCTCACTCTTTGCAATGGTGCACAAAATTCTTCAAAATGTCAGTGTGGTCTTCTTTTCCATTGCCTGTGATGCAGCAGGTGACAAAGACATGCCAGCTGGTATCTTGAGTGCTTATTTGTCAGGCTGTTCAACAGTGTTGTTGAATGCACCATTGTCATTAGGAGCAGCAAAGGTGTTTAAGGCTGAAATTGTTTGTGGCGATCTGACTAATATATGCAGGTAGGCGAACCTCCTCGTGTAGAGCTGCAAATGTGTCTCTTGGCTGTCTTCCTTCACTGAACGTATGCAGCAAACAGTGTGCCAAGTCCTGATCTTAGCTTTTGGACTCTTCCTCATAGGCTGCTCTCTAATGACTCTATGGTCTTCCTCATACACTGGCCCTTCTTCACATAACTCACCTGGGGCAACTGACAACTCAATCTGACACACTTTCCTCTAGCTCCATGAGCACAAAACCCTGCTGGCATCCGCACATCCAGGCCAGGGAACCTGAGCAGATTGAGAAGCCATGTTGGGGCTGTAGAGTTGGCAGCAGTCTATCGGCTGTCTTACCTCCTGTATTGATGCTGCAGATACATTCAACATCCTGCATATCCATCTCAGAACTCTCCAACAACTCCTCAGAAGGGCCTAGTAAGTCTGTTTTAGGGATTCACAGCACTCGGCACTCACCCTGTCCTGCTTTTGGCACCAATGTAGTGCCAGTGCAGAGTGTCAATTGGTAACTCACTGTCTTTAAAAGGGCCATTTGCTGTTGCTGCAGTTCTTGGAATTCTTTTGTGATTTTGGCAAGCTTGCTGTTATTTTTTATAGGCTCCCCTGCAGGGGGCATTGAAATTGTTCAGCTGTATTAAGAAATGCCAACTCAAACTGCTGGTGACAGTACATACAACTGATGCACCATTACAATACATTTCAAAAATCATTTATTTAAATAGTTCAGTTTCTCTATACATATCCCATAAGTCACATCATTTTCCAACCTGTTTAATCCACACCAGGCTTATGGGGAGTGCTGGAATCTATCCCAGCTAGCACTGGGCATAAGGAAGGCAGGAGCGAACACTGGACGGGGAGCCTGCCCATCATAGGGCAAACACACACACACCCACACAATAAATACACACCAGCGCCAATTTAGCATCCCCAATTCACCTAACCTGTGGGAGGAATCTGGAGCACACAGGAAGAACATGCAGATCTCTATGTATTAAGGGCCCAGGACACAAAACCTAGTCACCTTACTGCGCGGCTCCAGCGCTACCACTGTGACACCATGCCTCCCACTTCCCAATTAGTGTGCTTTTTTATTCTGTATAGGTGATAAGGATATGTAATATTATAAACTGTATAATATTATGTATAATAATATATATGTAAAATAACTGCCACTTGGAAACCTAGTTGAGATTACAATGCAGAACAATGGAGACTTGTCTAAAAGAAGCCTAAATGGGGTACTGCTAGTACTGTTTATTATATAACAGGAATAAATATGCATTAATACCTGCGGCTCACTCTCTGCATTCGAAAGGAACCTACGAGAGCTCTTCTTAAAAAAAATTAATGACAATGAGCACATGTGGGCTTTTATATGGAGCCCTGAAAGTTCTATGTTTATTACTGGGTCAGCAGTCAGGCCACACAAAATTCCCAGGTTTGGGACAGCAGTGCCAAGAATTGACATTGGGTTACGAAGGAATGGCCAACTAGAAAAAGCTACAGCTTGGTGACCAAAACATCATCACATCGAGCTTGGTGGATCCAGATAAAGTGCTGCTACCACCACTTCATATTGAGCTTGGTTTAATAAAACAGTTTGTCAAAGCCTTGTCAAAAGTTAGTGCCTGTTGTATGTATTTGTGGCAAACATTTCCAGGGTTTTCTGAGGCCAAATTAAAATAGGGCACTTTTGCTGGACTTGATATTAGAAAACTGATTTCTAAAGCAGAATTTGATGGTGCTGTGAACGACCTGGAAATGAGTGGCTTGGGTGTCATTCAGGGATGTAATTTATACGTTTGTAGTTAACACTAAAGATCCAAAATCATAAAATAATTGTGAAAATATCATTAGTTACTGTAAGTATGAGAAATTGGATTACAACATGAGTCTCAAAGTTCACGTTTTGGATTTGCATTTGGAATTTTTTCCCCAAAAATCTTGGAATGGTGAGTGAAGAGCAGGGTGACAGATTCCATCAGAATATCAAGGACATGGAAAGAAGTTACCAGGGATATTAGGATGTCAGTGTGATGGTGAACTACTGTTGGATCATTGGTAGGGACGCTCCAGAAAAAGTGGACAAACGATGCGCCATCAAACAAAGTTTTGGATCAAAAAAAAACTACGAAGTGACAAGAACTAGACAAGTTAAGTCGATAAATTTGTATTGTTGTTTTCTTTACATATGTGTTTAAAATATTAGATTGACTAGATATTTTCATATTAAATTAATTTCCAACAGTATTGATTAGACAAGTAAATTGTGCAATTTGTTCAATTTTAATAACATTTTTTTTCAGTTTTGTACTTACCGTATATACTCTCGTTTAAGTTCTCCCGCGGGCTTGATTTTACCGTATAATTTCCTGGCATTTACAGAATGCAGAAAACTCACGCTATTGGTCCAAGAGATTATGATATGCTAACGCCCACCTGAGAGTAACCACGGAGCACATGGCCTTTTTTTTCTATGTATTGTGCCTACGTGACCACACAGTGATACCTGAACTATTCCAAAGCGACGTTTGCACTGATTTGTGTTTTTTGTATCTCACACCCTCATACACCTTTATCGTAAGAGCATCCCTTATCTACGATGGAGCATTCGATCAGAAGAAAATATGAAGCTAGTTTTAAATTAAAAGTTGTTGAAGTGGTGAAAAAAATTGGTAACTGTGCTGCTGCAACAAAATTCAATGTGTCTGAGAAACTGATGTAAGATTGGAGGAAGCAAGAAAATTAAAAAAAAAAAAATTTAAGTGTCGCATTTTTGAACGGACTGTAAGCCACTAGGGGGCGTACTGCCACCCTAACCCCCAACTCAGACAGGTAGGACACAGCTTCAACTCACCACTCGCATATATTTACAATCAAAAGTGCACAAACCACCAACACCACACCAATATACAGCCCATTCCCTTTCTTGCCGCCAGTCCATCTGCCTCCACTCTTCCTCAAACTTTGTCCACTCCTTCCTCCCGACTCTGGCCCCCCAATGGAGTGAGGCAGCTTCTCTTATTCAGGTCCTAGGAGTGTTCCAGGTGGCTCATCAGTATTACCTGGAATCACTCCCCCTGGCGGCCCCCACAAAACTCAACAGGGCTTCACCAAGCTCCAGTTCCCGACATGCCCTGTGGGAATCCGTGGTGCCACAGCCGCCCAGGAGGGATGCCCTCTAGTGTCCCGGGGGAGGTATTGCATCATTAATGCCCTTTCCCCTGGTCCTTTCACTTTGTTGGCGTCACGGCCATATAGTGGACGTGTCCGCCCATCACAGGGTGTATAAGTCAGGGTCTGATTTTAAATCGATTTTTTGGGTTTCAAGAGCCAACTTATATGCGAGTATATACGGTAAATGTGACCTGATGGGAATTCTAATTCTAATGATATGTTTTTTTTGTGTGTTCATGAAGGCAAATAAAAAATAACTATTGACAATTCAAACAATTTTCATGAGTATAATTTGACAGACCTGTGTGATCTGAATGTCACTTACAAAGAAAACATTTATGAAGTTGAGAAAACTTATTAAGAAAACTTTAATGTTTCCACCAGTTCCCATTTCTTTGATACGTCTTGCCTATCCATTTTCCCTGTGTGAATCATGTAAATGCATCAGCCATATATTTACTGAGGCCAGCCCATCTCCCATGATGTTTAAAAAATTTGATATGACATCTCCAGGAAGGTTTTTCCCATTTAGAAATATTTAAATAAATAAATAAACAAATTAATAAATCATTCATGGTTCCTATTTAAATCCAAAATAAATAATCCTCTTAAAAGTCACAATATTCCCTAGTGGGAATTTCTAAAGTGTCCTGAATATATAATACTCTCACCTGTAGCAAAGGGATTTTCTTTTCCTGAGCTGTCACTTTGGTGAAGCTTGATGCAGGTTCCATTTTGAAGGTCAGCAAAGTCAAAATGAGCTTTAAAAACTTTGCTGCTTTGCTTGCAGAAACTTGAAAATTTTTTTAAAGTTAATTTTTAAAAGTTAACAATTACCAAATAAATAAACAGCTATAAAAATGCCTGATACTGAATAGGATTTGATGGACCTTCCTAGCAAACACAGCATTCTGTGTATTTCTACAACACGGACTGTCAATTAATGAGCCAAGTAAAGAACCTGCTGTTTATATGACTAAAATGGAAAAATGCACACGGACATGGAGATCATGTAAACAGAGAAGGCACCGCACCACCTATCTAAACATGAAGCCGAAGAGCTGTGATGCAGTTGTGGTATCCTCTGCGTCACTACGTGTAGATTTAATAATAAGTCTTTGAGACGCGCAGGTTTCTTCCCTGAAGAAATCACACAATAGCCTCCCCTGTTTTTTTTTTAAAGTAAACCTTAACAGAACACTAAAATATGACTTTAAATTCATAGTCAATTATTTTGGAGTTTGTGTGTTTTCTTTTTTCAAATTTGTATTCCACCAACAATACCTTTTATAGAACACAATTTTGATTGAAATGCACTCTTCACTTAAGAAAAACGGGAGCTTTTCATTCAATGTCCCTTCTTTGGTATCCAATATGGGATAAAGTACAACTTGACTCAAAAAAAACTATAGTCTACTCTGTAAAAATATTATATGGTACACAAAAAAGGCATTGTTCATACCTGCTGTACCGCAATCTTAGCCAATAAAGAATGTTCAGCGAGCGCCTCTTCTTGCCTACATTAAAGGGCAGAAATGGTTGGTGGTTATGAAACAGTTGGTCACCAATTGAGATGTCCAAGCCCAACAGCCAAAATAGGAATAGGAAGACATGTTTTACTTTGTCATAGGGCACCCAATGTTATTTTGTCAATCTGACGATGAATTGTGAGGCAGCCAGGGGACAGATGTTAAAGACAGAAAAAAAGGTTAAGTATCAAAGCCAAAACAAGACACAAAAGTCATAGTCAAAAATAACAGGAGCAAAAGTCAAAGCTAGAAAAGCATTTTAAATCATCTGATGATTGTAACGAGTGCTACGAAATAGGTTTGTTATCCACAACTTGGATAAGGAAGTGACCTCTTGCCTGAGGTTTTAGCCCATTGTGTCGTTACTCAAAGGTCACAAGGATACACCCCTAATAATTCGGGGAGCTGCCCTAACATCAGGAGACCCTGTGACAGGTTACGTTGTTGGATGTAGTGCTGGTTAGCTATTTTTGTACTTTCACAGATTTAACTACCATATATACTCGTGTATAAGTCGGGTCTTGAAACCCGAAAAATCCATCATAAAATCAGACACCAACTTATATGCCCATTCAATAATGCGACAATTAATTTTTTTTTTTTAAACATCTTCTTGCTCCCTCCAATCTCGCACCAGTTTCTCGGACACGTTGAATTTTGTTGCAGCAGCACAGTTACCAATTTTTTTTGCCACTTCAACAACTTTTAATTTAAAACCAGCTTCATATTTTCTTCTGATTGAACACTCCATCGTAAGTAAGGGATGCTTTTATGATAAAGGTGTATGAGGGTGTGAATACAAAAAACACAAAACAGTGCAAACATCACTTCGGAATAGTTTGGGTGTTAACGTGTGGTCGCGTAGGCACAATACATATATAAAAAAGGCAGTGTGCTCCATGGTTACTCTCTCAGGTGGGCGTTAGCATATCATAATCTCTTGCACCAATAGCGTGAGTTTTCCGCATTCGACCGACATTATAAAATACCCTAAATTATACGGTAAAATCAACTCCTGACTTATCCGCGGGAGAACTTAAACGCGAGTATATACCGTAATTAACAGTCCTTAAATTTGGGAAGATGAGGTGTTGTGAGCAGCCTTTGATTTTTGTGAATGAAGGAAGCTATAGATTTGCTTTTGTATTTTTTGTCCTCAGTTCATTTTCTTTCAGTGTGTGTCACTGTTGAAGCACTGAGTCTGATAAAATAATGCATGACATTGCCCTTAAATTTTGATTGAGATATTTTGATATTTGTTTTGAAACACCTGTAAATAAAGACTGACAGTTTTTTATTTTTTGTATGTGTCCTGATTCTCTTCATCTCTTCATCATTGATTGGTTTGGTTATAAACTATCTGAAGCCCATGGTTCAATATCATGCTGGTGTTCATAGGCACAGGGCTTTACAGTCCCAAAGCGAAGGCTATTGCAAAAAACAAAATGGCGGCATGAATGCTTCAAAATAATTTAAAAAACAGGAAATTCACATACAAATATCACAATCATATTCTATGACCCCAAAAAAACCCTAAAAAACAGTTTCAGATCTCAGAAATACAAAATTAGGAACTTATTTATAACTTCCAAAGGTTTTCTGTATTTTTACTGCATGAATGGAAAAGAATAAGTTGAGATATTATTGTCATTTGGACTGATTTACTTGTGAGATGGAGTCTTAAACATGGCAAAATGGATGTAAGACCTCCATAAATAACCCAAGAAGAATGCTAGGGGCTTCAATAGTCATCTCAGAAGAAGCTCGCCCAGTCCAACTTACTCCAACTATGACCAGTAGGCTTCCATCCTAGCTGGCTGTAAACCAGGACAGCTGGCAACAGAGCTAGAAATCTCCCAAAATAAAGCAAAAGCCTTATAAGGAGAACGATAAATGTAAACCTCCAGCTTAGGCACAGAACGGTGAACGAGGAATCTTTATCAATTAGGATTTATGCGCACAAAATAGAAAATTACAAGCAAATGCGCAAACGAGCAAAAAAGGAGTTGCCCAAAAGGCAGTCCTATAACAAGTAAGTCCAAAATCATAATTCAGGAAACAGAATCCTTAAGACATTGCAAGAATGTCAGCAAAATGAGAAACTACGAAGAACAGCAGCAATACTTACAAAAATTCTAAACAAGCGCAATGATCTCCTGATCTGAACTCTCTCACCGCACACAACATGGAAGTTAATAAGTAAATAAATGTCGGCCATCCACTCCATAACAAGGGACATACATGAAGAGAAATGCCAACACGCAACCCCATTAAATGGAAAAATCTTTTTTTTTTTCTGTGTTCTGTTTTTTGGCTTGGGAAATATGGTAACCCTACTGTTGGTTAAAAACAGGATGACTTAATGTAGGGGCCAGCTCCCTTCTTGTGTTCAGACATCTTTTTGACCGATCTTGTTTTAATGCAACTTATGTCCTTGAACGTAGCCCTTGTACTGGGTCAAGCTTGTTTTTTGTCCTTTCATATAAATAGTTCTAGTTCTTAGTTTATACTGGTTCTGAACTGGTATGTGGTGAGTAGAACATGTTACCAAGGTATTTCTAAATCCATTTTTTATTATTGACATTATATGTAAAATAAGAAAGCTGATAATAATATCCTCATATCATCTACATACTACTCTGACATTCTTATTTGAATGTCTCCCAGACCAATTATAGTAATGCATTGACAGATAATGCATACAACATATCCAAATATTAATGTCTTTAAATATAAACCTGCAGCACAATCCGAGCAGGTCTGACCTCATCTTATTGCCATCTACAAGCCTGTTATTGACGACAACAGCTCTTTGTTATCCAAGCCAGAAGTACTGCATTTATGTGTGTTTGTATTGTTGTTTGTTATTATCATTATTCCCCTTGGGAACAAATGAAGTATAATCTACTGTATCTATCTCATCTATTGTCACACACAAGCAATTAGGAGGGAGCTGAGTGGACCAAGTGGAGGTAAGTACCCGCTAGGCCAGGGGGTGTCGGGGTGCACTAAACCTACCTCTATCTTCTCTGCAGGCCAAATATGGGAAAACCTGCCTAATTCAACATCAACGACGTCACTTCCGGTTCCGGCATCCAGATTGATGTCACTTCCCGTTCTGGCGCCCAGACTGACATCACTTCCCATTCTGGAGCCCAGACTGACACCACTTCCGGTTCTGGTCATAGACAACATCACTTCCAGTGTCGGCTTATAAAGCCGCCATCTTTTCTAAGATAAATCAGTTCAGTTTTGCACCATATCTCGACTTATTTCTATACCATTTTGTAGCCAGGGACAATATACAGGTTGTCACAGTATATTCACTCTATCTATCTATCTATCTATCTATCTATCTATCTATCTATCTATCTATCTATCTATCTATCTATCTATCTATCTATCTATCTATCTGTATAACACCATGTGGTAGTTCACATATCTGCCTGACAGATCAAGCTTCTGGGGTTCGAATTCTGTGCCTGGTTGTTTTCTGTTTGGATTTCGCACATTCTGCATAGTTTTTTTGTTTCTTTTAATCTATTCCAGTTTCCTCCCACATGCTCAGCCACATGCATGTTATATTAAGTGGAAATTCGAAACTGAGTCTGTGTAAGAGGCACTTCTGATGGTTCCTGCCAAGTACCGAGTGTTGCTGGAGTGTGCCATGTAACCCTTCCATTCATACTCCACAGGTTGTCCCCAATATTGTGGATTGTATAGAGGAAAGTCCTCATAAGTCGACATAAAAATTAACACAATAAAATGGGTGTGTCAAGAAGGTCATGTACTCCAAAATTTGACTATTTAAAAGGATAATCTTTACATTTTTCTTTCTGTTGTGTTGTAGTGTTCACAACTTGCTTAATCTGATTCAGAATTTTGGGGATTAAAACCAAATTATGAACATGTACAATAATATTAATAAATTTTGATTAAGTATCAGGACTGTGTATGCTGCCCAACAGCTTCAGATTTCAGGGTTCAGCTCATAGCCTTGGTGCCATCTGCATGCTGTCCTGATCTGGTTTATCGGCTAATTTTTTCTTCAAACTTGTCTTTGGCCTCTAAAAATTCAAAAGCACAACCCTTTGTGATAAGAATTTCAGATTCTGTACTACTTTCATTTAACCGGAGGAATCGATTTCACAATATTTTAGCAAAAAACACATGCATGTTACACATTTTCAGTGTATAACTGGATGCAACACGAATAACGTGACTGTTTTTTCATGGATATTTTGATATTGTTTACTGTTATCCAGTGCTGGTCACTGGCTCCTTCAATTAAAGCTCCGTTCTGCATGAAGACATGAGATTACAATTTTTTCTCGGCTATCACTACAACTACACGAGGTAAGTAACATGGGTGGAGTATTCATTTAAAGGTATGGGTTACTAAAAATGCCAACAACCTCTTCTCATTTTATTCTCTTAAAACTTAACTCTGGGTGATCAAAGCATGCTTATTTGTAGGGATGTCGTATGTTCACCACTTCTATTAGTTCATACTAAGATGAACCTCTAGCCTTACTCCGGTGTGAAAGATTCTTAGGTCTAAATAACAAAATGAGCAAGGCGATGTTTCCACAATGTTCTATAAGACCTAATTTAGTTGTCTATTTCTTTTAGTGTAAAATACAGTATGGGAAAAAAAGTAAACCATCCGACTGCATTTATATGAAAATCCAAAATTATAGTAATCCTGAAATATGCAGTATGAAAACTTGAAATTGCTGGAGATTGAAAGCTGAAGGTTAGGGCAACCATTACAAGATTACAGAGTGTATTTTACTATCATTTACTAGAGAACAAGTCATGAATCTCCATTTAATTGAATTAACTTAATACCCAACCAGCAAAATGATATAAAGAGCCTTAAAGGTTTTTCAGTTTTCTCCTTCATGATATGCTATATACTGTACCATTTACACCTGATTATCTGCCTGATGCCATTGGTCCACTTTTTATGTACAGAGTCTTTGTTAAGTCTGTATATTAAATATATCATGACTCTTAGCAGGAATAGATGCTAACGCCATTGAAGACTGTAGTATATTTTGTATTGTATACCACATCAGGTAGGCAAATAGGCAGACAACAAAAGAGAACGATGGGATGATATTGATTTGAAATTGAAAATGGTAAGAGCTGGGACTGCTAAAATCTGAAAAACCATTTAAGATGATATGCATTTTTATTGTGGCCATATATTTAAATAATTAATTAATTAATTCACTTCAGTTTGTTTGTATAGTGCTCTTCATTATGTGCAGTTTCAGAGCGCTTAAACAAGCTGACACTGACAATACAAAATACATGATGTATGTATATATATATATATATATATATATATATATATTGTATATATGAGGGACATTCCAAACGTTTCTGCACTTTTTTTAACTCTATTAAAATTTTCAAAAACAAATGACATCACTTTTATTCATAGCCATAGTCGTACCAACTAATTAATGTGATTCCATTTTCTGCAGTTTATTTAGTCTGATAAGAAAAAATGGGAAGTCAGCTAAATGATCTTGTACTTGATGTGACCATTAGTTCAGTATCTTGTGTAGAAAGGAGTTACAGGACATGATTAGATCACCAAGATATGAAATGGATGTGTGTCATTCTGGATGAATTGGCATTCAGTGACACTTCAGGTTTCTTCTAACTTTTCACAAAAATACAGAAAAGCCTAGCCTTTTTGGACTTCTTAGCTAATCTATGAATTTCTTTATTTATTTTTGTGTTTATTTCATTCCATCCTAGAACCATGATACTGGCATAGCTGAGGAACTTACATCTCCTACTTACCTTAGGACTTTAGTGAGCAGGAGTGTCAATCTCTAGGACCTTGGACTTTTTTTATATATATATTGTTGATGCCACATGGGGTGGATGGGCATCCTGGCCAGAAGAGGGGATGGTTCCTTACCCAGACAGGAGGCTCCAAAAAGAGGAAGATAGGCATTCCAGCCAGGAAGGCGAATGGGATCATACCTGGAAGGTAGGACCAGAAGGGATGGATGTACAGCCCACTCACTGGGGACTTTTTATTCCCCCCACCATGCTAGATGGCAACAGCCCCGGATATCAGTGCCCAGTGGGAAGCCAGCAAGGCTGCTCTGCAGGACTACATGTCTTGGCATGCCCTGCTGGCTTCCCACTGGGCACTGATATCCGGGGCTGTTGCCATCTAGCATGGTGGGGGGTCACTGGGTGCCACAAGAGGGCACTGCAGGGACACAAATTCCCTGCTGCAATGGACTGTCATATGTCTCAGAGAGACACTTTCATGTCCCGCGAGACAAGTCTTTGTGCCAAGAGATTTAACCATGCCTGGGGCCGGAAATAAAACAGAGTAGATGACAAAGTAGAACGTCATAAAGAATTCAAAAACGTTGGTGCGGTACACATACAGAACAGGTTATAGATAATGGAAGTACGAAAATTCAAAAGTCTCAAAAAAGGATACTAAAGATTGCATTAGTGCAAACAAACAGAAATTATTACTCGGTGAAATAACAGAACAGCGAAAAGAGATCGAATATATTGTTCAGATTTAAACTTTAAGTCGGAGACTTGTAGATCGTATAATTCATTTTGCCAGCAGGGAAAAAAAGTAGTGTTTCTTCCCAATGTAGAGGTGTATCCCCAATGAATGAAAAGATTTGTTGTTTGGTGAAAGTGAAATCTCGTGAGAGAAATCATTTCTCATTTGTGTGAATGCTATTGTCAGACACATTTCTTGTAGAGAAGAAGAAACGATATTTACTCATGGGCAGTTATACATTGCGTTGTCACGATGTAATTCCAAACACGGAATCAAAACTCAATATGATATTGATGAAAAGGTAAAAGCAAAAAGAGATCAAATATATGGACATAGCTTATATGACAGAAGTGCTCCACACGAGATGCAGATCACGTGGCATGGCAGCAGCAGCAAGCCAGCAGCTGATCGAGCAAAGAGGAGGTAAAAATAAAAACTATTTCTTTCATATTGTATCACCGTTTAAGAGCGGGTTTCGGAGGAGCGACCGCATCTCTTTGGGGTGCGTTCAGCACCTGTTCTTCACAACGTGAGCGGCAGACATGAAAAGTGGCTGACGTGTAGCGCAGGCCTCTGGGGGGGGGGGGGGGTTAAGGGTGTTGGCGAGTGAAGCGAGCAAGGGGCAAAGCCCCCTAGTGTATGTATATATACTTGTATTTCAGATATTCTTTCCGTATGTAATTTACATTTACAACTGCCATTAAAGTGCATCTCCAGCTTACCGCAATGACTAACCTGTCAGAATGGAAACGGGGTGTTCTTAATGACCCAACAACCTAAAGTGAAAAGATGGTGACATGCCATACTGCCATAAAGAAGGTTTTATAATGATACCAGATACGTCTTGTGAAGGAGATGTAGCTCAATCCATATAACTGCTGCCGCACTGCTCACTTTTTAAAGTTGCTTAAGTGTCAGAGCTGGCCACCCTTCTGTCACTTTTGTGACTCTTGCCCCACTCTGCATGATTTTCTTCCACTGACTTGACTGCTATATGTGTGCAGAAAGTGCATTTGCATTTCCTTTTGTGTTAAACATGATCACTGTCTGTTTCTGACCAACTTTAAATGTGGTCTTTATGATTCATCATCTGCACATTTACACCCATTTTTTAAACATAGACAGGCGCCATCCAATCGTGATCCATGTTGATGCAGGTGTAAATGGATGTACCGTATTTTTCGCACCATAAAACACACCTGACCATTAGACGCACCTAGGTTTAGAGGAGGAAAACAAGAAAAAAAATATTCTGAACCAAATGATGTACTAATGTGTTTAATAAAATATAGCAGAATAATATTTCAGCCATGTAAATTCAACAGCGGTATTAAGAAACATCATCACTGTCATTAACAAATAAGGAGAGACTTTAAGGTTCAAGCACTCATCTAGTTTTATGGAAACCCCAAGAACTCCTTATCGCTAGTGTCAGAATTTATGAAGCTCAGTTTCTCACAATCACTTTGCAGGAGCACGTACCTATCATCACACGTCATAACCTGTCCAAAGCCACCAGGGGACAAAGCACGTTTGGACCAATGCTCCCTGAAGTTATATCGCCAGTCTAGTCCTATCTATATTTGTAATGCCACAAAGCTCTTCATCTCGTGTTTTGTTGTGGGTTTCCAGTTTGAAAAACGAGAATGCGGTGCAAGCACAGCCCTCGATTCAAAAAATTGCTCTGCATACCTGTTTGTCTCGTATGACAGTAGCTGAAAGGCAGCTTTAGGAAAGAACAGCCTGAAGTAGTCCAGTGGCTGGTAATCTGTCGAGTCCAACAGCAAGCCATACTGTCTTGTGAAGTCCGGTAGCCAGTTTGGCTCCCACGGATCAATGTCTAGTTTTTCCTCCCTCACGAACCTTGGCATAGGTGCATCGGCTGCACGAATGCGCTCAGCTGGGGCGGCATCAGCTGGTGTCCCGATCAGCTGATGCCAGTTCCTCACTCTCTTGTTCGATCTCCTGATCACTCTCAACAAAATCAGATTCTGAAAAATTATCCGACTCAGTGATAATGCGCAAAACATCTGCTGAGTATTTTGTTTTCTGGACTCGCTTCGCTCCCTCGTGAGATGTCGATGCCATCTTGCCTTTGTTTACATTTGTTTACATTTCGCAAGTCACACACATGCAAGGATTAGATGCCAAGTCAATGAGTCTAACATTCCTCCAAGCACAGAGGGAATGCCTGTAACGTAACAGTGAGTTTTGTCGCCCTCTACCCCTGGATGTCGACTTTTGTCAGGTAATACACATCATGGTCTGAGACGCAATATTCGCTCCATAAGATGCACAGACATTTCCAACCTTCTTTTGGGAAAAAAAAGTGCGTCTTATGGTGTGAAAAATACGGTACTTTGCTTTGGGTATCTCACTTGTGTTCAGACTGTCGCTTTTACTATATACAAACCATTTATAGGTGGTCTTCCAAATCCCAGGATGTAATGTACCTCTAGCTTCACAGAGGCACTCTTTAAAATTAGCTTCCTTGTTTCTTTATTTACTTCAGTGACAGGATGGTAGTTTCCCTTTTTACCAAAGTTATTCTTTATCTTATTTTCTAACATTATTTCAACATTGATGGTGATTTTAGACATGTATGTTTTTCTTTCAGTTTGTTAGTTTATTTTGAAAATGCCATGCATTGCCATTACAAGCTGTTTTAGAAGGATTGTTATGTGCCTGTGATGAATTGCTATAACAGTCAGCTTACGTTTTACAAACTTGGCACTCCTTGTATTGTATATTTAATGTCATCTATATTACCTCTGCTTTATATGTGTAATGCATAAGCCATACATAAGTAACAGAGAAAATAAAAAACACGCTACCCTGATTACAATGTTAGGCTGTGCGTTGGTGACTGTTTGAAATCATATGACACAGTGGACATGTACAGCAGTGGGCACAAGACACACCCTTTCTTCTGTAGCCACTTTGGTGTTTACATGTTTCTGTTATGTGTAACAACATTTTTTTGTTATTGAAAAAAGTTAAATGAATTTGGCAAGTAAACGTAACACTAAGGAGGTTAAAATATGAGATTACAAACAATATTATAGGCACTACCATAACAATGATCCTAGATTTCATAACATAATAGTATCATAAAAGTGTCATACAATTGGCTGAGGGAGAATGGGATGGGTGACTGTGGTGCCATTTACAGTTTGACCAACTCAGCCATTGACGTAATTTTTTTGTACTCAATGCTGATTTTGTTTTGTGGCTGCTGCTAGCTTTTCTAACCCACTGCAATGCTCAGGAACAGAAAAGTTGATTATTATTATTATTATTATTATTATTATTATTATTATTATTATTACTATTATTTATGGTGCTCAAAAATGTAGTTTGATGGCCCTGCTTTAGAAGTATGTTGTTGCAAGTACAGAGCTCCTGGTAGGTTTGCCCTTGGGAAATAAGTCTACGGGCAGGGACATGACAAAGTTATTTTCAAAACTCTGTTGAGTGTTTAAGTAAGAATAGAGAATAGAGAAAATCCACCTAATTTGCTGGCACAGGCCTGGCACTGATGTTTGCCAGGAAGCACCTAGCACAATCAAGAGAAGAACCGGATCATGGGTTCAACACCTGCAAAATGAAGTATGGTTATCAGTTGCAATGCCAGTTGGAAAAAGCAGGACAGATTCAGAGGGACTAGAGCTCTTATGATATGGAGCGTCACTTCTTTGAAGTACGAAGAGGTGACACTTGAGCAGCAGGTTGAAAAATGCCATCTAGATATACAACACAGTTGATCTCTCTCCCACTCTCATACTGTCACCACAGCAAGGACTGAGGGTGGGATTGGGGATTCTCACAAGCCACCAGACTAACTGCCTCTAAGCTCCTTCCCTGAGACAGGGTTTAGCATTCATACCTGCCATCATAGAGGATTTTCAGTTGACCCATATAGATAAGCAGCCTTATCATAAGTTAGATTATCTGGATTCAGCAGTCAAAAGAAAGTCTACAACTAAAGTTTATGCCTTCCTGTTGCGGTGTAGTGTCCGTGTGATATCTCACAGATTTTGTACCACTCTCTCTTTTCCTAAAATCCTCAGAGGTTTTACTTCAGGAACACTAAAGGTAGTGACAGAACATCACCTCTCTGCCTGCTCACAATAAAATGTTGAGGTAGGTATCTGTCGATTGTCGCTTTGGACTGTTCTCTCTCAGCACCATCCATCGTCCTGTTCCCTTCCAATAATGCTTTTCCATAACAAACCTTTGCAAGCTGGGCAGGCTTCCATGAAAACATTTCACTGATTTGTATTGAAAAGTTAGTTTAACACAAAATTTGATTTATGCATTTAGGTTTTTTCTTATATCGTCTTAAAAGGAAAAAAAGAGTTCAAAGGATCACAGAGAAAGCAGATGTGCTTAAGAATGAGACTATTTGGCTCTCTTCGATTAAACTGAACATTTGTGCTCTTAAACTGTGTCTCACAGGAGTCTGTAACTGGATATACTCCAAGCAGAATTTACACATTACCCTGTAACTGAAGTGACCCTTTGTTTCTGAGGTCAGAACTATCTTTCCTGACCAATCATAGTCAACAGGATTTTAAAAAAGTTGAAGGGGAATAAACATCTCTAATACATCCAGATGGGAATACCACAGAATCAGCAAGTCAAGTGCATCCAGTAGTTGCCAATGACTAAAACTACATAAAAAACCAAAAAGTGGTCTGTTGAACTGGAATACTGTCCTAGAAATCAACCATGCCCTGGGGGCTCCTGCGCCTTTAGAGGGACTGAAATAGTGTCCAGTTAAGCTGGTGAAAAAAATGCGACCAATGTTTTGGCCCACATTTCAACTTTCAAGCAATCTTTGAAAAATCTGTAGCCAGTGTTGGACAATCACTAAAACTTCATCTAACTTTTCTGAATATCAAAAGTAACCCTTATGAGAAGGATTTAGAAGTCATATCAGACTCAACACTATCAACTCCCAGACAGTGTTCAGAAGCCATTAAGAAGCCTAACAGAATGTTAGTTTAAATAGCGCCTGATGTATGGAGTACAAGACCAAAGAGGTTATGCTGAAGCTTTATAACACACTGGTGAGGCCTCATCTGGAGTACTTGGTGCAGTTTTGATCTCCAGACTCCAAAACAGACATAGCAGCACTAGAAAAAGTCCAGAGAAGAGCAACTAGGCTGATTCCAGGGATACAAGGGAAGAATTAAGATGAAATATTGAGAGCTGAGCCTTTCCAGTTTAAGCAAAAGAGGATTAAGAGGAGACATGATTGAAGTGTTTAAAATTATGAATGGAATTAGTCCAATGGATAGAGACTTGTAATTTAAAATTAGTTCAACAAGGATACAGGGACACAGTTGGAAACTTGTGAAGGGTAAAATTTACACAGAGAACCATAGACACATGAAATAAGCTACCAAGTAGTGTGGTAGACAGTAGAACTCTTGGTAATTTCTAAACAAAACTGATTCCATGGATTAATAAAATAATGGTGGGAGGTCGAGCTTTTAGTTACAGGGCCCCTAAACTGTGGAATGGTCTGCCTGCTACTATAAGAGATGCCCTTTTGGTCTCAGCTTTTAAATCCCGGCTGAAGACTCACTACTTCAGTTTAGCATATCCTGACTAGAGCTGCTGATTAACTGTACAGACTGCATCTCTGTTGTTAGTCATTAGCACTAAAACATAAGTAATATCCATCCGTCCATTATCCAACCCGGTATATCCTAACATGGTAGTTATAATTTGATACTAACCCTCACCTATTCTGTTTCTGTTCTCGGTATTCAAATGTGGGAGCTGGTGCTACGGCCCACCTGCCAAGTTGTTTTGCCTGCCTAAGGAAAAGTCATCGTTGATGGAGGATTGCAGGAATCGTGGGAAAGAGGGGTGCTTTCATCGGATTAGCGCTATTTCAGCTGTGGAATGTTCAAATGGGGGAGGCAGCTTGATGAATGAGGTCTCCAGGACTCTAAACAAATCCAAATCATATTATGTGATATCATCTACTGTTAAATTCTACTCCATACTTGTAAAATTTTTATTTTATACTTTATTTGTTCTGTTCTGTGTATTGTATTGTATTGACCCCCTTCTTTTGACACCCACTGCACGCCCAACCTACCTGGAAAGGTGTCTCTCTTTGAATTGCCTTTCCCAAGGTTTCTTCCATTTTTTTCCTACAAGATTTTTTTTTGGGGGAGTTTTTCCTTGTCTTCTTAGAGAGTCAAGGCTGGGGGGCTGTCAAGAGACAGGGTCTGTTAAAGCCCATTGCAGCACTTCTTCTGTGATTTTGGGCTATACAAAAAATAAATTGCATTGTATTGTATTGTACTTGATGTTATTTTAAAAGAAAGCGTTGTTGGGCTGAATGGCCTGTTCTCGTCTATGTTCTAATGTCCTAACTTCTTAATAGCTGATATTACAATACAGTAATCCCTCCTCCATCGCGGGGGTTGCGTTCCAGAGCCACCCGCGAAATAAGAAAATCCGCGAAGTAGAAACCATATCTTTATATGGTTATTTTTATATTGTCATGCTTGGGTCACAGATTTGCGCAGAAACACAGGAGGTTGTAGAGAGACAGGAACGTTATTCAAACACTGCAAACAGACATTTGTCTCTTTTTCAAAAGTTTAAACTGTGCTCCATGACAAGACAGAGATGACAGTTCAGTCTCACAATTAAAAGAATGCAAACATTTCTTCCTCTTCAAAGGAGCAAACAAATCAATAGGGCTGTTTGCTTTTAAGTATGCGAAGCACCGCGGCACAAAGCTATTGAAGGCGGCAGCTCACACCCCCTCTGTCAGGAGCAGAGAGAGAGAGAGAGAGTTAGAGAGAGAGAGAGAGATAAAAAAATCAATACGTGCCCTTTGAGCTTTTAAGTATGCGAAGCACCGTGCAGCATACTTAAAAGCTGCACACAGAAGGTAGCAACGTGAAGATAATCTTTCAGCATTTTTAGACGAGCGTCCGTATCGTCTAGGTGTGCGAACAGCCCCCCTGCTCACACCCCCTACGTCAGGATCACAGATAGTCAGCGCAAGAGAGAGAGAAAGAAAAGTAAGCTGGGTAGCTTCTCAGCCATCTGCCAATAGCGTCCCTTGTATGAAATCAACTGGGCAAACCAACTGAGGAAGCATGTACCAGAAATTAAAAGACCCATTGTCCTCAGAAACCCGCGAAGCAGCGAAAAATCCGCGATATATATTTAAATATGCTTACATATAAAATCCGCGATGGAGTGAAGCCGCGAAAGGCGAAGCGCGATATAGCGAGGGATTACTGTATAACTGACAGCAAATCAGTTCACTTCAGTTCATTCTATCCATTGGTGTTTTGGTTATTTTTGAATGATTATTTTTCCTGTTTTTATGTAATTTCTGGAATGTTTGTTTATTATATAATAATATCTTATGGTGTCTTTAAAGGATAATTTTGGCATTTTTTCAAGTCAAAGTTATTTCTTCACAAACATGGTATATATGCATTTGCCATGTAAAATTAAAGTTAAGTCCACCCATCCATCCATTTTCCAACCCGCTGAATCCGAACACCGGGTCACGGGGGTCTGCTGGAGCCAATCCCAGCCAACACAGGGCACAAGGCAGGAAACAATCCTGGGCAGGGTGCCAACACACCACAGGACACACACACACACCAAGCCCAATTTAGAATTGCCAATCCACCTAACCTGCATGTCTTTGGACTGTGGGAGGAAACCGAAGCGCCCGGAGGAAACCCACGCAGACACGGGGAGAACATGCAAACTCCACGCAGGGAGGACCCGAGAAGTGAACCCAAGTCCCCAGATCTCCCAACTGCGAGGCAGCAGCGCTACCCACTGCGCCACCATGCCGCCCTAAAGTTAAGTGCTTTCTATAAATTAAAAAATATATATATATCTTGCCCAAGCTGAGTAAAAGCGTAAAAACTTACCAAATACATCCAATTTTCAAGCTCAGACCATGCCCCAATACCCTCCATTGTAAAGTGTCAATGGGGGCAAGGTATTTTTTTTAATTTATAGAAAGTTATATTATTTATACTATATATGTAATTATTTACAGTGCACTGAGCTTATAAGTGGAAGTGTGCGTTATGAGAATCAGTTAAATTGAACTGAATTGCACAATAATTGAAAGTGCGTATAGTTCAACACAGTAACACAAAGAGGATCCAGTCTTGTACAATGAATGAAATTGCATCCAGTTCTGCACAGTGAGTGAAACTACAGATTCTTTTTAGTGATTGAAACTGCACTCAGTTCCATGAATTCACTGAAACAGTTCAACTCAATAACTGAAAATCCATTTAATCACCTTACAAAATGATTGAAACTCCATGTAGTTCTACACAATGCCCGAAACTGCAGCCATTTGTGTGTAATGACTGAAACTGTGTCCATTTCTATGTAATGACTAAAAGTAAACCAAGTTTTGCGCAATGAATAAGGCAGCATGCAGTTCTACACAATAACTGAAACTGTATCCCATCCTAATGGCTAAAATAGCACTCTGAAGTAATTTAAACTTCACACACTGCCTACAGAAATAAGTTTATGTCAACACACATCTCATACCCAAACAAACTTTAAACAGTATTTATATTGAAGAAACACTTCTGTCCTGAAACATATACATGATGGAATTCTGTAGAATGGGATTACATTCAGTAGATAACAGTGGAGCTGAACTTTGTTTCACAGAGCAGTCAAATGTAGTTATAAGCACTGGAATGAAGAACACAACACTTCTGTTATTGCAAGTAAGCCTACAGATATTTTTATTTTTTCTGCACCCATACAATGTTGTATGTTTTGACATCATCCCCACTGTAAATGCCTGTGGTACAACACCAAAACTGTACATCTGCACAGTACCAGTAAGCGGTTCTCTTCTTACTCATTTTTGTCTCTCTGTATCACCTTTCTTCTTCTTCTTCTTCTTCTTCTTCTTCTTCTTCTTCTTCTTCTTCTTCTTCTTCTTCTTCTTCTCCTTTCTCTGACCACTTGCTATTATCCTTTGTCTCACCTTTTGTAACTCCTGCTTGCCTCCTATTCTGTGGCACTCCTGTAAACCTGGTGCCCAGGAGGCTGCATGTGAGAACAGCACTTGTTATTTGCCTACTTGTATCATCTGTTCATAACTGGCACGAAAACATTAGAACATTAGGAAAGTCGTGTCCAGAACAAGCCATTAAGTCCGTCCTGTTCATCTATTTTGTCCAAAATAAAATCAAGTTCATATCTGAAGATCACATGACTTAGTTATCTATTTCATGTATCTATGGTTCTATGCGTGAAGTAAAACTTTCTAAAATTGGTGCAAAATCTGCCCTTAAAAAGTTTCTAACCATGTCCCTCTGTCATGTTGCAGAATTTATTTTAAAGTAACACCTGGGATCTACTGTACCAATTCCTTTCATAATTTGAAACACTTTAGACATGTCACCTCTTAATCTCCATTTGCTTAAACTGAAAAGGTTCAATCCTTCCTCAAAGTCTCAGAATCAGCCTAGTCGCTTTTCTTTGAATTTTCTCTAGTGCTGCTATGTCTTTTTAATTTTTTTTTTTAAACTTTTAATTGCCATACACAATTTCTTGTATATAGGAATTTGTCATTTTTTGCATAGCCCAACTTACTCTCCACTGACATACACAGAGTTTTGGGGTCAGAGTGCAGGGTGAGCTATTTGTACAACACCCCTGTGGCAATTACAGGTAAAGCATTCTTTCTGTTACTGCCAGGATTTGTACTGGCACCCTTCGAGATACCAGTCCAGATTCTTTTAATCACAGAGCCACCACTCTGCCAAAACTGAACACACTACTCCAGGTGAGACCTCACTAGTGCAATGCATAACTTAAGTATAACCTTCCTTACCTCCACACCTTGTGATATAGAAGCTAATGCTCTGCTTTCTTGATCACATCTCTGTGGATGTAGATAATAATGAGTTCACTATGACTTCTAGGACCTTCTCATAAGGTGTACTTTTAAGTTTTAGACCCTCACATTATGGTTTCAAATCTAACATTTTTACCTCCTACATGCAATACTTTACATTTACTTAAATTAAATTTCATCTAACACAGATCTGCCCAAGCCTAGTTGTTGTCCAAGTGCCTTGAGCATGGGAAAGGCGCTATATAAATAAAATGTATTATTATTATTATTAAGTTCCTGACTAAGAAGTTAGGTGATTCTACATTATCGGCCCTTCTGCCCAATTTAGTATCATCTACAAATTTCACCAGCTTATTCATTGTATTTTTGTCCACATCATTTATGTATATTAAAAAGAGCAGCAGCTCCAGCATCGATCTTTGAGGGTGACCACTTTTGATATCAACTAGTTCTAAAAACATTCCCCTCAACATCACCCTGTGCTTTCTGTGTTCCAGCCAATTTTGTGCCCCCGCTACAGACCAGTCCCTGAATAATGACCGGTCCAATTTTTTAGTTTGATTTCTAACATTTTTTGTAGTACCTTATCAAAGTCCTTCTGAACATCATAAACACATGCACCTCTCTGATTGTATTCTTTTGACGTTTCCTCATAGAATTCCAGCATTTTAGTGAAACATGACCTTCCTTGTCTGAACCCATGTTGAGTATTTTCTATCACACATGTTCTAAAAATATTTTGCTTGATTTTTTTCCCTAATAGTTCCTTCCAATAATTTACCTGTAATGATGGTTATGCATCCTGGCCAAGCATTGTTTTAGATCAGCCCAATCACCCTTATTATATAACAATAGCCAAAAGACCCATTCTGTGAGGACAACTTCCTTGCAGTTATCTGGCTATTAAACTGGAATGGCTCACACACACTTAAAGTAACAGCGTATCCCACGGCCACGATAGATGTGCATTTTCATAAAACATAGTACAACATGAACATTTCTAAGAATAATTAATAGCATTTGTAATAGTAGCAATAATAATAATCAGTCTCTTTTTGCTTGTCCAGATGAGGTTCATGATGGCAACATCTTGAGTTGGACAGACCAAACGTCCCTTTCTGAAATGAATTCCTGAGTTTTCTTGAGCCAGGTGGGAGATATGACCCAGTAGGTTATGCCTGGTGTAACTCCTGCAGGAAACACTGACTGAGAATCAATAACTATAGTAATAGATGAAAGGAAATATACTGTAAGCTTTAAATAATATAGAATCAACTCAGAGAGATTTATGTTTTCTAAATTTCATTAAATGTTGAAATGAAACTAGAACTGAAACTTCACTAATTTCAATTTCACCGAGGCTTACTGTAACACTTCCTTCTTGCTATCGATTTGTCCACACAGTGTCAAGACACGTGAGTCTAACTCTGAACTCACCGAATTTTCAAAAGTAAACTAAATGCTTCCCGCCAAAGCAAAACATTTCTCCTGCCAAACGACACATTGTCAGCTTACAATCTGTTCCATGTGGAAATGTGAATAACAACACAGGGGAGTGACTGGTGATCCTGAAGAGATTTTGCTCACAACCTGTCAAATATTTAATTTTGCTTCCGCGTTTTGCAATTACTATAGGAAATACATTTTCTCTCGTTCTGCTCTTTCTGAGAAGAAAAAAGAAAAGCCCTTCCCCCTTTCCATTGCAGCAAGAGATTGCAATAATTATCTGATTCACTGCTTCCATTAATGTTCCTTGTCTGAAGCTATGCTTTTCAAGGTGTTCAGACTTCCACAATTTCATTTCTTGCCAGAGCACTTTAGATGTCAGGAATTTAAATTTCCTAATTAATCAAAAACATGTCCCCATGGACACTAATTCAGCCCTCTTTACCACAATTATATTTTCCTTGCATATTTAAAACACAGTTGATAACATAAGATCTTTATTAGCAAACTTGCACATTTCCGTAGACAGGTCACTGCCTTTATTCATTGCCCTGCTTTATAATTAAAATGATTGCTTCCAAAACTGTAGCCAGGGTGGCTCAGCTGTTTATTGCATTCCATCAAAGCAGACAATAACCTATCATAAATTATGTCTGTCTTACACCTCTTATAATGACAGCCCTGATAAGTATCTGCTTAGCATGCGGTTCATTCAAAAACGAGCACAATATGCTATCGCTGTCTCAATATACTTTTCAAATAAACCAATGGTTTAAAGTGCCCGTTATTGTGTCCTACATATAAAACACCAAGGTTGTTTCTATTCATTGTGGTACAAATTAAATTCAGCAATTTTACACACATTTTGAAAATATTGAAATATTTCATTCACAGCTCTAATGTCCAACTTTTCCCGTTACGTGGCCATTGTCCGGTGAAGCCAGGCTTTATTTATGATTCAGAATTCTATTTAATTCCATTTGTGCATGGCAGTGCTTTCCAGCTTAGTTTAGCATGATGTATTTAATACCTATGTCTACTGTCTTAATTACCTCATAAAGCCGGGTTCCATTGGCTTTTGACCCTCCGCAGCATTCAGGGATAACTGCAGGACCATGATAATTACTAACTGACTATGAGAAAATTAAACAAAAAAGGACTAAACTTTCAAACCAGGGTTTTAAACAACCTATTACACCTCTGGAATAAATCATTGATGAAATAGCTCACTTAACATGAAAATAGTCATTCTGTAGTAGAGAATTTCCATTTCTGTGATCATGTAAGGAATAATAAATGCGTTTCAGCTCATAAACCCAATTTTTCTGCCTCGTGTCGATTTTTTAGGCACGTATAAAGGTAACTGATTTGAATGTTTCTCCAAGGTAATGAAACTCTTTTGAGTGCTTTGTTTTAAGGTGTATGCAAATTTCACATAAAGTTAATAAAATTTAAGAAAACAAAAACTAGTCAAAATGTGATGCCACTGCATTAACAAATGGAGGGCAAGGCTGCAACTGTCAATTCAATAAAACTGTCCCCACTCACTTGTCTTTATTCATTTCTATAATAATCAAGCTTTTCCATGAAATTAATATTACATTTAAAATTCAGGTCACATTTGTATTAGTCTAATACAGATGCTTAGTTCCTGTTTGATGTGTTGGTTTAAGGAAAAACTTGCAATGAAACATCTCCTACTGCATTAATTTGAAGGAGGTGTCACTGGTTTAGAACTTTTACCTTCAACGTGGGAGCCACGAGCCTCTAATTTGATCTGTCAGCTCCAAATGTCAGCTTCTCTTTACATAAACATATTCTAACTTTGAAAAACTGACATTTCTGACAAACATACTAGTGACCACTGTGAATTTTGAAACCCCTACTACCATGCTATTTATTATTTTTGGCATGTTGACTTTTGTCAAGCTGAAACTAAACAATAAAAGTCTGGGTGCACTGTGAATCTTTAAAATACAAAATCATTCACGGATTAAAATTGACTTGTAATAAAATAATCATCACTCTGTACATCTCTCCCTTATATGAGGATACTTCTGGAAAATGAACTTTTAAATGATTACTACACCATTATATTTACCAAAGTAATATTTGAGATTTCTTTTTAGTCTAGGAATATTTTTAATTTTTTTTTTATCAATGAAATGTTTTTAAATATCAAACTTTGCTTGGCTCAGAAGTCTGAATGAAATATGTCATAACACTGTGTTCGCACAGTAAAAAAGAGCAAATGGATACTTTTTGAAAGCTGCCATCATCCTTTTAGAAGAAGACAAAATCAGAAAACAAAACTCCTATGAGTGGGCAAAATACGACTTACCTTTAAGAAGCACCTACCAGACATGGTTGGTATTATAGCCTCATGTGAAGTCGACCACAGATAAACGCCGTGGATAATGCGACCCAATTCCAGACAAATACTGTAACTCTTAGAGAGCTGAGGCATGGCTAGAAACTGGCAACGAAAGAAGCATAAATAAGGTAAGGATGTCTCTTTAGGACAAAGGCAAATCGTAGTCAAATGTCACTTAAGGTAATTAGGAACGTAAGACATTTTTACAGGCAAGATCAAGTGCAGTACCACAGTTAGATGCAGCAGTCCATGAGGCGTAACTGTGACATATTTTAATGTGGACCTGGGCTAGAAGACAAACAGCTGTTACAAGATAAAGCACAGCCTGGATAGAGGCCATGTTTAACGTACTAGTCAGGTTAGAAAGTCTCCACTAGGTAAGTTGTGGGGAAGGAAATGAGGAGCAACTTCTATTGCACTATGTAGGCCTCCTGAGAAAGTGAAAAGACGCTGAACTGTGACATACTTTACAATGGATTTCGGTTAGAACTCATAAAGCTGAGCATCATCTTAAAGATTATTTTAAAACTCAACTAGAATGTGTTAAACAAGATCTATTACAGTTATTCATGGGTTATGGATGTTGTACGTAAACTCTTATTTATTTTCAAATGCACTCCACTTTAGAAAAACTTTCTTCAAACAACTGAACACAGTATTGTTTATATGAAGTAGAAAAAGAAATCCTTTAGTGAGCAAAAGCTCAGGGAGGCATTGCCCTACTTAGCTTTCAGTGTAATTGCTGGGTAGTGACCAACTGTACTTTGAGACTTTAGAATAAATTGAATCGCACTCAGCCCTCAATACTGTACTAGCTCTCCTTTATATATTCCAGTTCATGTGCCAGCTTCTACAATCTCAGGGAAAGACAGCATTAATATGATGGTTAAACTTGCCCCAAGAGTCTCATATCAGTGCAAGCAGATGTGTTAACATCAGTCACTCCATTACATGCTAACCATAATTCCACAGCCAAATATCTGCACAGGCTAACTTGGGCTACAGTCCAGGTCCCCTCAGTCCGCTGTCAAGTCAAGTGACTTTATTGTCATACCATCCATATGCAGTATACTCTCCCCACATACCATACATACACAATATACCATACACATTGCAGCATACAGCTGCACAAAATAACGTTCTCCATAAACACAGGACAAGTGTAAGACAGGCAAAGAAGTATACTATACTATAATAGATACCTGCAAATAAATAATTAAAAATACAGTAATGTTTGGGACAAAGATACAATTTACCTTGATTTAACTGGAGTGGTGGCTCTGAGGCTAGGGATTTGCACTGGTAATTGGGAGGTTGCCGGTTTGAATCCCGTAAACGCCAAAAGTGATTCTACTTCGTTACCCTTCAGTAAGGTCTGTAATCTGCAATTGCTCCGTCCTGGGTATAACGCTAATCTGCATCCAGCCCTGAAAGTGGGTCCTCCAATCTGCAGGGAAAAACTTGGCCATTGGTGGCAGAATTGGCACTTCAGCCACCATAAAAAACCTCACACTGTTCCACTCCATCTGAACTAGTGTGGGGCTGAGGTGTCACCGATTGCATGGCTGCACTGGGGTCCTAATCTGGGATCCTGAGTTGGTTTGTCGTGTGGTGGGTGCGGCAATGCGCCGTATCAGTGCGTGCTCCTAAACTCTCTAACCCTCTGCTCTACAGTTTAAAAATTACAAATCAAACAATTCAGACATGATTAAAGTGCACATTGCAAACTTTATTTTAATGGTATTTGCATATACTTTGGTCACACCACTTTTTCTACATGGTCTCCCCATTTCGCTCCATCCTATATTTCAGAATGTCTTTCACCTTACACTCCAAACTGCAACCTTAGATCTTCAAATGAGTGTCTGCTTATTATTTTGAGAGCTAAACTTAAAAGAAGTGGTGATGCGGCCTTCTGCTGTTATGCACCTAAAATCTGGAATAGCTTGCCAATAGGAATTCGCCAGGCTAATACAGTGGAGCACTTTAAAAAACTGCTAAAAACACATCACTTTAACATGGCTTTCTCATAGCTTCATTTTAGTTTAATCCTGATACTCTGCATATGCATTTAATTATCATTATCATTCATGGTGGCTCCGTAATCCGTACTAACCCCTACTTTCTCTGCTGTTCTTTTTCCGATTTTCTGTGGTGGCGATCAGCACCACCACCACCTGATCAAAGCATCGTGATGTCCCTACACTGATGGATTAAAGGCCAGAAGTCCACATAACCGTCATCATCAAGTTCTTCCATGTGAACCCTGAATATAATGAGGACTGATTGAGGTCATTTATGTTAGGTAGATGCCTAGAGGGGCTGGGTGGCCTCGGAACCCCTGCAGATTTTTTTTTTTAAATATTTTTATTAATTTTATTGTAATCATTCATACAAATCGATCAATTTTTACAAAAAATAGGATTGAAAAACAAGTCGACCCCACCCCTGAAAGAGAGAGCATGGCCAACGGGGTGAACCTTAAGGCTTGTAAACATACCTAACTTGATGAGTTTAATAAACCAGTAGAGATGAATGGAGAAGAAAAAGAAATGCAGGAGATAGTTGCTTCCTTGGTGCTTTAAAAGCTTATTCTAAAATTTTATTGATTATATCCTGCCAGATTTTAAAAAAGATTCTGTACAGATCCTCTTACTGAATATTTGATTTTTTCCAATTTCAAATAATATAAAACATCGGTTTCCCATTAACTTAAAAGAGGAGAGTTAGGATTCTTCCAGTTTAACAAAATAAGTCTGCGTGCCAAAAGTGTAGTGAATGCAATCACGGTTTGTTTGTCCTTCTCCACTTTAAACCCATTTGGAAGAACACCAAACACAGCTGTTAGTGGGTTAGGAGGGATTGTGACACCAAGGTTGTCTGAAAGGCACTTAAACATTTTGGTCTAAAATGATGTTAATTTGGCGCAGGCCCAAAACATGTGACCCAGTGAGGCTGAGACATAATTGCAGCGTTCGCAGGTTGGATCTTGCACTGGAAACATTTTGGATAATTTTAAACGAGAGAGATATGACAGATAATTTTGAGCTGAATAATTGTATGCTTTGCGCATATGGAGCTCGAGTGAATTCTCTGCCTTGCTACCTTCCACTCCTCTTCTGATATGTTGAGTGAGAGATCTTTTTCCTATTGTCCTCTTGGATCTTTGAAAGGGAGGGACTGTAACATAATTTTATATATTGCAGAGATGGTATCTAAGTCCTTGAAATTGAGCAATATTTTTTCCAGCATGGACGAGGGTGCAAGATGAGGAAAATCAGGCAGGTTCTGTTTAAAAAAGTTCCTAATTTGAAGATAGTGAAAGAAATGTGTAGCTGGAAAGTTAAATTTGGAATGTAACTGTTCATAGGATGCAAAGATGTTGTCTATATAAAGATCTCTGAGCATTTTAATCCCAAATTTTTTCCAGATATTAAAAACTGCATATGTTTGCGAGGGTTGAAAGAGCTGGTTCTCATGCAGAGGTGCCACAGATAAAAGATTCTCCATCTTAAAATGCTTTCTACATTGGTTCCATATTCTGAGTGAGTGAAGCACAATTGGGTTATTAATATATTGCCGATACCTTGCATTTATTGGGGCACAAAGCAGGGAATATAAAGAAGTACTGCAGGATTTTACTTCTATTGCGGAACCCCTGCAGATTTTTTTTTTCTCCAGCCATCTGGAGTTTCTTTGTTTTTTCTGTCCTCCCTGGCCATCGGACCTTACTTTTATTCTATGTTAATTAGTGTTCCCTAATTCTAGTTTCTTATTTATTTTGTCTTTTTTTCTTTCTTCATCATGTAAAGCACTTTGAGCTAAATCATTTGTATGAGAATGTGCTATATAAATAAATGTTGTTGTTGTTCAGAACACCATAATGTTTGGGAATGTTGGTGTCACAGGTGTTTGTGATTACTCAGGTGTGTTTCATTGTCTCATTAGTGCACGTATAAGATACCTTGGCTTATCTGTAGTTGCCATTGTTCAACATGAGGACAAGAGCTGTGCCAATGAAAGTCAAAGAAGCCATTATGGGGCTGAAAAACAAGAATAAACCAATATAGACATTGGTAAAACCTTAGGTTTACCTATTTCTGGAATATCATTAAGAAGAAAGAATGCACTAGTTCAGTAATAGAAAGGGACTGGTAGGCCAAGGAAGACCTCCACTGCTGATGACAGAAGAATCCTCACTGTGGTTAAGAAAAAGCCCCAAACGCCTGTCTGACAGATCAGAAAGTGTCTTCAGGAGACAAATATGTATCTATCCATGGAAGTCGAACAGAAATACAGAGGCCAAACTGCAAGATGCAAACCACTAGTTAACCACAAAAACAGGATGGCCAAATTACAGATTACAAAAAAGTACTTAAATTCTAGAAAAAGGTCTTGTGAACAGACAAGAGAAAATGAACCTATACCAGAGTGACGGTAAAAGCAAAGTGTGAGACGAAAAGGAAATGCCCAAGATCCAAAGCAGACCACCTCTTCTGTTAAACATGGTGCTGGGGGTGTTATGGTTATGTATGGCTGCCACAGGTACTGACACATGTATTTTCGTTGATGATGGAACTGCTGGCAGTAGTGGTACAATGAATACTGAGGTGTATTGAAACATCTTATCTACTCATGTTCCAGTAAATGTCTCCAAACGTATTAGATGGTGCTTCATCCTACAACCAGATAATAACCCCAAACATACTACTAAGACAACGCAAGAGGTTTTCAAAGCTAAAAATGGAAAAATTCTTGTATGGCAAAGCCAGTCACAAGATGTAAATCCAATTGAGCAGTCCTTCCATATGCTGAAGAGAAAACGTAAGGGGACAAGCCTCCAAAGCAAGTAGGAGCTGAAGATGGCTACATTAGAGGCTTGGCAGAGCATCGCCAGAGAAGATCTTCAGCACCAGGTGATGTCTGTGAATCACAGACATCAATCAGTCATTGTATACAAAGTACTAAATATGATGGCTTTAATAGACCTGCCATTGCTACACCCCAAACATTATGGTGCCCTGAAATGGGGGGACCATATATAAGAAGTGTTGTCATTTTTACATAGTGTGACCAAAATGTATGCAAATACCCTGCAATGTGCAATCACGTCTGAATTGTTTGATTTGTAATTTTAAACTGTGGAGCAGAGAGTTAAAATCAAGGAAAAATGGGTCTTTGTCCCAACCATTATGGAGGCCAGTGTAAATAATAGGTAAGTGAATAGATAGTAATAATTTAAAATAGATAGTAATAAATAAATAAATAAATAGTAACAGCAAAACTAATAATAAAAAACAACAGTAGTGACCAAGTAACAAATGTACTGCATATAAATTCACTACTAGTGGCAGATCTGAGGGCAGGTGGGCAGCACAGAGTTCAGAGTCTGGAGAGCCAAGGGGTAGTAGAAGCTGTTGTAGACACCATGGGAGCAGTGGGAGTGATCTTTCACAATGCTGTAAGCTCGGAGGATACAATGCTTTACAAAGACATCTTCAAAGGATGGCAGAGAAGTCCCAACATTCTTTTCGAGAGTGTGCATATCCATCATAGGACCATAGGACCTTACAGGTGCCCCAAAATCAATCATCATGTATGAAAAAATGTTTCATGTTTGTTTTTCAAAAAAAATATTCCTACTGATAAACTAGCCAATCATAATCCTCTTTAACCCATTATCTCTAAGATAACTCATTCTCCACTAGTTGCACACACTCAGTCATCCTCGAGTTTACGTGTCTCCATTTAAGTGCAGGTAGTGACAGTGGGCGGCTATTCGACAGCGTTTGTGACAGCAGCAAAGTATGGGTTGTCGGAATGAAAAATACATTAAAAAAATGTAATTAAACACATTTCAAATTTAGCAAATGACGAATTTTACAAATAAGAACATTACAGGAAATGTCTTTTTCTTTTTTTTTTCTTTTACATTCACAAGTGGTTTGAAATTACATAATTAAGTACTGTATATGTACTGTATTCATGTATACTTTATCTCTGTATGCAAAGGAAACAATTTTGAAACTTCTTCAAATTAATTGACTTCATTGAAGTACACACTGATTGATAGTTACTATCCCTATTAAAAGTTAAAACAGATCTTACTATTTGACAAACAGCAATATATTAGATTACGTTTAAAAAATGGTCTTCTGTTCAGAGTAACTCTACATAGATTTTTGGATATTCTGTTCGCTTAAAAAAATGTTTCTGAACACTGCTTAGTCCAATAAATTAGACATAAGATCGATAAAACACATCCTAGTCTCTTCTTGGTCTGAGGTCTACAGTAATTATGATGCCACTAAGGGTCAATTAACATCACCATGCACCTTTACGAACTAGAAGGATAATATGTTAAAGAGAAAATTACTTTCCAATGGCACATTATCCTAAAGCCATAAATGATGAGTGATATTTTTAACTGTAAATGACTTTTATAAATCATTTGGTTAAATACTGTCACATTAAACCATATTTCTTGAATTATAAAGAATAGGACAAATTTTATTATCATGGTCTACAGTCTGAAAGGTCCAGTATAAATCAATTTTTATTATTATCCTTGTTTATTTGAAATATACTGTATGCACATATAATTTTTCAGGGCACCTCGAATGCCAGTCATAAAATGGCATATCTAGCGTAAAAAAGCTAGCCCGGCCACAGACAGACATGACAACAAAGTGCCCACAACACACACGTTTATTCCCAACAATATTTATAATTATTTGCAGTTCACAGTTCTTGGTTCTTCAGGTCGCCTCCACTCCTGTCTCGTAAGCTCCTTCCTTCTTCCACCCGACTCCCTAATTGGAGTGAGCCGGCCCCTTTTATCCTGTCCCGGATGCACTCCCCAGTGTGGCAGGAGTGCTGCCCTTGCACCCGGAAGCACTCCAGGCATAAACTATCGCTGGTCCATCAGCACTTCCTGGTGTCCGGGAAGCGCTGACCCCCAGGGATCAAGGACCGGCCGGGTGCCCAGGGAAAAGAAGTGACACTCTCCCGGTTCCTCCTTCCTCCAGGCATCCCGGTGGGGCAGGGTTCCTGGCCATCTATCACACTAGCTTAGCAAAAGACATTAAGCTTAGTCTTTAACATTACTGAGCTACTTGCAAATTTTGCATAAGGTAAATGAAAAAGATATCATTAATAAAATATTTGAACAAAACAGGCCAATGCTGCTGCTGCTGCTCTTGAACCCTTAATCTCTTTGAGACTCACTTTGACACCCTTCACTGATGACACTGGCCAGTTAAATTTGTGGAATTTAAGATATTACCCCTAATGCCCTACAAAGTCCCACAATCCTTTACAAGTATAAACATCTGTGTGCAATACAATAATGGAATTGGTAAAGAGAGGTGCTGATGCTGATATCCACAGGTGCTCCACGACTACAATAAGTCCCCAAGTAGAAACTCTTCTCAATTATAGTATGATCTGATATGTGACACCATACTTTTCAAACAAGCCCTCAATAACTATTTTCTTGATTAGAAGACCAGAAGACTGTCCTTTCAAGTAAAATGATTATTGACATAGGGATTACTTCCATGGTGAATGTAAAATCATTGATTTCTAAAAATTTTTAACCTTTGTACAGAGCCATAACCTATTTTTGGCTGCATTGAGCACAATGTAGGAACCATAACTGGGTGGTTTGGCAGGGTTTTGCATTACACAATCAAGCACACACCGACACAGGGAGATCAGTTAAGCCCGTACGTATCTCTATATATATAAAATCCAACATGTGTCCGTCTGTGTGTATGACTGCCCGCCTTTCACGAGAGAACTACTTAACAGATTTAGATTGTTTTTTTTTTTCTAGAATTTGCTTGAACATTCCAGTTCAATTTGCGACTTCCCTCATCGCACTAAGAATCACAGTTCACTTGGAGGAGTGGGCCGAGGGGAGGGGGCAATGTGACGTCAGGAGTGGAGAATCGGTCTACCTCTGTGTTTTGGAGAGTAACTTGCCTCTGCTTAGCTAGCGAGACCTTTTTGCTTATTGATTTTTAAAGTTTGTCTTGTTTCACTACTATGTGGGCAGAGCTGTTGGGAAAGGCTAGTTTGTAATAAGAGAGAAAATGAGAGTAACCACGGCCTGTGGGATATGGACAATTTGTAGAGTAGCTAGATATATACCAAACAGTTTGGAGACATTAAACAGCAATGCTAACCACGGCACCACCTACCATAAAACATAAGTGAATATTTGGTCTTAAATGTATTTGTGGAAAGGTGAAGTGTCCTAACAGGCAAAGTTTTGAGTGGAAAAGATTAAGAGTTTTTCTTTGATGGCAAAACAGGGGAATTATCATTGTTGTAATAAAACAACAATTTAAAAAAAATTGTAATGAACCTGGTGATGGACATGCACAAGTATGGAGTATCTTTATGGCTCTAAATTGACTTGTAAGTCACCTCCGGACCAACTGTCACTAACACCTACTTACCTTTTGCTCTCAATGAAGAATACTAGAAAATAAAGCAAAAGTGCAAAAACAGACAAAAAGCAGATGGTTAAAAGGCAGTCTTACAACAAACAAAGTCCCAATACAGTAATCCCTCCTCCATCGCGGGGGTTACGTTCCAGAGCAACCCGCGAAGTGAGAAAATCCGCGAAGTAGAAACCATATGTTTATATGGTTATTTTTATATATTTTAAGTCCTTATAAACTCTCCCACATGGTTTATAAATATTCCCCGTACAGTTATACAGCATAAACCCTTTATATTCTCTTAGTTATTAGGTAAGATTCGTTGAAATTATGTATGTAAACACAGTTTATATACTACAGTACTCACAAACATACGTATCGTATATCATTGAGGAGTTTTATTTAATACGTAACAGTTTTAAACATATTGTAATTGAGTAGGTGATATAAAAATACGTGAAAAATCAAACATGTAAATGCTGTACATAAAACCAAAATGCTATTTTAAAGAAACCGTAGAGCGTCTCCGATATCACATTTGTTGCAGCCAGGCCACCGGCAATAAATACCTACAATGCAAAAAAAAAAAAAATGCAATGCAAAAAATTGTATAAAATGTGTGCACAGTTACAATAAACATACATACATGTACTGTACTAAGTACGTAGAAAAATAGTTTTGGGTACTCACCAACTTGTCAGATAACGATGCTATTTACTGGACTGTCACAGCTGTTGTAAAGGAGCCTCTTCACGCGACTGTGTAGCAGCGCCGTCGTCTTCTTCCACTGAAGGCGTACTAGGCAGTGTTTTACGTGTAAGGAACATCGTGATGGGCAGTTGCTGGCGCTGCCTTTTCATTTGTGTAAATAGGTTCCTATACACTTCTGTGGCGCCGTCAAGAGCATTTTTAAATTGCAGAGAACGAATCATTTGCGGGTCCCATTCTTCAACGGATGTCTGCAAACCGTGGACTCGTTGATACCGTAGTGGCGTCCTACAGCGGCGTAGCTTTTCCCTTCCTTCAACATGTCCAACAATTTCACCTTTTCAGCAATTGTTAGCATCTTCCGTTGGCGCTTCGGCACGGCCCCAGTAGCAGGAGAAGATCGCTTTGTAGACATAACGAAGAGCTTGACTACAGTATGCACAAAGCAAAACGATGATGCTGAATGAATGAGATGAGATGAGATGCCGGCTTTAAGTGAAATCGAATTCTGCGCTCCCTGTCGCGGAGCCAGTCAGCACCCAGGAGCTTAACCGCGTCCTCTGATTGGGTAGCTTCTTAGCCATCCGCCAATAGCGTCCCTTGTTTGAAGTCAAATGCGTCCCTTGTTTGAATTCAAATGGGCAAATCATGAGGAAGCGCACTTACTGTAGACCGCAGACATCCGCGAAGCAGTGAAAAATCCGCGATATACATTCACATATGCTTACATTTAAAATCCGCGATGGAGTGAAGCCGCGAAGGAGGAAGCGCGATATAGCGAGGGATCACTGTACACTAATCTTCATATTGAAAGAAGAAGTCACAAAAAAGACAGCAAATCAAGAAACAGTAAATACTCCTGGAAAGACTGCAAATACAAATGCAAATGAACCACTAACTGGATCTCTCACTCTGGCTCAGAGATAAAGGCAAAGGGAGGAACCATTAGTGGTGATGTCGTGGGGTTGGGGGGGGGTGCCCGCCTCCTGGGACACCACCCACATAACACATTGAATGGAAGCTTGTTTAAAGAGATGGTATATCACTAAAAATAACATAAAATACATGACCCACACTCAACAGCAAAAAAATAAAACTCTCAGAGGAAAATAAAAGTACAGTAATCCCTCCTCCATCACGGGGGTTGCGTTCCAGAGCCACCCGCGAAATAAGAAAATCCGCGAAATAGAAACCGTATGTTTATATGGTTATTTTTATATTGTCATGCTTGGGTCACAGATTTGCGCAGAAACACAGGAGGTTGTAGAGAGACAGGAACATTATTCAAACACTGCAAACAAACATTTGTCTCTTTTTCAAAAGTTTAAACTGTGCTCCATGACAAGACAGAGATGACAGTTCCGTCTCACAATTAAAAGAATGCAAACATATCTTCCTCTTCAAAGGAGCAAACTAATCAATAGGGCTGTTTGCTTTTAAGTATGCGAAGCACCGCGGCACAAAGCTGTTGAAGGCGGCAGCTCACACCCCCTCCGTCAGGAGCAGAGAGAGAGACAGATAAAAAAATCAATACGTGCCCTTCGAGCTTTTAAGTATGCGAAGCACCGTTCAGCATGTCGTTTCAGGAAGCAGCTGCACAAAAGATAGCAACGTGAAGATAATCTTTCAGCATTTTTAGACGAGCGTCCGTATCGTCTAGGTGTGCGAACAGCCCCCCTGCTCAATCCCCCTACGTCAGGATCAGAGAAAGTCAGTGCAAGAGACAGAGAAAAGTAAGCTGGGTAGCTTCTCAGCCATCTGCCAATAGCGTCCCTTGTATGAAATCAACTGGGCAAACCAACTGAGGAAGCATGTACCAGAAATTAAAAGACCCATTGTCCTCAGAAACCCGCGAAGCAGCGAAAAATACCGCGATATATATTTAAATATGCTTACATATAAAATCCGCGATGGAGTGAAGCCGCGAAAGGCGAAGCGCGATGTAGCGAGGGATTACTGTAATGTCAGTGGTTGTCAATTGTGTGTGAAAAGATTACCAAGTCTTTCTTTTGTCCCAAAACTTAAGCTCACCTCAGGTCTCAAGTATAAAACTTAAAAAACAGGTGTATGCTTAAAAAAACTTGCCATAAGCACATATCTGCACAATTTAATTTTACAAATCCCAATCACCTTGTAGATGTGCATATGTGAGCACACCTTGAACCCTCCCTGAAACAACCATTTATAGACTATGCTAATCAACCTCACATATAGGGAATCAATCTGCAGAACTTCATTGGCTGGTAGAGCAGCCTCCCTCCTGATGCATTCAACAGTATCTGGCTGTACTCAACAAGTTATGTGCAGCATTGTAGCACCATTCCTGTGCATTCTGAGAGTTGGGAGAAGGCATAAGGTGCCAGTGTCTGAGCAGTTAGCCGCTATTACTAGGCAAATATGATGACATGACTTCTGTTAAAATGATCAGTACAGGCTACATGAAAAACTGACGGTTCAGCCAGTTACCTTACCCACAAGCCAGCCACCACGTACAGCATTACCCTGTCTGCCAAATTTACTTTGCCTCAAAATTAATGGATAACAGGCTGACCTAGGCCATCGGGCCAGGTTTGCCAGTCTCAACTTGGCATCACAGATGACTTGTGCATTAATAGAATGTGACTGCTTACGGTTAAGAAAAGCAGTTTCATTCTCACTAGATGCCCTTATTGCAATATGAGTGCAATAAAGTGCTCTGATTACGTTAGGCAAACCAGATACTTTCTGCAAATTACTCCTCTATGTTGACAAAACATGTGGCTTATGTATGTACACCAACACTATTTGAAAATTGGATCTAGTGCCTCGTCAGTTGGTTAATGGATTCCAGCACAATTGGCATGATAGGGTGAAGCTTGGGTGAGATTTTCCTGACCTGTGACAACAGGAAGTCTATGTGAACTGATGAAAAACCAAAAAAATTACTCAGTGCAAATATGCAATATGGGCCACTCTTAAAAAGGAAATTAAAATACAGTCTGTACATTATAATTATCACATTATAAGTTTTTTGTCATGTCAACACACATTTTAATAATGGCTCAGTGATATAAATTGTTATAATTCATCATCATTAGCTGGTTTGGTTACATTTTCCTACTTGATCAAGGGTGTAATCATTTCTCAGTTTCTTCAAAATGTTGCATATGGATGAGTCAGGGTTACTGTAGTTATAAGCATGTCGTCGTTTCCTTCTACAAATCCTAACTTTTGCGTGGATAGCTGTGTATGCACATTTCAAGCCTCTTTTTGCACATACGCTGCTTTCCGCACAAAAGTTGGGATTTTAAAAAAGAAAACAACAAGAGAATGTACATGTAATTAGGTAACAGTTTTATAAATCTGGGACAGAGAGACTAGTCAGGTTCAAGGAAAAGCTGAGTGGAGCAAAATACAGGGATATCCATAATGAAAATCTACTCCAGAACACTGTGGATCTCAGTAGGCTTACCTTCCAATAGGACAATGACCCTAAGCACAAAGCGAAGACAACACAGGAGTGGCTTAGGGTCAAATCTGTGAATGTTCAGCCAAAGCCAAGACTTGAACCCAATTGAACACCTCTGAGGAGGCTTGAAAACAGTTTTTCATCGATGGTCTCATCCAGCCAGACAGAGCTTGAGAGGATCATCAGAGAAGAATGGCAGAAAATCCCCAAATCCGGGTGTGTGTGAAGGTTGACATTGCTGTAATTACTGCCAAGGGTGCTTCAACTAAATATTGAGTAAAGCGTCCAAAAACTTGAATCAATGTGATATTTCAGTTTTGGCTTCGTCATTCTGGGGTATTGCATGTTATTTGATGAGAGAAACAAATGATGTTAAACTATTTTAGCAGAAGGCTGCAACATAACAAAATGTAAGAAAAGTGAAGGCCCTGTATATCTTAATGAACAGAGAAAAATAATGCATGCAAAACTAAAAAACACATAAAAAGAAAAGAAAAGTGCTTTCCTCTTTGTCACTCCCTAGCACCAGGCTCTGGGTGTTTTGGGTTTGGTGACTTTTAACCACTTATTTGTACACGTTAGGAAGCATTTAATTTTATGGTAAACCATTGTTAATCATAACATAAAAAAATTATCTGCAAACGTGTAATTGTAGTGCTTCATTACAACATCTCACTATTAAAACATCTCACTCTGAATGTCTTTGACACAGAATGGATTTAACTGGTATTAACGATTCGTTGCCATGTCAGCATGGCCACTGCTAAGCTTAAGAATTTGGTATCTAAGTAACTTTCCTATTGCAAAATACATGAACATTTTCATTTTTATTCTGTAATGTCTAACCGTTTCTATCAATTCCATTAAGCATTTATGACACACATCTTGTGCTCTTTTAATCGTGTTAAATTACCAAAAATCCATTTGTCAATTCACATACTGCCACAGTCAGAATCCAGCAAGATGCAAAAATGTTCCTTCACACATCCCGTGGGCCTGTCATGTGTCCATGCACTGATCCTTCTTCAAGCTATGCAGTTCTCTGTGTGATGGCGTATTTTTTTATATTGAAGTCCCCAGTACTTCATCCCGCTTCATCTACTTCATGGGCCTAGACATTTGTTGGGTCTATTAGCTCAGTAGGAGCCTTATCATATTTTCTATCAGAGGCCGCTGGAGATGTCAAGAAATGGAAATCCATGCTGTCTTACATTTTTCCTCCCAGCACAATTTTATTTATTTATTTTTATTTTTTTCTGAGACACTTTTAAAACATTTGGATCCTCTGCCCTCCCACTATATGCCACTGAAACCTCTTTAAATAAGTCTAGCTGTGCCATCTGTACCAATAACGCCACAAAGTCTTTCCCATGATTAGGTTGTCAAGATTTATTAAGTTAAAAACTATCAAAGTTTGCTGTGGTCACCTCTGAACTCATAAGCATCTGCCTCCTTTTCAATCCTTTTCTCTCGCCAGTGTCTCTGATTTGCCCTTGACTACTATGTGTGCCTAGAGTATATTAGCAAATATGAGCCAATTCATCATGTCACAGCGACATGCAAGAAAAATCGGTCCAAGATATTACATTTTCTATAATCTTTTAATGTTCATTATCACATCGGTAATTTAGCGTTAAAGCTTGTTTTTGGAGGCTGGTTAAATAACCATTTTTCTGCATCAAGCCATTTGTTACATTTATAATACATTAGACAATTCATAATTTTTAAATAAACTATGTTTAATTACTATTAGTAATATTTCAGGTTAATAATATGTGTACAAATTTTTATTTATTTATTTTTGATCTATTCAGAAGGTGCAGGAAAATCTTACAAATGAGGTTATAATACAAATAAATAATAGAAAAAAGAGAACCTAATTCAGGAAGATATAAACTAAGAGTACTCACCAAAAGTCATGAGGAAGTGCATCTTCGTTTCCATGTCTGCAAGTCTGAATTTTCAAACCCTGATATGGGAAATGGATGGTGAAGCAGGGTTAGTTTACAAAGGTAAGGTCACAGTTAGGAATACAAACCAAGACTGGGCAGGTGGTATCATTTGACACTTACACATTCCCTGCTGTGCTGAATGTGCATCTGTTGCCTTCATAGTCACTGCTGTATTATGTAGACTATAGGTTTCTTGTGGCTGTATGTTATGTTTTATATTCATTAAGAGTCGGCATTGAAGTGCTGGGGTCCTGGTGAAGATGGAGGAAAATAGAGTTGACTTTCTGCTGTAGGCAACAGGTGAAGGTAAACCTCTGAATTGCAAACATTCCCTGCATAATCAAAAGTCATCTGCCTGAGAAGACGAAATAGACCTGTTTAACCAAAGAATGGAAGAGAAGCAACATGTAGATTGGAGGTAAGGCATTTCAGGGTCTTCATAATTGTGAGTGCCTTCATTTGTGTGGTATGTAAAGTGGATTCAGAAAGTGTTCAGACCCATTCACTTTCTGCACTCTTTATTGTGTTACAGATTTAATTTTAAATGGATGAATGTGCCTTTTATTGCCAAATAATCTACACTCAATGACCCATAATGATTAAGTGAAAACATGTTTTCAGGAAGGTTTCCACATTTATGAACTCTTTCATTCATAAGTATGTATTCGGACCCTAATTCAGTACTTTGTAGAAGCCCCTTTGGCAGCAATTACTGCTTCAAGTCTTCTTGGCTAAGTCTCTGCAAGCACTGCACACCTGGACTTGGGCGCTTTAATATTTGTAATTACTTGCATCGTTTCCATACATGTTGTGATCCTCCAGGGGGTGTACCGTTCCCCAAACCCCAACACAGACAGTTTGAGACACAAGACACAAGCACACCTTTATTCTTCATTGGCGAAGTGTCTTTTTCTTGCTCCCCACTTCACAACACAGTACACAGAACCAAATATAAATAAACACAGTTCTTTTCTTCTTCTCTCTCCCTCTCTCTCCTTTGTCTTCTCTCCTCTCCTCACAAACTTTGTCCTCCACCACCCGACTCTGGCTCCCTGATTGGTGGTGAAGCGGCTCATTTTATAGCACACCTGAAAGTACTCCAGGTGTTTCTCCACTTTCTTCTGGCTGCACTTCCGGTTGTGGTGAAAGAGGTTCCTCCAAGGACCCAGCAGCACCCCCTGGCGGCACCCACAAAGCCCATCCGGGCTGTTCCAAACTACAAAGTCCCAAAATGCTCTGAGGGGATTCGTGGTGTTGTAGCAATCCAGGAGGGCTGGCCTCTAGTGTCTTGAGGGAGATAATGTCCTGAATGTCTCTCCCTCGGTCCTTCCACCCAGCCAGGACACTCCTGGCCATCCGTCACAATGTAATAAAAAAAGATTACCACTCCAGTTATTTTAGTTAGCTAAAAATGTATATAAACTCGCCTGAAGTTGAGTTGCATTGTTTTCAGACTACCTGAAATACAGTATAAAGTACATTGCCAGCATCAATGTTAAGTGAGGAAAGGAGAACACACAAGATGGGCATATTGTGGATGAAGCAATCTGCAATTGAAGAGTGCAGCACCAGAAAGTGGGTCACTCGCAAGGTTTTCACAGACTCAGCAGACCAGACAATGTATGCAGTTTCTCCTATTAGTGGAGATACGTTTATGTGTGTGCCATATTTGGAGCAGCAAAGATCTGCTTGTGACCACAAACGTATGTATTGAGAAATACTGAATTCTCATGTTAGAATATGCTGTAATTTTCTTATTTTTCAACCTTTTTTCACAATCTTTTTTTTTATTATTATTATTATTGTTAGACAGGTGTATTGAACAGCAGTTTCGCAATTTACATCATGCAGAATGTTGGCTATTAATAACTTCTGGAAAGAGTGAAGGTAACACCACAATAAGTAATGTAAATAACAAATAACAAGTAAGTATGTAATATGTACACTTTTAGCCAAAAAAGAGAGGTGTGCTCCAGGTCTTGGGGGATCACACTCCTCAGCCTTCCTGGAACAACATAAGCCACCGTACTAGAAAGGAGACTCTACCCAGTCATGAAACCTCAGATCCAGGCTGAGCAATGTTGATTCCATTCAGGCCGTAGAATGGTGGACCAGCTCCTTACCCTCGTGAAGATTCTGGAGGGGGCTTGGGAGTATACCCAATTGGCCTACATGTGTTTTATGGACTTAGAGAAGGCAATAACCGTGTTCCTTGAGGGATTCTGTAGAAGGTGCTGGGAGAGTATAGGGTTCTGGGGCCCTTAATTAGGGCTATTCACTCCCCGTACAATCACATTGTGTGCTATGTCCGCACACTTCTATCCTGTTTTTGATTTTCATGGACAGTATGGTGCAGCTGAGTAGAGGAAGGGGTCCAGCTTGGTGGCCCTAGAATTACGATACTGATTTTTAAAAAAGGGAACCACTCCACTTTACTCAAAATTTCATTTGCCTCAAACCTGCCCACGCCTGTATTCTGTCAAGATCTATGAGTAATGATTCGACTGATTCTCTATTTTCTGCTGTTCCACTAATGTTAATATCTGCACAATTAAGCACAGGCATGTCAACAGAAAACTGTGCGGCCCGCATGACAGATCCTAGTTAGCACTGAACTTGTACAAAATGATTACTATCGTTTGTGATTGAATCATTCTGCATCTTCAGTGTTACTTATTGACTTTTCTTACATTTGCCTTCTGACAAAAGCACGTTTTCCCATGGCATTACGGTACCGGAAACGTCATCTGCTAGTATAGCCACGAGCCTTGACCAAAGTTAATGAGCCGCAGCGTCACAACTGAAGTGCTAGGCTGCAACAGCGGGCAGCAGGGGCGGCCTTAGGCATGTGCAAACTGTGCACCTGCACAGTGCCGCCAAATCCCAGGGGCCACCACGCCAATATATATTGAATATAAAACAGAAAGAGAAAATGATGACACAGCTGACGGCAATGTGGCCGAAAAACATTGTGTGTCTTGTTAATTAGTACGCTGTATTTACAAATGTCACTGGAGTTGGAGCAGTAAGCTATATGTAGTATTATAACTATCTGCCGTAATGAGAATATCATGGGCCGCCACTTGGTTTTCAAGTTACGGACACGCGTATATAGAAGCATGTCATGAGCACGAGGCAGCTACGCAGTGTCTGCAACGGATGTGGCCATCCGCCGTGCATAAGATACCGTATCGACATTGCCAGGCGAAGGGGTCACTGATTCTTTCTCTGCCCAGGGCCGTCACGAGCCTAGAGCCGCCCCTGCTAAGGCTACACTACTGACTGGGCTGCTGAGACTGGCCACTGGGCAGGACTGACCATCACGAGTAGTAATAACCCGCATATTTTCACGTTTTTTTGCTCTAGTTTCATGTAATTTTGTGCTAGTATTGTAACGAACAGTTAGTGCAGACTACAGCTGAAGATCTGAAGTGGACGCGAGAAGTTGGTGAGTTATTAACATATTTTTGTGATTCTGAGTTTGTAAAACTATTGTAGGTCAGGTGGCTTTTTGCATATCGGCTTATTTTACAATATAAATTTTGAAGTAAACTTAGCAAAGTAAAATTTGATTTTTGGAGGATTTGTTTTCCAACTTGAATTACTGAGCAATCAGTGAGCATTTTTGTGATTTCAGTTCACACAAACACGGCATTGTGCTGTTCTCTTACAACGTTGAGAATGCGCCTGAGAATATCCAAATGGAATTGACTGAAGTGCAGTCAGATTCTATTCTGAAGGCAAAATACAACGAAGTTGGTGTGCCAGGCTTGTATGCTTACCTGGCACCCTCGTATGTGCAGATCCGTAAGTTGGCATCAAGAGTACTGTCAATGTTCGGAAGCACTTACCTTTGTGAGCAATTGTTTTCGTCAATGAAAGCTACCAAAACCCCACATCGCTCAAGACTTACCGTCGAGCACCTTTCATCCCTCATAAAAGTTGCAGCTGCACAAGATTTCAAGCCTGATATTGACAAACTGGTTACTAACAAGAGATGCCAAGTGTCGGGACAAAAGAAATAAATCTCACACTGTAAGGCTCCTATATAAGCAATGAATATAATATAATGAATATAATATAATAAGGACCTAGCTAAGAGGCTAAGACTCTAATTCTACACTGTTGTATGGAGACTGTATGGAAATAAATTGCTTTTCTTTAAACTTTAAGTGTTACATTTTTTAAAGTTTTCAGTATTGGAAAGAAAGCTACAGTAACTTTGTATACTAGTATTTGTTACAGTGCGGCCCGCTGACACACGTATGGCAGTCAAAGCGGCCCACCAATGGTAGTGAGTTTGACATGCCTGATTAAGCAGGTTGTTATTTATACTGATAAGAAGATAATTTATGTATATTCAAAATAGCAACAGCCGTATTTACATATTCTGAAAAACCTTTTGCTTCTGGTGTTTAAGAAAAACATTTTGCAACCACCTACACGCTGTGCCCTGAATTCCCACTACGTTTAGTTTGATTTCCTTGCCTGTCATGTAGTAACTTATAAAAAAGTTTTCTGAAAATCAAAATAAATAATATCATTTGCACCTTTCTTATCATATGCTTCTGTTGCTTCCTCTTAAAATCCTAGCATATCAATGAAACTCGCTGTCCCTAAAACCGTTCTTCTTGACATGTGATGCTCAATCTTCCCCTTAATAATTGATTTAACAAATCCACGTGTGATTCTTGTTAAGCTTACTGTCCATCAGTTACTTGGATCAGGCTGATCACTTTTATTACACAATGGCATAATATTTGCTATGCTCCAATTTTTAGGAATCTCCCTAGTAGGAATAATTTTTGAAAAATATAAGTCAAGGGTGTAAGTACTGTACAGTATGTACTCACTAACCTCCTTAAGCTCTCTAGGATAAATGTTATCTCTTCTATGATTACTCTTCTACTTTTGTATAAGTGTATGCAAGAGATGGCAATAAATGAAGATGACATTTGACATTAACTCAAATTGTATATTGCACATGCCAATATATATTATAAGTTTTACAATAGTCTTTATAATTCATCACCATGAAGTGCAGAATTGTATGCAGATATATAAGTGTTGAAGTGTGCATCGGGATAGCATCACATCTGCTTTGTAGAGAGAGAGAGGAGGTAAGTGCTAAATGATTCTGAATGGGTAGAAATGCAAAGCATAAACAAGTGAATGCATCACCAGCGACTGATACAAGAGCCTTCTAAGGGTCCTAGGAAATAAAACACTGGTTCTGTAGTATTCAAGTAGAAGTTGTGAAGTATTTCCATTTAGTAGCAATAGCAAATTAAAGGCCTTCATGTAGAAGTGGAAAATGTTGTTCACTATAAACACATCCAGGTGAAATTAATAGCTATATTTCAAAAATTATTCTTTATAAGAAGAGGTGTTGCAAATGTGTTTTTACATACGTGCATATATAGAATATACTTAATGTATGTCAGTCATTAAATGTTGTCTATTTGTTACTACACCTAGCTGTGAGAGGTATAGCACAATAAATAGCAGACCCCGATCTTGTTTACCAGTGATAGATGTTTATCATTTACAGTACCCGATTTGCACATTTCTAATTGAAATAACATTCCACCTTATTAAAAGATCAAGTGTCTGTGTCTCTGTGCCTTTGTCTGGTTGCTATGTCTCTGTAATATGCCATTTGGTAAGGGATTCATAAAAGCAGAGCTAATGCTTGTGAAGTACCATCTGTTGGAATGAAAAATGCAATGTATTTTATTACTACATGCATTACAAAGTACATTCCAATAGATGGTGCACTGCCTTTAAAACACCTTTCAACGTACATTTACAAATTTTCATGAGGACGCAACAAAAGCATTTGATCAGAGAATTGTACATTAATATTATCTTTTTTTTCTAAAAGCTAGAGGAGTTAGTTTTGATATTAAATAAGTTATGATGCAAACAACGTTTTTTGATGCTGCTGATGTTTAAAGCCGGGATCAGTGACATGTACATTTTCTGTGCTATTTTTGTATTGGCTTTCGGAAGCTCAAGGTCATGGACTGGATCCTGATGAGAATGCTATTAAAACATCCATCCATCCATCCATTTTCCAACCCGCTGAATCCGAACACAGGGTCACGGGGGTCTGCCGGAGCCAATCCCAGCCAACACAGGGCACAAGGCAGGAAACAATCCTGGGCAGGGTGCCAACCCACCGCAGGACACACACAAACACACCCACACACCAACCACACACTAGGGCCAATTTAGAATCGCCAATCCACCTAACCTGCATGTCTTTGGAATGTGGGAGGAAACCGGAGCGCCCGGAGGAAACCCACGCAGACACGGGGAGAACATGCAAACTCCACGCAGGGAGGACCCGGGAATCGAACCCAGGTCCCCAGATCTCCCAACTGCGAGGCAGCAGCGCTACCCACTGTGCCACCGTGCCGCTATTAAAACAATTTTTAGATATTTTTTTCTTGTACAATATAAGCTGCCGCGCATACACATCTGTGAAAGAGATGGCAAGCTAATGACTCTATAGAGGAATGCAGATGACTTGACATGTCTTTATTAATGCATAAGAAAATTACATTTCCATACTAGCAGTACAAGAAGCACTACAATGAGACTATATAGTAAATTTAATAGGCATCATTAACAGATTGTTGAGGGTTCTTGCATGCCTGAATGCACCTTTGTCACTTTAACAGTCAGTGACAGAAAGCAAAGGCTTTCTGAATTGTTATCAAAGTCCTGCTTCCCATTTAGAGATCTGTGAAATCAAACATCCCCAAGTATGCATCTTTGCGTTTTTTTTCCACATGTGTGACAGCTGATCGCTGAAGCTGGCATTCTCACTGTTCCAAGACCGTGCTGTGGGGCTCTTACTTGAATGCTCATTCAGCTTTGTGGCAGTCATTCTCTGCAAGCCCATGCCTCCTGTACAACTGTCAGTGATGCTCTATCAGGTCCAATATTTAAATCCTAACTGAAAGACCACCATAACCTTTTATACACGATTTCTCCTTTTTTGTTACCTTTTTTACACAATAAATGTTACTTTTTTATTTTTGCTGTATTGTTTTCATTTGTACTTGCTCTTACCCAGTGTTGCATTACAGCAGTCAGAGTGGTGTCATTACCGAGGTGGTGATTTGAAAAAAAGGAGGTTAATCCACACCATTAATTCATGATGTTCTTGAAAAGTTTCTTAACCTGTTAAAGCTTAGGAACACATAAAAAATACTTTATACACCATCCAGTTTGTAAGTCATATTGTGTACAAGCATAGCCAATTAAAGAAATCAATCCCCTCATTGGACCATTTTTTACCCAATTTTTGTAGGTATATGGGGGCCTGGCTTATTAGAACATTACAATATTATAACAGTCTAGACAAGAACAGGCCATTCAGCCCAACAAAGCCGGTCAGTCTTTCCCACTTAAATCTTCCAAAATATCATTAAGTCAAGTTTTGAAAGTCCCTAAAGTCCTACTGTCTATCAGACTACTTGGTAGATTATTCCAAGTATCTTTGGTTCTTTGTATAAAGAACAACTTCCTAATGTTTGTGTGAAATTTACTAAATGTTCCCAGTGTTCTTGATGTACTTATTTTCAGGCCTTGATCCGCTGGATGAATTCCCTTCATAATTTTAAACACTTCACTCATGTCACCTCTTAATCTTCATTTACTTAAACTGAAAAGGCTCAGGTCTTTTAATCTCTCCTCATAATTCATCCCATGTAGTCCTGGAATCAGCCTAGTTGATCTTCTCTGGACCTTTTCTAGTGCTGCTATGTCCTTTTTGTAGCTTGAAGACCAAACCTGTACACAGTACTCCAGATGAGGCCTCACCAGTGCATTATAAAGCTTGAGCAGAACCTCCTTGGACTTGTACTTCACACATCAGGGCACCAAATAACCTCACATTCTGTTAGCCTGCTGAATCACTTCTGAACACTGCTGGGAACATGATAGTGTCAAATCCTCTATGACTCCTAAATCCTTCTCATAAAGTGTACTTTTGATTTTCAGACCAACCATTGTGTATCCAAATCTAACATTTTTACTTCCTACATAGTAGGGTATTGTATCCTGTTAGCCATTATGGATGCAAAGAGAAGTCAACCAAAATGACACCTTTTATTGGCTACTTGAATAGATTACAGTATGTAAGCTTTCCAGGACGTTCCGGCCTCTTCTTCAGGAAGGTTTGTGAGCTGCCTTGAAAACTTACATACTGTAATCTGTTCAGTTAGCCAATAAAAGGTGTCATTTTGCTTGACTCCTCATTACTTCCTACGTGTAATACTTTACGTAAATTAAATTTCATCTGCCTCAAATCTGCCCAAGCCTGTATGCCATCCTAGTCCCTCTGTAGTGTTTCAACGGATTGTAACTTATCTGCCAAACCACCTAGTTTATGGTACAGGACACAAGCCGCCTTGATTATGGGGCACAACAAGGTGAGTTAATTCAGACTCACTCTTAACCTACCATGTCAGTCTTTGGTATAAAAGAGGTAAGTATAGAAAACTACTATGGAGACATCGGACAATGTGCCAGGAAACGAATCCAGGTCCCAGCATCTTTGACAAAGCCGCGCTGAGCATCACTCTGTCTTCTGTTGAAGTAATTTCAGGGTAATTACGTAATTAAAATAATGACAAGGGTTCAAATTGTGGGAAAACAGCCACTTTATGATTCGGAAGAGAGGAATAAATTGATGTCCAGTTAACTTCAGTGAAATTTTTCTTCTTGTTTTTTGGAAAGTACTGTATAATGCTTTTTGAATTTACTTTAAATAAATTGTCAGACAAATAAATAAATGTGAGCACTGTAAAATTACATTTTGATTTAAGGAACACACTGATGATTTTCACAGTTAATAGCACTGTATTACAGTCAGGTAAAGTTTGATTCCTCAGCTGTCTTGTTAAGTTTACATGTGAAACTCCTGCTGTCCTGGTATGCTTATCAAAGCTGACAAGCCACCTTTCATCTTACATATTTCACAAACTGCCATTCTTGCATTTACTCTGTGACATTTTCATTTTCTGCTTAGGTTTTTGTCTTCTTACACTTGTATGCATATATTCATCTATTAATGCGTTCTAATTTTGGTATTGGCTTTATGACACAGTGTCCACCATATATGATAAAAAGGGTAATTAATTGATTGGGGCAACATGGTGAAGAAGTAGACAGCATTTTCATTTGGACCCAAAGTACTGTTTGCTTGAATTAATTTATGCTATTTCTTATGAGATCATTCGCTATAATGGTATTTAAACCAACTTAAAACTAGTCTAATTAATTAATAAGAATAAAGTGGTGATATTGCCACTTGGATCCAATGCCCTTAATATTGGACCTTATATAAAAGGTATTGTATATTTATTTGATATACTTAATGCTTTGTAATCATTTTGTATGTATTGAAAAGTTCTATGATAGTTCCTTGTGATATTTCACAAAACTATAACATCTGATTTATATACAGTATACTGTATATAGTCATGCGCGTGCACATGGGAGACAGCTTAAGGGCTTTGTTAACAGTAATTACCCACTGAGCCAGGGGTTGATGCTATATTCAAATGCCTTCTTGGCAGCCAATCCATCACTGACATCACTACCGTTGTCCATCTGCCTGGACCCGCCCCTTCCTGCCACGTAACGAAATAACCCAGGAACCGGAAATCTTGCTCCCAGTTCTTTCCTGAACTCACGTCTGAGAAGACATCTATTCAATTGTTACATTATTTTTTTGCAAAACCTTCAATTATACGGGGTCACCAAGGTGGTGCCACAACTCTTTAACCTTTGTCGATCGCCTCTTTTACTATATTAACCTTTTGAAAGTTTTCTCATTTTATTGATATTCAATACTGAATTACAGTTCATTTAATTTGACTTTTTTCACACTGATCAACAGAGAAAGATACTTTAATGTCAAAGTGGAAATATATCACTGTAAAAATAACCAAATATCACCCCCTTTACTATGACACATCTGATTATCACTGGCACAGCCAATATTTCAATGGAGATCACCTGTCTGGGGTTTCAGCTGATTGTAGCCTAAATGCACCTCATCTTGAAGGTCCAAATTGTAGCAAGTTAGTATGGTAGCCTAACCTACACAATGAAGACTCAAAAACACTCCAAGCAACTTAGTGAAAAGTGATTGAAAAGCACAAGTCAGAGGATGGTGACATGAAAACATCCAAGTCACTGAATATCCCTTCTAGTCCAGTTAAATCAATCATTAAGATACGGAAATAGTATGGCAGAGCTGTAAATCTGCTTAGAAAATATACAATCTATAAAAAATGAGTGGTTATGGGTGAAAAAGAAGAAGACTAGTAAGGAAGATCACCAAGAGACCTATGATAACTCTGACGGAGTTACAAACTACCAGTAGCAGCTTTGGGAGAGTGGCAAAGAGAAAGCCACTGTTAAAAATAATATTGATGACATTTTAGCTAGAGTTTGCCAGAAAAGGCACATGGGACACTCTGAAGTCAGCTGGAAGAAGATTGTATGATTTGCTGAAACCATCAGACTGAATGTCTTATTTATCATAAGACAGACACTTTCATGTTATCATAAGCACACCATCGAAACATGAAGCATGGGGATGGCAATAACATGGTGTGGGGATGTTTCGCTGCAATTAGACCTGGGAAGCTTGTGAGGGTAAAATGAATGTATCAAAATATGTTGAAATCCTGGAGGAAAACCTGATTCAGGCTGCAAGAAACCAGTGCCTTGGGAGAAGATTTGTTTTCTAGCAATTCTTTGACCTCAAGAATAAAGTGAAAGCTGCAAAGGAAAGGCTTGAAAACAACAATGTGAGTCAACCCACTGATTGAACAAGAGTGACATTATAACGACCTACACTCTGCTTGGGCAGTGGCAGAACGTGCTATAGAGCAGCATAATGGCCATTGGTGATGCCTGAATAAGACTGGTAGAGAGCTGCTGTATAGTTCACAGAAAATGTGTCACATTGTGCAAGCATGTAGCATGCTGCATAATGTGCCAAACAGTCATGGCTTGCCCATATCTGAAGAGATGTGATATGATGAACCTGACCCTGACTCACCAAGTGATCAGCCAAATTGGACAGCATTACAGCTTCTTTAGAATGTAATTAGCAGAATGTAAAAAGAGGTAATCAGATGCAGCATTTATTTTTTTATCCAATTCATTTAATTTGTGGTCAATATCACATAGTATAGTATTTATATTCCTTAATTCCTTTCTCCTTACAGCATTCACTATTGCATTTTGTGACTCCAGAACAGCATCCATCAGCACAGGGACAGATGGTTGCCCAGCAGTTTCCAGGGCAGGAGTGTGTGCAGCCACCACTCAAAGATGGGTTCAGGACAGCAGTAGCAACACTGCCTGGAGTCACTTCCCTGGCACGGGGGTCACCTTTTGTAATACTGTCTGAAACAGAATAAATAGTAAAAGTGCATCTTCTGCCTGCTTGTTTGTCTTATTAAACATGCAAATTATTTACATGAGTATGGGTAATGGTAAGTGAAAAAAATTAAACACCCCCTCACTTACTGATAAAATGGCAGTTATAAGTGTCTCACCAATAATTGCAGCAGTTCGCTGCTTAAGAGGAGTGAGCCCTGGAATTCCGCTACCTCCTCCTGTGGTGTTGACACTCAGGTGGTGGGCTGCAACTCGCCTTTACACATTGACTTTGATACCCAACCACTTCTTTTTTATTTCAGGGACTTTGCAACTTTCTAAACTTGAACTTTTGAGTCTTTCTGCCACACTGTGCCACTCCATCAATTTTCTTTTGTTGCTTAATCCACTGCTTAAGCCACCAAATAGTACGTTTTTCCTTGCCTCCACTTCACTGAGCAGGACTTCCAATTTGCATTCATTTACATGTGTTTTTGCCTTTGTCTTTGAAGAAAACACTAAATGGAAGGGGCTATTTAAATAGATAGATAGAATGGATTTGCATATTCAAATAGGTGAAATTCTGGGAGCAGTCGTGGGGCTATAAGCTCATGCGTGTGCATTAAGATTCATGTTGATAGGGATTTATAAAGGGAAAGTGTAGAACTTTGCTTATACATCTGAATTTTTTTGTGTATACGCACATTTCTAGTTTTGTCCATACACCATGTTTAAGAGTGAATTCTACGCAAGGTGAGCCCTATTCACGATCCTTATATATTATAACATGACAGAGCTGGAGCAGCTACACAAGGATAGAACTTTTATTATTTGTCCCCCCCTGGGGGAAGGTAACTTTTTACAGAAGCATAATAAATAAATGGGCGGCACGGTGGCGCAGTGGGTAGCGCTGCTGCCTCGCAGTTGGGAGACCTGGGGACCTGGGTTCGATTCCCGGGTCCTCCCTGCGTGGAGTTTGCATGTTCTCCCCGTGTCTGCGTGGGTTTCCTCCGGGCGCTCCGGTTTCCTCCCACAATCCAAAGACATGCTGGTTAGGTGGATTGGCAATTCTACATTGGGCTTGGTGTGTGGGTGTGTTTGTGTGTGTCCTGCGGTGGGTTGGCACACTGCCCGGGATTGGTTCCCTGCCTTGTGCCCTGTGTTGGCTGGGATTGGCTCCAGCGGACCCCCGTGACCCTGTTTGGATTCAGCGGGTTGGAAAATGGATGGATGGATAATAAATAAATAATATTATATTGTGACAAACAGTTCAGGCATTATGCAGACCTATTGCTGTTGGTCTAAATGAGCCCCAGTTGTGTTTCTTGACACACTTGTAATGAATAATTTGTTGGCTGAAAGTCCTCAGTGTCAGTGTGTCAGAAAGAGGATGTGCAGCATTTTTCATAATGGCACTCAGTTTTGTCTTCAGTTTCTCCAGGGGGTTGAGTGTGCATTCCATAACTGAGCCTGCGTTTTAGAATGGGGAAAAAGTAGTGTAGTGCCCAGATGACAGATGAGAAAACCCATGCACACAGATTTTAGCCTGTTATGGCTGCCAAAACTGCATATACTAAGTACTAAATGCTTATGCTATGAATCATTTTATGGTTTATGTTAATAGTTAATTTAGATATCATTCAAGGGTTTGAATACTTTTTATAGGCACTGTAGAGTAAACAAAAGCAAGAGAGACAAATAAACAGTTAGGGTCCCTTGGGAATCCCCACTTAACATCCTAAAAGTCAGTTGGACTGTAAAGAGAAAAACCAGGAAAAAACACTATACACTGCGCTCATGTCTGTTATTGAAATCTTCTATTGCTGGGAGCGCCATTCTCTGCAGAAGTTGGCCCAATAATGAATGCTAGTGAGCTTACAGTTAAATACTGTCTGCATTGGAAAGGGTGCTGCTGGTGGCATGGAAGTAGAAGTAATGTCAGATGTCTTCTACCAGTTTCTTCTTCACACTGAGGATGAAAGCAAAAAGGCAGTTAGTGATTGTGCAACACTTGTAGACCTACCCCTATGTTTCCCTTCACCAGAACGTCTGAAACACTCCTGATGGTCACATTATTGACAATATGTATCCATACAAATATCTATATATATTTTGTTACAAATGTTTATATTTTGCCGCGTGCCAGTAAAAAAGCACAAGTTTTAAAATCCAATTATTCATTTCTGGGAAATTAGAAGTTACAGAGAATGTTGTGTATTTTAATAAAGAAGGTAATATATTAAATCATATTCCATTTTTCAGATTAAAACTTTGTAGGCTTAAATGATAGTATATTATTAAAAAATGATAACAAATAGGTGCCTATGATCAATGACATAATGAGATGATTGGGCCAAAGTGATTATCTGAAATACATAGAAAGTCTGTGTTTTTCAAAAATCTACATTTTCACGCTTCCACATTACAACGCTGAGGCTGTTTTGAGACGTATAAGACTTTGTTTTCCAGAGTTGAAAATGTAGTCATGGGTAGTGGGGATGAAAGGCAAAAACAGAAACTACTATCTGTGTTTTAAACAAAAAACACAGTAATGTGGTCGAGGCCTCCCAACAGCAAAGGCGGCGCACATAGTTGCAGTGACTCAGTGTTCTCCCCTTCGGAGTTTTGTTTTGTGTGTGCGTGTGTTGATTTTAATTCATTCTACATCCTGTTGGGCAAACATATACTGCAACCCGAGACGATCTTCTTAAGATCGAAGTCTGCTGTGAGGGGAGTGTTATGGCGGAATTCATTCACTCGCACAGCGTTCCGGTGGATATAGCCAGGACACCCGGCTCCCCATGGATTACCATCCCCAGAGGCCAATGACGAAGGCGGCACAGAGAGAGGAAGCAGAAACGAGGATGCAGGGCCGGCGCACTAGCTAAACTACGGAGACAGCCTCACAAACCTCCGCTTCCAAGCCTTTTCCTCACTAATGCCAGATCTATTGTCAACAAGATGGATGAACTGAGGCTTCAGGTTGCATCAGACTGCATGATCAAGGACAGTAGCTTGTTTGTGTTCACGGAAACCTGGCTCCATTCATGGATACCGGACTTGGCTATTGAGCTAACCAGCTATACATCGTGGCGCTACGACAGGACTACAGACTCCGGTAAGAGCAGAGGAGGGTGTGTGTGTGTGTACATCAATAATAACTGGTGCACGGACGCAGTGATAGTGGATAGCCATTGCTCCCCTGACTTGGAGTATATGACTGTGAAATATAGATCTATTTACCGTGGGAGTTCAATGTGGTAATGATCACCGCTGTTTACATACCACTAGCTGCTAATGCTAACTTGGCTATGAGACATTTATACAGCAGCATTAGCAGCCAACAGAAGACCAAGATGCAGTGTTCATTATCGCAGGGGACTTTAATCACGTGGATTTAAAAGCAGTGCTCCCCAAACTCCACCAGAACGTAAAGTGTGCAGCACACTGGACAAGGTCTACTCAAACATCAAGCTGGGCTACAGAGCTAAACAGCTTCCACACCTGGCCCAGTCTGACCACATGTCACTGTTGATGACCCCTCTCTGCAAATCTGCTCTTACCACCAAAAGATCCATCACAACCTGGCCTGATGACGTCTCTCTGCAGCTGCAGGACTGCTTCAACAGGACTAACTGGGACATTTTTGAAAGTCCAGACCTGGAACTCTACACCGACAGTGTATTGTGCTACATCAAAATCTGCATTGATACTGTCACAGTGGAGAAACATATCCGTGTCTATCCAAACCAGAAGTCCCTGGATGACAAGAGAGGTTCAGCGGCTGCTAAAGGAAAGGAACACTGTCTTTAGGTGTGGTGACAAGGCTCTCTACAGCATGACACGGTCCAACCTGAAGAGAGGCATCAGAAAGTCTAAGAGGGACTACAGGAGAAGGACTGAGGAATACCTGGACAGTAATAACAGCTGGCGGGTTTGGCAGGGAGACTAGCACTTCACCAACTACAGGACCAGCCATGGAGCTGCTGAAGGTGACACCTCAATGGTAGAGGAGCATCACCCCCTCCCTTAGGGTGGAGGAACACGAGGTGTCAATCCTAGGAAGGCAGCAGGTTCCGATGGTGTCCCTGGACGTGTGTTAAGGAGCTGTGTAGAGCAGCTGGCTGGGGTCTTTACAAAGATCTTTAACCTGTCACTGTCCCAGGCTTCAGTTCCTCCCTGTCTGAAATCCTCCATCTTACTCCCTTTACCGAAAAAATCACCCATAACCTGCCTGAATGACTATTGGCCAGTAGCGCTCACCCTGGTGTTGATGAAGTGTTTTGAGAGACTGGTCCGAAGTCATATCACGTCCTTCATCCCTCCCACCTTTGACGCACACCAGTTTGCTTACAGGGCTAACTGGTCTACTGAGGATGCTGTTGCTGCTGCTCTCCATGCTACCCAGTCCCATCTGCAGCACCAGAGCAGCTATCCACGTCTCCTCTTTATTGATTTTAGCTCTGCTTTTAACACCACCCTTGCTCACAGATTGGTGGGCAAGCTGCTATACCTGGGACTCCCGTATTCCACCAGTATATGGATTAAAGACTTTCTGACAGACCGCACACAAAGGGTTAGGGTGGGCCCTCACATCAGCACCGGCTCTCCTCTGGGCTATGTGCTGAGTACCCTGCTCTTCACACTGTACACATATCACTGCGCCCCTGCCCACCACAGCAACACCATTATCAAATTTGCAGATGACACCACTGTGGTGGGGCTCATCTCTGGGGAGGATGAATCCACCTACAGGGACGAAGTGGAGCGGCTGACAGCATGATGCACTGACAACAACCTGCTCCTGAACACAAGTAAGACCAAGGAGCTGATTGTGGACTTCAGGAAAAAGAAAACGGACATCAAACCACTCTACATCGGAGGGGACTGTGCGGAGAGGGCGTCAAACTTTCGCTTCCTGGGAGTCCACATCATGGAAGACCTGTCCTGGGGTGTAAACATAGCTGAGCTGGCGAAGAAGGCTCAGCAGAGACTTTATTTTCTGAAAGTCCTCAGGAAAAATAACATTCCCCAAAAACTGCTGGTGTCCTTCTATTGCTGCTGTATCGAGAGTATCCTGTGCTGCTGCCTCTGTGTGGGGTTTTCCAGCTGCACAACAGCGTAAAGGAAAACACTTCAGTGGATCGTAAAGACTGCTCAGCAGATCATCGGCTGTTCTTTACCTTCTCTGGATGAACTGCACAGTTCTCGCTGCCTCAGGAAAGCAGAAAGTACCTTAAAAGACTCCTCACACCCCGCACATGACATGTTCCAACTATTGCCATCAGGCAAAAGATATAGGAGCATGAAAACAAAGACTAAGAGACTGAATAACAGTTTCTACCCTGTTGCTATTAGGGCACTGAATGCCACCTAATCACTTCCAATGCACCAGTGCAATAGATGACATCTTGTGTAATAGTGTTCATGTGCAATTAAGGTCTTATGTTGAATGTTTGTGTTCTACCTTACTTCTTCTTATCCTTTATCCTTTTTTTAATTATATTTTCTTTATATTTTGACACCGCAGGGACTGCATCTAATTTAGTTGTATTTGTTACAATGACAATAGAGATATTGCGATTCTTACTACCCTACACTGCCTCCACAGTTATTTTTACAGTATTTTTTGACAATTGCTTTTTTTACAGTACTGTATCTATATATATATATATACAAAATCATTTTGTGACAGTGAAAGGCGGTTGATCTGATTAACTGCTGGGTATTGGGGTACCACAGTTTGTAGCATGTACTGCCTGTGTTGTTTTGGTACATTATGTCTGTATCTATGTGGGTGTCCTCCCACATCCCAAAGATATACGTGTTAAGTTGATTCACAACTATTAGTTGGCAAGCTGTGTCTATTAATGAAAGTGCTCTGCCATAGACTGGTGCCTGTCCAGATTTGATTCCTACCTTGCACTCAGTGCTTCCAGGATAGACATCAGCTCCCTGTGACCTTGAGCTGGGCAAGTGGGGTAGAAAATGGATAGATCAGTCAGTCAGTCATTTTCTAACCCACTTAGTCCTGAACAGGGTTGCAGGAGAAGCCAGAGTCTATCCCAGCAAGCACAGGGTGCAAAGCAGGAACAAACACCAGACAGGGCACCACACATACATACATACATAAACACCCCAACCACACACCAGGGCCAATTTAGTATCAAAAATTAATCTAATCTGCATGTCTTTTGGACAGTGGGAGAAAACAACAGGAAACCCACCCAAAAATGGGGAGGACATGCAAACTCCTTGTAGGGAGGACCTAGGACATGAACCCTAGTCACCTTACTGTGAAGCACCAGTACAACCACTGTGCCACTCATAGACGGATGAGTCTATAATTAATTGCTAAAGATCCTACCATGACAGAAAAGATTGCTTGCGTTTCTAAGTTTGCTGAATGTGGATTGTATATCTATATACTTAATATACTCTGTTCTTTTTTCTTTGTTAAGTTTTTTGTGATTGTACAATCCCGGTTCCAAAAAAAGTTGGGGGAGTATGGAAAAATGCTAATAATGGTGGTCTTGAAGGCAGGTGAGATAGACTCTGAGAAGACAAGAAGAAAAAAAAAGAGTAAGAGAATGAGAGAAGAGCAAAACTTGTTCAAAATGACCCAAACCTTAATTTGGAGAAATAAGTTAAAATAATTGTTTTCCACTCTATCCACCCTTTAACAAAAACAGAGTTCTGGGGTTTCATCCCCAAAGCATTTTGTTTGTTCTGGTTGGATCACTATGTAACACAATTTTTGTTCCTGGCTTCCAAGAGTTATATTTCAACTGCTTATGTCTAAAGCCTATGGAAAAACGACTACATTCAGCACAAACTTTGATTTTATGACCACAGCCCAGAAAATTTCGTATTTATAGTGACAAAACAAGGGAATTTTTATCTTTTTGTTCATGCGGTCTGATAAAGAACAACACTTGCATTGTAAATAGACAAAGACAGTCAAAACCACTCAAAAAGGTTCAGAAATGAGTAGGTGTTCTAGAGTACTGCAAATCGCTTTCTCGAAGAAGCCCCCAAATGTAGTCCCTCATCATATTTTCGTTATACTGTCCTTGGTAACGACGTTCAAAGTCCAGTATATCCTGATGAAAGCGCTCGCCTTGCTCCTCTGAGTAAGCTCCCATGTTCTCCTTGAATTTGTCAAGATGAGCGTCAAGGATATCTGCAATATCTTCCTCGCTGTCTGACTTGCTGCTGTCTCCTGAAGATGGCTGATCCCTCTTCGGAGGAGTGGGAACGGGCAGCTCGGGGCAGTGTGGTACTGGGGCAATGGAAGAAGGAATGTCTGGATAAACGATTTGAGGCGCATTCTTGCCAGTGCGACGTTTGGTAGGATCCACCATGCAGAAGTAGCAGATGCTTGAGTGGTCAGTCGGTTGCCGCCAAATTCGCGGAATAGCAAACTTCATGGCTCTCTTTTCTCCCCTGTACCAACCTTCAGAGTTTTCTTGCAATATTCGCATGTGAACTGAGGTGCCCAGGGCTTGTCTTGATCCCCGACAGGCATGCCGAAGTATGCCTTGTAGGCCTCGCACATCTTACAACATGCTTTCACGGAATGCTTTCTCACTCTTGTATTTATAAATTGTCCACAGACGTAGCAAAATGCATCTGCTGGGTGCAAGCAACCTCTTGATGCCATCTAAATCAAATCAAAAAAATAACATAAACCGAATTGTTGGTTCGAGTCACCTGTGCTTCTATACTTGTATGACTGCTATTGGACAGTCCGAGAACATTCTAGAAAGCTCTAAAAGTTTCTTGCAAGTTCTAGATAATTCTGGAAAATTCTAGAAACTTTTGGACAATTCTAACAGTTCAAGAATATTCTAGAAGACTACTCAGTATTGAATGCGAATCGAGAATTTTCTCGAAAACAGACAAATTTCAAAATATCATTGTCCTGATCACAAAAGCAAAGTTTTTGTGGGACAACAGCTATTTTCTATTTTTTTCAGGCATAACGGGTTAGGAAAACACACTTTGTACCCAGGAACAAAATAAAAATAAAAATTTGTTACATAGTGATATGTTTAGGTGATTAAAAGATTGGGATGACATGGCAGTTAAGAAGGTAGCATTGTCAAAAAGACCTAAGAATACTTGACTTTATGTATAGTATGTTTTCACTTAGTCAATGTAATGAAGTTTCATTATGATCCTTGTAAAAAGCGTCTGATTAATTGATAGCAATGTTGAAGAGCAGGCAACATTGGTGTGTGTTGTATGTGAAATCTGCATTTCAGAAAGATAAAAAAATTCCCCAAAAGAGTAAGATGCACTATAAAGCAGCCTACACACAGAAACTACACAGAATATGGCCCAGTCTAAACAGTGAAATTCATAAAAAGATACACAGTATGTATATTGGCAACATATATATATATATATATATATATATATATATATATATATATATATATATATATATATATATATATATTATCACACTTGTGCAACCAGGAGGAAGCTGAGTGGACTAAGGGTAGGTAATTACCTGCCAGGCCAGTGGGGGACAGGGCGAATTAATCCTACTTCTGTTATCTCTGCAGGCCAGAAATGGTTAAACCTACCCAACGTACCATCAACGACACCACTTCTGGTTCCGGAGCCATGAAAGATGTCACTTCCGGTTGGGGTCTAAGTATCCATGCTCATCATTTACACTGTACTTACAAACGTTAAGTATGTTTCATTTTGCTCCGTTCCCTATAACAAACTTTTAAAAATAACATCTTCTTTTTGGCAGTTCTCACCATTATGCTGTAAGGAACTTTTGGAACTGACCTCTTCTTTTGGTGGTTTTATTCCTTATTTCCATTAACAGAGGATTTATTTCACGGCAGAGATGCACAAGGGCCGCCCCCGATCCCCCTTCCTTTTTCTGCACAATCGCCGTCCGCGCACCTACCACGTGGTTGGCTCCCTACCTATATACATCCCGAGCTCATGTGCCTCCTCACTCGCTTCTTTACTTTCCTCAGCCATTCGTCGTCCTCACTGCTCCCTTCTTCTTTAGTCTACCGCTTCAAGCCTGTTATTGTTCGTCTTGCTTCACGTCTTCCTGCTGGTGACTCCTGCCTTTTCGTTTAGTTTCTTCAAACTCATAATCCTCTGGGCATGCCTCCACATTCTCTACTTTTGAAGGTCGGCACATCAATTATGTTACTACGAAACTTACAACCACCAAAACTTTGTAACGGCACCAGGCTTCAGATCAAATCTCTGCACAAGAACCTCATTGAGGCAACTGTCTTCACTGGAACTGGCTCAGGGGAGACTATATTTATTCCTTGCATCCAATGTTTTCTTTTCTTTTTCATAACTTCTTTAACACACTACTTCTCCGCTGCGAAGCGTGGGTATTTTGCTAGTATATATATATTGTCACACACGTGCACATGGGAGGCAGCTAAAAGGACCAAGAGATGGTAATTCCACACCAAGTTGAGAGGTGACGTGGTGCGCTAACCCTTTCTCTGTTATCTCTTCAGACCAATCATGGGAAACTCTGCCTGGTTCCAAGGATGTCACTTTCCGGTTCTGGCCCAATAACCTCACTTCTGGTTCCGGGCCCCGAGGATGTCACTTCTGGTTCTGGGCCCAAGAACGTCACTTCTGCTAACCTGCCTTAAAAGCAAGACAATCTCCACTTTTTATTCAGTGTTGTTTTGGACAAGTGTGCAACATATTTGCCTTTTTGCAGCCAGGATTTAAGTATATGGTTTGGCTGCCCCAAACCTTTTTCTTGTGTCAAGGCTATTCATTTTCACAGTATATATATATATATATATATATATATATATATATATATATATATATATATATATGTTCAGAAGCTGATTAAAATGAACATAATAAAACAGAAGAAACATAGTTTAGTCTGAATAATAGCAGCTGGCAAAAGGGGCCGGAGATCACTGCTAGTAGAATTATCATTGGTCCAGAGGTGTTAATTAGGTTGACCAAGGGGTCATGCATAGGGTTTTAGGCTTTGCTCATGATAGCCAGCATCTTAGTGTCATCTTAGAAATCACTCAGATAGGCTATCCGCAAACTTACTTCCTCCAAATCAGAAAGCACCAGCTTACATACTTGAGCTAAAAGGAAGTTCCCATGCTGAAGTAAGCAATTGGGCTTCTGAGTTGTAAACCTTAATTGCAAGACTGCCATATTACACAGTGGTCTCTCATTCTCTCTCTCTCTTTTTAGGTTTCCTTCTCCTGGCTACATTTGCTCCTACCCTGAGTGATCATGGATGAGATGCCAGATGACGGCAGTAACACTTAACGAATGTTCTTCCCTCTGTTATTGCCCCCAGAGAACCCAAGTAGTGTCCAGACCAGTGTCAACCTTCCTCATTAATTTAAGTCTTTCAGCATCTCTTATTCTCATGCTACTGCTCAATACCACCACTGCATAAATATTATGGCACAACCAGAGTTATAAATTTATTTTGTGTTTGCTTCGTCTTTCTATTTTTATTTCAATATTTTTCATGTCATGTTATTAATTATGCTTTGCTTTCTCTTTGTATTGCAAATGTATGATGTTCTGTTCTATTCTGTTTCTATGTGGTGTTGCTTGTAATCTGCCCTGTCTCCTGTAGGTGGAGCCACAGGAAGTGGCTACTCCTAATCAGGCAGCTGAGGTTCTGGCCCCAGCAGTACTTAAGCAGAGGCTGTACAGTGTTTCAAAACTTTTGGCATAGTTAGTAGTGATTAATATTTGTTTTGGTATTGTTATGTGCACTCTCAGGTACACATAAGTTATTGTGAACACTAAAATGACTAGGAGATGAACAGCAGAGCCCCACAACAAAATCAGACTTGCAAAGATCAAAACAGTAAAGACAAAAAGACACAAGAATAGTCAGGAGAACAAAGCTCACCAATTATGGAAACACCTAGTATGTCACATCTTCTTGGTCAGTGGAAATGCTAGGTTTTTGTCCTGTAGTATGTAAAATACTGTGTACATAGTACCCTGTGCCCTGTGTTGGCTGGGATTGGCTCTAGCAGACCCCCGTGACCCTGTGTTCGGATTCAGCGGGTTGGAAAATGGATGGATGGATGGATACTAGCTTCTTTCATCATAATCTGACTGGAATGAAGACATATTTGACCATCACCAGTACCTTATTACATCAGGAAAGACCTAGTAACTCCAAAAACTAAAAAAAAAACTCAATTTTGAAAAAAATGTCAGTTAATAGGTTTTTATATTGTACATGAAGTTAACATACCTACTAACTTCATGCCTGCCTGCCTACTTGGTTTTTGAAGCTACACTACCATAGACCAGGAAAAAGACTTTTGGTTTTCCACTGAGGGATAACTTCAAGGCTAAAGAGTGACAAATTTATATTTAATGATCACTACATCATTGATGTCACCAAATGAGTCTCATGACATCTAGAGGACAGCACATAAACACAAATAACCCCATTAAAATAAACAAACTGCTCTAAAAAATACATATTTAGATTCTTTATAAAAAATACTAAAATAGGTGAAATATAACACATATATGTAAACCGTAATCATAACAGATATCTGTTTTTGCTTTTGTACTCTTTTGGATTCTCTGACTTTTGACCCCTGCATTTACTTTAAGATACAGTTTCTGGTTGGTGTTCATTTTGATTCAGTTGTTTTTAGGATTTTTGCCTTTGGTAAAACTATTTTGTTTCTTTTTTGCTAATAACCTATTTTCTTTCTTCTTATGTTTTGAATTATTTTTAATACATTTTTAAATACAAAGAATTTGCTTTGTTTTATTTGGATTAAAAGGTTCACAGTTTTCCTGTTTTTTTAGGACATTTTTGAGACTTTTTTTATTAAAAGCTTGTGGTCCATTTTGGGGCCTGTGCAATCTATTAAGCTTGCCTTTTAAAATTGGGGCCATGCTGCCTGGAGTGAGGCCAATTCAGTGGGCCTGGATGTGAAATAATGGTAGGTTTGGCAATAAAGGAGCACACATGCAGAAACAGACTGATAAAACAGAAACAGAAATGTTCCCCCCAAGTGGAAGCAACTGAGCTACTGCAAGAAAATGTCAGGTCCTTGTTATATATGGCTTTGGTGTTTATAGTCTAATCAAGATTTCTATTGAGGTGCTCCCTTAATGATTGATTTATCCATTCGATCGCATCATGTAGCTGCTGCAAACACATGCCTGTTTCATTTCTGTTGGTATCTATGCCACATTTTTGTTGTCACCCTGGCACCCCTAATATACACCTGTAAAGCACCTCAACTTCCTCTCACTGGAATGAGACCAGAGTCAAGAAAACTGTACCCTTTCTGAAGTCCACTGCCATCTGCTTGGTTTTGTTTTGCTAACACTGAGCCACAGACACAGTCAACAAAGTCATCCTCCAGGCCTTTATAGTTCTTCCTTTATTTGTGATTCCTCTCACACTATGAATACAGATTTTTTCATCAGGTTAACAGCTCTAAATTGGCCCAATGTGAGTATCTGTATGTTTGTGCTCTTAAATGGAATAGCAGCCCTTCCATTAGTTTAGAAGCTCTATCCTAAAGCCGACTTCAACAACTTCAAGTCATTGATTATGTCAGACTTACCAACTGCAGCGTCTGATCTCATCACCAATTTACTGTATGTCAATTTAAATGACTGAAAACCACTGGACATGTCTAATTTACCGACTAAGTGCCCCCATTCCAGTGTAGTTGTGCTTGTCCCTTTTTGTGATTGCTGATAACGTACTGTATGAAGGCTCAACAGGTACGGTGAGTTAGACCACAGTCTCTGTCTAGTTTTTGTTTTTGCATTTTGTTGTGGTACTTAAAACATGAGACAGCAGGCCGACAAGCTTGTCTTTTTTTTATTTTTGTGAAGTCCAAAATTTGTGCGTTTCTTATTGCTTGCTGCTGCATTATATGCATTGTACTTCTGGATCAGCACTCATTGGTTGTCAGGTCTCATTAACAAAGAGCCCACCCCATCAACTAAAGACAAAAATCAAATCTGTTTGCTTTTTTCAAAGCGAATCAGAGACTAGTTGGAGTGAGTTGTGGGGTACGTCACATTACACGATCAGCATGCCGCCTACTGTCTCCAACTGCTAAGACAATGTAAACGAAGGCTATGACTGAAAATCATTGGACATGTCATGTAATGTGAAAAAGCCTTAACTTGAACCTTTAGCTCCAGCGTAAGATTTTACCTCAATAATCCTGGCTACAACACAGTAGATTTACAAAACAAAAAGACAAAAATGATGGAGGGATGAACATATGGCTAACTGATTAACTGCTAAGTGCCTAGCAAAATCCCAACACTTTCCTAGCAAACTTAATATAATCTTTTCATATATTTTAACTCTATCTAAATTCTCAAAGAAATTGCACGATGTGGCTGTAGACTTCACATGTGGTAGATCTTTAGTGAATGAAATAATTGGTAGTATAAGAACAACTCTAAGCCATAAAAATGCAGGATACAGTAAGAATTAGAGGTAAACAGCAGATACATGCGGTTAAGTATTTATCCCCTTCCTCCCTAAAAGCCACATCAGCTTTGCCGTACTTAACAGTTTTGTGGGGGAAAGTGAACAATACAATTCAACCGCAATTGGCCCTTCCCAAATAACTTGGCCAATCTGTTTTCTGCACTCTTAGCCAAATTAGCAATTAGTAGCAGATGTGTTGACCGTGAAAGTGTATGCCATTCTAAGCTCGAAATGTGTGAAAGCTCCTTAGCTAGTTAAGCTGAAATTTACACCATCATCCTAAATCGGGTGGCAGCTAAACGACTCTCCATACATGGCCTAGTTTCTGTTCATGTATCAAAATAGCAATAAAAGAGCCCCCCACCCACGACTGCCCCCACCTCCCCCCTCACCACTGGACATTTCAGGATGCAGCTTCTCCATATCCATCGCACGTGCTGTACAACAAGCATTGTCGCTGCACAAGACCTCATGAATAAAGAAACCAATTAAAGTCTAGGGGGAGGAAAGGCAAGGTGAAGAACATAAAAAGAGTTCATCCTGACATAGATTTATGAATTCTTTCATTAGATGGAGTAATTCCACATGCATGCTATAAGACGTATTGTACCATCAGATGCTTAACACCCTTTCTCTTTAAACATGTTTTGCAATGGAGGGCTTTTGCCAAAATCGGGTTAGAGAAATTCGAATCAATCGCATCATTCAGACTATTTTTCATTCATGACGCATGAAAAGAAAAACAGAACTGATGTCATGTTCCTAGCATGCTTTCAAAGAGCAGTGCAGGGGAAATGCAAATATGTGAAGCTTACATGAATAGTGCAACTAGAAAGGGGTAACGTAAATATCAGAAACTGATAGACTGGAAGCTGCCGGGATGGATAGCAGATACTTGAAACCCAGAAGTTACTGCACAAAGTGGATGGATGGCAATTTTATAGAGTACCTTTCCACTATCCTGATCAATACTCTTGAATTGTTTATATTTTTTTATATTACATCTGGAATCCTTGAGAGTGAAGCGACTCGGTCAGGGTCACAGTGCAAGTTGGGGCTTTCCAGTCCTAAGCCTTACCTAGTTAGCGTTCCCTGCGTATGCATCAAACCTGCAGTGAGAAAGATTGACGACTGGGCACAGTCAGATTTGCCCTGTAATATTTATTGTAAGGTTTCCTTGGCCACTTGAATCGTGGAGCCCAGAAAGACGAGGAAGAGAGAAAAAAAACTGGAAAAAAAAAACCAAGGCAGTTTGGCTTGCCAGGATAATTTGTTCTGATGCAGTAAATAACTGGGTCTAATGAAAATACCCCTGATGCATTCAGAGGGGCTGATTGATGCTATGTGAGATATAGCAAAAGCAGTGCACTTCCTATCACAAATTTACATACATAAACCAGCAAAGGGAGCATGACAATGCCAGCAGCTGCTGGGGGTCTAAACAATTTTAAAGCAGTTATGAATTACTGTTGACCCCTCTGCCCCTTCGTAGTGGTATGTGAGGCCGAGGCTTATTGAAAGTCATCAGTCTGAAGCAGTCATTCTTTATAGTATGATGCGTGCAGCTGGGGGAGGGTGAAGGGTTTTCTTTTATTGTCAAAAATTAGCATTGGTGCAGTAAAAATTCACTGCTGGCAGTGCAGATGGCTAAAATACATTCCTGAAAAATAAGCCAGCAGCAGGCTAATAGGAGTGTCAGCAGCATACGCATTTTCACTAAAAAAGAAAGGCATTCTTGTTACATTGTTTAAGGTGCTGTTGTGGCATGGAGGGGGGTGTAAAGACCTGTCTTTTATGTTCAGTCCAGTATTTAAAAAGTCCCATGCTGTTCAATGGCAGTGTGGTCAGAACTAGGGGCTGTATTATAGTCTAACATGAATAACCATGGCTTAACGCAATTTACCGTTTTGAGCCTTAATGAATATTTTTGGTCTGCACAATATGTCCATTGTAATGCTCAAAGTATAGGTAATTTTCCACGGCTACACACAGCACAGCCATGGGATGCTACGGTCCATAATACTTGGGTGCCAGGTTTACAGGAATACACGTATGACCTTGATGTGATATGAATGTGCATATTCAACGATTCGCACTTCCAACTGCTGAGGAAATGATTTGGGCACAACTGTGAATGTGCTCGTTCCCAAATAGTGACTATACCACTGGTTACCATGGAACTTGTTATAGTTAATAGCATCCTTACAGATTTTCCACACACAGTTTAAGAAAATGGTACCCATCCAAAAAAAAGAAAAAAGGCAGATGAAGCTAAGAAGGAAGATGTGTAATGACTGAGCTTTTAAATGTGCAATATTACCAAATTGAAAACATCCTTGCACTTCATTGGGAACCATTAAGAGTATTTTTCGCATCTGAATGCAATTTTCAAAAAAACGCTGTAAAATATCAATTTGTACGTCTTTGATATAGTGCACATTTCTTCCAGAGAGGTATTACATTAATGGTTTTTCAATCAACAGCACAGCCTGACACCACATAAAAATTTATGCAAAGTTCAGACCCGTCAAGGCCTTTAATCAGGACTATTCATTAGACCCCTGCTTTCAATGACGTTAGCCACTGCCTTTTATTATATACCCTGACTTGGCGATCTTGGGGAAAAAAAAAAAGGACAATGAAAGGTTACAGGGGATGAAAGCTTGACTGCTATTCAGTCATGTTTCCTTTACAGACATCTCTTCAATAATTAACCAAGGGCCTTCTCTGGCCTTTAAAACCTTTGAAGTACATATCAAACATATCACTTAGTTCATATTTTACTAAGATTATTTAATGCTGTGTTTTTCTTTCCCCTCTAAAGTGAAATTAAGTAATAGAAAATGTTTAGCTGCCACCCAATTGAAGAACAAATACATCAAGCCACCTTTGTAACACAGGGATTGATTTGACGAGAATGCTCGATAGCTACTTGAAAAAAAAATGAAAGAAAAATACAGGATAGCAATTACTCTTAAGATAGCAGACAAGAGATACGTTTAGCACGTGTGACAAAATGGTAATCAAAAAATTCTTTGTCTCCTGACCATTCTTGGTAATAGCTGTTTGGAATCTTGGCCTGGACAAAAAGGTTACGTAGCATGTCAAAGCACCTGACATTACACAATTAAGAAATCAACAGTATAGAAATAGGATGCATTATTAATTTAAAACAGAATGCTCATCTGGAGACACTGTATGCGTGAAAGCTTGATGCAGACCACCTAAAAATCGCAGCCATACTGAAAAGCTGAATCATTTGATTCGCTGGCTTTAGACATGTCTAGAGAGGTAAAGGCATAAAGCACGGGTTGGTCTACTTATAAAGCCAGCAGCATAATATTTTGCAGGGAATTGCTTTACTAACATGAAGGGTGCTTTTCCTTTCAGGGGGAGATCTTAATGGCATTCTGGGATTCACAAGCATCTAAGCCCTCTAGTTGAAATCTCCTGGGATAAATGGAATTTGTACACACGACTACCCCTTGCAAATATGAAAATGCGTTTGCTCTGTCTTCTTTTCATATTCTCGTTTCACAGAAAATTGGATAATAATGAGAAATTTAGAAGTTCATAAGGCTACTATTTGCAATTAAAAAAAGATTTCTGCATAGTCAGCCAGTCGGGACTGCTAGAAATATGAAATATGTGCTGCAGAAAGAAAGATATGTGAGCTGAATGCGTTTGGAAGACATGAAAGAGAAGGGCATTATTATGATTTTTTTTCCCTGTATATAACATTTGTTTGTCACAATTAGCTTTCTTGCCCAGCTATGAGTATCCTAAACCCAGGGGGATGCAATTAATATTTACAAATACTGTATCAAATCATATAGGGTAAAATGTTTGCATTTCTGGAAACATTTTATGGTTAGAACAAAGTGTACATTTTAATCGTGCTAACTTATCACTTTAGAAAATTAAAGTGTTCAGAATACTTTTAACATGTGACCATCTCAAAAATGCAACACAGTGGATTCAGAAAGATATTCAGACCCCTTTTTACACATTTTGTTATGCTGCAACCTTGTCCTAAATCCATTTAAATTCATTTGTTTCTCTCATCAAACAACACTTAACACACCAGAATGAAAAAGTGAAAACAGGATTTTGGAAATTTGCACATAGTACCAAGTATTCAGACCATTTACTCAATACTTAGTTTGGCAGCAATTACAGCCTGGTGTCTTATTGGGTATGATGCAACAAGCTTCGCTCACCAGGATTTGGGGATTTGCTGCCATTCTTCCCTGCAGATCCTCTCAGGGTCTATCTGATTGGATGGAGACTGTATTCAGGTCTCTCTAGAGATGCTTGATGGTGTTCAGGTCTGGGCTCTGGCTGGACCTTCATGGAGTTGACTCTAAGACACTACTATGTTGTCTTTACTTTCTGCTTGGGGCCATTGACCTGTAGGAAGGTGAACCTTTAGCCATATGTGAGGTCTAGGGTGATTTGGAGTAGGCTTTCATTGAGGATATTGCTGTACTTGCCCTCAAGCCTGATTAGTCTCCTATTCCCTGCCCGTTAAAAACACCTCCACAGAGTGATGTTGCCACCACCATGCTTTACCGCTAGAATCACATTGCACAGCTGATGAGTGGTGTCTATTTTCCTTCAGACAGGATGCTAGTCTTGGTTTTATCTGAACTGAGAATCTCATTTCTCACTGTCTGCCAGTCATTAAGGTGCCCTTTTTGCAAACTCCAAATGGACTTCCATGTTTCTTTAAATGAGGAGAGGCTTTTGTCTAGCCAGTCTTCACAAAGTCCAGATCAATCAAGTGTTGCATTGGTGGTTGTCCTTTGGGAAGTTTCTCCCATCTCCACACAGGTTCTCAGGAGGTCAGGCAGAATGACTAATACGTTCTTGGTCACCTCTCTTACCAAGGCTCCTCTCCCCTGATTAATCAGTTTGGCCAAGCAGCCTGCTTTGGGAAGGGTCTTTGTTGTTCCGAACTTTTTCCATTTAAGTATTATTAAGGCAGCTATGCTCTTGGGAATCTTCAGTGCTGAAGGAATATTTTTGTAGCCTTCCCCAGATATGTGCCTTGACTCATTCCTGTCTGTAAGCTCTTCAGGCAATTCCTTTGACCTCATGACACATTGTTAACTGTGGCCCTTCTATAAACAGGTGTGCACCTTTCTTAATCAAGTCCGATTAACTCAACTGACCACAGGTGAACTCCAAACAAAGTGTAGAAACATCTCAGTGTGATATGAATAGAATGGGATGTACCTGAGCCAGATTTCATGTGTCATAACAAAGGGTCTGAATACTTGTGTCAACGTGATAGTTCAGTTTTTTAATTAATTATCAACAACTTGTATGATCTTGTTTTTGATTTATAATTCTGGGGTTTTGAGTAATAGTTGATGAGGAAAAAATGAATGAAAATGGTTATAGCACAAGACTGCAATATAACCAAATGTGTAAAAAGTGTATGGGTTCGGACTATTTTCTCAATCCACTAACTTAGGGTAGCAACCTAAGAGGCACATTTCTGTAAAGCATTCACACAAGTTAGTTAGCTTTCACTTTGGTTTAATTATGGAACGTAACAATATAATTTTTAAAACTATACTTTTGTTAATCAGGTTAATCATGTGAATAAGAACACCACTCTGGGATGCAACATCATTTTCCTTTCAGAAAACTCAACATTGGGATGACTGATAATTGATCAACTTGTTTAAAATCCAATGACTAGGAAGACCTTGGCATATGGTTTGCATCATCATTGTACTCTTCAAAGCCTTCACTGATTACTCGTGCCATGCAGATGTCAGCATTCCTATCTTGAAAATGTCATAATACTGTATAATGGATCAATGATTGAATAAAACACAAACATTATATTAAGAGTGAAAGAGATTGTGGAACTAGAAAAACACGCAGCAGACAAAACCTGGAAACACAAATACAGCAAAATGTTGTAAGTCAAGGAGACACTGTTACAGTCCGGAAATTTGTTCTGTGGCTTGCCAGCTAAGTGCCCTCACAAGTCACAAATTTTGAAACTTTTGGTTATGTGGAAACATCTGCATTGTGGACAGGAATAGGACTTCTGCTATCCACTGATGATTTTGGATTACTGTAAGTAACGTGGTCATCATCACATCACTCACAAACATTCTCATTTGTATGTAAAATGATGATGTGTCACATAACAGTGTCACAAATCTCTGATGATGTAGGTCCAAACAGGAAAAATGTAAACCAATGATTAAAACTGTATTGTTTAAGAACATAAGAAATTCGAGAATCAAGGGGAAGACACTCAATGAGTCCACTCAGCTCTTTTGGTTAGCCAATGTTTTAAATATAACTACATAACTCACAAAAAATATAAAATTTCAACTGTAAAACAAAAGGGCATTTAAACACTACAAATTGTAATACCATAAGAAAAAAAATCACTATGAGACCTTTAAGGAGAAAGAGTGAATCTAAACAATGTTGTAGAAATGCATCCTACACTTGAGTTTGTGGATTTCTTTTGGCGTTTCCAAAATATGATGTTGTCTGCGTAATGAGATCAAAACTAAGGAAGACATACCTGAAAAGATGACTCATTCTTACTACTCAGTAAAACATTGCTGATGTTCCTTACACCACCATAACTGGAAAATTCTACTTTTACTTGTTAGAAGTAAACCGAAACACAACCACCGTATTCCTCACTGTGAAGATTTTGAGACTCTGTTCTTGATTAAACATAATGCTCTCATGTAAGACTGATCTTTGCAGTCAAATGACTACAAAGCCCTTAATTGCATCTTTAAGCAACACACAGGGATCACATTAAAGGAATTTCTGATGTCTTTCACACTGGCCCCTTCTAGATGACCCGATGTCTGAATAATATTGATTACTGTTTCATGGTACAAGAACTATAGCTTCTTCTTTTGAGTTTGATTTAGGATTTTCTTTGGGTTTGCTAACATTTGTTTTTGACTTTCTAGTTTTGATGCTTAATATTTTGACTGCATTTCAGTTGTTTTGCCCTTTCCCATTTAAAAGCCTACTATCTCTATCAATAGCAGTATAGCCTGGCTCTTGTTTTGGGTAAAAGGTAGCACTGGATGAAACAATAGTCCATCAGAGAGCATGCACTGTACACAACTAGACTCACTCATTCTGGATCAGTTGAGAATCATCAATCCGCCTAACTAGTATGTCTTTGGGATGTGAGAGGATACTGATGTACCCTTAAAAAACACTAATGCTATTATCAGGGCATTTGAATTGTGTTTAAAACTTTGGAATTGCTTGACCAATCATGATGTAGTGAATGCCAAACACTCCTTTAAACACATGTGAGTGAATCCAGGTTCAAAATGTAGGTTACAACTGTCAGGAAATACAGGTATAAAATAACTGAATTGATTGGAAAATGAAGATTTTGCTTCCCGAGGACATTTGAGTATATCTTATAAATGTATTTGCTTACTGATCACAAAAATCTCTTTTAAAATTTCCTATCATTTACCATTTTATTGCAAAGGCCTATTTTTGTCATTTCCTCTCATATTATAAGTATACATATATAGTATAACAACTACAACTGGAACATCTGTGATGATTGGAAATTAGTAGCACGGCGACTAGGAATGCAGCTCAGGTACACCAAGTACTGTGAATGGGAGAGCCATGCTAAAGAATCTCATTACACTAAAAAATAACGGGCTGCCCCTTAAGCATTGATTATGCTTATCTTCATCAGGGTGACAGAGAAACTGAAGCCTAACACCAGGCAAGCACAACACTGGACAGGCCAGTAGCACATTGCAGGGTAAATACAGAGACACTACGGCCAGTTTAACAACACCAATTCATATAACCAGTGTTAGAGGAAACCAGAGTGGACAAAAGGAAACCCACATAGATAAGGGGAGAAACTCCTAGCAAGAGTGAACGTGAAATACAGTTTTTTGGTTTTGAGGCAGAAGCACTACCAGTGCTCTAGTATGTTAAATTCAATAAAAATTAACTTCATGTTTTTGTAAATTCCTATAAGATTAATCTGAAGCTGTCTATCATAATCACCAAAAATTTTTTGGAAGCCAATTGTGTTGTCCATTGCTACCTATAAGCCATGTCTCCTCAGCAGGGCAGATTAGTTGATGCTGAGATAAGAATGAAACATCCTGCCCTTCTAATACTGTATATTCATGAATGGAGCAGTGGGTGTGTATCTGCTATAAGCATGGCTCATATGGCGAGTTGTAAACCTTTCCCCCACCAGACAAAACCAGTGAATGCAGTTTTTAAAAGACAACAGACTTATATTGAATCCTTCCATCTTGGGAGTCCAGCTTCATGGAATCTGGGGTATCCCCTAGACATAAACCATACACTGCAAATCATATACTGTCCTATATTTTCTGAATGAACATTTCCCTGATTGAATCATCTATAATCCCAAATAGTTTTCAATTGGATCATATTGGCCATTGTATGCTCCAGATTCATATTCAGGTGACTATTTTTATGAAGATTCATGAAGAACAACGTCTGCAAGATTAATACAAATACAACCGAAGAATAGAAAGGAGAAAGCACAGCTGCTGTCGAACGCATCAGTCAAATAAACTGGCTACACAGTTTTAGTTGATGTCAGCAAATTGTATTGAATGCACAGCGATTGCATATAGAAAATGTTTTTACATGGCTGAAATGATTTTTTCACTAGTGTTGTATCCAGACTTGTGCTATAAATGTAACACATCAGGGAATGAAAGCATTTAAAATTACTGCATAATAAATGTATATTATTATGTTCTAAAATAAAATGAAATGAAATGCAACATTTTTGGTGATTTTTTTTTTTATTATTACAACTGAGTGCAATAAAGCAAATAACATTTCCAGAAAGTAAATACAACAAATAAACCCTCGATGAACCTCAACTACTACCATCATTGGACATAAAACATGGCGTTTTATTTGTTTATAATGAAACTATGCGTACCTTATTTTGCAAAATTGGCAGTGCTATAAAGAAATGAATATTAGAAAAAAAAGGGAAGCACTGTAAAACAATTGGCTAAATCTGAATTTTAAAGCATGCAATAGTACATTCCTATAGACAGCCATAATACACACTCAGGAAATTATTAGGACCACTATGTGATACGGAGAGGTCCGTGGTGATACAAGTTTTATGATAATACTGTTCATTTATACTTGGGGTGTACCATAGGTGAGCAGTAGCGTAGCATAGCAACTCCAGGGTGTAGGTGAGGCATTGGATAAGCATTCATGTGCAAATGTGTGTGGTAGCCAATTAGTGTCTGGGGTTTTTGATTACGCCAACTATGCCCGCAAATAAGGCTTAAAAAGAGCTTGTGCAGCATGTGTGAGGAGAAGGCTTTTGGAAGGGAAACCAGAGGCAAGACTGGGAGGATCAGCAAACGAGCAAGCATGGAAATGAGGAGGCAGTGTGGTCAGGCCTCTGTGAGGGAGCAAAGCAATGGCGCTCCAAGGGGTGTTCTTCCTAAGCAATTGGGTTAAAACAGGGACTGTGATGAAAGCATCTTAGGGATTAAAGAAATGCTGAGGGAGAGTGGGATGGGAAGGACAGAGGTCCGGCTCCATGTATTCGGGCTGATATCTGTAGAGGCAAATAGTCAAGTGCAGGACACCTTTTGATCGACACAACGTTCACAAAAAGTCGTTGCAACAGACGTTAACGCCACTGTCATCTAGCGGCACGTTTGGTCTCTGTGCATCGATCTTTACCGATGTTTCTTTAAATTGCCAAGACATTGCGGAAGTGTCCAAGTATGAGAAAGCCGACTGCTTTCATCACGTGAAGGGGAACTGCCATTTGGATGTAAAACATGAACAACCCAGTGCACGTGACTGGCTTTCCGTATTTGTGGTGCTATTTGCTCGCTTTCCGACTCAAAGTAAGATTTCAGTCTTGGTCTTTCTGACTGACTGGTGCTATTTGTTCGCTTTCCGATGTAATGTAAATAACGTAAATTCATCTCACTCTGGTGCTTATTCCGTATGTAATACCATGTGACACATTATAATTGTCCTGCTTTTGGCTAATATACCCATGCCACCAAGAAAAAGACATGGCATTAAAAAGACCATCTCAAACATTGCGCAAGACGTCAACATGTTTTCATACAAAGAATTCTGCTGATTCCAAATGATTTACCCTTTGATTTCAAAAGGCTACAATTTCCTATTCGTTTGGATTTTGCTATGTGAATTACTAAGACTGAAGTGCAATCACTCCAAGTTAAAGGTATCAATGTGAAAAATCCATGCTTTTCACACTGACAACTCTACGTAACATGTTCTATAGTGGGAAGTCTTCACAATTTGTTCATTTTCAGAACCCCACTACAACACAAAAAATATACTGTATCCAATGCCTCTAAAATGACCACTTATATTACCTATTACAATTACAATAAAATGTCAATCAGAAAAATGTTGGTTCGATTTCTATGTTCTGTTTCTTTCATTTGGTAAATTCACCAGTTATAGATTCCCGGGCAACACCGGGTACTCCTACTAGTTTATTTATATATTAGAAGATTTGTACTGTTTTTACTTTGGGGTTTTGAACCCTGTACTGATCTTTTTAGAATAAGTTCTTTGCACCGTTTTGCACCCTCTTTCTTGTTGTGTAGGTGTCCTAATTGCACTGGCTCATCTCGGTTTATGACTGTTCATGTTCAACAGGGACTTGACAGGTGCTGCCAATGCCTACCACCGTACACTATACTAATACTGGTTTAGGATCTCCTTTTACTTTCAAAACTGCCTCAGTGTTTCATGGCATGGATTCCACAAGATGTTGGAAACATTTCTGGTCCATGTTGGCATGATTGCAATACACAATTTTTGCAGATTTGTCACGTTCAGGTTGTGAATCTCCCATTCTGCCACATTCCAAAGATGTTCAAATTGGATTCAGATTCGGTGACTGGGAAGGCCACCAAGGGGCACCAAACTCATTGACGTGTTCATGAAACAAGTCTGCTTTGTGACATGGTGCATTATCATGCTGGAAGTATCCATTTGAAGATGGGTAGATTATGGCGATGAAGGGATGTACATGGTCAGCATCAATACTCAAATTCTCAGACAATGATTGATGGGAACTAATGGGCCCAAAGTGTGCCAAGAAAACATTCCACCACCACCACCACTGGCCTGGACTGTTCACACAAGGCAGGTTGGGTGCAAGGATTTATGCTGTGTGGTGGATGACTGGGGCCTTGCCCATTCGGGACACACTTCTGATGGAAGGACCGGTGGAGAGAGGACGTGTCCACAGCAATACCTCCCACAGAACATAAGAGGGTGACCCCCCTGGATTGCATTGGGGTTATGGACTTGAAGCTTGGAAGCTCAACCCTGCTGGAGCCTGTGACCACCGCTATGGGGAGCCTGGACAGTTCCAGAGCCCTGGACTGCAGCACTTCTCCCACACCTGGAAGTGCTGCCTGAAGAGGATCCAGGTACACATGCAGCACTTCTGTTACACCCGGGAGTGGTACCGGAAGAGAATCAGAGTGCACCTGGAGTGCACTATAAACGGGGCTGCCTCACTCCGTTCAAGGAGCCAGAGACAGGGGGTCGAGGACAATGCTTGCTGGGAGAGGAGTGGAGTCAGCAGAGAAGAGAAGAGAGAAAGAGAGAAGGAAAAGACAGAAAGATAGCAGGGACTGTGCAGTATTGTTGTGCGGGACAGTGTGTATTGTGTTCTGAAGTGGGGGTAGAGCTGCCCCACAAAGAAAACAAAGAGTGTGCTGCTATTACACTTATGTGTTCTGCCTGTCTGTGTCCGGGTTTGGGGAGCTATACTCTCCAAGGCTTTCACAGATGCTAGCACCGAACTCTGACTCTGCCATCTGTGTGCCTCAGCAGAGATCTGCCCCGTTTTGGTGAGCCTGTGCCCACTGTAGCTTCAGCTGTCTGTTTTTGGCCGACAGGAATGGAACTCGACTTAGTCTTCTGCTGTTGTAGCACATCCACCTCAACTGCTTGCCACAGTTGAACAGAGTGGTTATCTAAGTTATCGTAGCCTTTCTGTCACTTAGAACGAATCTGGCCCTTCTCCTCCGAACTTTCTCACAAGGTGTTTTTGTCCACAGAACTGCTGCTCACTGGATGTCTTTTTTTTTGTTTTTCACACCATCCTGGGGAAACTCTAAAGTCTGTTGTGTATAAAAATCCCAGGAGGTCAGCAGTTACAGAAAAACTCAAACCAGCCCTGCCTGAGATCACATTGTTTCCCCATTCTGGTGTTTGATGTGAACATTGACTGAAGCCCTTGACCTGTATCTGCAGGAGTTTATGGATTGTGCTGCTGCCACATGATTAGATAATTGCATGGGTAAGCCTATCCAAAGCAGGTTGGCAGGGACAGCTTGACACTATCCCAGAAAGAACTGGTTGCAAGGCATGAACAATCCCATTAGCTCATCACGGGGTGAACGAACACACACACACGCAGACTCACACACACACATATCAGGGAAGAATTTACTATTGCCTGTCTACCAATTCTGCATGGATTTGGACTATTTGAGGAAACCTGAGCCCCCAGAGTAGACCCACACAGGAAAATCATATGTAATCCTATGTATTACCTTTAGTCATTGCCTAGCATTTCTGCATTGGAATGGCATCCCATCCAGTGCTGATTCCTGACTTGTATCCGTATTTTACACAGGAGTGGTTAACTTAGATTAATATAATGGAGAGAGAGGGCAGAATGTCTAGCACATATAGTGAAATCTCACTTTACTTTACATAAATTTAAACTGGGATCAGTCCTTTTTGGTTTCACCATTGTCACAGTGGCATTTGGGAGAGAATGTTCTTAAACCCTTCATCAAATAATTACAATGAGTGATTTCACTACTGCAGACCCAGGTGATTCAATCAAAGGCATGCAGCATTTATGAGATGTTGAAAATATGACGATACTAAAGCCAAGCCATGCAATGCGTGTGATGGATAGTTTGATAGATTTAAAGCAGGAGGCTGACTTCATCATCTGAAAGGCAAAGCAGCAGCTCCAGACAAATATTCTACATAAAAAAGAAACCTGGCTTTCTGTGGGGTGCCACTGTAAAAGGATTCAGTTTCAGCATAAATAAAAATATAATCTTCTTGAAGTGAACATATTTATCTGATTCAGGAAGAAATCTGCCCCAGGATTCAAGTTGGTAAAGGTCTTAGGATGTAACTACCTGGACATTATAATGAAAGCTATGGTTGATGCACTCACAAATTTGTTTGGTTATCAGACTTTATTTGATAAAAGTAGTGTAATTAGGAAAAAGGTAGTGAAACTGAAAGAATTGAGATGATGCCATTGTGTATGACATACAAAGCTTTACTGAAAGAAGAAATGCCTTAAATTTCATTACTCCTTAGGCATATTTTGGAACAGCAAGATATAGGGATATAATAACTCAACTGAGATGTATTAATCCAAGGCCAGTGCTTGAAGTGTGCTGGTGCTCAGTAGTACTCCAAATCAGTGCATCTATGCTTTGTTGTTTGAAGTACTATGAGTTTTTCTTAAACATTGCCATTGTTTAAAGTTAGCCGGTACTAACCAGTATGCAGGCACTATTACTTATTTATTTTCAGTGTATGGTCACTTTTTCTTTCACTCCTCTGTACCGGCACTTCTTACAAAGTCTTAGTATCTCCTGGCAATTTTAAGATGGGGAACCCCAGAACCTGCTAATCTCTTCTCCTACGTGTAATCTCTCGGTCTCCTAGCTTATATATTGTGACTAGCCATTCCCCTTGGCTCCGCTCGTGTATTAGTGAAACAGGACAAACTTTAAAAATCAATAAACAAAAAGGTATCGTTAGCTAAGCAGAGGCAAGTTATGCTCCAAAACACAGAGGTAGACCTACTCCCCACTCCTGACATCACGCTATCCCCTCTCCTCAGCCTGCAGCCTCTGCCTCGGATTAGCACAAATATATCGCTCTTGCAAGCAAACTATGATTCTTAGCACGATGAGAGAAGTTGCAAAATCAACCGGAATGTTCAAGCAAATTCTATAAACAAACCCGATCTAAATCCGTTAAGTAGTTCTCTCGTTCGGTAGCTAAGCGGATGTAAGGTTTCCCCCGAGGCTGGTGTGTGAGTGAGGAGGGCCCTGTGTCTCTCTCGGATTATCACAAATAAATCGGTACCACAAGCAAACTATGATACTTAGCGTGATGAGAGACGTCACAAAATCAACTGGAATGTTCAAGCAAATTCTATAAACAAACCCGATCTAAATCCGTTAAGTAGTTCTCTCGTTCGGTAGCTAAGCGGGTGTAAGGTTTCCCCCGAGGCTGGTGTGTGAGTGAGGAGGGCCCTGTGTCTCTCTCGGATTATCACAAATAAATCGGTACCACAAGCAAACTATGATACTTAGCGTGATGAGAGAGGTCACAAAATCAACTGGAATGTTCAAGCAAATTATAGAAGAAAAATAAATCCATTAAAGTAGTTTTCTTGTGAAAAGCGGACAGACAGACAGGCAGGCAGACAGACGTTGGATTTTATATATAGAGAGATGTATCTGGCCGTTTTTTTTTTACTTCCAGAGCTGGTTCAGTTACAGAGAAAACACATTTTCACACTCGTAGCAGAATCAGCTACAGCTTTGCATAAGTCTCATACCTCATGGTAGTAAAAACCTTTATAAGTGATTGATTACGTGATGCAATCTGCTTAAACCCATCTAAGATGCTTGCCTCTTGACATGCATCGTGTAATAGCACCTTTCTGTCTGGGAAACATCTCCCAGTAGGATAGTTTTGAATTTTTTTAATTTCTGGAAGTCACTTGGATTCTTCTGAAAATTGATCAAGTTTGACTTTTGTTCTGAAATACTGTTTCTACATTAAAATGTAAAAAAATATTTTATAAAAGTAGTTTAGTTTTATTTGTGCAACTCTGAACCTGATACTCCACAATTTCTACAAGGGGAACCCCACTTCCCCAACTTCCCTGCCCTCCTACATAAAAACTCTCCATCTCCTACCTTGTATACTGTACATAGGTGGGGGATCACTATCCCCACATCTCTTGCCCTGAAATGGCTGCAGCTCCTGGCACCTCTTCTTTTTTTTCTACTTCAACCACTGCGTAAGACCAACACACATGCACGACTCTGACCATATTACTGTTTTGGGTTAGTGTGGGTATCTGGACCTAAAGCAAATGTAATGGGTAGTGAAAATGGACAGCAGCGTGTCCCCATTGTTGGATCCAATAAAAGAGATGGGTGACTTGAGAGAGTAGGAGGCATAGTCAAAAAGACAAGGGTCATTATAACAAAAAAATTGTTGAAAAAAGAAACAAACATAAGCAAAAGCATATGAGGCAGAAGAGGAAATGATAAAAAAGTTTTATATATAATTGTGTTCAATGTGTACGCCAACGAAGCTCAGCTATATGTACCAATAAACCTGAATTATTCTTCAATTACACCACATAGCCAAAACAGTTCAGGTGTTTCAGCCTCACCCATTGTTAGCAGGTGCAAAAAATCAAGAACATAGCCATGGAATCTACATCAACAAACACTGGCAGTAGAATGGGTTGAAGAGCTCATTGACTCTAAATTTGTGACTGTAATAGCATGTCACCTTGGCCACAAGTCAGTACATTTTCTCTTCTTCCCAGCTCAACTGTAAGTACTATTATTGTCAAGTGGAAACATCTAGGAGCAACAACAGCTCATTCACAAAGTGTTAAACCATGAAAACTTGCAGACATGGGTCTCCATGGTCAAGGAGCTGCACACAAACCTAAGATCGCTGTGTGCAATGCCATGCATCGGCTGAATTGGTGTAAATCACATTGGACACTGGAGCAGTGGAAATGTATTATCTGGAGTGATGAATCACACCTCACTATCTGGCAGTCTACAGAATGAACCTGGGTTTTGCAGATGCCATGGGGACACTACCTTCAGGACTGCATTGTGTCTACTGTAAAGTTTAATGGTGGAAGGGTAATGGTCCTGGAGCGGTTTTTCAAGGATTGGGCTAGGCTCCTTCGTTCAAGTGAAGGCTACAGGTAATGCTACAGCATAAAAGACATTTTAAGACATTTGTGGCAGCAGAAGGCCTGTTTCTGTTGCTGTATTATTATGCATCTGTGGACAAAGCCAGTTCTATAAAGACATGGAGGAACTCAAATGGCCTGCACAGAGTCCTAACCTCACTTTTACTGGCTAGCTGTGGGATAAATTGGAATGCTAACTTAAGGTAGGACCTCTTATTCAACATTAGTATCAACGTCAGAAATGCACTTTTGGCTGAATGGGCATAAATTCCTACAGACACCTTCCAAAATCTTGTTGAAAGCCTTCCCAGAAGTGTGGAGGCTATTATAGGTGTGGCAGTCAAGTATCCACAACCTCTCAGCCATATTGTGTTAGTTATTAACAGCTTAAGTGAGATGAAAGCAGTAGAGTGAAAATCATTTCTCCCTAAGTTCACAAAAAGGACTGAAAATTTCATCTATACAATCCAATTACAACCTCATTTGGCAGTAGATGCGTTTAGTTTGGCTGCTCTCATTGTCATCGGGATTTTCATCATGGGGTGCAGAAAGTGGTGGAGCGACTTGTTGGAAGTCTTAATGTTGTGTCTGTTCCCTTCCCAGCAAAGACACACATTTGTGAGACTAGGTAGGCTCCACGTGTTATTATTATGATTAATCGTTTTTTAATTTACTGTAATTACTCTTGGCAGTTTATATACATGTTTTTTATTTTACTCTCATTAGTATTTGTTTGTGTGCGGAGTGGCATCTCTAGAAGATTTTGTAGTGGGGTGGCCAGATAAGACCAGAGAATATCATGGGGTGGCACTCTTAATGTTTACACCATAGGTATAACAATTATTAATATAATAGTAGGATTACATAATAGCAATATTATATTAAAGAGAGCAGAAATCAGATCATTCATTGGCCTATTAAATAACAATTTGCCCAATTCCAATATGAAGGAATCATCTACAGGTGCCAACTGCTGATGAATTTTCTACTTAATAATTATAATCTGCTACAGAAAGGGGTATGTATTTAATATATAATTAAGACTGAATTATAAATTGGAAAATGTTAATAGTTGTGCATAACTAAAAGGCACCACAAACCACATTTAATTCTTAATTTATTCCACAGTAAACTAATCACAGTAACAACATATCTAACATTTACACAGCAGTAACTGAATTATACTAATATACAGCCATACCTTAATATACACCTATTTATGTTCTCTGTATGTCTCCCCGTCAGTCAAAAAATAACAGAAAAAATACCCTTGATAGTTGTCAATATACTGTATATCTGCAAGTAACCTCTATTCCAATATAGAAATTAATTATAAAGGAAATATAATTATGATATCGCAGTTGTTTAAGTCAAAGGGATCCATTAACAGACCAGTGTTTTCACTGTCTGGATGCTAAGCTCCCTGCTTCTCAGTGACAGAAGACCCCTTTCTACAAAAAACATTCAGCCATACTTTTATATACACGCAAATGTTCTCTCTACGTCTCTCTTTCAGTCAAGTACTCACCCATTCATACACTCTCAATCACACACACACTCCATGCTGGTAAAAGGGCTCAATACAGCTGTATTCTTCTATTATTGTGCATTTTTGCAAATTATTTAGTGTCTGAAGAAGAGGATGAATGTATACTTTTTGTTAGACACACGTAAGAGCAGCATGTGATTTATGAATGTAGCTAAACTTAGCTTGCTGGTTACACTAACTGACTAGCTAAATTAGCGTTGTATTTCTTACTGTATTTCTTCAGCAGCTGTAGTTAGCGTCATAAATAGCCACAGTTCAAACAAAATCACTTCAGCACAACTGTTCTCAAACAAGAACCGTCCGCTGTTTTCAGCAGCAGCACTCACATCACTGATGAGTATAGAGAGGGATGCATGAGCAAAAGAAATGTGCACCCTTGAAATGTAACCCGTAATAAAGGTTTAGCAGACTTATTAGATGTATTTTGGCTAAGTCCACCCTTTGTCACCCATTGGAAGCATCATTGTTCACGAGGAATCTGATATTTGGGTTTATTTGGTGTTCTGATTAAATTTTTATAACGTTGACTTTTTTATGCAATGCCTTTTCTGTTCTTGAAACTTAGAGGGATCCCTCAGTCGATAAATAAAAGGCTTCCTCACTTTGTTCATTAGTTTATCTTTATCAACAAGTGGAGAGGTTCTTTTTTGGTATTTTGACTTGGGTGTAATTTTCCTGGCTTCTTTTTTGCCACTTCCCTTGAAGATGTTTTTTGTCAGTTATGTTTTGGTTTTCCCAGTGTTGATCTTTGCCAGTCTGACTGCACTTTTGGCTTCTTTCATCTCTCTGAGCCTACTTTACAAAACATTGTGTGGATTTCAGTGAGAGAATATGACAAGAAAGGGAAATGTGTTCGCCCAAAAAAAAAATAATCAGATTTTGTACATGCAGAATGTGCAAAAAATAAATTTTGTTTTTATTATTTATTTTTTTGGGGGGGATTTTATTGATTTTAATAACAAATAACATTCCATACAAATAAGTCAAGTTTTACAAGACTTGGTTCAACATAAATCAATCCCCACCCATGAGAAAGACCAGCAGAGTAAAACAAATAAGTAAATAGATATATTAATAAATAACTAAAAATAAATAGAATTTAAAAAAGGAAAATAGGGGAAAAAAGAGGGAGGAGAATTTGCTTCCTCAATTAAATATCTTATTGTAAAATGTTAATGATTGGTTCCTACCAGGTTTTGAAAAAGTTCTGCACAGATCCTCTAAGTGAGAATTTGATTTTTTTCCAATTTCAAATAGTATATAACATCAGTTACCCACTGACTTAAAAGAGGAAAGTTATGATTCTTCCAGTTGAGCAAGATAAGTCTATGTGCCAATAGTATAGTAAAGGCAATTCTAGTTTGTTTGTCCTTCTCCACTTTAAGCCCATCTGGGAGTCCACCAAGCACAGCTGTTAGTGGGTTAGGAGGGATTGTGACACCAAGGCTGTCTGAAAGGCACTTAAAGATTTTGGTCCAGAATGATGTTAATTTGGTGCAGGCCCAAAACATGTGGCCCAGTGAGGCTGGAACTTGATTGCAACATTCACAGGTTGGATCTTGAACTGGAAACATTTTGGACAATTATAAATGAGACAGATATGCTCAATATATAATTTTAAGTTGAATAACTGTATGCTTTGCGCATATGGAGCTCGAGTGAATTCTGTGCATGGCTACCTTCCACTCCTTTTCTGAGATGTTGAGTGAGAGATCCTTTTCCCACTTTACTCTGGGATCTTTGAAAGGGAGAGACTTTAAAATGTTTTCATATATTATGGAGATGCTGTCTGAGTCATCAAGACTGATCAATATTTTTTCTGGCATGGAAGTAGGTCGGAGGTGAGGAAAATTGGGCAGGTTTTGTTTAACGAAGTTTCTAATTTGAAGGTAGTGAAAGAAATGAGTTGCTGGAAAGTTAAATTTGGAGTGTAATTGTTTGTAGGATGCAAAGACGTTGTGTGTGTACAGATCTCTAAGTTCTTTGATCTCGGATGTTTTCTAGGCATTAAAACTGCATATGTTTGAGAGGGTGGAAAAAGGTGGTTCTCGTGCAGAGGTGCCACAGATAAAAGCTTCTTTATCTTAAAACACTTCCTATATTGGTTCCATATTCTGAGTGAGTGAAGTACAATTGGGTTGTTAGTGTATTGGAGATGACTTGTAAATATTGGGGTACAAAGCAAGGAATATAAAGAAGTACTGCAGGGTTTTATTTCTTGGTTTTTAATCTGTTCAATCATTTTATTAAACCTGTGACTCATCATGTTATGGGGCAATGCAGCGAATGGCAAGTGTGGTTTAATTGAGAGATAGTTTTAGTTTTTGGTGAAGGGAGGCACAGCAATGGGGAGTTCCATGAGCAGCAGGTGCAGGGGAGACTTTGACTGTTTTGATTCATCACCGTTCTATGAGGGAGGCCATTGAAAGAGTCGCGGAGGCCATGTTGGTTCCCCTGTGAGTGTTGAATGACAGACTCTAGAACTATGTGAGCAAATATGTGTGATGATTGACTAAATGCCACAAGGTAATGATCGCCTAGCTTACTTGCTGAAATGAGACAATATAGGCAATGTGGCAACGTTTATGGATAGAACACATGGATGCGGATTACTCTGGAGGGGGGATTCTTAGCTCTGGACATGTTTGGATTTTATGATTGCTTGTAATGATTTAATATCGATGAAAGACCTCACCTCACTGATTCTGTTTTTATTGACAGTATGTATTTAAGAAGAATAATTTAAATTGTACTGTGTCACTTTATTTATAATAAATCATTCACTTTGTTTTTCCACTAAGGAACTGTTGCTCTCCTCACTTGCCATAGGTTCATCTCGGTTACAAATTAATAAGGGGTATTGTTAACATGTAAGTGTCAGGCACATCCTGGTACGGTGACCCATGACAAAAGCGCTTTTTCTAATACTGGATTGTGGAAGGGTGCATGCACTGATAGCATGCTGCTGCACCCACCACACAATGAACCACCTGGATTGGGAATGTGAAATTTTGGATGAAAAGAAGAAACTGGTTACGTATGTGATGCTATGGCTGGCTCCTTTATGTACACTGTGGTCATTTAAAGTCACTAATTGTGTTGATTGGTGAAACTTGCCAAGGTCTTTTTTACGGGGGATTTGCTGGGTTTGATGGTAACCTTGTTTGCTGACATCACAGAGCTGTAACAGGCAATGCTGAAAGAGGATGTCAATACTCAATGTATTCTACCTGTTCACTTTGTGTTACACATGCAGAGAAGAAGAAGACATTGCATTAAAATTGTGTTTTTCATGACACTCAAGGGTGGAGCCACCAGAACCACCACCAATGTGCAGCATCCATTTGGATAACACAATGGCAGCCATTTCATGACATTAGGTATTAGATGATGAAGAGGTGAGAGAGATAGTCAACCGATTACAGACGGGGAGTGATTAGGAGGCCAGAATGACCAGGCCATGATGGGATATTTAGCCAGGACTTTGAGAAACACCCTACTCTTTACACAAGATGTTATTTTTCAAGACCAAAGGAATATCCCTGACAATATCCCTGTCACTGCACTGGGGCATTGGGATCCACATTCAGACCACAAGGTAAGCACCACCTGCTGGCCTCACAATCACCTTTCCCAGCAACAACCCAAGCTTTTCCTAGATGGTCTCCCATTGAAGTACTGGCTGGGCCCCAACATGCATACTGTACCCCAACTCACACTTTATGATACTGCCCAATGTGCTTCATGCAAGTGTGAATAATTTACAGCATATAAACAAAAGCATGATGTCACAGCCCAGCGTCCCTAAGAATATAACTGAAAACTGGAGTAGATGGAGAAAATCTATGGTGATACTGAAAGAATATGGAAATTCCAAACAGACAGTTTCCAAGCTGGAATTTGAACCAGCGATGATAAACCAGTTCTAAACATTGTAAAACCAAGCACATGCTGCTCAATTTAGAGAATTAGGCTTGTAATTTCTTTGCTAACTGTACTTTCTGTCAAGCTCTTAAAAGCACAACAGTTTATCATGAGAACATGTCGTTCAATTCAATATACTTCATCCGTTTCTTTTTATTGAATGTATCCAAGAAAATAAAACACTGAGATAGACCCTCAAAGTGCTACTTTCAAGTACAATATATATTTGAATATGTATGCAGTTCACTGAGTGAGGAAATATTTCCTAACAGTTGTGTGTAACCTGCTTTTAACCAACGTCTATCTGTGATCACAGGTACTTGTTGAAGAACTTATTTAAAAGCAATATCTCACTCTGAATTTACTTATTCTTTTCATACTATTCAACATTCCTATCAAATCTTGTTTAAATCTCAGTTTGATTAGGATGAACAGATCCATCTCTTTCAATACTTCCCAATACTGGGTGAGCCAAAAAGAAGTAACACATTTCAAATGTTTATTCTACAAAAACACTATTAGATAAAATAAATTTCATTATGACACAAGAAAGGGTATACAAAATAGACTTTTTTCACTGTGTTTTAAAAATGGTGTCTTCAAGGTGGTGGCCATCATTAGAGATACACTCTTCAAGACAATTTCTGAACGTTCACATGACTCATTTGGCCATTTCATGGGAATAGCGGCGATTTTGTTCTGAATAGCATCCTTGAGGGCTTCAAGGTTTTGGGGTTTGTGTGTGTATACCTTCAGCTTGAGATATCCCCACAAGAAGAAATTGCATGGAGCAAGATCAGGCGAACGTGAAGGCCACCTAATGTCGCCGTGCAGGGATCTCCACGCCGTATGGGCTGTTGCTCCATTCTGTTGAAAGCAGGCATCCACCACATCCATTTCTTCCAGTTCGGGCAGCAAAAAGTTTTCTAGCTTTTCAATGTAATGTTCTGAACTGACGATGACTGTTGTTCCCCCCTCCTCAAAAAATATAAGGGCCTACAATGCCAAATTCTGCAACGGCACACCAATCTGTAACACGCTCACTGTGCAGGGGTCTCTAATGAAGTTCACAAAGGTTGGTTTCAGCCCAATAGAGAACGTTTTGCTTATTTACGCAACCATTAAAATTGAAATGTACCTCGTCGCTGCACATAACGATGGCATTTCCATGAACGGTTTGCACAATGTTCGCGCACAACTCTCTACAGCTCTCCCAGTCTTTCTCAGTGAGTTCCTGCACTACCATCATTTTGTATGGATGGAAATTAAGGTCCTCATACAAAATCTTCCTCAAAGACGTGTTGGAAATGCCTAAGGTAGAAGCAGGTTTGCACGCTGAACATCTATAAGACTGCAAAATTGATGTCCTTACAGCTTGGATGTTTTAAGATATTTGTATAGTCTGAGGACGGTCAGGAGATTTTCTGTTCAGTATTGTATCCTGTCTGTCTAAATTTAGCCACCCACTGAAGAACTGCTTTCCGATTTGGGACACCACCATTAGTATGAATGCTGAAGTGCATTCGGAAGGCGCGTTGCGTACTGATGATGGATTCATTGTTTCTGAAGAACGTTTCGACAGCGAAAGCACAGTGCACACCAGACCAAAAGTACAAGGGATTGCCTATCAAAGGACCCCCACCTCAACCCACTCGGCTGCCTCTACCCCATGCAATGACCTTGAGAAATGTGGTACTTCACTTTGGCTCACCCTGTACTTTATGCCGTCTGTACACCTCACAGGACATTCCTTAGCACTATATGTTATTTTTTTTTGTAATAAAGAGGCCTAAACTGAAAACAAGAGTACAGGTGTATACTCACAAGTGCATTATACAACCTAGATATAACCTCTAGGACAGGGGCACTGAACTCCACTTCTGGAGGTCACTGCAAGTTTTCATCTCAACCAGCTTCGTAATTACAAGCTCAGCCAAACAGATAGTGAAACTTGGTATTTATTTATATGGTTTATTAGTGCTTTCATTCCTCAAAGACAAATCTTTATCACATTGTAGATTTTTCACATTCTGAGAACATTATCTACAGTATATGTTGTGTGTTCCTGAACAGATTTGTATCTCTTGGTCCTTCCATTCTCCTTCTTTCATGAGAAAGGCACTATATAAATACAATGTATTATTATTATTATTATTATTATTATTTCAAAACATTGTATTAACACAGATACTTTATGATGGATGTACAAAGGTTTAAATGGAAGCATGTTACATGGAGAGCTGCTGGTTCCTTTGTCATTTGCAGCTCCTTATTAGCTGATGGTTGGTTAAGAATACAGGCAACTATTAAAAATGTAATGCAGCAGTTTAAATAGGCAATTGAGGGTTTGTAAATTGTAACAAATAACGTATAAGTCGGGTCTTGAAACCCGAAAAATCAATCATAAAATCAGACCCTGACTTATACACCCGTTCAAAAATGCAACACTTAAATTTTTTTTTACATCTTCTTGCTTCCTCCAATCTCGCATCAGTTTCTCAGACGCATCGAATTTTGTTGCAGCAGTGCATTTACCAATTTCTTTTGCTTCTTCAATGACATTTAATTTAAAACCAGCTTCACATTTTCTTCCATTTGAAAGCTCCATCGTAAATAAGGGATGCTCTTATTATAAAGGTGTATAAGGGAGTGAGATACAAAAAACACAAATCAGTGCAAACGTTGCTTCGGAACAGTTTGGGTATTACTGTGTGGTCACATAGGCACAATACATAGAAAAAAAAGGCATTGTGCCCCGTGGTTACTCTCTCAGGTGGGCGTTAGCATGTCATAATCTCTTGGGATAATAGCGTGAGTTTTCCGCATTCAACTTATACAACCGACATTATAAATTATACGGTAAAATCAAGCCCAGACTTATCTATGGGAGAACTTATCCACTAGCATATACGGTTATTGCTTTAGTTGTAAACAAATGGGTTCTAATTAAAAATTTGGTTAAAGGAAAAACCTGCAGCCACCACAGACCTCCAGGACCAGAGCTGAGTATCCCTGCTCTAGAAGATTTAGGGCAAAAACCCATTTATGTTTGCTTCAGCACATAACTTGTCTGCAAATGAACTGTGGCGTACGCACTTGGACTTCCAGGTCTTTCTCAAGAAATGCACTTTCTGTCTCCAAATGCATCCTTTGCGTCACTATACATGATCATTTTTATTCCTATGTTTAAGAATTTACATATCTGCTAATCAATAAGAACATTTAAACAATTTTGACATGAACAGGACTTTTAACCAAACAAGCTAGTCAATCCTGTTCTCCAAGATTTAACATAGATAGAACTTTATTTGTCCCCGGGTGAATTTTAGCTTTTTACAGAAGTTTAAAATAAATAAATATATAAATCGACAGATAAATAAATAAATAAAAATAAATAAATAAATATACACACACACTATGGTCTGAACACAGTCCAGAATAACTACAAAGGACAAAAATTAGAAAGAAAGAAAAACTTCTGACATGGCAGATCTGGTTGCAGTGAGGTGTTATGCAGACATATTGTTAGTATAAAGGAGCCCCTGTCATGTTTCTTGACACACTTTTGCTGAATGATTCATTGGCTGAAAGTGCTCAGTGATGGTGTGTCAGAGAGAGGATGTGCAGCTTTGTTCATAATGGCACTCACTTTTGTTTTAATCCTCTCCTTCTTTCAGGGGGGTCCAGAGTGTGCCCCATAACTAAGCCTGCCCTTTTAATTAGCTTGTTGATTCCATGGGCCTCTCTTGAAGTGATGTTACTATCCTAGCACCCCCCCAGTGTAGAAAGTCACACTAGTCATCACAGAGTTATAGAAGATGTGGAGTACTGTAGGTCCCCAAAGTCCTACGCTCTACCACACTTCTTGGTAATTTATTCCATGTTTATGTTTTTTGCATGAAATAAAATGTTCTAATATTTTTTCAATGTTTGCCCTTATCAAGTTTCCAACTGTAACCCCATGCCCTTGTTTATTTAATTTAAAATGACAGCTAGGATCCCCTGTACTCATTCCCTTCACAGTTTTAAATACTTCACTCATGTCACTTCTTCTTTCTCATTTGCTGAAACCGAAAAGGATCAAAACCTTCAGTCTTTCCTGACAGCTCATACCTCTCGGTCCTGGAGTCAGCCTAGTTGTTCTACTCTCTAGTCCTGCTGCTACCTCTATTTTGTAGCCTGAAGACCGTGAATGCATGCACAACAGAAGCCTCTTCTTAAGGATAATCATCCTCAAAATTGAATCTACACATGCTATCTATCTATCTTATCAAAAAGTTTACATTATTTGTAACTTTTTTTTTTAAATCTTTCTATCCACTCATTTTTTAAACCACTAATCCAGACCCCACCAATGACTCTTTGTAAGCCCTTAAGTAAATCATTTAATCTACCCAGGGCTCTAAAAGTTGAGATATTGAAATATGTGAATTATTTATCCATCCACTAATGGAATCCACTTAATCCTACATTAGGGTTGCAAGAAGTAGGAGTATATCTTAGCAGCATAGTTAGGAGCCAGTGATTTAAAGTAATCAGCTGATACACATGTCTTTGGGATGAGGAAAGGAAACTGGAGCTTCTCAGGAACAAAAAAAAACATGCTGACGCAAACACAATGAGGAAACTTCAAAGAAAGCAACTGGGCATTGGAACCAAAGTCAGTATGACCTGTCTGTGTTGCAGAACCAGTAACCTCTGCACCACTATGACACCCTAACTTCATTGTCATCATCATCACCATAGTGTTTCTTGGTAGTAATTGTGGTAGCCACAGGATGAGCTGGGCTGGCCAGGCCACCCTGCCTTGAAAGTAGCTAGGGTAGTCAAAACACTCAGCATGGGTCTGCTCCTCATTTTCTTTCCAGTGTGGCTGTTGCTTAATGCTGACAAATACAGGAAAGGAATTCAGAGTTGCTGAGTTTTGTTCCATTTGTCTCCTTAGACTGCAAGAAGAGAAAGCCCAGAAGACAATTGACATCATTTCCCCGCTGGCCAAAACACCGCCCCTTCCAGTCCAGACGATATATAACCAGAAGTCAGTGTTCAGACAGGGACCAGCTTTAGAGGAAACTGGAGCTCTGAGATTCTAGAGCAGGGGTGGGCAATGTAAGTATTGGAGGGCCACAATGCCTGCTGGTTTTCATTGCAACCCAATCACCTAATTAAAAGCCAATACCTGCCAATCTCAGACCTTATTCAATTTTATGGCTTGTGAATCTGCAATGTAATGTTTTTATATCGTAGATTTTATTCCTTTCCAAGGAAGCCTAAAATGGATCATTTTCAGTCAGTCACATTTTTCTGTTCAGTGTTTTATTTAACCAACTAGTGCGTGATGAATCCTCACTGGAGTAAATGGAAACAAATTAGATGGAGAACTGCTGGCCCTTTTGTCATTTGCATCTTATTGCTAATAAGGAGGCTTTAAAAACACTGAATGCAGCTTTTTAAGTCTGAAATAAGCACTTAAGGTTGGGTACTCTTAACAAGTGAGAGGACTAAATGAAGCAGAAAAATGTCACTTGACAATAAATGCTTCATCAGCAATAATTGACTTCTCATTAAAAAACTGGGGAGGAACAAAAACCTGCAGCCACTGCAGCCCTCCTGGTGCAACACTGCCCACCACCTTGCTCTAGAGTTATTATTATTGTTTTTGGTAAACAACACGATGAAGCGCCAAAACGATGGCAGTACCATTGTGCTTGCACCTTTCTGTTGTTCTATTATCACAACTGAACGAGATCATTTTCGTCTTTAATTCTCCCCTTTACAATACCCATTTTACCAAGGTAGTACAGCCAGTTTTCAGCATTTCTGGCTGGATGTTGTCAACTTCAGGCATCCTAATCAATTATTAATTAGGGTTAGGGTTAGGGTTATCTTTCGTAAATATAACATCAGCTTCCACTGTTATGCTGATGACACCCAGCTCTACCTCTCTAGCAAACCTACTTTTTCCTTTCCCCCCCTACTCACATATTGATTGCATAGCAGAAATCAAATCCTGGTTTTCTTCAAATTTTCTTAAATTAAATAGGGACAAAACTGAGGTTCTCCTCATTGGTACAAAATCAACATTATCCAAAACTGATAATTTATCCTTTGTTATTGATAATTCCTCTGGTCCCCTCTTCTCCACAGGTTAAGAGTCTGGGTGTCATTCTAGATAGTACTCTATCTTTTTAGTCCCACATCAATAACATCTCCCCGTCTGCATATTTCCACCTGCGTAACATTAATCGTATTCACCCCCCTCCTTCACTCCCCACACCACTGCTGTTCTTGTTCACAGCCTTGTCACTTCTCGTATGGATTATTGTAATTCCCCCTTTCTCGGTCTTTCTCACAAATCTCTTTATAAGCTTCAACTGGTCCAGAATTCAGCTGCCCGCATCCTTACTAGAACCCCCTCTATTCACCATATCACTCCTGTCTTGCAGCAGCTTCACTGGCTTCTAGTTAAGTTCCGCATTCAATTCAAAATTCTTCTGTTAACTTTTAAGGCTCTCCACAACCTTGCCCCTGCATATCTGTCTGACCTCCTCCATGTTGCCATTCCCTCCCACACCCTTAGATCTTCTTTCTCCATCCATTTGACTGTCCCCTTCGTTCATCTTACCACTATGGGGAGCAGAGCATTCAGTTGCTCTGTTCCCCAGCTCAGGAACCATCTCAGCTTAGAAATATTGAATCAGTCTCACTTTTCTAATCTAAACTTAAAACTCATTTGTTTAAGACTGCTTTTTCTCTTTGACTACAATTGCTCCGTCTGATGTGTGTTTCATCTAATATTCGGTGTCCTTGAGTGTTTAGAAAGGCACCTACAAATAAATAAAAAATGTATTTTTAATTATTTATTAAAGATAATGTTACACTAAAAACATATCACACAGTCTTCATTTTTTTAAACTTCTGTCATTACAGAGTCATGCATAGCTGGTGCCTATTCCAGTGGGATTCAGGATAGGCCACTACTGGACTACAGAAGCGTAAATGAGGAATATGTCATTGAGATGCAAAACTTAACACGTTTCACGCTAATTTGCAAAATAAAAATGTGCAAGAGCAGACAAAGTGCATTTGTTTTTAAGCTATTTGAAATAGAGTTTGTATGAACAAAGGTTAAAAAATCTGTTCGCACGACAAAAAGGTGTTCCTTGTACAGACAAATTGGATTGGTGCTTTCTAAGAATGTTATTTATTGACGTTAGAAACAATGTTGCTTATATTTGCTACATAATTTAAAAGAGCGCGTGGCTAGCTGGAAATGGAGACAAAGAAAGCAGAATAAAATCTGATTAAAGCCGAAAACTGGGGCTGTCTGTAGCAGCATTACATAAGGCTGACCAAAGGAAAAGAAACACTGCTAAATAAGGGCTGAAAAGTGCTTTCGTTTAGTTGTCAGATATGTATGTATGATTTTCAAAGTGGCACAATTGAGTTGAGAATCTTCTGGGCTTGATAGAAACGACATTCACCTATCCCTCCTTTGTCACTCCCTGCTTTTGTGCTGTCATAAGGATTGCAGAACCCACATGGCAAACCTGGATTATAGGTCATATTTGGGGATCACATTTATTATCTCTAGAAATTCACTCAATTACCTTCATGGATACAGTTTGATTAAAACTGTGACCTCTTTAGAACCTTAGAGTGCAATTCAGTTAAACGACAGAAAAAGCTTGATTTTTCATTTCTGTACAATAAATATATTACTTGCACTTTAATGCTACTCAACAATTATTTTTCTTTCAAATTTATTTAAATTCAGCTTGGCTCATGTTCATCTTCGTGCTTACTTGTATTGGTTTATTGACAAATATAATACACAAGATTATTAAAAAAAATAAATGCATTTTTCTTATTGCTGACAACAGTTTTTCAATCAGCCTGTGTTCTTTACAATGCCTGCAAGTGAAGCAAAAGCTCGATATCTGATTAATTAAAATGTTCAACAATTTCATTGATTTGATTTTTTGTTGTTGCTGTTACTAATTTAGTGTAGTAAATCATCCAAATGGTGGGAACATACATGAACCGTAAAAATAAAATGGCACTTGATTAAATCTCTAAATAATTATCATTTTTCATATTAGCGTGTTTGCTGGAAAGACGTACTTGAATGGCAGACGCTTAACAACTCTGCATTAGTGGAGGAAGCTGCTTTAAGATGAGGACAGACAAAGCAGAGGAGAATCAGCATCTGCAGTCAGCAAGAGTCCCATGATTCCATCTGAGACAATCATTTAATGTATCATTCATAATGCTAGACTGCTCTTGTCCTATCCTTCATTTTCTTCTGTTTCACCGTTCCCAGAATATGAAACCACCTAGCAGCCCTCACTGACAAATTCTGCACTTATCATTTGCGGCAATTCTTTCACTGCCTTTTCCTTTTTGATAAAAAAATAGCTGTATAAATTAAAATATAAAGGGTTACAATTAAAAAAAACATATCCCTTCAGTGATAACCATGCTTCTCTATAGTAAATTACTCCCTTGTATTTTACAGATTTGATTTAAATAATCACAAGGAGCAATCTTTTGCACCTTGTATTAAGCACAGATTTGATTACACTTTACTGTGATCAAAGTATGCAACAATCACATCAAATGCAACAAATGAACAATATGTTAACTATGCAAATGTTGTAAATGGTCAGAATGTCACACACACATTTTCCAGGAGGAATAAACTAACTAAGCATTAGGGACCAGTGGCATAGCTTCGGTTGGGGGGGGGGGGGGGGGGGGGGGGGGGGGGCAAGGGGGGGACATCTGTCCCAGGGCACAGCATCCAGGGGGTGCCAAATTGATGTTCCCCATTGCATTTTGGCAAACAGGAGGGGTGTGCAAAATCTTCAGTTGTCCCCGGGCACTGAAAACCCTAGCTACGCCTCTGTTAGGGACTAGTCAAACATTACACACTGGCACCCACAAGGTAAAGAAAATGAAACAAACCCATCCATTAATTTCTTATCTCTCTGCTTGGACGTCAGGATTGCATCTGTAACACGATAGAAATCAACCCCCAGACAGGATGGTGGGCCATTGCAGGGTCCACGCATGTACTCACTCATTGCAGGCAACTGCAGAGTCACCAGTTAGTCTAACGTGAGTATCTGTGGACTATCAAAAGAAAGCAGAAGGTCACCACCAGTGACTTTATTTCATTTTAGAAAATGTGTGCATACAGGGAATATTTTAGTGGCTGCATCCATGACAAATAGAATAATGATTCAGAACATGGACAGATGAAAGAACAAAAGGACAAGGATGGAATGGCTGTTTTAATATCACAACATACATTTCTATAGTACACTTTTATACAAAGGATGTGGCTCAAAAGGCTTCACAGCATATGAAAGAAATAGGTACATGCAAAGAAAAACAAATTAAATTTAGATAAGAATAATAATAAATAAATTGTATACAAAAGATAAATAGATAATGCACACTTACACAAGAAAGATATACAATTAAGACAAATACAGTCCTTAGATATAGAATTGTTATTTTAAGTTTCTAAATGAAAGTCCAGTGATAAGTCAGAAGGCCAGGATTGACAGACAAAAAAAATACTTCAGTTAAGCAAGACAACAAAAAACAAAATCTGCAAGGGTTCCACGCCAAAAGACCACCTAGCCCTAAATTGGCCTTCTGTCTAACATAACTATTCTCAAATAGTTCTTTAATGTTTTATTTTTAGGCTTGATCTTAGGGGACTCGATGTGAAGGATCCTGTGATGAGTTGGGGTATCGTTCATTTATTTAGGTGGTCAGGTGGTGGCGGCGTAAAAACTAGAAAAGAAAACAGAGAAAAGTAAAGATTAATAATAGCTGCAGATTCACTGATGACAATGATCATTCGATGGATATCAAGGTTATTAAGAGTAGAACTAAACTGAAGCAAAATAAAAAAAATTGGGATTTTAGATGCTTTTTAAAATGTTCCACAGTATTAGCCTGCCATGTCTCAATTGGTAAAATATTCTAGATTTTTAGTGCATACAATAAAATCAATCTATGCAAAAAAAAAAAAACGGCATACTTTATAGAGTTAAGTGTGTCAAATCCATTTCTGAAATTGGAATTTCACTACCAGAAATTTCTGAAATTGGTATTTCTGTACTGTTTCCGCAAGATATCAGATTCAGTAAAAAAAATATATTTAAAAAAAAAAAAAACTTAATAGTGGAAACAACCTAAATACATGTATTTCTTACACATTCTTTGCTCTTAATCAAGTTTTTTTTCTCTCTTCTTATTTCATCAAAATAGCCCGGAATTTATATTTAGAAGATATGGATAGGATTAGAAACGAGTACATTAGAGAGTCAGCTCAAGTCACAGAGGCGAGCTGCGTTGGTTTGGACATGTGCAGAGGAGAGATGCCGGGTATATTGGGTGAAGGGTGCTAAGGATAGAGCTGCCAGGGAAGAGGAAAAAAGGAAGGCCTAAGAGAAGGTTTATGGATGTGGTGAGAGAGGACATGCAGGTGATGGATGTGACAGAACAAGATGGAGAAGACAGGATGATACGGAACAAGATGATCTGCTGATGTAACCCCTAACGGGAGCAGCCAGAAGAAGAAGAAAATGGATATCTTTTTATCATCCTGAAGTGAGAAAGTTTTGTTTAATTGCAGTTGGGCGCAACACATCTTTAAAATCCATTTCCTACTCTCATCAATCCACTCTCATTTGGATTTTTCCCCAAGAACCTTAAAGTGGTCCTTGATGAACACAGGGAGATGTTCCACCAGGACGTCACTCAAATGGAGAGCTGTCATAATGGAAAGTGGGGTGAGTCTGTGTTAACAAACATCTGTTGGCCATTCCACTGTGAAACACCTTCAGAGAATTAAAGACAAAAAAACTTCTTCTAAGTTATAATTATATTTAAAACAATAATATATGTAATTTATTTTTTCAAGAATGAATAATTCATTTTAAATATATACATTATGTTTTATAAGTGTTTTTTTCCATTTTAAACTTTCATCTCTCAAAAACTGGATGTGACAGAGCATCGGGTTTAGTGATGCTGAATCATGGATCCAATAGGATTCAGGTCTGAGCTCAGTTAATGTCTGTGTGGAGTTTTTCTTTCTCCCCTTGTCAGTTGAGAGGGTTATTATTCCGGGTATTCTAATTTTCCTTCCAAACCCCAAAAAAGACATTCATGTTAAGTTTATCAGCAGTTGTAAAATTGCCCTGTGTGGGTGTATGTAAAAGGTGATGGATTCTGTCACCTTTTTCCTAAAATAAAGCCTCATATGAATAAGAGAATGCAGTTTTAAAGTTTAAAAGGGGCTCATGTTAATTGCATAAACACATCATGCCATCATTTAAATTTACATTTATTTGCTTGGCAGATGCTTTTATCCAAAGCGATTTACAAAAGAGGTAGAAAAAAATAGATAAATGTATATCAAAAACAGGGATAAGGAGCAATCTTTACTTTGATTACGCTCACACACTTACAGTATTTGCTTTAATCCAACAAACAGCAACATCTAGTCAAAGCTGCAATGACAATGAATACAAAGAAGAGTAAAGTGACCAGAGGTGATGGGATGAAATAAGTGACTAGACAAAAATACCGAAAACAGTACAACGGATGTAGAAGAAAACTAAACTAAAAAGGAGATGAGTGTGCAGCAAGTGATGAAAATATCTGTGGCAAAAATCCATCACAATTTACCAATGCTTAAAATGCTAAGGTTAGTCCCTCTCTCAGACTTAACACTGTGTAAAGCTACCCCATTGATCTGTACTGGGTCCAAAGTCAGATGTTCACCCTGATGTCATAACAACTCTTTATCGATCATATGCTAAATCCATGGAATTTGTCTGCATTGATCACTGCATTAAAATGGCAGATACATCAGGGGAGTCCATTATTGAGCTTCCCCCCAGTTCAAAACCCTTCCTCTGCTACTGGGCAGGGTTTAATAAATTGAAAGGAGAGCATAAATAAAGATTTAGTATATATGGCATTTTTTAACAGAAGGTGTATGCACGTATGTGAATGTGTATATATATATTGTGAAAGCCTTGGAGAGTACAGCTCCCCAAACCCCGACACAGCCAGGCAGAACACACAAGTGTAATAACAGCACACTCTTTATTTTCTTTGTGGGGCAGCTCTATTCTCTGCTCCCCACTTAAGAACACAATACACACTGTCCCGCACAATAATACTGCTCATTTGTTTCTTTCTTTCTTTCTTTCTTTCTTTCTTTCTTTCTTTCTTTCTTTCTTTCTTTCTGTATTTCTTTCTTTCTTTCTTTCTTTCTCTTCTCTGCTGCATCCACTTCTCTCCCAGCAAGCATCGCCCTTAACCTCCTAACTCTGGTTCCTCAAATGGAGTGAGGCGGCCCCCTTTATAGTGCACCCGGAAGTGCTCCAGGTGCTCTCAGATCCTCTTCTGGCAGCACCTCCAGTTGTGGCGGAAGTGCTGCAGTCCAGGGCTCCTGAAGTGTCCAGGTGCCCCATGGCAGTGGCCATGGGCCCCAGCAGGGTTGAGCTTCCAAGTTCCAAGTCCATGGCCCCAGTGCAATCCAGGGGGGTTGCCCTCTCATGTTCTGGGGAGGTATTGCTGTGGAAATGTCCTTTCTCCCTGTCCTTTCATCAGAAGTGTGTCCAGACCAGGCAAGGCCACTGGCCATCCACCACAATATAATATATATATATATATATATATATATATATATATATATATATATATATATATAATGCTCAAAAAAATTAAAGGAACACTTTGAAAACACATCACATTTCAATGGGAAAAACATCATACTGGATATCTCTACTGATATGGACTGGGTAATGTGTTAGGAATGAAAGGATGCCACATCGTTTGATGGAAATGAAACTTATCAACCTACAGAGGGCTGAATTCAAAGACACCCCAAAAAATCAAAGTGAAAAAATGATGCGGCAGGCTAGTCCAATTTGCCAAAATTTCATTGCAGCAGCTCCAAATCGTACTCAGTAGTTTGTATGGCCCCCACGTGCTTGCATGCATGCCTGACAATGTCGAGGGGTGGCATGCTCCTAATGAGACGACAGATGGTGTCCTGTAGGAGCTCCTCCCAGATCTGGACAAGGACATCACTGAGCTCCTGGACAGTCTGACGTACAACATGGTGGTGTTGGATGGACCGAAACATAATGACCCCAAGGTGTTCTATTAGATTTAGGTCAGGTGAGTGTGGGGGCCAGTCAATGGTATCAATTCCTTCATCCTCTAGGAACTGCCAGCATACTCTCACCACATGAGGCCGGGCATTGGAGTGCACCAGGAGGAACCCAGGACCCACTGCACCAGCATAGGGTCTAACAATGGGTCCAAGGATTTCATCCCGATACCTAATACCTATACACACACACACACATACACACACAGAGGTGGGCAAAAGTAGGTTCACAGTTGTTTGTACAGAAAAAGACATACAGATTATGATGGTTACAATAGCTTTATTAACTTTATTAACTCAAAAGAATATCACAATGGCACAGTGCACTTAGGTACAATATTAGAGCTCAAATTGATGGCCTTCATTATTTACTTATTCTTGTAGTCTACCTGCTACACTCAAACACACTTTAATAATAATAATAATAAGAAGAAGAAGACAAATAAAAAGATAAATAAATATGACACATACAGTAAAACCTTGATTATCCATTACAGATAAAAGATGGATAATGAACAATTACCTTAAAAATGATATACAGTAGATTAGTTTAGTGAATAGTCATGTTTATTTATATATATTAATAATGTATAATATATTAACAAAGTATAATACAGTATTAACAAAATTAATGTATTCATTTAATATTGTAATGATGAGCCTAATAAACAAATACAACTCAGAGGTACTAAAGCTTTTTACGTTTACTTGGATTATTCATTCCATAACAAACGGTGTCCTGCCTTATCTGGGTTACAGAGAACACCTCCAAAATAATCAAAGAAAGCTTTCCCTACCAGTTAATTTATCTGTTGCCAGTTACATTTTTTTTACCTCTATACCATAAAGACTCCTGCTTATTGTCTCTTGACTCCATACTCCATACTTCCTTCCACCACACCCTCCTTTTCCTCCTAACTTCTCCTGTCACTCATCTCCTAATAGGCGTGTTCTCCCCTTACAGAGCAGAAGCCCTTCCAGCAGTCCCATCACTTGCAGCATTCATTCCACCCTTTCTGCTCCCAAACAGTCTCTTCACAAGCTTCCTGAAACAAAACAAAATATAACAGAATTTTAAAATAAAATTGCAATACAGAAGAGCATTAACATTTATCAGCATGTTTTTCAAATTTTTCGGCATCATGCTTTATATCCGTCACTGTTGTTCTTCCTACTCCCTAAATTGAAGCAATACTTGAAGTACTTTCACCGTTTCGTACATGTGTAATAGTTTCAATTTCTTTGTGACAATTCCAACACCACATGCATAAGTTTATCGGCCATTACAAAGTATAGTAGATTAATTATAACAAAAGTGAAAAGCTACGAAACGCTATTAAAACTGAAGGTATGTAACTGACACTGTCATTTCAACATGTGGCGTGACATGGTGTTGGGGAAGAACACCACCTGCTAGCACAAGGGAGAGTTGATCCACCGTACATGGCTTGCAGTATACTGCATGGCAGTAGTAGTACGTGCTGTAGGTATGTGCTGGCATGAGAGATTTTTTTTTTTTGGGCTTGGCAGTTAATGAAGACTGATGGTTAGTCAAGTGGCGGATAATCGAGGTTTTACTAAAATACAAATATATATATATTGTGGCCTGCAGGGGGCACACCAGCTCCCCAAACCCGACATTAACATACGCAGACATAAGTTCAGCACAACACATAGGCTTTTATTCAGTTGTGGGAAACTTTTCCCCGTTTCCCACAAATCAGCCTTAGTAAAATCACAGTCTCTCATCTTCTCTCTCTCTATCTGCCTCCACTCCTCCTCCAGCAAGCATTGTCTTTTCCCTTTTGACTCTGGCTCCTGGAGCAATGGCAGCTGGCTCCTTTTATATACAGTAATCCCCAGGATTACTTCTGGTGTCCCGTAGGATTGGTTCAGAAGAACTTCTGGTGAAGCTAGCAGCCCAGCAACCTGAGATCAAACAGGGCTGAGCCACCAAACTCCAGCTCCCAGTATGCCCTGGGAGAACTTGAGGTGCCATAGCAACCAAGGTGGCTGCCATCTAGAAGTCTGGAGGAGATAATGCCCTCAGCACACGCTCTCCCACGGCCCTTCCACTTCAGAGGCATCCACCTCAATATATTAGATTAAGATAAAATGTATTTATCCTATAGCCACCTTAATAAAAGGATATGTGTCTGTGTGTCTGTGTGTTTATACTGGTGCTTTGTCTCTCTAATTCCAAAAGAATATTTCTAGTAATAAAATACATTAAATTTGTCATTCCAATAGATAGTGCCTCACAAACATTTTTACGAATCAAAGAGACATACAGTACGCATTGCATGGTACACTGCAAACATTAATGTTGAAGTCTACATTGATTACTTAGATTTCAACCCATCTTAGACAGGTGGTACAGATAGCATATAAAGATATGTATGTGTGTGCGCCACAGTGGATGGATAGGTGTACTAAAGGGAATCGGAGATGATTTCCTACCCGCTGGGACACCATAATAAGGAAAATGAATGGATGGGCTTTCCAGTCAGGGAGGAACAGAAAACCTTACCCAGCCAGGAGGTCAATATAATGGAAAGAAAGGGGGAACAACAATGTCTGGACCCTTTATTGCTCGATATTGCAAATGGCAGCATCCCTGGGTTAGGATTCCCACACTAACACCTGCAGTTCTATTGGACAACACTGTTGGGTTCCGTGAGGGCCACCAGGGGGAGCTGCCGGGATAAGTAATCCATACTTTAAGTGAGCTCCATTTCACCTGGTATTGCTTCCAGGGGGCTATGCCCAAGAATCAGAAGTGCTCCCAGGTTACAGATAAATGAGGCCACTTAACCTCATCCAGGCAAGTCGCCTCAGGAGGCAGAACAACACTTGCTTGGAGGAAGAGGAGTAGGATTGAGAAAGAGGAAGGTCTTTATTGTATGGAGGATTCTAGGAGGTCTTGTAAAAGTATTGGATAGAATAAAATCATTATATTTGAACCTGTGACTGTGTCAGTTGTGTCCAGGGTTTAGCGCTCAGCGATAGCCCCTATCTCTTATTATGTACATATACTGTATAATGAGTGTTTTTAGTCCCAGCTGTGAGAAACCCCTTTTAATAAAATATCAAGCGAGACATAATTCTTTTGTAAGTCACTTTGGATAAAGCATCTGCTTAGCAAATAAATATAAATGTAAATAATTCTTGGAAAAATTGTCTTTTTGTTTTAAAGTTCTGCTGTTTTATAGCTCTGTCCTCCAGTGCTGCCTTGGAAAATAATACTCATCTTCCTGTGAGGTCTTATTTTACCAGAGGCTGAGACCACAGAGGCAGACTTATGGAGGACGAGAAGTAACGTCATACATCACTGTGTGGGACTTTCTCTGTCCAGGGAACAGGAATGGAAGAAGTTACTCTAGTCAGTGTGACCCTCTCTCCAGTTCCATGGTGCATAGGTAAATCAGTCTCTGTAAGACACTCACAGAGCCCACATTTTGACATATATAAATAAAATATCTTTCATAAAACATGGCTATGGGTGTGTATATGTGTTGTATACACATACATACACAGGTATAGCTGGGACACACTGCCCAAGTGAGACACAGAGAGTGAAAGAGAGACACAAAACAACGTAAAAAGTCCAGTGCTGGGATCGATTGTGCTGTACTGGCCGTCAGTGGTGTACTATTACGCCTACATGTTTTTCAGCACTCAGAATAACCAATAATCATAATTTCACTTATTGGGGTGTAACATCGCCTTGCTTTTGGCAGGTTATTCACATAGGCATAGCCAAAAGGATATATGGAATCTCATGAAAAGAGTCTCAACAATGGATTGTCTCAGGCAACTGGCAAAGCAAGTATGGCCGCTGTTTGTATTCCCATCAACAGACTGTGCTATCTGAGATGACAGTGGCAAGTTATGTCATTACAGATCCAGACTCCATGAACACTGAGATAGGAGGTAAGGCCCACAGACCACCAACAAAAGTGGAGACTTGGCAATGAAGTAAGTGTTTATCTAATAATATCTTAACAAATTGCCACTTGGGACTTTTGATCCCATAACGTATTGACTAATATTTTAGCACCTCATTTGTCAGATGAGGGTTTTACAGTGAAGAATGCTCTCAAGGAACCACTTATGTCAAATTATCAGCTGTTGAAAAAGGAGATTTTGGCAAGGCTAAGAGTTTCTCTAGTTGTAGCAGAGTTTGAAGATACAACATGTGGCACTGAGTGCACTTGACATTTGAGTTGTGGAGCATTGCAGCAAAGTGGCTGAAGATGGCAATGAACTTGTGTGACTGAGTGGAAAAAATAGTGTCTGCTAACCAATATCTATAGTCTTTTACAGTCACCTTCATCAAATTAGTCTAGCAACATGGAAATGACACAAGGAAATGTCAGAGCTTGATGACTGGGAGTGCAAATGTCACAAATGTTTTCTCAGTTTGGACATTTTGACCATTACTATTTGTTTACACCATCATTTTGAATAATGGTCTCTGGTTTTGGATGTGCTGAGTTGTCCTACAGTACAATGCAAGCAACATCGTTCTGTGGTACGATTAGACATCATTATGCCTATAATTTCACTTAATGAAACATGCTGGCACCCTGGAGCACACATCTGACTATAAACTGATCATGGAATATTCCATTCTTTCATGGGGATTTTTCTTTTGCTCACAGAAATCCTTCCAGTAACAGCTCTCGTTTTGTTTCACTTTGAATTCTTTTCTTTCTTTTGAAGTCAAGAAATTATAGCAAAATTACAGTTTCAACATGACTAGTTTGGCAGCCTGGTCCTTTCTAGGTTCAGACTTTCTGCTTTTTTTTAGCCAATTAAATGGCCGAAGAGAGACTCCTTTGCATTTATGCATGTTAATCTCAACTGTTCCCAACCATCCATGTTTGTAAGCACGACATTAAGTCTTCCAAGGCCTGAGCATGTAGTTGGAATATTCTAGATGTTTGGTAAAAAAGTAACCTAAACGAAACCATCCCCCACACCAGCAAAGAAAGAAAACAGCTGGTGAAAAAAATGTCTAAATTTGAATCCCTTTCTTGCCTCCATAAACCTCCATCTGTCATGATTTAAATATAATGTGTAGCGTTTTGTCATTATTTTATTTTTTTACTGGCCAAAATACCTGGTATGGTCAGTATAAATAAATGGAGAAAAAGTTTCCTTTGGAAACTCATCATTGCTGAACACAACCTATGATAAGACAAAAAGATGTACCCTAAGGCAGAATCTGTAATCCAGCATGACAATAAAATTTAACACTAGAATTCCTGAAGCCTAAGAAAAAACTCATAATCCCAGCCCACCTTAAATCCCTTCACACCTCTCCGTCAGCATCTTTTGTTTTGTAAATGCGTCAATCAGGACAAGTTGCAAGCAGCCTGCTGTCCCATCCCCCACCTTGATGGAGCTCAGCTCGCGGGCAAAAAGTTCTCCCAGCTCAAGCCAAGGCTCTTTATCTGCGTGTGATGTGCCTGGAGTTGCATTGGCTAAATAATACAGTATATCGTTATTTGGAATACATGCATTTCATCTGTGTTCCATGTCTACAAAGGATGAAAGGAAATGTGAGGAATGCAAGAAATGCTGAGCACACACCTAAAGCAGAAACTTTTTCCATGTCTAGTCCAAATATCAAATAAACACGTGCGCTTTTATTCAAGAATATAACCAAAGAAAAAAAAAGCATTCGATTTACATGTGACTGTCAATGAGGTAAAAGCTCAAGCTCAAATGTCAATCGACAGGGAGTTTACATGTATTCTTGAATTGTGCAGAGGTAAGAATTGCTGCCTTATAACCCGGAGGTCCCAGGTTCGAGACCGGGCACTCAGCGTAGTGAGCTGTTATTATTATTTCTACAATCTAATAGAAACATATATTTGATTTGAGTCTGTAACACTCGGTGTAAGTTTTGGCTACTTGTAAAAGTTAGCTCTTGTTTTTTTATTATTAGTAGTCTTAAATATATGACATGCTTTAGTCAGTAGAAAACTTTGTGCACAATGATAATGATGTCTTCCATTAGCTGTAGTGCACTTCTGTTGCCTGATGGGAATTGTAGTTCCTGCATCAGTGCTGGTTTTATATTGTTCCCCTCTCCCCGATATGATATGTAGCCCATATTTTAAGACGGACCACTGGTAGGGCACATGCAAAGTTTAGTAAAAATCAGTCCGACCATTAAAACGTGATTAGCAATCAAACAAACAGATATCCAAACAGCTTATGATTTTATTTATATATATCAATTAATTATTTACAGTTTTGCTCTCTTTCATCGTCTACAGATAATATAATCAGTTTCTCCCTTCCAGGTGGTTATTTCTACAGTGGCTTGTCATTTCCTGGTGACATCAAATTGCAGTGTCCATCTCACTGAAGTACAATTCACAGTTATGTATATCATCTGAAATTTGATTAGAAAAAAAACACCAGTCATCCTGGTGAAATTGGAATTTCACAAACAATCAATTAAAATGTAGTGCCGCAATGGTTTCTGTAGCATTGAAAAAATCTAATGGCTACAACACCAGTCCTCTGCTATCAGTGCAGAGAGCTTAGGTCACATCGTCTAATATTGAAGAATAATGACAAACTGGTGGACTGTGCCTGGAGACTTTCTTCTTTTTGGATACAGCAAGGTAGTAACCCTAGGTATGAATTCATCTCCATGACTGGGCAAGGTATCAAAGCTGTTGTGAACACCAGGGAGAAAAACTGCTCCCTGGCTTTCATTCTTGAAACAGAATTAATTTTTTTCTAAACACAAAATTGTCAGTGTAAATGAGACACCAAAGCCTATGAGACCTCCTCATTGACTGTAGTCTGCAGAAGGACCACTTAACGTCTTAAAGTTACCATTGCTTCTAATTTTTCAGGTGTAATAACACTAGACTGAAACTGGCTGGAAATTATTTGCATCTCCAACAGTCTGTGTCAGCACAGATGAAAGAGCAGACAAAGTAAACAGTGAATGTGTAGCCAGGAAATCTACAGTGCCCTCCATAATGATTGGGACAAAGACACATTTTTCTTTGATTTACCCCTCTGCATCATAGTTTAAAATGACAAATCCAACAATTCAGACATGATTAGTGTGCACATCACAGACTTTAATTTAAAGGTATTTGCATGCATTTTGGTCACACCATGTAAAATGACAACACTTTTTATACACAGTCCCCCCATTTCAGGGCACCATAATATGTGGGACACAGAAATGGCAGGTCTGTTAAAGCCGTCATATTTAGTACTTTATTGCATATCCCTTGTAAGCAGTGACTGCTTGATGTCTGCGATTCACAGACATCATCAGGTGTTGAGGATCTTCTCTGGTGATGCTCTTCCATGTCTCTAATTCTGCCATCTTTAACTCCTGCTTGTTTCAGGGGCTTGTACCCTTCAGTCTTCTCTTCAGCAAATTGAAGACATGCTCATTTGGATTTAAATTGGGTGACTGGCTCAGCCTATTAAGAATTTTCAATTTCTTAGCTTGTGTTGCCTTAGCAGTATGTTTGGAGTCACCATCATGTTGTAAGATGAAGCACTGTCCAGTGAGTTTGGAGGCATTGACTGTAACTTGAGAGGAGATGTTTTTACACACCTCGGAATTCATTGTGCCACTGCAGTCAGCAGATATATTAATGAAGAGAAGTGTGCCAGGACCTGTAGCAGCCATACATGCCCAAGCCATAACACCCCCAACATTATGTTTAACAGATGAGGTGGTCTGCTTTGGGTCTTAGGCAGTTCCTTTTTGTCTCCACACTTCTGCTCTTGCCATCACTCTGATTAGGTTAATCTTTGTCTCGTCTGTCCACGAGACCTTTTTCCAGAATTCTGTGTGCTTTTTTAATTCCTTTTTAACAAACTGTAATCTGGTCATCCAGTTTTTTTGTGGCTCACTAGTGGTTTGCATCTTGCAGTGTGTCCTCTGTATTTCTGTGTATGAAGTCTTCTATGGAAAGTCATCTCTGATGAACAAACATCTGCCACCTGAAGACTGTTTCTGATCTGTTGGACAGGCGTTTCGGGCTTTGAGGATTCTTCTGTCATCTACAGTAGAAGTGATCCTTGGCCTACTAGTCCCTTTGTGATTCCTGAGCTCACCAGTGTGTTGTTTCTTCTTAACAATATTCCAGGCAACTGATTTTGGTGATCCTAAAGTTCTCTGTTGGCTTTTTTTTTGTCTCTAATGGTTTTATTCTTGTTTTTCAGCAACATAATGACTTCTTTGACTTTCATTGGCAACTACAAATCCCAAAGTGTAGAAGCATTCCGAGGTATCTTATGAAGCCATGAAACACACCTGAGGAATCACAAACACCTGTGACGCCAATGGTCCCAAACATTATGGTGCCCTGAAATAGGGAGACTGTATATAAAAAGTGTTGTCATTTCTACATGGTGTGACTGAAATGTATGTAGATAGCCTCAAAGTAAAGTCTGAAATGTGCACCTTAAGCACATCTGAATGGTTTCATTTACAATTTTAAACTGTGGAGTGGAGGGATAAATGAAGGAAAATCTGTCTTTGTACCAAACATTATGGAGGGCACTGTAAGTACAGAGGGGTTGCCACACCGTGTGATTTTACTTAAAGCTGCTGAGCTCCCCAGGGTCTGCTCCTCATGCAGATGTCACAATGCCTTTCTGGAGTCTTGCCATCCTAGAAAATAGATGTGAGATACATCTGTTGTGTAAGCGAAACCAGTGAAATGACAATTAACTGAAGAATTTACAAAACATTGACAGTGTACAGCGTATATCTCACTAGGCAAGCGGCTATCCAAATGCAAACCATAGGGCCTTCACCTTATTCTGTGCAATGAGTTAACACATCAGGTTGTTCACTAGAAAGTGTTAGTGTTTGCCCTTATTTTGGCGGTCTCACTAATGGCCACAACACAGTGACTGATGTTATGATTTCATTGGTCCAGAATACATATAGAGGTGAAGCAATATTGTGATTTCAGTCCAAAATGCCAGTTATGACAAATCTCAACGTGTCAACCACCACTTCTAATGCTAATAAGTACTATGGTTACATGTTTATACTATAATATGCTATACGTACTTACACATGGACACACTGAGAAAAAGGTATATCCTGTACTCATAGACACAGAATCGCATATATACAGTATTTCATATGCTACAATTTCATATTTAGCATCTGTGCAATACAGTGTTTGTATATTCCTGGATACTTGATATATCATATAGTGAATTAGTTACACAAAATAAAATATAAGTATTATTGTACAACAGACATTTTTAGTGTATTGCTGCAGCCTCTAGTTTTGTTAATTGTAAGCTCAAAATTTTGTGTTGCACATAATAATGTGCTGATTTTCAATGGGCTTCATTATAGCTCTAATAGGATGCAACAAAATATTAAATATTAAAGCAAATGCAATTTTCTGTCTGGCTGACCTCCCTTCTTGGCTAATGAACCCTAGGAGCATCCCCCTTGTTTCCTCGAAAACGGACAACAATGAGTTTCCATCTTAAAGCCTAATCACTAGTGCCCATTAAATTTAGGTGCTAGATATTGCTGGAGGTAGAACTGATTATCATAGTGAATGAAATACTTGTTTGGCTCATTCCCAAGGGGCAAAAAGTCATTCTTCAAGGTGATGCATCTCAGTTGAGGAATACATTTACAACTGAAGGAGTTAAATATACATGTGACCTCCCAGCGAGGCAGAACTGAGTATGCCCATGTATATTTACAATAATAGGGACTGACTCTTGCCTTATCTGTGAAAGGTAAACACTGTCATGGATGGCTGAATTCTGCAACACGAGACCTTCATTTACAACTCTAATGTGGCAGGTATATCATAGCTGCTTAAAATAAATTTAAGATTCAATTCAGTGAATGGACTTAAACTGTCTTGTATGTCATGCCAGGTTCAAGAGAAAACTACATGAAAAAAAGATAAGCTTTGCAGAATTAAAGGTCAGGTTTGCGATTGAAATTAACTTCTCAATTCAGTTCTCATTTATAGAAGAAGGATAAATCAGATAAACATTTGAAATCCTAGCTCGATCTCTGGTAAAAGAAGAAGAAGAAGAAGAAAGAAAAAAAAAAAACCTCCAAACAATTATTTGATAGACAAAAGCTTCCTTGGATCGGAATCATGCACAAAAGGCATGCTATAAAATGATTATCTTATCTGGAAATACATTCCTTATGAAATGTGAAAAAAGCAACAGAAAATCCTTCCTTTAGAAAAAGAAAAAATAAAAGTTGACATCGGAAATAAGCTTATGTGACCAACATACTCCCACTTAATCATTTCAGAAAGGCAAAAAAAAAAAAAAAAGTTGCAATAGCAATTATGCAGCAATATATCTCGTGTGGTTATATTTTTATTTTATTATAGCAAGAGTTTAGAAAGTGTAAGCAATATGGTATATTAGTATTTAGCAAACTATTAAGACACGCTGAAAACATATTTTAAAGAATAGGATCACCTTGATGCATTATCAACGTAAGCAGCCCAAGTGGTGCTCGTTTCAGGCTGGTGGGTTTTGATTAATATGCAGAATGCTGACACACCTTGGTTTTCATCATTCTTTTACCACCCAATCCCATGCCCATATTTTTTTTTTTCTTACTGAATACACAACATGTCTGATTAGAATGCATTTTACTAGCACCTCATAAACATGGAAGTTTATGAACACATGACAGTTTGGACAGAAGACCTGAAAAAAATTATTAATGATTACCACCCTAACATCATTTTCTGAAATTTCTCAGTCCTCCTCCACTGGCTTTAAATAACTGCTCCGTTTACAGACTGTCTTGCTTACAATGATTATTAATAATGAATAAGTCTGAAGAACATTCAAAATCTTAATTACACATGCAGGGGCTTAATGTTTTTATCTGCAGAATACAAACTTGGCTTATCTTTATGTTAAATAAAATATGAAATTTTTAATAGTCTACACACTGAAATATATGAGAAAAGGAGCAATACCCAAAGTTACATTTTGTAATTTTAGCTATTGGTTATTGAATTCTTGGTTACAAATGAAAAAATTGAAATGGAATAAAAATACATACATTTAATGTTAATATCTTAATTTAATTTGTTGTCAAACTTGATTGATTCAGTTCAGAATGAATGACAGGTGGCTAAAATAATCCAAGCAGTCACATGTGTAACAAAGGAACCAATCTTGGATGGAGCGCCAGTCTTACCCATTCACACACACACACTGAGCAACTTTATCTTCACTAATCTTTGTTTAAATAAACACCCACAATCATACAATCACCCACAATTCATTTTCTGTCTTGCTTCTCTGATAGTCTCCCACATTATGAATTGTATATTGTATGATTGTGGGTGTTTGTGTGATTGAGCTCTGCGATGAATGAGCACCCGTCCAGGGCCGCGCCTAAAGCTGCAGAGATTGGTTCCAGCTACTTCAACATTCACCCTCAATTGGGTAAAGTGGGCATAAAAATATTATGATCTTTTAAAAGGTGGCAGTTGTCACTGTACCACAACCATGAATTTGACAATTAGGTTAGAAAATGGAGGTATTGATTGAATTGTATTTATTTAACATTCTGTTGTATAGACGTAAATTATCGCAGTATAGTTTATAATCGTGTTTACTATATGACATGCTACATTAAATATTCCCACTCACAGAATTTGCTTAACTACAGTATATTTTGAAATTTGTACAGGTTTCACTTTTTCACAGTTTTCACCTTTATTAAAATACTAGCCATGTGCGCCCAACTATGTTGCGCATGTTAAAGTTGTCTGTGAAGAGCTCCCTGTTTAAACACGGCTGCCAGTCGTGAACTGGGCCCTTCGTAGCACAGCATTATGATTTTTTATAAGGGAAACAAAATTACAAAACAAAACCCTTGGACACTGATTCAATAGGAACAGCCTACTCGGAATCACTGTCTGAATAGTAATTATGTGGTGGTGGAGGAGCATTTCTGCTTCTCTCTGTTCACAGTCTGTCTCATTTTCACGACGCTGTTGTTTCCTCTCACGATCTCTTCTCAACCTTTCTCCAATCTCGCAGGTTGCTTTGTGGCAATCCAAAGAGTAAGGAAGAACCAATGCTTCTTTCTTGAACTCCAAACGCCAACTGATGGAAAATCACAGAAGTGTGCCCAACTTATATACTCTGACTGCCGACTCCAGGAAGTGGGTGAACATTTGATTTGGACAAAGTGCTGCCAACGATGGTCGATATAAACACAAAAAACCACAGACTCGACAATGAAGCAGGTGTCGACGCCAGATCTAAACACAAAGCACGGTGTCGACGCCAGATCTAAACACAAAGAGTGGTATCGACAGTGTTTGTAAACAAAAGTAACAACCAAGGCAGTGTCAGGTGAACATGAATTTGCGGACAAACAAAGATCAAGATCCAAATGAAGATTATATATAAAGATTAGTTAATTTAAAGCACAACAATTTGTTTAGTTTGAATGTCTGTGTTTTGGGGTGTGACTAGAGTACTACAGTCTTCAGTAGTATAAGCCTGGAGGAGATTCTTAATGCAACGCCTATGTTTTAGCTGTCTCTCTACTGCCATCTAGTGCATCTTCTTCTAATTCATTCGCGGACAAACAAAGATCAAGATCCAAATGAAGATTATATATAGAGATGAGAATATTTTTCTTTCTAAACAATTAAAACAGTTGAAAAATGGATCACTACCTTAAAATACACAATGTAATAGTCCAAGTTTAAACATCAAGTGAGTAAACATAATCATTTTGCACTTTCAATCATTTATGTAGTGCAAAAAGCAGATTGCAAACATGCACATTACAAGAAATATGGTATAAGCAACTTGCAGCCTTAAGAAGTTTCAAAGAAAGTTGAAAGGGGAAAAAGGCAGCATAATTTGCTATATATTCCTGTCCATGTAAAAATGATTGACAAATACCACGCCCCCTTCTGAAGCACCCAGCCTGCGATTTTCTCATTTTTGAGGTAGGAGGGAGTAGGCAGCAGAGAGGATGGTGCTTGTCTGACGGTGAATTGTGGGCACAGTTTTTGTCAAGAGGTTGGATTCCATTTTGAAAGAAGTAGGAGGGTAGATAGAGGTTTGATGCAGGGAGCATGAAAGCATTGTCGGAGGACTGATGCCATTTTGAGAAAGGGAGGAGGGAGGATGGAGTTTTGAATGAGGGATGATGGAGCTTTTTCGGATGGAGGAGGATGTCCAAAAATGGACACTGTACTGTTGCTGTGGACTAGGAGTCCCAGATACTAAAGAATACCAAAAATGCCCACTAGAGGTAGTATACCTGCCAAACTCTGACTAGAACAAGAGCAACAACGGAATATTTATAAATAAAAAAAAAAAAATTCACAAAATGGTTTGTAACAAAAATCCAGCAGTGGAGAACACAAAAGGCAAAATGGAATTTATAACAAAGGCAATCCTGGTCAAACAAAATACCAGTACAGATATTCTAAGTATAGTCAAAACACAGAATGAAGATCAAAAATCCAAAGAATCAAAAAATCTAGCAAACTCACAAAAGCACAAGAACTCACCATTCCATAACACATTTGAAATAACCATGCCAGGAATATGTAGAAGACCCTTTGGATTAATAGGGCAGAGGGCAGTTCTTGGTGGTGATTGGCAGGACACCCCCATCTCTACGGGGACAACCCACAAAACACATTGAACATTACACAGACAGCTTACATACATGAACAAAATTCAAAGCAAATAATAATGCACATAAACAACATAAATAAAATAATCAACAAAAGAGACATACAACGTGACTCTGTACCCCAGACAGAGGAGGAAGCCTGACTGAGATATGGGAAAATTGGGTGAATGAATAATAATAATACTCATATTTTTTCAAAAATGTTTTTGATGTCATCTTTCTGTGATCTACAGGAAAATCCTCCATTTTCTTATCCTCCATTAAGAATACTAGAAAACAAATTCTGTGAAAGTGTAGATTTGCTTTTAATGATGTCCAAGGAAATGTAAACATAAACCAGTGTTATTTAGAAGCTCTGAGTGTGGCCTTTATATTCTACAACTTGACATCCTGAAAAAGTAAATCCAGTTGAATTTTTTTCGACCAAATGTTGAAGTATGTAGATGAGAACCCCAGTGGAAATTAAGGGAAAGTACATTTAAGATGGAGGCCAGGAAGCATTTCTTTATGCAGAGCTGTGTGAATCTGGAACAATCTACCAAGTGAAGCAGTAAAAGTAGAAAACTTGACAACCTTTAAGGAATATCCAGATAAGATATTGGGAGAGCTTAGCTATCAGATAAACAAACGTGTTTGATGGACTTTCTGGTTTCTATCTCGTTTTCTTATATTCTTATCAGTAGAGAAATTTCCAAAATGCTCGGTATCCTAGCTCATTATTAAAGGATAAGTTCAGTACTTTTCAAGTCGAAGTTATAACTTCACAAACATGGTATATATGCATTTGCCACACAAAATTGTGTTAAAACGTCAAACAATCTGTAAATATTAAAATAAAATATCTTGCCTGTACTGGCACTTTACAAAGGAGGGTATGGGGCATGGAGGAAAAAAGCTTAAAAACTTACCAAATGCGACCAATTTTTCAGGCCAAGACAGCTGTAAAGTACTGATCTGCACTTTCTGTGTTTCCAACGCAAGTTTGTGACATCAAAAGGAATCCGATATAAAAGAAAGAGAGGACAACGATAAAGAGTTGGGGTGCCAAGACGGTTATCTTGTATAAGTGAACACAGTGAAAATCAAAAAAACATGAAATTATTTTGGAGTTGTCTCTGCAGAAGTGAGTTCAAACGGAACTGCCAAGAGATGACGGAGCTCGTGGCTTTCAGTCTTTCCAGCAGGAACAGGTGGGTCCAGGTGGACCGACACCAGAAGTGAGGTGTCCTAGCCATCAGTCATCCTGTTTGCAGAGGGACAAGGAAAGAAAGATGTTAAGACACAGCACCAACCCCTGGTGCAGCAGTAGGATTACTGTCACTACAGCCCTTCGACTGTCCCCTATGTGCACCTGTGTGACACTGGAAATAATCATTTTATCAGATATTCCTGGTATTATTTTTTCTCATGGTAAGAATATGTTTTCTATTTGCTTGTGTGAGCTCTCACGTAAATACAGAAGTAAATCAAAACAAAACTATGTGGCATGAAAAATTTGCTGTGATTTGGTCTTTCGAGAAGAAACCACAAGTTTGAGCTTGAGTGAAAGGTTGTTTCGCAGGAAGACTAAGTGCTGAGCTATCATGCATGGCTGGGCTTCTTTAAAAATGGCCAAATCTCATAATATTGATGTTTTTTTATTCAAAAATGATATGTATAAATATATTTTACAATGTGTGTGACATGGTTTAATACTTGACAACTGTCATAAGCTTTTCCTCCATGCCCCACATCCCACAGTGTAAAGCCCAAGTGAGGGCAAGATGTTTTTTTCATATTTATAGAATGCACTTAATTTTAGAACACAATTTCAAGTGACAAAGGCAAATATACTATGTTTGGGAAAAAGTAATACTGACTTGAAAAATAACAAATTTATCCTTTAAACTCAATATAAAGTTAGAGTAAAATGTAATGGACTATATTGTAATACAGTGCCTGCTCTATGAAGGACTGGCTGCACTATTCAGAGTTGCTTCCCTCTTGTGCACAGTGCTCCCAAGAAAGACTCTAGCCCACAGCAGTCTTAAATTGGATGCAGTGGGTTTAAGAATATGTATGTGTCTTTAAATAAGTAAGGGAAGTCTCCAGTGAAGCAAGCCTACTGGAAGAGATAACCCACATGGTCAGAAGTCACTTATTCACTTGCACCAACAGAGTTCTTTTGATAGACTGGCTAAGTCTGGTGCTTTTTGCAATCCTTCTAGTGTGTAGATTTTGCCTTGTATCCCCTAAGCCCATTGGGCAAACATAATGATGATTGTAGCACCCAAAAAAAGACAGCCTGGTAACATTACATAAATATTGTTTGTCTGATTGCTATGGGGATTGATTGAGGGACACAAGAATGAAATATTTAAAAAAGTATACAACAGCTTACTTGTATATCTCTTCTGCACTTAGCCAACAAGCCAAACAACCAAAAGTCTCATTAAGTCACAACCAGTCCTGCCTATGTTTCCTTACCACATGAAAAGGAAGTTCTAATCATTTATGGAACAGCACAGAATCTAAACATGGCTAGTGCTTAACATTCTATAATACTCATCATCAACTATTTTCACAATATGTCTCTTTATTCTCACTATATATATATATATATATATATAAAAACATGCAGATATGTATATGCAGTATTTATATAAATATATGCTGTAAAAGTGTGTGTGTGTACAGTGATCCCTCGCTATATCGCGCTTCGCCTTTTGTGGCTTCACTCTATCGTGGATTTTATATGTAAGCATATTTAAATATATATCGCGGATTTTTTGCTGGTTCGCGGATTTCTGCGGACAATGGGTCTTTTAATTTCTGGTACATGCTTCCTCAGTTGGTTTGTCCAGTTGATTTCATACAAGGGACGCTATTGGCAGATGGCTGAGAAGCTACCCGGCTTACTTTTCTCTCTCTCTCTCTCTCTCTTGCGCTGACTTTTTCTGATCCTGACGTAGGGGGATTGAGCAGGGGGGCTGTTCGCACACCTAGACGATACGGACGCTCGTCTAAAAATGCTAAAATATTATCTTCACGTTGGCTACCTTCTGTGCAGCTGCTTCGTGAAGTGACATGCTGCACGGTGCTTCACATACTTAAAAGCACGAAGGGCACGTATTGATTTTTTTTATCTGTCTCTCTCTCTCTCTCTGCTCCTGACGGAGGGGGTGTGAGCTGCTGCCTTCAACAGCTTTGTGCCGCGGTGCTTCGCATACTCAAAAGCCAAACAGCCCTATTGATTTGTTTGCTTTACTCTGTCTTTCTGACAGACTCTGCTCCTGACGAGCACTCCTTTGAAGAGGAAGATATGTTTGCATTCTTTTAATTGTGAGACTGAACTGTCATCTCTGTCTTGTCATGGAGCACAGTTTAAACTTTTGAAAAAGAGACAAATGTTTGTTTGCAGTGTTTGAATAACGTTCCTGTCTCTCTACAACCTCCTGTGTTTCTGCGCAAATCTGTGACCTAAGCATGACAATATAAAAATAACCATATAAACATATGGTTTCTACTTTGCGGATTTTCTTATTTCGCGGGTGGCTCTGGAACGCAACCCCCGCGATGGAGGAGGGATTACTGTATAAGGTTAGTAAGCAAAGAAGAAGGCAGAAAATATGGGAGCAAAAGAGGTAATTGTACTGTTTTTATAAATTATGGGGAATCTGGTGGGTCCACATGGATCTGGGAGCAAAACACTGTTCAGAAGTCAAGCAAAGCGTGCCAGTGTGCATGTGTGTAAGGGAGGTAGAGAGATAATCTAGCACTTTAAGAGCAGCACCTACAATCCCTGCTCTTTTGCTTAAATCCATAGACGTGGGTAAGTAGTCACTGTCAAGTCTCAAGAAGTATCCTGGCTTGGGTCTGCTGATGGAGTTTGGTGTTGCCTTTGTGGCCAAGTGAGTGGTGTGAGAAGGAGCCAGTGGCATGAATGTGTAGGAGGTGGACGCAACAGAGAAAATATCATGGAAGGAACTTATGGAAGACTTGAGTAGCAGTAGCATTGCATGGTGGCATGGATGAGGACAACCTTCAGTAATCACTGCATAAGGGAGTGAAGGAAGGACATTGTGTTTCAAAATGTATTAGGCTATCAGCACAATGGAAGATAAAATGTCACCTGAGTAATTCCATAAAAAAGTCTGAAAAAATTAAGATCTATCAACATTTATTTTGTCACATAGTACAACTTTTAAATTACAATATTAAAATGTATTTCATCATCAACATCAAGTACACAACACATAACACAGAAGCACAAATAAATATTAATTTCCCATTCATGAACGTTCCAATTTCTGTAATGGAAAATGTGCTAACTCGTATTGTACATTAAGTGATCCACGCAATTCAAGTGAATGAAGTCAGTTTTTCCTGGACAGTGAATCCACTCATTCTTTAAACTGCATCACCAAAAATCAATTATTGCGTTGTTTAATAGGGCTTTAGGTTTCAAGCCTGAAAGAAGAACTGGAAAGTTCAGACTGCACATGCATACGTACACATGAGCAAAGGTATAGCTGTTGTTTATGATAGTCACCAACATGATGAAAATGGTATGAGACTTCCAAAATAATCATATAACAGGCCAAGAATTTCCCTGCTCTGTCCAGAAGGGACTCATTCCTGACCAGCCCACATCAGAAATCTACCTGCAGGCTTCAACTTATTATGTGTTAACATATGTTTTATCATTTTTGTTGTCTTTGCTTTATTATTCTTCATATGTTATTTCTGTCAACTTTGATTATTATTGGTTATATATTATGTCTTTAAATTGATGTATGTTCCCTAATTCATTGTGGGTGGAGCTCCAAGAGGCGGATCCACCCTGACATCAGCACACCTGAGCTCAACCTCTGGCTATTTAGGTTAAAGCGAGATGAGAGGTCAGACATGGAAGTCTATTGGCATTGTGAGTAGTTTGTTTTTTTTTCTGTATTTTTCTGTCTTTTTTGTTAATATTATATGTTGTCATTGGTTTATGATATTTGGATCACATATTGGGTTTAGGAGGCAAGGCCTGTGGGGTTAGGAGGCAAGACAATTGAGTGAGGCCTATTTCAGGTAGGCATAGGAAGCCAAGCTTGGCCTGTGATGGCTGCTGGAGGCTTCACACCTGTTTTCCTATAGATTCGATTCCAAATCATGACAACCTGGCTGGTCCAAAGTAAGGGAAACTGACTTAATAGTTCAAAACATAAAGAACTGTCACAAAATATCAAAAATGCTCTGTAAGAGAGGGGACTACCAGAAACCCTTGGCATGTAGACAGAAAGGCAAGAGAGAATCCTTATAAATTCAGGATTTATTTACTAAAACCGAAAAAGTACAAAAAAGAGCCTTAAAATGAGTTGTCTAAAAGGTAATTCACAGCAAACAAGTCCCAATACACAATCCAGGAGAGGAATCCACTAAGATAAAACAATATTTACAAAACAAAATTTCAAACAAACTCAATAAATCACTCCTGGATTTCTTTATTTTCAGCCCTTTTATAACCAGAGGAAGAATCCAATTGCACGGATGGCAGGGTAGCCCCGCTTCCTGAGGCTCCATCCACACAGAAGAATGGCTTCAAGAACATTTAAAGGGACAGTACATGATTACAAAATCATAAATAAAAAACAACAGAAATGACATACTGTAAACACATCAAAAATAAGAATTCACATTTAACAACAATAGAAAAACTGACACCAAGTCCAAGCCAGGGAGAATAACAATGGCTAGGACACTGCAGGGTCAAAGAGTCTGTCCAGGCTACCTGGAAACAGGCTAACAGTGACAAGTCCAAAGAAAATTTTACATATTAGATAAGAAATTGCATTGAGCGTATCAGAGAAAAATCATAAAAATGTATTAAAATTACTAAGCTGAATTTGCTATAAATATTTTAATGATATGTTAAATTATTCATTTTGAGTTTACTACTTATTTCATTTTTGCACAACAGTAGTAAGGGCTGCAGGATATGGGGCAGTGTCTCCCCTGACCTTTTCGCAGAGATGCCACTGGAAGACATTAAATTATTTCTTGGTGGAAGTCTCTTAATGATGTCTTATTTTTTTCATTTCGGCATTTTCAAATGCTGAAAGACGTGATGGCGTAGAAGGCACAGTATCATAGGCACTAAAATTCCCCCTTGTTTACCATGAGTCTTTAAATTCCACTACTCAAAAGAGTATGAAATCCGCATTTAATCAATCAGCCAAACACCATACCAACCTACCAATCAATCAGTCTTCATTTCACAACAAGCATAACCTGCTTTACAAAGCAAACATCTATGAAAAAAGAAATATCATACAACAAGAAAGAATGAAAGATAATTCAAACACAAACAGGGAAAAGACTCCATGTAGAGCCTGCAAATGCCCTGGCATCAAATCAGAATATAAAACAATGAGGTGAAATCACATAGGAGCTGATAGGCATTAAGAATTGATAGACATCACAGCCACGCGAGATCAGCACTAAAATGTATGAAAATACAGTTTTCAAGGTGTAAATGGACATTTATGACTGAAGAAGCTTCCTAGATGTGGACTGTACTTGTAAAAAAAATCTCTAGATAGTGTTTACCCCAAAATTCACTTTATAAACCCAAGAACTGATTGATGGAAATGCTATCTTTTTAATGTATTACTTTTACATGCATTGTTCCCTCTAAAAGCTGTTTGTCATGCTCTATTTTTCGAGTACTGTAAAATATTCCTGAGATATTTTTTAAGATAAAAGGTGCTATATAAAAAAATGATTGATTGACTGACACCTAATTAGAATTTAATGTGACTCTTTCAAAAGTGTACCGGATTGTGAAACAAGAAATAAATTCATTTCTATAAAGAAAGACCTGTCGAAATTTTTTAATATAGCTCTGTCCCAGTCTTCTGTTTATAAGGCAATATAGTGATGCTGACAGAATATAAATACATCAGGGCTTTTTTATTAGTTTCAGACAGATGAACGTTCACTGCTCGGCCCCTTACACCAACACACTTTATAGGCAAATGATATCAGGGCTGTCTTCTCCACTGCTTTCATTTTAGAAAAAGTGTTAAAATGCAGTTATATGTAACATGAAACCCACGTCTGGCTGACTTTCACCACACTGAGGTATTTGAAGATGACAGGAACGGACATTCTACTTTGGATTTCCAAAGATTTATGCAGCCTGCCACCTTTCTATAATTCATATTGTATTTTAAAAGCTGGCAGAACACAGCCTTACGTCCAGCCTTCAGAACATTTTTCAGCATCTGAAGCGAGTTTTTAACAAACTCTAAAGCTAATACTAACTGCGTTTGCAGTAAAGAAGCCTTTATTAATCTCATTTGCTAAATAATGTTATTTAATTCAGGGATACATCATCGACTTCTGCCTTGCATTACTTAATTCCAAAGATCGTCAAGCAAAAAGTGTTTTGTATTGATTCCTTCTTGAATGAAGTGCTAAAAGTTAACACACTAAATATGCTGCCGCTTCACGAGGAAGTCGATTTTCTTAGTAGAAATGTTTAAAAATCAGAAAATTGGATTCCTCAAACCTTTTTTTTTTCTCTCTTATTTTTCCCCCAACAGCCCATTTGGATAAAAGAGTAGACTACTGTACATGAGTGCCAGACAAAGCTTTTAAAGGCCCTGAAGAAATGATATTCTGTATTAAAGATAGATCTTGTAGATCTTGAAACTGGTTTGAGGTATTTTTAAAAGAGGATGTTAAAAAGGTGAGCATGTGTGATAGATCAGAAGTTATTGGAAGATAAAAAGAAGAAACAAAAAAACAGAAAGTGGATATTACAAACCCATAACAAACAACATCGAAAAGGAGGACAGCTATTGAAAAAAAATTAATAAAACATTGGAAAGAGAAATATAAATTACATAGATAACCATATATAAAGTGCTTATATGTACATACACCAACATATATATAAAATAGATTATACATATAACACATATATGTAAATAGATTATTGTCACAGAGTATAGTGACATTCTTATATGCATGTCCAACATATTTTTACATATCTAGAATGTGTACGTATCTGTCTATCGCAGAGAAACTTTATATTAAATTGAGTATATGCCCATAAATATATACTTATATACAGTAATTCCATAGGTATACAGTGTATATGTATGTGTGTGTAGGCTGCATTCCCTTTTGAAAAGGAATGAAAATGTTTGTATAGATAGATAGACAGATAGAAGTGTGTTTAAATGGTTTCACAATACATGTAATGTATTCCCTCTTTGGAATTCGTCTAATATAAAGATTGTTGTCTAAAAGTGTTTTTTTATTTTCATGTCATTTTGGTTAGGATATAGCGGGTTGGATAATGGATGAATGGATAGTTAACCCTTTCTATCTTTCTCTTTCCAGATGTATTTATATATGTACATTCACTTTGATCATACCTGGAAAAGTGTGACGTTATCTAATTACCTTCTCGCATCTTTATCATTATTCACAATAGTAAATTATCTATAATCTTTTAACATTATCACCACACGAGGAATATTGCATTACCTGAAAAGTGCTCAAGGAGATTGATTTCTGTTGCCCTGTAAACTGCTGTCTCTGCTGACCACTTGCCAGGTTTGGTTACAACGGCTTTTTAAACCACAAAGTGTGTTGTGGTCTTTGCACTGCCTCTCCTGCAAGGCTCAGACTGTGCTTTGAAACATTACAAAATATTGATGGCAGACCCACCACATCCAATAACTATCCATACAGAGGCACTTTTTTTTTCTGAAGATCTTTTGAAGTAGCTATTAGTGAAAATCAAAGCTTTAGTGTGTTCCTGTCTGTGCTCTCTGCACTTGTAGAATATTCATAACTGGCTGTGTGCTTTTGTATGTCATTGCATTCAAAAATCAAGTGAACCTTTAAGTGTAATAATTTTGTCTCTCTCGCTCTTTTATATTTGCCATCAATATCATCCATAATTAATGAATTGCTCGATCATTCCTGGCCATATTAAGATTTATTCTTCACCATTAATCAATACTTCTGACCATGTGTGTTTTATTATTGACAATGTCTGCCCACATTTACTCCTATAATTAAGTTATAGTTCAAACTATCAACTTTTTTTTTTTAGCCAGTGTTTGAAATGACCGTGTGGCGTACTTAATTTCAGCTGCTGTTTCATCTCTCGCAGTAGGTGTCTATTTTATTGTTAAAGGTCATACTCATTTGTCTGCTGCAACAAAGGCAGCCCTTAAAGTTGGCTGTGGTTTTGACAGACAGTGGTCGCTATAAGTGATGGCCTTAAGGACAGACCTGGCACTGGGAGACAGTCACCACAGCAAGGGAAATAACAGATAACAAATCATGCCACTATTTTTCCTCCTGGCGTGATTGACGACATCACAGCGGGCGCAAGTTTTCAATGTCTTCAGATTAAAAACCCCTCAAACAAATGAGTTCTAAAAATACTGTCCTGGGGCGTCAAAAGAAGCTGCTGGACCTAAATGTGTTTTAAAAAAAAGGGGGAGTGCGAGAGAGAAAGAAAGAGAATGTTTTATATTAAAAAAATGATAACAAGCACTTCTGGAAAAATCAAGTGTAATTACCTCTTCACTTGCTTCTTCAATATATTTGAGGATACTTTTGCAATGTTCAGATTGGCAAAAAAAAAAAGCCAAACAGAAAAAAGAAAATATTTTTATATAATGCAGTTTTTCATGTAAATAATACTTTATAAAAAAAATTGTGGATGTGCTTATTTCATGCTTCAGCATAGCAAATTATAATGCATTTCTGCAGTATAACAATGTATAATAAAGAGAAAATAGGAGAAAACTACCCTTCCATTTTTGTATAGAACTGAGTAAAGGCTCAGAAAGATATTTACAATAATAATGTATAATGTAAAATATCAGGACTGTTATTCAAAAAAATTCACTTTTATTAGGTTGAACAATGCAGTCTTCAGCTTCTATGCACTACTAGAAAGACGAAAGATGAATGTCACTGAGCAAAATCCTGCTGACCAGTAGGGTCCACGTGACAATTTGGTATAACTAAAAAAATGTGACCTTCTATCTATCTATCTATCTATCTATCTATCTATCTATCTATCTATCTATCTATCTATCTATCTATCTATCTATCTATCTATCTGACTCTCACAGTAATATTCTGCATATAAATATGTTCTTGTCTAAAAATGCAACATGCAGAATATTCATAACAATTTAGAGCAATCCATAAAAGTTCCCATCAAAAAGTGGAATACAAATTAAATCAATTGCTTCAATTAACTGCACAGATATATTCTGCTATGATGCAGCCATTTAATAAACACTTTGAGCTATAGGATTTTTGAATAAGGAGATCTAAACTAATAAACTAAACTAGAATAGAGCCAATCAACACATTTAGTTCATGTGGAATTTAAAATACTATCAATAAATAAATTCAAACTAAGGTTCCAATTAGGTGTAGCTTACTACAAAGATAAACTAACCAGAATTAAACATACATGGTTTTGAATTTGGGAAAACAAATTAACAATTCACTGAACTTTTGACTCTGAAATTGTTTTTCTGATTTTAGCTGTAAGAGAAAAAAGCAAGAAAATATTTGACAATTCGGTCCAATTCAATTCAGTCTTACGTGCCGATCTTCAAAGATGACAGACTCAGAAGAGTCACGCAGGTTTACAAATACAAAACTGGAATGCACCATTTCTTATTTATACAACATTTACAATCCCAATTCCAGAAACATTGGGACAGTATGGAAAATGCTAATAAAAACAAAAAGGAGCAATTTGCAAATTCACTTTGATTTCTATTCAAACAAAAACAACAAACAACAAACAAGAAAATGTTTTTAATGTTTTACCTAATCACCTGCATTGTTTTTTGGAGAAACTGATTTAAAAAATTCTGAAATTGATGCCTGCAACAAGTTTCAGAAAAGCTGGGATGAAGTAGTTTAGGACTAATAACAATGTGACGTGTTGAAATAACAAGCAGATGTTAAATAGGTGAGGCAATCATCTTATAATATACAATATAAGAGGCTTCCAAAAAAGGGGCTAGTTCTTCAAGAGCAAGGATGGATCTAAACTCCCCAATTTGACAACAGACACGCCAGAGAATAATCCAATGCTTTAAGAACAAATTTGGTTGGATTTTGAGGACAAATTGGTTGGATTTGAGCCATTTCATCCTCTACAGTGCACAATGTAATTAAATGATTGAAGCAATCCAGACAAATGTTGGTGTGTAAAAGGCAAGGCCAAAAACTGCCTCTGAATGTATACGATCTCTAATCCCACAGACATGACCACCTTCAAAAATGTTCTGTGTCTGTTGTGGACCATAACACAGGCTCAGGAGTACTTCAGCAAACCTTCGTCAGCCAACACCATGCATTGCTACAACCACAAATGCAAGTTAAACAGAAGCTGTACATCAACACTGACCAGAAATGCCACCAACTTCTCAGAGATCGGTCTCATCTGAGATGGAAAGTAGCAGAGTGGAATAACTTTTTGTGATCCAACAAGTCAACATTTCAAATAATTTTTGCAAATAAAAAACAGCCATCATGTTTTCTGGCCAAAGAGGAAAAGTACCATCTGCATCAGGTTCAAAGACCCCCATCTGTCATGGTATGGGGTGTGTGAAAGTGTCTACGGCAGGCGTAACTTACACATCTGCGACAGCACCATTAAAACAGAAAGTTATGTACAAATTTTTGAGCAACAAATTCTGTCCTCAAGATGCCGTCCTTTCTAAGAACGTCCCTGCATTATCCAGCAAGACAATGCTAAACCACATTCTGCTCAGATTACAAGGGCATGGTGGTCTGAGCAGAGAGTGTGGATGATCATTTGACCTGCATTCACTCCTAACCTGTCTCTGACTGAAAATGTGTAGTGCATTGTGAAATGCAAAATAAGGTATTAAGAGCATAATAGATTAATGGAAAAAAATTAAGTTTGCTCAATCAACCAACTTGTGTCTTCAGTACCCAGATAAGTTAATATTAAAAGAAATGGTGATGGTACCCAGTTGTAAACATTCGAGTGTCCCAACTTTTCGGGAGCATGTTGCCGTCATCACATTTGACATGAGTGTTTTCAGTATAGTACAAGGTGAACAGAATTCTCATATCACACCTTTTTTGTTTTCATTAGCATTTAGGCTTTAAAATAAATTACTGAGATGGCCAAAAACTTAATATATATTGTAGAAAGGTAAGTTCCAAAAAAATGAAGGTGTGATGGCCTAAGAAAAGATTAAAAAAAAATCCAGGTAAAAATTTGTAGGAAGAAAATAAAATTTTGGTGGGACTTATTGTCTTTCATAATCAGAAAAATGTGACTTTAACTGGCCAGAGCAAACTGTCCGCTATAACCCTCCTGGCTTCCTTCAATAGCATGCAGTGCATACCAGCTACCATGAGAGTTCTCTCCTGTTGAGAGTTGGTTCCTTATCAGTAAAATGTAGAATAAAAATGGATGGATTAGTGGATCTTTTGATTTACTGGATATGCATTTCATGATCATATGCAACACTGATTTTGTTCTATTCTCCATTTATTCTGTACAAACCGTTGACAACTGTTGTTTTTTGTCAGGAACACTGACTTACTTAGATAGTTATTAATTCCTTCTTTACTTTCATAAAGTTTCTGACACTTTAATCTTTTCTTGCAGTATTTTTTTGTAATTTAGTGTCTAGTTCTTTTCCTTTATTGGCTTAATTTTGTAATTATTATACTGATAGCGAGAAAAGAACTTCTATTCATCTCTTCTTATTGTTGCAGTCAGCATAATCTGCACCTCAGAATAAGACCCAAAACTGAAATATGTTTGTTCAATATGACAACTCAGAGGTAAAGACACGCTAAGATGAATAATTTACCAAATATTTATTTTAAGAGTTGCAATACAGCTTACATTTACTAGATGTCATTCAGTCAGAATATTTACTATCAGTTAGTATAAAAAATTCATTTGAGAAAGTCATTAAAACACATTTTTCAGTAATGTAAAATGACAAGGAAACACAAAACATCAATCTTGCCTGACCTTGTACTTTTCATTAGACTTACATAGTTTGGTAAATATGAATACTTTCCTCTCAACACATTTTATCACGTGGACGTACACACCCTATTTTTCCAATGTTCATGGGGTATTATAAAGACTTCAAATGATTTTATTCCATATCTTATTATTCTATCACAAAATGGATTTTAAAATGTAATGTATATGATCTTTTTTATGACAAATAAAGATCTTACATAGCAAATGAAACATAAGAACCATGAAAATAATCTTGGAGGAAAATGCCACACGTGCATATAAAAACATGATGAAAGTAATAAAAAAAAGTCCAAACACATCTTATTGTAAAATTTTAATGCCCTGACTAAGAATATCCAACCCTCGTCACTAAGCACTAATGATGATTTTTCAAGTTAAACATCATCAGTCTGAACTTTCTCCCTAATTTGAAAATTAGGAGCTGAAAAAAACTATATAAGCTTTTTTGCATGTTCAATATTTGTGAATATCAAGAATACAATTGAGTAAGCATTACATTTAAGTTTGGTTGAGCTAAAACGTATTAGGTTATTAATAAATACGCATATTTGGATTAATTTCACAAAGAAAAATTCTCAAAACATTGGATTCAGAAAGCATTCTGAACTCTTTACTTTTTTCACATTCTGTTATGTTGTAGCCTTGTGTTAAAATTTAAATATTTTTTCCTCATCAAGCAACATTCAATACCCCTGAAGGACAAAGCGAAAAGAGTATTTTAGGTATTCAGATGCTTGGCTATAACACATGAAATTTGGCCCAGGTGCATCCCATTCTATGGACCATCATTGAGATGTTTCAATATCTTGTTTGGAGTCCACCTGTGGTCAATTCAGTTGATTGAAAATGATTAGGAAAGGCACATGCCTGTTTATAGAACATCCCACAGCTGACAGCGAAAACTAAGCCATAAGATTGAAGGAACTGCCTGAGGAGCTTAAAGTGTCAAGCTTGGGTCACAAAGTTGCACAGGAGAGTTCAGTAGGTTTTCCAAGGAGCAGAAACTTTATTGCTGTTCTTCCAGTTACAAACACACGTCTCTTACAGAGGTGATCTGGCCTCACAAGGAATAACTGTCAAACGTGATGCAGCAGCCCCAACTCCTGCTCAAAAAAACACAAAGTCTTCTTCATCAAGGGGACCCAGTGGGCCGGAGCAGAGAGAGACTGGGGGAAGAGAGACAGGAGAGTGAGAGACCTCAGGATGGCCGTGGCTTGATCTTTTGAATGTCCTTGCGCAGCAAACTGGCAGCTGCTCCCGCAAAGAGGTACTGAAAGAATGTGTTTCTTTTCCATTGAAAAACTGTTTAAGAGGGGGTAGTGGTTACAAGAGACAGGATTGTGTCATCTGGGGAAAATATTCCACAGGCAGAGTACAGTTGCCTTCATAATTCATAAATGGAAGAAGTTTGAAACAATGAACAACCACAACTTTTTACAGAACATTCATGGTAGAAGGGCCATGGTAAGAAAGGTGATCAAGAACCTAATGGTCACTCTGATAGATCTTCAGAGAACCTGAATGGAGATGGAAAAAACTTTCATAAAACCTGTGTAGATATGGGAGAAACTTCCAGAAGGACAACCATCTCTGCTGTGTTCCACTGACCGGGCTTTATGACAGAGGGGCCAGACAGAAGCCTCTGCTCAGTAAAAGTTACTCGAGTAAAAGCCCGCTTGGAGTTTGAAAAAAAGGCACTTAAAGGACTCTCAGACTGTGACAAAGAATATTTTCTGGTCTGATGAAAGCCAGATTAGTGTCACGTCTGGAAGAAACCATACACGGCTCACCACCTGTGCAATAACATTCAAAGAGTGAAGCATGGTGGTGGCAGTATCATGCTGTGGGGTTGTTTTTCACTGGTACGACCTGGGAGAGTAGACAGGGTTGAGAGAAAGGTGAACAGATCAAAGTACAGAGATATCCTTAATAAAAAGATGCTGCAGAGTGCTATGGACATCAGATTGTGTTGAAGGTTCTCCTTCCTATAGGACAATGACAGCTTGGGCTGTTTCCTGTCTTTTGTTGTTAAGATAGGGGCCAGCATTTTACAGCCCTTTGTTGGCTAAGTAAATAAAAGGAAATACATGTTTGATAAATAAAGGTGAAAGAAGCAATACATAAAGTCAATAACATTACTGCATTACATTCATAAATGACCAAAAACACTTACTTATTGTAAGGTGGACATTTTAAGAAAGAAGTCACAAAGGAAAAGCGCAAGTTTGTTTTAGCCTTCAGTGACCAGAAGAGCCGCATGCTGAACTTGAGTCTGCACAAGCTTCCATTCCAGCTTTCAGCCTGCAGAATACACTTCAAAAGGGGGAATCATCATCATCCTCAGACTTACAGTAGCTTCCTCATCCTCAACAAGAATGTGTACTGGCACTACTTGGACAAAAGACTCAAGAAAGGCAGGTTAGAAAATCCGTTTCTGCTTTTGTGCAACTGAAATGTAAAAGTTTCTTTTATTGTAAGGAAACCTTACCACCTGCACCGCCAGGTGGCCCTGCAGCTTGTTGCTGTTGCCTGGTTTTTGGTTATAGGACATCAAACCGTTACCTGCCATTGCCAATAGTCATCACATACATATATAATAAATATCAAAAATGTTGTGTTTTCTGTTTAAAGGTATTATGGTTTGTGCAGGGTTTCCTCACTGGCTTTTGTTCTTCTTTTAGTTATTCATTTGTTTTGTTTTTTTGTGTGTATTGCTTTCTGTTTTATGTAGCGTTTCTTTGCTCTTGGTTATAAAAAAAGAAGTAGCTTTGCTAGGAAAAGCCCAGAGAAGAGCAACTAGGCTGATTTCAGGACTCCAGGGGCCTCATGTATAAACGGTGCGTACGCACAGAAATGTTGCGTAAGAACGTTTCCACGTTCAAATCGCAATGTATAAAACCTACACTTGGCGTAAAGCCACGCACTTTTCCACGGTACCTCATATCCTGTCGTACGCAAGTTCTCTGTTAGGTTTTGCAGACTGGCGGCACCCAGCGTCAAAGCAGTGCTACTGTTCAAGTGTGGTTACCCTTTCTTAGATCCACATCCACGACGGCGGCTCAAGTGCTCCTTGTAGAACTGTTTGTACTTGCAAGTTACCGTGAGGTAATTGTACTTATGATACAGTTATAATATTGCACATCCTGAGCCACTTTATAAAGTGCGTTTTTACATATGATGACCATATCATTTTTAAGATGAAATGCAGCAAAATATGTTGATTATATTATACAGATAAAACTTTAACTACACGGTGCCGCAGCGCTAGCGAGCTTGAGCTTCGTTCACGGTTTGTTCCTGCCTCGCGCTGTTTTCATGCTGTGGCTGGCACGACACTGGAAGGATAGATAGATAAAATAATTAAACATTACGAAGATATTTCAATGTTCCTTAAAAGTTTTGAAGAATCGGCGTTCTAAGATTACAGATGGCTTAACGTCTATTACAGAGCTGATTGTGTGGCGATTGGGTATTTGGAGAAAGAAAAGTAAGGACAGGAATAGGGGGTTAGTACGTTTGAAAAAGACAGTACTTCTGTAATAAAGCATTTCATTGAAGGTCGCGCATGGCGCAGCAAGCATCTTGCTGTAAGACATGAACAATCACTGTGTTCCCATGTTTAATAACATGCTTTAACTCATATCATCATGAAAATGATATCACGTATACTTCTCAGTATTTTAATTACTCAGAGAGCTGTAATATTATGAACGTAATGGATTATGTGTCCTGGTGGAGGAAGAGCACGTAGTGATTCAGGCACATAGAGCACATATAAGATCAAATACAAAACAAAGCATTTAACGTGCTACTTTAGTTATGATGGGATTTGAGAAACTAGTAAATCAAACAATTTTAAGATGAAGTTTATGATGTTCTACTTTAATGACAAAATAAACTACGTGATTAAAGTGGAAATTTCGAGATTAAAGTTGACATTTCGTGCTTTTTTCACACTGTGTGTCTTTTTTTCACTGTACCCTAATAAGCTTTCATATGACACTCAGACGTTGGGCTACGAGTTGTTTTTTCATGCCGACTTCGATATGTGACAACTTTTTTATTTCGGGCACAGTGCGACTTTGTGAACTTGAGCTTTCGAGTTTCTCCGACACACTATGTCACTCGATCAACTTCCTTTTGTTGCTTATATAACTGTTTAAACCAACAAATAGTAAGTTTTTCGTTGCCTCCATTTGGTATTTGCTGAAATTCTTCTATTTTTCCTCGTACATTTTGCCATTGCCTTTTCACAGAACGCTGGGCTTAAGGGCTATTTATATTGATTTGCATATTCAAAGAGGCGTAATTCTGGGAGGAGTTGGGGCGGGACAGCAAGCGCGTGCATGTGTGTTTATTTCCACGCTGAGCAGGATTTATGTAGCGGAAGAATGCGGAAGTTGGCAAACGCACAGATTCCTGCATCTGGATTTTCTGTGCATAAGCACATTTCGGATTTTGTGCTTACGTCATGTTATAGTGCGAATTCTACGCACGGCGTTATGCATGAGGCCCCAGGATATCAGGTGTGAGGACAGAATGAAAGGACTGAACTCTTTCAGTTTAAGCAAACAGAGATTAAGAGATGATATGGCTGAAATGTTTGAAATTATGAAAAGAATTAGTACAGTGGATTGCGGCTTTTACTTTAAAATGAGTTCAACAAATGCCACTGTTAGAAACTTATTAAGGGAAATAATGGACAAAATGGGATACAATATTAAGTAGTGTTGTAGACAGGAAGTCTTCAGGGGCATTTAAAACTTGGCTTCATGTTATTTTGGAGGAATTAGGTGGATAGGATTGGTGAGCTTTGTTGGTCTGAATGGCATGTGTTCCTTCAGATTGTTCTAAAGTTGCAATACATATTGAATCCTAAAGGAACCACCCTTAGCCCTTTAACCCCTTTATCCCTTTAGACCTGAGAGAACTAAGAACTCAAAAAGAATTGTTGCTGAGGCCTTAGTTGGTTTTACGATTCTTGTTGTTCAGCCCTTTTTGGATTCCTGATGTGTTCTTCTTTTGATTCTGGGTTTGGTTTCATTGGCTCTATGGTGTGCCTCTTGTAGGCAAACCTTTATGGGCATCTTTTACTCCTAGTTTGCTTTTTGAATATTTATAAATAAACTCCTTCAACTATTAGGAATCTTTTTTTTGTCAGGTACAGGTTCTCAAGGTTCTCCGCTCCTTTTTTCAGTTTTAGCCGTTGTCTTCTTTTGACATTTGCAAGCAGCAAGGTCTGTTTCTCTAATTCTTGGGACACAGGCCTACTACTTTGAGTTTTTTGGGTTGTACAGGTAGTTTTTTTGAGGTCTGGGACCTAGTTCTTGAGATTTTGTAGTTTGCAACTCATTACAATGGGGAGGTATGAAAAATGAATCAGCAAAAAAACTAGAACAAAGACAAAGTAAACTCTGATGTATATTTGGACCTTCCTGCATAATTAGCTGCTCCATTCCACAAGGTAGGCTGGATCACCCACTTCTTCTTCATGTGTCCCTTTTTTGATTGGTCATTAATCTCATGAACAGAAGAAATGTGAAAAAGAAAAAAATCTTCCAACCTGCTGTTAAAATACTACATTTTAGAAGCAACAGTGAGACAAATGCAGATGTTAGAATGTGGTGTAAAGCTCTGACAGGACAAGCCAATAGTTCTGCAAAAGAAAATTAAATGACAAAACTACATAGACCTCATAAGAACCTAGCAGGATCTTTACAGTCTGTGTGAGGCCCTGCCTACTTTAACTGACTCCTAACGTCATTAAAACACCAAAATGATGAAAAAAGCAAACTGCCTTGAACAAAAACAAGCAGGAAATCAAAATATGTTTAACATTTGAAGATAAGTCAAGTCAAGTCAAATCAAGTGGCTTTATTCTTATATCATCCATATATAGAATTTCAGAATAATCTGGCACGAAATAGCATTCCTCAAAACAGCGGTGCGACATATACATAAACACAGGACATGTTTAAGACAGATGAAGAACTAGACTATAGATAGATACTGTCACACACGTGCGCATGGGAGGCAGCTAAATGACTTGAGTAAGGGCAATTCCGAGTCATACCGGGATGTGGCAGAGTGCACTAACTCTTTTTCTCCCTGTCTTGTAGACCAGTGGTCCCCAACCTTTTTGACAGCAAGGACCACTTTATTAGATGCAAATTTTTCCACGGACCGGTCGGGGTGGGGGCAGTTTTATACACAATTTACATAACATTTCTATTATTATTAAGCAGTTCGCATATGTTTGCAACCCCAGATTTTTCTTCTTTTTTTGCATATAACAAAGACATATGCTTTGCATTTGCCATTCCAACAGATTGCACATCACAAACATTAACACGGTTATCATTTTTTTCGTGTCTGCCGTTTCTATAGGAGGGTGACAATGAGTTAAATTCCAATGGATGTTTTTCAAATGTTGACAAGCAATAAGCAAAAGGTATCACTGAAAACCACAGAAAACAAAAACAGCATAAAAAAAAAACAGTACGAGGAAAGTTCGAAGAAATAGGTTTTTTTTACAATGTTTCTGTTTGGGGATCGTTGTGCAAATGTGCACAACTGAACTGTGACCACAGATCTAACTGCTCTGAGGATGATTCATTCAGGCATTTCAAGGTCACTTCGTTGTAATGAAAGAATCTGCTGAATGTACTTCGTAGTAACGCGATTTCTATAGACTCGTGTCATATTGGGAAACTATCGGGACCGTAACAATACTTTGTTGTAATACTCTCTCCTCTCTCTGCGCCGCTGCAAAGCCCCGCCCGCCAAGCGTTCTGAAAAGTCTGAGTGAGTCTCCGTTGCCGGCAGTTCTCTCGCGGCCCGACTGTCAGACGGCAGCGGCCCGGTAGTGGGTCACGGACTGGTGGTTGGGGACCCCTGCTGTAGACCATTCATGAGAGATCCCACCTGGCCCCCTTAATGTCACTTCCGGGACTGAGCCTATGGAAGGAGACCTTGCCAGCTCCAGCCCCTGTGATGTCATGTCCGGGCTCGAACGTATGGCAGAAGAACTTCATGAGCCCGGCCCCTTTGACCTCACTTTCTGTCTTCCCCTTTAAAAGCCTCTCCACCTTTTCCCTACTCCCTCAGTTCTGTTTTGGACTCAGTTGTGTGCACATCAGTGCTGTATTCACTTAAAACGACTTTTGAAGCCAGGAAACCAATTATACGGGTGGCTGCCCCAAAACTTTCTATGACTCTGAGTCAAGTTTGTGACAATACATAAACAAACAAATAAATAATACATTATATGAAAGAGGATAGATAATAATCATTTGAAATAGATAGTAATAAATCAATAAATAATAAAAACAGCTAATAATAAAAAACAATAGTATTAATAAGTGTAACAAATGTACTAGTTATAAATAAGCTGTTAGGAGCAGATCTGAGGGCACAGAGTTCAGAGTCTGGACAACCAAAGGGTAGAAGCTGTTGCAGAACCTAAAAGAACTTGTTTGGATGCTACAGAACCTCCTTTTAGATGGAAGTGGGACAAAGGGACTGTGAGAGGGGTGGGAACGGTCTTTCACAATGCTATAGGCTTTGCGGATGCAACACTTTATAAAGATGTCTTTAATGGTGGGTCCTTTCTGCTGTGTGCACTATGTGTTGTATGACCTTATGTTCAATGATCCTGCAGTTCCAAAACCAGATAGATAAGTAGCTTTCCAGAAAGCTCACAATGGAATTTTGAAAAGAATAAAAGTATAAAACAGGCAACCAACAGGGAAGAATGAGCCTGAATTGTTTAGGAGGTCAAGGTTCTTCATGACCTGTACTTTTAATGTCTTAAATTGGAGAAGCAGATTTATTTTACAAATAGAGATCAGGAGATTCTTCTTCTACATGTTTCTGAGAATATCTTCCAGCTTTGCCTCTCTGGTGTTATGTGGCTGAATCCATTCCCACAATTCATTCTCTCCCCTTTTCTTTGACCCCTTACTTTATCATACGCTCCTGCATGGTATGTGTGTGTGTATTTGTGCCAGTTTGCTCGTCAACTCTTTTTATTGCATTTCTGTTTAATTAGCCATTTCAGATGGGAATTTTTTTTTGTTCTTGCATAGCCCAAAAACAATTCATTGTGGTTTCTCTGAGTGTATTCCTTTTTTATTTATCAATAAAAATTTGATCACAAAATTTAAAAAAATAGAGATTAGGAGATTGAACGCAAATCACAAGACAAGCAAAAGACAAAACTGTCCATCTTTCCTATTTATCATTGTAAACATCATTAAACAAAGAAAAGGTGAAAATATCATTGTACTAGTTCTGAAACCAGGAATACTAACAATACAAAGTTTTTAGGATTCTATCCAATCTCAGATAATCATCCAAGATGAGCTTTGTCTTCCTCTTCCCAACTCTGACTTGTCCTGGTGAGGTGAAGCAGATGCCGTTATACTGAAAACGAGAGGACATCCGATACTACAACATTGTACTCCAGAGGCACTTTCGGGTTTAAGTGGAAATTCCACCTGACAGAGAAGTCTTCAGAACTATGTGACTCTGAGTTTGCCCAAGAGGAAGCATCACAAGAAGATATAGTGCCATCCAGTGGATTGGAGGAGTACATGACCCTGGGAGGCAGTCATCTCTCATTCATCTATTATGTCAGTCTCCAGACCAGGCAAGGGAGTAGCAATCATTCCAATAAAATGAACTTTTAATTAAAACCCATATATCTTTTTATTATTAAAAGAAATGTTGGGACAAGACATTCTCGGAGATAATTTAAAGTCCCGTGACAGATAATTACAAGTCCCGCGAGACAAGACTTTATGCAAAGAGATTTCGAAAAGTCATATTCTCTTCTCAAACATATAGAACAACACCCACAGTCCAATCACTTCTTATTCGTGTGGATGCTATTGTCAGACACAGTTCCTGCGCTCTCAGCTCCAAGCGGGGTCGGAAATAAAAGACAAAGAGTAGAAGACAATGTAGAACATCCTAAAGAGGTTCAAAAACGTTGGCACGATAGACATGCAGAGCAGGTTAGAGATTATGAAAGTACTAAAATTCGAAAGTCTCAAAAAAGTAATAGTAAAGATCGCATTACCTCTAACACACGGAAATTATTACTCAGTGAAATAACAGAACAGTGAAAAGTGATGGAATATATGGACATAGATGATATGACAGAAGTATGTAGATATTGTTTGGCTTTAAAATTTAAGTCGGAGATTTGTAGATCGTCTAATTTGTGTTGCCATCACGGAAAAATAGTGTTTCTTCCCAATGAAGAGGCATATCTGCAAGAATTAAAAGATTTGTTGTTTAGTGAAAGTGAAATCCACATATGTGAGCGGCAGAGACATGAAATGGGTGGCACGAAGCGCAGGCCATTGGGGTTGGTGAGCAATGCAAGCAGGGGCAAAGCTCACTAGTTTGCTATTAAAGCAATATTATTTTTGGGCTTAGTTTTAGTCAACCTAATTGCCTATTTTAGTTTTATACAGCTGCATTAAGGTTTTAATTGCTGCCTGTTTTCTTAACCAGCCATCAGTTAATAGTGAGGCTCAAATGACAAAAGAACCAGCAGCTCCATTTAAACCTGTGTACATGCATCATGAAGTACAGTATCTGTGTTAATACAATGTTTTGAAATAAATGAAAGACAGAAGGGAAGGTCCAGGAGGTATAAATCTGTTACGGACCACAAAACATACAGGTAATGTTCTCAGAAAATGAAAAATGTATAATGTGATAAAGATTTGCCTTGGAAGAATGAAAGCACTAACCCACCATATAATTAAAAAGTAAGTTTCATTATCTTCTAGCCCTGGCTTCTAATTACAAACTGGTTGGAATGAAAACCTGCACAAACCTGAAACTGCAGACCTCAAGGACCAGAGTTGAGTACCCCTGATGTAAAACCACAACAATCTGAGTATCTATCAACAATTAGTATCTCACAACTACAAAATATCAACAACCCAGCCGAGTTATCGCACAGCAGGCAGGCACAAAGCTTTTATCTCGCTGCTGGCTTGTACAAAGAATTTTCTGTTCTATGCCAACAACACGTTAACTCAAATTGATTTTCTTTAAGAAAAAATTGAGTTTTGCTCCGTAACAAAATGCATTCAATTAGTAAATTAAAATAAGACCCTCATTTTAAACTGCATATAAGCACACATTTACACATTTTCACTGTTACTGTCAACATGATAATAAAAAAAAATCAGACAATTCCAAAAGGTTTCTAAGCATGACAATTGAAGCATGCTTTAAAGTCACATATATGTGGTCTCAAAATATTCCCTAAGGTCATGTGACTATTCTCTACAATAACACATTCAGTGAATTCATGTCACAGCAGTCATTTTAGATCCTGGAAAACAACAGGCAGTCCCGAGAAAACAAAACAAATAATTGAAACAATAATACTGTATGCTCAGTAGTACAAACAGTACAACATAAAGTACTTTTGACAATGGTGCTAATGTCAAAATGTTTTAAGTCAGGGTTCCATTTTTTTTTCCACTGCGCATCTTGTGACTGTTGCATGATGAATGCTGTCAAGCCAAAGGGCCAGAAGGCAGGGGCCCGAGTAAGCAGAACTTGAAAGAAGCCCCACCTCGTCACACAAAAACAATCCCTTCTCATTTCCTGTTTCACTCTCAACCCTTACATCTTCCTCACACATCCACACTCACACCTCTGAAAAACAAATAGGTGATTAATTCTTTACTTTCTTCAATGAGCAGACGTTTATGTGAAATGACCAGCCACACACATAGGGTAAATCAAGACGTTTATAATACACAAATGCTTCTGCTGCATTTGTGTTAATGTGACAAAACTGCAAGAAGTGTTGTTTTGAGGTGATGACCACACATGTATTTCTTTGTTTTGATGGGGGTTTCTTTTATGTATGAAGTATCTAAAGGGGAAGAAAGTAAGCAAAAAAAGGTGAATATGGCATGGGTGGCTTCAGGCAGACAGAATGACACTTGTGTCTTTTCAGCAGCCACCTTTCAGTTTTTATGCATTGTCAAAGGGTATGCAGATATGCTGCTGCACATACTGTACACAGTGATGAATACTGCTATTTGAATAGTAGAATTTATGTTTTTGTACATCCTTAAGTTATATTTAAATGTTTGGAAAGTGATTTAAAGATATCCCACAACAGCAACATAAAAATTGTAAAATCCCCTCTATCAGTAGACATTAGAATGTTGATGATAATTCAAGTTAATGCTGTTTCTGTACTGTTCAAGCTGGTTGAAATGAGTAAAATTTCAACCTTTTCAAGTAGAAAGAAAAGGCGAATTTCTAATTAACTAATTTCTATATATACAAATGATGTAAAAATACTTGTACGCTAAATTTTCTGTTGAAAGCTTAAATAAGTTTACACCTCGTTTAATCTCTAAATGGTGTTACAATATCTCTAAACATTTTTAGACGTCCAGAAATAAATTTTGCAATATCATTGAGCAATAATTTGGCTTGCCGGAAGATTCAGCTTCAGACAAAACATAAGAACATAAGAAATTTGACAAATGAAAGGACCATTCAATCTATCACGCTTGTTTGTTTAGCTAAGAGCTAAGTTGTCCCAATATCTCATTCAGACATTTCTTAGCCTTGTCAAGGTTTTTGCTTCAACTACATGTGTCTCGATAGTTTACTCCAGATTCCCACAACCCTTTAAGTAAAGAAGTGCTTCTTGGCTTCAGTCCTAACTGTATTTCCTCTTAATATCAATTGATGTCTTTGAGTACATGATTCACTGTTTAATTGAAAGAATTCATCTGGATGTTTTTATCAATGTTTCTGAGGATTTTATGGAGTTTCTTGATTGAGACTAAACAGATTTAATTCTCTGAGTCTGTGATGTGTCCTTAAGTCCTGGGTTTTTCTGGGCTGCTCTCGTTTGAACAACTTCAAGTGCTGTTATGTCTTTTTTGTAGTGTGGTGAATAGAACTGCACACAGTACTCTAGATACAGTCTCACTAGTGCATTATATAGTCTGAACATAACATTCTCCAATTTATATTCAACAGTTTGTACGATAATAGCTTCTGCACATTACTTAGATGATGAAAATTACCTGTCAACATAAACCCCCAAATCCTTTTTAGATGTTGCTTTCTGTAACTCAACGTATCTTGTATTTATAATTGACATTCCTTTTTCCAATGAGCAGCACTTGGCACTTTTCCACATTAAACTGTATTTGCCATGTGTTTGTCAACAAATCTAAACTGAATAATTATGATTTAAGCAATATGCACAGAAAACTAATATTTTTAAAAAATATGTTCTTAAAGTTTATTTGAGTGAGAAAATGGTTGTCCATCTAATGATTTATTTTCTAAAGACACTTCAACCAGTATAAATTACCATTGAAATCCTATGAACTGCTATGGAGAAATAGGAGCTAAACACAGAAGTGAAACTGATTCATTATAGGGTACACACACACACACACACACTCAATTGTAATAGGATGATTTATATTTGAAATTTGGAGTCAACGCAACCATCATTGTCTCTAGTTCAAATCCATATGAACACGGGAGATAAACTTAGCATCCTGAAAGGGATTTATTTAAATTGGAACAGAACTACAATCAAGTATATTACAGGATGAGTCAAAATTATGTTAACACTAATGGTACTGCTTTGTATGTACTTTTTTGTGGACAATTTATGTGCCACATATGGTACATGTGTTGAACACGATGGCGAACCGGTTGAGACATTCCTGTAAATTATCTTGTACATATGAAGTATGTTTTGTAAATAAATTGTTTCCGCAATTCAAATGTTAACATAATTTTGACTCACCCTGTATATCTAGCTTGACCAAGATTTACAGCTCCCACAAACAGATTTAACTCAATGATAAGGATTTGGAGACGACTTTTACTCTGCAGATGCAGAGACCAATGAGAAGTAGTAAGAACCCCAGAATCTCATACTCTTGCAGCAGATCACAAATAATATTCTAGAGAGCATAGTTATATGGCATCCTGTGGTCAGAATTTCATGATAGAAAGGCTTTCTTACCCCAGAGATCCTTAGAGCTACGCTGCTTGCAACACCTAATAGAGCTGGCCTTGGCATACAGTATTTAGCTGACCAAGAGTCAGGACCATAAGTCAAACAACAATGGAAAAAATGACTCCATGAAAATAAGCAGAGACACTTTGCTCCGGACACAATGGAACAAGTCCTGTGCTGGTTTATGCCAATCTGGTTCTGCAATGTGCCACCAATCTAACTCAAGGCACACATGTGCAATTACACCCATGAAGCCAGCCTAATATGGTCACCTTTGGGAACTAAAAGAAAAGCTGTACCCATAGTACCCATAGGAAAACCCAAACTTACATTAGAGAATGTGTAAAGCCTACCATGCCTGGCCAGGATTTGATTCCAGTCAGTTGTAGTTGTGCAGCAGCAATGCTAACCACAGTGTCACTGTGATGTTACGATATTTAAATTTATATCGTAATTGCAACAGTTAAGTTAGAAATTGAATGGATCAATTTACTGTATTAAATTATGTTTTTTTGTGATCAACTATTGATTATTTCTAATATAGCAAATTGAAGAGAATTGTACAGAATCCATAACGTGATGATGGCCATCCTGCCACCCCACCCTGAGTCAGGGAGCACTAAATTAACAGAAGCACCAATGAGCAGCAGACATCCAGAATTTAAAGGACTCTCATAACGTCCGCAACTATTAAACTGACAGATTTGTTTTCTTTTTTCAGACATTAAGTTTCAATTAAATGGGATACTGGCAGTTTATGTTCTCCCTGTTTTGTATTTCTCACTAAAAAACATTACATGGGTGAAAGAGAACATCATCAGCGTGGTGGAAAATTCTGTGAGACAAAATACAGGTGTCAACAGCAGACATTTACTAGTCACAATCACCAATGGTTCAAGGAATAGTTTGAAAAGGAATGAGGGAAAGTGGACATCCCTGTCTGGCCAGTTATTTTAATCGAGTAGGGATGATAGACTAGAGAATTTGTGAGGACAGCTGCTAAAGGGGAGAAGCACAATGTTTTGAACAAATTTAGAAATCCATTATTGAATCCCATTCTTGACATCACTATCAGAAGAAATGCCAATTCATGCAATCAAAGACCTTCTCAGCATTATATGAGAGGAGTTGAGGAGTCCAAATTATATTCTAATACTCATAAACTGTTAAAGAGGCGTTTCTTGATAATGCTATTCTAGGTTGTTGATCAAGAAATAAAGATATTCAATTCAAATAACTGGCAAGATCTGTTATGCTCAGGGTGCTGTGATGTGTTTAATCACTTAATAGTCTTCCTACGCTCATTCCAGTCTACACGTTTATTTATTTCTATTTCCAGCGGAAGCCTTCAGTACCAACAAAACATGTAGCATACACAAAACGTAACTATATGTAGCACTGATACATATAACTATACCCATGTGTTTTACTTTGGAGGAGCATAATTTGTGCTTGCCTAATATTTTTTCAATAACGATCACGGACAAGTGACCTTTTTGTGTAAGACTTGCAATTACAACATGTACCCCCTCTCTATCTCATCTAGCCTTCTTTGGTTTGGTGCAGTGTGATGTCATGTGTATGATGTCATAAGCGCTATTGGACTTGACACTAATTCTTTCTAATTAGAGTATACAGAAACCTCTCTGTGACATGAAAAAAGGCTATTCAATCTGAGAACTCGGATCTGTTAATAATGTGTTTTAATTTCATACAACCACTTTGGCTGGCTATAATTTGTTAACCTTTGATTAAATGCTCTACAATGAGCGGGCACTGCTACAGACAGAACATCTGGAGCTGTGTTTAATTTCAAATCAGAGTTAGACAGGAAACACCTGTCTAGGTGAAGCAATTAAAAAAAAATCCATCTGTAAATGTATGTCACAGTTGTCACATTTAAACTAATATCAACAAATAGAAAATCCAAATTACCTCGGAGTGCTAGTCACATGAAATTAACACAGATTTAATTTCTCCAAATGTTATCACATCAGTCTGATTGCACCCTGAATGCGAGTCATTCTTTTTAGCAGGCTGTGGTTTTTTTTTTCTATGACTGTGCAGTAAAACTTCCAGATGTTGAAATTTATTTCTACAAATTACTACATTAAACATTGTGGTTTATTCTTTTTTAAACACCTGCACCAGAAACATAAGAAAAAAGCCACAGGCCTCCCCTCCAGGAGTGGTTTTTGTCCTGTGCCCGACAGAGCTGAGTAGAGCTTTACAAGACTATAATACAAGAAGTAAGTTTAGAAAATGGATGGAGAGATTTAATATTATTACAGTGAAATCTTCAAAGAGATTTTGTTCTTAATTGAAAGTGATGCAGTTTCTCAGACACTTAGTCAATTGCCTTTAATAATTTCACAATATTCCAGGAATAAAAGAGTTACATTTATCAAGCAGCTGACTTTTCTTAAAATATATCCAGGCTGATATTAACTGTTTCACTTAAATTCAAAGTCATTGCACCACAGCTTAGCACTTTATTGCATACTTTTCTCCGACTTTAGCAGAATACATCAAATTACTGTGCTCAGTGAAATGAATTTCCAACCACAAGGCTATCTTCTTTTAGCAGGTTCAATTACTGTGCAAAATTTTCTTTCATTGTAATATAACTGTAAATAAAAAAAGCTACAGTGAAACAATAGAATGAGCGTGGAATCCTGATCCATTTCTATCTGTTTACCATTTCATCCTCCACTCTAGACGGCTTTGCAACTTGGCTGCCTTGTAGCTGTCAGTCTAGAAACCATTTTACATCTTATGATAAGCTTTGGGCTACTTATAAATCACAACGACAGGTGAAAGCTGCTCAATCTAAATGCTTTATGGCATGGGCCACCTTTACAGGTGTGAGTCTACCAAAATAAGACCTGCTGTGATTTTTCTAACAGTGCTTAATAATGATAATTAAATACCCAGAGTCACTTGTTTTTTTAATAGCAATAAAAGGATACCGCAATAGTATACTGTACATGAGTGCTATGTTTCAGCCAGGATTTCTCCCCTGGATTATATTTAAATTTCTTTTTTCTGTCTTTTTTGTTGTTCTTCTTCTTTTTCTTCATCTTTACACACTTCTATGTGGATTTGATGTGCTTCATCAACCTTCTCCATACAGCTTGGTCCTGCACCTCCTTGCCAGTCAATCCGCTTAGTTCAGATCTTCTTTTACTGTACCACTGGTGGTCCATGAGCAGGTGCCAGATCATCCGTGGGCTGACCTAGTTATCTTTCTTAAAAAAAAATTCTTGTTGAGAAAATCATATGAAACAACTCAGACACCAACCACACAGTACCTTATTTCCTGCAGATGATGACATCTTTCACTTTCACAACCCTCCTTCCTGCTCCGATCTTGGATGGTTGTAGTGATTGCTTCATGTCTTTCTCTCTTTTAACAGTTCTTCAAACTCACAGTCTCTCTTTCCTGCCATAACCACTCCTACAAGGGACTCCTTGATGTCCATCTCATGTGTCAACTCATGAAAGCAACAATACCTTAATTCCTTCTTTTGACAAAGTGATCATATGGTCCAATATACTGAGAACCACTGCTATAAGCTACTGAGCCAAACTTCCAAATGGTTATAGGATAACTTTGGTATTTTTCAAAATAAGGTACTTTCTTCACAATCAAGGTATATATTAATTTACCACATGAAAATGTATTCTAAATTTTTAAAAAATACATTACCTGCTCTTGTATTTTGTAATGGAGGTAGAGGGTACTGAGGTCCCAACCTGAAAATAAAAACCTTAAAACGTATAATATATCTCTACTTTGAATGCAGGAAAAGTTTTGTTTTGGTAAAATGTGCCTTTTGCGTTTCTGAGATGTGCTTGTGACAACCAATGGAAAATGGCAATAATAAATTTTATCCATTAATACACAGAGAATACACTACAAGTACATGACATTTGCAAGCAAGCTTTAGAAATTGTCTATCTTAAAAAAGGTATCCTGTATGATTTCAATTACTTATTAATTTACTCTTTCAAATTTACCTTGAGAGAGGTTATTTCATATTTTACACAGGTAATAGCCAATCCTGGTGGTTGAACAAATTCACAATAAAACTTACTGAAACTCCAGCCTTCAACATACATTTTAAGTGGATATCAGGTACAAACAGGGCTAAGTAGTTCTTCAGGTAACCTCATGTGTGTTTTCTATTAAACAAGGGGTCTCCGGCCCCTGCTCGCTTCGCTCGCCTACCCTCGGCGTTGGGTATCCTGAAATATATTAGTTGAGCTCGTTCGTTTTGGAGCCGTACCCGCTTTGCCCGCGGCATTTCAGACACGCGTTGTAGGCGCCTGCGTTCATTGATTTTATCCAGGCAGGCTCATGTTTGTATATCCGTCAGTCGAGGTCGTTCGTTTTGAACCCGTGCCTGCTTTGCTTCCGCAGTTTCAGATGCGCGTTGTAGGCGCCTGCGTTCATTGATCTTATCCAGATGGGCTCGTGTTTGTATCGTTGAGCTGTATTGTGTTTGAATTTGGTGTAAAGCGTTCAGCGGTTTGTACAATCCCAAGCAGCACATTATTCCTAACTTCACTCCACAGTAGTGCCACTCACAATATGGCAGTGACGCCTGCGCCTTCACTCCGCAGTAGTGCCACTCACATTATGGCGGTGACACCTGCGCCTTCCGTAGTATCTTTGTGGACCTGTGGGGCCTCCGTAGCCTCTCACGTTTGACTCTGGGGTGCAGCGCAGAATCCTCTTTTTTGTGTGGTTGTGTCGTTAGTGGTAGCTATGGGCGCGTTGTTGCTTCATTTCTCATTCACGTTAGTTGAGCTCTTTCGTTCTTGGTCCGTGACTCCTTCGTCCGCGGTGGATACGACTTCGCTTGCGGGTTTATGAGACGCGCGCCTGCGCAGTACGTCTCATGGTCCCATCGCCGTGTCCCTGCGTCCATATCCGGTTTATTTTCGGTTAGTAATATGGATAATATTATTTATCTTAATACATTTTTGTTTATCATGGTGGTGACCTGTTAGATTTTGGCCAGACGCAAAGTAAGAATTTTACTGCACTCTGAACTTGTGACATTACTACTAATACTGCTACTTAATACCTTGGTTAACAAATAATCTGTGAACGAAGTACATTTGTGCAAACGTAAGTACCAATCTGCTAGAGTGGTGTGGTGGTAATCATTGTGTAACTTTCTTGCTTAAATAGTTATTATCTGTCATTGATAGTGTTGTTGTTGTGTTTAAGCATCTCGTACAAGGTGAAAAGGGGTATGAGGTCTCCAAAGACCCACATAGCAGGCCAAAAAAGGCTCACCCCAAAACTAGCCAGTCCCCAGCTACAACCTGCCGGTTTTGGTCTAAGCAGGTTCCAAAAATGAAGAACTGGCTTTAAAATATAAAAAAAAAACAGGTAGTCTCCAAATACAGTATATCAAAATGCGTCACAAGCATGGTTGCCAGACGTCCCAATTTAAATGGCAATGTACCGAGTTCAGCAGACAAATTCCATGTCCCGCATTGCCTCTGAAAAACCCAATTCAACAAAGACTGTATGTAGAAAAAAAATCTGAATTCAATCTTTATATTAAATATCTAGCTAAAGGGACTGGCTAAATTTTTGTAGACAGCCTGACGTACCAACTTTTATGAAAATAATTTGTAATTGTCAGCTGAATCTGAGTGTTTGAATTGTGTGTATTTGTGTACGTTGTATGCTTGTGTCATTGTACATTTCTCGTGCTCATCATGGCTGCTCATGTGTAATTTGTTTTGAAAGTAAAGTGATATTGATAAAGACTTTTCGACTAACAAAGTAGGTCGCATCTGCATATCTGAATTCTATTTACATATATCACATCATTTTATATGAAAAATAAAACGTTATTAAGATATATCAAACATACTCATACCTCATGTGATTATTTTAGATAGATAGATACTTTATTAATCCCTTTTATATACAGTATGTTCTCTCCTATAAATGTACACATATTTATATGTTTAAACATGTTTATATATCTATAATTATAATTTAATTAAAATGATCGATTTTTTTGTCTTCCTCAGGTTCCTTAAGATCTTTTTTTCGGTCACTCAAAATGGTGGATCTGGGAACCCTGGTCACAAGTGAGAGAGAAACCGTAACACATTGCAGAATTTATTGCAATAAATCAAACAACAAGAACAAACAATAACAAATTTAATTTAACAGTATTTGCCAGAAAGGAAATCGAAGGGAAGCAAGTCTCAAAAAATGACGTAAAAAGCACAATCCAAAAACACAACAAAAAAGAATAAGTTAATCAAAAAAACACAGTAATCGCTTTGAATTTCTAACATATGCAATGATCCACTGCTGGGTTTCTCTGTAAGATATGAATAAAAAGAATAAAAAGGCAGAGGGAAGACTCAGAAGTAGTGACATCAGGGAGGCCCTGCCTCCTGGGGTTGTAACTAGAAAGTACCAGGAAAGTACAAACATTTGGACAAAAATAATAAATGATAAAAAAGTAACAGAAAATACATAAAAACACGAAGAGTGACAATTTATAAATAACAAAAACAACAACAAAACATAAAATATACATAAACCTAAGCTGACATATAACAGTTGTGTGCCATTGAATCATCATCACACTGCCATAGAATCATCACATAGACCATCTCATAGTGTTGGGGAAAGTGGGACAGCCAGTGTTGCCTTTGAGAATAAGTGGGGTGCAAGGCAGAGCTGTCGACATGAATGTCTAAGTCATAGTTTCTTAAACTATGGATCTTGCATCGTGTGTTGCTGCCTTTTGTATGGTGCAGGGTTGTGACTCCTAATTGTACTGTTGTATTCAGTACATTTTGTGAAATGGTTCACGGAGTGTCACCCCAGGTGGTTTAAGCAATCAGCATTTCTCTGCTATGACTACCGGAGGTGATTCTCCCAGGGGGCCTCCCCCCAGCTCCCAGACGACCCAAACTGACAGCTGTCACGGAGTGGGTCTCAAAGACACTAAGAAGGACAAGATTGGGTTGTGAGAAGAAAAAGTTTAAAACACACTGACCTGACAAGGTGATCGACAGTGTGGAAGAGACTGTGTAAAAAAATGGGGTTAGGCCAAGGAAGGAGAGGGCACGTAGCATGAGTTCTAATTCTCTTGTAGTTGCAATAGATATCATTGTTTCTCCTATATTAAATCAACCACAGATGACGTAATTTTATTTTGAACTAACAGTACAGAATGCATTAATTAACAAAATACTGCAAGGACATAATTAACCTTACACAAAACACTATAAGAAAATGATTAAAACTAAAACTCTGTAATATATATAAATGATATGGACAAGAATACCCAATACGCTGGTTAAATCTGTAAATGATATCAAACTAGATGGAAGGGCAGATAATGTAGAATCATCTAAACCAGGGTTCCTCAGTCACGGTCCTGGAGGGCCGCAGTGGCTGCAGGTTTTTGCTCCAACCCAGTTGCTTAATAAGAAGCACTTATTGCTCAAGTAACACTTCTGCTTCACTTTAGTTGTTTTGCTCGTTAAGATTTTGAACCCTTATTGCTTATTTTAGCCTTGAACAGCTGTATTCTTGGTTTTAATTGCTCCTAATTAGCAATAACATACAAATGACAAAAGAGACCAGTATTTCTCCATTTAGCTTGTTACCATTTATACCTATACCTGTGTGTATTTATCATGCACTATTGGGTTTAATTAAATACTTGGAAGGAAAGTAAAGAGAAAAAAGTGAAGAACTGAGAATCACTCATCCATTTTAGCCTTCAAATCATTTGTATGATATCCTTAGAAAGGGGAATACAATTTAGGATATGAGAATTACCTGACATAGCAGACATGAAATTAAATTATTGGCAAGAATTGCTTTCTAGCAACCGGGTTAGAACAAAAACCTGCAGCCACTGCGGCCCTCCAGGACTGTGATTGAGGACCCCTGATCTAAACAGATGCAGAGGAATTTGTATATATGCTTTGGCAGATGACATTTAATGTAAGCAAGTGCAAAGAATTACACATAGGAAGTAAAAATGCTAGTTTTAAATACACAATAGGATGTCTAAAGCTTGAAAGTACACCTTATGAAATGAAACTGGGAGTAACAGTAGACTCATCACTATCTGTATCAAGACAGTGTACAGAATTGATCAAGAAAGCTAATAGGACATTTGGTTATATGTCGTGATGCGTGAGAGGTTATGCTTAAGTTATATAACTCACTAGTGAGGTCTCACCTGCAGGAGTGGGTACAGTTATGGCGTCCAAATTACAAAAAAGATGCAGTAGCACTAGAGAAAGTCCAGAGAAGAATGACTAGGCTGATTCCGGGACTAAAAGGTATGAGCTATGAAGAAAGATTAAGGGAGATGAATCTTTCCAGTTTTCGCAAACAGAGACTAAGAAGGGGCATGATTGAAGTGTTTAAAATTATAAAAGAAATCAGTACAATAGATCCTAGTTATTACTTTAAAATAAATTTTGCAACAAGAACACGGGGACACAGTTGGAAACTTATTAATGGCAGATTTCATGTGATTGATAGAAAGTTTTCTTACTGCAAAATCCTGTACACACATGTAATAAATCATCAAGTACTGTGGTGAAGAGTAGGACTTTAGAGACCTTTTAAATCTCAGCTTTATGTTATTTTGGGCAATCTAAGTGAATAGGATGGACAAGATGTTGCGCTCAATCACCTACTATAGTCACAATTTCTCCAATGTTCTCAAAAAAAACACATCTCTAAAAGAAAAAAGGCAAAAAAATCAAGTCCAGAGGAGGACCTACAGCAGAATATAACACCAGAGAGGAAAACGTTTTTCTTCCAGAATTGCTTTTATTCATGCTTCACCATCGGATTCAGCTGCACAGCTTCAAGCTTTTCTTTGCAGCAGGCATTAGCTCAATTTGTTAGGGCATATGCACAAAAAAAAACCTGCACCCAATCTTGTTCACTGAAGAAACACATATAGCAACTGAGTCAATCCCAAGCTCTTTTTCTTACATGAGGGCCTCTCTCAAACCACTGGAATGCACAATCTGGTAAGTTGCTACGCAGAGTACACCCTTCATGCCTAAGGAAATGGTTTCAAGACCACACCACGGGTCTGAGCATTAGAATATAACACCTCTACGCATGTTTGTGTGGAGTTGTTATTGGTTGCAGTGCAGTGACATGATGTCCTCTTTGAGAGGTGATTAGTAGTGGTAATCTGCACAGCTTGTCCCCACCCATTTTAACATGCAATATAAAAGTCTAAATAATGTTAATAATATTTCATTATCTATTCGAATAAAAATTCAAAGTGCCAAATGCGCCTAATAAGAACAATTGCTCACTGCACACATGGGAACTTTACAAATGGGGACTTTAGCGTATGCATACAGGAAATATCTGTAAGCAATAAATCACGTCAGGGTGTCTGCAAAGACAGTTCTTGCAGCACACTTGGGTGCATTGTGGTGTTACAACATGGTGTGCCTACAAACCACCCAGCCATGTGGTAGAAAACATCTTGCCAAACACCCTGTACTAATTTATCTGCTTATAAAATATTGAACTTTGTTTTTTATTTATTTTTTTTTACATACAAGTAATTACTTACAGTAGTCTTTTTCAAACAGCCTTTCTCAATAAACAGCTCTATTTCATGCTGACACAAGGAATGTTTGTCATCTGTATACTTAAGAGCGAACTGGAGTTTATAATCTATTTAATTAGTATCAAAAGTATCAGTAAGGGATGCCCTGAGAAAATGAATTAGCTAGCAATTTATCTTAACTTTTCTGGACTTGTTTTGTTTTTACATTTTAGCACATAAATCAAATTATATTTTTTTGAATTTCAACTGTAACAGAAAGTCTGAATTAGCATAAGCCACCCTAATTCAGAGAGCTCATAAGAAATATGATTTACTTCATGAGACAGAAGTACATAAAAAAACAAGAAGAGTTTATATTTGAATTATTATAATATGTGTAACAATTGAAATGTTTAAAGTCTTAAAATTCTCGATTGTAATAGAAATTTGTCATTTTTTCACTCTGTGATAATTCGAGGTCCATAGAGGGCCGGATTCCTAGTAAAGGATCAGAAATCAGAAATAGCTCCTGTGGACTATTTTGAAGGACACTTGTCATGTCTAGAAAATGTTGGGATGCCAGACAAGTTAACTCTTTTAATCCAGCACAATAAGTTTAAACATAACGAATGCACAAAGGTGTTAAAATGGTCAGAAATTGACATGAAAAATTCAAGATTTTAGTCTTCTTGTGAAGGAAGTCAAAAGGTTTGGCTTCATTGGCAGCTCTGAGTTGATCATAATGCGGATCTGAACTGAAACAACAGTCTCCTGGGTGTCTCTTTTTTTATTACTGGCTATTAGGGGTCAGTTGCCAACAGTGAGTGTCTTCCTGAGTTGAGGATGACAATTAGATCAGACGGCCAACTCTAGGAAGAGTCCATGTGGTTCCAAACTTCTTCCATTTCACAATTATTGAAGCCACTGTGCTCCTGGCAACACTCAAAGCTTCAGAAATGGTTTTATCCACTTGCCCTGATCTATGCCTCACCACAATTTCATCACATAGACCTGCAGAAAGTTCCTTGGACTTCATGGTTTGGTTTTGTCCTGACATGAAGTGTGAATTGTAGGACGTCATATACACAAGTGTGTGCCTTTCTAAGTGATGCCCAATCAATTCAGTTTGACACAGGCAGACTCCAATCAAGTTCTGGACACATCTCAAGGAGAGTTAAACCAAAGAGGATGCAACTAACCACAATGTGAAGTGTGACAGCAAAGGTTCTGAATACTTAATAGAAATGGGAGATTTCAGTGTTTGAAAACAGTGTACAGAAAGTGAAGGAATCTGAACCACTTTCTGAATTCACTGTAAATTTGATTCAAGACTATGTCAGTTGGGGAGCACAGTGGTAGCACTGCTGTCTTGCAACAGGAAGTCTGGGATTCACATCTCCAGATGTATCCTCTGTAGAGTTTACATATTCCCCTCGCGTCTGTGTGAGTTTTCACTCACGGTTCAAAGACATGCTGGTTAGGTGAACTGCTGTTGGTAAATTAGGCCTACTGTGTATGGGTGTGTGTTCATCCTGTAATGGACTGTCACCCTGTCCTGGGATTGTTCCCACTTTACACCTTATAATTGCCGGAATAGGCTCCAGCTCTCCTGAAACCCTGCCCTGGAGTAAGTGGGTTTAGAAAATGGATGAATAAATAGATAAAGTAACATTGGAAAATGAATGAAATGGCACTTTCACTAATATGTTATAAGGAAACTGGGGGATGCTGGGCATGAAATCATACTGTAAAATGTACTTGACACATATTATTTATGTATTGCATTGGTGGAGCTGGAAAGTAATAACACAATTCATTAATTTTGTGAATTTAAACATCTGACATCTTTAGGTAGCAGAACAAAGATTTGCAAACATAACCTAACTTTGTCAAATCCCCCTATTTCATTGCAGGTTTGCAGTGAACTGGAGCTCTGTTATAGCAGGTTTTATTCAATGCGGGATATAACCCTGGACAGAACACAGGAAAAAAATCAACTTTTGCCTCCTATTTTTTCTAAATTTGGTTCAGAAACATAACTTTAAACAATAACAGAAATAAAAATTTTTCCAAGTTCACTAGACACACAGTCTTTACGTGCTGCATCACTGTAGCTATATTTTTTATTTTTTTATTCAACCGTTTGATGTTGCTAAGTGGTAGGATGAAAAAATTAAAACATACGAAATGGTAATTTTAGACTATACAGACTTCTGCTGTTTACTTTGATGGAAAATTGCTCTGGCAAATGAAAAAGATTGATTCAGATGATCTAGTAAAACGATTCATTAAAGGCATACTTAGCGTAATGGAATGAGTAAATCGATCTTATTGTGAAAAGATCTGTTGATAAAATGTGACAAAAAAATGATAAATACAATCATTGCTTAATTTATGTCGGGGAGAACCAAAAAATCTTACATTTGACTTTTTTCAATAATGATGAAAGTTGATTTTCACAGGGTCTGCATTGAACACATACACTTCTGAAAATGAGTAAAATTAGACATAATCCATTGACTGCACGTTGTAATTTTAAGCTTTGTTGATAAAAAAAACTGCTACAAAACTGTTTAAAGTATTTTCAATTTGATGTTAACTTATTGTAATAGTCAGGATTTTATATTAATATTAAAAAATGAATTCTACATCTGTTGGTTTCTGTCATTCAAGAGTAGCTTTAAAAGAGTAATTCAGTATGTGACCTACGGAAATAAATTTTAAACCAAAGAGTTATTATTTTCCATTAATTTTGAAGAATATTTAAACTATATCTTTACCAGGTAACCGTTGAAGAACATCTTATTATGTACAGCATTGAGCCTTAATTTTTATGATTTGAATCTTAATAACTTTTATCGGCTAAATCTGCTGGTGATTTTTTTTTAGTGTGAATTGATTAAAACTTATGAGAACTACATCATAAAAATTGGATTCTGTTTAAATGACATTTTAGTTAAAGGACAAAGAAATAAGATATATCTAAAAATAGCATCAAAATTAAAAATACATCGGTATCACTGTCTCAGATTGCTCAGACAGTTTAAATTATGACACATACAAAAGATGCACACAGTATATGAATTTCTCCCTGTATCATGATTGTGATTAAAACCCAACCACAAGGGATCCACAAACCAGTGTGTTCCTTTGTGCCGGTCCCAAGCCTGGATAAATGGGGAGGGTTACATCAGGAAGGGCATCCGGTGTAAAATTTCACCCAGATCAACATGCGGACAACTATACAGATTTCCATACCGGATCGATTGGGCCCTAGGTTAACAATGGCCATCACCAGTACTGTTAACCAACAGGGTACTAACAGAAATTGGGCAACTGTTGGCCGAAGAAGGAGAAGAAGAGGGGGGAGACGTGTCCAGAGGAAAGAGGAGAGTAGGAAGGTAAAAAGAGTGGAACTGAGGGTAGGAATTTTGAATGTTGGCAGTTTGACTGGCAAGGGGAGAGAGTTAGCCGATATGATGGAGAGAAGGACGGTTGATATATTGTGCGTGCAAAAGACTAAATAGAAGGGGAGTAAGGCCAGGTGGATTGGAGGTGGATTCAAATTGTTCTATCATGGTGTGGATGGAAGGAGAAATGGAGTAGGGGTTATTCTGAAGGAACAGTATGTCAAGAGTGTTTTCAAAGTAAAAACGTGTCAGAGTAATGATTATGAAGCTGGAAATTGGAGGTGTGATGATGAATGTAGTTAGTGCATATGCCCTGCAAGTTGGGTGTGCAATGAATGAGAAAGAAAATTTATGGAGTGAGTTGGATGAAGTGATGGACAGTGTACCCAAGGGACAGAAAGTGGTGATTGTAGTGGATCACAATGGACATGTTGGTGAAGGAAACAGAGGAGACAAGGAGGTGATGGGTAAGTATGATGTCAAGGAGAGGAATGAAGAAGGTCAGATGATAGTGTATTTTGCAAAAAGAATGGGCATGGCTGTGGTGAATACGTATTTAAGAAGAGAGAGGGACATAGGGTGATGTACAAGAGTGGAGGAAGATGCACACAGGTAGATTATATCCTATGCAGAATAGTCAATGTGCAGGAGATTAAAGACTGCAAAGTGGTGGCAGGGGAAGTTAGACAGCATAGGATGGTGGTCTGTAGGATGATGTTGGAGATCAAGAAGAGGAGGAGAGTGAGGGCAGAGCCAAGGATCAAATGTTGGAAGTTGAAAAAGGAAGACTGCAAGGTTGAGTTTAGGTAAAAGGTGAGACAGGCACTGGGTGGCAGTGAAGAGTTACCAGAGAGCTGAGCAACTGCAGCAGATGTAATAAGGGTAACAACAAGAAGGGTGCTTGGCATGACATCTGGACAGAAGAAGGAGGAAAAGGAAACCTGGTGGTGGAATGTGGAAGTACAGGAGACTATACAGAGTAAGAAGATGACAAAGAAGAAGTGGGATAGACAGGGAGATGCAGAAAGTAGACAAGAGTACAAGGAGATAAGGCGGGAGGTGAAGAGAGAGGTGTTGAAGGCTAAAGAAAAGGCGTATGATGAGTTGGAGGGAGAAAAGAACCTGTACAAATTGGCTAGACAGAGGGACCGAGCTAGGAAAGATGTGCATGAGGTTAGGGTGATAAAGAATAAAGATGGAAACATACTCACAAGTGAGGTGAATGTGTTGAGAAGATGGAAAGAGTACTTCAAGAGGCTGATGAAAGATGAGAATGAGAAAGAGAGAATGTTGGATGATGTGGAGATAGTGAATCAGGAAGTGCAATGGATTAGCAAGGAGGAAGTAATGACAGCTATGGCGAGGATGAAGAATGGAAAGGCCGTTGGTCCAGATGACATACCTGTGGAAGCATGGAGGAGTTTAGTAGAGATGGCAGTGGAGTTTTTAACCAGATTGTTTAATGGGATCTTAGAAAGTGAGAAGGTGCCTGAGGAGTGGAGAAGAAGTGCACCGGTACCGATTTTTAAGAATAAGGGGGATATGCAGAGCTATAGTAACTACAGGGGGATAAAATTGATGAGCCACAGCATGAAGTTATGGGAAAGGACAGGACAGGATATCTACAAGGGAAGAGTGACAGTGGTGAGGTCTGCGGTAGGAGTGACGAATGCATTCAACGTGGAGATGGGATCACATCAGGGATTGGCTCTGAGCCCTTTCTTATTTGCAATGGTGATGGACAGGTTGACAGATGAGGTTAGACAGGAGTCCCCGTGGACTATGATATTTGCTGATGATATTATGATCTGTAGCGAGAGTAGGGAGCAGGTTGAGGAGACCCTGGAGAGGTGGAGATATGCTCTAGAGAGGAGAGGAATGAAGGTCAGTAGGAACAAGACAGAATACATGTGTGTAAATGAGAGGGAGGTCAGTGAAATGGTGAAGATGCAGGGAGTAGAGCTGGCAAAGGTGGATGAGTTTAAATACTTGGGATCAACAGTACAGAGTAAAAGGAATTGTGGAAGAGAGGTGAAAAAGAGAGTGCAGGCAGGGTTGAATGGGTGGAGAAGAGTGTCAGGAGTGATTTGCGACATACAGTTATCAGCAAGATTGAAAGGAAAGATCTACAGGACGGTAGTGAGACCAGCTTTGTTATATGGGTTGGAGACGATGGCACTGAGCAGAAAGCAGGGGACAGAGCTGGAGGTGGCAGAGTTAAAGATGCTAAGATTTGCACTGGGTGTGACAAGGATGGATAGGATTAGAAATGAGTACATTAGAAGGTCGGCTCAGGTTGGACGGTTGGGAGACAAAGTCAGAGAGGCGTGATTGCATTGGTTTGTACATGTGCAGAGGAGAGATGCTGGGTATAGGAATGTTAAGGACAGATCTGCCAGGAAAGAGGAAAAGAGCAAGGCCTAAGAGAAGGTTTATGGATTTGGTGAGAGAGGACATGCAGGTAATGGATGTGACAGAGCAAGATGTAGAGGACAGGAAGATATGAAACAAGATGATACACTGTGGCAACCCCTAACGGGAGCAGCTGAAAGAGGAAGAAGAAGATCATGGTTGTGATTAAAAAAAATAGTTGCTGCTTCTCTTTGATGCAAGTTTTATGCATTGTGGCCAAACATGATATGCGTGTTAAGGCATTAATATGTCTACTTAATGTTTCCCTAAACAAAGGAACAATATTTATTGTAAAAATATTACAATTTTATGTGAGTGCAGCATATTTTTTATTTACCAAAAAAATAATTATTCTGCGGTGGGTTGGCACCCTGCCCAGGATTGGTTCCCTGCCTTGTGCCCTGTGTTGGCTGGGATTGGCTCCGGCAGACCCCCGTGACCCTGTGTTCGGATTCAGCGGGTTGGAAAATGGATGGATGGATGGAAAATAATTATTTCTTTACTCCAGCTCTGGAAACTAAAAACCAAACACCAACACCTCAGAAAAATAGCAAAAATAAAGGTATTCTCTGCATACACTAGATGAGTTAACAGAAGAAACTGACCAATATGCTGCATACCTGCATTTTAGTCTTACCTATTCAAGATTTTAAAGATGAAGAACAGTGGGGGTGGCACTACCTACTTCCCTATACCTGATGATGCTGCCTTCTACTACAAGTACTCACTGCAGTGTCTGCAGTCCCCCAAATCAAAGAAGCCTTCAAGAAAGAGAGTGACCATTTATTCTCCAGGAATTCACTCTAGAGTCACCGGCCCCTGGTCTCCTCATGATTTCTCTGTACTTACACTTGGTCCTGGATAATATGATCTCACCCTAGGCATTCTTGCCATGGTGTGGGCTCTTTTTCTTGTAACTCAAAAACTATATTGAGGATGTTAGCCACTTTCTTTTTGGTTGGGCAACCACATTACAGTAGCTTTCATAGTGAGAAACTTTGAAATTATTGCTAATCAAAAAAAATATTAATACAGTGCACTTTGAAATAAATGGAAAAGACAACATTCTGTCATGGGGCTGCTTTCACATACTGCATAGCAAGGAATTTAACAAGATGAAAAACATTTCAAAAAGTTAAATAATATGACATTGCCAAAAAATGAAGAATATCATAAAAAGCACTCAGGTAAGGATGAATATTCCAGGTATGTCATCATTCACATTACATATAACAACAGCAAAGAATAATATAGCATATATTTTTGTAGAACATTATAACATACACATACGTGCAGTCATTCCTCAGCATTTGTGTTTTTTACTTTTGCTACTTCAAGCATTTGCATAACTTTATTAGTACCTTCATTTTTACTTTTGCTTTAGCAACCACATACATTTGCAGGCTTTGTGGTTATATGCAAGGCTGGTACCACCATTAGGGTGCAGATCATAATGGGGGGAATACCCAGCCACATCTGTTAGCTACCGAACAGTTGGTTGGTGCACTAATATAATGTTCCTGGACTTCTCTAGCGCCTTCAACACCACCCAACCTCTGCTCCTTAGGGTCAAGCTGACAGGGATGGGAGTAGATTCATACCTGGTGGCATGGATCGTGAACTATCTTACAGACAGACCTCAGTATGTGCGTCTCGGGAACTGCAGGTCTGACACTGTGGTCAGTAACACAGGAGTGCCGCAGGGTACTGTACTTTCTCCGGTCCTGTTCAGCCTATATACATCGGACTTCCAATACATGTCGGAGTCCTTCCACGTGCAAAAGTTCGCTGATGACACTGCCATCGTGGGCTGTATCAGCAGTGGGCAGGAGGAGGAGTATAGGAACCTAATCAAGGACTTTGTTAAATGGTGTGACTCAAACCACCTACACCTGAACACCGGCAAAACCAAGGAGCTGGTGGTGGATTTTAGGAGGATCAGGCCCCTCATGGACCCCGTGAGCATAAGAGGTGACTGTGTGCAGATGGTGCAGACCTATAAATACCTGGGAGTGCAGCTGGATGATAAATTGGACTGGACTGCCAATTCTGATGCTCTGTGTAAGAAAGGACAGAGCCGACTATACTTCCTTAGAAGGCTGGCGTCTTTCAACATCTGCAATAAGATGCTGCAGATGTTCTATCAGACGGTTGTGGCGAGCACCCTCTTCTACGCGGTGGTGTGCTGGGGAGGCAGCATAAAGAAGAAGAACGCCTCACGCCTGGACAAACTGGTGAGGAAGGCAGGCATTATTGTAGGCCCAGAGCTGGACAGTTTGACATCTGTGGCAGAGTGACGGGTGCTGAGCAGGCTCCTGTCAATAATGGAGAATCCACTGCATCCACTGAACAGTGTCATCTCCAAACAGAGGAGCAGCTTCAGCGACAGACTGCTTGCAATGTCCTGCTCCACTGACAGACTGAGGAGATCGTTCCTCCCCCACACTATACGACTCTTTAGGTAGCTAAACGTTAAAATTATACAAAGTTATTGTCTGTCTGTTATACCTGCATTGTTATTACTCTTTAATTTAATATTGTTCTTTATCAGTATGCTGCGGCTGGAGTATGTGAATTTCCCCTTGGGATTAATAAAGTATCTATCTATCTATCTATCTATCTATCTATCTATCTATCTATCTATCTATCTATCTATCTATCTATCTATCTATCTATCTATCTATCTATCTATCTAATATGCTTGGCCTAGGGCACAAAATAACCTAGTACCGGCGCTGGCTATGTGTAGTAGAGAAAAACATGAGCGGTGTGATGCAGCTCTCATAACTTCTAGACACTTCATTAGTCTTGTTCACCCTACCATTGTAAAGTGAAGAGGTTCCCATGCATCCTTTGCAAATTTTATTGTTTTGCTTAAAATAATAACTTTTGTGCTGCAATTATGTCTCCAAAGCATAGTGCAAGTCCTTTGGGTTCTAAACCGAGCTGTTCAAAGTCAGTGATGCCACTTAGTGAGAAATTAAAAGTGTTAGATAAACTTTGTGCAGGTATGTTGGCAGCCACTGTTGGCTTCGACCAGCTGGCTAGAGACATCAAGGATGAAGATCCCATCATTGTTCACAACCTTAAAGTTAAACATTAGCTCCCATATTCTGAGACTCTTAAGGATCTCAAGAAGCACATGAAGCAGATGTTGCTGATGAATTATTTGAAGCTGGTGCATCCTTCATGATCTTCAACTCCATCTGCCAACGGTGAAGGTTAGAATGTCAGAGGAGATGTCGAGACCTCGTCAGTCTCGACAGCAGCAACTAAAATTTTTTTATTGAGATGTTAGCACAAAAGGTCACACAATTCAAGGAAATGTTTTGTATGTTACCAGTTTTATTTTGTGTATTTTTTATGAGCTATTTCATGGTTTGATGTTATGAAAAATATATATTATGAGAAAAAACGTTTTGTTATAAAGAATTTTATACAGAAAAGTTTATTTTGAGCAATCCCTAGCAAAAGATTACAGCTTTTGTAATCTTTTTTCAGAATCGAACCCCCTATTTCCCATAGGTTTAATGTATGAACATTTGCATCTTTGACTTTTGTGGTATTTTCTAGCAATGTTACTCCTGCAAAACTCTATATATAATCGCATAAATTCCATACAGATTAACTACAGGGCTCTGGTAAGTTAAGTCCATATTTTAACACTTCCTTCTTTCTCATGTGCAGACCAGTAGAGTCTCAAGACAAACTTTTTAATTTTAGCCTGGAGGTCTGGGGCTATTTCATGAACAGCAGTGTCGGAAGTCATTATTCAATTGAGAACCTGCAACCAGAGAGCACAGAACTCTGTGGAGGAAGCCTCAGTCTGTAGGAGAGATACTATCAGAAAGCCTCTAATTATGGGATGCAGATGATGTGAGATTATGTGATTTTGTTTAGACCTTTCTCTTTAATTTAATTCTGGTACTTACTGGTACTCCATACGGGCCCTGCACATTTCACTTGAACTGTGGTCACTTTATCTTTCAGCACTCTCTACTGACACTTCTTACAATCTCTCACACTATAATACCACATTTATAAATGTACAATCAACACTATTAATACTAGAATTACCAGAGCCTACAAAAAAACTTGTAGATCCGTCCCACCTTAAATCGCTTCACACTTCTCCATCAGTGTCTTTTGTCCTATAAATTTGTTAATAAGCAGCAAGCAGCCTACTATCACATCCCCCACCGCCGCACAGTTTTCTCAGCTCAAATCTGTTTACCTGCGTGTCTGTTGCTTGGAGTTGTATAGAGTGAGAAGTCAAGCAAAATGACACCTTTTATAAATACTATAAAGTATCGTTATTTGGTACACATGCATTTCGTGTGTGTTCCGTGTCTACAACGATCTATGTAAACACATCGTTAAAACAGAAACGTTTTTCATGTTTTAGTAATAATTGACAAAATGTAGACATGAAGTTTATAATGTGTGAAGCCTAAAGTCGAAATATCAATGAAACACTTTCACAACAGGTACAAATATAACAGAACAAATGCGCTCAGTCAGTCTGTAACAGCCGGTGTAAATGTGTGATACTTGTAAAGGTTAGCTTTATTTTGTTTTTTTTAAATTCAGTTTGATTCTCTGTCGCGTTCATGATTCCACCCTACCCCCCCCCCCCGCCGACACTGCTGTTTTCACATAAAGACGCGCTATAGCTCAAATGTTATTTATTTGGATCACATAAAGATGCGCTATAGCTCAAATGTTATTTATTTGGATCACATAAAGACGCGCTATAGCTCACTATAGCTCAAATGTTATTTATTTGGATCACATAAAGAGGCGCTATAGCTCGCATGTTATTTATTTGGATCACATAAGGACGCTCTATAGCTCGCATGTTATTTATTTCGCCAACGATACACCTTCCAGATCTAAACACTAGCGTGGTGTATGTGCCCAAAAAAAGTCTAACTGCATTCTTGTACCATTGCTTGCGTACTAAAGTGTCAGCAGGTATTTTTTGTGACATTGCACGTGTAATTTGTGAGCATGCCTTTGACGATCAAACAGAGGAAACTCTGCAGTTCACTTGTGACTTTATGCTGTAGATCTGACGTCCTTTGTATGTAAGGGCCAGATCTACAGCGTAAAGTCACAAGTGCAGTGCTTCCCATGTACATATACAAAGTGCAGCGATGGCAAAAGTGCATTCTTGATCCGATGTAGAATCGTTGGCATGAGTTGAGTGTACCTCTGTTATACCGTGTCTATGTGAAAACAGCAGTGTCAAATGCGTTGGGGGGGGGGGGCGCAGGGAGTTGGGAATGTGAACGAGGCTGAGAGAATAACAGAACAGAAAAAAACAAAGCTAACCTTTACAAGTATCATAAATTACACCGGCTGTTACAGACTGGAATACAAATGTATGTTTTTATTCTAAAATAGTAAGAATACGAGCAGCTCAGTTCTCAAAACGGACTCGCCCGGGATCAAACCCGCAAAGCTTTGATTACTATAGTCAGCAGCTGATACCGTTGCGCCACCGAAACTCTCATTCCAATTGCATGTCAGTGTCACAGGTAAACGCGGGTTGTTTTTCTGCAGTTATATTTTTGAATAAAAGCACACTTGTTCTGTTATATTTGTACCTTTTGTGAAAGTGTTTCTTTGATATTTGGAATTCAGGCTTCACACATTATACACTTCATGTCTACATTTTGTCAATTATTACTAAAACATGAAAAACGTTTCTGTTTTAACGATGTGTTTACATAGATCGTTGTAGACACAGAACAAACATGAAATGCATGTGTTCCAAATAGAGATATAGTATTTCTAAAAGGTGTCATTTTGCTTGACTTCTCACTCTATACAACTCCAAGCTACTGACACGCAGGTAAACAGATTTGAGCTGAGAACACTGTGCGCCGGTGGGGGATGTGATAGCAGACTACTTGCTGTTTGCTGCTTATCGACACATTTACAGGACAAAAGACGCTGATGGAGAAGTGCGAAGCGATTTAAGGTGGGACAGATCTACGAGTTTTTTCGTAGGCTCTGGTAATTCTAGTGTTAAACATTGTTCATCCATCCTTCCCTTTTTTTCATCACTGGTCCTGCAATTTAAGTGTTGCAAGGAGTCACAGCCTATTCCACCATCATAGTTTAGCCAACACACCTGTTTCGTTACAATTTATAGATGACAGTCAACAAAAACTTGTATATCTTTAGGATGTGGATGATAAAGAGGAGGAGTTCCTGTAGAAAAACCCATGCAGAGATTAAGAGAACATGCTACCTTTATGATGTATAAAATGGAAAAGTTAATAATGACAAAAGTACAATAGCTAAAGACTTGTACTCACATTTGTTAAAGCTGTTCAAAGCACAAGTTTGATAGATTTAAATGTCATATTATCCTGGGAGTCTCAAGTGATATCCTGTATTGTTTTATATACACACATACAAAAACACATGTACATACGTATATATATGTGTGTGTGTGTGTGTGTGTGTGTGTATATATATATACAGTATATATATACACATATACAGTATATATAGCTACATATATACATATATGTACTCAATCCTTTACTGATTACCATAGTTGTACCTTTTTTTTTTTTTTTTTCTTTATTTATTTATATGCAGTATGAAGCTTGTGCCTCATGTGTTCTTATCTGATTTTAAGAGACACAATATATGCTATGGTTGAGAGTATAGTATATGTAAAAAATGATTATTCTTAAAAATCTTATTTTGTCATTGGTGACATCTTTATTCATATGTGTGGCAGAAAGAATAAAATTAAATTACAGGAAAAACATTTTCATGAAAGCAAATGAAATACATTGGCTAAAATGACTATGTTATGAAGCCATTTGTCACATCAGTGCAATCTCTGAATGGCTGTCCCCTCATTCCTTTCTCACTCTCCAGGGCTCTAAGTCAGCAAAATAAAATGATAACAAGCCAGGCTGCCAACCAACCAATTTAGGTTGCTCTTCCATTTTGCCAAATAACAAAGGCCCCCGGTTGGAGGTTTGCTGTTTGGACATGGCAGGCATTATCTATAATGACTTACAAGGCAGGATTAGATTTATTTTGGATGCTGTAATTTTCTGTCACAAGAACACAGACATTTTTCCCCTACAATATGATTTGTTATAGAGGTAATAAAAAAAATGAGTCAACTACAAATAGGCAGAATCGATATAGGTGACCTCTGTGCTTCCCAAGTGTACTACTGTGGCTTTATAGCAACATCTCCCATGCAAACTTTGAGATGCAAAACAACAACATTTATTTATGTAGCATATTTTCATACAACAATGTAGCTCAAAGTGCTTTACAAAAGTAATGCAACTGCAGAGATCTCCTAAGCTTTTGAAATTGTACAGCATATGTAAAAGAGTTTTTGCTGTTTTACCTCCCATGATGCATCATACTTAAGGCACCAATAGTGGAGAGGACATGTTGAGGTGTTTGTGTAATTCATGAATTTGTGTCCCTTGAGGAAAACAGTGAGGTAATACAAGGAGTTGATTTGATTGCATCTCCTGTCTTGAGAAGAAGAACTGAGGGTGGAAAGAGCTGAAGCAGAGTAAGAGTAAAGGAAGCAGTAAAGAAATAGTAAGAAGAGGCATAGAAGACTGCTTGGAGGACATGTATGAAAAGAATAGGAGCAGGTCCCTAACATCTCACCAGTTTGTTGTTGTACAATAGGATTTACAAAGGTGATAAGCTTCAAGATCCTAATAAACTCTTAGATTTGGTACCACTAATGCTTACAAAGCCACAGTGGAATAGAAGCCACCTGTAAATACAGTACATCTAGTAGTCATTTAAAGGATAAGTTTGGTCTTTTTCAAGTCAAAGTTATTTTTCACAAATGTAGCATATATGTGCATCTCCCACCCAAAATTGTCTTCTAAAGTTTAGCGATTTCTATAAATTAAAAAAAAATACAGAGCTTGTTGTAGCATTTTATATTGGAAGCCATAGGGCACTGGAGCCTGACCGGAAAACAAGTTTTTATCCAATAACTTAAGTCAAGTTTTTATCTAACCTTGCATACTGTGGAAATGTTTCTGCTGACCTTTATCAAGTCAAAGTCAAAGTGAACTTTATTGTCATCTCAACCATATACAAGTATACAGATGGATGAAATTGCGAAGCTCAGGGTCCACAGTGTATATGGTCATGTTGATGATGTCAGGTACTATGCCAACCCTGAGAATTTTCAAACTCACTGGCATGGCAAATCACCAATGTTCATGACAGAAAATGACGGCGTCCATTTGGAAACAAAATTTCTTTATAAGAAAGCTATAAATTAAAAGCTAAATATCATTATTGAATTGCTTGGGTAAAGAAATCATAGAAATGACACACAGATTTTCACAAACTCTTTAGGGACGCACAAATAAATGAAAGAGTGATTCCAATCATAACACCATGTAGTTAAGGTTCACCACTCAGAAGACCATTGACTATAAACAAGCAATAATGTCATTACTAATAATAAAGAAGAGCAGCAGACATTGCCTCAGTGACGTCTGCTCAGATTCCGTCTTGAAAAATGTAAATGTGCCCACTCTGTGTCAGCATGGATATTCTACCGGTACTTCAGTTGAGGTTACTTGCACTTTAGGTTAATTGGAGACTCTACATCAGCCCAGAGTGAGTTTGTACCCAGTTAAGGACTTGAACCACATCATCGGTTTGAGTCCTGTTTGCACCCAGTACTGCCACACTCTGAAAATCTGTGATGCTGTAACAGGTTTGAGCAAAGGAGAGAAGGACTTATAAGTTTAAACATTTACACAAATTTAATTTGTGGTAGCCTATGATCGGACACTGTACTAAACTACTGTACAGTATATGAGCTGGTATGTTTGGTACAGAGAAAATAAAACCCTGCAAAATGCATTTCTAAGAAAATATCTGAGCCATGCTAGAGAGTCTTTAAAAATTTTCTGAAAAAATGTAATAACCTTTAATGCCTAAAATGAAAGTCAGGTCATAATGTGAAAAAAGAACAAAGAAAGGGGAAGCACAATCACTAGCAATTAGCTGGACTTGGGTTGTTTTGTCTCTGAGTACACCTGAAAAACAGTAAAAAAAAAAAAAAGAAATATTTTTTTTTGGTTACATTTTCAGTGGTTGACAGGCAATTACTCTTTCAAGAGAGTTGCAGATAAAAAGAAAATTCAACATATGCCTTAAGTTGGTGAAAGCAAAAAAAAAAAAAAATTCAAGACTTGAGTTTTTGAGAAGAAATATAACTTGAGGAGCCTTAAGGCTGCAGGAACAGAGGTAACTGCAAAAGACAAATTAAGAGTTATAGTTTGTGAAGTGGTAGAGTGATCTTCATACTTTAAATGTAGTATACCAAGCCAAGAAATCAGCCTTTAGAAACAAAATGGAGGAGCAGAGGGACATGGGGTGGAGACAATCTAGGTGTGTCGCTGAAGAGAAAGTCTTATAGTCATGCTAAATTACTGTTTATCAAGTCAGAGCTTTAATGATGTGAATGAAATAATGAGATTTTGCTTCCACTTGGATGCAAAATAACAAAAAAAAGTTTTAATTGCATCCATTTTTACACCTGCCTCATTGTTTTTATGTTTTCGTTGTTGATACAAAAACGTTCAAAAGTTTCCTCCTAACATGTAAGAAAAATGTACGTTTTAGAGTATTTTATTAGTTTTTGAAGAAGTTAATTATATAAACTGGATTGCCAATGAACATTTTATGTGTAAAGTTCTATGATCTAGGGATGTCAGGTATTTTATGAGATAAATTTTGCTGTTGTTTGTTAGAATGAAATGTGGAAGAAATTTAGACTATGGTCATTTGAAAAAATATATTGACTGTCAGCATATTTTAGAAAGTTTGATCATGTATGGATGAACAAAAAATTAAATGTCAGTACTCTAAAGAAATTCAAAAATTTTAAATACTTCCTTTATGTTAAATGCAAGCACACAGGAATATAAGAATGATAGGAATTGGAGTCCTGCACTGGGAGGGTCATCAATTAGTTACCCAAAGAATAGGTAGCTAAAGCTTTCGTGGGTTTGGGTTGGCAGGAATCTAAGATATTTGTTAGAAGTTGCTCTCCAAAAAGTTTTTTTTTAACATTATTATGTTACGTTCACATTATCACCATTTTGTATGCTCTTTTTTCACCATTTTATGTATAGAAGTGGTGCATTTCCCTTTGCTACAGCCCACGTCACTGCTCATACAGATATTTTAGGCTACGTCCTTGTCATTTAAAAACACAGATGTTAGTCTCTGTTTTCATTTTTCATCTATTCTACACCAAAGTTTTAAACCACCTGAAAACAGAGACTTTTGAAAATGATCTCCAGAGCCATATAGTTCTGAAAATGCTGGATTAGCATTTTAGTATGAACAGTTTTAAAAACACAGAATCTGATTGTGCTCTGATTTGTTTGTGCTTATTACAGTGGTCTTCCGTGACTGGATTCTGCTCATTACAACATATTAAAGTCATATTCTGTGACACCCTGTGTAGTGGGAAATAAAAACACCAGCCTACACTCTGGATGTCTAGTAAATGGGACCGAGCGTGACCAGGATGATAATGGAAGACAGGGAGACACGGACACAAAAAGGGTTGGGTTTTTTGAAAAATAAAGTGAAATTTTTATTTACAGGTGCACTTAACAACAAAAAAAATAATAATGTCCTGCGGAACTTTTAAAATTAACTTTTTAAATTAAACACAGTTCAATACTGCTAAGGACACACAAAAACAGTCAGCAAATAAATCCCAAAATAGTGGCTATAAATTTAGTAGTCATGGTGTTGAATTGCAGACCCAACAACTAAAATATTCAAAATACTAAATGTGTATATAGAAAAATAAACAGTGCACCATTTAAAACCATAACCCACAATAAATACCTCCATCAAACAAAAATTACTATAGAGATATTTATATCTATATACAGGAACAAATATTTACAAAAAAAACAAAGCACAAACCGCAATGATTGGTAATTTCAGTCAAATTGTTCTACCGAGTACCTTTCTCCTAGAGGGTCTAATCAGAAAAGCACCCCGCTCTAGGGCAATGAGTTCCTTTTATATTCGGTGCCCTTGTACCGACCAATTAAACTGTCCAACGTCATCCCTATAACTGCGCGATGACGAGAACTCGTCGGTGAGAAGTGGCGTCTCATGCCCTGCAAAAATGCTATAATAAATCGAACAGCCGGTGCGCGCACGCATAGCTGTGCCGGCTTTTGAGATGCCAACTGAGCTCCTGCCTTAAAGCAACGTAAGCACTTTAAATATTCACGTCCTTACCCTTGAGCTACTGCCCAAACAACTACTTATATGGGGTCCCTTTTTCTCAACCACAGTAAAATAACACTATGACACTTCACCCTCTCTTTTATTCTTTTAGTATTATGGTGTTGCGGGAGGCACACGCAGGACTGGAGGACCGACAATGCCATCCCGGCCAGTAAATGGCAAGGCTGTCTCACCAGTCTATCCGAGACCTACCGCAAAACTCTCCAAAAGGTGCTACTAAGGTCTGTGAAGACGTCTTTCTGCAATCTTATAGAAAGAAAGAGAAAAAGGCAAGTTTCCTTTCTTTCTGCTTTAAATTTGATTGTCTCAAAACAAATACCTCTCAACACGGCAGAGGATACTTGACGAACATTAACTACAGATAATGCCAGTAAGGCACATTATCACATATTCCAACATTGCAGACACAGAGGAGTTGCTTTACATTGCTCTTGTTGTGTTGCTTACCTGTATGCATCTAACTTGTGTTTTGTACAGTTTGAATGCTGCATACATGTACAAAAAGCAAATAATTTGCTGGTTGCTACAGTTTTACGATAAACTCTAGGCTGGCGTTACCGTACTTTCAAGGATTTTTTCACACATTCGTGCATGCCCAGTGTAGGTGAACATTAAGTTATATGTGTTTTCAGTTTTTTTTTGTGTGGACTGAAATTCTTTTATAAACGATACAAAAACACTATTGTAGATGGAGATCATTTTAATTTAAAGTGCTGTTTTTAAGTGAAAATATAGTAGTGTGGATGTAGCCAAAGATGGTATCCTTGTTTGGAGCTTAAAATTGTAAAAAAACCAACTGCAATACCTTGTAAATTTGCTAAAAAATATTCTTTTAGTTTCAGACTGATGGCCTTATTTTCCATTTTATTTTTTGGTGATTGATATTTTGACTTTCTCCTGGTGTTGACTGTTAGTCTGTCACTTGACAATGTACTTGTTAGCACTCCAACCTTTGACTTTTAGGCAAACCATTTTACCCATTCTTAACAAAACCTTTACATTACCTTTATTTATACCCTTTAAAGCAGAGGTTCTCAAACTTATTTTGTCTACTGCCCACTTTGAGAATCAATTATTTTCTAGCGCCCCCCAAAATTTTTAACTTTTCCACATCTTAAAAATCACAAACACAATCATTACTGTAATTATAGCGTGCCATATGTGTCTTATCCTGTTTCTGAGTTCAAACTTACATTTTAAATGAGACTTTCTAACTAACGGGAGCAATAAAAACGCAACTTTATAATATTTAAAAAGACTTTTATTCAAGTTAAAACAAACATTTCAATTAAAATTTTAAAACTTATCTAATGTGAAGGATGAATCTGATGATTTTTAACAAGTTTGTTAATATCAGGTTCGAATTTACTCAAAAACAACAGTAAGTCACCGCGTTCGGTAACATGCAAACGATTCCTCTTTTTAGTTAGCAGCGTTGCCACAGCACTAAATCCACATTCACACAAATATGACGATGGGAATGCTACCAAAAATCGTTGAACAATCGACCACAATCCAGGGTACAATTGTGGGATTGGCTTTTGTAGCCAAAATTCTTGGTAGCCGTTTTTGAATTTGATTTTTATTTCCTCGTTTGTTGTCAGTTCTATAAGTTCTTCCTCAAGCTGGGATGATCCTGCTGTGTTGACATTTGAAAAAGGATCCAACACCCAGTCCGGTATTTCCAATTTTAAAATGTCCTGGAACCGTTCTTTGAAATCACTGTGGAGGTTCTCCAAATGTTGGCAGTAAACAAGCAAGTCGTCGTTGATGAAAGGTACTGCTGATAAATTAGGGAAATTGTGAAACTCACGTCTGCCGATGTTTTTCTTGTGTAAGAGCAGTTTGGCTACGAAAGCAGCAACGATATTTTTTGTTTTAATCAAGTTCAAGTCGTCACCTTGAAGTTGGAGATTGATATCATTAAACAATTTATACAGGTCTGTCAAGTACTCAATATCATTCTTTGATGTGATGAGGTTGTTGCGCAATTCTGCGTCTTTGTTTTCCAAGAACTCTATCACAGAGTCAAACAGATTATAAAATCGAGTCAGACAAGTACCTCTTGATAGCCAACACACTTCTGTGTAAAACAGCAATCGGTTGAAATCTTCATCATTAACAATACAAAGCTGATTAAATAATCTGTCATTTAAAGAGCTCTTTCGGATTTTATTGACTGCTTTGATGACATGTTGCAGTGATTGAAACAGCCGTTCACTCAAATTTCTCGCAACCAAATGTTGTCAATGAATGACGCAATGAACAGCGAGCACATCTGGAATTTTATTTTTTAAGTACGCTATGAAGCCTTTGTGACGCCCTGTGAGTGCCATCCGTAGCAGCTGATATAATATTCTTCAAGGGAATTTCTTTCTCATTACAAAACTTTTCCAGTTTATTAAATATGGTTTCTCCGGTTGTATCTGTCTCTAAATTTCTAACAAATAGTTCTTGACATATTTTCTCATCTTTAATAAACCGCATGTATGACAACAATAGTGCTTCGTTAGTTGGTAAAGTGGACTCATCCAACTGAATTAAGAATTGACTAGTCTTCAGATGATTGCACAATGAGTCTTCAGTATTTTCAGCCATCTCATCAATTCGTCTTTGCACAGAACTATTGCTCAAAGGAATTTTTCGAATAATATCTGCCACTGGTTTATGGAGCACAGTAGTTATTACTTCTTTTATTGCCGGTAAAATTAACTCTTCTCCAATAGTGTGTGGTTTGCCTGTTTGAGCAATTAACAAAGAGATATTGTACGAGGCTCGAATTGATTGCATGAATAAATCTCTCCAAAATCATCACTGGTTCAGCCAATTGGTTTTAGAAGTCACATAATTAGTTCAATGGAGGTCACCTGTCTGATTTTGACACCTGCTATTGTTTAATTGAACCATTATAGAGAACTTGTGGTAGATTAAATTTAATAAAATTAAATTAATGTAAATAAATGTAAGGTATTATACATATGAAATACAAATATAAAGTTTGAATACACAATGGGAGGTCTGAGTCTGGAAAGTACTACTTATGAGAAGGACATGGGAGTCGCAATGAACTCATCACTATCAACATCAAGACAGTGAACAGAAGCCACTAGGAATGCTAACAGAGTGTTAAGTTATACAGCATGATGTATGAAGTACAAGTCAAAGGAGGTTATGCTTAAGCTTTATAATGCATTAGTGAGGCTGCCCTTGGAGTACCACGTGCAGTTTTGGTCACCAAGCTAAGTAGAATGATTAGGCTAATTGTGGAATAAGAGGTATGAGCTATGAAGAGAGAATAAAGAATTTTAATCTTTTTCAGTTTAAGCAAACAGAGATGAAAAGGCGACATGATTGAAGCTTTTAAAATTATGAAAGGAATTAGTACAGTAGATCCATCTTGTTACATTTAAAGACTAAGGGGGTACACTTAAGAGTAAATTTCGCAATGTTCTTCACACTGAGAACCATTGATATATTAATAAGTTACCAATTAGTGGGTCTACAGTAGGACATCAGGGAAGTTTAAAACTCAATTAATTGTAGAGGCTAAACATTGTTGGGATGAATGACCTGTTCTCCTGAAAAATTGCGGTTTGCCTTTTTTGAATCATTATAATAAATAAATATTAAAGGAACCTGTTTTGTGTTTTTGGACCTCAAACCTTCAAGATTTTCCTCTCCTACTTTCATCGGCCATTTTGTTGTTTATACTTTAAAAAGCTTTTGACACATTTTTGGGCCTAGGTAGACTGTAAGCATGTCCACTGAGTTTGGGGCCTGGCTGCTAGTGATGAGGCCTACTATTTGAAGATCACCCGTGAGTGACCCTCAGGTCTTTTTTAGCTTTTATGTGTGACAGGATCACAAGAAATAAAACTTTTAGCTAATGATTGAACTTAGGGTGTAACTTGTTATCCTATAGAATAATGAGTGTTATTATTCTTATTCATGTCATGCTTCCTAACTTAACACTATGTTAACATGTGCAATACTGAGCTATTGCTAGCAATCATGTAATTCACTTTTTTTAACGGAGTAAATTTCTTTTCCCAATGTTAAGGGCATTAAGATATTTCTTGGAATTTGTCACACTGGGGTAGGCTAATTCATATACATTTTTTTAAAAATTATGTTTTCAACCTTTACTCATGTACACACTCGTCCTGTAGGTGAATGTGGTAATCAATCGCTGTAGGCTATGGTGAGCAGGTTGTGTCTCATGCACTCTTGATAAATTTTAAAGCATCCACCCAGGTTATTTCTAAGTTCAAATACTTCTGCTGTCACTGATTTCCGGTGTGACGAGTTGTGTCAAGCAAAAACTAATGTAGAAAATGTAAGGAAAGAAAAATAAAAACAAAGTTACATTTTTATATCTGCTCTCCCTAACCTATTGCTCTAAGGAAAAGATGTATTTGCTGGGGCAATTGCCTTTGAGAACATGTGAACCTTAGCATTTTTAAAGCAGAATTTACAGTAAAAATTATGAGATTTACAAGAGAAAATGAACACTCAAAAAACAGATGCTATTCTTATCAGTATGTGTGTTCAGCCTTGGACATAGTTATTTTTGAAATTCTTCATTAGACAATATGAGTTTTATATTGCTTATAAAATAATATTAAATATTAAATTACTTGGGTGGTACAATAGTGCAGTAGGCAGTGCTACTACCTCATGAATGCAGTGCCACTAGTTTTGTCCCTATGGAGCTTGTATGCATTGCATAGGTTTGCTTGAGTTGTTTTCTGGGTATTTTGGTTCACTTCTACATTTTGCAGTTTGGAGTAGCAGAGTTTTTCCATGTGTAGTGACAGTGTTTGAAATCAACCTGTACTCACCAGTATGGAATACTGGCACTTTGCACAGATTCTCGGCATTATAAATGATTTAACTGGAGGCTGTCTCCAAGGAATTTTCTTGAAACATAAAATGAATCCCTGTCAAAACTTATAATCATGAGCAAACATACATTTATTAATTTATTTCTCAGAATTTTTCCTATGGCTGGGTTCATTTTTTTCCTGAATCTGACATTCTTAGTGTATGCTATTATACTTTAATTTTGTTAAGTATTTTAACAGTTTCATTCGTTTGTTTGTGATTAATTATTTTTACTACGGCTACATCTTCGTTTCTGACAGATGTCATTTTGTGATCAGGTTACGAGGACACAAATACACATTGTCATTTGTGAGAGTATTGAAACCCCCTCTTCACTAAAGTATATTGGTTGACTTTTAAAAAGAAAACTATAACACATTTCTCTAGCTTTATAAGTTTCTTTGGTTTTGTCTTTTGATTGTATGCTGGTCTTAGACGCTTCTTTCTGATTGATCTCCTAGGTTTGACTCCATGTTTTGTTTCTGTATGTTGTGGTCTGTTATTCTGTTCCAGATCCTTTCCTCTTTTCTGTCTCTGATCGCACTCTAAGCAGTACATGTCCTGCAACAGAAACCAAAACACATGTAGTACCACATTTTTCCCCCCCACTTCAACGAGTACTCTGGTTTTCCTCCCACATTTAGGGATGGAGTGGTGGCTCTGAGGCTAAGGATCTGTGCTGATATCCCGAAGGTTGCCGGTTCAAATCCCCGTCACTGCCAAAGGAGATCCTACTCTGCTGGGCCCTTGAGCAAGGCCCTTAACCTGTAATTGCTCCAGGGTCGCTGTACAATGGCTGACCCTGCGCTCTGACCCCAAGGGGTATGCGAAAACTAACAAATTCCTAATATGAGAAATTGTATAAGGTGAAATAAAGAACAAAAACAAAACAAAAACATCGCTAAAGCCATGCTGCTTATGCAAGTAGGAGACTCCAAATTGGCCGAAGTGCTTGTGTTTATATGTCTGGAGGCCTATCCAGAGTTGTTTTCCCCCTTGCTGCAGGGATACTGTACATAGTAGATCATTTCCATGACAAATTTAGAAGGCTATATTGACAACTGAGTAATTAAATTAACAAGGAGTGAACAGCCCTGATCAGGTACATCAGTAATACCTGTTAGTTTTCATCACAACCAATCAGAGGCTAATTTCTTCTGTTACAACTACGTTCTCTTTTTGTATTTTACAGTAATGATGTGGTTTCAGAATGATTTTTGGGATCTCCGTGTTCATTATTAAAATTCTTAATAGCTGGTTTAAAAGGAGCCAATCTATAAAATAAGGTTTGAATGTGACTAATGATTAATTTGCTGTCCTTTTGTAGGGAATACATTTAATTAATCTGAAATAAGCAAGAAGGCAAAAGAGTCTGTGCAGTTCTTTGAAGGCAGCATTACAAATGCAATTTAGCTTTTCTAAGACAATCAAAACTCATCTATATGGCTCAGGAAACATTTTTCAGAAATAAAGGAAAAAAAGTCATCAAGTAATGTAATATCTTGTAATAGGAGCTAGAAATTGAATCTAAATGTGCCACCCTGCCTTTCCAGGACCCATTTTACCAACACCTACATTTTTGATACAATGTGTAGAAAATAACTCTGCTGTCAAAAATGTTTGGGGTCCTTTGTAGAATTGAGGGTGCTGATTCCAAATCTGGCAACTGAATTACTTTATCATGTCATGTTGTTGAGAAAAAAAGGTTTAATATGTAAAAACTATTTTAGAGAACACATACAGTATAATGTAATTAAAAATAATTATTTACACTTTAAAAATTATACATATAATTATTTTAAATGTAATTATTAATTGCAAAAAGTAGTCACTTGTTAGTGTTGTTCCTATTAATGATAATAACAATAATAATAATTCTTTACATTTACATAGCGGTTTTCCCACTACTCAAAGTGTTTCAGTGAGGACAGTAGTGGGGAGCCACTTCAGCCACCACTAACGTATAGCATCCACCTGGATGATGCGACAGCAGCCATTTTTGCACCAGTACGCTCACCACACATTAGCTGTTAGGTGGTAAAGTGGTGAGAAAGAGAGAGACAATAAGAGACAGGGGCTGATTAAGGGACCTGAATGACTAGGCCGTGATGAGAGATTTAGCCTGGACATCGGTATATACCCTGCTTGTTACGAAGGATGCCCAGGGATCATTTATGACCACAGAGAGTAAGGACCTCAGTTTTACATCTTTACTATTTTTATAGCGTAGTTTTCCTAACACTGCACTGGGGCATTAGGAGCCACACTCATACCAAAGGCTTAGCTACCCCTGCTGGCCTCACCAATACCTCTTCCAGCAGCAACCCAAGGTTTTCCTAGATGGTCTCCCATCTAAGTGCTGGTCAGGCCTGATCATGCTTAGCTTCAGGTGGATGACCTGTTCTGAAGTGCATATTGTATGGCTCTTATAATTCTCTGAAGGTGTTTACTGGTGGAGTGATTAACAGATTCCTGTTAAGACAGACTCACTCCACTTTCCACTCTGATGTCTCTGCATTTGGTTCCTGGTGGTATCTCTCCCCATGTTCACCAGAGATCATTCCTCTGGTTGCAATTCAAATGAGTATGTAGAAAATGGATTTTTAAAAACATGTGTCCAATTGCTAAGTAGGAAGAGAGAAGCTCCTCAACTAGTTTCTCATAGTTTTCCACCCTTGTATTCCTAAAGAAAAGTGTAGCACAAGCATTTTTGTCTTCTTAATAATGGAAGACTGTGTATCATTTTTTCTGTTTGCTCACTAGTTACCTCATCTAGACAATGGATGAACCAACTCAACTTTGCATATTTCTGTTAAAAAAAGACTTTAAAAACAACTTCCTCTCCTTTGTGTAATAAAAATACATCTTTCTAACCATCTTAATAAAAATTCCTTGCTATTTTGAAAGAATAAGAAGAGAGAAAATAAATACTTATTGTGAACAAAAATGTGTGGCCAATATTTGGTTTTGGGTTGTTTCAGCTTCAAGTAACATTAAGAATGTGGAAGACTGACATTTTTCTGTTCAAAATATTGGGCCTTATGTATAACATTGTGCGTAGAATTCACACTAAAACATGGTGTACAGACAAAACTGGAAATGTGTATGCACAAAAAAATCCAGATGCATAAAACTGTGTGTATGCCAAGTTTCACATACTTCTCCTTTATAAATCCTAATGGACATGAAATTTAACAAACACGCACACGGTTACAGCCCCACTCTGGCTCTTCACAAAATTTTAATATGCAAATCAATAAAAATAGCAAATGGAAGTGGAGGCAAGGAAAAACATACTATTTGTTGGCTTAAGCAGTGGTATAAGCAACAAAAGGAATTTATGGAGTGATACAGTGTGGAGGATGACACTCGAAAGTTCAAGTTCAGAAATCTAAATCGACTTAGATGGTAGTCATCATTATCATCTATAAATAAGCACTTTATTCCAATTCTTCCATTTGCGATGTCTTCTAACAACGCTAAAGCAGCCATGGTAGTTGGAATAGTTTGGCCATTCTGTACACCATTATATTGTTACAGAATGATTACAATGAAGTGAATTAAATTTGTAAACAATATGCAATTGACTTTGAAGAAGTATTTGATAACAACTGTGTCATGGATGAAAGTATGCAAGACAAAGGGAAATGACACAGAAACAGTAGCACTACTTTGACACTGGGTGCCACTTGTTTGCAAAACCAAGCAGAAAAGTGCGTACGCATGGTGTGAGGCTGCCGTGAAAATGTGAATGTCCTTATGCCATGTTTTGTTTTTATACATTTCGAAGTGAGTGTGGAAATGGGTATACGCAACATTTTTGTGTGCACGCACCATTTATATATATATCGAAACAGCATTTTTCACTGAATTTTGTATCTTGAAGAATTGGGTTGTGGTAGAGAAATTCCAATATCAGGAATGGATTCAGCACACCTAAATCTGTAAAGTACACTAATCTGTTTACGCGGGAAGAGTTTAGTGCAGCCAAATGTGATTTATCAACTGGTTAAATAAAGTATATATTCAACAGATCCCATCACTGTGGGGAATTTGCACATGTTTCCTGCTTTTGTGTCAATTTCACTGGGTAGAATTGTTTTCTTGCATCCAAAGACATTCATGTCACTTGTCTGGGTGTGAGTGTGCTTTCTGCCTATACTTTTACCTGATGCCTCCTGGATCGAATATTGCCCCTTACCCTAGCTAAGGCCACAAAGTAAATGACCGGCTTCACCTGAAGCAGCTTTGGTCTCCAAAAGTACAAAAAATTAATAACAGTATTAGAAAACGTCCAGAGAAGAGCAACTAGCCTGATGTCCAGGACTATGTATATGTATTATGGGCAAAGATCTAGTCTATAATTTTGTTAATGTAGCATGCTTTAGAAAAGAATATACTGTAAGCACAAGCAAGGTTTAGAAAAAGCAAAAAAAATGGTGCCAGAATGAGAAAAAGGGTGTCAATAAAAAAAGGTGTGTATTTACACACAAGGTAGACACACTGGAACAGATGAGACAGCATTTGGCCCCAATCCTTCTGGATAAAAGCAAATGCAGCCAAATTTACATGGAAACCTCAAACTCCAAAGGAGCTATTAACAACCGAAACAAACAAACAAAGCGTGTGCCAGTGAAGCTGTTGCAGCAATCAAGTGATACGCGCAGATCTACTGAAAAGGATCAACAAGCCTTTGAACTTGCCAAGAAGAAACATCTAAGACAGCACACGTAATGAGTAATGCACACTAATGCCAGTAGGCAAACGGGCTGTAGCACTTACACACAAAGTGCTTTAACTCGTGCATCGATTTTGAAAATTAAGGAGTAGCATGCAGGAAAAACAGAGGTGGTTATTTAGCTCATTCTTTATTTAAGAAAGAATAAAAAGGGTTGAAGTTAGATCATGGGGACAACAACATTGGTGCTGCAAGGGAAACATTTGTACAGTTGTGGCTGCTGAGTCGGAAAAAATAAAAAATTAAGGGCACAGAACGAAATGTTCAGTGCTTTTTCTCTGCAGTTGTAGTTTAGTTTAGAGGTGCCCTGTAATCTGCCTTTTTTTTTTTTTTTAAATTCTTTATAAATCCTTGCAGATTCAAAACCTCACTAAAATGTATGTCACATGTGTCAGTTACCTAGCAATGTGGCATAGCAACCTGACAGACCTTGGTTTAATTCCCAACTCTGCTTACTGCTTATCAAGGTGAAGGATGACAATAATAACAGACGAAATGCTCCTCTGTTTTTACTCTTCGAGTAAACATTCTAAACCATTCGGGTAAGGTGGAAAGGATGCCTACTTTGTTGGAGACACATTTTTCTTTCAAAGGACCTCTTCACATATTCATGATTTCCTTAGCAATTTTTCGGATATGCAATAAATCATTGTTACTCCACACTCCGCATACTCAGTCGACTACAAAACATTTGCATGGCTGTTTTGTTAAGAGCTCATCGCTGGGATGGGGGTACCGTGTACTTCTTTTTAATTGGAATCAACTTGTGTCTAAGAAGCAGAGAACAGATTGTTAGGAGAAGTGGCGCCTATGAAGAGAGAAAAAGAAAAAAAGAGAGAAGATTTGATTTCAGGCTTGCCTGTAAACCAGACAATCTGGATAGATTGTTTTATAATAAGAGCTATTGTAAAAATCCAGAAATAATTAATAAGTAGACACACAGGTACCTTTTGAAATGTTTCTAGCAACTTGCCCACTTTCAACTATTTAAAAGAGCTTGACGTAAAATTGGTTAGCTATTATGAAGTGAATAATTTGAAAATGTGTGCTGCCATTAAGTTAATTTTTTATAAGCAGCACTCAGCAACTAAGAAAGAAAGATAGAAAGAAGGAAAAGAGATTAACTTTGGACAGTTACATTTTCTTACTGCAATTATGAATGCACCAAACATTTTGAGCAAAATGTATTTACAAATGAAAAACACATTTTTCTCTGGAAATGAAACCAATGAAACTCTTTGTCAAAACAGCTAAATTATGCTGACCAAGCTTATTATTTCACGGGATTAATTTGATAGAAACCAGAAGCAAATGTCCTCTGAATCTTTTTTTATCATACTGAATTGTGTGGGTTTTTTTCCCCTGCTGTTGATGTCATTGTGCCTACAAGGTACATCTTCCGAGCCTGTTAACAGACAGCTTTTCTGCACGAATACTAACCACTGATATGCTTTCTTGCTCATTTGGCAAAAAGAACAAATCTAGTTGTTTTCAGCAGTCCCTACCCAATTAGCTGTTTTCCTTTTTACTAATCCTTGGCTGATTTAGATCATTACAGTGCAATTAAATTTTCATTGTAAGACCCCTGAAAAAAAAATCATATTGGCAGTACAAATGACATTATTCCAAAAAATGTGATACATCATCATACGTGCAACAGCAAAGCCTCGGGTAAGACAGACCGGCATGTTAGATGAACCACTTCAATTTTCCATCAATCAAATTACAGTTTATTGTTCAGCTGAGCAACCTCGGGCAACACAAATCTAGAAACTGTCAGTTATGAAACATTACATTTTTCCTGTCATATTATACCCCAGCCACAATCATAAAAAAGAATGTCATATCACTGACGAGTTTAATATTCCCTAATTTAGCAAGGGCTCATTCTCCTGCAATGTGTACTATTTTGAGGTTATAATAGTATTAGGTTACAGAAATTTTATTAAACTGCATTAAGTATGTTTATTATTACTAACATAATCAATTTTTTTAATTTAATTTGCTGTAGGAAGATTGCTTTTAATAGTATTTTAATAAGTCTATCTGAAATGGACTCTGCATTAGTATGATTTGAGGTATATAGGCTCGTGCAAACATACATACACATGCATTTGTCAGTTTCAAAGGGTCTTAATCGTGTTCAGGGTCTCGGGGTTCAAGGCCTATCCTGGCAGCATAAGGCAGCAACCAATCCTGAACATGAGGCACACTCACAAAAATACAACCATGCTCAACCATTCATAGTACACACATCTTTGGGTGTGGAAAGAAAACTGTTAAAAACCTATACAGACATAAGAGAAGGTGCAAACGTCACACAGACCATAACCAGTCTAGGTACTTAGACCCTCCAGCTCTGATGTATATACTGTATATGTCAGCTCAGTGGGGCAGAGGTTAGTGCTGCTGCCTCACAGATCCAGCAATCTCCAGTCCAGACTGAATCAGTGCGGAGTCTGCAAATTCTCCAGGCATCTGCATGGTGGTTTCTTTGGGTACCCCGGCTTTCCAGCCACATCCTAAAGGCATACATGTCCAGTTTATTAGCAAACTGTGAGTGTGAATGTTGTTGTGAGATGTTCACTTTGAACATTTATTCCGCTTAGAATGTATTTTTCTGAACAAAACTGTATTTGATAATAAAGTTTTTTTTTTATGTCTGGAACATTTCCATGCAGTTACTTTAGCATTATAATTTTTCCTGATCATAGTGATTATTTATTTCATGGTGCCACAACATTACTTAGTTTTGCATATGGACGCCACCATGTTATAATTCCCATTACCAGCATGCTGCTCCCACCTGGTTGCCAAGGAATGTGGTTCCAGTCTGTGCTGCATCTTACGTCATCAGCATGACTCTTTAAATACTGGTGCAATCATTCCTTCTTATCTGTGATTTGGAGATGTCGCTGTCCATGTGTGCCAGTTTCTTCCACAATCGAATGTAGTGCAAATTTCTTTCTTGAATTTCTGGTTTCTCATCTTATTGTTTTCCCTTCGACTGTGATTACTGATTAGCATAATTCATTCATTAATAATAATTCATTACATTTATATAGCGCTTTTCTAAGTACTCAAAGCGCTATCCACACAGGGAGGAACCAGGAAGCGAACCCACAATCTTCCACAGTCTCCTTACTGCAAAGCAGCAGCACTACCACTGCGCCACCTGTGAGCATGTGGACTTTGATCTTCTTGGTTTGTGGTTTTGACTACTGTTTATCTCCTGGTCTCCTTACAGCTTTAGGGCAGAATAAGTGTGACACCCTGCCTACGGTAAGCTCTGGTCCCCCAAGACCCTGCACTTGATATTTGATTAAGTAGGAACGAGAATGTCATTGTTATTGCCTGTGTGAGAACAATCAAGAAAAATGTTGTGTTAGCGAACTGACAAAGTTAGAGGTAAAACCAAGAGAAAGACTTTTAAACAGAAAAAGGGTCAAAACTGGGAGATCAAAAAAGCAAAGCAAAGCGAAAATGGGAGACAATGTCAAAAGTACTAGAGCAAAAGGTCAAAACCAGGTGAATGATTATAAATAAAGAATTTAGCGAAAAGATGCTTAGCAAAAAGAATTTTGAATCTGCAACTCAGATTGCATCCATTGCACATTTACCTCTGAGGACCCGCCCCTAACAACACTTGATTAAATCGGTGCGGATCGTTCAGAATACAAAATAGTGTCCAGGACAGCCAAAAATAATAGACAATTAAAGTAAATGAGGAATTAAAAAATAAATACCATAGTCAAATTCCATGACTACAAATCCTTCCTAAACAAGTGGTAGATCACTTGAAATAATTGAGATATGCCAATAAAAAAATATTAAAAGAATAAAAGCCGTAACAAAGAGACAGGGCTCCCAAAAGGTGAAAAGTTATTGAAAACCAATCCTGGATTTTTCAAACAAAAGTCTGTCCCATCATTCAGCAAAACCGAAGATCATACAAAAAAAATTAAAAGTTAAAAAACAAAGCAATGATTCTGATAAACCAGAAAATCAAACAAGAAACTGCGCACCAACAAGGAACACTTTGTCATCCAATCTCGCATACCTGGAATTGTATGGGGCCGAACTTTGTACCCTTGACCTCTAATGTGCAGTGTGACCCCCAGATGTCACCCACAGTATTGCCATTGCAAACATACAACATAATTGGCAACATCTATGAAAAAAATGGCATCACAGGAAATATTTTTAGGATCCTTAAAGAAACAGAATGCAAAAAACTAATAGCAGAAATAAACTCATGCTTATAACAAAACCTTTAACAGAAAAATGAAGTCTGGGAAGGCTCAAGAAGGCAGGTGGAGACTCCCGTGGCATTATAAATAGAGACTTGCAGATGATAATGGATTCCATTCTTGCAGTGTTCCTGGTTGTTGTCCATTGTCTTGTGTCATGTGTCATGTCCCTTTTCTGAGTTACCCCATTATCATCTGCAAGTCTGTATTTATAATGCCATGGGCATCTCCACCTGCCTTCTTAAAACTTCTTGGGTTTCAAAGGTATAACAAGAATGTTCCAGGGGTTCCAGGAACACACTTGTGAATACTCTGCTGTCAGTCACCTGACCAGAACCCACCCATCTCTAGAGTGGCAATGCTGGGCACTACAATATATAAAATTAAATGTGTGTTTCTGTGTGTTCATAACCATTTGTGTAGAGTAAAACCGTGTCTATTTTTCATCCTGAATTTTAGTTAGTGGGCAGCACTGGGTACCCCTGTTTTTGTTTGTCCAGTTTGCAAATCCACATCATTTAATATATCTCCCCCAAATTTTGCATAGAGTCCCTATTTGTACAGGGGACTACCATAGCTTATGTTTCATTCTGGAATTTATTTGGGATACCTCTGATAGTATATAAATCCTGGTGAAAAATATTACAACATCCCCATTTTTCCAGTTTTCATTGAAATTTAAGTAGGGCAAATGCAGTGAATAACATGAAATGGTTATATAAAAAGTCCTTTTTTAAGGAGCAAATAAATTAACTTTCTGCTTTTCTGCAGCAATAAAAGTGAATTAAGTCATAAAAGTTGATGCAAACAATTCATAGAGGTGTCCCAACTTTTAATCATTACTTTCAAACCCTCTGTCTGTATAAAAGCAGTGTTGGACAAAGTGTGTGCCTAAGCCCTCTAAAGCATTATTTGGACAGTATTACGCTTTTTACTGCTATTGTAATGGCAAGAAAAAGGCAATTAACCAAGAATCTGAACTTCACTTGGTCAGAAATTCCTTCTTTACTCAAGGAGCTAGAACAAACTCATGAGACATGTAGTTGAAGCAGAAACCTTTAAGATGCATTTGGATGAAATATTGGGACAGCTTAGCTATTAGCTACACAAACGAGATTGATGTACTAAATAGTGTCCTCATGTTTGTCAAATATCTTATGTTATTATGGTTTTATATAAGACAAACTGAACTTTATAACTCTTTAAAGTGAAGGTGTTTCCTTCAAAGAAATTGAAAAGAAAACCAAGGTGTCAGTGAATATGGCTTCGTATACCATCGAAGGAACTTAGAAACTGGAGGAATCGGACAGGAACAGATCTGGCAGACCCAACACCACAACAGAAACAGACTCTTTCTGAGAGTCAACAGCTTGCATGATAGGTGCCTCACAGGACAACAGCTTAAATCACAGATTAACAGTGGTGGAAACAGTCGAAAAATCAACGCCAACCAGGTCATTGATTTTAATTGTTACAAGATGAAACAAACAAAAATGAAAAAATCATGAAAAACGTGCCAATGCGCTATTCCCGATTAGGGATTCCTCCTTCTTTAAGGACTTTTGAGAGTCACATGCTCGTTCAGGTCTTCCCACAAAAGACGTCTTATTTCTTAGTTGGCGCTTCTTTTATAGCAAAATTTCCGGAAGGGGCAGGGTTAAGTACTCTTACTGGGTGGCTTCTTGGAGCTCTGAGGTAAGAAGTACAGCACGACAAAGTCAGCAGTAGCCCCCCCACTCCTCTTGACGGGTTATTGCATACCTTTTCCCGGCCCTTAGAGGAGTCCTCCGACGCCCATGCGTAACAGAGTATAGCATTCTTAGCTTTCATTTCAGAGTACTTGTGCCATGCTGACACTTCAGTGGTACGAGAATACAGTCAGACTTCTTTTTTTGGGCACATACACCGTCAGATCTAAACTCTAGTGTGGAGAGTCACTCTCGTACTGATGTCTCTGTAGCTACAGGTGGAAGCTGCCATCACACTTTTCCTTAATAAGGAAACTTTGTCAGCATGCCCATGTTGATCAAACACAGGAAGCTCTGCAGTCTATTTGTGACTTTACGCTGTATGAACATAAGTAAATAAATATAGGTAAACAATATTCAATGTGATATAAATATGTTTCATATAAAGACCATCAAGAAACATAATCATAAACGGATCTTTGCATGATACCTTGGCAAGCTCTGTAAGCCCTGCAGTTTCATTGAAGGACATGTGTGTGGCTGCATCCAAACGGTGCCATCTTTCGCCTTTATGCCTGGTGCAGCTGCGTTGTTCTTGTGTGTGAGTAGATGTTTTTTGCGGGGAGGGCTTTTGTTCTCTTTCTCCGATGTAGAGCCCTCAATCTCATCTGAGTTCACCTCTGTTATAGCACATCTTTATGTGAAAACAGCAATGTCAGATCGAGGGGGAGCGTGAACGTGACTGAGAGAACAAAACTAATAAAAACAAAGGGTAACCTTTAATAGTACCATAAATTTACACTGACTGTAACAGATTCACATCAAATGTGTGTTTTTATTGTGTAATACTAGCAATGAGAGCAGTTCACTACTCTAAATGTTAATTCTGGGAAGCAGGCGGAATCGAACCGGCAACCTCTTGATTATGAGTCAGCAGTTCTTACCACTGTACCACCCAAACAGTCATGTCAGCATTGTACCCTAACCCGATTTCTTTTTCTTCGGTTATATTCTTGAATAAAAGCGCACTTGTTTTGTGATACGTGTATCTTTTGTGAAATTGTTTACTTGATATTTGGACTTCAGTCTTCACTTCAAGTCAAAATTTTGTTGTTAGTACTATAAAATGAAAAAAGTCTGTGTTTTAGGTATGTGTTCAACATTTCTTGCATTTCTTGTCATCTTACATTTAAATAGATCGTTGTAGACACGGAATACACATGAAATGCATGTGTTCCAAATAACAATATATTATTTACCCTATACAACTCCAGGCACCTCACACCCAGATAAACAAGACTTGAGATGGGAGAACTTTTTCCTCGAGTTGAGCTGTGGCGGTGGTGGGATGGGATAGCAGGCTGCTTGCTGCTTGTGCTGATCGACACATTTACAAAACAAAAGACGTTAATGGAGAGTTTTTTTGTAGGCTTCAGGATTCTAGTGTTAAGCAGTAGCTAAAGGAGCTCCAGGACAACATGTTGTAGAGAAGATGGACAGCATTAGTCATAATGGTCTCTAATTTTAGAATCATCTTGTTTTATGCCACTATTTCCCGTGATTTCAGGGTTAGTCCTGCAATGCAGGTGGACTTTGCATTTCTGATCAGTGTATTCACATATCAGGCTGTCACCCCGTGAACTGAAGTCACTCTCCCAGCAGACCAAAATGTAGAACCGTACACTGCCCATCATGGTCTGGTAGGATATCCCCAGCATAAATAAATATTTACATCCTCTTGGAAAGAGGAGCCAATTCAGAAGGGCTTTTTTTTGTACTGAAGGTCAACCAGTTCAGCCTACTGTTCGGAAGGATTCTCTTCTTTTATAAGTCTGCTCAACCTTCTCCTCTTTGTCTTCCTCTCTTAGGATAACTGATCTCTTGAGCTCCCAGGCACAATGAACTCTGCCATCACTCCTTTGTCTTGAGTTTCAAATCTGCACCACTTGGCAGGTATTAGTCTTGATTGGACACAAATTAATGGCAGGGCACTAACACCCTGGGCCAAAATGTCACCAAATATGGAGGAATACCGGAAACCGATGGAGGAATTCCACAGGAGCATAAGGAAAAGAACAACAGATTCCACAAAGAAAACACTGAAGTCAGAAGCTAAAGGTGGACTTAAACCATGTAGCAGCAATACTAACCATTGTCCCACGGTGCCACTTAAGTACATAAAGTAAATGTAACAAAATACACCTAAAAATATTTTCCATCTTCTTACAGAATTACATTTCAAAGTACTATTTACCAAGCAGGTGTATTTTCTCAAAAAACATATCCAGATCACCACTCGTTAGACAGTTCTGCTTGTGGTCATAATGCATTAAATTCTGAGGTTATTATGTTCTGTATTATTAGTAACTCCTAACTCCAAATACTTAGGAAATGGGGAATTCACAGCAACAACATAATTTGTCCCTTCAAGTTCCTAACTATAAAAACAAAATTTGAAAGGTGGACTACACCAGGGCTGTGCTTTATCTCCTATCCTGATTGTAATTTTCATGGAAAGGATATCAAGGTGCAGACATGGAGGGGAGGGCATCCAGTTTGATGGCCTTGGAGTTGTGTTACTGCATTTTGAAGATGATGTGGTCCTACTGGCTACATCGAGCTGTGAACTCCAGCGTGCTTTGGAATGGATTGTGACCAAGTGAGAAGAGGCAGGGATGAGGAACGGTACCTCCAAATCTTAGGCCATGATCCTCAGTAGGAAAAAGGTGGATTGTCCTCTCTGAGTGAGAGGTGAGTTACTGCCTCAAGTGGAAGAGTTTACGAGTGAAGGGATAAGGGATGTTGAGAAAGACAGACGGATAGGAGTGGTGTGCACAGTTATGTGCTGGTTCTACTGATCTGCAGTGGTGAAAAAGCAGCTGAGGCAGAGGGTAGCTGTCAAAATTACCAGTTGATTTACCACCCTACTCTCACCCAAGTCAGGAGACTTGGGTAATGCTCAAAAGAATGAGATTGTGGGTACAAGTGGCTGAAATGCGTTTCGCCTCAGGGTGTCTAGGCTCTCTCTTAGAGACTGGGAGTCTGGGAGAGGCTTGGAGTAAAGCTGTTGACCCTCCATATCGAGAGAAGCCAATTGAGGTGATTTGGGCATCTGATATGGCTACTTGTGAAGGTTGTACGGGCATGACCAGCTGGAAGTAGACCCCAGGGTAGACCCAGGGCATGCTGGGAGGATTATATCTCTTAGATGGCCAGGGACTGCCTTGGAGTTGGCAAGTATGGCCGTGGAAAGGAAGTATGGGCCTCACTGCTAAGACTGTTGCCCCTGCCATCCAGTTTAAAGATAAGAGGTTTAATGTTAAATTAAAAAAAATAATAATGTTTAAAACTTTGTAGTGATTTTTTTTTAAACCAAGAGTAATATTTGCCCTCCATACCATGTACAGACCACAGACATCCAAATATATATACATATATGATTGTTCAGTGTAAATTATGTACAGTATAAAGTCATTGACTTTGAGCTTTAATAAACAAACATTTGGTAAGGTAACAGAAAACAAATGTTTGCTGGAGAGTTTAAGAGAAGGAGAGATGTGAGAAACCCAGTTAATTTTACTGCGCATAATATCTATTTTTGTCACTGAAAAATTATTGATTGCCTGGATTAACATTTTTGCTATTCTATGATGTCTGCAAAGCTCTTATACATTTAAGGTGGCTATTTATGCAATTCATTCGTGAAGTGCTATCTTCAGAGAAGGTTAAGAATACATTAAACTCAATTGAATTCATTCATTTTCTGAGCTCCTTTCATGTGGCACCAAGGTCATTAAGAACTGCAACATATCCTGACCACATGAAGGGGATATGCAGGAGTAAAAGTTAAAGGTACACACAAACACACACACACACATTGCTCACTCTCACTTGTACTGGAGCAATTCCAAGTCTACATTTAAGCTAACAAAGAAAAATGTGGAAAACTTTCTCGGCTGCACAGTCTACTCAGACATCTGATTTCGGTTTCTCTCTCGCTTGCACATTCTTTCAGATTATGTGTCTTCATTCATTCATTTTCTTTGCAAAGTCATGGAGAGACTTCATGCTATCATGCTAGCAAACATTAATGGGATGCCAGTCTAACACAAGGCACAATTAACGGTACACCCACACTTGCTTATTGCAGAATGGTTTTGCAGTTATTGTCCATCCGTACATCCATTCATTTTTCATTTACTGCTCAATCCAATTCCTTATAGCAAGGAGCATCCTGTCAGCCCTGAGCATGAGACAGGAAACAGCCCTGAGTATGCCATTGCAGCAATTACACTCTTATACTAACACATAGGTCAATGTACCTGTACCATAACACAATATTTATATAACAATAGAAAATGTAAACAATTGTGATCACAACAGGCCATTTACCCCAATAATAAAATAATAATAATTCATTACATTTATATAGCGCTTTTCTCAATACTCAAAGCGCTATCCACACAGGGAGGAACTGGGAAGCGAACCCACAATCTTCCACAGTCTCCTTACTGCGAAGCTGCAGCACTACCACTGCGCCACCTGTGAGGACAGTAACCTATAACCAATAACCTATTCTCCTAGATTTTCCAAAATAACATCAAGCCAAGATATGACAGACCCTAAAGTCCCACTCTCCACTACACTGCTTGGTAATTCTTTCCATGTGTTTGTGGTTCTTTACAAGAACAGAAAAATGTCTAATATTTGGGCAATATCTGCCCTTAACAACTTTCCAACCAGGTCCCCCTGTTCAAAGCATCTTCAATTTAGTGTCTCCGAGGAAGGAAAAGTCTATTTCTAGCAGCACTTGCATAAAGCAATAAACTGTCCTGTTAGGATGCCAGTCAATCACTGGGCAAAATGTAGAGACCCACACTCACTCACACTGAGCCAAAACAGAAGTCACTAATTCACTTAATCTATTGTACATTTCTTTGAGGATATATTCCTTTTTGAAAATCACTTTTTTAATACAACAGTTAGCATCTTTTTGAGAGATGTGTATCTGGAATAATGAGGCAGGTTTGCCATCCCTTTTTATGGAATATATTTACACACAGAGGTAACATCCATCAATTTATAATCACCAATCAACCTAACAGGCATCATTTTCAGAAGTTTCATGACAACGGAATCACTACCGAAGAAAACCCACAAGAACATGAAGAGAAAATTTCACAAACAAAGGTAGCAGACCAGGAACAGAAGCCCTTACCCCTGGAGTTGTTGGACCCAATCCACTATACCACTACCCTGCATTTTTATGGAATTCATTTGCATCCTTCCACCTATCAATCCATTCTCATAGTATTTGTAATTTCCAATAATAATGATAGACTGGCAGCTTGCCCAGGGCTGGTCCCTGCTTTCCGCCCAATGTTGTGTAATGATGGCCACTTCATAGTAGGCTTTCCACATACACATACATATATGTGAATTTCCCCTTGGGGATTAATAAAGTATCTATCTATCTATCTATCTATCTATCTATCTATCTATCTATCTATCTATCTATCTATCTATCTATCTATCTATCTACACTTTAGAACAGGTCATCTTCCTGAAGCTAAGCATGTTTGGGCTCGACCATTACTTGGATGGGAGACCATTTAGGAAAAGTGTGGGTCACTGCTGGAAGAGGTGTTGGTGTGGCCGCCAGGGGGTACTTACCCTGTGGTCTGTATGTGGATCCCAATGCCCATTTGCAGTGATATGGACACTGTGTTGTAAAAATGACACTGTCCTTCAAATGAGATGTAAAATTGAGGTCCTGACTCTGTGTGGTCATAAATGATAGCTGGGCAAGTTTTGGACAAAGAGTAAGGTATTTCCTGATGTCCTGGCTAAATTCCCCAGCATGGTCTGGTTGATCTGGCCTCCTAATCATCCCCTGTCCATAACTGGCTAACTATCTCTCTCATTCCTTCACCATCTAATAGCTAATTTGTGGTGAGCATACTGGTGCAAGAATGCCTAGTGTTGCACTATCCGGGTGGATGTTACACCTTGGTGGTAGCTGAAGTGGTTCCTGATTGTCTATGTAAAGCACTTTGAATAGTGAGAAAAGCACTATTTAAATATAATTTATTGCAATTATTATTATTATTATTATATGCAAATTAACTTCATTAGTTTTTAGAATCCTGTTTATTAAAATACTGGGTCACAAACGGCAGAAGAATATCCCTGAAAGTATGAAATACCAGGCAGGAATCATCCTCAGCAAATCCAAAGTCATCAAAAACAAGGCATGAAGATTACAATCTAGCCAGAAACACAACCTTAGATCCTTAGGAGTTTGTTGTAATTCATACCCAAGTCAACTGCATATGTGCGTCTTTGAGATGTGGGAGGACACGGGACAAACCATAAATTACAGACTTGGACAGACAGTGAAAATGAGCAAGTCCAAAACAGATCGTGAACAGCACAGGAATAAAAACATAAGCCACAGGACTTTTGATGCATTAACTGTTGTGCTGCCCATTTTCTTATAAGAACTTTTTTTTACTTTCACCACCACATTGTATCCTGTGTTCGCTCATTACTGTCTTTGTCTGATGCTGAGAAACTTGTCCATGCTTTTATGGTAACTCTCCACTGGCCAGTAGGTGCCCCTTCTAATCTTTTAATCTTAGAGTCTTACACTAACCAGCAACAGTGAACACATAATACCTGTTCTGCTTCACTTTCACTGGCTCCCTGCATCTTGTAGGATTGAATGTAACTAATCTATAAAGTTTTAAATAGCTTTGCACCTGAAAGCATCAGCAACCTCCTCCATTACTTTCCTCCTGTTCACCCACTAAAGTCGACTGATGCTGGCAGTCTTGCTGTGCTCTATGGGTGAAAGAGCCTCCAGCTGTATAGCACCCAGACTTTGGAACGACCTCCCTCAAAAATTATTTAGATCAGCTGACTCAATTCATTGTTTTAAAAAGCAACTTACAACACATTTGCTTTGGATAGCATATAACTTACCCTGACATTCTCTCGGTTTACCCTCTCTATCCAGGTGCTCCTGATGATATGAGAATGTATCACAAGTTATGTTATTTGTTTAGGGTTTTCTTGTAGTATATCATATATTTTGTATTTTTACTCCAGGTTATTGTCTCATATTGTAATTCAAAGCTTTGCGCTGCTGTATTTATCTTTTATTTTGTGTTTTATGCTGATACATTTTGTATTATGCAAAGTCTTGAAGTTTAGCAACTAGGCATTTCATTACTGTACATACTGTACTGGGTATAATTGTACGCTACAAATAAAATTTAATTATTTGACCTTTTAATGTTTTTTTTTTCCTTATTGTTCATTTTTGAATTTTTGTGAAGCCCTCTGTAAATAAAATGTATTATTATTTTTATTGTTATAAAAAGATTTCCGTCTGTCCATCCTTTCTCTTATTGACATAACATAACATTCTCAAATCCATTTAATCTAGAGATCAATGTCATCAAAGACTGGAGTATAACTGGAAGCACTAGCAGCAAAACAGGAATCTGCCATGGAGTGGGACAATTTCCTTAGTTCTTAAAATAACATTTGAAACTTGAATTAACTAAATTATTTATGCATTCATTTATTTTTAGAATCTATTATTCTACTAGAGCCTGTTCAGCAGAATTAGACTAATGGCAGGAGCCAATCACTAATCAAGAACCAGTCCATCTCAGGGCACATTTTCGCACACAACCAATTAATTGGACATGTGCATGTTTGAGATTCAGGAGGACACTTTAGGAAGTCCACGTGAACAGTGAGTGTCCAGGAAAATAAAGCTCGGAGTTCAGTGCTACTGTACTACTGTATTTTTCTTTCTTTACTGTCATTCTGAAGTGTATTATCTATCTATCTATCTATCTATCTATCTATCTATCTATCTATCTATCTATCTATCTATCTATCTATCTATCTATTATATAGTCTTTTATCAATCTAATGTTTGTGCGACATTTATCCTTAATAAGTTTCCAGCTGTGTCTCTGTGTTCTTGATGAACTAATTTTAAAGTAACAGTCTCGGTCCATTGTATTAAAAGTCTATCTATCTATCTATCTATCTATCTATCTATCTATCTATCTATCTATCTATCTATCTATCTATCTATCTATCTATCTATCTATCTAGAATAAAATAGTTCTCCATTAACAATATAAATGAAATCAAATTGAGTTTTATTTGCCACATACAAATTACACATACAGCACAATGTGTAGTGAAATGCTTAATTTACAGAATCTGAAAATTCCCATCAATTCTTAAAAACCCACCATCATGTCATGAAATGAAGTTACAGTAAGAACAGAAACAGAAATATAGTGCAAAGTTACCTGCTCGTTACGGCAGGTTCCATTTATGGCTATTTGTTTGATTGTTTTGATTGTGACTTTTAGCTGTTTTTCCATATATTGAGCCTTAAACTGAAAGACATACTTAGCTAATAACAAATCGCTTAAAGCAATAAAATCTAATAATAAAGAAGGTGTTGGTTTTATTATTTTGTAATAAAAATAATCCACGAGGCATAGATTTAGCTGTTTCTGCATTTTTCAAGTCAATTCATGTCCCGACAGTGATTAACAATGGGACTTTAGCTGTAAATGGACAAATAGACTTATTAATGCAAGCCATACATAACCTGTCAGCGTGGCTGCTCTGACAGTTGCAGAGGTTAAGAAGAGCTATTCTTATGTGGAGGACATGACTTTTTTTGTGAAAGTACTGAAAAATTCATTTTGCTGAGGAGTGCATCCTTGTACTCAAGTTCATGCTGGGCTTATGTGTACGAGTACAAATTGTGCATTATCTATTATGTGAGTAAAATCACTGAAATGCTTTCATCATAGTAAGCCAAAAGCACATGCCTGGTAGTTTTCTTCTGAAAATCCAAGCCTTGCTATAGATATGAGTGACTCTCTGACTAGCACCCGGCAGCTCCCTCCCCTCCCCTCCATGCCACCGTGCTGCGTCGGCTCTGACATCACAAGCTTGTGTGATGTTGGATGGGCCAAGTGCCACGATGGGCTGATTGCAAACTTGTAACTGTAATCTTACAAAGCAAGCCTGCATGTGTGCGCTTGTCGAGTCATTGTTTGACTTTCATTCATTCATTCATTCATTCATTTTTTTTTTCTGGCACAGAATTCTTGTTTGGTCACGTGACCAATAGGCACACCCTCTGCCACCCCTCATTGGTACACCACCTCTCAAATCAGACAGCATTCTTCCACAGGATGCCATGGCTGTCACTGCCCTGGTGTTCTGCCTTGCTTCTTTGGCGCGATACCTGCCCCTGTCAGTCTTTTGCAGCCAGCCGGCAAATGTCTTTGTTGGCTTGGCACCGTCTAGTTGGCAGCCTGCGTGACCTGACATCATGTACAGCCTGGCGAATCTGCATGTGAATGCTTAAGCAAATGAGCTTTTTATCGTGCGAGGTGGTGGAAATTACGCGCCTTTGTTTTTTCCTATTTAGCCCGTGGAATCGCCCTTTTAGGGTCTTTTTTTTTTTGGTTTTGTTTTCTAAAAGTGGAACCATTTGATGAGGAAATAGACAAAAAACCAGCAGGGCATAACGGATCACTCGCTCTTGTATGCCCGCTTTCTTTTTAATTTTTTAAAATTTTTTTGTCTGCTCCGGCTGCAGCCTTTGTTTTATAATAAGCCGGTGAAGAAACAGTTAAGGTTTTGCAGTACCACAAAGGGAGAACTTTTCCCATTTTCTGGCTGTTCTGTCAAACCATCCCCACTTTATCTGGAAATATGAGTGGTTCGTTATAATTACCTGCTGTCAGTATGCATATGACATGAACTGCTGGCTGAATATCATTAATGGTTAACATTTTTCTTCTGTTTCTTTCTCTTTTTTTTTCCTGCACAGCTACTTGGTATTCTAGCAATGATAATTATCATTTGGAAAGAACTCCATCAACATTCATCTTAAATAGGTAGCTGTAATGGGTTTAATGCCCTGCATTTTATTATTTTTAAATTAAAAAAGGCAGTAAAAGGTCTGCAGTGGCAATTCTGTATGTGGTCTATTAATATAGGCTGCTGGTGACATTCGAATGCCTCCTCTTTGTAGGCAGAATTGTATGTTTTTTTTTTTCTCCATAAGAATACAGTGCTTCCCATGAATGATAACCCTTAATTCGTTACTGCAAGGCTTGCTTTCTGATCCATAAAGAGCACAAAGCACATTTGCATCCCTATATTCAAATGAGCGCTATTATAAGCGCTCCTGTAATTAGCTCCACTTTCTAGTTCATGGTTAAACTCTTAGTCGCCTGCCGCTCTGATTAAAGCCACCATTGTCTTCCAACTGCTAACATTAATTCTCGTAAAAAAAAAAAAAAAAAATGAGGCGTTAGTTTATTCCACACCGCTGTTTGTTGGCTAATTTACGCCAGGTCCCTGCTGTGCTTTCCTTAAGCTATCCTCTTTGTCTTGCCTTTGAAATTTACAAAATCTTACAAGAAATCAATACTTAATTGATTATTCACTTTTCTGCAGCTTCAAACAGCAAGCTCATATAAGATCCCATAGTAGTCACCCTATTTCCAATGCAAGAGGTTGCTTGGTGGCAGAGAGCCGCACGAATCCAGCAGCAGGTATCTCCATGGGCTGTGCTCTGGCACACGGGTGCCAGAATATGATACGGAAAACGAAGACGGTCTAACGAAGCCTGTGAGGCAGATCCATTTCACTCCGTTAAAAAGAGCAGCTGAAACAATGGGCATCTGTAGAAAGAAAGAGAGAAACCAAAAAAAAAGAAAGAATAAAAGGGTCCTCCTGTTTGTGTACTCTGTTCCATTCCCGTTGGCACTACAGCGGAGTAGGCAAGATGCCACCAAACCTGGAGAACTTGTTATCGAAATGGGAACAGGACTTGTGCTGTATTCTCTGACATGGAATAAGGATGGCAAGCACGTAATATTACGAAATGTAAGACAAATTCAAGTGAGTGAGAGGGAGAGAGCGAGAGAGACAGATGGTGGATCTGGCACGGTGCCAAAGTCAGGGAAATGAATTACATTGCTGAATAACTGTACACCATTGATTCTGCCACTTGTTGCTGCATGGCAAGAGGGGCCCGGAGTTGGCAGGGATCTCCTTGCATGTCATGTACGCCCTCAGAAAACTTTTCACACATAACTCACTGAACTCACACAACCCTGACAACGCTACGCTACAACAGAAGATGGCTTGTGCGAGGAGGAAAGGGGGAAACAGTCACTGTGATCGAGCTGTTTTGCCTAATGAACACTGGAATGCTGGCACCGAGGGCTGCAGTTATGTGCCGCATATTAATACGTGCTGAGTAGACAGCCACCCCCCTTTCATGAGTGGTGCCACTGAAATGGAGCCGTCTATGGAACAGCCACAGTGGGAGCTGGAATTCAGAAGGTAACATATCACTGCCGAAACTACAAACGGAGTGCAGAAAATTCCAAAGAAGAACATTTTGCTATCTGACATGAAGAAAAGCTAAGTCCCAAGGCTGCAATGTTTGGGTGTTTTTGAAAAGGCAGCCAGAGTCATAGCAGATTGTTCAATAAACGCTTCATACCCTGGATAAAGGGAGACATTATGGGATGCCCAGGGGGCTTTGGAAATCAAATACAATGTTTGAAGTAGAAAAATTTGAGGTACATTACAAAAAAGCAATTTGAATTGCCAATGAGGCGATGCATATCTGCATGCTAATTAGACCTGTGTCAAGCTTAGTCTGCAGTCGGCTGTTGATGGGTAGGAATGTGCTTGTAGCTCTGCTGGGAGACCGTTTTCGGAATAAATTAGCAGCTTTGTTCTACTACTTATTTTCCGCAAACAAACATGAAATGTAGGATCAAAAGGTGCGTCAGAAATTAAAATTATTGATTGATACAGCCGGCGTTTGAGAATCTAATTAGAGGAGACACGGACAAAAGCTGATATTATAATAGATTGTCTCTAAGCTAGCAGTCGGATTGAGCCAGGAATGTAATTTATCTTTCTTAATGCAACCTGGATATTAAAAATGTAATTAAAATGGTAAAATGATCTGATCAGAAATAGCCACCTAGTGGCAATGGAACATTATTTTTTTCATTTCTTTTTTTAAATGGATTATGAAAGCACAGCATAATGTACAGTACGAAAGGTAGGTTTCCTGCTGCAGTGAAGCTGGGATCTCACTGAAACCATGCATGGCATTCTTTGTTTCCATATTCCTGAAAATGTGTTCTGCTGTTTCCAATGTGTATTTGTGTATATGGTATATATGCATATCTACGAGACGAATGCAAATAATTGTGTCTCTTCTTTAACGCCACAAGAGGATTAACACGCTGGTTACCAATTAAAAAGGGAAGCATCGCAACATGTTAATATTGACATACTGCCTTAATAAATGACTGGGGGACTGATCTTGGGAATCGTCTTTTCAATTTTATGGTTTTCTTATTTTGTAGTATGCACTGTTATTTAAATGTCCTGTATTAAAATGTTGCATAACATTGTCCTTGTTATGGCTTGCCGAATGTAGCAATAATTGGCTCTGCTAACAAGGTGCGATAATCCATGTTTTTTCTACTGTATGAAATGACAGATTAGATTTTGCAAAGCCTTGCTGTTTCTTGAAAATGTGTTTAATGGACAACATCTTCAAACTGTACAGTACTAAATGGTTTATGAATGCATTTAACCTCATTAAATTGGCAGTTTTGAGGCTCGACCTGTCGGTACTGCTGTAACTGCTGTAATTAATATGCAATTTGGCTGAATAATGTTGCACAAATACTGTGTATGTAAATTGTCTGTCTATGCTGTGTATTTATCCTATTGTATAATTATAAATGGACCAACATGGAAAGTGGTGCGAGATTTTCCGCACAAAGTGTGTGTATATGTGTATATTTATATATATATATATATAGTATATATTCACTCGTGCACTTATTCTGTATTAAGATTGTGAAAGTGTTGTGTTAATGTCAAATACGGTTCTGATAAAATAATCTATTGGTATGAAATTTACATAACACAGTCAATAACAAATGAAGTTAGGCTACTGTTTGTAGGTTTCACAATGACAAGGCTCAAACAAAACAGAATGTTGTCTTCGTGAAAGTCAAGTTGGAAAATACATGATATAAATGATAGCTTCATCCTATAAAAATATCCTCATTCATTAAATTAAAAAAAAATCCACCTCCTCTTACAAAGAATTACAATTAACAATCCAGTTCTGGAAATCAAAAGGCTAGATGATGCGATAAGCAGGCAGCATTAATGCGGATGTTTTTCATTAAATTCCCTCCCAGCATGTTCCGCATATAGAGTTGCAAGCAAGCACTCACACTGTTTATATATAGTGAGAACAATGCAAAAGAGAAATAAACGACAACTACTTTGAGCAGCCCATTGGCCCTAATCAGAAGCACTTTCGGCTAGAAAGAAAATGATTACAGGTTTTTATCAGGCTTTGGCTGGTTTTTCGCACCTTAGCAGGAAAGTCACCTTGCACCTTTATAAAGCGGATTATTTTATGTAATTATCTGTACATGTGTTCTCATCAGGCATCGGGCACAAGTCTATCACAGGATTCAGATTCAGAATAAGAAAACATCAAGGCCTAAGTACAAATATCATTACTATAATGGATTTTCATTTTCAGAGGCCATTAGGGAGGGGATTAATTCTGCCTTCTTTTATTGTATGCATAGTGCCGTGTTCAGGGTCGCAGTGCAATACTCCCTTTCCAGAAAATGCCAGTTAGCGCTAATGAAGGACACTTTGGTTTACCTTTGTCAACTGTTATTGTTATACTTTCACCATCAGCTAACCACGAGACGAGTGAAAATATATGGGCTGGTTATTGTTGTCATTTTTAAGGGAGACACTAATATTGCTGTTTATTGCAGCTTCGACTTAAGCCATTACCATATTATAGTCACCCCCCACCAGTGCACATGCTTTAAATGTGGTACAAATGATGCAGCTACACAAATTACACTTAATGAATCTCTTTATAGAAGAGCGAATACGCTGCGTTCATGGATTTTTTTTTCTTTATATGCAAAGGAGACTGAAATGAAATGATGCTGAGACCCGGGAGTATAGAGTACCGCTTTTTCTTTCAGATATCCAACATGGATGCAAAAACGTGATGAACCCAAACTGACATCTTATTTGAGGTGATGTTTTAAATATAGCCAATTTCTTGCTTAGGGATCTTTTTAGAATTGTTTAATCCAAGCCCAACTAATGTCATTAGGTTACATTATCCCTTTACCTCAAAAAACTTTGCAGCGGTACATCACACAAAAACAAAAAGATAAGACATCTTGTACAGTAAAAAAATAAATAATAAGTAGGAAATAAATTACGTTTTTAATATAAGCTTAAAACCCATGATGGAACTTCTTTATCTGTACAAGCTAAGCACCTTCAGCATTAGTTAGTGGTGTGTGAGTGAAGGTCTTGTGTAATAAACTGGTAATGAAACAAAAAGTTTTCCCAGATAGGCTGCAATCACTTTCAGCCAAGTGTTGGAATAAGCGGGTTTTAGAAAAGAAATGGATGAATGAATGCATGAAAAAATAAACAACGAGAAATATCAAATTAAATAGGTAGAGAATGACGAGTGTGGATCTGTTCTGTGATGAACTGGCATCTCATCCATTGCTGCTGTCTTCCATCCAGGGTATGCTAGGATTCCCTGTCAACTTCTATTTTATATAAGCAGATTTGGAAAATAGTTGAATAATAAGTTACAGTAGTGTCTTCAAGTTTAATTTGTTTCAGGGGGCCATTTGAACTCTGAATTGTTTGTAGTCTGAAACAAAATTTCCCCATTAGAAATAATGGAAAGTGAATTAATCCATTCCCAGACCGTAAACAATACCCTTTTTGATAAACAGCAAATACACATAATTTAAGGTAAAAACAACACAATTAAATGCCCAAAATAATAAATGAACATAAGAAAACAAAAAATAAAATACATAAATACTATATAATAAAATGATAATTGCATTTACTATACTTCGATATCTTAAACATGGCTGCCAGATCCACCACATGTGTACCGCTTTCATGTTTTGCGATGAGTTCGTTTTTCACCTCAATCTTCAATACTACAACCTTCCCCTTAGGCGTTGTTGCTTCTACACCCTTCTTAGATGCCATGGTTAATAGATAGCAGTTATATATATATAACCAAACACAACAAAAATAAATAAAAAAAGCACTGAAAACACACAGGCGTAAAGCAAGAGATGCTTTTACAGTGAGAGCAAAAGATGACTTGGGCGCACAACAGATGACGTTTACGCCTACTGTGTAAGGTCTATCTGTTGCTGCATTTTTTACACGCAGTTCGAACATAGATGCATCGGATTGAATTCCTCTAGAATTTAGCGTTTGCACTCTGGAACGTTCAAAGTTAGAATGATTCAAAGTATGATATGATCGAGTGTGGGTTTTTGTATGAATGTGTAGAACTGAGGTTGTATTCTGTGTTGCTCCTGCCTTTGGCATTATGCCTCCAGGATTTGTTCCAGTTCCCTTATTTGGAGTTAAAAGGTGTGTAAAAATGTTTATGGATGATTAGTAAACATTGTAATGAGAATAGATGGTACAGGATAGGAACAGTAAAATCAATATTGAAAAATACAAACAAATCATACCAAAGTGTGCAGAGTGAAAGACATGAAAATCAATAGAGAAGCTGAAATTCCTCCAAAGTTACGTTCATCCACAAAGCAATTTGCTTTTTATTCCTTTTAGAATGAAACACGATGACTTCCTTAGTTGTGCCACCTTATTTTCATTTGAAAATACAAAGGAACATTGCATATGTTCTATCTGATTCATCATTTTTTATATTTTTTTTAGAAACATGCATGGCCCCCCCGGCTTAATTTCAATTCCACACTTGCGTCTATTTCAAGCTGAAGGTACAGCACATATATTGCTGTAATGGTAGAGTTCCCCATCCTGTTGGGCATGAGGTGTAGGCAGGGCTAAAAAATGAACAAGTGATGCAGGATGGGTGTCAGGGAAGAGTAGTTGGCACACAAATCATTCCATGTTTCTAATTTTCTTAAACACCATTTTTCAAAGATCACTAATCCACTAAAATATCGAAAGTTTTCTACCTTTTTCAATTAGAGCCACACACAAACACAGGGATGTATTTGGGGCATGCATTACTGCTTTAAGAAGACAGCCCAGTAAAAAGAGAAGCATTTTAAGAGACAGGAAAGATGACATACAGTAGCTAGCAGTTCAGGAATTGATCTGTAAACCTCTGATTACATCTGATGGTTTTTGGTTTAATCCCTGCCTCAAATTCACTAGTTATTTTGGATAAGAAAGATTTATGTTTTGAAATTAGGAACACAGAAGTGTCAAGGGATAGTAGTACTATTCACTAATTATGATGCCGGAGAGTGAGTACATGCTGCACGTTGATTAGCACATGTAAGTATTTCACAGTAATCTGCACATGTGACAACTACGTGAACACTATGAACCAATGAACTAGATGATGCTGAGTGAGTCGCAACATTCTTCGGTGTTTCATAGAAGCATAACGTAACACAACATCTTCAGTTCCACTTAACTCATTTCAGGGTCACAGAAAACCAGAGCCTATCCTGGTGACATTGCGTACAATGAAAGAACCAGTCCATCACACGGTCCATCTGATTCACATGTCTTTAGGAACAGGACAAGAAACACAAGAAGAATAAGCAAAATCTAGATGAGTAATGACTGGGTGTGTAATTAGAACCATTTTGGACCATTTGATCAATGAAGGAACAGCTCTGTCCCCCACAACACCGTGCTACCTATTTGCAAATGTATAATAAAAAAATAAAGATTTAACTTCATAACTTTGAAAGTCCCTCCAGGTGCTGGTTTGTTGGCACAGTGGTTAACTCTTCTGCCTCACAGTTCCGGAGACCTCATCAGTTCATGTTCTTGGTGGTGCACTGTTAGTGTGATTTTTGCATTAAGTGTAAGTTCAGAGTATTGTAACAGGTTCTCAGGTAGATAGAAATACTATTTTTACCAAATGTTAATTACAACATGAGAACACATAAAAACACAGACAGGAAACAAAGTGGTTTGAAACCAATTAACATAAGTTAAGCCCAGGAATATCTATCCATGAATTAGTCATTGAACGTGTGTGTTTGGTTAACTGGCCTGGTATTAGAGAGTGAAGGTGTGGACTGGCTTACACGAACCAGCAACAGCGAGAACATAACAGCCATCTAGCTTCACCTTCACTGGCTTCCTATGTCTTACAGGATTATACATAAAATTCTATTCATTACCTACAAAGCTTTAAATGGCCCTGCTCCAGACTACATCAGTGACCTTCTCCATCACTCTGCTCCTGTTCACCCACTAAGATCCTCTGATTCTGGCCATAACCTGCAGTCTATGGGTGACAGGACCTTTAGCTGTATAGCATCCAGACTTTGGGATGACATACCGAAATGAATGTGATAAGCCAACTCCATTCATTCTTTTAAAAAACAACTTAAAACTCATCTGTTCAGGAAGGCTTTTATGTTAATCTAACATTCTGCTACTTCTTTCAGTTTACCTCTATGTCCACATGCTAAGGATAATTTTTGTGTGTTTTATATCATAAATTATATTATTTGTTCAGGCTTTTCTTTTTAGTAATGGATTTAGTATTTTGCTCTGGTGTATTGTCTTTTATTCTATTTAATGCTTTGTAGATCCTGTATTTATCTGCTTTGCTGTCCTAGGCAGAAAATATTTGTGTCCAATGTTACATATACTCCATTGTTCTTCCTGAGACGCTGTGAAGTGCCTTGAGCATGGGAAAGGTGCTATATAAATAAAATGTACTATTATTATTATTAATGGCTCTAATCTGTATTTGACAAGTTTGATGATGAGTCAACGGGATGATGGTGAGCAGAGAAATGTGCTACATACAGTAGAGGAAAATTTTTAAAAGGGTTTGAATTAATGTACAAGGAATTAGGCTTCTGCACCCTATGTGGCATTCTCACCACAAATGCTTTTTTCATTTCATTAAGATTTCATTTAAAGTGATTTTTTTTCGAGGTCAGAGTCTGTTTTTTTGGATAATTTCAGGTCTGGGTTCTCTAATAAAGTGGCAGTTGGTTTCAAGGCAGCCTTCTTGGCATGTTTTAAAAAGGTTAACCCTTTGACTGCCAGAAGAGGGAGATTGTTTTGTTACCACCCACTTGATTTACTGTAGCGGTACGGAAATTGGAATTGACTTCTTAAAAGTGGGTGGCACAGCTATACAGTAAGTGCTGCAGATTCATGGCTGCAGGCTTGAACTCCGTCTGTGTGGACGTTCCCTATCCACATCCTCAAAGACATGCAAAAGAAATGTAAGTTTGTGTAGATGGCAGCACCCTGTGATGGACTGGCACCCTGTCCAGGGATGACACATACTGCTGGAAGCCCAATGCTGCTGAGACAGCCAGCCACCTGTGACCCTTGAGTGTATTAAGTGAGTTTTTGACTGTTGTGTAATGTTTTAAAGGTAACAAGAATATTTATATGGGTAATACGTTATTTGTTTGTTGTAAATTATATTCATGTGTACTTTAAAAAAGCACCAAGAATGACTGGCTAATTTGGCAGTATGGCGCCATAATGGTTAACATTGCAGCCGCTTAGCTCCAGGGTTCAGATCTAAACTCTGAGTACTGCCAGTATGCAGTTGCATGATCAACTAGCATCCACATTAGCTGGTTTCCTTTCTCATCCCTTTCTTCTGGTATCTCTACATTAGCTTGGCATGGAGTATGAGTAATTGTGTGAGTGAATGAATGTCTTCTGGGATGAACTGGTATCAAGTCTGCCATATCTCACCATTCTGCTGAGGTGGACTTAAGCCAAGTGCCCCCGTAATCCATTAGTTGGAATAAGTGGGCTTCGAAAATGAATAAATCATTGATTGATCAAAGCAGGGGTTTGCAAAGTCAGTCCTGGAGAGACAAAGTGGCTGCAGATTTTTGTTCCAACCTCATTGCTTAATTAGAAACCAATTGTTGCCAATAATAGATCTTCTTATAGTTTTATGGCTTGTTAATGTGTTCATTCTGCTATGTCAGGTCATTCTTGTCTTCAGGGACATCATTCAAATGATTTGAAGTCCGAAGTGGATGAGTAATTCTCAGTCCTTCACTTTGTTCTCTTCAGTTTCCTTCCAAATATTTAATAAACCATGATAGTTCATGATGAATACACACAGGTATAAATGGAAACAATTTAGATAGAGAAGTGCTGGCTCCTATGTCATTGCATTGTTTTTATTACTAATAAGGTGCAAATTATTAACAGTGAACATAACTGTGTAAGACTAAAATAAGTAATTAAGGGTGGGGGCAACTGAAATGAACAACTTGAACAACAATCTTGTTAAAGGTAAATTTCACACAAAGAAACATAGACACTTGGAATAAGCTACCAAGCAGTGTGGTAGACAGTATGACTTTAGGGACTTTCAAAAGTCAACTTGATGTTATTGTGGAGGAATTAAGTGGATAGGACTGGTGAGCGTTACTGAGCTGAATGGTCTGTTCTTGTCTGGATTGTTCTAAAATTAATAATCGACTTCTCTTTAAGAAAATGGGTGGAAACAAAAACCTCTACGGCCCTTAATGTGACAGTTTTTCTGGGTAGGTAAGTAAGTATATCCGGCACCATATACAGTATGTTAATTGTGGTCTCCTGTGGGTGCTTTTGAGCCAAGCTCAAGACTAGATGGAACTTTATTTGTCCACAGGGAGAAATTTTTCTTTTTACTGAAGTTCTTTAAACAAACAAACAAACAAACAAATTAATTAACAAATAAATAGAAAATTACACTATAGTTTGGACATGCACCATGCATGTTGCTGCACCTGGAAAAAAATTAAAAGAAAGAAAAACTCCTGACTTGGCAGTCAATGTCCCAGTGAGGCATTATGCAGACATATTGCTGTTGGCATAAAAGAGCCCCAGCTGTGTTTCTTGACACACTTCTGCTGAATAATTTGTTGGCTGAAAGTCCTCAGTGTTGGTGTTTCAGACAGAGGATGTGAATTGTTGTTCATATTGGCATTGAGTTTTGTTTTAATTCTCTCCTTTGCTACGACCTCCAGGGGGTCCAAAGTTCATCCTATAACCGAGCCTGCCCTTTTAATTAGCCTGTTGATTTGGTGGGCCTCTCTTGAAGTGATGTTATCAGTCCAGCACACATAACATTGGAAATCACACTGGCCATCACAGAGTTATAGGAGATGTGAAGGTTGTCACTTCCCACAGTAAAGGGACACAGTCTCCCAAGAAAAAAAAGGGCCTGCTGTGCCATTTCTTATATAGTTCCTCTCCGTTACAAAGCCAGTCCAACAAGTCATTGATGTGGACCTCCATGTACTTGTAGGAGCGCACCACCTCTTCATCCACTCCTCTGACTAGTGACCGGACATAGAGGCTTTTTAGTGCAGCGAGAGTCAATAACCAGTTACTTAATTGTGCTGATGTTTAGTTGCAGAAGCTTCTTTCTACACCAAAAAACAAAGTTCTCCACCTGACTCCTCTGCTCGATCTCATCCCCTTATCAATACACCCCATAAGTGCAGAATCATCTGGGAATTTCTGCAAGTGACATGAACTGGTGTTATATTTATATTTTGGGGTGTACAGAGTGAAGAGAAAAAGAGACAGGACTATTCCTTGTGGTGCTCTAGTGTTGCTTACATCCATATTAGAAACACAGTCATTGAGTGTCAAATTATCCAGGGCACTGTAGGCTCACCCACCTGCATATATCTGAGCTTACCAATTAACAGGAATGGTTAGATAGTATTGATAAGCAGAATGAAAACTCAAATCTTTTATGGAATAATTTTACTGTGTCAGTAAGCATATTTGGTATCGATGTATTATTCAGACACTACATACATTCTACATGCTAGCTTACAACTGCTTGATGTGCATAATTCACATTGCATCTTGCATCATTTCTCAACATACTGTATGTATTCATGAAAATCATGAACATCAGCGTGGAAAAAATCATTTCCATTAAATAAATTTGCCTGCTTCTGGCAATTAATGCAGTTCACAATTTAATCAATAGTCAGTAATACTCATAACAGGACAATAACTTCTAGACTTTGGAAACAGATTTTCCAAAATAGCACCTCCACAACTTTAGGTTCACATCCCGTGCTCTTGCAAAATACGACTCCAGAATCAGCACATTGTATACATTCTAGGGGCTTGACTAGTAATGTAGTATAATAACGCCTACTTCTGATGGTACAAATGCCATCATGGGCATCACTGCTGCAACTTTTGTGTTGATAGATTGATAGACGCTGGAACTACACTCCACGCGATGCAGGAATGCTTCTGTCAATGCTACACTATTGAGTTTCTCTACATCACCTCTTCTGACATGGGAAATGCATGCAAGATTTCAACTAGATCAGGTCTCCATGAAAAGGGTGTATAACAATACATGAAAAAATATATAATGAATTAAAAATCGAGGATAAAGTATACAGAGGGGTGTATCTATGCATTAAAACAAAGCAGTTGCTTGGCTAGGAGGAACTATTAATTCATAAAATAAATGTGTAGGTGGTACCCTTGGCATGCATAGTGAAATTCAGCAACATAAGTGCTTTCAATTGATTTATTATTATATATACTCGTATATATACAGTACTGTGCAAAGGTTTTAGGCAGGTGTGAAAAAATGCTGTAAACAAAGAATGCTTTCAGAAATATAAATAATGATTGTTTATTGTAATCAATTTACAAAATGCAAAGTGAGTGAACAAAAGAAAAATCTAAATCAAATCAATATTTGATGTTACTACCATTTTCCTTCAAACCAGCATCAATTCTTATAGGTACACTTACACAAAGTCAGGGATTTTGTAGGATTCTAGTCAGGTGTCTGATCAACCAATTCTACCAAACAGGTGCTAATGATCATCAATGTCACACGTAGGTTGAAACACAGTCATTAACTGAAACAGAAACAGCTGTGTAGGAGGCTTAAAACTGGGTGAAGAACAGCCAAACTCTGCTACCAAGGTGAGGTTGTGGAAGACAGTTTCAAGTCATGGCAAGATTGAGCACAGCAACAAGACGCAAGGTAGTTCTACTGCATCAGCAAGGTCTCTCCCAGACAAAGATTTCAAAGCTGACTGGGGTTTCAAGATGTGCTGTTCAAGCTCTTTTGAAGACGCACAAAGAAACGGGCAACATTGAGGATCGTAGACGCAGTGGTCAGCCAAGGAAACTTAGTGCAGCAGATGAAAGACACATCAAGCTTATTACCCTTCGAAATCGGAAGATGTCCAGCAGTGCCATCAGCTCAGAACTGACAGAAACCAGTGGGACCCAGGTACACCCATCTACTCTCCGGAGAAGTCTGGCCAGAAGTGGTCTTCATGGAAGAGTTGCAGCCAAAAAGCTATACCTCCAACGTGGAAACAAGGCCAAGCGACTCAAGTATGCACGAAAACATAGGAACTGGGGTGCTGAAAAATGGCAGCAGGTGCTCTGGACTGATGAGTCAAAATTTGAAATATTTGGCTGTAGCAGAAGGCAGTTTGTTCATCGAAGGGCTGGAGAGCGGTACAATAATGAATGTCTGCAGGCAACAGTGAAGCATGGTGGAGGTTCCTTGAATGTTTGGGGCTGCATTTCTGCAAATGGAGTTGGAGATTTGGTCAGGATTAATGGTGTTCTCAATGCTGAGAAATACAGGCAGATACTTATCCATCATGCAATACCATCAGGGAAGTGTATGATTGGCCCCAAATTTATTCTGCAGCAGGACAACGACCCCAAACATACAGCCAAAGTCATTAAGAACTATCTTCAGCGTAAAGAAGAACAAGAAGTCCTGGAAGTGATGGTATGGCCCCCACAGAGCCCTGATCTCAACATCATCGAGTGTATCTGGGATTACATGAAGAGACAGAAGGATGTGAGGAAGCCTACATCCACAGAAGATCTGTGGTTAGTTCTCCAAGATGTTTGGAACAACCTACCAGCCGAGTTCCTTCAAAAACTGTGTGCAAGTGTACCTAGAAGAATTGATGCTGTTTTGAAGGCAAAGGGTGGTCACACCCAATATTGATTTGATTTAGATTTCTCTTTTGTTCATTCACTGCATTTTGCTGATTGATGAAAATAAATGATTAACACTTCCATTTTTGAAAGCATTCTTTGTTTACAGCATTTTTTCATACCTGCCTATAACTTTTGATATATATATATTATATATCTGTAACATAATATAACTGTTGAGAAAATACTGCCTTTTTGGCATTTTTACACAACTGTGCCGCATGAAGGAGATTTGCTTTTGTGAGTGAACAGAAATTTGCTGATAACGTCTGCCAAAGTAGAAAATCCTCCTTAAGAGTTTGAATGACAGCCCTTTTTCTGTCTGCACACCTCCAAACATGCTGTCACTTTTGGTCGTCCTATTCCTTCTATGCTCCCTCTAACAGCATATCCCCTAAGAATTATAATACCACCATTCATACAAAAGGTAAGATTTACACCAAGTCTTTTATGTTGCTTGAACTGCATTGTCAGATAAACCATAACAAAAATATCGATTGTCAACGTGATGATTGTGATAGTGCAGCCTTCCTTGATGTTTATGGTAATGTGGGAAGCGTTAAGTTTGCCACAGCATGATTTAATCAGCCTGATTGCAGGAACTGTTATGTCTTTATTTATTTATTGACTTGCCCTTCACCTCCACTGTGCAATCCAGAATACAGAACTGGCTACCTTTAGGGTGCATATTTAAATGTGTTATGTAGATCACTTTCCTGACACACTCCAGGACACATTCATTAAGTTGTCAATATGCATACAGTTGCAAGTATTTATTTAGCAGGCAAAGTTGCCTACAAACTACAAGTGCATCAGGACACAGACCAGAGCAACCATATCAATGCTAAGGTACAATATCAGCTGCTCATAAAATGCAAAAAATTAAGCATATTAAATGCTAAGCATAGTCAAACTTAAAAATGTAAATGTTTTTTCCCATAGCCTTAGGTTTATATTGCAGCCTGCGTACTGTCTAGATGTAGTGGGCATATTCTCCATTTAGTAATGCAGGTTTTCTTTGTTTACTTCAGTTTTCTTCTGTGTCCTAAAGAAGTGTGAATTTGTTGACTGATGACTATAAATTGTTAAAACATGTAAGTATGCAATGTGGGCAGTAGGGGGCATAGCAGCATCCCTAACCCCAGAAACAACTGCACAAAACCATGTTCCGGGTGCAAATAACAGTTTATTAACAAGGAAATACCTCTTAACAGGTTTCTCTTCTCAGTATACAGTAGAACAGTCCACAGTTTCTCTGCCCTGTGTGTTTCACTCCTTCTTACACTCTTCTCAATGAGCCTTGTCCGCCTTCTCCCGACTCCAACAGGATGGCTTTCTTTTAACTCCGGACCCAGGAGTACTTCCAGAGGTTAACCCATTGCCTCCGGGAAGCACTTCTGGGCCAGGCCAACAGTATCCGACAGCTTCCCCTGGAGGTCCCCACAGAACCCGGCAGGGCAGGCGCCTAGGACCACAACCTTCATTTTGCTCTGCGGGTGTCTATAATGGGACTTGCCAGATGGGAGGCTGCCATCCAGTGTACGGGGCACTAGCAAGCAGTCACCCACTGTCCTGACGTCCCAGGTACCCAAGCCCAACCAGAGTGTCTCTTCATGGGTGCTGGGATGCCAGCCCCATTGTATCTGCTGCTGCAGTGCTTTTCTGAGTCCATGTTCTGGCATGGAAAAAGGAATATCACTGCTCCCCAGCTGACCTTCCTTTCTCATGATCTCCTGGCCAGGCAGGGGAGTAGGATGCCAGTTGGTCCCTCACAACAGTTAGGTCCTGTATTTTCCATAAATACTGCATTGAAATAAACATGTTTGATGATAAATAGAGTAGATGAATGAATGAATTTTGCAAAACAAACTGAAGTGAATAGTGAAAACTAAAAGTGAAGTCATGTAATGTGACATTGGCTTTATCAAGAGTCCATGATTTGTATAGGACATTTCATGAAGGGGTGGCATTGTGGCCCAGTAGTTAGCACTGCATTCTCCCACTTCCAGACTTCTGGGCATGTCTGTGTGTTCTTCTATGGTATTCCAGTGTGTCTCCCATATCCTGCAGACTTGTGTACTGTATATACGATTAATTGTCAATTCTATATACTATGGATAAGTGTGTGTGTGTATGTGTGATTATACTGCATGATGGCCTGGCACCTTTGCTTAGGCTGGGGCAATGCGGCTGGATTAGAATGTGGCCCCTGCAGAGACTCTAATTTGGATTAATGGATGTACAGAAGGATATTTCATAATGAGTGCCATGACAAGGAGTTTTTACTTATTTAAGTGGTATCCTGGTCCTGATGATGGATTATTAGATCAAAATTTGTCAGTCGGTATTAATGATGTTTTTGTTTTTCACTTTTTTACTCTCAATGAAGTATTAATGTCAGGAACAGATACCAAAAGAAAACAATCACACTGTAGACAATGTAACTTTTTTAACTGTGGGTTAAATGTGATCTCTTTGTTTTCTTGGTTTTTACCTTCATTTTTTTGAATCTTCAGGTTTAGCATCAGATATAGCTACCAGAAGAATTATTTGTGTTGGGGACAGTAGAATACAGTACACTAGACTGACTCTGTGGTTTTCTGAAACAGCTACCAGAAGAATTACCCACTGTGGGTACAATTTATATGGCGGTACAACTATACTGTTTAGTTTTTCATACATTTTATTTTATTTTTATTTTAGGTAGTAGTATGGGTAGAAAAACTCATGTCAGTGAATTTTTTTTAATTGTATAGTTAACTCAGAGACAGCTACTGAAAGCAATATTTATCCTTAAAACAGATCAAGCAGTTTGTTCTCTTCATGTTAAATCTATGTTATAGTATATTAAACCGGATTTGACCAAATAATTTTTCCACTGTGGCATTTAAAGAAATATTACTTATTTCAAATGAGTATATTTATGAAAAATGACAACTACTGAATACTGTTCAAAGCAACAAGGAACCAGAACAACATACAGGATCATTCTCCAAACCACGTAGACTAGTTCAAGGTCACAGATGTATTGGTAAAAGGCCAGTCCTACACAGGGTGCCAGTCCATCACAGGAGATACTGACACAACCATACATGCATTTGGAGCTAATTTGGAATCACTAATCACATCAATCACATCTAGAGGAACCAGAGGGAATACATGGGAAATAATCAGGCATAGAATTCAAACACAGGAGGCTAGAGCTGGGCTCATATGTATCAGACATCTTAGACTTACTCTTTGAAATTGCAATAGAAGTCTGACTAGGATAACAATTTATCCTACCTCAGAGAAGGACATGAGGAATAGTTATGAAGCATCCTACTCCCAGTTCCAGCTAACAGTGAGAGTTGATGTCTGAGAATGAATGATGTTGTGATGCCACCCCTTGCCATAAGTTGACACTCAGGATGATGTTTTGTAGTTATGTACTAATGCCGAGCCTTTTCCATACTAACAATTATAATAATAATAATAATATTAAAAGCAGTAAGACAAGAAGAAGAAGGAAAACATAATAAAGTGGGAAGCTGTGCTAAGCTGCACTTAACTGCTGCCACTTGATCGCATCAACATCATGAATAATACTGCATCAAGCACAGAGACGGAAAGACCAAGACACACATTGAATGAGAATTAAGCCCGATAACAGGCACGTTTACAATACCATGAATGATCCATAGTTGTACTTTCAGTAGAATCACCTTCCTACTGTTTTCTGTCAAAAGTAACATTTTACTGAAACATGCCACAGCTATAAGTCATGTTCTTCCTTCCAGTGTTCTGTGGTGTGACGTTCTGTGTCCATCTCCATGATCCTCCATCATCGTCTATGAGGTGCTATTTATCCATTGCCCCAGGAACCTCCGCCTGCCTTCTTGAATCATCTTGTGCTTGTAAAGTTTAACACGAATGCCTCAACAGTTTGTGGAATGCAAAGCTTGTGTGACTCATCCAGACCTGCTTCTATGCTGGCTGTACCATACTGTTTTCTCCTATGACCACCTGAGTGCTGATACTGTGATATCACTTGTGATTCACATATGAATGTTCATCCAAACTTGCGGCAATAATCTTTATGTGCGTGCTGATTTGCATGAATGCAGTTTGCTTTAATATTAACTCGTGGAGTCAAAGGAAAATGTATGAATCTGAGTATTATTATCGTGTTATAAGAGCATTCAAATTTTAGTACAAAATCATTGGTTGTGACATTCCTGCTATTCATGATTGCTAATACAAAACTGCATTTTTCCTGCGGCCCAAAAAGTAATGTCACCAACACTTTAATCTCATCTGATGGCAAATGGCTTTTTCTGGCAGCTTCCAGTGTGTTAGAACAGCTTACAAGCTCTCCTAAATTCTAGTGAAGTGAGGAATAGTTTCTAAATTAGGAAAGCTGATAAAATGCTTTTACTCCTCCTCCTAAGAGTACAGTCAAATTTGTGTCACTTTGAACCATTTAGTATCAGTTTCCTATTCTTAGATAAATATGGGCATTGATATTAAAATTAAATCAACGGTAATAAAAATATAACAATACATACAACATTATTGGTAATCAGCATGGCAAACTGTGAATAAGAAAGAAATATAAAGTTACTTAGAAAATAAAAGAAGCGTAAGCAGTTAGTTTTTGTAATATGAAGACTAGTAAATATTCAGCAGTCTTTAAGAAAAAGATAACAGTGACCCAGATATTCTAATAATAATAATAATAATAATAATAATAATAATACATTTTATTTATATAGTACCTTTCCCATGCTTAAGGCACTTCACAGAGTTTAAGAAAGAATGGCAGGTTATACAGTATATAGCATTACAGTTCTTAAATGTAATATGAATCTAAATTCAACATTCTGTTGATTGACATTTGAGCTTGGGCTTGTAACTCATTGACAGCAACATGTAAACTGAGTGATTTTTTAAATTTACTTTGGTTATATTCTTGAATGAAAGTGCACATGTTTATTTGATATTTGGACTAAAGTCTTCACACATTTTACACTTCACTTCATTATTAGTATAACATGGAAAAAGTTTCTGCTTTAGGTAAGTGTTCAGCATTTCTTGCCTCACATTTCCTTTCATCCTACACTTACACAGATCGTTGTAGACACGGAGCACACATGAAATGCATGTATTCCAAATAACGATATACTGTATTATTTACCCAATAAAACTCCAGGCACCTCACACCATGATAAAGAGACTTGAGCTGGGAGAAGTGTGTGACTGACTTAAGCTCCGTGGTGGGGGTGAATGGGATAGCAGGTTGCTTGCTGCTTGTGCTGATTGACACATTTGCAAAACAAAAGACGCTGAAAATGTGGGCTGAGATTACAAGTTTTTTCATAGGCTTCAGATATTCTAGTGTTAAGTTGATCTCGAAGGGAATGGATTATAGAAGGAAGATATTGGATTCAATTTTACTTTGTAGTCTGTAAGCATCCCTAATCCCCAAAGTTTGTGTGAATTATTACATCTGATAAATTCTACTACCACCACTTTACTCCCATAATAAATTTTAGGCAGTTTAATTGCCTTTCTGCATTTCCTGTATGTGTTCATATCACTGTTTTGAAATGCAATGCTATTTGCCTTTAATAACTTCCTGAAGTAAGCAATGATTGACAGTTTCTTATTAGGATAAAAAAATTATTAGAAAGTGAACAAAATAAATCAATAAAGAATTTTCACTAAAAATCAAGTTGTATCCATAAAATAACTAAATAACAGCATACCTGTGACCCTTGATATTTAAAATGTATACACTATCTTTAAATAAAAGGAAAACATTTTATTAACTTCTGAATATATTTAGAAAAGTTACAAGACTAAGTATCCAAACTTTCGAGTCCACATACGTGCATACAAACGTACCTCTTTAAACTACTGAAAGCTAGAAGACACCGATTTTAGATTAAGGTCCTTTTGCATTGTATTCTGCATTTGACTTTTGGTTTCGTGCTTCTGGATTTGACGTATGGTTCTTTGTCCTTATTGGTGTTCTGGCCCTTGCCTGTTTAAATGACTTGATTTCTGCTTTCTCCTTCTTGCTTCTGTCCATCTCCTGTTTTTTTCTGCCTCAATACTGCATATCTTTCAATTTGTCCCAAGAAAAATGAAAGTCACAAAATTGAGAAAAGCACCTCTAGTAATAGAATATGTGTATTCTGCATATAGTTTAGTAGTCAAAACAGTGTACAATAATTAAACAAACCTAAACTGTTAAAAAATAACAACAGAACAATGATAATCCTTTAAAAGAATTCTTTGGAAATAAATGCGGTAATGCATGAGTCAAAACACACATTAAAAGTATTACAAGACCGGGTATTTTTATTACTAGCCTTCAGGCTTATTAATATACATCTTTGATTAGAAGTTTCCAAAAATGCGAGGGTCGCTGATGTTCAGAGATAAATTATGATTTATCCTTAAGCTGCTTCTGGACAATTACCGTGGCAGCCAAATAATGACGATAAAGACATGAGCTTTGCCAATGTCCCTGGAAACTATGAGTATTAACCATGGAAAAATACCAGAAGTACACAGAGTAAGCAAAGACCCCACAAGCCAGCTGCAGAAAGAAAGTTTTAACAGGATAATTGTCTGAAAAGACAGATTTGAAAACGGATTAAAAATGATAGGTAGTCTTAGGCTTTTTTCTATTTATTTAAAGTGTTCCCTACAGGCAGCACCCACACTTAAATCAGAACATGCACTTTCTCCAATTCTAATTTTGTTAATAAGTGGATTTATTGATTTAGACCTTCCCCAAAATGTAATTAACTACTGCATTTAATATTGTGTGAATAATACTGGCTGCACCAGATTAAACTAATATTCTCTGTGGCACCATAACGCATAGACTAACCTTTTATGCTGTTTTACAAAAAAGTGTTCTTTTTACTCCCATCAACACACACTTGAGGGTGCTGAATGTAAATCTAGCAACAAAAATGCTTAATCACACCCAGTTCTTATGACACGGTGGTTAAAAATGAAAAACAAACAATATTTTGGTGAAAAGAGTAATACAAAATGAATTATTTAGACTTGAAATATGATAAATTATACATACAGTTGCATGTAGTGAGAAGTCAAGCAAAATGACACCTTTTATTGGCTAACTAAAAAAATTACAATATGCAAGCTTTCGAGGCAACTCAGGCCCTTTCTTCAGGCATATTGTAATACAGAAACTGGAGTTCTCTGTGTTTATATAGACACTAGGACAAATAACATTGGAAAACCTTTAAGTGAGACATCTTAGATGTAAAAAATTAATAGTTTCTGTATTACATCTTGCCTGAAGAAGGGGCCTGAGTTGCCTCGAAAGCTTGCATATTGTACTTTTTAGTTAGTCAATAAAAGGTGTCATTTTGCTTGACTTCTCACTACATTCATAATGGCTAACACGGTACAACACCCTAGTACTACAGACATATAGTTGCATAATAATTACTTGCAACAAGTAGCTATTTAGTAGTTCTTTTCCTCGTATAATGTTCTGAAAGTGTTTCACAGTGGAATGTCCGAGAGATGTTTGCTAACCCAGACTGACCCCACTTTCCACTCTGATGTCTCTCCATCACAGCGATGTCTTGGTGGAACTTCTCTCCATGTTCATCAGAGACGGCTACCATGTTCAGTTTAACTGTCTGCCTACCTGTTACCTGTTCGAGAGAATGGAAGGATCAACCTGACCATTAAACATTTAAACAACAACGCTCTCTCTTCTGTGCAATAAAATGGCATCTTTCTATCCTTCTAAAAATAAATTCCTGGCTATTTTGAAGGAATAATATATAGAAAAAAATATATGGATTGAGAGCAAAAAACTTGTAGCAAAAACTTGATTTTGGGTTGATTCTACTGCAGCTCACCTTAAGAACGAGGAACAATGACATTTTTCAATGAGCATGAAAAATATGCCGTAAAACAAATGAATATTTTAAAAAAAAATCAACATTTTTTTTTTCAAAATGTTATTTTCCACTGAATCTGTCATCTTGCGTGAATGGTTTATGGTAGAGAAATTCTAAGTTCAGAAATGGATTCAGCACAGCTACATCTATAAAGCCCAGCATTTTTTCTGCGGGAGGATTTTGGTGCACACCAGTGTTATTCAAAGAAAAAGGACGCTTGATCTTTTCCTACCAGTTTCCTTTATCAATCTCTGCTGTGTGATTTCTTCTATAAAATTTGGGAAATCCTGTAGCTCAGAGCACACATCATAAATCCATAATTTACATCAACAAAGTCAAAAATACAAAAGGCCAACGTGAGATATCTTACTTTACATTATATTTAATACTAGCAAAATACCCGCGCTTCGCAGCGGAGAAGTAGTGTGTTAAAGAGGTTATGAAAAAAAAAGGAAACATTTTAAAAATAACGTAACATGATTGTCAATGTAATTGTGTTGTCATTGTTATGAGTGTTGCTGTGTTTTATGTATATAAAATACACACACACATATAAACATATATATACATATACATATACACATATATATACATATCTACATATATATATATATATATATATATACATATACACATCCACATATCAACATATATATATACACATATATACACACACACACGCTTTATGGGTGATGATTGTTTTACTCTTTTTATCTTTATTTTATTTTATTGTAGAATCAACTCCTATCTGCGCAGAGCAGGGCAGCCGTGGGCGGATGTGTATGGTGTATTCACTCCATGTTATCGTGCATTGCGCTGTCACTGGTATTTTGATAAAAGAATTTGAACAACATATAAGAAGCGTATAAATTATTAAACAGTAAAACATTAACATTTAAGAAGTAAAGTTACATTAAGTACTACTGCAGTGCCTTCGGGTATACCTCATTTTTTGTTTGCCCATTACATGCTTAAATGTATACATTTTTTGGTGCACCTACCCGAGAACACGCGACATATAACCGAGCGTGGGAGAAGCATGGATTTTAAACACGCATTGAGTTCATCTGCTGGTCTCCCTCGTGGAATAACTGGTAATGTTTGACTAAAATGTACAGCGAGTAAAACGACATCACCTCCTATTTTTTTTTTTTTACGATCTCTGAGATCTTGCTTTTTTCGGTTCAAGGCTTCATAAGCTCTTTTATGTTGTATGGTGTACTTATCACAAACCATCATCTTTGAATGTTGCAAGACTTTCTCCTTGTATGTAGATCGGGGTAATTACATTCATTGCATTCGTAGTCTGAATCACAATCTGATTGTATGGGTGGTTACCTGGCACTGTAGGGTTGCCACCCGTCCTTTAAAATACGGAATCGTGCCGCGTTTGAGAATGAAATTGCGCGTCCCGTTTTGAATCAATACTGGACGGGATTTATCCCGTATTTTTTTTATCATTTTTTTTTTAAAGCAGCGTCTCATGCAAATCATCCCACACGCATTTTATGAAGATGCCTCCTTTCCTACTTTTGATTGGGTAATACTTGATGTCATCGTTAGTTTGATTGGTGTTTTTAACTGTCCAGTGAGGAGGGCGTGTCTTTTAAGTAGAGTCTGCAAAATGTTGGCACTGAGATGTGGCGTCAGCGCCATAGTTCAAGCCCCTAACGTTGCGGTCAGCAAGTCGGCTAACATCCGCCATGTGCCGTCTTTCAGTTGCGAGAAGCAGATCATAGAATGGTTGAAACTGTTGCCCCTAATGTTACGCCACGGCGTGTGGTTCGTTTATACCTCGTGTCTTCTCATTAAACTTTTATCTGGCGAATATGTTATTGCAATCCGCAGCGGGAGCGTTTCTATAAACTTAATTTAAACTTACAGTTCACACCGTGCTTTGTTTCCCTTATGAACATGCTTGTATGCTTAACTCGCTCCGTTCTCAATTGTTTAATTAATTTTTTGCTCTTCGCTGTTTGCGGCTGTTCCTCCATTTCCCCCTACTTCGTTCTTTTATCTCGCGAATATGTTATTGCAATCCTTAACGGGAGCGTTTCAATAAAGTGATTGAAAATAGTTTAGCATTTACCTTTTTAGTAAAAGGCGAGCTTTTAAGCCTGAGAAATCACCCCGTAAATGCACACGTTTAATTGGACATGTGTTAATATGTATGGTTACACAGTATTAAAAGACAGTGAACAACGTCAGTTACCTTTCTTCCCGCGTTTGATAAAAGGTGAGCTTTTAAGCCTGAGAAATCACCCCGTAAATGCACACGTTTAATTGCACATGTGTTAATATGTATGCTTACACAGTATTAAAAGACAGTCAAAAATTAACGTCATTTACCTTCGTTCCCGCGTGTGACTCGTGCTGTAAATGTCTTCCTTGTTTTTAGTTCACGTGATTACGTAGGAGGCGTGATGACGCGATACGTGACTCCGCCTCCTCCATTACAGTGTGAAAAAAAACAAAAAATTTGTTCCAGTTATGACCATTACGCTTTGAATTTCGAAATGAAACCTGCCTAACTTTTGTAAGTAAGCTGTAAGGAATGAGCCTGCCAAATTTCAGCCTTCCACCTACACGGGAAGTTGGAGAATTAGTGATGAGTGAGTGAGTCAGTCAGTCAGTGAGTGAGTCAGTCAGTCAGTCAGTCAGTCAGTCAGTCAGTCAGTCAGTGAGGGCTTTGCCTTTTATTATTATAGATACATATTTGTATATCTACATATATATACACATATATACATATACTTATTTGTATATCTACATATATATACACATATATACATATACATATTTGTATATCTACATATATATACACATATATACATATACATACATATCTATCTACATACATACACATATATCTATCTATCTATATATATATATATATACACATACATACATATCTATCTATCTATCTATCTATCTATCTATCTATCTATATATATATATATATATATATATATATATATATATATATATACAGTGGAACCTCGGTTTACGACCATAATTCGTTCCACAACTCTGGTCGTAAACCAAGTTGGTCGTGAACCGAAGCAATTTCTTCCATAGGATTGTATGTAAATACAATTAATCCGTTCCAGACCGTAGAAACTGTATGTAAATATATACATTTTTTCAGTTTTTAAGCACAAATATAGTTAATTATACCATAGAATGCACAGCGTAATGGTAAACTAAATGTAAAAACATTGAATAACACTGAGAAAACCTTTAACAACAGAGAAAACTAACACTGCAATAGTTCGCGCTATAGTGCTAGGAACCGCTCTCGCTAAAAACACTTTTTTTAATGAGTTTTAAGCACAGGGGAAAAAAGGAACATTTGAAAAATCCGTAATTTAATAAACCACCAAGAAAAGTAACACTGCAACAATGCAGGCTACGAACCGATCACCGGAAACATAACTGAAAACAAAAACAAGCCTTCTCTAACTTATGCGTCCCTCAATCGCTCTGTGTGTGTGTGCGTGCGTCTCTCTTTTGCGAGCCTGGAGCGCTCCTGTGTGTGTGCGTGTGTCCCTCTCCGACCCCCCCCCCCCCCAGCCTGTGTGTGTGTGTGTGCGTGCGTCTCTCTTTTGCGAGCCTGGAGCACCTGTGTGTGTCTCTCTAGCGCGCGCCTCTCTCTCTCCCCCCCGCCTGTGTGTGCGTGCGTCTCTCTTTTGCGAGCCTGGAGCGCCTGTGTGTATTGTCACGCTTGGGTCACAGATTTGCACAGAGACACAGGAGGTTGTAGAAAAAAAGGAACTTTATTCAAAGCACTGCAAACAAACATTTGTCTCTTTTCAACAGTTTAAACGTGCTCCATGACAAGTCAGAGATGACAGCTCCGCCAGGAGCACAGATTGTCTGAGAGAGAAAGATGGAGAAGCAAGCAACCAATTTAACAAACTGAAAGAAGCCCGTGCAGGCTTTTTAAGAAGGCGGAGCACCGCACGAGAGGCATATTACGCGACAGAGCCGGCAAGAAGGGAAAGGAGGAATGTGAAGGTAGTCTGTCCATGTTTCTTAGGGGTTTTCCCAGGGGCGTCTGTATTCGCTGGGGGTGCGATCAGCTTTGCAGCTCACAGTGTGTCTGTCTAGAGCGCTCCTGTGTGTGTGCGCACACGCCTCTCTCGCGCGTGTTCCTGTGTGTGTGTGTGTGTGTGTGTGTGTGTGTGTGTGTGTGTGTCTACAGCCCTCTGTCTCTTGCGCTGCCTCTCTGTGTGTGTGTGTGTGTGTGTGCGCGTGCGCGTGCTCTCTCTCGCTCGCTGCACAGGAAATGCACAGGGAGAGAATGAACATCAACAAACCGAAAGGGAACCTGGCTTGTTCGTAAACCGAGTGTTTGGTCGTGAACCGAGGCAAAAGTTTGGCGAACTTTTTGGTCGTAAACCGAGTTGTACGTATACCGAGACGTTCGTAAACCGAGGTTCCACTGTATATATATATATAGCTGATTACCCAGTGGATTCGCTCACTGAGTGCAAGAGAAAAAAATAAAATGTATGTATAAAATAAGTTTAATTGCCAAATTTATTTTTCCACAAATAAAGAGCACTTACAATAACATAGAAATCAATATAAACAACATTAACATCATTATCATTTGAGAATATGAAGTAATATATAAGAAGCACATTGCATATAAATATAAATTATTAAACATTAAAATGTTCTTCTATAAAACGCTACCGTGGCTATTCGTTTGTCTGTCCAGGATTTTAAATCAGCTGTAGCTCGCAAACCGTTTCACCTATTGACTTGAAATTTGTTACACAGATACTACGTCACGTCTACTATTCGCTTTCCCACACATATGAACACATATATATATATATATATATATACACACATACATATACACACACATACACATATATACATATACATACATAGTGCGTTGCAACACGGGCTGTGATTGTTACATGGGAGGGAGACGACAAATCACAGCTTCCCGCTTTCTAATCGGGCTTGTGATTGCTGCTTTGACGGATGCCCAGATCCCACAGTATTTCCCCTTAGGAGAGGCGTTAGGCAAGTGAAATTGAATAGCGGTGCTGCAAGTTATTACTCTTTTTATCTTTATTTTATTTTATTGTAGAATCAACTCACAGCTGCGCGCACCAGTGCGTGCGTGGCGGATGCGTACGGCTGACGTTTTCATTGTCTACCACCTTCGCTAATCATTCTTGAGGCAGATTGAAGACTTAAGTGCCAGCTTAACTGAAAAATTAAAGAAAACATACTAAGTTTTAAAAAAAAATGAGTTTTAACGGGAAAAGATGCCGACGAAAGAAGAGAAGCAGCGGGACGCTAGGGTCAAGAGCTGCTCATTAAGCAGCAAGCGCATCAACCTCTGAGCAAACGAATGGTAAACGTACAGAGAAAGAGGATAAATACTATGAATGGTCATGTCAAGTGTATTCACTCCACGTTATCGTGCAGTGCGCTGTTACTGGTATTTTGATAAAAGAATCTGAATAACATATAAGAAGCGTATAAATTATTAAACAGTAAAACATTAACATTTAAGAAGTAAAGATACATTGAGTACTACTGTAGTGCTTTCGGGTATAGTACATTTTTTTGTTTGCCCATTACATGCATAAATGTATACATTTTTTGGTGTACCTACCCAAGAACACGCGACATGACCCGGCAGTTAAAAATGTATCGCTCCAGCAATTTTAACTGTGTTACAAAGTCATCTAATATGGTATTGCAAACGGCAGCGGGAGCGTTTCTATAAACTCAATTTAAACTTACTGTTTACACCGTGCTTTGAAGATGCATAGTATGCGACATGTGTTTCGCCGTAATTGTGGGCTCATCAGGAGTACACAGTCACTGCACTCCCTTACGGGAATCGATCCTCGGACGTAGAGGCGAAGCCCCTAACGTTGTGCCACGGCGTGAGGTTCGTTCATTTGACAGCATGTAGATCGGGGTAATTACATTGCAGGCATTCGTAGTCTGATTCACAATCTGATTGTATGGGTGGTTACCTACCAGGTAACGCTTGTGGTTGGTGAGCAAGTCGGCTAACTTCTGCCACGGTGCCCTCTTTCAGTTGCGAGAAGCAGATCATACAATGGTTGAAATAGTTTAATATATATAGCAAAATCACCGCGCTTCGCAGGGGCGAATATGGTATTGCAAACGGCAGCGTTTCTATAAAGTTAAAGTTACGGTTTATACCGTGCCTTGTTTCATATTCTTTTCCTACCTTATCAATTGTGTAATGTGTTTTTTGAAGAGGTTTGATTCATGGAAGTGATCACTCCTGCTGCGTTCAGTCACTTCACGTGAGCCACTGTCTTGTGTGATGTTGCGATGTCCACGGGTTTATTTAATGTTAGCTAAGACCCGGCAGTTAAAAGTTTCTCGCTACAGCAATTTTAACTCTGTTACAAAGTGATGCAAACTCTCGTTTATACCTCGTGTCTTCTCATTAAACTTGTATCTCGCGAATATGGCATTGCAAACGGCAGCGGGAGCGTTTCTATAAAGTTAAGGTTACGGTTTACACCGTGCTTTTTTATACCTCGTGTCTTCTCATTAAACTTGTATCTCGCGAATATGGTATTGCAAACGGCAGCGGGAGCGTTTCTATAAAGTTAATTTAGACTTACGGTTTACACCGTGCTTTTTTATACCTCGTGTCTTATGAAGATGCTTGTATGCGTCACTCACTCGCTTCTTATTGTTTCGCTGCCTTGTCAATTGTGTAATGAATGTTTTCTTCTGCGCTCTTTGGGGCTCCTCCTTCTTTTCTACGTACTGAGTTCACAGTCAGTTCACGTGATTACGTGGGAGGCGTGATGACGCGACACGCAACTCAGTCTCCTACGGCCATCTTGCTGCCTACCATTACAGTATATGGACAAAAAAGAGGTTCCAGTTATGACCATTACGCGTATAATTTTGAAATGAAAACTGCCTAACTTTTGTAAGTAAGCTGTAAGGAATGAGCCTGCCAAATTTCACCCTTCCACCTACACGGGAAGTTGGAGAATTAGTGATGAGTGAGTCAGTCAGTCAGTGAGTGAGTGAGTGAGTCAGTCAGTCAGTCAGTCAGTCAGTCAGTCAGTCAGTCAGTCAGTCAGTCAGTCAGTCAGTCAGTGAGGGCTTTGCCTTTTATTATTATAGATACTGTATTTAGAGTTGTGGATCAGAGATGTGCTGGTCTATAATATTGTTCTTTTAACAAGTGTGCCTGCTGGGTTCAGAGTGGACACCACAGGACTTTTTATTTTTGTGGATTTTACTGTTTATGTTTGTAATGGGCTACAAATAGCAGATTGAAATAGCCTTGTCACCTTATGTATTTTGTTTGCATATTATTGTCCTAGACAAGGTGTGCCGTTCTGGTGTGTCCCATGAAGTCTGTCCGACGAAGGGGAATTGGTGTCAGGATTTGACAGTCCTTTGAGCTGTGCATATGGCACATCTTATGACCCCCATATTTGTACCAGCAATGTAGCCAATAATTGCAAGATTAATTTCCGTCAATCACTGTCTGTGGTGTCGTTCTGTTATAGTAGTTATATGTTTTGTATGAAAAAACATGTACAGAGAATTGATTTTACTACCTAAAGTAGTCAGTCTTACATTATTTTTGTTTTTGTTATGTTTTATTGTGGTTTCAATAATCATATGCTCACCAATTTGCCTGTTTGGTGGGAAATTAATTTGTTCATTAAAATCGGAAGATGGAAGCAGAATGGTATAGTTACTTATGTTAATTCAAACTCAGCTGGTTAGCCTGGTGTTTTTACACTAAATAGGCTGACAAGGTTGCAGGGATACCTGGTGCTGTCAGGTGGAGCTCTAAAACGATGGACCAAAGAATTCTAAAGGCCCAATCCCAGCTCCGAAAGTGTTTCCCAGATTAAAAGGATCTCATGATTATAATCTAGGTGAGACTGGAGTAGCTGGCAAAGGCTCACTTAGCAGGAGAAGGACCCGCCAGTGTTGCATACGGAGGAGGGAGGAATAAAGGAGTCACGGTAAGTTTTTTTAATTAGGAAAAAAGACCAGTTCTACACCTGTCACACTTTGGGGCTAGACAGGTACATTACTGTTTAGGCACTAATTAGATATTTTGCTATTGTCGTGACTTATTATATAATATCTAGCCCACATGTTTTAATAAACTACCTTTGTTTATTTACGTCAGCCTAAATGGTTGTTTTTATGAGTTTGGAGCTTTTCTATAACACCCTCTAAACACCATAAACTCATTAAATAAATGAATATAAGAAAATATAAACAAAAAAATCTATTCATAAAACAAACGGCAAAAACACTAAACGCCACGGAATGGACTTTGACTGGTTAATGCATTTTCATCTCTCTTTACAATCACTGGATGCTAAGCTGAAGTGAAATGTCTGGAAACAATATGTTTTCAGCTCTTTCGCTCTTATTTCACACTTCCTATGGGGACCCTTCCAAGTATATCCTACCCCATTATTCTGTTGCCGGTTTCAATAAAACACTTAGACTAAGTTTAGTATTATATTGTGGCCCAGTGCTGAAGAGGAGAGCTTGACGCCTGGGTCATATTCCAGCTAGAAATTTAAAATGTGCACTTAGACAAAACACCATTATGCATTGCTTTTAAAAATAAATACAAAAATCAGAAATTATTCCTAAATTTAACATATTTGTTAGATATAATGAATGAGTGCATGTGTTCATTTTACATACTTACAGTTTAGGCATATATTATATATTATATAACCATCCATACATTTTTGGTGCTTATCCAGGTCTGGGGTAGGGGGCAACAGACTAAGTAAAGATGCCCAGATACCCACTTTCCCCACCACCTCCTTCATCTCCTCCATAGGTAATTTCAAGGCATTTCCAGGCCATCTGAGCGATATAATCTCTCCAGTGTGCAATGGGTGTGCCCTGAAATCTTAGTTGGACACACTCAAAACAACACATAAGGGAGGTGTCTAGGAGGCATCCTAATCAGAGGCCCAAACCACATCAACCAGCTTTTTTCAATATAGAGGAGCAGTGGTTATACTTTGAGCTCCTCCCAAATGTCTGCACTCCTCACCATCATATCTCTAAGGCCTGAACCCAAGCAACCTGCAAAGGAACCTCTGTTCTGCCATTTGCATCCATGCTCTAATTCTTTTGGTCAGTAACCATAATTGAGGACAGGGATACAAATCAACTGGTCAATCGAGTGCCTTGACCTTCCATTCAGATCTCTCTTCACCACGACTGACCTATACAATGCTGCTCCAATCCACCCTTCTTTCCTCACTTGTAAACAAGACTCTGAGATACTAAAACTCATCTGCTTAAGGCAGCACCTCATCCACAACTTCAGGAAGGCCCACTGCCATTTTCTGAATGAAAACCATGACCGCTTCATACTCAGCTGTAAATTGCTGCAGTGCAAATCTGAGGTCACAGTCAGAAGAAGCCAACAGGGCCACATTATCTGCAAAAACCAGAGACACGATACCAAGCTAACCGAATTGAACTCCCTCTGCTCCTAGGATGTGAATAGAAGTTAGAAATTATGTCCATAAAAAAGTATGTGTAGAATTAGTTTTAAACGGCAACTCTGATGTATAATGTTTGTGGTAGTATATATATATATATATATTGTGACAGATAGAGGGCGCTGTCGTTCTCTTGAACCCTCTGACTTGACTCCAGACACCAAGTAAAAGTTCAAATATTGTTTTTATTTAGACAATAATATGCACAAAGCACCCTCCACTCCACAATACTCATAAATCACCAATACACTAATCAATACAATAATCCACACTCCCAGACGCGTTGCCACTCTTCCACCCAGCTCAGCTAAGTGTACTGGTTTCCCAGAGTACTTTATATAGTCCATGACCCGGAAGCGTTTCTCTCTTCTGTCCATGTGATCATGAACACTTCCGGGTCGGATAAAAAGCTCCTTTCTTCAACCCGGAAGCACGTCGTTTCTTCTTGTCATATGATCACTTCCAGGTTATAGGGCATGTAAGAGTCCGACAGCCCCCTTACAGCGATTCCTGGTGGTCCCCATGGTACCCAGCAGGGCTGTGCATATAAACTACTAAGTCCATGAGGCCCTGCTGGAACTTGGGGAATGTCCATGTTGTCGTGAGAGCTCCACCTGGCAGCCTGGGGATGAGGACCGGAATATTTAGCTGGCCACCCACCACAATATATATATATATATATATATATATACTGTATATATATATATATATATATATATATATATATATATATATATATATATATATACCTCACTTTCTAATGATGTGCAAGAATTGCCCACAAAAAATTACCAGGAATAAAAATGAGCTTAGGCAGAAATAAACAACAGAGACCTGCCAACAGTCATCCATCTATACATACAATACAGTACATACATGCAAACACCACAAAATACAACATAATCTACCACATAAATTTAACTGATTAGACAATAACAAATGTTATTGTTGCACAGAAAAAATTATATATTGTGTTGTATTAACAAACTAGCACAGTATTAACAGTCCAATCATCATCAAGTCTAGTGGCTTATGGGATGAAACTTTGATGGAATCTGGCAATTCTGCACCATATAGTTTGGTACCACTTACCAAAGGGAAGATGGGCATTATGGGGGTGAGTGTGATCTCTGATAATGTTGTTGGCCTTATTTGTGCAGCATTTGCTGTGCAGTACCTCAATGGGGGGGAGAGATGTACCAATGATTTTGTCAGTTGGTCACCACTCTATGCAGTGCAGTCTCCAAACCAGGCAGAGAAGCAGGTGGTCAATACACCTCAGTAGAAAGTGGTGAGAGTGGAACGGAGAAGGCAAGCTCTCCTCATGCGCTACAGAAGCATAGTCACTTCTGTCCTCTCTTGACATGGGCAGCAATGTGTTTGTTCCAGGAGAGATCATTTGTTACTTTCAAGAACTTTGTGTTCCTGACTGACTGCACAGCAGAGCCGTTGATAAAGATTGGAAGGTGGGTGGCATGGTTCTTCCTGAAGTCAAGTGTTTCCTTTGTTTTATTGATTTTCAGAGTCAGTTTATGGTTCTTGCATCAGTCCACTAGCTGTTTAACCTCCTCTCTAGAAGCCATCTCGTTATCAGCACTGATAGGGCCTATCATCGCTGTGTTATCTGCTAACTTCATGCTATACCTGGCATGGGTCATTAAGGTGAAGAGTAATGGACTCAAGACATAGCCTTGGGGGGGACCAATGATGAGAAGGATGATATTCAATGTATTGTTTCCAAATTGGACTGACTGGGGTCTGTCTGTCAGTAAGTTTAATATCCAGGTGCGAAGAGGTGTTTCCAGGCCCAGGACAGCAAATTTGTCTACCGGGAGCTGAGGTATAATTGTACTGAATGCACAGTTGAAGTCTAAGAATAGCATCTGCACAAATGTGTCTTTAAATTCCAGATGTGCCAAGCTTAGGTGGGGTGCAATAATTCTGGCATCATTGGTGGAGCATTTAGGACAGTAAGCAAACTAGGGGGGGATCCATTTTGGGGGAGGGTTTGAATATTATGTGGGCCCTGACCAGTCTCTCACAACATTTTATTATAATGGGAGTGAGTGCTATGGAAGTATAGTGATTGGGGCACACAATCGTATATACACACACACAAGTTTTGAAGTGTTTAGAAGTATAATCTACAAACATATGGATAATTCATTCCAAAATGTATATAGTATATACAGTATACATACACATTTTATTATATAGCTTACATGTTAACTGCAAAATACTCCAGAAATTCAATAATAATAATAATAATACATTTTATTTATACAAGGCGCCTTTCAGGGAACTCAAGGACACCGAACAACAATAAATAAATAAATAGATAAATAATTAAATAAAAGACACAATTATAAAAAACTTAAAACATCAGAAAATCTAGAAATTAAAACCAAACAAAACCATTATAATCAGGAGGAAAAAGAAAAAGCCATTTTAAACAGATGCGTTTTAAGTTTACATTTGAAGGATGAATATGATTTGATATTTCGGAGATCCGCAGGCAATGAATTCCAGAGCTTGGGAGCAGAACGGCTGAAAGCTCTGCTCCCCATGGTGGTTAGACGGGCGGGAGGAACAGTCAGATGGGTGGAGGAAGAGGATCTAAGGTTACGGGATGGAATGGCAACATGAAGAAGGTCAGACAGATATGGAGGGGCGAGGTTATGGATGGCCTTAAATGTTAATAGTAGAATCTTAAAATCAATACGAAACTTAATCGGGAGCCAATGAAGCTGCTGCAAGACCGGAGTAATATGGTGAATAGATGGGATTTGAGTGACGATACGTGCTGCAGAATTCTGGACTAACTGAAGCTTATGAAGAGATTTATTCGGGAGACCAAAGAGGAGTGAATTGCAGTAGTCCAGCCGAGAAGTGACAAGACTATGAACAAGAATGGCAGTGGTGTGAGGAGTGGGGAGGGGGCGAATACGATTAATATTACGTAGGTGGAAGTAAGCAGACCGGGTGATGTTATTAATGTGAGATTGGAAGGATAGAGTACTGTCGAGGATGACACCCAGACTCTTGACCTGAGATGATGGGGAAACAACAAAGTCATCAATAATAAGAGAAAGATTATTGGTTTTGGATAATGAAGATTTTGAACCAATGAGGAGAACCTCAGTTTTGTCACTGTTTAATTTGAGAAAATTCGAAGAAAACCAGGATTTAATTTCAGCAATGCAGTCAATAAGCGAGGGTGGTGGAAAAGAGGAGGTGGGATTACCAGCAAGGTAGAGCTGGGTGTCATCAGCATAACAGTGAAAATTAATGTTATATTTGCGAAAAATATTGCCAAGGGGAAGAAGGTAAATAATAAAAAGAAGAGGCCCCAGGACAGAGCCCTGGGGCACACCAGAGGTAACAGCGGTGGGTTTGGATGTGAAGGTTTTAAGTTGTATGAACTGAGTGCGGCCTAAGAGGTAGGATCTAAACCAATCAAGTGGAGTGTGAGTAATGCCAATCAGAGATAATCTATTAAGGAGAGTGGTATGACAAATAGTATCAAAGGCCGCACTCAGATCAAGGAGGATGAGAATAGTGATTAGACCAGAGTCAGCAGCCATAAGGAGGTCATTAGTAATTTTAACAAGTGCCGTTTCTGTACTATGAAGGGGGCGAAAACCAGACTGGAACTTTTCATATAGATTATTATGAGATAAATGGGTGTGAAGTTGGATAGCTACTATTTTTTCAAGAATTTTGGAGATAAAGGGCAAGTTAGAAATGGGGCGAAAGTTATTGAAATTAGTAGGATCAGCACCAGGTTTTTTTAATATTGGGGTTATAGCAGCAGTTTTAAAAGATGAGGGAATAATACCAGTAGTGAGAGAAGAGTGAATGATGGCAGAAATGAGAGGGACTAGAGAGGGGAGGCAGGCTTTAACCAGAACTGTAGGCAGGGGGTCCAGCTGACAAGTAGATGACTTGGATTTGCAGATGAGATCTGAAATTTCAGAGGAAGTGGGAAGCTGGAAAGAAGAGAAAAAGTGAATAGGCGAGTGTAGTTCAGAAGGAATATAGAGAGGATCTGGACCAAGGTGCTGATGTATCTTTTGGATTTTCTCGTTGAAAAAAGACAAGAGAATTACAGAAAGCAGTTGAGTAAAGGTGAGATGGTAAAGAGTCTGGAGGTTGTGTAACATTATTAAGTAAAGAAAACAAAGTCTTGGTGTTACCTGTATTACGAGTAATTAACTGAGTGTAATAATTAGACTTGGTTTGAACTATACAATCCTTATAATAGAGAAGATGATTTTTATACATCTGTTTGTGGACAAACAGTCCGGATTTTTTAAACAACCTTTCAAGTTGCCTGCCCTTAGCTTTCAGAAGCCGAAGTTCAGGCGTAAACCAAGGGGCAGAAAAAGAAAAAGAAACAGAACGGGTTTTTTAGCGGAGCCAGAGAATTAAGAATATCATTAAGACAGGTGTTATAATATGAGACCAGTTCTATGGGAGTGGATAAATTATAAAAGTCCATTTGGGAATCGATTCTAGAAAACAGCAAATTCAAGTTAATATTCTTAATGTTGCGAAAGGCTATGAGACGTGGAAGCTTAGGAACAGAAAAGGTAAGTTTGGCATTGAATGAAAGAAGAAAATGGTCGGTTATAGTGAGTTCATCTGCTGTGAGATCAAAAGGAACAACACCAGAGCAGCAGATCAGGTCCAAGATATGTCCTTTACAATGAGTAGGAACATCAGTGTGCTGCTGGTATCCAAAACTCTCCAGGCAAGATAAAAAGTCTCTAGTGAGAGGGATATTGATATTGTCCAGATGTACATTAAAATCCCCCAGCAGAATTATATTTGGGGTAATTACAGATAAATGAGTAAGGAAGGTAACAAGATCGTTCAAAAAATTGTTGTTTGACTTAGGAGGACGGTAGACAGTTGCAATAATGGTAGGAACTGGGCCAGACAGTTGACACACAGTCGATTCAAAAGAGCTAACAGCAGGAGCAGACAACGGCAGGACTTTCCACTCCTTGCGATAAATAATCGCGACCCCTCCTCCACGGCCAGAGGCACGGGATTGACAAGTGTAAACAAACCCCGGGGGGGGTGCATTCATTAAGTTGTGAAAAGTCTTGAGGTTGTTGCCAAGTCTCAGTTAAACAGAAAATGTCAAACTTACGGTCAATGAGGAGATCCTGAATGAGATGTCCCTTGCTCGTGAGTGAGCGGATGTTTAGTAGACCAAAGCTGACAATGTTGCGGTCGCATTTGACAGTGGTGTTAGTCGACCTAGCTAAGCTGGCCAACACGCTATGATCAACGTTCCTATCTGTGTTGTGTGGAGGGTGCCGAAAATCAGACCAAAAAGAGTTAATTCCTTTCGAGACGTCCGTTCGGAATCTCCGACGAGACCCACGGTGGATGTATCTCCGACGAGGGAGAAGTATGACGTCCGGGTCGAAATACAGCACCGACAGCAGAGGCACAGACTGGAGAAGACGCAGTCGAAGAAGCTCAGCAGCTGGATACTGGAGGAGGCCAGTCGCAGGTTGGATAACGAGCGACAGAAGACTCCAAACAAGCATTAACCAGGCGATTATCCTACCAGTCCACATTGTAGGTGAGGAGGCCAGAGGCAGCTCAGACGTCCAGAGAATAAGCCGGTAAGTTTCAAACGAAACGGAGGTTAGGATGAAGCTAAATGCATACACAGCATATACAGCCACGCAGAGATGTCAACAAAATGGCAAAAAAAACAAACAAATACCCACAAAATCACATAGTCTAGTTACCGGCGAGCAGCGGCGACCAGTCCCGCCAGCGTTCACTCAAACCGGAGATGGATGGATGGTGAAATTCAAGTCGCTATCAAAGGATCTACTGTAAAATCTTCTCTTGCTGCACTTTACATCACATCAGCTCATGGCCCGAATTTGGTCACATACTTGTTTGTCTGTTGGTAATCCATTAATAATGACCCATATGGTGAAAACCAAACTAGAAGAAGCCTTTCATCTTTATGTAAAGTTTTCCTGTTTAGGCTACTTTCTGGTCAGATGTTGATCATTGCCACCTTTTTCGGAAACCTGAAGTTAAATATAATCAGCTTATGAGATGATAACTCTAGTTCTTTCCATATTTCTGCACATTTAATTACTTAATTTTCTATTGTCAGCATCAATTCCTCTAAACAACACAGAATTTGGGGGATTAAACTTTTTGTTTAAGAAACATAAAGGATACCTTTGATTAAACAAGGATTTCACAGTAAAATGTAAAATCCAATGAAGTTTCTCTAGGAGCTCGCAAACTCTAAGGCAGTACTGAATGACGTTTTTATCTATGAAAGCATACAACATTTAAGGCTGCAATTAGGGACCAGGGAATCTTGAATAAAGTGCCCAGTCATGTAGTTGAGGCAAACACACTGACAGCATTTAAAAACCATCTGATTGAGATGTTTGTACAAGTAAGTTGTTAGCTAACCAAACAGTCTTGATGGGCTGAATGGTTTCCTCTGGTTTTTAAAATGTTTTATGAACGTATAATGTCTCAATGATTAAAAGATACCCATAAACATTTTGTTTTACTTCTGTTAGTGTCTGTGTTGTCCAGAAACTTGAGTAAAGGTGTACTCCTGGTGGTGATTAACACACTACGCACACTGAGCAAGATCAGGATTGTCTGACATAAGGCATTATATTTTTCTTTATAGCAGGCTGGGAAACCATCCAGATCTCCTGGACATGGGGTTAGAAGAGCCCATAAAAAGCAGCTGTTGACCACTTTATCTAACTAAGTGATTTGCATGCCATTTCTAAAATTTCAACCCACTAACATTATGCACAATGTTAATATACCCAGTCTTTTTTGCTTTATATAAATGTCAGATTACTAATTACACATGTATCATGGATAAAGTTTAATTGACAAAATAAATAAGTGAACTTTACAGTGTAAGCCCTGTCTGTCTGATCTTGATCTACTTCATAGGCAGAAACACTGCTTTGCTTACACTTTATACTAAATCAGACAAACTAATGTTTTGTAAGTGAAATAAGTTTCTTTCCAAAAAAAACTGTACTGTGTCAGCATGCCCGTGTCGATCAAACATAGGAAGCTCTGCTGTCTACTACTTCTGAGTTTACGCTGTAGGAAGGTAAGTAAAGGCTGTTTGCTGCTTGTGCTTATCGACACATTTACTACACAAAAGATGTTGATGGAGAGGTGCGAAGGGAGTTAAGGTGGGCTGGGATTACACGTTTTTTCGTAGGCTTTAGTAATTTTAGTGTTAAGCTTCCCTCTTCACTTGTGATTCTTTCCTCTTTGCTTTCTATTCTTTTGATTATATTCTCTCCTAAACTTAATTTTTGCTCAGCTTTCTCATTTGTCCTATCATAGTATTTACCACATACATTTTTTCCAGACTAGCTGTCCTCCGTGGCTCGCCCACATAGTAGTGAAACAGGACAAACTTTAAAAATCAATAAAAAAAAAACAAATGTAATTCTGGCCAAGTGGAAGGTAGGTACACTCCAACGTCAAATGTTGGCACTGTATCTGATTGTGTTCAGCTCTGACCGGAGAGTGTCCCCCACTTGGGGAGAAAAGCACATGGCTGTGATATCTCTGGCAATCGGCAGCTACACTCTAAACCACACATAGCTCTGATCTGACTCTCAAAAATGTCAAACGTTACTCCTTAACAATGTGTAGATAATAATGTCTGTTGAACAAACAGGTACTGCTAGCTAAGCGGAGGCAAGGTATGCTCCAACACGTGGCAAGAGGTGGACAGACTCGAACGGAGGCTGGTGTGTGAGTGAGGAGGGCCCCGCCCCCCTCCCCTTGGCCCCCAGCATCTGTCTTGGATTCGCGCAAATAAATCAAATCAAAAACCCAGTCTGGGTAGGCCAGATAGTATATAATAAAACAGTGGGTGGATGGCACAATACTATATCCATCACAAGTACATCTCTGTGATGTTTGGGTCATTTTGGAATTTGGACCAGAATGCCCACTTTTTGTAGTTTATATATGCTAGGTGTAAGGGGAAATAATGTAGAATCAGCTAAACTGTTGTAAAAGGACTTGGACTGAATAAAGGCTAGGGAAGATTTGAGGGTCTTGAAAATTAAAATAAATATATGTAAGATAATACTGTATGAAATAAAAATGTTAGATTTGAATACACAACGGGAGGTCTGAAACTTGAAAGTACATCTTATGAGAAAGATCTAGGAGTCATAGTGAACTAATCACTATCTACATCCAGACAATGTGCAGAAATAATAATAAGATATGGAATGTGAACCTCAAGGGAGGTTACGCTAAGTTTTATAATGCAATGGTGAGGCCTTACCTGAAGTATTTGCTGCAGTTTCAGTCTTCATATTAAAAAAAGACAAAGCAGCACTAGAGAAAGCCCAGAGAAGAGTAACTATGCTGATTCCAGGACTGAGAGGTATTAGCTACGAGGAGAGGCTGGAGAAGCTGAACCTTTTCAGTTTAAGCAAAGAGAGATTAAGAGGTGAAATGATTGAAGTGTTTAAAATTATTAAAGGGATATAGTAGAGTACATCCAAGCTGTTACTTAAAAAAAAAATCTTCATAAATGTTAGAAAGGTTTGTTCATGCAATGAGCCATAGACACATGAAATAAATTACAAAGTACTGTGGTGGAGAGTAGGAATTTAGGGACCTTCAAATCCCTAAGTTTTTGAGAAGACTTATTTGCATAGTTTATGGCAGCTGTTGGTTTAAAATGGTTTCTTCAAAAAGAACATGTGATTCAACAAGAAAATGGGGACATGGTTAGAAACATGTTAAGGGCAAATTCTGCACAAATGTTAGAACATTTATTTCAAGCAAAAAAAACGTAGTCAGATGGAATAAATTATCAAGTAGTGTGGTAGATGGTAGGACTTTAGAGATCTTCAGATCTTGACTTGATTTTATTTTAGGCTTATCAGGTGAATAGGATCGACAGGCTCACTAGGTTAAATCGCCTGGTCTTATCACAATTGTTCTAAAGTTCTGATGTGTCATGTCAATTTTTGGGGGGCTTCTAGTTTTCTGCAGTTTATAAATGTAGTTTTATTCATTGGTAAGTATATATTAATGTGAATGTGAAATTTGTGCCTTTAAACTGTGGCAAACTAGTGTTCAGTCTCGAACAAGATCATTCCCCTATCCTTTTGTATCTAGAAAGGGCCCTTTACACCTCATAGCCTGAAATTGGATACATGAAAAGGTGGATGTCTTACTCTAAAAGACAAGCAGAATAAAATCTATTTAGTCTTGTGCAGAGAAGGCTGCATGTGGACATAACTGGGGTCTTTGAAATTCTCAAAGCCATTGATGTAGTAGATTAAGTGGAGAATCACATACCACGTACATGAAGGCACCCATAAAAATAAATGGGAAGTGCATTTATGAGTGAAGCCAGGAAGAACTTCTTTATGCAAAGAGTTGTGGGAGTCTGGAGCAAACTACTGAGACATGGGGTTGAAGCAGAGACCTTGACAACCTTTAAGGAGTATCTGCATGAGATACCGGGAAAGCTTAGCTATTAGCTAAACAAATGAGCTTTATGGACTGAAAGGACTCCTCTCATTCTTATGTTCTTATGTTTTTATAAAGAATGTGCACAAAATAGCTTTCCATTACTGTACCAGTGTCAATGCGTATTCAAACCAGAGCTGGTTCCTTCTTTACATTTGTTCATGTGAGAATAGGTTCGGGCTCTCTGCAACTCGGTACTAGAAGATTCCATACAGAATATCAATGAAAGGACTGATTAATTTTTGACATTTAAATACATCTGTTAATAGGATGGCATGGTTGCAAAGTGATTACTCCTGCTACCTCATGGATTCTGCATCCTAGGTTTGAATTCCATACCCAGCTGTTGACTGTGTGGGTTCTCCTTTAGGTATTCTGAGTTTTTTCCCAGATCCTAAAGATGACCAAGTTAAGTTAACTGAACAATACAAACTGATCCTTTGCACCTGTGAGGAGAAGCGGGACTGGTGCCTGGTCCAGGGTTGACTCCTGTCTTGCTCTCAATGATGCTTTGATGGACTCTGACCCCACATGACCCTGATTTGGATTAGCTCGTCTTGAGAATTACATTATTTTCTATTTATTGATATTATCATGTCATTTAATTATTTTTATTTTAATATGTGTTATTTTTAATAGTTTATTCTCCTTTGGGATATTAGAGGAATTTTAATTTATCATAAATTGTTTTTTATCTCAAAGAGAGAAGAAGCAACACTCATTTGCTCCAAACAATTCCCATGACAGAAGAACTCTGTAACAAAGTTAAGAGTGTAATAACGCAAAAAGGAAATCCAATTGATTACAAAAGCATTCATGTAGACAGTTGTAAAAGAGTTACTAGTTAATTGTATTGCACTTTTGAAATTGATGTTAAAGGTTCAATTAATTTATTCTAATTATAATTGTGGTTACATCCTGACTGGCGCAGTTAGTTGCTTCTATCCCAGTTTCATTCTCATTCTGGGTACCTTCTGTTTCTAACTTTTGTATTCTCCTCATGTTCATGAGTTTTCTTTTGGCATACAAAAGTTGACTGGCAAGTCTCTAGCGGTGGTAATGTTGGTCAAGTTAAATCAAGTCAAGTCAAGTTTATTGTTGTGTGTACAAGTACTAATGCAGTTTCTGCTCTCATCTTTAGAATGTAGGGGGAAGTCCTAGGAAGAAGTCTTACATCACTTCTACCACATTGGCCGCTAACCCCCTCCCTTCCAGTCCTGCAGGTATATAAACCAACTCTGGAATGGATGTTGATGTTCATTGAGCCAACTTCAAGAAAGAACTGACCTCCAACACCCAAAGCTTAAGAGACCAGAGGGCCTTATGCCTAGATGCAAATGCTTAACTTTGCTGTGGAGCCCCAAACCTTTTTTAGATTCATTTTGCTCACTTTAATCTTCATATATAATACGCTACCGTGGCTGTCCATTTGTCTGTCCAGGATTTTAAATCACCTGTAGCTTGCAAACCGTTTAAACTATTGACCTGAAATTTGGTACATATATACTATGTGACGTATACTATCCGCTTTCTGGGTGATGACTGACCTCCAAGGTTATTCCTCTTTTTATTTTATTGTAGAATCAACTGTCGGTAGCGGCAAGCAGGGCAGCTGTGCAGCACATGTGTACAGGTGCCGTTCTCATCCCTGCCACCTTCGCTGTCACCTCCCCTGTCTGTTTGTATCTTAAATCATTTTTGAGGCAGATTGAAGACTTAAGTGCCAGCTTAAGTGAAAAATTAAGGAAAATGTATTACGTATTTGCAACACAAACACCTACTTAATCAGTTTTTAATGTGAAAAGATGTCGATGAAAGAAGAGAAGAAGTGGGCTGCTAGGGTGGAGAAAAGAAAAGCTGCTCAGGAAACAGCAAGTGCATCAATATCTGAGCAAATGAATGCTGAACGTTCAGAGAAAGAGTATGAAAAGTATAAATCAAGTGTATTCACTGCATGTTATCATGCAGTCTGCTGTTACTGGTATATATATATATATATATATATATATATATATATATATATATATACACATATATATATATATACACATATATATATATATATATATATATATATATATATATATATATATATATATATGGACGCAAAGGTCTATGATACGGTTTGCATATTAGCAGCTGGAGGTCCACAAAGGGAGAAGAAACGAATCACGTATCACAAAGTAGTTTTTATTCCAGAGCTTTCAGCCCCTACCAGGAGCCTTCATCAGAGGATAATGCTTAGACATACAAGAATCAAAGGCAATATATATCAAAATTAGGTGGGTGGGGGGAGCTGGGTCGGGGGGTGAGGGTATTGGTCATAACGTTTTATTTATTATGAATACAGTAATCCCTCCTCCATCGCGGGGGTTGCGTTCCAGAGCCACCCGCGAAATAAGAAAATCCGCGAAGTAGAAACCATATGTTTATATGGTTATTTTTATATTGTCATGCTTGGGTCACAGATTTGCGCAGAAACACAGGAGGTTGTAGAGAGACAGGAACGTTATTCAAACACTGCAAACAAACATTTGTCTCTTTTTCAAAAGTTTAAACTGTGCTCCATGACAAGACAGAGATGACGGTTCAGTCTCACAATTAAAAGAATGCAAACATATCTTCCTCATCAAAGGAGCAAACAAATCAATAGGGCTGTTTGGCTTTTAAGTATGCGAAGCACCGCGGCACAAAGCTGTTGAAGGCGGCAGCTCACACCCCCTCCGTCAGGAGCAGAGAGAGAGAGAGAGAGATAGAGAGAGACAGATAAAAAAATCAATACGTGCCCTTCGTGCTTTTAAGTATGCGAAGCACCGTTCAGCATGTCGCTTCAGGAAGCAGCTGCACAAAAGATAGCAAACGTGAAGATAATCTTTCAGCATTTTTAGACGAGCGTCCGTATCGTCTAGGTGTGCGAACAGCCCCCCTGCTCACACCCCCCTACGTCAGCGCAAGGGAGAGAGAGAGAAAGTAAGTTGGGTAGCTTCTCAGCCATCTGCCAATAGCGTCCCTTGTATGAAATCAACTGGGCAAACCAACTGAGGAAGCATGTACCAGAAATTAAAAGACCCATTGTCCGCAGAAACCCGCGAAGCAGCGAAAAATCCGCGATATATATTTAAATATGCTTACATATAAAATCCGCGATGGAGTGAAGCCGCAAAAGGCGAAGCGCGATATAGCAAGGGATTACTGTATGTTCTTCTTAAGTTTGCTTATGCTGGGTTTATGTCCAAATGTCTGTTAATGGCGTTTTTGACTGATAGCCAAGATTCAGCCATTTCTCTGGCACTTTTAGTATTGGCCTTAAATCTTACTTGTACATTGTCCCAGTTAAATGCATGTATATCATGTCATGCATGCACACCTGAGGATCACCATCCAGGCTCTTCCTAGAGGGAGTACTGCCGCTATCTTGTTCCACAACCTTGAGAAAACTACCCAGTGAGGGTAACTGAGCCCATCCCTACTGGTCCCAGGGTTTCAAAAGGATGACAACCCAGAAAGAACCATCACTAATCATTGAGGCTATGAGTCTGATGAACCAGCAGCAGAGCCGAGTTTTTACAAAGCCAATCTTTTATGTGAAAATTGCTATTTTTGTTGCTCTCCATGCCATCAAGTGTTACTTTTTGTTTAAAAACTGCAAGTAAATAGGGAAGGCCCTGTTGGCACACCAAAATATTCTACAGTTGCTAACCTTCTCTCACTCAGATGAGTGTAGAAGGCCGGCAATATATATAAACACACAATAGTAGAATTCTTATGACTAAATGTTCAGCAATCTTATGACTTGTGGGTAGAAATTGTCCCTGAATCTTCTGGTGTGAGTGCCAATGTTCTTGTACCATTTGTCAGAAGAGAGAAGTGAGGAAAACAGCTGTGCAGGACGGCGGAGGTCTTTAATTATCCTGTTTGCCTTTCTAATGCAGTGTTTATGTGCTGAATAGTGTTTGAGATGTTCACCTTAAGAATTCCTTTCTCTTAGAAATAATTCTTCTAAGCAAAAGTATACATGGGAATATGGGTTTATTTATGTTAAGTGCATTTCTGTGCAGTATAATGTTCCTGATCATAGTAATTATTTATTTCCTGTTGACGCAATGTTGTTTTGTTTTTCATATCAGCACTGCTATGTTATCATTCCCATTACTGCCACTGCATGTTATAATCATCAGCAGAACGCCTTAAATACCAGTGCGGCATTCGTATCCATGACTTAATAATAATAATAATAATAATAATTCATTACATTTATATAGCGCTTTTCTCAGTACTCAAAGCACTATCCACACAGGGAGGAACCGGGAAGCGAACCCACAATCTTCCACAGTCTCCTTACTGCAAAGCAGTAGCACTACCACTGCACCACCTGGGAGGACTTGGATAAAAAACTCACACTTACATTTTGTGAATTTCTTTCACAAAATTTTTGTTTCTGAAACCTTCGGTTTTCCACCTGACTTTGATTTCTGGCTTGGTTTCGTCTTCTCGGTTTCAACTAGTTTCTGATTTTGGCTACATTTCATCTGCTGGTCCTCTTCCAGCCTTCTGGCAGAATAAATAGAGGTCAGCCTGCGCTGGTAATGTTCAGTGCAGCCTTCACCACTTTCTACCATGTCATACGTTCTTGAGTTGAGCAGGTGCTGTGCCAGAATGTTATGCTGCCAGAGAGGAAGGACCCTACTCTACACATGTAGATGTTTGTGACAAGAGATGAAGAAATACGCAATTGCCCACAGACATCTGAGGAAGTAGAGGTGATTGTAAGCCTTTCTGGCAAGAGACAAAATGTGTTGTGCTCACTTGAGTTCAAGACATTTAAAGCTATTCGCTCTTTTAATAGAATCCTACAGCAGATTGGTTTCCAACGCTGGACTGTTTCTTGCCTTCCTCCCCATCTTATCAGGGCAGGCTTTGGCTCCTTGTGTCCAGCAGACTGAAAACATGGGTTCAGAAAATAAACGGAAGGACGGGTGGATTGATCAATTGAAGATATGTTAAATTTAATTTACCATAGCATAGTACTCTATGATCTTCATGTGGTTACTTGATCAAGAAATTTTGAAAAGCTTTTCTGCAGTCATTAAAAGCAGCAGGTTATTAATAATTAAAACAAAAATACAAGCTGTGATTGACTGCAGGAAGAATGAGAATAACAGATTATTCTAAGAAATTTTTGTTTTTATGTTGAGAAACTCCAGTGGATCTCGATGCTGTAATTACAAACCAGAACAGCCCAAAGCAAATACATTTTACTGGAATTTGTAGATTCCTGCCAGAATATATTAGAAAAGAAGGTAATCTTTATTCAGAAAATAATTTAATTAAAGATACATTTCGCATGCTTTTGACAAAAAACACAAAGTGTGGCTTGCAAATGATTTCTTTTTTCCTCCTTTAAGATTCTTCAAAAACTGTAGGAAGAGAACACTTTAAAGATATGGGCTTCTTTGTTCTTTATAACCACAAGGAAATCAACTATCTTGTATAAAGTGGCAACAGGCTCATCTCTGATGTTATAAGTGAATAAAAGTTTTCATTTCAAACTTGTAACCCAGTTATCACTCCTTTATTAAAATAGTTCAAACTCATAAGGGTGGAACCTATTCTGTAAGTAGGAACCTACCATAGATGAAGTAACACTCCTTTGCATGGCACACTTGTGCCCAAACCCACAATTTACATGCCCAAATTAACCTAAAACTCCTCTCCATGAGGTGTAGGAGTAAAACTAAAGGACCCTGAGAAAAATCCACACAGACAGAGGAATACAGTAATCCCTTGCTATATCGCGCTTCGCCTTTCACGGCTTCACTCCATCGCGGATTTTATATGTAAGCATATTTAAATATATATCGCAGATTTTTCGCTGCTTCGCGGGTTTCTGAGGACAATGGGTCTTTTAATTTCTGGTACATGCTTCCTCAGTTGGTTTGCCCAGTTGATTTCATACAAGGGACGCTATTGGCAGATGGCTGAGAAGCTACCCAGCTTACTTTCTCTCTCTCTCTCTTGCGTTGACTTTCTGTGATCCTGACGTAGGGGGTGTGAGCAGGGGGGCTGTTCGCACACCTAGACGATACGGACGCTTGTCTAAAAATGCTGAAAGATTATCTTCACGTTGCTATCTTTTGTGCAGCTGCTTCCTGAAACGACATGCTGAACGGTGCTTCGCATACTTAAAAGCACGAAGGGCACGTATTGATTTTTTTATCTGTCTCTCTCTGTCTCTCTCTCTCTCTCTGCTCCTGACGGAGGGGGTGTGAGCTGCCGCCTTCAACAGCTTTGTGCCGCGGTGCTTCGCATACTTAAAAGCCAAACAGCCCTATTGATTTGTTTGCTCCTTTGAAGAGGAAGATATGTTTGCATTCTTTTAATTGTGAGACTGAACTGTCATCTCTGTCTTGTCATGGAGCACAGTTTAAACTTTTGAAAAAGAGACAAATGTTTGTTTGCAGTGTTTGAATAACGTTCCTGTCTCTCTACAACCTCCTGTGTTTCTGCGCAAATCTGTGACCCAAGCATGACAATATAAAAATAACCATATAAACATATGGTTTCTACTTCGCGGATTTTCTTATTTCGCGGGTGGCTCTGGAACGCAACCCCCGCGATGGAGGAGGGATTACTGTAATGTATGAATTCCATACAAACAACATATTCTACAAGATTCAAACCAAGAACTGTAGGCATCTGAGGCAGCACAGCTAACAAATGAGAAAATCGCCTGTTAAAAATGTTATTAAATCCATCTATCCATTTTCCAACCCGCTGAATCTGAACACAGGGTCACGGGGGTCTGCTGGAGCCAATCCCAGCCAACACAGGAAACAAACAAGGCAGGAAACAAACTCCAGGCAGGGCGCCAACCCACCGCAGATATTATTAAATAATAATAATAAAAACAATTTAATTTGTCCAGACAATGCCTTATGTGAAAGTTGGTCTTTTTATCTATTAGCTGCAATGAAAATTTTTAAAACATCTGCCTTCTCCTGGCATTCATGGATCCAGAGTCCAGGATTCAATATTGTGCACCCAGTTGTTGTCTTGGTTGAGTATTCAGCTTCTTGCCTCTTGGAACACTTCAATCATGTCACCTCTTAATCTGAGAAGATTTTAATCCTTTAACACTAGAATCCCTGAAGTCTGTGAAAATATTCATAATGGCGGGCCACCTGAATTTTACTCGTGCCTCCTCATCACTGGGTAAATTGTGCACCAATAGCGCCTTTGTTTTGCAAATGTGTCAATCAGCCACACATCAAAGCACGCTTGTTTCGTTATACCACATCTTTATTTGAAAACTAACAGTGTTAGATCATGGGGAGCATGAAAGTGACTGAGAGAATAATACTGATTAAAAAAAACACTAACTTTTACAAGTACCATAACTTTACACAGGCTGGTAAGACTTCAACTTATTTTTTTGGGGGTTTTATTCAGTATTGTTCTTGCATCAAAGCACACTTGTTTCGCTGATTTGTTAGAGACTCAATTCAAATGTACATTTTTATTATATAATAGGAACAATAAAAGCAGCCCACCACTCAAAGCACTTAATTCAGGGAGAACCCCAGATCAAACCAGCAACATCTCGATTAAGAAGCAGCAGTTCTTACCCCCTGCACCAGAGAAGCAGATATCTGTGAGATCACTGCGTTTTCACTGTGAGAGACGCAAACACACATGTATGCAAACATCTTTATTTCATATCGATTGATATTTGGGTTTCAGTTTTCGCACTTTGACAGGAACATGTAAATCAAACTATTATTCAAGAGTAAAACCTAAGGAAAAGAGAAAGAACACTTGCTTTGTTATGCCTTTTGTGAAGGTGTTTATTTGATATTTGGACTTCAGGCTCTGTGGTGGGTTGGCACCATGCCCGGGATTGGTTCCTGCCTTGTGCCCTGTGTTGGCTGGGATTGGCTCCAGCAGACCCCCGTGACCCTGTGTTCGGATTCAGCAGGTTGGAAAATGGATGAATGGATGGATGGACTTCAGGCTTCACACATTACCGTATATACTCATGTATAAGTCGGGTCTTGAAACCCAAAAAATTGATCATAAAATCAGACCCTGACTTATATGCTCGTTCAAAAATGCGACACTTAATTTTTTTTTTTATATCTTCTTGCCTCCTCCAATCTCACACCAGTTTCTCAGATACATCGAATTTTGTTGCAGCAGCACATTTACCAATTTCTTTCGCTACTTCAATGACTTTAAATTTAAAACCAGCTTCATATTTCCTTCTGATCAAACACTCCATCGTAGATAAGGGATGCTCTTATGATAAAGGTGTATGTGGGTGTGAGATACAAAAAACAAAACAGTGCAAATATTGCTTTGGAATAGTTCAGGTATCACGGTGTGGTCATGTAGGCACAATACATAGAAAAAAAGGTGGTTACTCTCTCAGGTGGATGTTAGCATATCATAATCTCTTAGACCAATAGCATGAGTTTTCCGCATTCGACTTATACAACCAACATTATAAAATACCAGAAATTACACAGTAAAATCAAGTCCCGACTTATCGGGAGAGCTTATCCGCGAGTATGTATGGTGTACACTATTACTATAACATATAAAAAAAATTCTGTTTCAGTTATGTGTTCAACGAAATGTCATCCTACATTTACACAGATCATTGTAGACACAGAACACACATGAAATGTATGTGTTTCAAATAACGATATATTATTATTCTATACAATTCCAGACACCTCACTCACAGATAACCAAATTTCAGCGGTGAGTATTTTGTGCCTGACTTGAGCTGCCTTGGTGGGGGATGGGATAGCAGGCTGCCTGCCTGCAGCCGATTGACACATTTTCAAAACAAAGGCACTATCAGTGCACAATTAACGCAGTAATGAGGAGGTGCGGGCAAAATTAAGGTGGTCTGCCATTACGAATATTTTTGCAGGCTTCAAGGATTCTAATGTTAAACTTTCCTAGTCATTCCCATAATTTATAGTATTAATCTCACATCTCCTGTGTGGACTTTCTCTGTCACTGCCATATATATATATATATCTATACATATTAATAAAAGGCAAAGCCCTCACTGACTCACTGACTGACTGACTGACTGACTCACTCATCACTAATTCTCGAACTTCCCGTGTAGGTGGAAGGCTGAAATTTGGCAGGCTCATTCCTTACAGCTTACTTACAAAAGTTAGGCAGGTTTCATTTCGAAATTCTACGCGTAATGGTCATAACTGGAACATATTTTTTGTCCATATACTGTAATGGAGGAGGCGGAGTCACGTATCGCGTCATCACGCCTCCTACGTAATCACGTGAACTAAAAACAAGGAAGAGATTTACAGCACGAGTCAAACGCGGGAACGAAGGTACAGTGGTGTGAAAAACTATTTGCCCCCTTCCTGATTTCTTATTCTTTTGCATGTTTGTCACACAAAATGTTTCTGATCATCAAACACATTTAACCATTAGTCAAATATAACACAAGTAAACACAAAATGCAGTTTTTAAATGATGGTTTTTATTATTTAGGGAGAAAAAAAATCCAAACCTACATGGCCCTGTGTGAAAAAGTAATTGCCCCCTTGTTAAAAAATAACCTAACTGTGGTGTATCACACCTGAGTTCAATTTCCGTAGCCACCCCCAGGCCTCATTACTGCCACACCTGTTTCAATCAAGAAATCACTTAAATAGGAGCTGCCTGACACATAGAAGTAGACCAAAAGCACCTCAAAAGCTAGACATCATGCCAAGATCCAAAGAAATTCAGGAACAAATGAGAACAGAAGTAATTGAGATCTATCAGTCTGGTAAAGGTTATAAAGCCATTTCTAAAGCTTTGGGACTCCAGCGAACCACAGTGAGAGCCATTATCCACAAATGGCAAAAACATGGAACAGTGGTGAACCTTCCCAGGAGTGGCCGGCCGACCAAAATTACCCCAAGAGCACAGAGACGACTCATCCGAGAGGTCACAAAAGACCCCAGGACAACGTCTAAAGAACTGCAGGCCTCACTTGCCTCAATTAAGGTCAGTGTTCACGACTCCACCATAAGAAAGAGACTGGGCAAAAACGGCCTGCATGGCAGATTTCCAAGACGCAAACCAATGTTAAGCAAAAAGAACATTAGGGCTCGTCTCAATTTTGCTAAGAAACATCTCAATGATTGCCAAGACTTTTGGGAAAATACCTTGTGGACTGATGAGACAAAAGTTGAACTTTTTGGAAGGCAAATGTCCCGTTACATCTGGCGTAAAAGGAACACAGCATTTCAGAAAAAGAACATCATACCAACAGTAAAATATGGTGGTGGTAGTGTGATGGTCTGGGGTTGTTTTGCTGCTTCAGGACCTGGAAGGCTTGCTGTGATAGATGGAACCATGAATTCTACTGTCTACCAAAAAATCCTGAAGGAGAATGTCCGGCCATCTGTTCGTCAACTCAAGCTGAAGCGATCTTGGGTGCTGCAACAGGACAATGACCCAAAACACACCAGCAAATCCACCTCTGAATGGCTGAAGAAAAACAAAATGAAGACTTTGGAGTGGCCTAGTCAAAGTCCTGACCTGAATCCAATTGAGATGCTATGGCATGACCTTAAAAAGGCGGTTCATGCAAGAAAACCCTCAAATAAAGCTGAATTACAACAATTTTGCAAAGATGAGTGGGCCAAAATTCCTCCAGAGCGCTGTATAAGACTCATTGCAAGTTATCGCAAACGCTTGATTGCAGTTATTGCTGCTAAGGGTGGCCCAACCAGTTATTAGGTTCAGGGGGCAATTACTTTTTCACACAGGGCCATGTACGTTTGGATTTTTTTTTCTCCCTAAATAATAAAAACCACCATTTACAAACTGCATTTTGTGTTTACTTGTGTTATATTTGACTAATGGTTAAATGTGTTTGATGATCAGAAACATTTTGTGTGACAAACATGCAAAAGAATAAGAAATCAGGAAGGGGGCAAATAGTTTTTAACACCACTGTAAATGACGTTAATTTTTGACTGTCTTTTAATACTGTGTAAGCATACATATTAACACATGTGCAATTAAACGTGTGCATTTACGGGGTGATTTCTCAGGCTTAAAAGCTCGCCTTTTATCAAACGCGGGAACAAAGGTAACTGACGTTGTTCACTGTCTTTTAATACTGTGTAACCATACATATTAACACATGTGCAATTAAACGTATGCATTTACGGGGTGATTTCTTAGGCTTAAAAGCTCGTCTTTTACTAAAAAGGTAAATGCAAAACTATTTTCAAGCATTCTATGATCTGCTTCTCACAACAGAAGGCACCATGGCTGATGTTACGTCACTTGCTGTCCAACCATAAGCTTTACCTGGTGGTTAACCGGACACTCACTTCACTCCCTTTTGGGAATCGAACCTCTGAGGTTTTCTTTTGTTCTTAATTAAAATTTAAAAGCGCTGCCTGTGTGTGTGTGCGTCTATCTCTCTCTCGTGCTGCCGGTGTGTGTGTGTGTGTGTGTCGCGCACTGTCTCGCTCTCTCTGTCTTGCTCGCCGCACAGGAAATGCACAGGGAGAGACTGAACATGTACAAACCGAAAGGGAAACTGGCTTGTTCGTATACCGAGTGTGTGGTCGTGAACCGAGGCAAAAGTTTGTCGAACTTTTTGGTCGTAAACCGATTTGTACGTGTACCGAGACATTCGTGAACCGAGGTTTCACTGTATATATATATATATATATATATATATATATATATATATATATATATATATATATATATGGAAGAGAAGGTCTGTGATACGGTTTGCATATTTGCAGCTGGAGATCCACAAAGGGAGAAAAATTAATCACGTATCATAAAATAGTTATGGAATAAAAACTACTACAGGACAGGAATAAAAGTCCTTTATGATACGTGATTCATTTTTCTCCCTTTGTGGATCTCCAGCTGCAAATATATATATATATATATATATATATATATATATATATATATATATATATATATATATATATATATATATATATATATATATATATATACACAGCAATTATCCACAATATTAAAACCACCTATCTAATAATGTGTAGCTCCCCCTTGTTTTACCAAAACAATTCCAACATATCTAAGACCTGGACTCCACAAGACCTCTGAAGGTCTTCTTTACAGATCCTTTAAGTCCTCTAAGTCTCAAGGTGGGATCTCCATGGATCAGACTTGATTTTGCAGCGCATTCCAGAGATGCTCGATCGGATATATAGATCTGGGGAATTAGGAGGCCAAGTCAACACCTTGAGCTCTTTCATACGTTCCTTAAATCATTCCTGAACAACATTTTCAGTGTGGCAGGGCGCATTATCCTACTGAAAGAGACCACTGCCACCTGGGAATACTGTTGCCAAGTATGGGTGTAAGTGGTCTGCAACAATTTTTACATAGGTTGTATGTGTCAAAGTAACATCCACATGATTGCCAGGCCCCAAGGTTTCCCAGCACAGCATTTTCCAAAGCAAATCACTGACTTCACTGACTTGCTTTCTTCCCATAGTGCATCCAGCTGCCTTCTCTTCAACAGGTGAATGGCACACCTTCATCTAGCTGTCTGCATGATCTACAAGAAAATCTGATTTATCAGATCAGGCCACCTTCTTGCATTGCTCCATGGTCCACAATTTTAGGTCACTTTCGTCAGTGGACAGGGGTCATTACGGGGACTTTGACAGGTCTGTGGCTTTGCAGCCCCATACACAGCAAGCTGCAATGCTCTGTATGTTCTGATATCTTTCTTTTATGGCCAGCATTACATTTATCAGCAATTTGTGCTACAGAAGCTCTTCTGTGGAATCAGAGCAGACAAACTAGCCTTTCCTCCCAACATGCCTCAATCAGCCTTGGGCGCCCATGACCTTATCACGGGTTCACTCAATGTCCTTCCTTGGACCACTTTTGGTAGGTACTAACCACTGCATACCAGAAACACCTCCACAAGACCTGCCATTTTAGAGATGCTCTGAACCAATAGTCTAGCCATCACAATTTGGACCTTGCCCATTTTACTCAATAGACATACATTTACAAAATATTCTGAGAGAACCTCACAAGTGTATTTTTCAGCTTAATAATAACCTTCCTAGATATGTACATGATATAAATCAACATCCTATTAGCCTTCTTAATTTCTTCTCTGTTCTGTAGGAATGTGGACAAATGGGTCATAAATCCACTATGAACCTTTGGACTCTATAAAATGTACTTTACTTTACACCACAGGTGTTCGAACTCCGATCCTGGAGGGCCGCAGTGGCTACAGGTTTTCATTCTAACCATCTTCTTCATTAGTGGCCAGTTTTTTGCTGCTAATTAACTTCTTTTGCCTTAATTTTAATTAACTTGACTCAGCCCTTTTGTTGTTTCTTTTTCCTTAATTAGCAGCAAAACAATAATGAGACTCAAAATGAGCTGCCCACACAACCAGGGGGGTATTTTCCGTACGTCGCTTAAATCATCCGAGATCAGATGCCTCATCTTGGATAAGTTAATGCCGGTGAAACTCATCCGGGATAAGTCGTTTTTCAAACGTAGCCATGTAGTAGATTAGTCTAGCTGGATCTAATCATCCAAGATGAATGCGCGCGCCCATGCTGATTGAAAAGCCCATATATACTGAGTCTAGAAAACATGATCAGCAAGTCTTTGATAGGCTGTAACAAAATGACAAAAGAACAGGCGCATTTTTTTTCACACAAGCGGAGCAGGACATGAAGAATTTCAAGATTTAATATGCACAGGGGGTAACACTGCAAAAGAAGCCCAAACCAGAAAAGACGTCTGGCAAAAAGTGGCCGACAAATTAAACGCTAAGTAGTGTGCATTGTACTTACTGAATGCAGCGTTTCATTTTCTATGTGTCAGATTAATTATTATTTAATATATCATAATGCCAGATCAAACGTGAGCACAAGGAGAACATGGGAACAGGTCAAAGTGAAGTACAAGAATATACTTCAAATTGGTAAATATTGGTATATAACTATTTAAAGAATTGTTGACATAAGTAATCTATACATATTAATAAAAGGCAAAGCCCTCACTGACTCACTGACTCACTGACTGACTGACTGACTGACTCACTCATCACTAATTCTCGAACTTCCCGTGTAGGTGGAAGGCTGAAATTTGGCAGGCTCATTCCTTACAGCTTACTTACAAAAGTTAGGCAGGTTTCATTTCGAAATTCTACGCGTAATGGTCATAAATGGAACATATTTTTTGTCCATATACTCTAATGGAGGAGGCGGAGTCACGTATCGCGTCATCATGCCTCCTACGTAATCACGTGAACTAAAAACAAGGAAGAGATTTACAGCACGAGTCAAACGCGGGAACGAAGGTAAATGACGTTAATTTTTGACTGTCTTTCAATACTGTGTAAGCATACATATTAACACATGTGCAATTAAACGTGTGCATTTACGGGGTGATTTCTCAGGCTTAAAAGCTCGCCTTTTATCAAACGCGGGAACAAAGGTAACTGACGTTGTTCACTGTCTTTTAATACTGTGTAACCATACATATTAACACATGTGCAATTAAACGTGTGCATTTACGGGGTGATTTCTCAGGCTTAAAAGCTCGCCTTTTACTAAAAAGGTAAATGCAAAACTATTTTCAATCATTCTATGATCTGCTTCTCACAACTGAAGGCACCGTGGCTGATGGTAAATGACGTTAATTTTTGAGTGTCTTTTAATACTGTGTAAGCATACATATTAACACGTGCAATTAAACGTGTGCATTTACGGGGTGATTTCTCAGGCTTAAAAGCTCGCCTTTTACTAAAAAGGTAAATACAAAACTATTTTCAATCATTCTATGATCTGCTTCTCACAACTGAAGGCACCGTGGCTGATGTTACGTCACTTGCTGTCCAACCATAAGCGTTACCTGGTAGGTAACCGGACACTCTCTTCACTCCCTTTCGGGAATCGAACCTCTGAGGTTTTCTTTTGTTCTTAATTAAAATTTAAAAGCAATACTTCACCGCTGCTAAGCCCCTCTAGCGCTGACGTCCCAGGTTCGATTACCGTAAGCAAGTGCAGTGAGTGTGTAATTACATTCACGGCATTCGTAGTCTGATTCACAATCTGATTGTATGGGTGGTTACCTACCAGGTAACGCTTATACTTGGCCACCAAGTCAGGTCGAAGTGATCACTCGAGTAAAGGCAGCTTCACAAAAAAACAGATCCTTAACAAACTGTTATTAGTAGATTTTCCCTCAATTTAAAAACGTTTTATTTTCTTCTTAATAAAAATTTAAAAGCGGTACTTCGCCGGTGCGAAGCGCGTGGATTTGACCGACTGACACATACAGACATATTCATGAGTGCAGGTACTTCGGAAAGAAAGCACCGTGTAAACCTAAAGTTTAAATTAAGTTCATAGACCTACAAAAGGTTGCCATTCATTTGAGGCAAGATTGCTTTTCTTCTGTACAACTATACGTTGCATTCTCAAGAGTGTGCTTGCACGGCTTCGGATATAGATATATATATATATATATATGTATATATATGTATGTCTATATATAAATATGTAAGCTTATAAGTACTGCCTTACTTCTCTTTAAGAAAGGAAGATGTAATGATACTTGATTTAAACGATTCCATGTCTTCCTGGGTTTGCGTAGCTTATTGTCAATATCTTTACACCTGTTTTTAACACTTATTTACTGAAACGGGCTTTCACGAAAAAAGTTAGGGCTTTGCTACAGGATACACCCTCCACAAGTTAGGAAAGTAAAAATAAAATATATATTTCTGTTTTATTTAAACCTTTTAAGTTCGTATGCATAGCCCCATTTGGCTGTTTAATTTTTTTTTTTCTTTCTTCAGTAATATTTAATCTCCTTAAAGAAAAAGAACATATCCATTTTACTTTTTTTGTATCTCTTTAGTAATATTTTACTGTAAAAGATAACCAGTATTTAAACCTTTTATGTTACTTTATACATTTATTTTACACAATGTTGAAAAATTAATAAGAAAGCTACATACTTTGGCAGCTGCTGCTTTCATTTTCAATGAAATGAAAAAAGCTCTCCAAGAGAAAACGTCAATGAAGAAGAAACAGTTTGCACTATCTAAAAATGAGAAACCCTCATTTATAAAAGTTTGCTGCAGATGACTTAACTGAAAATAAATGAATAGTTCCTATGTGTATAATACATATTTATCTATTTTACTTATGCCTTTATTCCACCAACTTACAACATCTGAGGTACAATTTGTTACATTACTTTTGTTTTTTGCAGCACAGGCAGGTGAAGTGACTTCCTCAGGGTCACGTATACGTATATACACATATACACATCCACATAAACATATATATACATATACAAATTTACATATCTACATATACATATATATATATATATATATATATACATATATATATATATATATATATATATATATATGTGAATGTATGTATGTATATATGTATGTCTATATATATATATATATATATATGTAGATATGTAAATTTGTATATGTATATATATGTTTATGTGGATGTGTATATGTGTATATACGTATGTATATGTAGATATGTGTATATGTAGATATGTATATATATATGTATATGTATATATATGTTTATGTGTGTGTGTATATTATATATATAAAAGACAGCAACACTCATAACAATGACAACACAATTACATTGACAATCATGTTACGTTATTTTTAAAATGTTTCCTTTTTTTTTTTTCATAACCTCTTTAACACACTACTTCTCCGCTGCGAAGCGCGGGTATTTTGCTAGTCATATATAATATGAAAAACATTAATTTTAAAGCTAATAAGAAGGCAGACAAGCAAAAAACAGGTGGAGGTCCACGCGGTCCAGACCTAACCCCTGCAGAAGAGTTGGCTCTCCAGCAAAATGCCCATCAACCTGTTTCTGAGGGCATTCCTGGGGGAAGCTCCTCCTCAGAACCAGTGGCAGGATGCAGTGGTCACTTCGTTTCAGGTAAAGGATGGTCATTGCATATATTTGTCCTCAATGTGTGCCATATGTATGTTCCATATAACCCTCTTTTTTGTTGGGTCAGTTGCAGGGAATGTCATATGCCTAGAACTTGTGTCTGACCAACGAGATATTGACAAAGGTGAAATATTTGATGAAGACACTGTGTCTGATTATTCATCAGGAGGAGAGGTATGTTTTCCAAATAATGTTTGATCAAACTCCACTGTGATCAGTCCCATGTGCCCCAATCACATTTGGAAATCCTGGGTAATGAGAATGTTAGGCTGATTGTGAGATTCTTCATGGAACTGTGGGTGTTTTAGCCTGTGTATTACCTACCTGCAATGGCATGAAATGCCTCTTTTATTGTCTGCACACGCAGGTGTCCAGGAAACACTATGAAAAGCCAAAGGGAATATTTCAGAGCCAAACAGACTTTACAAATTCCCTGGCAAACTGCACTTTTAGACAGATTTTCCGCATCGCCTACAGTATATAAAAAAGTGCCGCTTGCAAAAAACCTCAAAGCAATGCATACTGTCTGTGTGGTTGTGAGAGCCCGACTTCGCCGAGTTTGACTTCGAATATAAGGAGCTAATAAATTTTTGAGGTACAATATTTCCCCTCGACTAAAGTGGTATCTTTCGAAAAGAATTTCCTCTGGGAGCAATAAAGGATCTTGCCAATCGCGCAAAACCCCATCTATATGAAATTCTCTTCTTATAATTTGTGCACCGATATCAATTGGTCGCTCATTCATGAACGGTGAAGCCATGACTGAATGAATTCCATGCACTGACACTGATTAAGTGTGTGAGCTAATCCTTGTTTACATCAAACAAACCTGCTCCAAGCAGGTTTGAGGATTAGGATGTGCTGCTATGACAACACATCCAGCAAGAGTTTCAAAAAACCGACAGATCCAGGATCAGGCCAAATCGTCAACAATTACATCCAGCTGAACGAGTAATCCACATACGAAAAATACCCCCCAGCTATCCACAATATCTGAAAATAAAGAAAAGTGAAGGTCTCAGTAAGACTGATCTCTCAGATCACCAAAACATTTTGACGGTGTTCTTAGAAAAAACAGATAATCAACAATTTTTGAAGTGTCTGCTGTGGCAGAATGAGAGCAGCAACAAGACACGGAATTAAAGAACGAGTTTAAGAATCAGCTTCTCATTAAGAAACTGGTTGGAGTGAAATTGGTTGGAGTTTGAAGACCCAATTTAGCTGGTCATCTGTTAGCTCGTTCACATCTCATTTCTGTTTGGCTGTCATTTAATGAACAAATGAATCAAGTCGCCTTGTGCCCTGTGTTGGCTAGGATTGGCTCCAACAGACCCCCGTGACCCTGTGTTCGGATTCAGCAGGTTGGAAAATGGATGGATGGATGGATGAATCAAGTCAGAGCACTGAATCCTTAAAAACAGGGCTATTAAAACAAAAGGCAAATGAGTGAATTAGCAGTGAAAACTGGTCACTGATTAGGAAAAGGGTTAGAATGAAAACCTGCAGCCACTGCGGCCCTCCAGGCCCGGAGTTCAACACTCCTACATTATACCTTCATTGTGTGGTCATATCTACAATTTTTACTTCCTGTTATAAATCTCTGTTTGGATACCTATAGGATTGTTTTTTTCTCATTTTTGAAATTTTTGAATGTATTTTTCCCATTGTTTATTCTTTTTATTGTTGGTGATGTTAGAACACTCCCATTTTTGGAGCATTTTCTTGTCCAGGTTCCACCATTTCACGTGCAGTTTATATGCATGTGATGTGCTGTGTAATGCTCTGCTGATTTAAGATGGTGCTCATCTGTAACTTGTTATCTACTAATAGAATCAAACATAAAAAAGCTACAAAGTGTAATGTTAGTTACGGGAAATAAAACAAGTTAGTCTGACGACCGTTCTGTGACAAATCTTTGGACTACAACTCTAGTTTTACTATTTTTGGTTTAAACACTTGGTTTTCTTTCCTACTTTTGTTTTTTCTTAGACCCTTGGCTTTCTGAAAGAATCACAATTGTCATGACTTGACTCTCATTTTTAATTTCTTACAGTTCCTGGGGTTCTAAATAATTTATACATCATTTTAGGTGTTTTAGAGACCCAGGAAACTAATGGTCATATGTATTTTTGATTCAATGCATCAATACTTATGTTAATTATCTTTTGCATTATTCCATGGCACCATTTTGTTAAATATTTTTTGCATTATTCTGTGGCACCATTTTGTTTTTCTGTGGGCACCACCATTTTGGGACTTTGAGGTTGCAGTATGACATGAGCTCAAATTCATTTGAGACAGAAAGCTTAATGATCCTCTTTGCTTTAATGAGAGATTGCGACAAAACAAAACTAAACCCTTAATTAAGAAAAAGCTTGTTGAAAATGAACGGGCTTGTATGTAAAGTGCCCAGAAAGGAAGAAGATTTGAGTGTGTGTAATTTTCAAGATTTCTTTTAGATATTAATTGTGCATCTTTTAACACATTTTAAGCACCAATTTATTATTTTCACAGTTTTGAAAGTGTACGTTTTGAGCTATTTTTTATTTATTTATTGAAGTATTAATTGCACCATTAACTGCACCCTTTTTTAACAAATTGCACCTTCTTGTCTGCCTCTCTTACTGTTCCAATGGCCTCCATCCCTCTATCAAGGTCCTGAGGTCTGCCAGATTCACAGGTTGAGGACCCAAGGGCTTGACAAAACTAAACAGTCAAGCTTTTATTTAAATGGCTTGAAATCCTGCAAACACTATAGGTGTTGAAATTAAAGTAATTAATAGTATACACAGTCCTAACTGAGATTTAGATTTCAACTGTCCCAATTGATACTACAACAGCACAGGAACAGGGCTGAAGAATGAAACACTGAAGCAGGCAAGATGCCCTGCAATTCTAACAAAAGAAACTGACGTGCAATGAGCAAAGAAGCCTTAGGCAGGAGCAAAGATATACTGTTTATTTGTATTGCATATCCATAAAAACATATTTTAAAACAGCCATGAAAAAAAGACTTGTTTAGAGTGGCATTATTCCTGGGTTATAGACTAATAACATGTTAGCAGTATAAATGAAACCTTACATAAATCCAGCCAGTGGGATTTAATTCTAAAGAATAAAGTATGGATGGAGAGATGTCAGCCAGACATTTGTGTGGTTGGGGAAATCCCTGCACAGCTTAGTGATCCATGACTAGGAAGTGCACACATGCCATAAGGAGTTCATCTCTGGATGACTGTCTGCATTATTTCCACATACTGTACACAAATGTTATTTATTATCATATTTGGCAGCAACTGTTAAACACCTTTGCACAGCATGCATATCTGATTTAAATACTCAGCGTAATTTCTGATTTCAAAGACAAAACTTTCAAAATCACTAGAAAAAGAGGAAAATGTTCACATTTACAATGTGTCCCTTATGTCTGTGAGGAAATTAACCATGACCCATCTCACTCTCTGTTTTGTCCTTGATTCCTAAGTACATTTAAATAAAAATATAAGATGGCTATAAAAAGTGTTCATCCACCCCCACAAATTTTGTTTTGTGTTTTTAATTGGATTTTTTCCCCACTAATTGGTAGGAAAGTGTGTATATGCCAAGTGGAATTTACAGTATTGATGGTCATTTTGAAACAACTATAAATAAACTGGGCCAAATGACATATTCCATAGATATTAACTACATAAAGAAGATATTCAGTGCTCCAGAGTCAATACTGGTAAAAACAGTTTTGACAGAAAAAGTATTTTAAAGTCTTTACCAATGTCTTCTGCTGTACTTCTTTAACAAATATATCAAACACTGGGTGCAGACCAGTCCCTCTTTTTTCCATAGCAATTGACAGTTGGGTTTTCAATGGGTAACACCAGAAAATGTATTTTATTATAGATGTGTTCAGATATTTTGGTCCATTTTATTGCTAGAGATGAATTTCCTTTTCTCTTGTAGACTACAGACATTTTTTTTTGCATCTTCATTGTCACACACCTGGGCTGGCATTCCAGTAGATGGATCTGGGAGACCAGGGGAAAGAAAAGGCAGGAAGCTCCCTGTCTTTGCTATGAGATTGGCCAGAAGGACAACATCATGGAACAATCAGGGAGGACTCCATACTCTAGATCAGGGGTGTCTAACTCTGGTCCTGGAGGGCCGCAATGGTTGCTGGTTTTCATTCTAACTACCTTCTTAATTAGTGACCTGTTTTGCTGCTAATTAACTTTGCCTTAGTTTTAATTAACTCAGCTAAGACCCTTTAGTTCTTTATTTTTCCTTAATTAGCAGCCAAACAATAATTTGACACAAAATGAACAACCAGTGGACAAGCTAAGCACATTATCTGAACATAAAGAAAGGTGATGGTCTTGGTAAGGTTGATCTCTCAGGTCAATAATAAGAAACGGAAAATCAACAGTTTGGGAAATGTCTGCTGTGGTAGAATGAGAGCAGCAGCAAGCCATGGAATTAAACAACAGGTTTAATTAACAGCCAGACTTGGCTTCTCATTAAGCAACTGGTTGGAGTGAAATTGGTTGGCATTTGAAGCCCCAATTTAGCTGGTCATCTGTTGTCTCATTTCATGTCTCATTTCTGTTTGGCTGACATTTAATGAATTAAAGAATCAATTGAGAGGACTGAATCCTTTAAAATAGGGCTAGTAAAATGAAGGGAAAATGAGTTAATTAGCAGTGAAAACTGGTCAACTGTTAGAATGAAAACCTGCAGCCACTGCGGCCCTCCAGGCCTGGAGTTCGACACCTGTGCTCTAGATCAGTGGTTCCCAAAGTAGGGGTCACGACCCTCTGGGGGGTCGTGAGACATTGGGTTGGGGTCGCGAGATGATTTCCAAGAAATCAAATACTTTTTTTAAACTTTTTAGAAATTAATTAATCCACCCATCTCATTAGGTGAGGTGTTTTGTTGAAATTAAACGAATGAGTAAATAACAATTTTTTAAAAAGTTATATGGTTGTTAGAGCGTTATGTACTTTTTTGTTGTCATGCTCTTCTTTGGATAGGATATTTTGTTGAAATTAAACAAATGAGTAAATTACTATTAAAAAAAATTATATGGTTGTTAGACCATTGTGTTCTTTCGTGTTGTCATGCTCATGTTTGGATAGGCCTATTGGCGCATGTGCACCGTTGCGCGCAACATTTGTATATTTTAACCACTTCCGAGGATAGTGGGGGTCACGAGTCACTGGCACGGTTATTTTGGGGGTCATGAGCTGAAAAGTTTGGGAACCCCTGCTCTAGATGGTGACATCCCTGGACCTTGGTACCCAAATGAACACCCAGGGCATGCAGGGAATTGTAGTGCAATGGAACAGCCCTGTTGGGTTTCCTGAGTCCCACTAAGGGGTGCTGTGAGGATTTATGCTCCCTACTTCAGGCAGCTCCACTTGACCCAGACATGATTTCAACTGGATATGCCCTAGTGTTGGAACTACTTCCAGGTCTTGGAAAAAAAAAGGAGTCACTCTGCCTCATTTAGGAGAGTTGGTGTTGGGTAGAAAAAGGGCAAACCTCACCTGGGAGGTGTGGAGATGAGGCAGGAAAGAGAGAAAGAAGAAGAGAAAAAGGATTGTGATTGTGCTTGTCTGAAGGTTATTATACTAAAAAATAAGCATTTGTTAAGCTAATTTATTATAATAAACATTTGATTTAAACCCAGGACTTTTGTCTGTGCAGTGTGTCTGGTATTTGGGATGCTGGAAAGCACCCTAGTATTAACATCAATAATCTTTTAGGCTCTATTATAGCAAACCATTCCTATAGCATGATGCTGCCAGAGTCATACTTTATACTAAGGGTGATAGTCTCAGCAGAATTTAGGGTGTTACTCTGTTAGTGGAAATAGTACTTATCTCTATTTCCCAATAACTAATTTAAGCTTTCATTAAAACACTGAATCTTGCAGAACTTAAGAAAATAACAATAGTTTTGCCACTGTTAGCTAGTTCAGTATCCTCAAAGCAGCTTGGCTAGATTGAAGCACAGGCTTGATGCGCCTGCTTTTGAAATTCTAACCATCCTCTTCATATTGTCTGTTGACACTGTGGATTGTGAGCAAACAAAAAGAATTTCTTAAAATGAGATTAAAGATGTGTACACTTTTGAGAAAGTGAAACAAAAACACTAGAATACTAGAATGCAAAAGTATTGTTAAGAAAAACAAAATTCACAGGCTTAAGCAAAGTCAAAACAACAATTGCCATGAAGTGTAACCTAAATTACGAAGACATCACCAAAACTAAAGTGCTATGACTGAGAAATGAATCGAGAAGTGTTAAGCTACGAGTTGTTAACCAGAATACCTAACTGCTATAATGCAAGAGTTTTCGCCAAGGCAAAATGGTTGAGGCTTGACTTCAGCCAGGAACTTAAGGCTACCTGCTGACTTCAAGTGGAGCAGACCCAAAATTGGGAGATGGCACAACAACTATAATAGTTCTGAATTAAAGCAAAACCTTCACAACGAAGAGGATGATTGCCAACCGCTGGTTTGTGCACAAGAAGGGCAAAAAAGAAACTTTACAAAGATTTATTAACAAAAAATAGACAATAAGGCACAGGAGCACAAAGGAGCAAAAAGAGTAATAAGGAGTTGCCTAAAAAGGCAATCTACAGCAAAGTCACATTCAAAATCCAGAAAATAATCCTTAATATAACATAAAATTAATTGAAAATCCAGAAAATCAACAATAAAAACACAGCAGTACTTACAGAAATGCCATAAATGAATAATCCCCACTCCTGAGCCTTCTCCATCAGATTAAATAGCCTGAAGGAGGGCTCAGCACTGGTGACTCCAGGGTGGTCCCGCCTCTTGGGGTTCCACCCACAAAGAACATACACTTCAAAAACAATAAAAATAACAATAAAATTCATACACAGAAATTAAAAATGGTGGTGTGATATGCTTAAAATCAAGTAATAAAATACTAACGTCTTCCTCAAATTATGGAATTAATTGAAAACACATTTATGGTCATGTTCCTTGAAAATAAACCTTTAAGAATATTCACAACAAATATCTAATATAAATATTTTTTTCAGCGAGATGTCTGAGGTTAAAAAGCTCATGCTGGTCTGTGTTGTTTTCCATCTGCATATGGGTGCAACATCCCCCCCCCCCAATATTCTGAAGATCTTGATCTAATATAGAAGACAACGTGAGGAGTTTAGTTGTGTGTGTTTAATTGTGTGCAGTGATCGACTGCTTGCTCCAAGTTCCTCATGACTAAATTGTTGGACATCAAATATTATTTTTGCTTTAAAATCAATTGCAACTATTGCAAACTATCCATACAGTATTTAATTTTACTGAACAATAAAATGTTTTTAAATATATCAGGAAGTTAATGCTTCTCTTGGGCATCCTACCTACATACTAAATGCTCTAAATGAATGGAAAACTATAAGAAAGTAATTAAAAATAAGTATTTCTATTTGCCAATAGAACATTTGGCTGAATGAAAGAAAAGAGAAAATCAAATAACAAACTTCTAGCTACCTTCCCTAGAGTAAATCTTATAAGTGCAATTTACCTGATCTAGAAACATGGGCCATTTACCAAACTGAAATCATCACCCTCTCACCACTCTCTTTATCACCTTTCTTTTCTTTTAGCAGCTTTCCTTTCCTCTACTTCCTTGGCCAAGTTAAATAAACCCTGGTAAAAGTGATCTTACAGACACCTAAAGTGGTTTACTTCTCAGTCCGGTGTGATATAATTTCTTTGGTTAAGAACTTTTAGATAAAAGTTACATTGCCGTGCGATGGCTCCAAGTATCTCTTGCACCTTGCACACATATTAATAATAGCCTACCAAAACTAGTCCTTAGATGTCTACTCTTGCCAACAGACAGCTGGGCTCAATAACAACATTTTGTTCTTGGACATGTCATCCAGAGGGATATAGCTTGGCTACTTGTGAAGTGCCTCCATGAATGTTTCTCCTATTATACCTTTATCCCAAAGTACTACCCTTATGTAATGGCACTTCCACTCCCTGCTGATGCCAGTTTGCTTCTGAACCATTCCCCTAACCTGTGCAATTATAAGTTCCTTTTCTGACTCCACAGGAAGTAAGAAAATAAGAAGTTTTGACAAGAACATTAGAACATTATTTCTGCCCAAAATACCTTGTAAGTTGCTATTCACCTATGATGTCCAAAATGACTGCGTGAAAAAGCAAAAGTCTCCAAGGTGTTACTTACTGTTTACAATAGAAGTGATAGACAACCTGATCGATAAATATAGTCTTTTATGAGAAAAAAGACTCATATATTTGTTGACCCACTTTCATTTCTGTGATTTTCTCTATAATGAAGAATTTAGATTAAGGTACTAGGTGATTTCACCTTATTTCTCTTAAAATTTTAATCGTCATTGACTCAGACTGAAAACGTTCAACGGTTTAAAGAAAATGGCTACAAATCACAATGCTTTATTGGCATCTTTAAAACTAGATGCCCACTCATCAAAAAACAAGTTTAAATAAATATCTACCAACAAGAAGCAGTAAAATATATAACTTCTGCTCCCTCAAACAAGGCATCTTCAGTTGTTTTTTAAAATGGTTGTGTTCTACCATTATCTGAACAAAAACAACCGGCATACATTATAGAAAAAAATTGTACTTAATTATGTCTCATTGAGGCTTGGTTATATTGCATATTTCATGTTTTTTTAATTTATTTCCTCAATATTTTTCTAATAATGCGTGCATAAGACATGCCGTTACAAGTGTACAACACTAAGCGTTGCTTGGTATTGCGAACTTGCAATGCAGGTATATAATGGCCCTGACTTTTTAAAAATGTAAGGCATTGCTTTGATAAAAATAGAACGTCCTCAGTGTATTACAAATTTATTATCTTGTGCACAAGCACAATGATACTCCTATTTTCCAACAAGACCAGCAAGCACTCTGCTGCCATTATTCTTGTCCTACAGCCAAATCTCACTCAGTTTTGTACAATAGGTATCTAATCATATTTTCCAAAACTGGTGAGGGTCACAGCATCACAAAATATAATTGGGAGTGATGAGCAAAAGAGGCAAGTTTACCTTCATATACAATTTTGATAAATCGGTAGTAAAATTCATTTAACGTGTAATTTTGCAATCGCAAAACTCGCTAAAAGTTTTTTGTTAAGTTTATAATGGCTTTTTGGGAAGTGTAAAGAAAGAAACATTCCTTCTTAAGGGCTTAGCAATACTGTACACAGAAAAGGTTCCAGATGTAAATAAACGGGTACACTGCGTGTGGAAATGCAGAATCACAACGCATAATGAGACAAAAAGGCATAAAGTTATTCAAAAGCTGTATTCTAGCAAGGCAACAAAACTCTTGTACAAAGTACTTCAGAAAAAAGTAGATGTGGTCTTTCAACTCAAACTCTGTGTGTGGCACGTTGTTCCAACAGAGTGCAACATTAGCCTGACCGATCAGACAGCCTCCTATTTGCCATAGTGGGCTCCTGCTGCCTGATGGGACATGTAGTTTCCTCATCAGCACAGCTACAAGGATGCAGATGAAATGAAAATATAGGGATGGAAAAAAGTCTGTATATATTTTCAACACCTCTTGACTAATATTAGGCTAAAAGTAACTTGATCCCAGGTGGTTTACTCCCTGACTTTGCAGTCCATGCAGTAATATTTCTCCTAACTTTTTGTAGTACTTTTATGTCATTCCTGAGATACAAGAAAGAAAACTGCACACGGAATTAGAGGTGCTCGCCATCTAATTGCATTATCCCTCCTAATTAAAATATCTAATAACTCCTTCTGCAACTGGGATCCTATTACCTTTTCACTGGAAAATCAAATATGATTGGAAAGACATTTTTAAATGGTATAGACTTTTATCTGCACAACCACGTTATGTAATTATATTTAGTAATTTCCTTCTTGAATAACTTTAATTGCGCCAGTATCATCTCAAATTTAAATTCTGTTATTGTCCATGTAACTGATTCTACAGGTTCTGTTAATAAAGATGATCTAATTTGCAAATTTAACCAGCTTTTTTACATTTCTGCTGACCTCTGCTATAGATAGTAGTGATAACTAAGTGTCCAGGTTTAATCTGGGGTTAATTTGTTGAAGCCATCTGTGTGTGTTCTGGGGTTAAGAAAATGGAATTTAATTTTTGATCCCAGTTAGAGGATCTAGAACTAGGATGGAATCCTTTATCGATTACCATATATATATACTGTATATATATATATATATATATATATATATAATATATATATATGTTTATGGCATTCGTAGTCTGTGTCACAATCTGATTGTATGGGTGGTTACCTACCAGGTAACGCTTGTGGTTGGTCAGCAAGTCAGCTAACATCCGCCACGGTGCCCTCTTTCAGTTGCGAGAAGCAGATCATAGAATGGTTGAAATAGTTTTACTGTCAAATAATGCAAAGAGTACGCGACACGCGTTTCACCCTAATTCTGGGCTCATCAGGCGTACATACTCACTGCACTCCCCTCTCGGGGAACCGAATCTGACCAACCACAAGCGTTACCTGGTAGGTTACCACCCATACAATCAGATTGTGATTCAGACTACGAATGCCATGAATGTAATTACCCTGATCTACAGTACATGCTGTCAAATGAACGAACCACATGCCGTGGCGCAACGTTAGAGGCTTTGCCTCTGGCACTGACGTCTGAAATTCAGTTCCCTGAGAGGGGAGTGCAGTGAGTGTGTACGCCTGATGAGCCCAGAATTAGGGCGAAACGCGTGTCGCATACTCTTTGCATTATTTGACAGTAAAACTATTTCAACCATATATATATATATATATATATATATATATATATAAAAGATATTTTCATTAAATTAAGATTTGAGGATGTTAGTGTTCATCATTGTAATATGAGATCAAATGAAGGATGACACAGTAGCTAAGAGGTTAATCTTCTATTCACTTCTGCAGAAAGGAAGTTCATAGCTCAACAGGACAAAACACTTTAAAACTTGCAATGGGTACAAGCTGTTTTTATAAAATCTATTACAATGATCAAACATTATGATTTGCTCAGCAGATAGCTGGGTGACTTGTTTCACTGTTTAAGATTCTAACCCAAAATAGAAAGCAATCATTGTAAATTTCAATTGTCGACATAAACTAAGCAAGAGGCGGTCCAGTCTCTTCCTCCTGTCACAAGTAATCCATTCCAGCAAATGTAAAGATCCTGTTTCAGTCCCCCCAACATGCCTCTGTTTCTTCACACAATGCTGGGACTCTACTTGTATAAACATTTCTCAATATATACAGAACCCCAAAATGGAAATTAAATGTAAGAATATGTTGATTAAAGCTGTCTGCATTGCACAGTTAGGAATGCCTAATTAAACTTAATCGTTTTATTGATCATTAAAAGAAGTGGTGAGGCGGCCTTCTGCTGTTATGCACCTAAAATCTGGAATAGCCTGCCAGTAGGAATTCGCCAGGCTAATACAGTGGAGCACTTTAAAAAACTACTGAAAACACATTACTTTAACATGGCCTTCTCATAACTTCACTGTAATTTAATCCTGACACTCTGTATATCCAATTCATTATAATAACTATTCATTCAAAATTTGTACTAACCCCTACTCTCTCTTCTGTTTCCTTTTCCGGTGTCCTATTGGTGGTGGCTTGTGCCACCACCATCTACCCAAAGCACCATGATGTTCCAACAATGATGGATGGATTAAAAGCCAGAAGTCTGTATAACCATCAGCATCAAGTGACTCCGTGAGAACCCTAACTACAAAGAGGACTATTTCATTTATGTTAGGTAGAATGCCCAAAGGGGACTGGGCGGTCTCGTGGCCTGGAACCCCTACAGATTTTATTTTTTTCTCCAGCTTTCTGGAGTTTTTTTTTGTTTTTTCTGTCCACCCTGGCCATCGGACCTTACTCCTTATTATGTTAACTAAGGTTGCTTATTTTAATTTCTTTTTTGTCTTTTATTCTTTTTTTCTTCATTATGTAAAGCACTTTGAGCTACTTTTTGTATGAAAATGTGCTATATAAATAAATGTTGTATTATCCACGATTTTTTCTTCTATTTGGCTAAAGCCGTTCCACAAATAATTTCTCCCTTATTTTTATCTAATAAAACGGCAAGTTCCGCAGCCATAGATTACCCCCATAATATGAACAAAATGTGCACACATTTTAAAGGCAAGACATCCACAGAGATGCAAATATCTATGCACACTATGATGAAATGTCGTTGACCAAGGCATTTTTCTCCACTCCTGACACACCTTTGTTGTCCTCCAGCCGACGTATGCTCTTTATTACATGCAACAATCCAGTGCACATGATATATTTCAATTAGTTCTTAATTCTTGGCAGCTGCAATACTTTTCTTTCTACTGACTCATTTACATTTGACATTTAACCCATCCATTGGATTTTGGAATCCCTTGATATTAATGATTTAAAGAAAATGAAGAAAATCGCACTGTCACTGTTAACTTATTTCAAAATGCATTTTGTCTTAGTATCACATTTTATTCATTTACTTACTTTTTGCTTCCTTCAGATGGCAGAACAGTATTGCTTTGTTTCCTTCAGAATTCGAATGCCAAAGAAATTAGCTTCAACAACGACAGCATGAAAATCATGAACTGAGCAAATGAAAGATTTTGGAAAGCCAGAAAGCGCCTTTGGTCATACTAAGATGTATTGTTAACAGAGGCACATATTAAAGCTCATATCTAAGATTGGAGTGGTAAATGTGAATATCCACTTTAAAACCACTGACATGAAGTAACAAAACGAGATTTTATGTCTCCGACTCATCCAGCTGTTTAAAGTTAGGAGTTCCAAGGTAACCATGGCACTGTTTTGCCTGGAGTGGCGATAACATGTGGAATACGTTTTGCTGCATTATTCTAAACATTTCCAGGACTTATACATTTAAAGAGTTTCATTGCTAAAAAGACATGATCATCAAGTAAACAGGATTCAGGTCAGTGACAGAAGGGTACACACTGACAAAATATGCAATATTAAAAACACATAGCCAAGCTGGTGAAAAATGAATATAAAAACAAGCCGGCAGACGGCAATTGGAGGTTTTCGAGGGAGAACTGTTTTGATCCCTTTCCGTGGTAAAACGCCGACATCTGTTGCCTACATTTCCCTTCAGCATATCAACAAGCGACATTTTCCATCACTTTCTAATTGAAAACCACTTTAAAGATTTATTTCTGCAGTGTTTGTAATTTACAGCAGACACTACAACATATCAGCTTTCTTGTTTTTTTGTTTAGAAAAATAAATGCAACTGTAATGAGTTGAAGATATTGCTTTTATGCTTAGGATCTCTTTTTATTAAAGCAGAAACAGCATATTTAATGCAGTCAATTTTTATTACTGTAAGACTGCAAAATGCAAATCAACTGCAAATCCCAGGTGTGCACATAGTAAATAAAAGTTCATTTACGTGAAGACGGTAACATTTTTTTAGCTTGCTAACCTAATTTATTTACTTCAACATCCCTAAATTAGATCATACTATCTTAAGAATAGCACATGAACTTAAGGGCATGAGTACATTCCAAAGTTTCTCAATATTTTAATTTAGTAGGAGACAGTAAATTATTATTACATTAGTAGTGGAAAACTGAACTGCTTTATCTTGGCCGGTGAACAAAAGTTTTCATTGACTATCAGAAAATTCCCTTTTAATCATCTGTGATAAAACATATTTAAGTAAGTGACATCGACGCCTGAAAATAGCCCGACAAAGTTCTACAGACAAAACAAGGGGATGGGACATAAATCCACAAGGTAGTAAACATCAGTGAGCAGAAAATACCAGTGGGAAGCAGAAAAATAGCAAAAAATATAATTAAAAAAATAAACATGGTGATTAAAAGAGAAAACTCTTGGGACAGTATTTATAAAAGTCTGTAGCCTGGAGAAACATTCACAAGCTGGAACTAACTAAGAAAGGGAATTAATGATAAAAACAAAATACAACTCAAAATACCCTGAAAGGCATGCCGGCTGAATATATTTGATTAGAGCAGAGGGTTGTTTATATTTGGGGAAATTGGTTTTGTATATAAAAAAGTGAAGTAATGGCTAAAAATTACATTATTTCCTTTTAATAAAATAATGTCATTATTATATACATTTAGCTGACCATTTTATTTCAGGCAGAAATTAATAATTGGTAACTGAAAAGGCGGTTTACATGACTGGACTTGAACAAGTGACCTTGTGGTTTATAGTCCAGTAAATGAACCCCTACACCATATTGTCGATGCTTGCATTAAATAATTCACATTCACATTCTGCATATACACAAACACAGGTACATTTATTCTTTATATACAGACACATACATTATACAGAGTGAGTCAAAATTATGTTAACATTTGAATGGAGGAAACAATTTATTCACAAAACATACTTCATATGTGCAAGATGATGTACAGGAAAGTCTCAATCTGTTCGGCATCATGTTCAACACACAAAATACCAACGAGCATTTAAAGCCCAGACACACATTTCGCAGGGAACAGATGATACCACAATCTATATTTTGTCCTTCAGGTCATTGATATGATGAACATTCCTGCTATACACTCGCTCCTTCACCATACCCCATAACCAGAAATCACAGGGTGTCAAATCAGGGGGGTGTGGAGGCCATGGCAATGTTCCATCCATCCATCGACCTGGAAAGGTGTGGTCAAGATAAAAATAATCCATTAGTGTTAACATAATTTTGACTCAACCTGTATTAACATGTACCACTGATGAACTGAAGTGGACACAACACATTTTGTCTCTTGTCAAAAAGGTTCACCAGATCCTCTACTTTTTCAGATATCTCAGGGCAGCTTGCATATCTCCATCAGTTCCCATGAGCTTTTACAGCTGTACAGTGGAATCCATCCTGACTGGCTGTGTCATGTCCTGCTATGCTAAAAAGACTGTAAAAAAACTGCAGAGGGTGGTGAAGGCGGAGATGGTGGTGGAGGCGACTCTGGCACAAAGCTAGCTGCCTTCCATCCATCCATCCATCCTCTTCCGCTTATCCGAGGTCGGGTCGTGGGGGCAGCAGCTTGAGCAGAGATACCCAGGCTTCCCTCTCCCCGGCCACTTCTTCTAGCTCTTCCGGGAGAATCCCGAGGCGTTCCCAGGCCAGCCGGGAGACATAGTCCCTCCAGCGTGTCCTGGGTCTCCCCCGGGGCCTCCTCCCAGTTGGACGTGCCTGGAACACCTCACCAGGGAGGTGTCCAGGAGGCATCCTGATCAGATGCCCGAGCCACCTCATCTGACTCCTCTCGATGCGGAGAGCAGCGGCTCTACTCTGAGCCCCTCCCGGATGATTGAGCTTCTCACCCTATCTTTAAGGGAGAGCCCAGACACCCTGCGCAGGAAACTCATTTCAGCCGCTTGTATTCGCAATCTCGTTCTTTCGGTCACTACCCATAGCTCATGACCATAGGTGAGGGTAGGAACATAGATTGACTGGTAAATTGAGAGCTTCGCCTTACGGCTCAGCTCCTTTTTTCACCACAACAGACTGATGAAGAGCCCGCATCACTGTGGACGCCGCACCGATCCGCCTGTCGATCTCACGCTCCATTCTTCCCTCACTCGTGAACAAGACTCCGAGATACTTGAACTCCTCCACTTGAGGCAGGATCTCGCTCCCAACCCTGAGAAGGCACTCCACCCTTTTCCGGCTGAGGACCATGGTCTCGGATTTGGAGGTGCTGATTCCCATCCCAGCCGCTTCACACTCAGCTGCGAACCGATCCAGAGAAAGCTGAAGATCACAGCCTGATGAAGCAAACAGGACAACATCATCTGCAAAAAGCAGTGACCCAATCCTGAGTCCACCAAACCGGAACCCCCTCAACACCCTGGCTGCGCCTAGAAATTCTGTCCATAAAAGTTCTGAACAGAATGGGTGACAAAGGGCAGCCCTGGCGGAGTCCAACTCTCACTGAAAACGGGTTCGACTTACTGCCGGCAATACGGACCAAGCTCTGACACCGGTTGTACAGGGACCAAACAGCCCTTATCAGGGGGTCAGGTACCCCATACTCCCGGAGCACCCCCCACAGGATTCCCCGAGGGACACTGTCGAACGCCTTTTCCAAGTCCACAAAACACATGAAGACTGGTGGGGCGAACTCCAATGCACCCTCCAGGACTCTGCTAAGGGTGTAGAGCTGGTCCACTATTCCGCGACCAGGACGAAAACCACACTGTTCCTCCTGAATCCGAGGTTCGACTATCCGACGGACCCTCCTCTCCAGAACCCCCCGAATAGACTTTTCCAGGGAGGCTGAGGAGTGTGATCCCTCTGTAGTTGGAACACACCCTCCTTCTTAAAGAGGGGGACCACCACCCCAGTCTGCCAATCCAGAAGCACTGTCCCTGATGTCCATGCAATGTTGCAGAGACGTGTCAACCAAGACAGCCCTACAACATCCAGAGCCTTGAGGAACTCTGGGCGTATCTCATCCACCCCTGGGGCCCAGCCACCAAGGAGTTTTTTGACCACCTCGGTAACCTCAGTCCCAGAGATGGGGGAGCCCACCTCTGAGTCCCCATGCTCTGCTTCCTCATTGGAAGGTATGTTAGTGGGATTGAGGAGGTCTTCGAAGTACTCCCCCCACCGACCCACAACATCCCGAGTCGAGGTCAGCAGCGCACCATCCCCACCATATACAGTGTTGAAACTGCACTGCTTCCCCCTCCTGAGACACCGGACGGTGGACCAGAATCTCCTCGAAGCCATCTGAAAGTCGTTCTCCATGGCCTCCCCTAACTCCTCCCATGCCCGAGTTTTTGCCTCAGCAACCACTGAAGCCGCATTCTGCTTGGCCTGCCAGTACCTATTAGCTGCCTCCAGAGTCCCACAGGACAAAAGGGTCCGGTAGGACTACTTCTTCAGCTTGACAGCATCCCTCACTGCCGGTGTCCACCAACGGGTTTGGGGATTGCCGCCACGATAGGAACTGACCACATTACGGCCACAGCTCCGGTCATGGCCCATTCGGACTCAATGTCCCCCACCTCCCTCGGGACATGGTCGAAGTTCTGCCGGAGGTGGGAGTTGAAGCTACTTCTGACAGGAGGCTCTGCCAGACTTTCCCAGCAGACCCTCACAACACATTTGGGCCTACCAGGCCTGACCAGCATCCTCCCCCACCATCGAAGCCAACTCACCACCAGGTGGTGATCAGTTGACAGCTCCACCCCTCTCTTCACCCGAGTGTCCAAGACATGTGGCCGCAAGTCCGATGACACGACCACAAAGTCGATCATGACTAGCTGCCTTCATCTCACAAAATATTCAACACTCACTCATTTAAAAAGGCAAACAGGTTAAATGCACATTCTACATACACAGTCTTTGATTTCAGCAACTAGGCATTTCACTACATATTGTATGGTGTGTCATTTTATGTGACATTTTGATGTGAAAAACTGATACACAAGCAGATTAAGGGGCAGTTTCTAGTCACAAGTCATAATGTTATATAGATATTCTATATATTATATATATTATTGATATAATTAATATATCTCTATATAAAATCCAATGTTTGTCTGTCTGTATGTCTGTCCGCTTTTCATGAGACAACTACTTAGCGGATTTAGATTGGATTTTTTTCTTTAATATGCTTGAACATTCTGGTTGATTTTGCAACTTCTCTCATTGCGTTAAGTATTATAGTTCGCTTGCAGGATCGAATTATTCACGCTAATCCGAGACAAAGGTTGTGGGCCGAGGGGTGGGGGAAGCGTCATGTCAGGAGTGGAGTCTCCGTTCCAGTCAGTCTACCTCTCGCTACGTTTTGGAGCATACCTTGCCTCCACTTAGCTAGCGATACCTGTTTGTTTATTGATTTTTAAAGTTTGTCCTGTTTCACTTCTGCACGGGAGGAGCTGCAGAGGGACAGCTAGTATTATATGTAATTAATATACTATATATATATATTAAGCCACATACATGCAGTACTGGAATGTATGGGAGGCTCAGCTCGCAAGGTAAACTTTGGGAGAAACAGGGGTGATACACAGCTACTAACCTTCCTTCCTCTTCCATTTTTAGAGTGGAGGAGGAGCCCCCTGTGATGAATGATGATATGTCAGGTCCTTCCTGGTAGCCCCGCCCATTCTGCTCAGCTGGCTATTAAAGAAATTACATTGGTGTCATTAAAAATGAATTTGGTGCCTGCAGGTGCAACCCAACTACAATTGATAATTATCAGTAAATGATTGTGTTCATTCCTTTTGCAAATATTTTGCATTGAAAACCAGCATCATGGCTGTTAAATGGGGTCCTCCCTGGACACCTCAATACTATATTCTGTACTGTCTCTTTTGTCCTCCCAGTATATATATGTAATAGATAAGGCACAACACCTAACAGTGTTCCCCATATATTGAAAGAAAAGTACAAAAAGTTGCAAAAATGTAAAAAAAAAGGTAGAAACATCTTTCCAGACACGAGTCCATTATTGCTACTGCTGCTCTGTCATTGCTGTGGTCATCTTAATGGTTCTTCTCTGGAATGAGTAGGGCTTCTTGTGGAAGTGGGCATGCCTTCACTAGTCATTGAGTCTTAGATCCTCTGGTCTGTAGATGAAAGAGGAGAAGATATGAATGACAGTGCTATCTCTCAACTCGGGGTGGAATTACAATTAGTGCACAAGCCCTGAGTATACTCCCTATTCATGATTGTGTGACTACATATATAAATATATATATATACAGTGGTGTGAAAAACTATTTGCCCCCTTCCTGATTTCTTATTCTTTTGCATGTTTGTCACACAAAATGTTTCTGATCATCAAACACATTTAACCATTAGTCAAATATAACACAAGTAAACACAAAATGCAGTTTGTAAATGGTGGTTTTTATTATTTAGGGAGAAAAAAAAATCCAAACCTACATGGCCCTGTGTGAAAAAGTAATTGCCCCCTGAACCTAATAACTGGTTGGGCCACCCTTAGCAGCAATAACTGCAATCAAGCGTTTGCGATAACTTGCAATGAGTCTTTTACAGCGCTCTGGAGGAATTTTGGCCCACTCATCTTTGCAAAATTGTTGTAATTCAGCTTTATTTGAGGGTTTTCTAGCATGAACCGCCTTTTTAAGGTCATGCCATAGCATCTCAATTGGATTCAGGTCAGGACTTTGACTAGGCCACTCCAAAGTCTTCATTTTGTTTTTCTTCAGTCATTCAGAGGTGGATTTGCTGGTGTGTTTTGGGTCATTGTCCTGTTGCAGCACCCAAGATCGCTTCAGATTGAGTTGACGAACAGATGGCCGGACATTCTCCTTCAGGATTTTTTGGTAGACAGTAGAATTCATGGTTCCATCTATCACAGCAAGCCTTCCAGGTCCTGAAGCAGCAAAACAACCCCAGACCATCACACTACCACCACCATATTTTACTGTTGGTATGATGTTCTTTTTCTGAAATGCTGTGTTCCTTTTACGCCAGATGTAACGTGACATTTGCCTTCCAAAAAGTTCAACTTTTGTCTCATCAGTCCACAAGGTATTTTCCCAAAAGTCTTGGCAATCATTGAGATGTTTCTTAGCAAAATTGAGACGAGCCCTAATGTTCTTTTTGCTTAACAGTGGTTTGCGTCTTGGAAATCTGCCATGCAGGCCGTTTTTGCCCAGTCTCTTTCTTATGGTGGAGTCGTGAACACTGACCTTAATTGAGGCAAGTGAGGCCTGCAGTTCTTTAGACGTTGTCCTGGGGTCTTTTGTGACCTCTCGGATGAGTCGTCTCTGCGCTCTTGGGGTAATTTTGGTCGGCCGGCCACTCCTGGGAAGGTTCACCACTGTTCCATGTTTTTGCCATTTGTGGATAATGGCTCTCACTGTGGTTTGCTGGAGTCCCAAAGCTTTAGAAATGGCTTTATAACCTTTACCAGACTGATAGATCTCAATTACTTCTGTTCTCATTTGTTCCTGAATTTCTTTGGATCTTGGCATGATGTCTAGCTTTTGAGGTGCTTTTGGTCTACTTCTCTGTGTCAGGCAGCTCCTATTTAAGTGATTTCTTGATTGAAACAGGTGTGGCAGTAATCAGGCCTGGGGGTGGCTACGGAAATTGAACTCAGGTGTGATACACCACAGTTAGGTTATTTTTTAACAAGGGGGCAATTACTTTTTCACACAGGGCCATGTAGGTTTGGATTTTTTTTCTCCCTAAATAATAAAAACCATCATTTAAAAACTGCATTTTGTGTTTACTTGTGTTATATTTGACTAATGGTTAAATGTGTTTGATGATCAGAAACATTTTGTGTGACAAACATGCAAAAGAATAAGAAATCAGGAAGGGGGCAAATAGTTTTTCACACCACTGTATATATATATATATATAAATATATATGAGTATGCGTTGATATATATAGTGTATATATACTGTATAATATAGTAAAAGGAGACACAACAACATGAAAGACTTGGTGCACCATCCTGGAGCCCACGTGTAATTAGATTACATGAAAAGTGGAGTATAGTCTTTTCAGGCTGGAGCTCAGAATAGAACTAACTGATCATATGGTTTTCAGGCAGAAAGGGGCGGGTCCAGGAGGAGTGATAATAGAAGTGACATCAGAGGTAGAATGGCTGTCAGTTCTGCAGAGGGAAGAAAAGAGAAGGTATTAGTAAACAGTGCCAACCTCTGGTTCCTACCATCATCAGAGCCCTTCAGCTGTCTCCCAAGTGAATGTGCATGACAATATATACAGAATGTGTGTGTGTGCGTGTATATATGGTGTATATATATTTTATTTAAGGTGTACGGTATAAATTATATTTTATGTACGGTGTAGATAAACTTGACCTGTCTTGACTTTGTATGAATTAACACGTGTAACGATATTAAATGAGGTTTTCCTTTGCAATTTTTAAATCAAACTTGGAGTGGATTTTTCCTTGTAGAGCTTAAAATATAAGTTGTAGAATGTGGGATGCTTGTTGCTGATTTTGTCTTTCCACTGTTGTGACATACACGTCTTGAAATCAATGCTGCAATTAATTAAATAGACTAACCTCATCAGAAAACATTATGATAAAGTGAATCCTTCAGAATTCTTTCAATTAAATAGTTAATCAAGTGCTCAAGGACACCGGTGGAAATTATTCATTTAAGACTGACGCCAGAAGAAGTTGTAGGAATCTGGAACAAACTACCAAACTGAAATGGAAACCTTGACAATTTTTAAAAAATATCTGGATGAGATAATCAGAGTACATAGCTATTAGCTTAATAAATGATCCTTATTTACTGAACGGTCTTCTCTTGTTTGCCAATCTTTTAATGTTTTTTTGTTGCAGTTGTCACTACCTTTTCCAAAATATGAACAACTACTTTGCAGCATATTCAAACCACAGCAAATAGATTCTTTACTGGCCTTAACCTAAAATGAATGGTTCAATAAAGAAATAAAACTCCTTGTAGTTGTGTACAAGTCAAAAAGTAAACGTAGCAATGCCATAAGTCATGCATTTTCCAGAAATTATGTATTTTGTGTCATTATAAAGCAAAAAAAATGTGTAAGTTGGTTTACTGTACATTAACCGAGAAACAGCTATTTAACACCACAGTTAATGTGCAAATGTGACAAGAAACTATAGTTATTGAGAACTTACAGAAAATTCTGGTAAAATATGTATATTTTGCAGATTTCATTTGTTAATTCATAATTATTTCATTGAAAATGGATTTGTTGTGCAAAATGTATTGATGAAAATTAATATAAAATATAAAGATTTTTGCACAATGTAAATAAAAATATACTGAAAACTATGATTTACAAGCAATATTTTGAATGAAAGTATAGACTACAGGTTTTCAGACTTTTGTCTTAGTGCAGCACCCCGCAGAAATTTAAATGATCATTTTTGATTCAGTCTTAAATTTTTAAATGCTGAACTCTTATTGTTTAAAACTAAACCTGATATTTCTTTATCTGTCCAGATGCTTTAACAAAGTAATATACATAGTTTTTGGGGATATGTGCATCTTCAAGGTTTACTTATGTATAACTAATGTGTTATTTAGTGAATTATTTTTTAATGTATGAACAGTAATGTAGTTCATTATGGTTCAGGGATTCAGTTTTATATGTGATGGAAATGGTTCCTTCCAAGTTAAAAAAAAACCCAACGGAAATGTATTAGCCACGGGGGATTTCCAAGTGGCATGTATAAGAAATGATATGATCATCATGGACTGCCCAATTGATTTCACCGTGCTCACATACTAAACTTAGTCACATACAGGTACAGTTTATGTTCATTAAATGAAAAAAAATACTGCTTAAATTCAAAACTAAAAAAAATCAAATGTTATTTTGTCATTGATAAAAAATTAATGAAAATCAAAATTATTAAGGATGTTTAATTTACAAAAAGTCTTTAAAGCTGCTTTTTATAAGAACAAACTTTTCAGAAATTCACTTTGTCAGGTTTGTGTGTTGGGGGGATATTAACAGAAAAGAGAAATTAACTCAAAGTTCAAATTTCACAAACTTCTGATATTTTGATTTTCAAAATATTTCCCTATTTTATTTGTCCCAACTTTAAGGTTGCCTTTGCAAATAAATTGTATTATTAATAAATCAATTTCTAAATATCGTAAATTCATAATTCGTGTAAACCAGTCTTTATTCTTTTGTTTTCCAGCTGCCACACATAACTGATCAGATTTTGCCATTTTTTAAGCCCGTGCGATAATCCAGAATTTACCACTGAACTGGATGGCAATGGTTACTCACAACTGGAGTCACACCTGTACCATCCAAATCTGTGTCATGCTTTAACATTTTGAGTATACTGTATTTTAGTTGATGTACTAACAAATATTACTTTGATTTAAAAAACAGTGAACAACAAAAACATGTATTTGGCTGACTTATTTCCAGAAGTTGGGTATTCTGTTTCAGTAGCCCCAATCATTGTGTGTCTACAAGATTATGCACTTCCATTCACAGATTACATGGTATTTGTCATATTTTTTTTTTTGTTCTTTATTTTGCCTTATGCAATTTGTTGTATTAGGAATTTGTTAGTTTTCGCATACCCCTTGGGGTCAGAGTGCAGGGTCAGCCATTGTACAGCGCCCCTGGACCAATTGAAGGTTAAGAGCCTTGCTCAAGGGCTCAGCAGAGGAGGATCTCTTTTGGCAGTGATGGGGATTCGAACCGGCAACCTTCTGGATACCAGCACAGATCCTTAGCCTCAGAGCCACCACTCTGCCCCAGTTGTTACAGGTTTGCTTTGAGCTTCAATTTGGCTTTGGAATGAACAAAATGGAATGAAGCAGCTCATTTGGTCATCATTGTAGATCCATATGAGCGAAGGTGGCACCCCATCCGACGTTGCCTGCAAAATTGGCACTCGATTTCCAGCAATCCACTACTGGACAAGATTGTTATTAAACAAACAGATGGTTCAGTGCACAAACCTTGCCATGTTCATTAGAATTAAAGGATAACCGGAAGTCTTCATTCATTTATCAGACCTGGTGTTCTATTAAAAGGTGATCAACCTCCCTATTATTTCAACTCCCTTATCCTAAGGTGCAACACCGAAAGTTAAAACAACTGCAACTAATCGTTGATTAGTCACACCATTGCAGTTTCAAAGCAGGCATACAGTTTTTCTTATTTTTTATTTATTTTTAAATCACTTTCATAAACAAGTAAAAGTGTTAATAATTAAAGTTTTCTTGCCTTGAAAACACAAAATCAAAAAGCTTTCTTACGACTCTTCTTTCTGTAGCTGACCTATTGTCTTCATCATTGGCATAGTGTATCCCACCTGAGGTGCTTGTCAAAAAAGAGCCAGGTCTGGAGAATATGGTGGTGTGACATCTACTTAAATTCAGTTTCTCAGAGAAGCCTTTGCAAACTGTGCAGAGTGAGTGGGGTCATTGTTGTGAAGGAGAAGGAGGATGCTCAACTGCTTCCTTTGCCGCTTTATCTTGACTGACTTCAAACACCTAAAAAAAATGAGTGTAATATTAATAATTTGTGTAGGCTTTCTGAGGCATGGAATCAGTTTTAAATAACATTTCCAACATCATAATTTGTGTACAGAATATTTCTTGGAATGGCTTGGGTCCTAAATTTCTTTGATGTCATCACTACACTACCATTGTTCCGTTGTTGTTCGGACTCTCGGTAAGTGATGCAGCCATGTTTTATCCCCAGGTTTGAAATTGCACCTAAATCACGAATCGATAGGAACACTACTGTGTGCAGAGCCTTTCTTGTGCTTAATTGTACATGAAGAATAGGTTGAACTGAAATGTACAGTAACTAATATTTACAGTATTATAAACTATGTTATTTCACATAACATCACTCCACAATGGGAATGTTCTTTTCTCTGGTGGATGATGAAGGTTGGCCAAATGTTGGTGGAAATTTGGACCCTGGAATTCTGCAGCACATCTCTTGTCCTGATACGAGTTGCCAAGGCAAAAATAAATCACTAAATGCATATTGGTGTCTGTCATTAGAAATTTAGTGATACCGCAGTATTTGACTTTATGCAGTTTCCTAAAACAAGAATTATACCCTATAAACCACAAATGGTGGAAACTTTTAATTTGACTTGTTTGGTACACATGATGTAATGTTTGGCCCTCTTATAAAGTCAGTCCTGTAGAATACCACTTTTTAAGTTATACGTGTATGTACTGTATACTAGTGAATAGTTTGAGAAAGTCTGCATCAATGTGCAATTGTTGAAGGGAAAATTAGATAAAAATTATTCTCACAGTATATTTCAAACATGAATTAATTTTCAAACATTAAAATAATTACAATAATAATATAGGCAAATTAACTGTATATGAGTATAAAATTGGTGACATGTTCTCATTAACTGTAGTTCAGTTCATTTGCTAATGGAACTACAATTTTAGAGCAGATATTTTTTATATCATAAGTCATTTTAACTTTTCCAACTGACCTCCCGTATGAGCAAATAGCATATTTGGCCCTTGGTTTAGTCATAAAAATGAAATTTCAAATAAAGGAAAGTGTTTGAATAATTTTAACCTTTTACATTACGATTTTTGTGACACTGCAGAATAAAACATTTGAAAAGCAGTTTATCGCTTAGGAACTGAAATAATCATTTTTTTCATAACTATAAAATAAAGGTTAATCAAAAGGCCACATCTCATGGAAAGCAGTCCATTCTTTAAATTCTCAGTTAACAAATGAAACCCAGAATCTCATATGAAAAAGTCAATATGCTGTATTGTCTTATATATCTTTATAAATACATATAAATCTTTAAGACACAAGATAAAAATGTCCACTTGCAATGTTCTCATTTTAACATGCTTGCAAAGTACTTGAATATCAACTGCCATGAGTAAATATTTTTAAATAAATATATATTTTTTAAATTTGTACCAAAAACAAAATATATCTAGATGAATGCTTTAACCATGAAAAAAATTAGAAAAATAGAGATTTCAAATATGTATTACATGCTACAGCTTCCACTTGCACTTTATCTGCAATGTTTTGTTCTGTCTAAATTTAGGAGCTGCATGCATGTTTGCAATACATGATATCATGGTACTGATAGCATGAAGCCCAAAGAGCCCAAGTTAATGAGTCACAGACAAACTCGCTTAGCTAACATATATATATATATATATATATATATATATATATATATATATATATATATATATATATATATATATATATATATATAGTTCTATAGTTTACTGCCAAATAATGCAAAGAGTACGCGACACGTGTTTTGCCCTTATTTGGGCTCCTCAGGCGTACACACTCCACTGCATCCCCTCACAGGGCTTAAACCTCGGACGTCAGCATCAGAGGCGAAGCCCCTTTATGCTGCGCCACGGTATGTTTCAGACTACAACTGTTATGAATGTTTGACAGCCTGGAGATTGGAGTAATTAGGTGTCACGTACTCTTTGCATTATTTGACAGTAAACTATATAACATTCCATGATCTGCTTCTTGCGACAGAGACGGTGTGGCGGACATTTGCAGACCAACCACATGCATTACCTGGTAGGTAACCACCCATACAATCAGATCGTGTTTCAGACTATGAATGCTATGAATATATATATATATATATATATATATATATATATATATATATATATATATATATATATATAAATAAAAATGTAAATGTTCGTTTGTTCAAAACCTTAAATCTCCGAAAGTTCTTCACCGATTGCTTTGAAATTTTGACACAACGTTGCATTCGAATACGCGCGTGTTTTTATATACCTATATTATATAGATGTCACACCTGTGACAGGTAAAAACATGCTTTTTTAGAAAAACAGCGCCATCTGTTGGACATAAAAGCAACACAGGTAAAAACATGCTTTTTTTGAAAAACAGCGCCATCAGTTGGACATAAAAGCAACACACGCTATACTAAATATTTTACGATTCCATTTCAGTGTTTCCGATTTACGATTTTAACTCCGTTAAATCGATCAAATACATTTGTAAGTACGTGAATAAAGGCAGCGACATGGCAGTTTTTGGCATGCAACCAGAAAGAAGTGATGTGGTCATACATATTGATGAAATCGCACAGTATCAGGCTGGAAGATACATAAGCAGCAATGAAGCTGTATGGCGAATTCTTTCATTTCCCATACATGAACAAAGTCCAGCTGTTGTTCACTTAGCAGTACATCTAGAAAATGGACAACGCGTTTATTTCACAGCTGCAAATGTGCAACAAATACCCCTGAATCCACCGGGTACAACGTTAACTGCTTTCTTCATGTTATGTCAAAATGACATATTTGCAAAAACACTGCTGTATTCGGAAGTGCCTACGTATTACACATGGAATGCGAGTAGAAAATCATTTCAACGACGCAAACAAGGAGAGCGAGTCGACTGACAACCTGGCATATTCAAAGAAACTACGATAAGCAGACTGTACACCATGCATCCCAATCAAGATGAATGCTTCTTTCTTTGCATGCTGTTGGTAAATGTGCCCGGTCCAACGTCTTTCCAGCAATTGAGAATTGTCAACGGCGTTACACATGCCACTTTCTGCAGTGCATGTCAAGCTCTGAATTTATTGGAGAATGACCGACACTGGGATGTATGCATTAATGACGCGTGCAACACGTCACATCCAAATCAAATTCGTGCATTGTTTGCAATCATATTGACCGCCTGCTCTCCTTCATCTCCAACACAGTTATGGGAGAAATATAAATCGCACATGTCTGAAGATATTTTCCGACAAATATGCAAGGAAAATTCAAATATGAACATGGATTTCACAGCAGAAATCTACAACGAAGCGTTGATAGTGATTGAAGATTTGTGCTTAGAAATCGCGAATAAAGTTTTCAATCAATTGGGAATGCCATCACCGAATCAATCTGCTGCTGCTTCATTCGATGTAGAATTGCGTCGTGAACAAAATTACAACACGGGTGATTATTTGTCGTATGTGCAATCAAATATTCCTAAGCTAATGCTTGAGCAAAAAGGCATTTACAATCAAATAATGTAAACTGTCAATAACAGGGTTGGAGAAATCTTCTTCTTAGATGCGCCAGGAGGAACTGGTAAAACGTTCCTAATTAGATTGATTCTGGCAGCAATTCGATCCCAAAATGACATAGCCTTAGCTCTTGCTTCGTCCGGAATAGCTGCAACATTGCTACCAGGTGGAAGAACTGCTCATTCTGCTTTGAAATTGCCATTGAACATGCAATTCATTTAAACTCCCACGTGCAACATTTCCAAAGCATCCAGCATGGGAAAAGTATTGCAGAAATGCAAACTTATTGTTTGTGATGAATGCACAATGGCGCACAAAAAATCGCTCGAGGCTCTTGATCGATCATTGCAAGATTTGCGTGTAAACATCAGACCATTCAGACAATGGAACAACAAAAAATACTGTATACCAACAAGCATTGTGAAATTAAACATATTAGAAACGTGTGCTTTCTCTTTTCTTTCTTTTCCATTTAACCAGACTGAGCCACAGCAACGCGTGGCCGGGTACAGCTAGTATATATATATATATATATATATATATATATATATATATATATATATATATATATATATATATTCATTGCATTCGTAGTCTGAGTCCCGACCCGATATATATATATATATAGGTGTGGGCAAAAGTTGGTTTATAGTATATATTCAAATATATCCCACCCAGCCAGATAAAAGATGTCTGATGCTACTTCACTATTTACTCTCATATGTTCATAATCAAAGCCGGCTTGAAACAGGGCAGGCAGTGCTGAGTAGATTGTGACTGGTATAACCCAAACCCATTCTTAACTTCTCTTTGTAAGGCTCTGGTTTTTTGCCTTCTTAAAAAATGTTTCAGGCCTATTGTTTGTATAGAGCTGGCTGTATTTTTTGACAAGAGTACTTCTTTTGTGGAAAAAAGGAGCTTAGCATGCTGGGTGAAACATTCTTGCTCTAAAAATAAGAGGCATATTCTGTCATTTTTTAATACTTTGATGGTTCTCCATAAATTGTGTGTATTATAATAAAATGTAATCTCTCTAAAGTAGACATCACACCTTCTTTTCTTAGATATAGTCTAGCATCCAGACTTTATGCCATTGTTTACTTTTTGACAGAAATCTATTCACAGGTTCCCACAAATATTCAAAAACATGCATATTGTTCATGTGGCGTGCCCAAGGCAAAAGCAGATAAACATGGTGATACATATTTGCCACAGGGCATAGTAAAGGCAGAACCCTGATGCTGTCAAAAATCAAAAAGTAAGAAAATTATTAACTTATATTTATATGAAATATGTGAGTTTATTCTACTGAGAGTATGTGCTCGAATTCAAAGTTTTCAGAGATTATATTGCTTTAAATTCTCAAAACTTTCATGGAGTAAAATGAATGTTACATTTGCTATTATTTATTTAGAAGACACTTTCATCAAAAGTGACATCACAAGGTGAATGGTCAGCTGCATCATTCTTTAGAGCAACAAGTTGTCCAGTGTGGTTTTATACAAATTACAGAAATGTTATTGAGAAATGGCACCTCAGGGATGCCAGGGGCGGAAGCAATAGCAAATGCATAATACTCTTAATGTGGGAACTTAAATCAAAATGTAGTTATAATCTGTTTGTTCTACTGCTGTTTTCCAAAAATTTCAAATTAATATATTTCCACATGCTGAAGATAATAACCTGTCTCTCAAGAGTCTCTCAACACTGCATTCTTTAAAATGTTTTGTAATTTATATCTTCCTTTATTTCATACAATGCAGCACCTATATTAAATTTATAATGGAGTACTGTATATAGTGCATTTTAGAAGTGTGAGAAACAGCTACACTGTACTAAAATCTGATTTGTTTCCCTGCATCTTTACAAACAGCTCAAGTCAACTTAATATATTTTTGTATGGCACACTTCGAAGAGTACATGTTGATGCACTGTAAAAATGTACGGGTAAAACACAAACTACATAATACAGATATCAATAAACATACAGAAACAGAGCAATTTCAAATTAATCTCTATATATAATCTTCATTTGGATCTTGATCTTTGTTTGTCCGCGAATGAATTAGAAGAAGAAGCACTAGATGGCAGTAGAGAGACAGCTAAAACATAGGCATTGCATTAAGAATCTCCTCCATGCTTATACTACTGAAGACTGTAGTACTCCAGTCACACCTCAAAACACAGACATTCAAACTAAACAAATTGTTGTGCTTTAAATTAACTAATCTTTATATATAATCTTCATTTGGATCTTGATCTTTGTTTGTCCACGAATTCCACGCATGTGTAGACCACCTTCCAGTTTAGTACGTTGTTGTTACTCACGGATGTCAACAATGTGCCGGAATAACAAAAGGGGTGGTGGACAGTGATACGCTGGTTAGCTCCTGAGGCCTGGTTAGAGAATGAGATTGCCGAAGATAAAAGGTACGTGCCTACGTAACATATGAATGAAAGAAAGACAGTGGGTAAAATGAATGACAACGTAACAGCACGTTCCGGAAATTATTATTGTTACGTTGTAGCCCGCGAGTGCTGTGCATCTCACAGTTGTACCGTGGCTTGCTCACATGTCAGTGAAGTGATCCCTATTTATGCTTTAAAGAGCCTGGATACCTATGTGTCCCCCTTTTATAACCATTGCTCCGTGTATATTGCCTTACTCTTTGGATTGCCACAAAGCAACCTGCGAGATTGGAGAAAGGTTGAGAAGAGATCGTGAGAGGAAACGACAGCGTCGTGAAAACGAGATGGACTGTGAACGGAGAGAAGCAGAAATGCTCCTACACCACCACATAATTACTGTTCGGACAGTGATTCCGAGTAGGCCGTTCCTATCGAATCAATGTCCAAGGGTTTTCTTTTGTAATTTTGTTTCCCTTATAAAAAATCATAACGCTGTGCGACGAAGGGCCCAGTTCACGACTGGCTGCCGCGTTTAAACAGGGAGCCCTTCACAGACAACTTTAACACGCGCAACGTAGTTGGCCGCACATGGCTAGTAAACATAAACAAATTCTGATAATTTAAATCCATTAATATTATAGTTGAGATATGGCCAGAAGACAAAAGAGGAAAGGAAAACAAAACTCCAGTCAGCAGCATCCACAGAGCAAATTAACCTCTGCGGGTGCCGCACTCGGTTATGACAAACAAATTTAGGGACAGTAACAGTTTTGGAGACCATGGCGGTCTGGCCACCCCCACCCTTCCATACTGTATAAGGCTGTGTTGGACAGTTTACAAGAAACAATTCAGACAAGCATGACATCACCCCTAGAACGGCTTAGAACTTCCGTTTTGTGTGTGTTTTTAGGTTATCTGAGATTCGAAAAAAGACTATGAGAACTGGGAATGTGTTTTGTTTTTGATTTCCTGGTGAAAAATCATTATAGGCTTTAAACTTTGACCACGATTTAGGTTTTTGTTTTGATTCAGTGAAGGATGAGCTTAATGCTCTGATTATGAACTTGGCTTGATTACTGATTCAATTGTCTTCTCCTGGTCCTTGTTTTAAATCCTATCTGCCCTGCAGAATTGTATACTTCTTCTGTGCCATTTTTTGGTATTGCATATTTTGTCAGCTATTCTGAAAAGACCTGCAAGTAACAATTTCATTGCATGATATGTACACATGACAATAAATTTGAACTTGAAATTGTTTTCATGCTTTTTCATTCATTTCCAAATGTCTCGTTTAACAGACAGCCATAGCATTGAAGCCTGAATAATGAACGTTTTTGGTCTAAAAAGATAAAGAAACATTTCATAAAATATCCATCCTCCCATTTTCTGACACATTTAACCCAATTTTAGATTTGGTGTGCCAGATGCTATGCTACTGTAGGGTTCTCAAATAATGGAAAAGAAATAACAGCCCACAATTAATAGCAACATCTGAGAAACCTATTTATATAGAAGAGAATTCATTATGGAACAGTTTGACATGCAAGAGGTCAGAGACAATCTGTTTCTTATAAAAGACCACTGCTTTATCTTTTTAGAAATGTAAACATTACAAAATATGAATAAGAAACAAAATCAAGAAATAACACATGAGAAAAAAAATACTGCCATCTCTCTGATAATAAGCATTAGTCCAATCATAGACATACAGTGGATTCAGAAAGTGCACTGAAAAAAATGGCATGTCAGATTAAAATAGAAAAATATGTACAGTACATTGGTTGCACATAATAAAATTGTTTTAATCAAAAATAATTGAATTATGCTTAATGCACTAAATTAATATATCCTGAAACAACATGATATTTTTATATAAAATGAATACAAGTTTTCAATTCTCTTTTAAATCTACACTATATATATAAAATCATAAATTTTATATAATCATATCATATATAATCATAATCATAAAAAGTGCAACGATTTTGTGCAACGATTTTATGTGACTTTTTTGTCACGCTTTAAATCGGGCTTATTTTAAAACCTACATAAATATATTTGGTATCATTCTTTTCAGAATTTATTGAACTTTAATGTGATGTTGTTAGATTTTCAAATTCTTATTCCATTTTTAAATTATCAATATGAAGAACTTACGTCCCACAAGACAAAACTTTCTGCCAAGAGATTTAACCAAGCCCGGTCCTGGAAATAAAAGACAAAGAGTAGAACAGCTGCTGTACAGGCTTTTAAATGTTTGAAGTGTTGTGTGAAATGCAGATCATGCAGCACGGCAGCAGCAGCAAGCCAGCAGCTGTTTGAGCAAAGAGGAGGTAAAAAAAACCTATTTGTTTCCCATTGTATCACCGTTTAAGAGAGCCGTTCAGCCCCCTCTTCACAACACGAGTGGCAGAGACACAAAGTGATTGTCGAGCGAAGCGAGTAGGGGGTGAACTCCCTAGTTAATTAAATTATGTTAAATGAACATGTCAACAAAGCATTGTTTTATAAACTTTTTAAAAAATGTACCTCACCAAGTTACTTATTTATATAACCTTTTTAGGTTGTCAATTATACTTGTTCTAGTATAATTTTATACTTCATGTTCAAAGTTGTTAATAAGAAATAAACAGGTTTTCTTATACCAAAACTAGTTTTATTTTGTAAAACAATACAAACTGAAAAAAATACAAAGGATTAGTATTCAAATGCTGAAATGTACAACAGTCATACAAGAACACTGCTTCTTTGGCCGTGCTAGAATGCCATGACCAATGAATAACTAAATATGAACATTAAATGCACCTTGGATAGAGTGTTACATTATAAAATATATTTATTTATATTTATTTAACTGTATATATTATAGAATAAATGTTAAATATTAGTAAAATATAAAGTGCAAAAATTGCAGCTTGGTACCTTCTTTCACAAATATTTTTCTTTTATTTTCAGACAAGCAAATTCAGCGACTACATTGTATTGTATTCGGGTGTATTATTTATTTGTCTGTTTTAATAGTATTTATCTGGTTGAGCAATGTTATGATAATACTAATGAAATTCAGCAATGCTGAAAGTAGTTGACCCATAACGAAAGGCATAGACGTACCTGTACTAAGCGAGTAGATCTAGACAAATTAATACTACATTTATTGACTTGTGCCGGGAGTTAGTGAGCATGGTTTGATAAAACATTAAAAGAGAATACGGAGTAACATTAGTCTGTGTGATTAAGTGTTTTAAATGAATATCTGAATATTTCTAGTGTGTGTGTTTTATTTATTTATTCATTTTTTTAACTTTTATTTCACTAACCTTTTGCTCTTAACCGGCAACAATATCAAATCCACACCCTGATGTTTCTTTGAAAGTCACATGACTTTACCGATAAGTTATCCACACTCCACTGATGATAAATCCGCTTGGTGCTTTTTAATTTCCAGTGAGGACTAAATAGAACTATTTTGACTTCTACCTAAATGACTGAAATTTGTGTATTGTACATCTCACAAGATTCAATAAATTAAACATGATCGAGTTATGTTCAAAAGCGGAACATAAACAATACATGTAATATAAAGTAAATACATTTTGGTAAATGTAACAACCTGCAACTTCCCTTTTTTCAGTGTATTGAGATACTTCACTTTTTCAGAATTTGCAGTGTTGCAGCATTATGCTAAAATCCATCCATCCATTTTCCAACCCGCTGAATCCGAACACAGGGTCACGGGGGTCTGCTGGAGCCAATCCCAGCCAACACAGGGCGCAAGGCAGGGAACCAATCCCGGGCAGGGTGCCAACCCACCGCAGGACACACACACACACACCAGTCACACACTAGGGCCAATTTAGAATTGCCAATACACCTAACCTGTATGGTATCCTTCAATAAGGGCGCGCACAAAAAGGCGAGCTTCAAAAGGGCGACCTCAATTGAGCGTGGTGAATAAAGGCGTCCGTAGATAATTTAGATAATAATAGAGAGATAATAATACTAGATAATAATAAAATATCTATGTGGCACATAATCTACAGCTTCAAGTGTAACACAACAATGAGTAAGAGCAGAAAACAACGAAATATAGAGAGCTTTAGAAATAGTTCGTTAGAAGTTTATACATTAATTAATTGGATGTTTTAATATTCTTGCTTTCGTCTTTTTATATGTTCAATTATTGCCTTTATCTAATAAATTTTCTCTAATAATTTTGTTGCGTTTGCCTTTATTCGCTGCGCCCAATTGAGGTCACCCTTTTGAAGCTCGCCTTTTTGTGCGCACCCTTATTGAACAGAACCAATCTGCATGTCTGTGGACCATGAGAGGAAACCGGAGCACCCGGACGAAACCCACACAGACATAGGGAGAACATGCAAACTCCACTCCCAGGTCTCCTAACTGCGAGGCAGCAGCGCTACCACTGCGCCACCGTGCCAACCCTTATGCTAAAATCATTTAAATTATTTTTTACTCACATCAAGCAACACTTAAAAAATCCCAAAGGCAGAGACAGGATTTTAGAAATATTTGTAAATATATTAAAAATGAAAAACTGAAATATCCCATTTACATAAGTATTCAGTCCGTTTGCTCAGTACTTAGTTGAAGCTCCTTTGACGTCAATTCCAGCCTGGAGTCTTCATTGAGTATGAAACAACGAGCTTCACACATCTAGTTTTGGGGATTCTCTCCCATTCTTCTCTGCTCTCATGCTCTGTCAAGTTGGATGGAGACTCTTGGTGGAGAGTTATTTTCAGGTTTCTCCAGAGATGTCCAGTTTAGCTCTAGTCTGGGATGTTGCTGGGTAACTCAGTGACATTCATTGAGTTGTCCCTAAGCTATTCCTGTGCTGCCTTCGCTTTGTGTTTAAGGTCATTGTCCTGTTGGAAAGAGAACCTTTGGCCCCGTCTGTGGTCCGGGACACTCTGGAGCAGGTTTTCATTAAACATTTCTTTATTTTTGCACAGTTCAGCTTTCACTCAACCCTGTCTAGTCTCCCAGACCTTGCCACTGAAAAACAAGCCCACACCATGATGCCACCATCATCATGCTTCACCGCTGGAATGGTATTGCACATGTGCTGAGCAGTGCCTGGTTTCATTAAGACATGAATCGAATTTTGGTTTCATCAGACCAGAGAATTTTGTTTCTGACGGTCTAAGAGTCCTTTAGGTACTTTTTTGCAAATTCCAAGTGGCCTAACATGTGTCTTTTACTGAGCAGAAGCTTCTGTTTGCCCACTCTATCTAAAAGCTCAATGGTATTATGTAATGATGGTTGCCCTTCTGGAAATTTCTCTCATGTCCAAATAGGTTCTCTTGAGCTTAGCCAGAGTGACCATTGGCCTCCTGGTCACCTCTCTTACCAAGGCCTTTCTCCTGCTATTGCTCAGTTTGTCAGGCTGGCCAGCTTTAGGAAGAATTGTCAGTCAGTCAGTCAGTCATTATCCAACCTGTTATATCCTAACATAGGGTCACGGGAGTCTGCTGGAGCCAATCTCAGCCAACACAGAACGCAAGGCAGGAACAAATCCCTGGGCAGAGCACCAGTCAACCGTAGGGCACACACACACACACCAAGCACACACTAGGGACAATTTAGGATTGCCAGTGCACCTAACCTGCATGTCTTTGGTCTGTGGGAGGAAACCCACACAGACACGGGGAGAACATGCAAACTCCACGCAGGGAGGACCCGGGAAGCGAACCCACTACCACTGCACCACCGTGCCGCCTAGGAAGAATTGTGACTTTTCTAAACTTCTTCCATTTAAGAATTATGGAGGCTACTGTGCTCTTGGGAAACTTCAGAGCTACAGGAATTTTATGTAGCCTTTCCCAGATCTCTGCCTCAAGACAGTTCTGTCTCTTAGCTCTGTAAGCAATTCTTTCAACCTGATGGCTATACAGAAAAGAAAGCTGTGTGCCTTTCCTAATCAATCCAATCAATTAAACTCTCCACAGGCGGATATATGTCTATAAACATCTTGGTCAACAGAATGGGATTCACTTGAGCCAAAATTCAAGTGTCATAGCAAAGGGCCTGTTGCGTCAACGTGATATTTCAATATTTTTATTTTGAATAAATTTGCAAAAAAAATTGTAAAATCCTGTTTTCATTTTGTCTTTCTTGGGTATTGAATGTTGCTCGATGTGGGGAAAAGATGAATTTAAATGATTTTAGCACAAGGCCGCAACATAGCAAAATGTGAGAAAAAGTGAAGGGGACTGAATATGTTCTCATTTTACCGTAAGGATACTGTCATACCTACTCATGGGGTCTGGGATGGTAGCACAGTAACAACATGTAGAGGAATGGCTATTAGTGCCTCAAAGCATCATGTTTTGCTTTCTTGCAGAGGAGGACTAGAAGCAGTGGCGGCTCGTAGCTAAAATTAGTGGGGGTGCTGCTCCAGAAAATTTTTAGCCTTTGTTTTAAAATTGTGTAAAAGGAAACAAACATGTATAAAAAGAAAATTTATTCAGAAACCGAAAAAAAAAAATGAATCAAATAGAATAGCCGGAAGCAGGATAATAGTCTAATTCTACACTTTATCATCCATATTACTAACCGAGAATGATAAACCGGATATGGACGCAGGTACATGGCATGCCCATGGACGCAGGAGACATAGTGCGCAGGCGCCGACAGCGAGCGAAGTCTGATCCACCGAGAATGAAGGAGTCACAGCTCAATAACGAAGGAGCTCAACTGAGCACAGACAATACGGAACCCTAACCGTCCACACTGCACAGCATAGTCAAACCCGACATAGTAGGGAAGGTGCGTGCGCCTACAACACGCGTCTAACACACCGCAGGCAGACCCCCGAGATGTTACAGACACCCCAGAGATACGGACTCCACAGCATATGTGAATCACATTACAGTAATACAATAATATGAGTACTCACAGACAAAACAAACACAACAGGCTTTGGCGTCCCGCCCCACAATCAAACCGGAGAGAGTATGGCGTCCCCAAACGTCCACAAAACACAGCATATTCAAACCCGAGATAGTACGGAGGGCGCATACGCCTACAACGACTACCACATGAAACACACATACGGCACCGGAGGTATAATATTAGCTCAACTAACGTAAATAAGTGCCTACAACGCGTCACGGCTCAAAAACAAAGGAGCTCAACTAACGTAAATAAGAAATGAAGCCGTAGGTAACGACACAGCCACACAAAAAAGAGGATTCAGCCCCCCGCCCCAGAGTGAAACGGGAAAAAGTACGGAGTCCACAAAGGTCCACCATACACAGCATAAAAGTACGGAAGGCGCGAGTTAGTACGAAAGCCGAAGGCACCTACAACGCGTAATAGGAATAAACGAACGCTCCGTTTTAAACATACGTCATCCTCACATGTCCAAACTATACAGCATAAGTGAATCACATTACAGTGATGCATTATTAACAGTACAACCACAGAAAACGCTCCGTATTAACAGTAAGTGCAATTATTCATATTACTAACGGTAAACAACCGAGAACTAATGGAGTCAAACTCATTCAAGGACAACACACCATCTTTACTACAAATGTTGTTCATGAAGACATATTCCAATAAATCTTTGTAATGTGCCATGATATGGGTTCTTTACATCCTATGTGCGTCATCTACACCTTTACACTCCAATCTATCTCATACATACATCAATGTATTTCAAGATACCCAACGCTAGGGGTTGGCGAGCGAAGTGAGCAGGGGGCGGAGCCCCTAGTATTCAAGAATATGGTACACGCGGAGTAAAAAAAAAACCACTACCTTCCACCAGGGTCGGCACTGCGGGAGCGACAGTGCTCTCTCTCCCTCGCAGCCTCGCGTGCAGCTTCCTATGTGAGCATGCGCACAACAGCCAAACACCACGCCGCTGGAACTGTGAAGCGCACAGTTCCATACAAAGATTTTTGTATCTTTTTCATAAACTGGGGGATGGCTACTGACATTAGGCTTAAGGATTATATATTGTACAAGTATAAAGAAAGAATTAAAGAAAAAAGGACTGATTATATTAAATGTTATCGATAATATCAAGTGGAAATAGGGGGTGCTGCAGTTCCACAGTGCCTATACGCGAGCCGCCACTGACTAGAAGATTCCAGAAAGAGGGAATACCCATGAAGCCGGGAGTGAACCACAGACATTTCCAACCCATACACTGGTCACAAGACATGACTCTGCAACAATTTGACCCCAAGAGAAGATAAAAGGAGGGCTTGGACAGAAAATTGTTAGTTGTCTTCCATCAAGAGACTGGTGAGAAACTTTGCTTTAACTGGGCCAGCCGCTGAACTTAAAGAATCTTTATCCCTCAATAATAGGGAAAGAGAAGTTGAAGAAGGCACAAGCGATGGTTTACAAAGTGTTCTGTCTAAAGGGAGTAAAGGAGAGTCATAACCCGTTTGAACTATTCTTTAGCTTCAATACGGACCAATCCTTACTTCAGAATGGATAAAATTGTATCACCACCCTCTCTGCACCCCCCCATTCCCCATTGCAGTATGTAAAGTTTCTACATTTTATGGACTTATATGAAAGTGGTGATTGTAGGGGGTTTAATTTATGCTTATTAAAGTCAATCTTTTTATTCAAGTAACGGATATAAAAATAGTTTAGAACATTGACACAGCTGCTGCCAAGTATTATGAGCCCATATGTCAAACAGAGTATACTTCCTCTTTAATATGTTTTAGGGTTTATTGCAGCATTTTATCTTTGTTACTTAGTCTGTAAAATCGCTTATGTAAATAATTTATTGTCTAAATTCCATTTTTATAAATTTCTTATTATTTGGTAAATCTTTAAAAATTAGAAAAGACCATTAAATCAAAACTACACATAAAAGTGAACTGACTAACTGTGAAAACTTTTCTGAAAAAGTAGATTTCAGCAGGCAAAAAAATAGTCAATTTAAGGATGCTTCAATGTGAAATGGAGTGTTGGGAACGGGAGTCTAGCCAAAAAGACATATTTAATACATTAGTTGAACACTCGTGTAGAAGAAAAATTAGTAATACTAAACCACTTTGAGATTAAGACTACTAAAGGCAGAACTTCCACAGTCTGGGTGCCTTTTTATTCCAACCAGAAACCGCTTATTCCAAAGACACACAAAATCTTTTGTAATAGATGCCGGAATAATCAAGAGAGATGTAAAAACTGTATTTCTTCTTTAAAGAAAATTTACATGACAAATCCAAGCATGAAAATAACCACAACATACATTTTTTGAGCGGTTAAACCAAAAAAAGCACTTTAAATCAGTCTTAAAATGAACTGTACTTTAGAACACAGTATGTGCAAAATTATTCACAGTGACTCTCTCAATTTCTTCCTACAGTACTTAACTTAAGAAATGTGTCAGCCGATATGTTGAGAGTGTCATACTGAAATACTTTTCTAATTGCTCATCCCATTATAAAGCATGTTACATTTTGATTTCATGGAGTCCCCGCTCAAGGCTCCTAACATTACAATAGAATTATTATTAGAACAATATTGCCTGTTTATTATATTAGGATTAGCAAATGTGTTTAAAGACTGTGTTTCATCAAGACAAAACTATATATTTTTGTAATGTTTTTAATTCAAGCTTCAAACAAAGAACTGCATATTTCATTCAGTCATAATGATAAAATAAACAATTTTTGAAAGAATTTGAGTGTTTCTAACTCTAATTAAGAATACTAACATGCATGTGCAGAAATGTCTTTAGAATTATCCGCAATCTCGGATAACCTGAAGGTGCACGGTCAAGACCTTTTATCCCATTGTGGTGATACCGTTAGCACTGGACACCTCTGAATAGAAACACAGTAAGAATTAATGCTTAAAATGACTAGGGGGTAAAAAGATGGTGCCAGAAAGAAGATATAAAACAATTACAAAATGATGTCTAATGCAAAAACCGGTGGCAAAATTGAGCTCTACAACCCTAAAAACCTATATCCAGATATATAATGTAATAGCCAGAACTCCAAGAGATAAGTAATTGATTTATATGAACATAAATCATAACAGTCTGCTAATTAACCATGACACTTCTTTTCCTTTGGTCAATCATAGCTGCATCTGAGTCACTTTTTCAACATATACAGGACCATTTACCCAGACTGCCATTTGGAGGTGTTCTCCAGTTACCATTGTTGGCTTTGTTTCTAAAACCCTGTCTTGCTTGTTTTCTGTTACTTTCCTGCTCTTTTCACAGAATGTCCCAGAAACTCTTGGCCAGGCAAACAACTTGTCGCATATGTGAGCAAATGCTCACTTCGGTCTTACTGAATTGTTAGATTAGATTAGATGAACTTTATTAATCCCATGGAAAATTCACATGCATACAGAAGCAGACACATACAAAACAAGGACAGAACAAATAATACAATCAATCAAATAAATATGTGCAGTATAATATGCAGAATTTCAAAATGAACTTAAGAGTATGTCAGAACACCGTGCAAGAATGAGATAATGGCTAAAAGTGCTTCAATAGAGCACTTCCTGGTAGGGATGATGGCATCTAATTTTGACACCATCCTTTGTTCCACAAAGGCTTCCAGTGTGTCCAAGGTTCATTCTGTAATGGCGTAGGCTTTCCTGATAAGTTTGTTCAGGCATTGTACATGTTTTGAGATTCAGTTGCTTCCCCAGGAGAATGCAGCTTAGAACGTCACACTGGCTACTCTGGACTAGCAGCTTGCTGAACACGTCGAAAGTCTCCTCTGAGTCTCCTTAGGAAGTACAGTCCGCACTGGCCTTTCCTCTACAGCACTATTGCTATCTTTGACCAATCCAATTTTTTGTTTATGTGAACTCCAAGGTAATTGTAGCACTGAACCACTTCCACCACCTCTCCCTGAATGGTGGCTGATCTCAGAGGCTTCTTGGAATGCTGGAAGTCTACCACCAGTTCTTTTGTCTTGCTGATGTTGAATTGCAGGTGGTTCTCCCTTCACCACAAGGCAAAGTTCTCCACAATCTGCCTGTGCTCTGACACATATCCATTATTAATACAGCCTATGATGGAGGAGTCATCTTAGAATTTCTGTAGGTGGCAAGCGTTGGTATTATACTGGAAGTCTGTTAGATAAAGGGTAAACAAGAAGAAAGATAGGATAGTTAGTAAACATTTCCTTTAGCATAATCTTGCTAATTTAGTATAAAAAATGAATAGCTATCAAAGTTTGTGACTGTATTGTCTCATTGATCTTCAAATCAACTTAATCTTATAAATCTGGACAGTAACACCTGAATGGTGGTAAAGGTATTCTCCACAAAAAAATTCAATACGATAGTTTTTTAAATGCTATTTACCACATGTAATTTGAAGTGATGGCCAAGAAAACATTTTACTTTCATGTTTTCATTAAGAATGAATATAACAAAGTTTTTGACAGAATGGGAACCGATGGTGACCAACGCTGGACAACAACAAACACTATCAAAATATCCATGAAGAAATATCATGTTATTCATGTCACATAATCCACAGGTCGTTATTCATTCATATGCTCACAAAGTGCAAAACACATGTATTTTTTCGCTAAATCATTTTAAAATAAATACCTCTGAAAAATAAAAGCAATCCACAGACAGGAAACCCCTTTTAAATTGAAATTTGTAGGTAAAACCACAAAAGAAAAATCAAACGTTATGTGTGATGAGTGATCTCTCAGTATTAAGAAGTCCATCTTAACGTTTTCTATGGAAAAGTTTCTCAATATTTGTTTTTGTTTTAGTGCCTATCTGTCCTTCTGGTATTAACTTTAGCTTGGCATTTAACTACATTTATGTGTTCCCCTCCCAGTCCTTCAGATAAACATATACTCTGCAGTCACAATCCACCTGGCACACAACAGATGGACAATCAGGTCAGCTGCAAACCTCACCCAAGCAAGCATCTCTATCAGTTTGTTGTCAGAGTTGCCAATTACTCTCGCTTTCAGGACTTTGGGATGTGGAAGGAAATAAGTATTCCTCTGAGAAAAGATTATGCAGATATTGGGAACACATGCAAAACTGCAGAAAGATATTGGCTGAGCCAGATTTTGAACTTTTGGAGCTCTAAGGCAGCATTGTCAAAAACCATGAAAATGTGTCTCCCATAATACCACTATTATATAAAATAAATAAACAAATAAGTTCAGTGAAACAAAATAATATTATGATGCTTTGCATTTTAATACTGTGTATTATATGATTGAGCTTATGATTGAAAGGCTCTATATGATAAAAAGATTTGTTGACATATTCTTCCACTCATTTGATTAACCTGCTAATTACGGGATATCGAGAGCCACAGAGTATTCCTCTAAAAACAGTGTAACGAAATAAAAGACAGGAACAAAAAGATCAAGGGTTGGGAATTCCCTGTATAATGACGGTGGTCCTGAAACGTCGTAAAGGACTGTTACAATGGTCAAACATTGTAAAAAAGCAGACATTTGACATGGTTTGCGGGTCTTTTATGTATAAATGACCATAAATTAACAAGGTGCAGGAAAAGGAAATGGAGTCGATAAGGAAATGAAGTTGGTGGTGAAGGACAGAAATGACATATTTATCTGTAGCCAGAAGTGATGTCATCGATATGGAGTGAAGTTGTCAAACTGGGATAAGGAAATAGAGTCTTCGGGGGAGCCGGAAGTGGTACTATTGCATGGGTTTTTGAGGTAGGACTTGTTTATTAGTCTTCTGTTATTGTGCTGAGAAAAGAGAAATGCATTAGTACTCTGTTCTAACCCTCTACCTTTTGTTCTTTCATGCACATTTAGACCCTTTGGCTGCCCCCTAAGCACATGTGTGTGACAATAGATAAACAGTAGCAACCAGTCCTGAATGAATAACCAGTCCTATTCTGGAAATGCCAGAAAACTCAGCCATACACACTCATCCAGAGACAATTTCGATTTGCCAGTCAACCTAACATGAACGTCATCAGGAGAAATGGCTCACGAGGAGGATGTAGAGTGAGGCCACAGCACTAATCTGTAACTAATTTGTGAATTTCCCATTGGGATTAATAAAGTATCTATCTATCTATCTATCTATCTATCTATCTATCTATCTATCTATCTATCTATCTATCTATCTATCTATCTATCTATCTATCTATCTATCTATCTATCTATCTATCTATCTAATCACTCCACCACCATACTGCCCAGGCTGACTTATTGAATTCTAAATTTTACACTTGCATACATACCTTTATATTTATGCAGAATACTCTAAACATCATTAAAATATTTGTTTTATATTTGAACTAGTCAAGTTACTGATTTACTTATTGCCATTTAATTGTACTGGGCTGTCGGACAAGAATACAGCTATTCTTTAATTTTTCATTTCACAGTCGTTGATGTGCTATAATCTTTTGTGTGCAATTTTAATGGCTGCATTCTATTTTGGTTAAATGTGTTTTGGTAATGCAGTATTAATCTGAGTTTAAGAGTAAGGTAATCTGCATAATCACTTCAGATTTCAAAATGCGCTTAAATGTAATTTGCAACTTGTGGATTGCGATGCTTCATTGAGTTGCAGTCATCACAATTGAGTGGCTAATTTTTTAATTTCACTCTGCCTGCATAGTATAGTCACATATTTAAAAAAAAAAAGAAATGAAAAAGGGTAAATTTTGAACCAATGTTAACTGCTTTCAATTAAGAGGCTATGAGAAAAATAATTTGTTAATGCAAGTTGTCGTTTTTTCACTGGCTTTATTGCTTATAACAAATCGACTTAAAATTACATGAAATGAAATTAAGAAAAGAGCAATTTCATAGCCGGATAGCCAGATGTGATAACAGCTACTGCATCTGGGATAACAATTAGGTTATTTTTTATTGTTTTAACTCTGCATTTACATTAATGTATTTAGTAGATTATTTTTATCCAAGGCAACTTACAAATCATAAACGTGTGAAGTGGTACATAAGACTGTTGAATGCATGAATGAATAGTAATTTTTTCAAGATAAATTAGGAAAAAAAAAGGAAATCTTAGTTGTTGGCAATAACAGAAACTTTAAGAGCCATAGAGGTAAACTTGATCCCTTAAGAATGAAAGTGTATTCGTAGACTTTGACCCAAAGTTTAAGTCGCAAATTAACCAGATTACTATGACTGCATTTTTTCATTTAAGGAACATTGCAAAAATCAGACCTCTTATACTACTGCAAGTTGCTGAGAAATAAATTCACGTTTTTGGTTTTAGTCAACTAGATTACTGTAACGCACTTCTAATTAGACAACCTAAGAAAGACCTCAATCAGCTGCCGTCAGTTCAGAAGGCAGCAGCAGCAAGAATTTTACCCAGAAAAGAAAACTTATATCTCACCAGTTTTAGGATCGCTACATTGGTTACCCATGTCCTTTAGAATTGATTTTGGAATACTACTTATATACAGTATATAAAGCTTTACATAACCTTGCCTCTGATCTGTGCATTATTCCAAGAGGTAAATATAAAAAAAGTGGTGAGGTGGCCTTTTATTGTTATGCACCAAAGATCTAAAATAATTTGCTGATAAAAATAGTGTGGACGTTTTAAAACTCTTAAAAACTCACATTTTTAATTTTAAATTTTAGTTCTTCTTACAATCGATTATATTCATATTGAAATATATACTTCAAGGATTTTTTTTTTTTTTGTTCTTTATTTCGTCTTATACGATTTCTCGTATTAGAAATTTGTTAGTTTTCGCATACCCCTTGGGGTCAGAGCGGAGGGTCAGCCATTGTACAGCACCCCTGGAGCAATTACAGGTTAAGGGCCTTGCTCAAGGGCCCAGCAGAGTAGGATCTCTTTTGGCAGTGACGGGGATTCGAACTGGCAACCTTCAGGATACCAGCACAGATCCGTAGCCTCAGAGCCACCACTCCACCCCATCTGCAGTTATTATTAATCTGTAATTTGTCTGCTTTCTTTTCTATTTTTTCTGTAGTGCTGTTCTGTTCCATCACCACCACCTGATCAAAGTCCTGTGCAGCCACCTGTGTGAGATGTCTGGATGAAAGAGGATAACCCAACTGCCGACGAGACCCACTGCATTGAATTTTCCACGACAAAGATTCAAAAAACAGCAAGGAACATCAGGGGCCAGGTGGTCTTTTGGCCCAAGTGGCCCCTTTATATTTTGTTTTGTTTTTTTTTTTTTTACTCCTGTATGTTTTCTGTTCTCTGTGACCATCTGACCGTATCATCGAATTTATCATTAGGGAGTTAAAAACAAATATATAAAGAAACACTTTATCTGTTATTTGTATATCTATGTTATGTAACAGCATATTGATTATTTTTTTTCTTTTGTATTTTTGGTACCTAATTTTTATGTTGATATTTTTATGTATTTCAATTTTTTTTTCTTTTCTTGTAACTTTTTCTTTGACATCTTGTAAAGGACTTTGGGCTACATTCTTTGTATGGAAATGTTCTACAGAAATAAATGTTTTTGTTGTTATTTGTTAGGTTCTATCCAGGTGTTTTGGTTCATTGAAAAGGTCCAAAGAGCTAAAACATTCCAAAATGGCAGACAGAAATATAGACAAAGAGTAAGTGAGCAGAACCGAGGATGTAGTTGGTTCTGTTTTTTAGAACATTAGTCAAAAATACAGTTATCATTTAGACAAATTACAAATATCCAATGAATGATAAAATTCCATACTCTCCCATTCTTATCGCTGGTTCTGGCTGTAAACAGAATATTCTAGAAAATCTTTGGCTATATATAAAATTTGGGGCTTGACCTCCCACCCTATTTTATATTAAAGTTACCACTGGATGTTTATATTTGTGTCACACCTCATGTAGTGTCTAATATTCTGAGTACACACTTAAAAAATATGTCAGGCTAAATGCAAGATAAAGCTAAGTGAATATATGTAAATTTAGCAAAGAATCATATATGGATCTGCATGTTCCATTAAATCACAGTGGCATGCTAATTATTGATTACTAGTAGTAATGAAGGCTTTCTTTCTGCCATTTTGTTTTTCTTTTGGATTAGATAATTTATCATTATAGTACATATGGGAACAGAGAAATTAAAAGTTTACTAATGACATACTAATGAACTGGAGTGATAATTTTAAACTGCCAGCTAAATAACTTAGCAGAAGCCAGTCAGACGTGAAGTAATAAACAACAAAACAGGATAGACAGAGAGGATGATTATTCTGATTTCCTAAAGGACATTGTTAATGTCATCTGTTTAAATTACGGAATACTGAAAATACCAATGGAAAATTCAAAGGGATCAAAAGATGTTATTATGCTTTCAGACCATATAATAATATAAAATATAAAAAGCAATTCTTACTACATAAGAAATTAGTAAAACAATTGTTTTTTGATTTATGAACTGATATAGTGTTAATAGTGTTATTTGATAAGGCCCAGTCTGAGAGTTTTGCCATCAAACTAAAAGAAGAGGGATTTCAGGGTGTAGTGTTTAAAATGGGTTCAAATTTGACTAAAACACAGAAAGCAGAGGTGGATGGTGCAAGGAATTGGATGATGTTAACAGTGATGTCCCTCAGGGGTCAATGCTAGGGCCGCTGCTATTTTTAATATAAATAAAACATCTAGATAGGAATATAAATAATAGGATGGTTAAATTTGCAGATAATACCAAGCTAGGTGGATTGGCACATAATCTAAAATCCAGTGAATCATTGCATGCAGGCCTGGGGAGATTTGTATCAGATGATATTTAGTGTAAATGTAAAGTAGTATAAGTAGGAATTACAAATATTAGATTTGAATACACAATGGAAAGCCTGAAGCTTGAAAGTACCCCTAATGAGAAGGAGTTGTAGTGGACTCACAACTATGAACACCCAGAAGTCCAAGGAGGTTATGATCAAGTTTTATAACACACTGGAGAGGCCTCACCTGGGGCCTTGTATAAACGGTGCATACGCACAAAAATGTTACGCGCGAACGTTTCCATGCTCAAATCGCGATAAAACCTTAACTTGGCGTAAAGCTACACACATTTCCACGGTAACTCATACCCTGTTGTATGCAAGTTCTCTGCTCGGTTTTGCAGACTGGCGGCACCCAGCGTCAAATCAGTGCTACTGTTCCTGTGTGGTTACCCTTTCTTTCTTAGATCCACATTCCTGACGCGGCTTTATAAATACACTGAAACTAACTGCATATTGTTTATTAGTGTAATGCATCTGATCGTAATTAACCTGTAGCAATATAATGGTCCAGGAAATAGCCATAGTATTCCAAGTACCATAACTGCTTTAGCGTTGTTACTCTCACTGCACCTTCTTTTTCTTCTTTCAGCTGCTCCCGTTAAGGGTTGCCACAGCGGATCATCTTTTTCCATATTACTCTCACTGCACCACTCAGAGTATTTATATCACTGTATCTGAGTTTGGAATCACAGCAGCAGCTGATCGGAAAGAGAATTATCGGGATACAGCATCAAGCACACGCTGCCTCAGCCATGGCAAAATGCTTCAGAGCCTTTCCTGTACGGACCTCGCGGTTCAGAAACAGTTTCATCCCAAGAACTTTAAATGCACTCAATCGGTCCATCAAGTGCTCCTTGTAGAACTGTTTGTACTTATAGGTACAGTTACCTCACTGTAAATTTGCACAACAGTTATAATATTGCACAACCTGAGCCACTTTATAAAGCATGTATTTACATATGATGACGGTATCGTTTTTAAGATGAAATGGAGCAAAATATGTTGATTATATTATACAGATAAAACTTTAAATTCATTTAAATAATCTATATTGTTAATAATCAAACATTTGAGGACATGGTGCCGCAGCGCTGGCTAGTTCACGGATTATTCTATACCTCGTGCTTTATTCTTGCTGGGCTGGCGCGACACTGGTAGGATAGATAGAATAATTAAACACGTACTATGAAGATATTTCAATGTTCCTTAAACGTTTTGAAGAATCGTTGTTCTAAGCTTACAGATGGCTTAATGTCTATTACAGAGCTGATTGTGTGGCGATTCGGTATTTGGAGAAAGAAAAGTAAGGACAAGAATTGGAGGTTAGTATATTTGAAAGAGACAGTACTGCTGCGATAAATTATTTCATTGAAGGTCATGCATGGTGCAGCAAGCATCTTGCGTGAGACATGAACAAGCACTGCGCCACCGTGTTCCCATGTTTAATAACATTCTTTCATTCCTATCATCATGAAAAAGATATCCTGTATACATCTCATTATTTTAATTATTCAGAGAGCTGTAATATCATGAATGTAATGGATTCTGTGTCCTGTTGGAGAAAGAGAAAGCCCATTTAAGAAGCAGGTAGTGATTCACACACATAGAGCACATAGAAGATCAAATACAGAACAAAGCATTTAACGTGCTACTTTAGTTACGATGGGATTTGAGAAACTAGTAAGTTAAACAATTTTAAGATGAAGTTTATGATGTTCTACTTTAATGGCAAAATAAACTATGCGATTAAAGTGGAAATTTCGAGATTAAAGTTGACATTTCGTGCTTTTTTCCCCGCTGTGTGCCTATTTTTTTTGTCTGTACCCTAATAAGCTTTCATATGACACTCAGACGGTGGGCTACGACTTGCCTTTTCACGGCGACTTTGATATGTGACAACTTCTTTTTTATTTGGGGCACTGTACGACTTTGTGAACTTAAGCTTTCGAGTTTCTCCGACACTCTGTCACTCGATCAGCTTCCTTTTGTTGATTATACAGTAAGTTTTTCCTTGCCTCCACTTGGTATTCGCTGAAATTCTTATATGTTCCCCCGTGCTTTTCCCATTGTCTTTTCACAGAAGGCTGTTTATATTGATTTGCATATTCAAAGAGGCATAATTCTGGGAGGAGTTGGGGCGGGACAGCAGGTGCGTGCACGTGCGTTACTTTTCATGCTGATCGGGATTTATGTAGCGGAAGAACGTGGAAGTTGGCGAACGCACAGATTCCTGCATCTGGATTTTTTTGTGCATAAGTACATTTCCGCTTTTGTGTGGAAGGTTGATGCTAGAAAATGTGCCAAAAGTACTAACAGTGAATAATAAAAACAATCACACAGCATATTATTTAGGGTTACCTTTAAATTCGAATAAATGGGAAGTGAATGGTGCCAGCCTTTTAATCCCTAGAGGTGATACATCTGCGGAGAACACCTCCAGGGGGTTGTTATATTACAACACATAGCAACAGATGCTCAAAATGGTGACACCAGGAAAAAGGAAAGATGACATTGGAATAGGATGTAAAACAATTACAAAACAATTTCAGATCATAAAACTGATGCCAAAATTGGACTTCAAAGACTTCAAAAACCAGTATTTCATTGTAAAATGTAACTAACACAACTCAAAAAAATGAGAAAATAATTTAAAATGAGCCCAAATCATAACAGATAATTAATGATATGCAAAACAGTCAAATTTCTTCTTAGCACACCATGGTGGAATGAACCTGTAGCTAAAAGTGCTCCCACAATATGCCTACTAGAGAAGATGGAGGTAATTTTTTGTGATCACATCCAATTTTGCCACCATCTTCTTTTCCAGAACAACTTCCAGTGTGATCAGGGTTTGACCTGTGATGGAGACAGATTTCCTGTTAAGTTTGTTCAAGCTGTGATGTGTCAGTCCCTGTCTTGCACCCCAAAACACGAGGCTGGGTCTCAGTAGTTTAGCAAAACCAACTTTATTCAGCTTGAACAGGAACAGCACAGTTGTTTATTGTAGCGGGATCTACCAATCTTCTATACACAGACACAGCAGTCAGGCAGAGTTGTGGCCAGGTTCTTGGCCAAGTAATACAGTTCCCTGCAATTATAATGTTCCTTGCATCACCCATCAACAATGGTGCTTATAGCATGACTGTGGTCGGCTCGGATTTGCTTTTGCGGCAAGCCGCTGCAGCGCTGGGAGCCTGTGGTTGCCCTGGCGATGGATAAGCTGTCTTCCACAGACATGACGATTGTGCTTTGGGACGCTCTTTGGTGTGTTGTCCTGTTTTGTCCCAAAAGAGTTTAGAAACCTTACAACGCATTGTCTTTTGAACTCAAATTGCTTCACCAGGAGACTGCAGCATAGAACACCACACTGAATACTATGGACTGGTAGAACATTTCTAGCAGCTTGCTGCACACATCAAAATACCTGCACCTCCTAAGGAAGTAGTCAGTACAGTGTTGTCAGATCAGCCCAATTTGCTATTTATGTGAACCCTCAGGTACTTGTAGCTCTTCATCACTTCCATGTCCTCCCCCTGAATGGTGACAGGTCTCAGAGGTAATTTAGCATGCCAAAAGTCAACTACCAACTTTTATGTCTTACTAATGTTGAGTTGCAGGTGGTTTTCCCTGCACCACAAGATGAAGTCTTCCACATGCCTCCTGTACTCTGACTCTCATCACATTATTAATGCAACCTGCGATGCTGTAATCATCTGAGAATTTCTGTAAGTGGATCAAAATGAATAAGGAAAATAATATTTGGAGAAGTAAGATCTTTATATTGTAATAAATGACAAAGAAAACAAATAAAGACATGGGATACCATAGCGATTCTTGTATAATTGGAAGTCCAAAATATAAACAAGAAGAACAAGAAATGTCTTTTCATACACAAGTCTTTGGTCAACTGACTCCAAGATGGCAGCGGAGCTGTTTTTCATTTTGGAGGACAGGAAGAAGCAGGTTCAGGAGAACCGGAATTGGAAGTGGCGTCACGACTGTCAAAAACTGCTTCTGTAGAGGGAGAAACAGAGAACAACCAACTGTCAACCAGTGCAACAGTGCCAACCCCAGGTTGGGAGTATAGTTACCTTTAGATGAGCTCCGATGTTGTCTCCCAAGTGCACGTGCATGACAATATACTGTATAAAACTGAACGCCTTCTTCCTGTGTCATTGGCATGAATACTATTTTGCACAAATCTCTAGCTCATCACTAATGATAATTATTCTTCTGCAAACAATTTGTATACTAAAGATAAATAAAATCAAATTAAAAAAGGGGTTACAGGCAGAGCATGTACCATGATGTCATTGACTTACAGCCAGACATGCTATTATCTACAACCTTTATAAGCCAGTACTAAAATCTATGTTCTATTTTAGAATGAAAGAATTTGAAGTCAACCAGCATGGAAATCCTAAGGATGCTTGAGTTAATGGTATTACAACACTGTCTTTCTAAAGTACGTGGTGCATAAAAACTACTCAATAAAAGGCAACACGGTTTATGAAAAACAACCACCGTTTTCATTTATGTTGTTATTTTTTGTACCTGCTATCATGACAATAATATATTATAAATTGTGGACACAAGCCTCTACAGACACCTGCTATGTGGTCATTGGAAACAAACTGCATGCATTGACATCATACTTGGACGACTTTTTTTCTAGCCTGGCATAATCGAGAAAATGGTTCATTATTTTGCATCATTCACAACTGTCAATTCACTCATTAGCGGAACAGTTTCAGGCACCAGTTATACCCCTTCTGAAAATCAATATGTCATTTAAGCATATGGCCATGAATTTAATTAGTCCACTCAAGAAGCCTGTCTTGAGATTAACAATGTACGATTATCAGGATGTATATGCAGCATGATATCTTTTGCTTTCAAATTATGTGTTATGTAAGGAAGTAAGCTATTTGCATAAATAAGTAATATCACAAAACATGTCCTCTGTGTATTCATTCAGAGGTGGATTGTTTGGCTGAGTGCTTCAACCAGATATTGAAAAGGTAGAGCACAAAGTAAAAAAAAAAGGGGATGGTATGAATAATTTATCTTTTTTACTTCTGATTACATTGAGAGATGTGCTACAAACTCCTATGGGGCCAGGACATTTCTTTTGATATTGTTTGAAGATCTGGGAGAAACAGTCTGTCTACTCACAGAAAATTGACATTGACTACATACAGTAATTCATGTGCAGGATCGGTTCACAAAAATGTATACTATTTTTCTAAGCCATTTTGAACAAGCTGAGGGATTGTAGGCATGAATTGCAGTGGTTCAAAGGTTTCAGTTTGGGGGCCGCACCTTAGTTATGGTTTCCCATTTCAGTCAAAATTGTAGGTGTAACAGTACATTAAATGAAAAAGTAAAAAGAATCATGATAACTTCAACCCTGAAATTATACATTAACTCTAGAAAGAGACGTTTATCATACTAATTTGTTTTAACCACATAAAAGAACACCATAATCATAGGGTGAACATGCCATCTAACAAAACACTTCATATAAAGATGTTTATTTGTTTTTTTGTTTTACACAAGCCAGAGTTCATCCATGTATCTATTTTATCGACTTATTTTTTTCTAGTAAAGGGTCATGTAGAACCAGACCCAATTCCAGAAGTAGTATGTGGGAGGCAACAACAAGAAATACTCCAACACATACCCTCATTTCTTTATTGTCTAGCAGCACGTTTTTGGTAGGAAACCTACACAAACTCAAGGACAGCATGTGAGCGCCATGCACTTTTTTGCAATAATACAAACGAAATTGTTAACTAAGCATTTTTTAAAATGTAGGCAGGTCAACTTGTTGCCATATCCAGTGCTCTTTGAATAGGGACGTGCTTCTTTGTGAGTAAAACTGCACACATTTTGCTTTAGAATGTTTCAGAATTCTTTACTATTGATAAGGTTTTTTTGTAAATAGCCTTATTAGAACATGTGTTTAATTGTAATGTGTAAGCATTAATAAGATATAAGCAATCTATTTGTCTTTAGGTGCCACTTTGTCTGTCCTGATGAAGGCATTAAAGTCTCAAAACTCATCGGCTTGATGGATGATGGGGGATTATTGGAACGGATGGCAGTGAACCCTCCCCCACGGTGGGGAAAACGTTAAATTTCTATATATATTTTTTATCCCTATTAATATGTTATGAATTTGTCAAAACAATTGTAATAAAAATAAATAATAATAGGTTACATTTATGGCGGCGGCACGGTGGCGCAGTGGTAGCGCTGCTGCCTCGCAGTTAGGAGACCTGGGTTCGCATGTTCTCCCTGTGTCTGCGTGGGTTTCCTCCGGGCACTCCGGTTTCCTCCCACAGTCCAAAGACATGCAGGTTAGGTGGATTGGCGATTCTAAATTGACCCTAGTGTGTGCTGTTTGTGTGTGTCCTGCGGTGGGTTGGCACCCTGCCCAGGATTGGTTCCTGCCTTGTGCCCTGTGTTGGCTGGGATTGGCTCCAGCAGACCCCCGTGACCCTGTAGTTAGGATTCAGCGGGTTGGAAAATGGATGGATGGATAGGTTACATTTATTGAGCGCCTTTCATAAACCCAAGTTCGGTTTACATACAGAGTAAAAAAAAAAAATAAAAAATTACACAGATGACAAAAGTTTGTAGAAGAGGAAAGTTTTCAGTTGCGATTTAAAAGTGCAGAAACAGGAGCAATCTCATAGAGACTGAGGAAGAGAGTTCCAGAGTTGAGGAGTCTGGTGTATGGGATAGTAAGGAGATTACTGCTCGAGGACCTGAGAGAGCGACAAGGAGTGTAAGGAGCTAGGAGCTGAGTGAGGTAGAGGGGGACAAGGTTATGTAGGGCTTTGAAGGTGAGAAGCAGAATCCTGAATTTAATCCCTGATGGAACTGGTAACCAGTGAAGCTGGGAAAGAACAGGGGAGATGTGAGCAAAACGCTTTGTGTGGGTGAGGACTCTAGCTGCAGAGTTCTGAATATACTGTAGCTTCTAGATAGATTCTAGGAGGCCAATGAAGAGGGAATTACAGTAATCAATACGAGACGTTATGAAACAATGAACCAGAGTTTGAGCATCAGACAAGGACAGGCAGGCAATGTTACAGAGATGATAGAATGAAATTTTGGAAAGAGACCTAATGTGTAACTCAAAGTTAAGTGATGAATCAAACAAAACACCAAGATTTCTGATAACAGGAGCAGGTTTGACAAGTGGACCATCAACAGAAATAGAGAAATTAAATGCCTTAGAAAGTTGGGATTTGGACCTACCAGTAACACTTCAATTTTTTTGGTATTAAGTTTGAGAAAGTTTTTTTCCATCCATAGCTTAAGATCAGTGATGCATTCCGTGAGTGTGCTGGGAGGTGAATCTGTAGGGGAGTCTGTACTAAGGTATAACTGTATATCATCTGCATAACAGTGGAAGTTAAGGCCATGTCTGCGAATAATCTGACCCAAAGGAAGGATATAAAGTAGGAAAAGTAATGGCCCAAGGACTGAACCCTGAGGGACACCATGCGACACAGGTGAGGTGGAGGATTTATATCAGCCGAGTGTGAAAAACTGTTGTCTATTAGAAAGATAAGATGTGAGCCATTGAAGGGCTAAGCCAGAGATGCCTACAGCAGAGCGAAGTGACAGGAGGATTTCATGGTTAACACTGTACGTACAGTTAGGTCCATAAATATTTGAACAGAGACAACTTTTTTCTAATTTTGGTTCTGTACATCACCACAATGAATTTTAAATGAAACAACTCAGATGCAGTTGAAGAGCAGACTTTCAGCTTTAATTCAGTGGGGTGAACAAAACGATTACATAAAAATGTGAGGCAACTAAAGCATTTTTTGAACACAATCCCTTCATTTCAGGGGCTCAAAAGTAATTGGACAAATTAAATAACTGGAAATAAAATGTTCATTTCTAATACTTGGTTGAAAACCCTTTGCTGGCAATGACAGCCTGAAGTCTTAAACTCATGGACATCACCAGATGCTGGGTTTCCTCCTTTTTAATGCTCTGCCAGGCCTTTACTGCAGCGGCTTTCAGTTGCTGTTTGTTTGTAGGCCTTTCTGTCTGAAGTTTAGTCTTCAACAAGTGAAATGCATGCTCAATTGGGTTAAGATCAGGTGACTGACTTGGCCATTCAAGAATTTTCCACTTCTTTGCTTTAATAAACCCTGGGTTGCTTTGGCTGTATGTTTTGGGTCATTGTCCATCTGTATCATGAAACGCCGGCCCATCAATTTGACTGCATTTAGCTGGATTTGAGCAGACAGTATGTCTCTGAACACCTCAGAATTCATTCAGCTGCTTCTGTCCTGTGTTACATCATCAATAAACACTAGTGTCCCAGTGCCACTGGCAGCCATGCACGCCCAAGCCATCACACTGCCTCCACCGTGTTTTACAGATGATGTGGTATGCTTTGGATAATGAGCTGTTCCACACCTTCTCCATACTTTTTTCTTGCCATCATTCTGGTAGAGGTTGATCTTGGTTTCATCTGTCCAAAGAATGTTTTTCCAGAACTGTGTTGGCTTTTTTAGATGTTCTTTAGCAAAGTCCAATCTAGCCTTTCTATTCTTGAGGCTTATGAGTGGCTTGCACCTTGCAGTGCACCTTCTGTATTTACTTTCATGCAGTCTTCTCTTTATGGTAGACTTGGATATCGATACGCCTACCCCCAGGAGAGTGTTGTTCACTTGGTTGGTTGTTGTGAAGGAGTTTCTCTTCACCTTGGAAATGATTCTGCTATCATTCACCACTGTTGTCTTCCATGGACGTCCAGGTCTTTTTGCGTTGCTGAGTTCACCAGTGCTTGCTTTCTTTTTCAGGATGTACCAAACTGTAGATTTTGCCACTTGTAATATTGTAGCAATGGGTTTTTTCTATTTTCGCAGCTTAAGGATGGCTTCTTTCTCCTGCATGGAGAGCTCCTTTGACCGCATGTTGTCTGTTCACAGCAAAATCTTCCACATGCAAGCACCACACCTCAAATCAACTCCAGGCCTTTTATCTGCTTAATTGATAATGACATAACGACGGACTTGCCCACACCTGCCCATGAAATAGCCTTTGAGTCAATTGTCCAAATACTTTTGAGCCCCCTGAAATGAAGGGATTGTGTTAAAAAATGCTTTAGTTGCCTCACATTTTTATGCAATCATTTTGTTCACCCCACTGAATTAAAGCTGATAGTCTGCACTTCAACTGCATCTGAGTTGTTTCATTTAAAATTCATTGTGGTAATGTACAGAACCAAAATTAGAAAAAAGTTGTCTCTGTCCAAATATTTATGGACCTAACTGTATTTCTATAATATTCCAATCTCTGTTCATTTCTATATATATATTTTTTATCCCAATAAATATGCTATGAATTCATCAAAACACTTCTGTTTTCCTTTGTCATACCGTTAGTCCATTTAGTACACAAGTACCGGATTATTCATTGGTAGAAGTTTCAACAACAGATACTATGGCTCTGTTGACCCTCTAGATCTGGGGTGTCCAAGTCTGGTCGTGGTGGGCCGCAATGGCTGCATTTATTCATTCTCACCCTTTTCCTAATCAACTGGCAGTTTTTACTGCTAATTAACTCCTTTTTCCCTTCATTTTAATAGCCCCGTTTTTAAGGATTCAGTCCTCTGAAATGATTCATTTTTTCATTAAATGGCAGCCAAACAGAAATGAGATCTGAAAGGAGGAAACAGATAACCAGCTAAATTGGAACATCTAACTCCAGCCAATTTCACTCCAACCAGTTTCTTAATGAGAAGCCAATTCTTGATGTTAATTAAAGCCGTTATTGAATATAATGACTTGTTGCTGCTCTCATTCTGCCAGAGTAGACTGTTGATTTTCTGTTTTTTCTAAGGGCACCATCAAGATGTTTTGGTGACCTGAGCAGACCAATGTGACCGAGACCTTCACCTGTCTTTGTTTTCAGGTTAGCTGGTTATATGGTGGCTTGTTTTGTCTCTCATTATTGTTTGGCTGCTCATTAAGGAAAAAGAAACAACTAAGGGGTCTGAGTGATGTCAATTAAAATGAAGGCAAAACAAGTTAATCAGCATCAAAAACATCTCATTAATTAAGAAGATGGTTAGAATAAAAACCTGCAGCCACTGTGGCCCACCAGGACCGGAGTTGGACACCCCTGCTACAACAACAACAACAACATTAATTTATATAGCAAATTTTCATATAAAAGATGCAGCTCAAAGTGCTTTACAGAATAAAGAAAGAGAGAAAAAGACAAAATATAAAAATAAAATTAGGCAACACTAATTAGCATAGGATAAAAGTAAGGTCAAATGGCCAGAGAGGACAGAAAAAACAAAACAAAAAAAACTCCAGAGGTCTGGAGGTAAAAAGACAAAATCTGCAGGGGTTCCAGGCCCCAAGACCACCCAGTCACCTCTGGGCATTCTACCTAACATAAATGATCTCAATCATTTCTCATGGTTTTCAGGCTTCACATGGAAGAATTTAATGATGATGGTCCTTCAGTCCATCAGTGTAGGGACATCACAGTGTTTTAATCGGGTGGTGGTGGTGGTGGTGCAGATCACTACCACAGAAAACAAGAAAAAGAACAGAAGAGAAAGTAGGGGTTAGTACGGATTTCGGAGCCACCAAGAATGATAATGATAATTAAATGCATACACAGAATATCAGGATTAAGCTAAAATGAAACTATGAGAAAGCCATTTTAAAATAATGATAATATATTGCTGATTATAATGCTGTAGAAAATTTGTTCTTTAACATCATAAAATTAAGAACTATTTACCTGACCTTCCTACTGTCACAATTGTGAGGCAGAGGTTCACCGCCAGGTTTATTAGAGGTAAGCTATACCACCCTGGGGCGAGATGGGACTCTGGCACTAACATTTTCTTCTTTTTTTTCATCCACAATGGCGAGAAGAGGCCTAGTGAGGGCAGATGACTCTGCCCCTTATAGCCCGTTAAAAGAACGGACTCCCCAGTGAAAGGTGTCTCATTTCAGACCTGAGCTGCCAACAGGACAGAGCTCCCAAGGAAGACCTGCCCTATCGAGCTACTATGTTTGAAAGAAAAGCCACAACGACTACTTTTTTGTTTTTGTTTAATTTCCATTGAGTGTTCTTTTTGCTTAATATTATTTGAGCTAGGATTAAAAGTGATGACCCTGCTGGCACCCCCACAAGTGTCATTCTGCCCATCCACAATACATTTTCAAAATTGTTTAAAAAAAAAGAAGCCTGTGTGCTCAAGTAATAATAATGTTGGATGCCTGTGTGTTCAAGTTAAATTACGTTGGAAGTCTTTTCTGCTCAAGAATGTTATTTTTTTAAACTGGCGGTTGAGTATTTGTGAGCCTGTATTACTTAATAATGTGAGCAAAAAATTTTTGATAAAGAACCTGGCTGTTTTTTAGATTGAATCTGTATATAATTGCAGCTGGTTTGGTGTAATTTGATTTTTTATTTTATAAAAGGTTGAGAACATCTGGCCCAGATAATGAGGATGTTGTGCCAGTGTAAACCATTTGGTATTTTTGCTTGCATTTCTACTTGTCTACAATAAACTACAGGTGTCTACTGACTTCTGAAGATTTGGTATGTATTTCTATTCTCCTTAAATTAAACTATCACTTTCCAATTTCACAAGTTTACTCACTACAGTTGAATCAGTGAAATTAATGTCCATTAATAACCGCAGCAGTTCTAGCACAAATCCCAGTAGAACTCCACTGATGAGCTTACCCATATACTGCTTTTATCTGAACACTCTGTCTACAGCCGATTAACCAGCGAGAAATCCAGTTTTATAAATGATTTGTTTTGCTAATAGCGTACACAGTACCTTGGTGCAGAACCGTATGAAAGACTTGTTCAAAATCCTTTTTTAGAGTAAATGATGTTGTGTGTTTTGTTTTTATGTACTACTCCAGTTTTCTGTTTGCAAAAGGCAAACAGATTGAATTGCCAGGATGCTCCACACATAAATGGATGATGACTGTTTTTTGAATGTTATTTTCATATCTGGAGCCTTCTAATTTACTTTCAGTTTCCCTGCTCTAACAAAGGACAGAGAATTCCTCGTAACTGCTGAGTTTCTCTCCCTATTTGTGAATTAGAGTCACATGTTAATGAAATATGACCTACTAAAGGTTTTTAAAGGAATACTTCACTCAATAATGATATTTTTTATGTTACTTACCCCATGTAGTTTGAAGGAATGGCTGAAAAAATAATTAATCTCATGTTTTCATACCGAACAGAGATAAAAAAAAAAGTTTATTATAGAACAAGAAGTCTATGGTGACCAACACTGAATAACAGCATACAATATCAAAATGTCCATGAAAAAGCCCTGTGTCACTTAATCCACTTGTGAAGTCATCCAGCTGTATGCTTACAATGTCCCAAACAAAAGTAGTTTCACTAAAATATTGTTAAATAACTAATTTCTGCAAACATCTCTCATGAGCTAAAACAAAACACACTCAGGTACGAATGAGTCCTGGGATGTCTTTGGGATGTGTGCTGGAAAAACAAAAGAAAGTAAAGAAAAAACCAAGCAGACATGGGGAGAATGTTCAAGTTTCCTACCACACGGGACTTGGGAAGCAGTAGCACTAACCACTTTAGCACTACGCCAATCATTCCTTAACATGTCGTAACATTCTCAAACTCACACAGTTAATTCTAGGGTCGGGGAGCTGAGATCTAGCTAGAAAAAATTTAGACATGAGGCAGGGGAAATGCTCATATTAATAAAAATATTTCTAATGCGCCATACTATACATTCCTTCAACATTGTTAATGGAAATAAAACACCCTTGAATTTGTATTTGAAATGTCTGGTTATGAGGGGCATGGTGGCTCAGTGTTAGTGCTGCTGTCTGGCAATAAGGAGACTGGATTTTCTTGTCCCAGGTGTTCCCTTCATGGAGTTTGCATGTTCTCTCTGTATCCGCATGAGCTTCCGCCAGGTGCTCCAGTTTCTTCCCATAGTCCAACATTGCTAAACTGGCACGTGTGATTGTGCACCCTGTGAAGGACTGCCACCCTGTCCAGGTGATTTTCCTGCTTTGTGCCCAATGATTGCTGGGATAGGCAGAAGCTTCCCTGTGACACTTTCACTGGATAAGCGGGTGTACAACATGGATGGATGGATTTCTGGTTATAATAAATCAATATTAGAGTCATTTGCACCCTATGTCCTTGATCAAGCTTTGCAGAAATAATAATAATAAGCTAATGAGAACATAACAAATCATATATTTATCATGTTTGTGTGATCTTTTTGCATGGATTGGTTCATTATATGTTTAAAAGCTACTACTTAAATAGGGCAGCACAGACGTTTTTAATGATGTGGCTGCTGCCTTCGATGTTTTAGACTTTCTTGATCTGGATTCTTGCTGGTTTTGTTATGTAAGATCATATATAGCTTTTTTATCTAGGAAAAGTTATTTGTTATGTTTGGCATTGCTTACTGTGTATCTGAAAATAATCTAATTGGGAGAAAAATGTTTTCTTACTGAAGGTGAATTTCCAGCTAATTATTAGGGCACTTATCCTTAGTAGTTGACAGATATTCACAAAGAAAGAATTTTGGTTCCACGTATGTGGTGCAACTCAGTGCTAAGTTTATGATGCAGAATATAATTGGTGAGAAACAAAACACATCACGTATAACTGTCTCGCACAATAACTTTAATTAGTTTAAGACAGACAGGTTTTATATATATATGTATATATATATTTAATTAAATAATGAAACCTAAATGTATAGTTCTTCCTTATGCTGCTACATTAAAAGTTATTCAAACATGAAAGGCGTACTGAGAAAAAGAAAAATACATTGCTGCTTCTGACTCAGAAGGTATCATTCAATAATTAATTACAGATGTGCTTTGTCTCCTGTTGGAACGTCCAAAAACTATGCAGTTTAGCACACTAGATTAAAATTCTCGACTTAAAATATTTTACCAAATGAAAGGGATCATTCTGTCAAGTGCAACTTCTACACATGCGATAACTTAAACATAATTAGAAAACGCTGGGAGATGTAAGAATTTCTTGATTAGCCTTTCAGCAGAAATCCCAAACTGCAGCAGTCAGAGTGCTCTTAATGATACGGTAAGGTGAGATAAAAGGTTGTAAGAGATAAGATAACAGAGATCTGTGAAAATTCTTTGAATTTAGAAGAAAAAAGATGGAGAAGATGATTGAGATATCTTTATTTATTAAAGACGGATAAAAAAGGTGAAGAGAATGAGATAGCTTTATTTATTAAAGGGGAAAAATACAGTTATCTTTAAGAATTGGGGAAGGAAATTTTTTTTTTCAAGTAAAGTAAGAATGAATTAATAAATAACAAGTACAAAAAGAATACAAATAAAGCAATATAAAGAGCAGACATGAACTTTGGATCGGCATTCAGTGTACATAAGAAAATTTTAGAATTCAGACAAGAAAGCATGTACAGTAGGCAGAATGTACTGCAAAGTGTTGCTCTTCCAGAGTCACATTCTTTTAAAAAGAATGTACATACTCTTATTGCAAATTTTAGAAATCACTAAATCCAGGAGAAATTCCTAGAGACTGAAAGGCAGCAAATTTTGTTCCATTATATTATATCTGTAGATGATTGTTACCTCCTTCTGCCCTGCTGGCACCATACAAGGCTTTTATTTGGGCAGAATTGAAGTGTCACTTTTCTATGCAGGCTGGCAGACCCTCCACCGACTTGTTCCTGCCTGATACATAAGCCACCTTGTTTACAGGAGTTAGATCCAGATGACTCTAATGCCTCCAGAAAGCAGCATCTCCAGCCACTGGCCCACCAGAGCCCATGCTTGCTGTACCATCTTGGCTGATCTGGCAGACCTGGACCCAGAGTTTCTTCATTGCCAATTGATGATGCAAAACACACAATGCTAGCATTTTGCTGTATCTCACGTGAATACTAGTTATAATGTTGCCTTGCTTCTGTCCACAACAATTAGGCAGTGGAATAATCTGTCTAATTAGCTACATACATTGAGGTCATCATCCCATCTAAGCAACCTTCAGTTGTTTAAAACAGCAATGAACTGTTGGCATCTTTGATGAACATCATAGCTGTGACACTATACACAAACACCATATTTTAACTGAAGCTGTACCAGTGTCCGTGCTTGTTCTTTTTTTTTTTAAAAAAAATGTATAGTCATATATGCTTGCATAGGGGGCATCTTCAGAGCTTTGATATTTCCTGTAATTCCACCCCCAAACCACAGGTTGGCGCTGTACCTCAAATCTCTCCCCAGATCTAATTACCAGAGGCTGATGTGAATGCTGATGTCACTTCCACCCTTCCTCCAGAAGACCCGCCTGGGAAATACTTGAACCAACGACCCACTGGAAGTAGGCAGTCATTAGTGACTTGTGTCTTCACAAGACATTTTGGTTCTGATGGCACATTACTACTACTGTTTGTGTTTTATTTTTTTGTGTGGCAAACAACATGCCATTAAACAGGGTTAAACTTGTGATGCCCCAACCTTTCTTATATCTCTTTGGTATACTTTTACTACATACTAGCTGTGCTGCCTGTCTAAAATGGGCTGAAGTCTAAGTAATCAATGCAGACCTAAGCTTTATAGCATTTGCAGTGCACTATGGAAAGCATTTGTCTCTATTATAAGCTATTTTGTATGGGATTCATAAAAGGAATATTAATTTTTGGAATGACGTAGCAACAAGACGGACATCAACAGACACACAACCACCCTTTAATTAAAGTGAATATTTGATTTTTATATACATATTATATATATTGTCACACACTAGCGATTAGGGGGCAGCTAAAGGACCTGACGAGCCACATGAAACCACAAGATGGGAGACTAAGGCAGCGTGTTAACACATCTCTCTTTGTTTTACCAGGAAAGACGAACAACAAAAACCCACGGCACCTTGCATTTGTGTCCAAAGCCTCTTCCAGACATCCGAGCAGCTTCTGTGTTATTCCTAAACCACCCTGAAGACTTACAGCTGACATCACCTACATCCCAAGATCCTCCACGCCATCCTCCCTTCATTCCTACTTCCGTTCTCCATCACATAAATTGATCCTTGCAACTGCCATTCTCTGTTAGTTGTGTATTACAAGCCTGACCATTGTACAGAACTGTGGCGTTCTTACTGTGGCTTACAGTATACAGGGACGGAATCCCCAACCCTTAAACTGTGTTTTATATATATACATATATATATATATATATTTAAACCGTAAAATCTCACATATAGTGCACACTTGTGTATAATGCACATGCTGATTTAGCCCAAAAAAATCCAAATTTTCAAATAAAAAAAGAAAATCATATATAATGCACATCCTTTATTTTTCAAGATTTTAAGATGTATGTCGACTCTGTTGATAGGGGTATGAAGGCAATAATCAGCTGTAGACATGAAGAAAACTTGCTGTTACGGTAAAGGTAGACTCTCTTTGCTTGGAGGAATGTTAGACTCATTGGCTTGTGATGTCTAAGTCCTGTTTTTGCATGAGTAGTGAAGAGCAAACGATGGCAAAAATGGCATTGACATCTAGAGAGAGCAAAGTGAATGCGCAAAGCAAAATACTCAGTGGACTGGATCCCCAGTTGATCGTGGTGCTGAACAAGTTCATGTTTCTGATGCACCTATAACAATGTTCGTCTGGGAGGACTGCCACTTAATATGATACGAGGTACAAACTAGATTGCGTTGCACTGCGACCTGTGCTGCCACTGCTGCTGCTGTTGCACTCAGAGATGGCTAACACGTGATGCCAGTGCACTGCACCCAGCAACAGACATTTCATGTTGATTCATGTGAGAAGCTATTGCTTTAAAATTATGTCTCATGTATAATGCACTCCCCAATTTTTAGCAAACTAAAATGAATGAAAATTGCGTGCATTATGCACAAGATTTTATGGAAGTACCGAGGCCAAAAAGTAGATGCACACACTGGGAAATAGTTGCAGTACCAACTGGATCAACCTGTTTAGCTAAAACAAAAAGACAGCTGTTAGGGCCTAAACAACAAATGTAAATAAGCAGTTTTTTGGCCAAGGGAAAGTAGTAGTATCAGAGCTTTGTCCTTCTTGTTTTTCTGGTTAAAATGTGATGCCACCTTCTAGGAACAGCTCCTTTTTATGTCATTGGGACCGGAAAGGGGTGGAGCCTTCTCTGGGCTTTGTGGGTGTGACAAGGTATCCTAACTTAGGCAACTGTTCGATGCTGCAGAGAAAGATATTGTTACAGGCAGCAGCCCTTCTCAACTCAGGGTGGTGTTGCTCAGAGCTAGTATGGTGGTCCCTAGTTCAACATACACCACAAGGGGACACCACTGAGCCCCAAACCACAGACACAATGTCACCTAACACAATTCCAAGTTACAATAAAAAGTTTTATTTTGTAACCAACACTTTTTCAAATAAGCACCAGCCAAAATACACAAGTACAACTAAAGATTCTCTTCCTCCTTCCATCCTCCTGATGAGTGTCGCCCGCTGCCTTCCAACTCCTCAAGGTGAGGCAGAACAACTCCTTTTATGTCAGACCCTGGAGTACTTCCAGTGATGGGCATGTTCTGTTGGAAGCACTTCCATGTCAGACGAAAGACCAGTCAAGTCGGGATTGTAGCCCCATGCAGCACCATCTTGATGGCACCCGCGGGACCCTTAAGGGCTATTATCCGGGACCCAAGTTCCATCCAAATAGGTACCAAAGCCCATGGGTGCTGACATGTAGCATATTGGGGAGAACATATTCATCACACAACATCTCCCCTCCATAGTCCTTCCATTACACTGACTACCAGTCCTGGTAAGGTTCTCTGCCCAACCCTGGCCGGAATCCCAGCCCATATGTGCTATCCATTACAATATATGAAATATATAATTGAGGTAAGCCTGGTACCTAAGTACCTAAGTACCTAATGTTCAGTAAGCTTAATGTGTATCATAATAACTTATTGTAAGCAATCATAAAAGAAAACATTGAGCAGTGCTATTCGAGAAATTATGCACTGTATTAGTCAACTTTGGGAAAATCAAGTTTCATTAACGGTGGAGTGGTGGCTCTGAGGCTAGGGATCTGCACTGGCAATCGGAAGGTTGCCGGTTCGAATCCCATAAATGCCAATAGAGACTCTGCTCTGTTGGGCCCTTAAGCAAGACCCTTAACCTGCAATTGCTGAGCGCTTTGAGTAGTGAGAAAAGCGCTATATAAATGCAAAGAATTATTATTATTAATGTGCTAATAATTTTATTCACCTTGTTTTCAAAAAGTTTTTAATAAGTTACTGCAAGAGAGGTTAGTGATAAAAAAAAAGAACTGAGAGCTTAATGCACAGTAAAGTAAATTACAGGCATAGTAAGTCTGCTATTTGAGAACGTAGACAGACTTCCGTGAAGGGTCGGTGCATAAGGAGATGAGGCAGCAAGTTGGTCAGGGTGTTATCTTCAGACAAGAGTGTTTTTTTATTTAAGGAATGGATGCAGAGGTAGTCCACTCCTACATGTACTTGGGGGTCCACATTAATGACAGGTTGGACTGGTCTCAGAACACAGAGGGACTATATAAGAAGGGGCAGAGCAGGTTCTTCTTCCTTAGCAGTCTGCATTCTTTTAATGTGAGTAGTGAAATCTTTCAAATCTTCTACAAATCTGTGATGGCCAGTGCAATTTTAGACACTGTGGTGTTCTGCACTGGTAACATCACTTCAAGAGAGGTTCAAAAAGATAATTAAAAGGGCAAGCTTACATATGGGATGCCCTCTGGACCCCCGGAGTTAGTAGTGAAGGATTAAAACAAGACTGAGTGCCATTATGAACAAAGCTACACATCCCCTCTCTGACACACTAACACTGAGGACGTTCAAACGATGAATTATTCAGCAGAAGTGTGTCAAGAAAAGTGGTTCCACTTTATAATGTTGTGCTGTGCTGTGTTGTGGTGCCTATCATGCAAGGAGGTGACCCTCAGAAAATTGTGTTCTGAAGGTTGTGACTTTGTGTCGGCCAGATCTCTTCCTATCAGAGTTTCTTCCAGTTTCCAATTGTCTTTGGATTGTGTAGGACACCACTGCACTCACTGACACTTTGATGGGTTTTTTTGCAATCTCCCTAAATGAAAAGGCTACACATCTAAGGGTAATGATTATCTGTCTCATTTCATTTTTAATTGCCGTTTTCTTGCAATTATCACTGGAATATTGTCCAAGTAGTACTTCGGAGGGTGTGGTAACACAGACTCTGTTCCAACTCTACTTTAAGATAGACAGAGGGTTTTTAAGTAATCATCAGAAGCTGGGACACCTGTGCAAATTGTTTGCTTCGATTTGCAAGGCCTCATTTATTTTAAATGGTGCAGAACATCTACAGGTTGTAACCTATTACTTGTTCATGGAAGATGGCCCATTTGTAATATTCTAACATTTCTTTTTTTTCAGTTTTTGCTAACCTAAACTTTAAGCAGTTTACCTCTTACTGTTTCACCATTTTAGGTCATTCATTGAATTTCAAATGATTAAATTTGAAGAAAAACTGGAAAAAATAAAGGTGTTCTAAAACTATTGTCCAAAAGTGTATTAAAATGTTGTACTTTGCTTTTCTCTTCCGCTTTTTGAAAAAAAAGCTAAAATAAATTTAAAAATAATTATAGAAAAAAAATGTTTGAACCATGAGGGTTACATAGAGAAATGTGAATTTCACTAATTTGCTGCACTGGTATTAGTGTTCCTTTCCCTCATTTTCACTTATCTTACTGTGTATATATTGATTGTCTTTTTATATTTTTATTTAATTCTGGAATGTTATTAAAGTTTCGGTAACAGGTACAGTATCTATTAAAAAGTTTCTTAAGTTTGCAACACCTGTGCTTAGTTAGAAAGGACAGGCACCTTTTAGCTAGGAGGACAGAGTTTTGAAACTGCCAGGGTGTTTAGAGAGGCGTTCAGGATGAGTGAAACATCCAAGTGTTGCTTCATGTTCATCTTTGCCGTTGCAAAACCCAATAAAAATGTATATTTGGGTCAGGCAGAAGTGGTAAAGTATTTATACAACTATATTATTTTTAATACCTGTTTTGTGTGTTTTCTTGATATTAAGATAATCCTGTTAATTTTTTTCACATTTTTTCAAAGTATATTTTTTTTCTATTGTTCCAAGGATATATTGAATCATGGAAGGATTTCATTATCAACCATGTATTGCAATAAATATAATATGCTAATTAAGTGTATAAACAAGTTCTACTGAGGATATACACTCACCGGCCACTTTATTAGGAACACCTTGCTAGTACCGGTTTGGACCCCCTTTTGCCTTCAGAACTGCTGTAACTCTTTGTGGCAAAGATTCAATAAGGTGCTGGAAACATTCCTCAGGGATATTGGTCCATATTGACATGATACTATCACGCAGTTGCTACATATTTATCTACTACACATCCATTATGCAAATTTCCTGTTCCATCGCATCCCAAAGGTTCTCTGTTGGTTTGAGATCTGCTGACTGTAGAGGCCATTTGAGTATGGTGAACTCATTGTCATGTTCTAGAAACCAGTTTGAGGTGATCTGAGCTTTGTGGCATGGCGTGTTATTCTGCTGGAAGTAGCCATCAGAAGATGGTTACACTACGGGATGGACATATATGGTCAGCAACAATACTCAGGTAGGCTGTGGCATTTAAACGATGCTTAATTGGTAGTACATGTGACAAGAAAATATCCTCCACACCATTACACTACCACCACCATCTTGAAACTTTGATACAAGGCAGGTTGGATCCATGCTTTCATGTTGTTGATGCCAAATCTTCTGTTGTCCAATTTTGGTAGGCACATTTAACAGGAGTGGCTCCCAGTGTGGTCTCATATTGCTGTAGTCCATCTGCTTCAAGGTTTGACATGTTGTGCTTTAGAGATGCATACGGCAGTTATAAAAAGTGGTTATTTGAGTTACTGTTGCTTTTCTTTCAGCTCGAACAAGTCTGGCCAGTCTCCTCTGACCTCTGGCATCAATATGGTTTGAACTTCAGCAGGTTGTCTTGATAACATCTACATACCGAAATTGCCGTTTTCTTGCCATTATCATTGGAATATTGTTCAAGTAGTAATTTGGAGAGTGTGGTAACACAGTCTGTTCCAACTCTGCTTTATGACAGATGGAGAGTTTTTAAGTAATCAACAGAAGTTGTGACACCTGTGCAAATTGTTTGCTTTCAATTTGCAAGGCTTAATTTACTTTAATTGGTGAAGAACATCTGGAGGTTGTAACCTATTAGTTGTTCCCTGAAGAAGGCCCATTTGTAATGTTCTGATATTTCTTTTTTCAGTTTTTGCTAACCTAAACTTTAAGCAGTTTTTACTCTACCTTTACACGATTTTAGGTCATTCATTGCATTTCAACTAATTAAATTTGAAGAAAAACTGGAAAAAATAAAGGTGTTCTTAAACTTTTGTCCAAAAGTGTATGAAAATGTACTTTGCGTTTCTCTTCCACTTTAAAAAAAAATTCAAAATAATAATAGAAAAAAAAAAATAAAGTTAAGTTTGAACTGTGAGGGTTACATAGAGAAATGTGAACCAGTCTGACCATTCTCCTCTGATCTGGGCATCAACAAGGCATTTTCACCCAGACAACTGCTGCTCACTGGATTATTTTTCCTTTTTTGGACCATTCTCTGTAAACCCCTGAGATGGTTTGCATGAAACTCCCTGTAGATTAACAGTTTCTGAAATACTCCTATCAGCCCATGTGGTACCAACAATCATGCCATGTTCAAAGTCACTTAAATCACCTTTCTTCCTCATTCTGATGCTTAGTTTGAACAGGTTGTCTTGACAACATCTACATACCTAAATGCATTGAGCTGCTGCCATGTGATTGGCTGATTAGATATTTCCATTAACAAGCAGTTGAACAGGTGTACCTAATAAAGTGGCTGCTGAGTGTGCAGTATATGGGAGACAGCAAAAATGTGCATTTTTTAAGTTATCGACCTTGCTTTTGCGCAAGGTGTTTCGAGCAGACTAAAGCACAAAGATTTTCTGTTTGATATCAATATAAGAGGTATGTGCACTTGGCTGATATTTGTTTGGAGCCCATCAAATTTTGTTAAGATGGCTTCACAATATGGTGACACACTGGCACAGGCATTAGCTCTGCTGCCTCACAACTATAGGAGACTGGTCTGAAAAGAGCACACGCACATACATTCAGCGATTATTCATTGATACACAAAGTGCTTACTTTTTCACAGTATGCTTACAAAATGCAACAAAGAATATCAACTAAAGTTAAGCAGTCTTTTTAAGGGAGTTCTGTGGTATGCTCACCAAAGCTCTCCAAAGATTATCAAAAGATTAGAACGAAACTGCATACAGGTATTATGATTCACAAACATTTCATGCTTCCAGAAAAACTGCAAGTCAAATGCATTTTCTATTTTAAAACCTGAAGTGATTTTTTAACCTTATAATGTGTTAGAAATTATTGAGGGAGATCAGAAATGTAATAGAAATTAATTGTCGTTTCATTGTCACCATTAAATAAAAAACTCTTCAATTATGATTCACATCTTCTTCTTTCCACTGCTCCCGTTAGGGGTTGACACAGCAGATCATCTTCAACCATATCTTCCTGTCTACTGCATCTTGCTTTGTTATGCCCATCACCTGGATGTCGTCTCTCACCACATCCATAAACCTTCTCTTAGGCCTTCCTCTTTTCCTCTTGCATGGTAGCTCTGTCCTTAACATCCTTTTCCAATATACCCAGGCAACTCTCCTCTGCACATGTCCAAACCAACGTAATCTCGCCTCTCTGACTTTGTTTCCCAACCATCCAACCTGAGTTGACCCTTTAATGTCCTCATTTCTAACCCTGTCCATCCTGGTCACACCCAATGCAAATCTTAGTATCTTTAACTCTGCCACCTCCAGTTCTTTCTCCTGCTTTCTGGTCAGTGCCACTTTTGTCAACCTTCAGTATATAACATAGCTGGTCTCACTACCATCCTGTAGACCTTCACTTTCACTCTTGCTGATACCCGTCTGTCACAAATCACTCCTGACACTCTTCTCTACCCACTCCACCCTGACTGCACTCTCTTTTTTTTGCACTTCCCTTCCACGCTCCCCATTACTCTGTACTGTTGATCCCAAGTATTTAAACTCATCCATCTTAGCCAACTCTACTCCCTGCACCCTCACCATTCCACTGACCTCTCTCTCATTTGCACACATGTATTCTGTTTTGTTAATACTGACCTTCATTCCTCTCCTCTCTAGAGCATATCTCCACCTCTCCAAGGTCTCCTCAACCTGCTCTCTACTCTCGCTACAGATCACAATGTCATCAGCAAACATCATAGTCCATGGAGACTCCTGTCTAATCTCGTCTGTCAACCTGTCCATCACCATTGCAAATAAGAAAGGGCTCACAGCCGATCCCTGATGTAATCCTACGTCCACATTGAATGCATCCGTCACTCCTACTGTAGTCCTCAGGTAATAGATAACCACCCAAATAATCAGATTGCAATTCATACCTAAGAATGTAATACTCCAATTTTCACCCCGTCAAATAGGCGAACCAGCTGTGTGGCACAACATCAAAGGCTTCGCCTCATGTGCTGACATCCGAGGTTCACCTACTGTACAAAAATGGCAACTCTGCACATTTGCTCATATTTTTTTTTTTCAGCTAATGTGGCAAAAGGCATGCAGTCCTTTTAAGGATAGTGAGCCACTTCAAACAGCCATATAAAAAACAAGGAATCCATCCATTCTGGCGCTCGGCACTGACGCTTCATTGGCGTAAGAAGTGGGATATGGGACCTACAGTCCCACTTAGCAGAGTGCCAAGTGCTTCAGAGACCTAAAATTAACTTGCTTGGCTCTTCAAAGGTCCTCACAGGTGGTGCAGTGGTAGTGCTACTGCTTTGCAGTATGGGGACTGTGGAAGCTTGTGGGTTCACTTCCCGGTTCCTCCCTGTGTGGATAGTGCTTTGAGTACTGAGAAAAGCGCTATATAAATGTAATGAATTATTTTTATTAAAAGAGGTGCTGGAGAGTACTGAAGCTCAGATCTGTAATCTGGAGTGCCCTTTGCAGCAGCAGTACAGGGATAGAGACAGCTGAGAGAGTGCCACCTCTGCAGCTCCACCACTACTTCTCAATCTGCTAAGGTCCATTAGCCCGGGTGCATGGAGACTGGCAGAGCTTCAGGTTCATACAGCAGGGGAAAAGTGTGGCAGATCGAGTTGCCACTGACTCCAAGTGGACAAGACAGATCATAAAGGTGTTGTGAAGCAGTGTTAAAGGGAGAGTCTCAAAGCAAAGACCCAGCCCTGAAACGTGGTTTGCAGTGCCAGTTCAGCAAAGGAAAACAGCAAAGAGACCTTTGCTGCATCTCTGAATCTCCACACAAGGAGTTTCACCTGCTTGCCTACAGCTGTCCAATTTTTAATGCCTCTGTTGCACCAAATAACAGCACAGCACTTAACATCCTGGGTGTGCCGTCTGCCAGTGCAGCACGCTACATCCCTGCTGTGCCATCTGACAACACAGCGCTCCTAAACCCTGCTGATGTGCCCTTGTCAGCAGGTGCATGACTGAAGTGGGAGAGAAGACTGTTTTGATGAGTTTGGGCACTGGACAAGTTACAGCATCAATAGCAGGAGCGCCTATGAAATCGTCAGCTCTACACAGTCACAAATGCTTTTTTTCAAGCTAGTGTGGCACAAGGCAAACAAGATAGCAAGACACCTCAAAGAGCATTCCTAAGTTCTCTTTGCACTTTCACTTGAAACTAGATGTCATTTGTACAATGTTAAAGAAACCACATCCTGTTGCAAACAGTTCATTTATGTTTCACTGTGAATAAAGCTGCATGTAGTCCATTACAGTAAGTTCTCTCCTGTCCAGAAATGTAACTGATTGTGTGGAGATGCTAGTGAGGTTAACACTGAATGCATACAGGCACACAGGCAACAGAAACTGCAGCAACATGAATGATGCAGTGTGTTTCAGGTTCTCTTCTTTTAAAGAAATTAAACAGTGATTAAGAAATGTTTAATTTCAGAATCCTAAATCAATGAACTCATCTCTACTAAAAAATCTTTGTGAAAACTGCATGCTTCTCGCATACCACATCATGAGAAAAATTCATCTGGTTACGCTCTAATGAGCTTCTTCAGAGACTAAAGACTTATTGCCATGCTGACTGATAAGACGGGACCATCTAAGGGTGTGTTGAAGTATTTTTGTGTTCCAGGCTAAAGTGTGTTTTTTTGTGTTATTTCACAATAGCTGCCACCTAAAGCTCTAGTGTTGTCATCACCTTTGTAGAGTGTGAAGATTAGCCCTGCTACAGTCAGACACAGACTCAGAATGTCCCAAAATCACACACGTTTATTATCCTTCTGCGCACAGCACAGTGTCCAAATCCCCAAGAATGCTCAGTTCTTTACTTTCTTTTACTCTCTTTCTCTTCTTTTCTTCTGCCACCTCCACTCCTCTTCCTGCAAGCTCCATCCTCTGCCTCCCGATTCCGGCTCTCCGAATGGAGTGAGGCGGCCTCTTTTATACTGCACCCGGAAAAACTCCGGGTGTGGCAGAAGTGCTGCAGACCAAGGCTCCAGAGCTGTCCAGGAGCCCCTGTCGATGGCTACGGGTCTCAGTAGGTTTGAGCTTCTAAGTTCCAAACCTGTGGCTCTGATGCAAACCAGGGGGGCTGCCCTCTCGTGTTTCCGGGAGAGGTACTGCTGTTGACATGTCCTCTTCCACCAGTCCTCTTCTCAAAAGAGCATCCCGACTGGACAAGGTCCACGGCCGTCTGTCACAAGAGTAATTGGGGACAGCAAAATTAAAAGAGAAGCTAAAGGATGTGGCAATTTTTTCTAAGATCCTTTTGTTTATGTCACATTTCCCATAAGCAGAAATGATAATGAAAAAAAACAAAAAACAAATTGTGGTTACATGAGCATAGTATAAACAGTTAAATGACTTTCTTGGATAGCTTTAATGTGATTTACACACTTCTTTTATGAATAAGTTCTGATGCATTGAGCATTTTGCATTATTAAGCAGAAAGGATTGGCTCTCAATAAAGAAAGGAAAGAATGGATTTAAGTATGATCTTTTATGTGCTTCAGAGAAGAATTATGTACCTTCAATGCACATTCTTCTGCTCTTGCCTGTGTGTTTCTAATATTCTTTTTCAGTATCATGTCTAGTTTTTAAAGCAGGTAATTTTCAGTGATGTTAAGGGTACACAGTTAATAATTGCACATTTTTGGTTCATTTGTTAGCACCTCAAAAAGGTGTTACATTTTGTTAGTAACTTTAACATATATTGATATTGCACTGCAAACAATGTATATGCAAAAACTAGACGAAAACACTTTAAATGGGAGTTTCTGTTGCTTGTATTTAGCAAAACAATCTGCCAAAGTGGTAAGCAAATTTTACTTAATAAGATTTCTTTAAGTAAGCTAAATAATCGTAAATGCAATTTTTTGTATATGCCAATAATTCTTACACAGATTTAATGTCATGATTTAAATACTTTCCACTCGGCTTAGATTTCATTTTTTGCAGTGTGGCAATTGATAAGTCTAAGTTTAATTATTTTTGTGTAGCATTTTTCACAGAGTGCAAGTGCAGAGCACTGGGAAAAGTTCACAGGTAGATACACATATAAACTTTACATATTACTAATTACCGTATTTTTCGCACCATAAGACGCACTTTTTTTTCCCCAAAAGAAGGTTGGAAATGTCTGTGCGTCTTATGGAGCGAATATTGCATCACAGACCATGATGTGTAATACCTGACAAAAGTCGACATCCAGGGGTAGAGGGCGACAAAACTCACTGTTACGTTACAGGCATTCCCTCTGTGCTTGGAGGAATGTTAGACTCATTGACTCGGCATCTAATCCTTGCGTGTGCGTGAGTTGCGAAATCTAAACAAATATAAACAAAGGCAAGATAGCATCTACATCTCATGAGGGAGCGAAGCGAGTGCTGAAAACAAAATACTCAGAGCATATGTTTTGCGCATTATCACTGAGATGGACTCTGGACTCAATAGATTACCAGCCGCTGGACTACTTCAGGCTGTTCTTTCCTGAAGCTGCCTTTCAGCTACTGTCAGACGAGACAAACAGGTATGCAGAGCAATTTTTTTAATCGAGGGCTGTGCTTGCACCGCATTCTCATTTTTCAAACTGGAAACCCACAACAAAACACGAGATGAAGGGCTTTGTGGCATTACAAATATAGATGGGACTAGACTGGCGATATAACTTCAGGGAGCATTGGTCCAAATGTGCTTTGTCCCCTGGTTGCTTTGGACAGGTTATGTCGTGTGATGATAGGTACGTGATGCTGCAAAGTGATTGTGAGCAACTGAGCTTAATAAATTCTGACACTAGTGATGAGGAGTTCTTGGGGTTTCCATAAAACTAGAAGAGTGCTTGAACCTTAAAGTCTCTCCTTATTTGTTAATGACAGTGATGATGTTTCTTAATACCGCTGTTGAATTTACATGGTTGAAATATTATTCTGCTATATTTTATTAAACATATTAGTGCACCATTTGGTTCAGAATATTTTTTTTCTTGTTTTCCTCCTCTAAACCTAGGTGCGTCTAATGGTCAGGTGCGTCTTATGGTGCAAAAAATACGGTACATAACGAGTACACATAAATTCACAGATTTTTTTTTTGTTCATCATATTTTTATTCGGGAGGCATGGTGGCGCAGTGGGTAGTGCTGCTGCCTCGCAGTTGGGAGACCTGGGGACCTGGGTTCGCTTCCCGGGTCCTCCCTGCGTGGAGTTTGCATGTTCTCTCTGTGTCTGCGTGGGTTTCCTCCCACAGTCCAAAGACATGCAGGTTAGGTGGATTGGCGATTCTAAATTGGCCCTAGTGTGTGCTTGGTGTGTGTCCTGTGGTGGGTTGGCACCCTGCCCGGGATTGGTTCGTGCCCTGTGTTGGCTGGGATTGGCTCCAGCAGACACCCGTGACCCTGTGTTTGGATTCAGCGGGTTGGAAAATGGATGGATGGATATTTTTATTCATTTTTTTCAAGTCAAATTTATACAACAAATGACTTCATAGTAAAACTGGAAAAAAGACAAAAGTATCTCAGCCATTTTTCTATGGGCAGTACAGTTTGGATGTAGAGCAGTGTCACCAAGTGCCTCAGCAGTCATCCTGATAATTACAAGGACTAAACATAACTGTCTGTTACCTGTTATTAGATGCAACTGAGAAGGCAAATTTCATGTTTTCCTGTGTAAACATGACTAAATAAAGAAACCTAACCTAACCTAACCTAAACCTAATATTAATAAACCATTAGGTAAGCACTGTTATGTCTTTCACACTACTACAGAATCATTATTGAAATATTACATAGATTAATTAGGGGAACATATGTTTTTTCCAGTCAACATAGTGGCACATTTACTAACCCTGTTGCCTCACAGCTTTGGATTCCTCAATCCTATCCCAGCCTAGGCACTGCTTTCGCAAAGTTTAAATCTTCATTTTTTGATCATTTTGTTTTTTCTTTGGGTGTTTGACGTTTCTTCCCATATCCAAAAGGTCAGCATATTAGCTTGTTTACTATCTCTAAACTTGACTCACAGTAGGTTGCTGTGTGCATTAGTCTGTGCCATTATAGGACTGAAATCTTTAATTAACAATAAGTAATAATTTGCAAAATGAACAAATCACTATACTAATTAAAGAGGGTTTGTTCTGGACTGGTACCTTTCTTTAACAAATAGCTTTGCCCTAAACAAGGCAAAACCACCTAAAAATGATTTGTCCGTGTCTGGTAAACGTAAGTCATAAGAAGGAAATTGTCTATGTATGCCAGAACACAGATTCTCAGGCTATCAAAAGGTATATTAGTTACAAATACCAGGAAACAGCCAGAGCATGTGTCAATCCATTGGTCATTACACGGTTATCATAATGCTCCAAGGAGCAATTAAAAATAGACCTTCGGTTTATCACCCTTCTGAATTATCGATCAAATTATATGCATTTCTCAGAATGAACTTTGTAAATCTGGTGTAACCTGTATTTTGATGGAAAAGAGGTCAACGGAAAGTTATAATTGTGGTTTATGGCCATTTTAGTGAGCTCCTGTATATGCACCCTTGGCTGTAGACTCAGGATGACACAAAAAATAAACTCATACCTTGGGTAAGGAAGCTGTAGAAAATGGTCTTTCAGATGGATGAAATGATGATGTAGAAGGAGTTCTTAAGACTTCTGTTTGCTGAAAGTATTTTTGATTTCTTGATATTCTCCAGGGATGTTTATTTCCATGATTTTTTACAGGTGTTTTTTTGACACTTTTTTATTCATCAGTTAAAACAATTGTTGCTGCAACTCTGTAATTCCTTACTTTTCCCATTTATTCTTGGGTAATACTGCTCATCATCATCACCTGATACCCCTCCTGGGGTATGGGCCGCCGACAAAGTTCCTTCAGTTATCTCTGTCCTCTGCCTTCTTCTCCATCTGGTCCCGATTGTACCCTGTTCTCTTCATATCCGCTTCCACCTCCCTATGCCATGTGTTCCTTGGCCTCCCCCTTTTTCACTTGCCCTGAGGATTCCACCATAATGCTTGCCAAGTTATGTTGGTGGCTGGTTTGTGGAGTGTATGGCCTATCCATCCTCAGCGACTCTTCCATATTTCTTCTTCTGCAGGTAGCTGGTTAGTCCTCTGCCATAAGGTCACTGTTGCTGATTGTGTTGGGCCAGTATGTCCATAGCATCCTTCTTAGGCAGCTGTTTATGAAACCTTGCACTCTCTTGACTATAGCTGCTGTGATTCTCCAGATCTCTGTGCCATACATAGCACTGCCTTAACATTTGAGTTAAACAGTCAAACTTTATTTTGAACTGAGAGTGCCTTTGAATACAATATGTTCTTTAACTTCATGAATACCGTTCTTGCTTGCCAATTCTTTCTCTTACATCTGCATCTGTCCCACCTTCTTTGTCAGTGATACTTTCCAGGTAGGATATTTCCACTTCTTCCAAAGCTTCCCCTTCTAGCATTACCTGGTTCATGTTATCTGTATTGATCTTCAGGATCTTGGCGTTCATTATGTGTATATTGAGCCCTGCTTGTGCTGAGGTAGCAGCTACCTGGTTTGTTTTCTCAGGCATCTGCTGCTGTGTGTGCGATAGTAGTGCCTGATCATCACCGTAATCCAAATTTTCCAGTTGCAGCCAGGGTGTCCACAGGATTCCTGTTTGCCTTGATGTTGAGGATGTCCTCATAATCTAATCCATTGCCAGCAGTAAGAGAAATGGTGACAGCCTTACCCCAGTTCTCATCCTGAAAGCCTCCATAGGCTGCCCACCATGGATTACCCTACAGGTGAGACCCTCATTTGAATTTCTAATAATGTTAACAAACTGGAATTCCATAATGCCTGAGGAGTTTCCAAGGATTTTCTCAATGTATACTATCAAAGGCCTTTTCGTGGTCTACAAAATTTACTTATAAGGAAGAGTTCCATTCCAAGATTGCTCAACAATAATACATAAAGCAATCTGATCTAAACAAGATCTTTCCTTACTGAAGCCTGCTTGCTCATCACACAGTTTGGCACCAACTTGATCTTTCATTCTATTTAAGATTATTCTGTTGAAGAGTTTCCCCTGTACTGACAAAGAAGAGATGCCCTGTGGTGTGCACACTTGCTGAGGTAATGCTGCTACACACACAGAAATCCCAATCTTAGTTTCAGAAGTGATTACTCTAGAAAAAATAATTCCTTTCCTTAGTGGACGGCATGGGACCTGGCCGTCCACTACACACAATAGTGCGAAATGCGATGTGGTGTCATGCGGAAATTAGCAGGGCCTCTTCTAGAAAAGTACCCAAATTGCATATATACTCTGAGTCTTGATACACGATAAGGGTTCCTCTTAGAAGCATTTCAAATATATAAATATAACTTGACAAATCCGCTCAAACGGGACACACCGACCTCAAAACGGGGTCCCCTTAGGCACAGGGCCTGGGGCGGTCGCCCCACATGCCGCTCTTGCATATTAGAAATTAATGCTGATTCATTTCACACACTTTGCTATTAGAGGTTTAAAAGTTATTAATTCACCCTCTGCTAAAGTCTTGTTTTAAATTCTGTACAAATCTGGTTGTCACCAGTCTCCTTTCTCAGAATCAGAATAAGAATCAGAATCAGCTTTATTGGCCAAGTATATGTACACATACAAGGAATTGGACTCCGGTTTTACCTAGTATTGTCCCTGATGCTGTGAGATTGACTTAAGTGTTCATGAGAGTGATGGCCTGAGGAAAGAAACTGTTCACATGCCTGGTAGTTTTGGCGTACAGTGCTCTGTAGCGCCTACCAGAGGGAAGAAGTTGAAAAAGGTTGTAACCAGGGTGTGATGGGTCTGCAATGATGTTTTCTGCCCGTTTCCTGACTCGAGATCTGTATAAGTCTTGAATGGAGGGCAGATCAACACCAATGATTTTTTCTGCAATCCTGACTGTCCGTTGAAGTCTGTTCCTGTCCTGTTTTGTGGCTGAGCCAAACCAGACTGTGATAGATGAACAGAGAACAGACTGGATTACTGCAGAGTAAAATTGGATGAGCAGCTCCTCAGGCAGGTTGAACTTCCTGAGCTGGCGCAGGAAGTACAACCTCTGCTGGGCCTTTTTAACAATTGTGTTTATGTTTAGTTCCCACTTTAGGTCCTGGGAAATTGTGGATCCCAGAAACCTAAAGTTTTCCACAGCAGACACAATGCTGTTGAGTAGTGTGAGAGGGGGCAGCACTGGGGGGCTCCTCCTGAAGTCCACTGTCATCTCCACAGTTTTAAGCTTGTTCAACTCCAGGTTGTTTTAATCGCACCAGAGGGCCAGCTGTTCGACCTCTCGTCTGTATACAGACTCGTCACTGTCCTTGATGAGGCTAATGACTGTCATATCACCTGCGAACTTCAGGATTTTAACAGACGGGTCTCTTGAGGTGCAGTCAGTTGTGTAGAGGGAGATTTATCTAAATTTATCTAAATTTCTTTAGAGTAGAACAGTAGGGGTTTTGATTGTCAAACAGGCCAGATGCCCATTCTAGAGGTTTGCTGATTAAAAAATAAATTATATAGGCAATGTTAGGCTTTTCAGTACTAAAACAGTTTAATTATAATTTAAAAAGTATTATAATATTAATTCAATACCATGCAACAATTGTATCCCATGCAACAATTGTATCCCATACCAATAGTGCTCTGTGTTTTTTTAACTATTGAAATAGATTGTGGAGGTTCAGCAACACAGTTTTGCAGCTGAAAGGCTGAAATATCCATAATAACAAGCTGCTACATAGTGAAAGAAAACTCTGCAAGTTAATCTTGCTGCACCTAAATGCCTTTTTGTCACCTTTCAAAGTTTGTAAAGATGTGTTTAATCTCTGGGTCAATTATCTTGCAATAATCCAAATACTTCATGTGTTTTATTCAAACAGATAAATTAGTTCAGTCAGACAAGTTGTTATTTTTTAGAGCAATACAGAGATTAGCACTAGGTGAAATTAGCAAAGCACAGTCAGTAAATTAGCCAGTGTTAGCTACTGTAGATACCGTCAAACACAGACTTTACACTGTAGCTGATACTTACAGGCAACATTTTCAAGGATACATGGGGGGAAGGATTTGGGACTTATCTGTCTTGTCTCCTTTTCATCCTCAGCCAACGTAGACAAAGAAAGGTAACCTCACCTCCATATCTTCCCTTTTCCATTCCACCTGAAAACATTTTAACTGGAAGCACATGACCACAAATGGAGAGGAAGGATATCCCAGCCCAGAATGGCCTTTAAATCATCTATCTTTAGTTTTCATCTGCCACCTTTTAGCTGTTTGGCGAACCCTTTTCTCATTTCCTTTCAATGTCAAGTGATAAGTTGAAAAAACAAGTTAAAAAATTTCAAAACAAGATTTAAAGCCATTAAGCTTCCTAAGTAGTTTTGTTTGATTTTACTTGGAAGTGGTAACAAAGATGTTCAGACACTTCACTGTGTGTGCCACCTTTTTTTTTAAAACGTAATCGTGTTCATGTCACATAGATAGATAGATAGATAGATAGATAGATAGATAGATAGATAGATAGATAGATAGATAGATAGATAGATAGATAGATAGATAGATAGATAGATAGATAGATAGATAGATAGATACTTTATTAATCCCAAGGGGAAATTCACATACTCCAGCAGCAGCATATTGATAAAAATCAATATTAAATTAATGAGTGAAAAAAATGCAGGTAAAACAGACAATAACTTTGAATAATGTTAACGTTTACCCCCCCCAGTGGAATTGAAGAGTCGCATAGCGCGGGGGAGGAAAGATCTCCTCAGTCTGTCAGTGGAGCAGGAAAGTGACAGCAGTCTGTCACTGAAGCTGCTCCTCTGTCTGGAGATGACACTGTTTAGTGGATGCAGTGGATTCTCCATGATTGACAGGAGCCTGCTCAGCGCCCGTCGCTCTGCCACAGATGTCAAACTGTCCAGCTCCATGCCTACAATAGAGCCTGCCTTCCTCACCAGTTTGTCCAGGCGTGAGGCGTCCTTCTTCTTAATGCTGCCTCCACAGCACACCACCGTGTAGAAGAGGGCACTCGTCACAACCGTCTGATAGAACATCTGCAGCATCTTTTTGCAGATGTTGAAGGATGCCAGCCTTCTAAGGAAGTATAGTCAGCTCTGTCCTCTCTTGCACAGAGTATCAGTATTAGCAGTCCAGTCCAGTTTATCATCCAGGTGCACTCCCAGGTATTTATAGGTCTGCACCCTCTGCACACAGTCACCTCTGATGATCACGGGGTCCGTGAGAGGCCTGGTCCTCCTAAAATCCACCACCAGTTCTTTGGTTTTGCTGGTGTTCAGGTGTAGGTGGTTTGAGTTACACCATTTAACAAAGTCCTTGATTAGGTTCCTATACTCCTCCTCCTGCCCACTCCTGATGCAGCTCACGATAGCAGTGTTGTCAGTGAACTTTTGCACGTGGCAGGACTCCGAGTTGTATTGGAAGTCCGATGTATATAGGCTGAACAGGACCGGACAAAGTACAGTCCCCTGTGGCGCTCCTGTGTTGCTGACCACAATGTCAGACGTGCAGTTCCCGAGACGCACATACTGAGGTCTGTCTGTAAGATAGTTCATGATCCATGCCACCAGGTATGAATCTACTCCCATCTCTGTTAGCTTGTCCCTAAGGAGCAGAGGTTGGGTGGTGTTGAAGGCGCTAGAGAAGTCCAGAAACATAATTCTTACAGCACCACTGCCTCTGTCCAAGTGAGAGAGTGATCGCTTACAACACATCTGCAGCCAATAAATCCATTAATAGCCCATACCTATAATGCTACTCTTTTGAGATTTATTTTATCAGTATTTTTTAACATCCAGTCTTTCAAGTCTGTATCCATTTGGGTTCAAATCCTGATCCAGATTAATAGAGATAGCAACTGATATGTCTGCTTTGCATTCTGAAATACAAAGAAAGTCTCATGAATTCGTTATGGAGTCAGTCATCATGCTGGTGCCTCTGGAGAACATTTTAACGAATGTGTCCATCAGTGTCAGAAATTAATTATAAATTTTATCCTCTTTGGTAATCATTAACCTGTTTATTGTGCGCCATCCTTTGAAAATTCATACAGGGTATTATATCTGTACACTAATCAGGCTGAATGTGGATTTGAGCAGCTACTGTCACTAAACCTCAGTCTCAGTTATACTGCTAAATTCATTCATGCTTTATCTACAACTCATGTGCTCCCCCTCTTTCCTCAGTGCAAGTAGATAGGGCAGAATCTGCACTACAATAAGTGGATGGCTGGTGTCTGTCATCACCTTGTCCACCTAACTCTGTGACTTGTCCTTTTGTGTGAGTGTTTTTCTTCTGAATTCTCTTCTTTTGAACATCATGAGATTTGTGTCTTTTCCTGTGGCTTTATAAGTAGCTTTGGTTTTGGACTGAAAGCTGTTGTGAGAGGGGCAGGTGGGGGGTTATTCTAACTTAACTTTTGATTCAAACTGGAGTTAAATTGTTCTCTTTCTTGCACCAGTTTGTTTTAATAGAATTTGATGACAAAGATCAAGCCTTTTACTGATATTCTTGTATGCCGGCTTATTGATTCAGTCATTGCTCATTATAACATTTAATCTACTTCCTCTCATAAAAGGCATTCAACAACAGAAATATATTGCCTACCTCACACCAACACTCCACTTCATCCTTTTACTGCAATAATCATTGAAAATCAAGGGTCATCACAATTTAATTTATAAATATTTCAAGAATTCAAAATTTCTGTTACAGGGCAGCTTTCAGATCTCAGCCCATATAGTTTCTGCACATTCTCCACATTTCTCCTTTTATATTTTCTGTTTTGTTCCAACATTCCAAACACATGCATTAGGTTGATTGCTGTCTCTAAAGTGGCCTTGCTACATATGTTTGTATGGATTACAGTACCCTGTGATGACTGACATCCCATTCAGGGCTAGTTTCTGCCTTGTTCATACTGCTGCTTCTTTCATAGTTCAAAGGAATACGGTTAGCTTAAGTAGCAACAAAAAATTGGTATGGAGTGTGTGCTTGTGTACTTTGTATGCTCATGAAGGGAGTGATGTACCATTTAGGGCTGATTCTTTTGCATTTTTCCTTTGTTGTTGACAAGCAATCGAATGTGTTGATTTTTGTGCTCATAATAAAAATGATTTTGCATTAAAATGTGAATATTTGGCAAATTATAAAATCATTCCACATGCAGAGTTCATTCTCTAATTCTATAAGTGAAAGAAAGTAGTAGCCTAAAAAAACAAGGAGAATGAAAAACTAATAAATCAAATAGCTTTATTGTCATACCATTGAAGCATACAGTGGCACAAAATAACATTCTTCAGGACTGTAGTACAACATATACATAAACAAAGGACAAGTGGAAGACACAAAATTAGCAGGAAACAGTGTCAGAGCCAGCTGGGGGGCATTTGCCCAAGACCAACAAATGTAACAAAAAACACATAAAAAATGAAATCTACTTACAGTATAACATTCTCAAACATCCCAATATAACATTTCATATAAATAATACTGAGTGTGTATTGAAAGCAATATTCAAGTTCAAAAAAGGCACACAATTTCATAACCACACAACATTTCCCACTCATGCTATCCAGTTAGAAAATGTTTAAGCACAAATCACTTTGGAGTTTTGGAGCACAAAAACAAACAAGGAGGAGCTCCCTATATTACAGCTTTGATTTCGCTCACACATTTATTGCTTCCAGCAACCCCATAGCTGCAAAAACAAAGTGAATGAAGAATAGTAAAAATATGAAGGAGAGAGAAATGGATCATCTGATGAGGAAAGTGGCTACATAAATAACACAGAAAAAGGTGACAGGAAGGAGGGCAGCTCAAATGATGAAGATGAACATCTGGGGATTAATAAAGTATCTATCTATCTATCTATCTATCTATCTATCTATCTATCTATCTATCTATCTATCTATCTATCTATCTATCTATCTATCTATCAAGCAAGTGACATTGAAAACAGTGTGTGGGATGTGGATGGAAACTCGCAATAATGATGGAGACGATCATGCTGCAAGTGATGAAAACAACAGTGTTGGCCGGCCCCTCACAATTTAACAGTGTTAACTCGTTCAGTCGTAACACCGAAAAACTAACCTACCCATCTGCACTGTTTCCAAAAACACTGAAGTCATAAGAGGCTTTATCAATCACATAGTAATCTTTAGAATTTTTTTTTTCATTTTATTGATTTTATTAAAATCAAATAATATTCCATACAAATAACTCAAGTTTTACACAAAAATCCTTGAAACAAATCAACCCCCACCCCTGAGAAAGAGAGCTAGGCCAGCAGAGTAAAACTTTAAGCTAGTAAGTAAATAGTAAATAATAGTAAAATAGTAAATAGTAAATAAGTAAATTAATAAATGAATAAAGATAAATGGCGGATTCAGCGGGTTGGGAAATGGATGGATGGATAAAGATAAATGGAGTAAAAGAGGGGAGATAACCTGCTTCCTCAATTTAAATGCTTATTCTAAAATGTTATTGATTAGATCCTGACAGGTTTGAAAAAGTTCTGCACAGATCCTCTAAGTACAAATTAGATTTTTTCCAGTTTCAAATAGTATATGACATCAGTTACCCACTGACTTAGAATAGGAGAGTTAGACTTATTTTAGTCAACTGGAAGAATCCTATGTGCCAATAGTGAAGAGAAGGCAATTCCAGCTTGGTTGTCCTTCTCCACTTTAAGCCCATCTGGAAGTCCACCAAACACAACTGTTAGTGGATTAGGAGGGATTGTGACTCCAAGGCTGTCTGAGTGGCATTTAAAGATTTTGGTCCAGAATGATGTTAATTTGGCGCAGGCCCAAAACATGTAACATAGTGAGGCTGGAGCTCGATTGCAGCGTCTGCAGGTTGGATCTTGCCCTGGAAACTTTTTGGACAATTTTAAACGAGAGAGATGTGTTTGATATAAAATTTTGAGTTGAGTTGATATAAAATTCTATACTTTGTGGATATGGATCTCGAGTGAATTCTGTGCATGGCTATCTTCCACTCCTTTTCTGAGATGTTGAGTGAGAGATCCTTTTCCAACTGTATTCTTGGATCGTTGAAAGCGAGGGACTGTAAAATGTTTTCATATATTACGGAGATGCTGTCTGCGTCCTCAAGACTGATCAATATTTTTTCTGGCATAGAGGTAGGTGGAAGGTGAGGAAAATTGGGCAGGTTCTGTTACTAATCTTTAGAATTTGTTTTCTTCTTTGTGCTGGGCTTGCAATTGTGCGGTAGGGAATTAAGAAATTTGTCCCCTAATTCAAAAGCCTTGCAACGCCACTGGCGGGAATACACTGAGATGAAACATAATGACAGAACACACAAGGCTAATAGTATTGTTTCTTTTGGGTACATTTATGTTTTATTATTCAATTTTGAATTCTAGTGATATGACAAGTCTTAAGGGTCATGGGGGGCCAGAGTTTATCCCAGCAGCACTGGGCACAAGATAAGAAACAGCCGTGGACAGGGTGCCAGTCCATCTCTACGCACACACTTAATCTGAAAGTGCCAATTGATCTAACACCTCTTTGGAAATACTGGAAGAAAACTGGAGTACCCTGGAGAAGACCTAAACAGACATGAGAGATTGTACAAGAGACAGCAAATCATTTAAATTATACTAAAATCCTTACAATTAAATAGAAAATTTAGAAATTTAACCTCAAAAAAGGAAACATTTTTCATGATTTATATTTTAATTTCAACATAGAAAGACAGTTGTATTATTTCTTAACACAAATTATTGACACATAAACAAAGGATGATAAATTTAGGCTTTAAGCAAGCCTTTTCTGTATTATATCATTAAAGAGGACCCTTGTAAAAACTGTAGGACTAGTGTCATTTGATTATTAAACCTCTTGTTTGTAAATTAATTTTGACAAGTCTGAAATTATGATTTATTGATAGAGAGCATTGTCTGGTCTGGATTTTAATAGCAAAAAAAAAAAGGAAAGTAAAAATACAAATAGCTCATAATAACTGTTTAGAAAACTTGGTGTGATTATTTAAAAGCATTAAACCATATTTAAAATGAGACTCCAGCATGATGAATTCTATAGTTTAATGTACACAGTGGCAAGTGTACTTAGTTTAGTTATAAATTGAATATAAGGATTTCAGTGTGAATTAATTCATTTCTCCTGCATTTCATCAAAAGCAAATTAATAAATTAGTAACCTTTTATCTGTGAAAGTATGTGAAGAATGATTACATTAAGATGAAAGGTACACATCTATTAAGATTCTTATTTGCAAATGTTAAAAAGCCTTAAATTTTTTCATGTCTAATGAGGCAGAAATATTTTACTGCTTTCCTTATAACTGTTATTAAGTATGTAAAAAAAACACATTCATTTTACCATGCTAATTCTAGGTCTAATATCGTTTTCACAGTTCTACTAGATCTTTAATATAAAGGTTATTTTTTATAAAATCTTACCTAGGAAGTTAAAGGATCAAAAGATACAAAAGTAAAGAAACAGGTGGGGCGTACCAAATTGGAACATTAGTAAAATAATTCATTCCAAAAAATCTTGCCAATTCTATCCACCTAATTTCTACAAAGTGACATGAAGTCAAGTTTGAAGTTCCCTAAAATCCTTTATTCCATGTGTCTGTGGTTCTCTGTGTGAAGAAAAGCTTTCTAATATTTTTTCAAAATTTACCCTTAACAAGTTTCGAATTGTGTCCCTGTGTTCTTGTTGAACTCACTTTAAAGCAGGGGTTGCCAACTCCAGCCCTGGAGGACCACCGTGGCTACAGGTTCATTCGAACCCTTTACTCAATGAGTGACCTATTTTTGCTGCTAATTAACTTCTTTTTAACTAATTTTATTTGACTTGCTCCTGAAGACTCTGACTCCTTGTTTCTTTTTCCTTAATTAGCAGCCAAACAATAGTGAGATACAAAATGAGCCAAAACAACGGGTGTCCATCATACAACATCTGAAAATAAAGAATGATGAAGGTCTGCTCTATGTGTGCTCTTAGAAAAGAGAAAATCGACAATTTCAGAAATGTCTGCTAATATACCATGAGATCAGCAACAAGCCATGGAATTAAAGAACTGGTTTAATTAACAACAAGAATTGGCACCTCATTAAGCAGCTGGTTGGAGTAAAATTGGTTGGAGTTTGAGGCCCTGACTTAGTTGGTCTTCTGTTGGCTCACTCACTTCACAATTCATTTCTGTTTGGGTGCCATTTAAGGAAAGAAATGAAACAATGCAGAGGAACAATGAAGAAATTCAGGGGAACAAATCTTTAAAAAGCAATTCAATTAAAATGAATTCACAAGAAGTTAATTAGCAAGACAAACAAGGCACTTATTAAAAAAAGGGTTAGAATGAACAACTGCAGCCACGGTGGTCCTCCAGGACTGGAGTTGGCGACCCCTGCTTTAAAGAAATGGCCTCGATCCATTGGACTAATTCTCTTTCATAATTTTAAAACATCAATCATGTCACCTTTTAATCTCTGTTTGTTTGTAATTCTGAAAAGGCTGAATTCCTCTAAACTTTCCTGATATTTTCACCTCTCAGTCCTGGAGTCAGCCTAATCGCTCTTCTCTGGACTTTTTCTGGTGCTTCTTTGTTTTTTTTCGTAGCCTGCGGAACAACACTGTACACAGTACTCCAGATGGGGTCTCACTAGTACATTATAAAGCTATAAACCTCCTTTGACTCTACATATCAGGGAACTAAATACACAACAATTTTTTTTTTGTTCTTTATTTCATCTTATACGATTTCTCGTATTAGAGATTTGTTAGTTTTCGCATACCTCTTGGGGTTAGAGCGCAGGGTCAGCCATTGTACAGCGCCCCCGGAGCAATTATAGGTTAAGAGTCTTGCTCAAGGGCCCAGCAGAGTAGGATTTCTTTTGGCAGTGACGGGGATTCGAACCGGCAACCTTCTGGATACCAGCGCAGATCCTTAGCCTCAGAGCCACCACTCCACCCATGCTGTTAGTCTTCTTAATGGCTTCTGCACACTGTCTTGATGTTAATAGTGATGAGTCCACTATGACTCCTAGCTCCTTCTAGAAGGGGTACTTTCAGGTTTCAGCCCTCCCATTGTACAGTATATTCAAATCAACTTTTTTTTTCTTTTTCCTTTCTCTTAACATTTTATTAGTTTTATTCAAATCAAATAACATTCCATACAAGCAAGTCAAGTTTAACAAAACTAGGTTCAAAACATATCAACCCCCATCCACGAGAAAGAGAGCTAGGCCAACAGAGTAAAACTTTAATAATAGTAAAAATATGTAGATAAGTAAAGGAATAAAAATAAATAGAAAAAAAGAGGTGAGAGAATCTGCTTCCTCAATTTAAATGGTTATTCTAAAATTTTATTGATTAGATCCTGCCAGGTTCTGAGAAAGTTTTGTATAGATCCTCTAAGTGAGAATTTGATTTTTCCCAATTTTAGATAATAAATAACATCAGTTACCCACTGAATAAAATCTAACATTTCTTCTTCATATGTGTAATACTTTACATTTATTGACATTAAATTTCAACTGCAACAAATCTGCCCATGCCTGTAAGTCCCTCTGTAATGACTCGACCGATTCTAGATTAGCTGTCTTTCCACCTAGCTTGGCATCATCTGCAAACGTAACCAGCTTGTCCTTTATATTCCTATCCCAATCATTTATACACATTTTAATAATAGCAATGGCTCCAACACTGATCCCTGAGGAACACCACTTTCAACATCACCCAATTCTTATAAGGATCCTCATACCATAGCTTTCTAGTTTGTAGCCAATTCTGCACCCATCTGCTGTACAAACTTCATTCTGTACTGCCATTTCCTTTTAATTTGATGTCCAGTTTTTCATGTGGGATGATATCAGATGTCATCTGAAAATAAGAAATAATAATATTATATATTTCCTTTTCTCATTTTTTGAGGTTTCAACAGCAAAACACATTTCCATGTATAATATTTCCGAGAAATTTTACATGTTATGTGAATTTATTACTGGACTGTACACTTATATAGTTTAACTAGTTTAATTATTTTTGAAATTTCACTATGTAGTAATGATTGATATTTCATTATGAGTGCATGACAGATCAAGACTGACTTGTTTTGGTTTTATGGATTTTTCATAAAATACTCTAATGTTAACTTTTATTGTGCTATTATTACATAACGAGCATTAAAATGTTGTTTTGAACACTAAACTAACATTTTAGGTCCTCAAACATCATATTGATTACGGATCAGCAGAATACAGTTGTCTCACAGCATCATTTCTGCAGGAGTTCATATTGATTACATTTAGTTTTACATACTGTTGCTCACAAGCTATGCTCCTCTGTCTTAATAAAAAATGGATCTCAGAAAATCTGTTTATGAAACTGAAAATTAGTGGTGGTGATATCTAAATTTCATGACAGTTTAACTTACTGGGCATGCATTTTAGTTACTGTGCCATCAATGTAATATTGTATTGAAGTTTGCACTCTGTGCATATTAATGATTAAAAACAGAAACAGACTCATACTTGTTGCATTTAAAATATAATAAAAAGTAATAATGTTTTAGGTCAGGATTTTCAAAACTACATTTTCTGGAGCTGTAACCAGCCCCCATGGCAGCATATTTATCTGGCTTATTACTGACTTATTTATTTATTTTTATTTTATTTTATTAAAAATAATATTCTATACAAATAACTTAAGTTTTACTGATTTATTGAGATCATTTGTTGAACTTCATATTAAAACAATTCCTGCATTTTCCTTTTTTCTTTAAAAAAATAAAAATAAAAACAAACTCAAGTTTAAGATTTTCAACTCACACAGCTGTCTCTGACAGAAGTGGTATCATGCTTTCTATTTTACCAGATTACCTGCTTTCACATAGATAATATTGCATAAAAGTCCTTTCAGTCTGCCAGTTTTTAAAATTAATACCTACTGTACTTGGGGTGTTCGCTCGCCAACCCCCGAGTTTGGTTAACCAGATATACAATTTAAAGAGATTATTTTCATGGTAATTGTTACATATGCATTATTTTGAATTTTACTTTAAAACTTCAGTTAAAACAATATTTGGAATTAACTTTTCTTCAAGATCGCATTAAATTTTGATTCCATGTTTGGATTTACATTGTGACAACGCTGCGTATAACTGCCCCTGAGTGAATATCACTTCTTTCTCTCTAATATATAAACTGACTTATCAAATGTTTGTCCCTGTGATTTGTAAATTGTCATAGCAAAAGCTATTCTTACGGGAAAATGTTTTAAATGAATGGCACATCAAGATCTCCTTTTGTGTCTAATGTTATTTGCAGAATATGTACTACATTACCTTTCTTGTTGCCTGTTAAAATTTTACATGTTAGAATTGTTCGACCAATTTTTAATATAGCTAATCTTGTTCCATTGCATAGTCCATCACTCATACATAAATTACACAATAACATTACGATACATCCTTCTTTCAACAGTAATTCAGCCGGTGGAAGACTGGACGGTGTTAACGCTTGTAGATATTCTATTGGATATTGTAAATTGATGTTTTCATCTTCCGCACGATCACCACCAACTGCTTCAGCATAGTTTATTGATATGCATTTAATCAACTTGCCCTTTACCTGATCGACAATTTTTGCGTTAATTCATTTGACTTCATCATTTCTCACTGCTTTATTTAGATGAATGGGTGATTTTAAACTGGATCTTCATAAGTGTGTGTGTGTGTTTTCATAAGTAAGCCCTTTAAAGGATTGGTGTCTGTCCAGGTTAAATGCCAGAATGCACCTGATGACTGTGGTCTTGTTTGAAAATAGTTGTAAGTAGGGCGTGACTTGCAAGAATCTCATGGCAAAAGTCTCCATCTCGCAGGACTTCCTTCCAAAAAGTCTCTTCAAAAAGTCACGTCTCATCCCGAGATTTTTTAATTATAATAGAGAAATAAAAAATATATTTTTTTAAGTAATGCCTAAAAATGAGTGTGGTGGCAAAGAAGTGGACTGTTGGAGTGGGTTCATTTTCTACCTCAGACCTGCACATTCTTTTAACGTTCATTCCTTAATTCTCCAAGCATTTCTCTTTTCAACAAAAACTCAAACATGTACATTTTAGATGAAGTGAACACTCTAAATTCACATGATACAATAGACAAGTGGTGTAACTTTTAGTGTGCCTGTAAAGGGCAGGTATCCCAGACTGGGTTGGTTTCTCTCAACTGATAAAAGCTATTAGCAATGGGTTTGGCTTCCAAAATCCTGTAAAAAAGAAAAAATCAGATTGATTAAATATCTCCTAGGTTCTTAAACTATGGATTGTGACCCGTTTCGGGTCCCGTGGTATCTGATTCTGGGTTGCGCAAAGTCATGACTCACATTTGTAATCAATGGGAAAGGGTCCTGTACAGTTTGCATAGTGTCTTGCAATGGTTGCTGCAAGTAGTTTATGCAAACACCACTGCTCTGCTATGACCTACATTGGTGATTCTACAAGGGGGCCATCAGTCACCTGCACCCCGACCGACCAGATGGCCGTCAGCCGGGATTCTCCAAGGACAACGGGATGACCATCGGCATCGATTATGGTTCTTGAAGATGTATAAAAGACAAAAATAAATTAGAAACCACTGAAATAAATGGTTTAATAATGATGCCTTCTTACTTCTTGCCATTCCTTCGGTTCTGGTGATGGCTGACGTCATACATATGATTTACAGGCAGCAATACTGTGCATTCATTCTGTATGCTACCGAGGAAGAAGTCTTTTTACCAAATATCTGTAGCTACCACTTGCCAGCTAAAGCAGTATTATTTTCAAAGGTACAGTGGATTCAAAAAGTATTCAGACCCTTCATTTTCTGCAAACTTTATCGTGTTTTGTAGACTTGGCTTTAAATGGATAAGTTTCCCATCATTCTACACTCTGTAACCCATAATGACAAAGTGAAAACATTTTCAGAAAGGACTGCAAATTTATTACAAATCAAAAACTGAATCTCTAATTTGCACAAGTATTCAGACTCTTTGATGTGACATTCCAAATTGTGGTCAGGTGTGTCCTCCTTGAGATGTGCCTAGATGTTTATTGGAGTCCACCTGAGATAAACTGAATTGATTGGACATTGTTTAGAACGGAACAAATCTACATTTGTAAATTCCCACAAATCACATTGCATGTCAGGACAAAAACCAAGCTGTGATGTCCAAGGAACTCTCTGTAGTCCTCCACGATCAAATAAGAATAATGTATACATCAGGGCAAGGGTATGAAACTATTTTATAAGCTTTGAGTGTTCCCAGGAGCACAGTGGCTTCAATAATATTGTGACACAATAGAAGTTTGGGACCACCAGGACACGTCCTAGAGTTAATTAGGCAAGAAGGGCCTCGGTCCAGCAGGTGACAAAGAACCCAATAATGACTCTAACAGGGCTTCAGAAATCCTCTGCTTTTTACTTTAATGAGTTACTTATCAAAAGTGACAAATGCAGATAAACTGTGCACACAAGTCAAGTCATGTCGGGGAGCATGCACTGGTACAGTGCGTTGCCGCACCCACTACACAACGAAACAACTTGGAATCCCAGTTGGTAACCCCCCAGGCAGACACGCGGTCCATTCCCACCCTCAGGAAATGACCCTCTATCTGCCACAGCCAGGTGTTATGTGGGCGTCCCCCTGGCCTGGTCCAGCCACTCAGGTCCCCAACAATGAGGATCTTACGAGCTGGATCATCCTTGGGGAAATGCGCCACATGGCCATAGTGCCGTAACTGACGCTCCCTCACAATGCAGGTAATGTACGTCATTCGGGACTCCATGAGCAACCGCTCATTCGACACAAAGTCAAACCAACAATACCCAAGTATTTTCCGGAGAGACACAGAACCAAAGGAGTCCAGTCTTCATCTCAGGTCACTAGAGAGCGTCCATGTCTCGCAGCCATATAGCAAGACAGGAAGCACCAGGACTCTAAAGACTTGGACCTTCGTCCTTTTGCATAGATATCGGGAGCGCCACACACCCCTTTCCAGCGACCTCATGACCCCCCCATGCTCTCCCAGTCCATCTACTGACTTCATAGGAAGAGTCACCAGAGACATGAATGTCACTGCCAAGGTAAGTAAACCTCTCAACAAGGTCGACACTCTCTCCGCAAACAGACACATTGCTGATGGCTGTGCCCAAGACGTCATTAAAGGCCTGGATGTTGGTTTTTATCAGGACACTCACAAGCCCAGACACTCAGACTCCTCACTCAGTCTCTCGAGCGCCCCGATCAGAGCCTACATTGACTCAGCGAAGATCACAGCATCTTCAGCAAAGTCAAAATCTGTGAATCTTTCTTCACCAACACATGCCCCACAGCCGCTGGACCCCACGACCTTGCCCAAAACCCAGTCCATACAAGCACTGAACAGAGTAGGAGCAGAACACACCCCTGACGAACCCCAGAATCAACTGGGAAAAACACAGAGGTTCTGCCTCCACTCTGCACAGCACAGTTTACAAGCCGCCATGATATCCAGCAACCTTGATGGGATTCCGCGAACCCTCAGGTTGTCCCACAGGGCAGCTCAATCAAATGAGTCGAACGCTTTACGAAAATTGACAAATGCTACAAAGACACTTTGCTGATAATCACGTTTGCACTCCAGATTATTCCGTGATCATGGATCCTATTGAGGACGACCCTAGCAAGGACCTTACCCGGCAGTGAAAGCAGTGTTATCCCCCTCTAGTTGTTGCAATCCAGGCAATCACCCCTTCCCTTTCCAGAGAGGGACGACATGTCCCATTTTCCAGTCAGTTGGGATGATGCCAGTGTCCCAAATGGAAGCAAAGATTGCTTGCAATGCTAGGAGGACAGCCTTACCACCAGTCTGGACAAGTTCACCCTGGATACCACAGATCCCTGCAGCCTTTCCACCCCTCAGCTGGTTCACCACCTATGCAATCTCAGTGAGATTGGGTGGTGAATTATATTTAATATAATTATTATATTATTATATATTATATTATATATAATGTAATATATATTAAATATAATTATATTATATTTAATTATATAATTAAATAACCACCTCCCTTCAGTGCCCACCCCCAACTCCTTTCCCCAGCCCTTCAAACTAATATGTCTATTGTACATAGCTGAAGAAGCCCAAACTGGCAAGCGGAGAGACGGTCAAGCAAACTGCTCCCCAGAGCCCTAGAGGTACTTTCATGATCAGCAGAGTTGACCCCTCGAGACCCGGTTCTGAATGACTTTCACCCAATGCTGCCACTTTCTAATGTTAACTCGGGAGGCCCCATTAGTCCTTGTGTTGATAGCTCTAATAGGGTTAAATTAAGAAAAAGCTGAAAATGATAGAAAGTCTGTGGATTTCCAACAGGTTATTAAAACAGATTTATCAGCAAGAGAGCCTAGGGAGAATAACCTCTTTTTTAGAAGATTCAGTGAAAAGAAGGAAAGATCAAACAGAAGAAAATGATGAGTCAAAAGTGGTATAATAACAACAAGAACGGAAGAGTAAAAAAGAGGCAACATTGGACCACAAAGTAGCTATAATGGGACATTCCCAAAATATGTGAAGAAAAGTGCCTACTGCCCCGGAATTACAAAGTGGCTTGAATGGTTTGTGGCAAAGTCCATAATAAATCATTTATGTGGGGTAGAATATAATCTACTGTATGTACAAATGTAAACTGGTATGTTGCTGGGTAACAACTACCTTAAAGTGAGATGTAAAATCAGTGTAAAAAAGTGCAACTGCAAAAACAGCTTGGATAAACAAGCATAGGACTTCCATTTTTTCCTCACACCATAATTAATCAGAAATAGAAACAAAACACCATGAAAATCACATTTCTAGCGTCTGAAGGACAAATGTAGGATACGTACCTGCCAAACCTTAAATCAATATACTCATCAGCCCCAATTTGTATGGGTATCTGACTTTCTTCTTACTGTAGTAACAGTGTGTCATTTCCACCAAGTAACAGTGATGAGTGGGCAAGCACTGCAGGATCACTTTGGGTCTGAATGCGACTTAATTCATAGAAGACACTAAATGGATCAATGCAGCATGGAAAGAATATGGGAAGAGACACATGAGAAACAATTTAAATGACAGATACTGTACATCTTTTGGACTGATTTACCACACCTTATGAAGTATTTGATGCTTAATAAAACAACAGTTAACAGCATAAAAAAAAAAGTTGAAACAAAGATTTTAATGCACAGATTAACGCAACATTAAGAAACTGTCAACATATTGCCTTCACCTGAGTTTCTCCTGTTATCCACACCCATGTGTACTTTTCTCGATTCTGCCCATATTAAATAATATGCATTCAGTATTAAAAAAAAAGAAAAACTGCCACTGCTAGTTATTTAAAAGTAGAAAGTTTTTTGAAATCAAAGCAAATGGAACATCCCTTTAAATTTTAGGGTGTGCCTCTTAATGTTAATGCTATTCATCTCTAGGGACCCGTAATATATTTATATTTTACTATAACTTGCTTATAATTACTAACAAATTTGTTATTAGAAGAAAAAAAAACAATTTATATGTATATATATATATATATATATATATATATATTAATATAATACAGAATCTATTTACAGCAAGCAGTCAATAAATGTACATAAGAGTTCATAAAGCCAAAATTTTCAACAAGTGTGTCTAACAAATGTTTTTCTCAATATCAATCCAATTATATACAAAAATAAACCACAGGATCAAAATAAAAGTCACTTTTAGTATTCTGTTTCTCTATCCCTGCTCAGATTATTATAACACTAGTAATGGCGCACCGCACAATAACGTGAAGTGAATACACTTGACTCCTAGTTTTCACACTCTTTCTCTGTACGTTTACCATTCGTTTGCTCATAGGTTGATGTGCTTGTTGCTTCCTGAGCAGCTCTTCTTTTCTCCACCCTAGCGGCCCGCTTCTTCACTTCTTTCATCTTAATCTTTTTGTGTTAAAACTGATTAAGTCAGTGTTTTGTGTTGCAATTACTTAGTATGTTTTCTTTAATTTTTCACTTAAGCTGGCACTTAAGTCTTCAATCTGCCTCAAGAATGATTTAAGATATGAAGAGTTAGGTGAAGTGACGGTGAAGGTGGTGTCACTTCAGAGCTTTTTGATTCTTTCCAGAGTCTGAACAAAAATATGGTAGATCAGGACATATCAGGAATCTTATCAGTGGTGCAGAATATATCTTAGATGATAAGTGGTATTGATAAGCTCACTGGTCAAAAAATTACTCACCCCTGGCTAAACCTTATTTAATACCATCAAACTCTTCTGTGAGCAAGCCACAGGTATGCCTGGCATCCGCACCAGTTTGCAGATGTAGGCATCATCAATTTTCATCCATCTTCCAGAACCAAATCCCGCAGTTCTGCCAGACTGGTTGGGTGGCTCCACCAGCTTTTCACTCATTGATCCAAATAGTCCCACATATTTTCTGTGGGTTTTAAATCTGGGAATTTTGTGGGGCAGTCTAGGTATGTGAGAATGCATCAGAATGTTCTTTGTGCTAGTTGTCATTTTGGAAGACTGGGGTAGCCATTCTGTGTCTACTCTGGAGATGAAACCAAAAGATGGTCATCCAGAAATCTGATATAGCCTTCCTGGTACAAGTGTGTTGTCACCTCAGACAAATGACCCAGTTGCTCTTAATTGAAACACCCCAGAACATCAGACAGCAGCTCCCACTTGAACAGCATTTTGAACACAGTCCTCATAGGAGGCTTCTTTCGGTTTACAATATGCCTGTCACCTCACGTCATTCAAGTACAAGCAAAAACATGACACATCAGATCAGATAACACTTTTCCAGCCCAGTTTTGGTGCCACCGTACCAAGCTTTGTGAACAGCTGTTAACAAGGACTTCATTCATGGTACTCTGGTCCATGTCATGCAGTTTTCTACTGAGTGTTGGTTTGGAAATGGTTTGTTGTGGGCCTGTATTGACTGTCTTCAGCAATTCTTGCCTGGCGGAAAAGCAGTTTGCTGTCACCATGCATGACACATGGTGACAGATCCTTTCCTGTGAGCAACATCTTTCAACTGCAGTTCTGGCGAGGATTAGTGGTTGGCTGCGATGTACACCACCACTGGAAGACCCATTGGATAGTGCAGTTTGACACACACACACAAAGTTGGCCACTTTCTGTACACTATGTCCTTTGGTCCAGCTGAATGCAACAACCTTTTCACCAGTCTGTCATGTGACCCATTTTTTATGGAGCGAACCGAACACATGTAGCACACCATTACTACTCGACACTGCTATTTGTAGGAGAGTATTCATACTGAGGAGCCCAATGTTGATGTCTGAACTATGTGTCACCTTTACACAGACAGTGACTAATTTTTTATCTGGTTAGTTTAATTGTACCAATACAAAATTAAATAGAAACTCCTTGCCTATGGGAAATAGTCCTGTGGTAAAAACGCACAAATGTATTTTATGGCTCAAAGGTAGGTATTACAATCTGTGCACCGCATGACTTATGTCACTAGGTAGGTGCAGGGAGTGCAGATCTCAGCGAGTGGTATCCAAGTGACTGTCTATAACCCGTTTGTGCGGTGTTTCAGGATGAAATCACCAAGTGGAACTCTCAGCCCTCCACTCGATGAACTGATTCAGTGTCTGGGCACCATTATTAGTGGGAATTACCATGATGCATTAAATGCCCAGGTGCTGTCACTCTGCATTGCTTAAAGTATAACCAACTCTCTGTTAAGGAGCTCAGTTCATCAAGTCACCCAGTGGGCCTGTGGGAGTCTTAATCCGGCCTTGGTTACTGTACGGAGTGACACGAGCACTAGTAATGTCACTGCTTATGTCATTTGTGATGTTTTTTGCTTGAGCCTTTCAAATCTTTTGAGAAAGTATCCGTGTGAATTATTGTAAGACTTATATTGGCTTCACGTAGAGGAACACCAAACGTATATAAAGCAATGTCTAAGCCTCCCTCACGTGTGTTTCTGGAGTCTCACTATTTTACTCTTGGTATCATGTGCGTTTCAGAACCTAAATCTATATTCAGATGTTTCCTGCTTTTAAAAGAAAGCCACCAGATACCGGAGCACATAACCTGACTGTGTTTGTAAAGAAATAGAATATCAAAACACTATGAACATTAAAAACTAACAGAAATTTATATGTTAACTTGTAAGTCAGTGATGCTACGTGATTTTCCAGTTTTTCATTTCCATCTTTTAGGAGGTCCCTACTATTGACTTTTATTCTGTTTTGGAATAGACAAGGAATCTAGGATATTAGGATTTAAGAAATTATTTAATTGAACTACTATTTTGTTATCTTTTTGTGAATTTCCCCTTGGGATTAATAAAGTATCTATCTATCTATCTATCTATCTATCTATCTATCTATCTATCTATCTATCTATCTATCTATCTATCTATCTATCTTTGGAAACATGTAATTGGACAAGAAAACATCTGGGACTAAATATAGATAATGTATTATAAGGTTTCTAAACTCTTTTGGGACTCTCCCCAATGGGACGACATGCCAAAGAGTGTCCTGAAGCGCGATCGCCGCGTCTGTGGAAGACAGCTTATCTATTGCCGGGGCAACCACAGCCTCCCAGCGCTGCAGGGGCTCGTTGCGAAAGCAAATCCGAGCCGATCACAGTCACGCTGTAAGCTCCGGTTGTCGATGGGTGATGCAAGGAATATTATAAATGCAGGGAACAGTATTACTTGGCTCTGACCCTGCCTGATTGCTGTGTCTGTGTATAGGAGTGTGGTAGATCCCACTACAATAAATAACTGTGCTGTTCCTGTTTCAAGCTGAATAAAGCTGGTTTTGCTAAAGTACTGAGACTCAGTATCGTGTTTTGGGGTGCAAGACAGGGACTCACACGTTACAGTATTTCAACTCAATATGATCAAGTCTCAACATGCTGTTTGATGTATATCAATTTTCTAAGCACCATACTTTTTCTGTATTCAAAGAAAATTTTTCATTGCATATAATATTTTATCTATAATGCACACTACCCCTTAGCACATTATAAATATAGAACTAATTATATAATGGTCAACCAATAATTTTAATGACTGGTTAGCACCAAACACTGAAACAAGCACCTCATTATGCTCCATTTTAAAAATCAGCTGAAAGATGTTGGTGAACAGTATGTCTCAAGCAAAACTATACACAAATACTTTTAAAGTGTGTAAAATTAAAGATGGTTAAACTACTGAAAGCTTTGCATGGTGTAGGGGCTTGTATGCTTGTATACTTGTATACTTAGAATGTTTTACTCCTGATAGAGATAGCCATAGCAACTTCTTCAAATGTTGAGGTCAGGGAAAGAATAGTGCAAAAATGACACCTAAGATACTTTTGATTAAGGCAAAGTGAACTTCACCCAGAACATGATACCAGAGCTCATTCCTAATACCAGTCCTAGAAGAGGAGTTCACTGCAAAGTCCTTAGAGCTTCCAAATGGTCAATCCACCCACAAGGCGAAGGATGAAATTTGGGTGCAGTGCCAATTAGTTGTCATGTATACTAGACCTAGGCAATAGAAAGTGACTCACAGGACATGTGATGAAACTTTCTTGGTGGGGAAGAAGCCAGAGGTCATGTAGGAGGTTGTAAAATGTTGGTTAGATGTAGAAGAGCTCACCTGTACATATAGCGTTCACTCTGGAACCAAACATCTCAACAATAACTGGTCTTCATTTTATTCTGGAGTTGCCTACTGGGAAAAAGCACCAGGCAGATGTGGGTGTATTCACAAATTCCTCGTTGAATGGTATATAGTTGGAGTGATGTTCAGTGGACAAGAGATTCACCTCAATGTGACATTGGGTTTCAGAGAGGAAACCTTAGTCTGTTGGTTGAGTGTATGCATCAAATACCTTTTAAAGGTATTTGGCCTTCTTACAGATATTAAATTTGGTGCTTGAATGGTTACCATCCAAAGACTATATTCTTACTGGAAGAATGGTGATACCTGGAAGGATGTGATTGGTGTAGTCTTATTATTAAAATTGATCATTGACTTTGTAGTTGTTTCATTTGTTCTGAAGCCATAGGTATAAGGATATTGGTTAAGGATAGAGTGCATTCCACTTATCAAGTCGTCACTTTCCTCAGCCTCCCTCCTTGGAAAAGCCTATCATAGGGTATTGAGATGGAGACAGTTGAATCTCAGATTCCGAACTCATTGTTTATGCACAGATATTTGCGGTATCCTGGAAATTTGTCAGACTTATCTACATGTGGATCGTGGACATGAAACAAGCTTATGACTGTCTACCTTTAGTATCTTTTGAGAAGTGCTTGAAAAGTATGGAATTCCAAGGCCTCTGCTACATGCAGTCCAGGTCCTGAATTAGCATAATGAGAATTATCTTTGAATAAATGGCATTAGGTTGAGTTCATTCAATGTAAGTATTGAACTCCATCAAGGGTTCATCTCTTTTTGTTCATGATTATTATGGAGAGCATATCAACATGCAGCTAAGGATTAGAAATTATACTCATTGGGAACCTAATGATTGCATTACTGGTGTTTGGAGATGATGTTGCCATCTTGGCTTTGCCAGACTGTAATCTCCAATATTCACCCAAAGGTTTTTTTTTGATGAGTATGCTTCAGTTGGGTTGAGAAATAGCAATTTCAAATCTGAGGTTCTCTTCTAGAGAATATTAGCTTATTCTCTTTTGGTAAAGGTTGAGCAGCATCCATGATAGTAAAGAGGGAGCTAAGTTCTAAGACAATGCTTTGAATTCAGTGGTTAGTCTACATCCCTGTCATCACCTTTGATTATGAGCTATGGATTTAATAAGAGTGAGGGTATAAACACTTGAAATAAGGTGCTTGGACAGAGCTGCTGAGCTCACTCTTTATAATAGTGCCAAGAGTTCGGCAATATAAAAGGACCACAGAGTAGGTCCAAGCTTTCTCTGGGCTGAGAGTTTGTTGATCTGGGATAGTCATTTAGTTAAAGAATGGAGCTTCTTTAGAAGGTCTACAAGGCACAGCCTGCTAAAAGAAGTTCTGAGGACAGAACCTGGATATGCAGGACAGATTATATTTCTCAAATAGCCTAAAAGTGTCTGGGAATACCCCTGAGGTTAGGGTGGCATGGACAGTCCAGCTCAACATGTGGCCTCTGCAACATTGGGTAGCATGGTAGTGCAGGTGTTGGTGCTCCTTCCTCTCCTCCTGGACACTGGGTTCCAGTCCCAATCCTGGTCCCTGTCTACTTGGTATTTGCAAGTCTGGGTACATTTGGGTACTCCGTTGTTCCTCCTACACCTCTGAGGTGTGTGTAGGTCAACTATAAGCTAGCTTGATGTAAGGGAGTAGAATTGCACACATAAGTGTGCCATGTGAAGTATTGTCAGACCATCCAGGGTTGCTTCCACTTATTCTGGAATTGCTTCTGGTCTACATAACATTGAAATAATTTATGCAAGTTTTGATAATAGATAGATTTTTTTTACTGCCTATCTTTATGAAGTGAATTATAAAAAGTGTCTTCATAATTTTATATCTCACCACTACCTTATAACAAATGCAGTATTAACTTATATAATTAGAAGTGATTATTTTCCAATTTTATAAGATTTAGACTAAACATAATTAGTAGTGAATAAGTGGTCTTTGTGATATGCCTTCAGTGCTTCTGCAAAGAGTGTACTTTTCCCACATATTTCTGTAATTAAACAAAACTGTCAAACACACATGAAGTACGTTTTCCTTCAAATGCACTTCAAAACAGAACACCCATGGGCTGAACATTTAAAGGCAAGCACTCCTCCTAATCATCAAACTGAATTTTTTTGGGGCAAGATGAAATACTGTAGGTAAAACATTGAACTGGAGCTTATTTAAAGATGAACATGGTGGGCTACCTCTTTTGTAAGCATAATCATTGCTTAAAGTGGATTATTGACCACTTGGCTCACAGTTTAGTAATATATCTTGTGGTTTGCTGGTATATTGACAAATACCCTACGAATATTGAAAATCAGAAATATTACTCGCCATAATGCAATTTTGGTGGCATTTGTTGCACAAAGAGAGATTGAAATACAGCAAGCATGAATGCACCAGTACAGGGGAGTCTCTTTAATGTGACTTCAACAAGGTAAAGTAATTCATATTTTACAGTCCGCTGCTGACATCACCATTAAACTGTTAACTCCCATACAATCATCTCCTTGACCTGTGACCAAGTCTCCATTATGTAATCACCCTCAATACCAAAGCAGCTGCACTAGTGATTCAGTTTTCCTGTACTATTGTTACTTGTTCTTTATAAAATATGTTGCAATATGTTGTGTTTATATCTGATACTTATTTATTTATCGTTTTAAAGTGTCATTGCTCTCTTTAGTAATTTGTATCTACTCTGTTCTGTACGAATACTGCATGTTTCTGCACCCGTGGGTCTGGAAGCTCTTTCTTTTCATTGCAGAATATGAGACTAAATTCAGCTCTTTTGAATCGCTTCACTATTCACACTTGTGTTCCAGTATACAGAAGGTTCAAAAAGTATTCAAACCTCTTCACTTTCTGCATACTTTGTTGTGTTGTTAATTTTTAATGAATAAACTGGCCCATCCAACTACATTAAATAACCCATCAAGTGAAAACATGTTTTCAGAAAAATTTTCAGACTGATTTCAAATCAAAAACTAAATTCTCATTCAGATAGGTGTTCAGATGTGTAATTCAGTACTTTGCAGAAGCCCATTTGGCAGAAATTATAGCTTGAAGCCTTTTGCGCAAGTCTCTACAAGCTTTAAACATCTGGATTTGGGCAGTTTATCCAGTTCTTCTTGGCAGATCCTCTCAAGCTCCATTAGATTGGATGGGGAGCATCTGTAACCATCTTCAGGTCTCTCCACATGTGTTCTATGTATTTAAGTCTGGGCTTTGGATAAGCTGCTCAATGACACTTAAAGACTGGTCCCAAGGACACCCCAGTATTGTTTTGGCTGAATGCTTCGAGTCACTGGGATAAAGATGGACCGCCACCCCAGTCTGAGGTCACGTGGACTTGGGAGCAGGTTTTCTTCTAGGCCTTCTCTGTATTTGGCCTCATTCATCCCTCCCTCAATTCTGACCAATCTCCCTGACCCTGCCACTGAGAAGCATCCCTGGTCTTCACCATATAGCAGTGCCTGATCTTCCCTAGATTTAGAGTTCTGCCCAAATAGTTCAGTTTTTATTTCATCAGGCTCAGAATGTATTTCCTCATGCCCTCAGAGTCTTTTAAACCATAAACACTTGATTGGCTGAGTGCTGAATCCGAACACAGGGTCACGGGGGTCTGCTGGAGCCAATCCCAGCCAACACAGGGCACAAGGCAGGAAACACAAGGCAGGAAAATTGGCTCCAGCAGACCCCTGTGACCCTGTGTTCGGATTCAGCGGGTTGGAAAATGGATGGATGGATGGATGGCTGAGTGCTGCAGAGACGGTTCTCCTATCTCAGCAGTGGACCGCTGAAGCTCAATTAGAGTAAACATTATGTTGTTGGTCACCTCTCTGGTCAAGCTCCTTCTTGCCAGGTTGCTCCATTTGGTTAGATAGCTAACTCAAGAAGAGAGGAGGAATCACAGTGGCCCCATTCTTCTTCAATTTCACAATACAAGTGCTCCTGGGAATACTCAAAGCTACAAAGAACCCTTGCCCTGATGTATTCCACACCACAGTTTGATCATTGAGGCCTACAGAAAGTTCCTTGGACTTTATGTCTTGGTTTTTGTCCTGACATGTAGTGTGAATTGTGGGACTTTATATACACAGGTACACATGCGCCTTTCTAAATGATTTCCAATCAATTCAGTTTGGACTCCAATGAAGTTTTAGACACAATTCCAGGAGAATTAAAGCAAACGGGATACACACGCCCTGAGCACATTTTGGTGTGCCACAGCAAAGAAGCATCTGAATACTTATGTGAGTGAGAGATTTTAGGTTTTGATTTTTATTACATTTGCAAACATTTCTGGAGACATGTTTTCACTTTGTCATTATGTGTAGATTTTTAGGCAAAATGGCAAATGTATGCATTTAAAATGACATCGACAATACAAATAAATGTGCAGTAAATGAAGGTGTCTGAATAATTTCCAAATCCACAAATTCAATACAAAAGAATACACCGGAATTTTGCTGACCCGAAAGGGTATAATGGTGAATTGATTAAAACATTTTCAAACCTAACAACTGATCAGTAACTTTGAAGCAATACGGTAATTTAAAAACATGCAGTGCTCAGTAAAAGCAAATGTGGACTTACACAAGGTGTAAAGCTCCTTAAAAAGCACTTTATAAAAATACATTTGGCATTAATTCAGCACTAAGTACAGGGAGCTCAAAATATAAAGCTCCATTGTTTTTCTGAATCCACTTTTCTCATTCTATATTATGATGGACACTGCATTTTCTAGGAGAATGGAATGCATGAAAGGAGCCCATCCTTGATGGGATGTCAGTCCACCACAGGTCGCTCTTGCACACACTCATACTCACTGTCAAAGCTGCAGTTTTGGATACGAGAACAAAAACGTTTTTATGAAATGCACAAAGATGTTTACAACCACAGGCAGGAGGCTGTGTGATGCATGTACTTCAGATACGTAGAAAAAGGCGAATATAAAAGAAAAAAAGATTTTAATCATAAAAAAGATGAACATTTTGCAAAGGTATGATTGAAATTAATCTAAAGAATTCAAAGTCAAAATATGAAATGATTATTAAGAAAATTGGTTGTAATGACAGAAGGCACCAAATCTGAGGACCGAACTGCAGAGAGGCCAGAAGAAGGGTGAGCTGAGGACAGAAGCAAGATGGAGAGGTTAGAGATGAAGGGTGGAAAACATCTGGAAATGTTTTCCACCAATAGAGGTTATTAAGGCAGAGACACTGGAATCCTTTAAGAAGAAATTAGATGCTGTTATTAACAATGTGCAAACCTCTGTGTGACTAAAAGCTCTGTCTTCTTTAGCCATTTATTTAGAAAGAGTGTTCATGTGTTCCTTATAAAATTCAAGAAAACACTTTAGGTTCTAGATTGAATAAATGAGCTAAGATTGTATAAACTTTTTTCACTTGTGTTTTTTTCCCCCCACTTTAATGAGTGGCATGTAGACTGCCAAAAATTCAAGTGAAAGTCGTAAATCATAAAATAATAAAAAAGAATAGGAAAAAGAAGCACTAGGCTGGCAGCAACATGTGTGATTGTATCAAAAGTGAAGCGTGGTTCTGCAGCCGTAAAATATAAATGATCCTTCCAAACTTTCTAACCCCCAAACACTAAAAGAGTTTTGTATTTTTTAATGTCGAAACACTGTCATAAGGTCAAAAGGTAAGGACATGGCTGGTAGTAAACTGAAGCAGAAGTTTTATTTGTCCATCGTAGAACAGGACCACAGGGGAAGCTGGTGAAGTTATCCAACTGATCCATCATATTCCGCCTGCTTGACAGAATTGACTTTACCCTAAAAGTAAAAGAAGTTCTTTAATTCAAGGTGTACACAGGGTCAGGATGTAGAATATGTCAATCCAGGTTTTCTTCGGCTGTGTGAGGGGTATGGTGCTCCTGTATGGCTGTTTCGTTTTTATTAACTTTATATTTAAGTATAAAAAGAATTCATCTCCTCATAGTTTTCAGGACTTTTTAAGATGCAAAGTACAAAATTTCTGCCAAGAGTGACAGAGCTAAACTTTGACCCTGGAAGAGGGAAAACTCAGCAAATCAATAATTTTATATTTTAACAGAACTTTTGGATGTATCTGTATAATTCTGTAATTAATTTCAATATGTTAATTTGTAGAAAAAGGATAAAGGATGAATTTGTTTATTTACGTAGGTCTGGATTTTTGCTACCTGTCCATTCTTTAACCTGTCTGTCTAGCCAGCTACTGCTATGTGCTTATTCAAAGTAATTTAACCTGACCAAGTAATCATTTTGTTGAGTTTTGTTTCTATATCATTGAAAGATGCCCAGTAGTCTTACACATTTGAAAAACTATGTGCTTGCATAGCCATTTATTTTAAAAATTAATATGTGTTACTGTAAATCTCACCAATTGTTCATTTTCTAGTCCCACTTTTCCTTGGCTACGGTCAAGACCAAGAAGAAGGTGACCCCGGACAAAAACAAAAGTCCATTACAAGGCAAATACAAAACTAACCTTCACAAACTATACATATTATGAAAGGATGAATATGTATTATGGCCTACATTGTGAAAAACTGGCAATTATCAGTAAATTTGTTTTCCTTACAGAACTACAATGAATTAGCTACACTAGCAATGCATTAACTACACTAAATGGCAGCAGTCTGTAATGGGAATGAAATCAGGAGACTGGAGCTGGTAATATAAGAGGAGACATGCCCAGAATGAAAAACCAAAATCGAAGTTAAGTGTCATAGCAGGAGAGTCAAAAGCAAGTTAAATAAACCCTTTCTGAGCAGAGCCAAAATGTAAACTGAAAGGCGTAATCAAAATATAGAAATGTAACAGAAATTAATATAAAACTCAAAGAAAATCAGTTGAGGGTATTAAGTTGTATCCACAAACTTGGACAACCAGGATGTTCGCAACGCTGACGTCATATCTGACTGTTTTTGTTAAGTTTTTATTTCAATTTTCTGTGATCTTTTTGGTCAATGTTTATATTCATTTAGGAGTTTTCTACAGTGGAGAATTTATTTTTAATGTCATTAATCATTTTATATTTTATATTCATATCTCTACACTTAAAAGTTAAATATAAATCCCATCATTATGTGACACTGTCTTTGTCCATTTATTAATGCTGCTGTTCCTGAGCTTCACTGTGCTCTGTTGCTATCACAGTGTTCCAGTAATCCTTCTCCCGTAATCTTCTAATAGTGTGTGGCCACTGACATCAGCATCACTGTACTTAAATCGTCGCATACAGACCTGATTTATTTGAATGTCATGATTTAGATTTTCCAGAATTTTTCCTAGATTCTCTGTTTGTTTTCAAATTATGTTATAGATGATTTGGGGTGGTACATAATCAGAAAATTGATTTCTGACATTAACTTCTTAATTCAGTCTTGGCAATAAGAACTACTAGGTTTGGATTTTCCTGTCGGTCAATTACATTGAAATCAACCCCATAATGGATTGGGGAGATGCAGCTAATAACAGATAAAGATCACTTGAGCTGTTCCTCGATATTCAAGATTGAATCGAGCTTCTACTTTTTGCACACAACTTTTGTGTTTTTTTTGACACTCGACTTCTTGTGTATTTCTTTTTGACTTTGATTTATGATTAGTGTTTTGGGCTTCATCAATTGTGTATATGACTTCTGGTTTTGACTAATGCATGGTTTCTTAAACTATGTCTTTTCTTCTAAAAAACTTTCACTAACTATTTCCATTCAGTATATGAGACTGAATTAAAAGAACCTTATCTGTGACTATTTTTGTTTTGGCTTTTTTCTGGTTATTTTGATATCGGCCTTGTATCTAGACTTTGATGTTAGGACAGCACTTGATATTTACAACAGTGATTAGCTTGGAACCACCAAGCTAGGTCTGTTAATGTTTATGGCATCAAGCTGATGCTTTTGGCTGGACATTCCTTCTGAACCCAATGTGAATTCTTGGCTCTGACGTCAACCTCACAGAGAAAACCTTTTTTTCTTTTTCTTATATGCTATATTTTCAGCTATATTCTGACTTTATTATCAAATAAAATACAGTTTTGAACACAGATTAGAATGTATTACATTTAAACATTAATATTTAATGTTAATTAATTAATTTCATATTTAATTAATTATAATGTGAAACCTCTAAACCTTTTTTTTTAAATTCACAGTCCTGTTAGGTTTTTGTGACTTGTTTGAAATCACACAATGACTTGATGGTAGGGAAGTAGCTTCCTGCTTTCTGGTTCCTGCCCTTGTTTGTCCCAGTAATGAATATAAAACACAAAATAACTGATTAAATAAGTATTTACTCCCTTTAATATGACACCTCTAAATCATCACTGGATCAGCCAATTGGCTTTGGAAGTCACACAATTCATTCAATGGAGATCATCTACCTGGGGTTTAACTTACTTGTAGTATAAATGCACCTGGATGTGACAGCTTGTGAGGAGTCAGTATGGTGGCCTAACCTACACAGTGAAGGAAAAAGAATACTCCAAACAACATTGTGAAAAAGTGACTAAGAAGCAAAAGTCAGGGGATGGACACAAGAAAACATCCAAGTCAGCAAATATCCCTTAGAGTCCAGTTTAATCAGGGATTAAGAAATGGAAAGAGAACAGCACATTTGAAAATCTGCCTGGAGAAGACCATCCACAAACACTGAGTGATCGTGCAAGATGAAGAGTAGTGGTGGAGGCCATCGAGAGACCTATGAGGACTCTGAAGAATTTGCAAGACACAGAGGATGAGGCTGGAGCTACTGTGGAGGATACAACGGTTACCCCGGTGCTTCACCAGTCACAGTCTTATGGGAGAGTGACAAAGGTTAGGCTACTCTTAGAAAAGTGACTTAAAGATGAGGAAATCCTGGGGGAAATTTTGATGCTGTCTGCAAGAAGCCTGTACCTCTGGTTTTCAGCAAAATAATGACCCAAAGCATAAAGCTAAAGATACAAAGGAATGGGTTTAAATTAAGAAAATCGTGGATGGACTTGAAAAGGCTGTTCATTTATGACTCCCATTCACCGGACAGAGCTTCAGAAGTTTTGTAAAGAAGAATGGAAAAAAGATGCAGTGTCCAAATGTGCAAAGCTGAGATTGATTATATATATATATATATATATATATATATATATATATATATATATATATATATATATATATATTGTGGACATTCTGCCCAACTACAGTCACCAGGACACACGGAAGTCCAAACACACAATTGTATTTGTCTTCATCTTTACAGCACCTGATACAGTGCACCAAGAACCACAATACAGCTAAGTCCTTCTTTCTTTATTCTTCTTCTTCTCTGCTACCCTCACTCCTCCACTTTCAAGCTCCATCCTCTGCCTCCCGACTCCGGCACCTCAAATGGAGTGAGGCGGCCCCTTTTAAAGTTCACCCGGATGTGCTTCAGGTGCTCCCAGATGACCTTCCTGCAGCACCTCCTGGTGTGGCAGAAGTGCTGCATGGGCACCCGGAAGCACTCAGGGTATACCTAGTTCCTGTTCTGCAACACTTCCAGGGTCCCCACAGGTTTGAGCTTCCAAGCTCTGTTCCCGTGGCCCCAACACCCACCAGGATGGCTTCCCTCTTGTGTTCCAGGGGAGATACTGCTCCTTCTCCCGGTCCTTCCACTCTCTGTGTGTTCTGGCTGGGCATGAGCCCCATCCCCTATATATATATATATATATATATATATATATATATATATATATATACAGTAATCCCTCCTCGATCGCGGGGGTTGCATTCCAGAACCCCCCACGAAAGGTGAAAATCCGCGAAGTAGAACCCATATGTTTATATGGTTATTTTTATATTGTCATGCTTGGGTCACAGATTTGCGCAGAAACACAGGAGGTTGTACAGAGACAGGAACTTTATTCAAACACTGCAAACAAATATTTGTCTCTTTTTCAAAAGTTTAAACTGTGCTCCATAACAAGACAGAGATGACAGTTCCATCTCACAATTAAAAGAATGCAAACATATCTTCCTCTTCAAAGGAGTGCACGTCAGGAGCAGAGAATGTCAGAGAGAGAAAGAGAGAAAAGCAAACAATCAAAAATCAATAGGTGCTGTTTGGGCTTTTAAGTATGCGAAGCACCGCCGGACAACGCAGCTGCTAGGAAGGGAGCAATGTGAAGGTAGTCTTTTAACATTTTTTTAGAGGAGCGTCCGTATCGTCTAGTGGTGCGAACAGCCCCCCTGCTCACACCCCCTCCGTCAGGAGCAGAGAATGTCAGAGAGAGTGAGAGAGACAGAGAAAAACAAACAATTAAAAATCAATACGTGCCATTCGAGCTTTTAAGTATGCGAAGTACCGTGCGGATGGCATATCGCTTGACAAAGCAGCCACATTTAAGCCCAGCAAGGAAGAGAGCAATGTGAAGGTAATCTTTCAGTGTTTTTTGAGGAGCGGCCATATCTTCTAGGGGTGCGAACAGCCCCCGTGTTCACAATATATTTGAGGAGTTTTATTTAATAGGTAATACGCGCTCTGGTTGGGTAGCTTCTCAGCCATCTGCCAATAACATCCCTTGTATGAAATCAACTGGGCAAACCAACTGAGGAAGCATGTACCAGAAATTAAAAGACCCATTGTCCGCAGAAATCCGCGAACCAGCAAAAAATCCACAATCTATATTTGCAGCTGGAGATCCACAAAGGGAGAAAAAATGAATCACGTATCATAAAGTAGTTTTTATTCCTGAGCTTTCAACCCCTACCAGGGGTCTTCATCAGAGGATAATGCTTAGACTTACAAGAATCAAAGGCAATATATAGCAACACATTAAGTGGGGGGGGGGGGGGTGACTAAGTCAGTATGATCAAGGTGGGGGGGGGGGTTTGTATAGTTTATTTATTATGTACATGTTCTTCTTAAGTTAGCATATGCTGGATTTATGTGTATTGATGGCGTTTTCATTTGATAGCCAAGACTCGGCCAACTCTCTGGCACTTTTAGTACTGGCCATAAATTTTACTTTTACATTGTCCCAGTTGAATGTGTGTCCTGTTGATTTAGTATGTGCATAGATCAAAGATCAAAGTGCGTCCTTTCTTCTGACGGCGTTGCGATGTTCCTGTACACGTGTTGAGATTCTTTTTGAAGTTTGTCCTATGTATACCGCTGAGCAAGAATTGCATGGGATACTATAAACTGCGTTTTGTGTTTCTGCTGTCGATTTCTTGTTTTTGGCATTAAAGAGGACTGTGCGCAAATTGTTTGTGGGTTTGTGTGCTATTTTGACGCCCTACTTGGTCAGGATACGCGCTGTACCTTCTGACACCTTGTGGTGATAAGGGAGTGAGTGCCAGGTGGGGTAGGTGTTCTGATTTAAGTCAATTGTTTGCTGATTTATTTGGCGTCTCCTGTGTAAGCTACGATTAATGAATGTTTTTGAGTATCCGTTTGAGGTGAAAAGGTGGAAGAGATAACGTCTCTCATTAATTTTTGTTTCCTTAGTATTACAATGAGTGTGGACTCGTCTGAATAGGGTTTTCACACAGCTCCGTTTATGAGATACCGGGTGGTTGCTGGTGAAGTGTAAAATCTTGTCTGCGTAGCATTTTTTGCGGTAAACACTTGTGGTCAGGGTGGTGTCATTATTTCTTTTGATGTAGATGTCCAGGAAGCTGATGTGTCAGTTCATTTCTTTTTCCATTGTGAACTGGATTGCGGGGAATATTGTGTTGATATGATTGTAGAACTCGTTCAGCTGGTCCTTTTTTAGTATGACGAATGTGTCGTCTACACAGCGTATCCAAATTTTGGGTGTGATCTGGGATAAAGCCATGTTTTCAAATCACTGCATTACCAGTTCCGCTAGGAGTCCTGATAACGGCGATCCCATTGGCATGCTTTCTTTCTGAGTGTAATACTTGCCGTTGAAATGAAAGCGAGTTTTTTGGCAAAGTGATATTAGGTGCATTATGTTTTTGATGGACAGTTTGGTTCTTGTCTCTATGGTGGGGTCACTATCCAGTCTCATTAATAGTGTTTCTGTGGCGAGATGAATCGGAATCATGGTATATAGCGATACAACGTCAAACGAGACCATGATCTCATCCTCGGCAATGGATACGTCTTTCAAGCGCTGTAATGCCGACTCCACGCTGTTAACAGAATAATCCGAGTTGTAAGTTAAATGTTTGAGTAGTTGTAAAAGTCTTTTTGATAAGTTGTATGATGGTCCGTATATATGTATATATATATATATATATATATATATATATATATATATATATATATAGAGAGAGAGAGAGAGAGAGAGAGAGAGAGAGAGACCTGTGCACTCAAGGCTGTCTCGGCTGCCAAAGGTGCTTCAAGAAAGTATTGGCAAATATTATTCTGCGTTTTACATTTGTAATTAACTTTGCAGAGATCTGCTTTCTCTTTGACATTAAAGATTCTTTTTCCACTGATCTGTTTCAAAAAAGTCAAATGAAGTCCCCTGTAATTCAATGTTATATAATAATAAAATGTGAAAACCTTCAAAGGGATAATACTTTTTCTAGGCACTGTAACTCAGTGGCAGTGATGATGAGGGAGGAACCAGCTTAAAACAAGAAACCAGTCCTTTACTGAACACACTCATTTATGTTTGTTCATCTTAGAATGGACAATTAACTTAAAATAAACATCTTTGGGATATGACAAGAAAAACATACCCTTCCACAAAGATAGAGAAGGTCCATGTGATCAATGACATGATCATGAATTGAATCTGTGCCTCTGCAGTATGTTGCCCAGACCTTTTGCTTTAATAATATTACCTAATTTCTTGCTACAGCAAATAATGTTAAGTTTGCATATTACTTGTCAAAACTCTTTATTTACTGTAAAAGAAGAGGCTGGCTAATTATTCTAAGGTATTTTTAAAAAGACCACAATGGAAATATTGAAAAGTCAATGTCAATCAATTCAGGTTCAAATTCACTGTTATTGTTATGCCTAAATAGAATAATTAGATTCTTCCTTGTGTGTCACCCACAGACTAGTAACATTACTATATTATAAGCACCATGCATTACATATTATTGACAGCTGATAGAGAAGCATCGAAAAGAAAGATTTACATATGGTCTTTATTGAGCTGGAGAAGGTTTATGATACAGTGGGATGTTTGGAGTTACAAAAGAAGTGACAGAATAAAAATTGAGACAATCAGAAGAACAACAAAAGTAGGAGAGATATCTAAGAAAGTCCAGGAAAGAAGACTGAAGTGGTATGAACATGTGATGAGGAGTGACAATAAATATATGGGCAAAAGAGTGATGGGAAGTGAAATACAGGGGAAGAGAAAGCAAGGGAGGCCAAAGCAGAGGTGAATGGATAAAGTAAAAGAAGTTCTGAAGGAAAAGGGACTTGACTGGGGAGGAGGTACAGGACTGAGCTGCTTGGAGAAGGTTGATCAAGCACATCAACCCCACATAGAAGTGGGAAAAGATGAAGTGGAAAAAAATAAGCATTTGTCAGTGTGTCTCTTGCATAGCCTTATGACCCGAGTGCAAATGCAGTTCTTCAACCTAGCACAATAAGAACAAGAGGCAAGCTATCCTCTCATAATCTGTTGTTTGCAGTGGCCATGTTTGAGTTCTGTATCTCTAGTAAATTCTAATCATGTCTGGAGCTATTATTTTACACATATGTAGCTTATGAAATATTTACATGCATGACTTAGTAACTTGACATCCATGTAATTCATTTCAGGCTTGTAGGGTGCTAAAGCCTGTTCTGTCAGCTTCAGGCGCACTGCAGAAACAAACCCAGGACAGGGCACCCTAATGCACTTTAACCTAACACATCTACTGTATCCTTTGTGTTAAATTGATTTTATAGTACAAGATAAAAATGGAGAAAACATGCACAACACAGAATTTGAGCTCAGTTGATAAAATGTTGCATGGTATAGAAAATTGTGAGGGATGCATTTTTTATACATTATTAGTTAACTGCTGTTAAATTATTTGAGTGGCATGTAAATGTAAATGTCAGGAAGCAGTTTATTGACAAGAGTAGCAATTTAGAGATAACAAATTCATTTCACTCTTGTGTCATTTGTCCATGACTCTGTAGTATACCTATAAGTTATGCAAAATAAAACCAATTAATAAGGCCTAAAATATTCATGGTTTTGCATGCTGCTATACTTTCTGTCGTCTTCTAATGACATTTTCCACGAGCTGCAGAGGTGTTTCTTCATCATCTAACTGTCTATCTCTCTGACTGTCTATATGAAAGGGGCGTTTGACTTCAAGGTAAATGAAATCCTTTAGTTTTAGTCTCAGAGAGGTTTTTACTTGTTTACATAACAGACTGTCGCTGCCTAGGCAGACTTTGTCTCACTCTCCAATGGATCAATCTGAAATAAATAAATAAAATGAAAGACAAGCCGCCGTACCCTAAATGTGGTCCTCATGTATAACTTTAGGCTTTTATCAGAGTATCCATTTACCAATTTACACTTACACAATATATTCAGTTTCAGCATTATTATAAATCATAAATTTATAAACTGAGCATTTCAGAATTGGTTTGAAATGCACCCCATTCTAGTACTACTATTGTACTGCTACAACATAAAATGTGACCAAGATGGCATAGTGACAAAGGGGTTACTCTTGACACCTCAGATCCCCAAGAGACTGGGTATAAATCCTAGTGTAGCTGCTGGTGAGTAAGGCAGGATCAAGCACGGTTCAAATGCTTTCCGAAAGAAATTGCTCAGTCCAAAAAGTTTGTTTTATAAGATTTAGTGTAGTACTGGGGTGTTGTACCGTGTTAGCCATTATGAATGTAGAGAAAAGCCAAGCAAAATGACACCTTTTATTGGCTAACTAAAAAGATTACAATATGCAAGCTTTCAAGGCAACTCAGGCCCCTTCTTCAGGCATAAGATTTAGTGAAAATTCAAAGCAAACAGTCCACACAAGAATAAAGAAAAAAGGTTGTTACATATGTAGAATAAAAGTCAAAAAAATGGGGAAAAAATGTTTTTTCTATAAACTTAGCTTTTCTTGTCAAATCTCAGTTGTTTCTATACTTAAAGATGCTTTACTTCGCCTTCAGTACACTCTACATGTATGACACTGCTCATTCAATACAGCATGTTAACTTTAGTGCTATAGAGCACGTTAAGGCGTGGTTAAAACCGTGTGACCTCTATGCCTTACACACGGCAGGGCAGGTCACTAACTGAGAACAATCTGTAGTCAGAGGGACAAGAAATAGTTAGAATACTGTATACCAATTCAATTCAGCTTGTTGGGGTTGTAAGAACCTCCCATAGACTATGTACTAATACAGAGGCAAACATTTAATATAACGCATGTAACTAGCAAATGGCTCTTACGCCTAGCATGGGTCCTGCATGTGTGGAATTCACTTGATCCACCCAATTCTGTGTGGGATCTTCTCCAGGTACTTCAGTTTTCTATCCCACATTTCAAATGTTTGTGTGAGTTGAATTTACATTTATATTATACTAGATGTAGAAAGCCTATGCTAAAAAAAGCCTGGGGTCCTAGAAACTATTGAAATCATCAGAAAAAAAAATGAAATGTAGAGATGTCAGGTAATTGAAAGGAACTACTCTGTTCATCTCTCTCCTAGGAGGATTCATTTTTCCAACGTGCTCGCATCGCTTGTGCATTAGCGACAGGAGGAAAAGCAAAAGGGATACTGTTTTGCTGATGTTAGCGGTTAACCGACTTTATCTTTCTTCTGAGGTTTTATTTTGCTGACATGCTGGCCCTGCTTTGTGTTATTAGCAACTAAGCAAGTTTTCTGTTTCCTCAGAGGAGGTGCCCTTAGCCCGACTCCACCTCTCACTTCCAGGCTGGACAGACACACACACTGCCACATGTAGACATTTATGTATTATACATATTATTTGCTTAGCATGCACTTTTATCCAAAAAGACTTACAAAAGAGATTTCAGCATAATTGTAGTTTGAAGAAACTAAAAACTATTGTTGTGTGCTCTGACATAGAGCTGAGATATCATACAGGTGCCTCTCTAGACTTTGACCTGTCTGACCTGAAGCTGGACGTCAGAGAACCGTAGATGGGGACTAAAAGGCCCCATAGCTGAAACAAAGAAAAATGGTCAGTAGTCAAAACTTATGACACTCAAAAAAGAAAGAAAACACAGTAGGCAAAAAAACAGAAGCAGTAGGCAAAAAAACAGAAGCAGTAGCCAAAAAAAGAGGATGAAAGTGTTTGTGAGAGAGAAAGAGAGAAGAGTAAGACGAAAGAGCTTGATTGTAGATATAATATGAGCAATCAGGGTTTTTGTTTAAGTTATTTTTCTTGTTCTCCATTTTGTGCATCACTCTTATGTGTATTTTCTTTAAAAATAGTACAATTTTTTAAAATGTTTGCTCTTCTATGCATTATTCTTAGCAAGGTGTTTGCCACTACAACTTCACCTTTCTATTTACGTCTCTCTCTCTCTCTCTGTTTTCACTGTTTCTCTTGTAAAGAATAACAACAATTTACTGGCTTCCAAAATGGGATGGACGGACCCGTTCCTGGCTGGAAGGCCCATATCGTGGAAGGACAGGAGAAGACCCCCTATCAAGGCACCACCCAACAGCCTCCCTTAGTTGTAGTGTCCATTAGCATACCTGTGGAACAACCTGTGTGTTATAGTTCCATTGGACAGCCTTCTTCCTTATGATGGCACAAATGGTACCATCAGGCTTCTGCCTGACCTGGAATTGCTTCTATTTCTGCTCTGGTGGACATCAGCCTGACCCAGAAGTGCTTCTTCTTTGTAACGTTGTAGCACTGGAGGTACTCCCAGGTCCAGTATAAAAGGAGCCACCTCATTTCAGTCAGGGAGTAAGGGTCAGAAGGAAGATGATGCTTGCCTGGAGGAGTGAAGGAAGGAAGGTGGGAATGTGGGAAAGAAAAGAAAAAGTAAACTTGGAACTCTTTTGATTGGGATAAAGCCTCTGGGAAGCTATCTTTGCTGAATAAAAAATAAGTTCAAAGTTGATCTTGGTACTGCTGTGGTGTAATTTAGACTGGGGTTTGGGGCTCAGTGATGCCCCCTACAGGCTACAATTATGATATAAAGTATATTGCAAGATCTTGAAATATCCCTGATTTTCTTTTCTTTACTTTTGACATTAAAGTTCTGCTTTGATGATAGTAATCTGAAGAGAAGAAAAAGAAAGTGTGTGTGTGTGAAGACTTTTTCATGAAAAATCCTGTGTCGCGCTCAGGTCCATAGGGTTCATGTTCTAACAGTGCACATGACTCTTATTTGCACACATTCAGATTGAATTTGCCACTAACAGACACTAACTTCTACATTCTAGTTATTTATTCACAGTGACTCTTACTCAGTCTTTCCAGAAAACAATACAACATATATCATTTTGTACTCTTCCTAATAATATTTATGAACTTTTTGCATGAACATATGCATGACATAAGTGCACATTTGTCTATGTGGAATACAACTTACATAAATAAGCTTTTTGCCAGAAACTACACATCTGGTTTCATTGTAGATGCAAAAGTTTTTAAAATTTATTTTTGTCTATTAACGTGCATTAATTAAATTTAACATAAAGAGAAAAACAAATTAAAGACAGCAAAAGAAATGGCAAATGAATGGAAAGCCATGGTGCAAAATACTGGCTCAGTGTCACTCAATATGAAAGGAAGGTTTAAAAGTTTCATGTGATAAAAGATGCTGTTAATATCTAATAAGGATACAATGTTTGAAAAATATTGGTAAACATAAAATGTCATTAACCAACAAGACTATACCTTTCAGAAAGAAAGCATATTTTATCTTCACCCGAGGTTCTCTTCTCCAAGCTCTAGCATTTCAAAGGTTTCCTTCCTTAAAAATATTTCAATAGCAGCTCAGGTTGCTAAGCAACTCATATTGGCAGGCAGACCCTTAGAAGTTCAAGTAATTTCTCCCTTAATGTTTTTTGGTTGCGGCAAAAGATAGGGTTACAGATGCAATGTTGGCAAGCAATTGTGAAGAGAGCTTGTAAAGAGTTAAGGGTTTATTTGTTTTTTCCTCGCTGGCAAAAAGTTGCCTAATTTTTTTCAGCTTTTCTATGAAAGAGTTTCTTGCATAGTAATTGACAGTTTTCCTCCATGTTTTCTTATATTGGATATCAAGTACTGTGTTCCTGAGAACATTTACATTCACTTAGTTGGCTGACACCTTTATCAAAGGTGACGTACAACCTTTGAGGTACACTTTGGTTACATTTCTTATTCCAGCTGGAGCACAGGCAGGTGAAGTAACTTGTTCATGGCTCACACAGTGTCAGTAGCAGGATTTGAACCCACAACCTCAAATCCAGAGCTTCAATCACTACACTCTACATCCTTGCAAATGACAGATTTCTTTATTCTTTAAGCCAATGTCACACAGCAAGACTTTGAGCTGTGGAGCATGGTAGAGTTGCAGACCGCAGTCACTGATCTTGTCAAATTACACAACTGAAAATTGTTAGGCATGTCTAGTTTACCAAGCAGGTTACAACTTTCCAGCACAGGCATGTGTGCCCCTTTTTCTGACAGCCAATAGCATACTGTATGATGGAGGTAATGGCATACCAAAGCTAAGTGCACAGTTTAGCATCAATCTCTGCCCTTTTTTCAAGACTTCAAACAGATGAGCCCTCTGTTCTGTTTATCAGGTCCAAAGGGCCCATGCTTCCTGATGAAGCTACCACTATACTTACACTGTATGAAAAGTTAACAGGTCTGGCGAGTTTAGTCACAGTCTCGGTTCTTTTTTCCATTCTGTTTTACTACGTAAAGCAAGATGCATCAGAAAGACGAGCCTCTTTTCTGTTTGCGATGTTCCTAATTTCTCACCGCTACATTCTATGCATTGTACTTCCAGATGAGCATTTATTGATTGTCGGCTCTGCTGTACACACAGCCGGTCCCTCCGAATTCAAACCTGCTTCATTTTATCATAGCAAGAAACAGACTAGTTGGTCTCAATTATATGGTATGTCACATTAGGCAATCATCCAAAAACCAAGTCATAAAGTCCAAGGAACTCTCTGTAGACCTCTGCAATGAAATTGTTAGATAGATAGAGAGATGATAGAGAGATAGAGAGATGATAGAGAGATAGAGATAGAGAGATAGATAGATACTTTATTAATCTCAAGGGGAAATTCACATACTCCAGCAGCAGCATACTGATAATGAACAATATTAAATTAAAGAGTGATAAAAATGCAGGTATAACAGACAATAGCACAGGTCAATGGTATCAAACCATTTCTAAGGTTCAGGGTGTTCCCATGAGCATGGTGACCTCAATAATTGTGAAATGGGAAAAGTCTGGAAACATCAGGACTCTTTCTTGAGTTGGCTGTTCAGCCAAAATGTATAATTGGACAAGAAGGGCTTTGGTCAGGAAGGTGACCAAGAACCCAAGAGTCACTGTAACAGAGCTTCAGAAGTCCACTGTTGAGACTGGAGAACCAGTCAGAAGTTAGACCATCATAGCAGCACTGCATCAATCAAGTGTTAATGGTAGAGTGGCTAGACGAACGCCAACCCTTGAATAAAATGCATATATGGCAACATAAGGAAAAGTACTTCAAGCACTATGCATGGTGGTGGTAGCAGCATGTTATGGGGTGCTTTTCAGACGCAGAGACAGGGAGATAGGTCAGAACTGATGGAAAGGATGAAAGTAGCCAAATGCAGAGAGGTCCTTGAAGAAAACCTGCTCCAGAGTGCACACCACCACAGACAGTTTACCTTTACCACCACAACGACTTGAAGCATACAGCACAGACAATGCCTGAGTGGCTTTGGGACAAGTCTCTGACTGTCCTTGAGAAGCTCAGCCAAAGCCCAGACTTAAACCCCACAGACCATCTGAACATGGCAGTTTACAGATGCTTCTCATCCAATCTAACAAAGAATCTGCCAGGAAGAATAGGACAAACTGTCCAAATCCAGGTATATAAGGCTTGTAGAGACTTACCCAAGAAGACTCAAAGCTGTAATTTCTGCCAAAGAGTCTTCTACAAAGGGCCTGAATACTTACATGAGTGAGAGATTTCAATTGTTGATTTTGAATAAATTTGCATTCCTTTCTGAAAACATGTCTTTGCTTGTCATTATGGGTTATTCAGTGTAGATTGATGGGAATATATGACAAATTTATCCTACATCAACTCCTCCACATCAACTGGAATGGCCAGTGACGAGTCCACCTCTGATCATCAGTATGGCCTGTCCATAACTAAAGACTAAGTAAGGAGACAGCTGAGCAAACTGTAAACAGGAAAAGTCACAGGACCAGAAGGAGTCAGTCCTCGATTTCTTAAGGCCTGTGTTAACCAACTTTGTGGTCAGGGCCATCTTAACGCATGGGCACACTGGGCAGTTGCCTGGGGGCCCCATGCTAATCTATGTATGTTGTGACTTGGTGAGTGGTTGTGTAGGTAGAGGCCTCAGTGCACTGCTTTGCCCAGGAGCCTATAATGCTGTTTAGACAGCCCTGTTTGTGGTGTCCTCTGTCACCTGTTCAGTCGTCCTCTAAGGCTCCAGAAATAGTAGCTGTTGTGGAAACCATCCTGTATTGTTCCTGTTTCAAAGAAGGCAGACACCTCTTCACCTAATGACTATAGATCAGTGGGTGAAGACATTTAAGAGGCTGGTCCTGGACTATATGAGTACTCTTGTGGTAGACCACAGGATACACTGCAGTTTGCGTATTGGACAAAGATTGGAGTGGAGGATGCAATTATCTATCTGCTCCACAAGGCTTACTCTCACGTGGACAAAACTGGAGGCACTGTGAGGATTAAGATTTTCAATTAGTCCAGTGCCTTCAATACCATCTAGCCATTTCTGATATGGTGTAAACACACAGATATGCCGGTGGATGAACCTATGGTGTCTTGGATAATGGACTACCTGTTGGGCAGACCACAGTTTGTCAGACTCAAGAACGGTGTTTCTGATACAGATGTGAGTAACACTGGAGCACCACAAGGAACAGTTCTGTCGCCTCTTTTCTTGTTCAGAAAAATCAAAGAACTTGTTATTGATTTTCGCCACACCAAAGAGCTTCTATGTCTGGTCACATTCAGAGAGCAGATGTAAAGATGGTGCACTCCTACAAGTACTTGGGGGTCCACATTAATGACATGTTGGACTGGTCTCAGAACACAGATGGACTATATAAGATATGGTAGAGCAGATTCTTCTTCCTTAGGAAACATGGGAAGGGACATCCTTCACATCTTCTATAACTCTAATGACCAGTGTGTTATGGGGTACTGAGTTGGTAACATCACTTCAAGAGAGGCCTGCCAAATAAACAAGCTAAATAAAACAGCAAGTTCAGCTATAAGATGCACTCTGGACCTCCTGGAGGTTGTAGTGAAGGAGAATTAAAACAAAACTGAGTGTCATTATGATCAAAGCTACACATCCTCTCTTTGACACACTGACACAGAGGACTTCCAGCAAACACATTTAGCAGAATTATGTCAGGAAATGTGACAAGGGCTCCCTAATACCAACGGCAACATGTCTATTTTTTCTTTATCATTTTCTTCCTTTTTAGTGATCTGGGTGTGTGTTCAGACTATAATGTGTGTGTTTATGTATGCATTTATTTAAAGAGCTTCTACAAAAAGTTAAATTTCCCCTTGGGGACGACAAATAATACTTCATTACATTTTTATAGTTTTTTTAACAGTACTCGAAGAGCTTTACACAGTGAGTGGGAAGCCTCTTCAACCAGCAACCCAAGCCTTTTCCTGATTGGTCTCCCATTCAAGTACTGGCCGGGCCTGAACAGGTTTAGCCTCATGTGGATGACCTGTTCTGAAGTGTAAGTGGCAAGGCTGCAGGCTAAAATAATCTATCTATCTATCTATCATATAGTGCCTTTCCTATCTATCTATCTAAAGATCTATCTATCATATAGTGCCTTTCCTATCTATCTGCCTATCTATCTATAGATCCTGCTGGCTAAAATAATGATCTATCTATCTATTGAGGCAAGCAGCTGGGGGTGGTACCCAGCCGGGACACCCGGAAGGACCGGATGAGGGACTACACCTCCTCTGGACCACAAGAGGGCAGCCGCCCTGGATGGTATGGGGACCACAGGGGGCACCCAGATGCCTGAAGAGCACTGGCCCTCAGCACTTCCGCCATACCCAGAAGTGCTGGGGGGGACGAAGACCAGGGACACCCGGAGTGCTTCCGGGTGCATGGCTGGTACTTCCGCCACATCAGGAAGGGCCGGCAGATGCTCATCAGGAGGCACCTGGAGCACATCCAGGTGAATATAAAAGGGGCCGCCTCCCTCCATTCATAAGCTGGAGTTGGGTGGAGGCGGTCAGAAGAGGCATTGGAGAAAAAGGCCTGGACTAGGGGTGATTGGTGCTGCGGAACTGGGTTGTGTTGTGATCCTTCTGTAAATAGTTGTAAATAAACGTGTGTGGTGCGTTTAAAACCATGTCTACCTATCTGTGTCCGGCTGTTCCCCACATTATCTATCTATCTATAGATGCTGCTGGCTGAAATAATGATCTATCTATCACACAACCAAATGTGCAGAAAGTGAAGGATTCTTTCTGAAACTTTCTAAAACTATTGTAAATTCATAAACATATTGGCTACAAAGTTTGAATGCTGGTTACTGTTTACAGCTATTTTTATATCATGCATGCTATGATGTCTAATGGAGGCCATAATGTCGCTAGTCGTATATTATGAGCCAGGCAACCACGTGGGTATCATAAAAACAAATTAAAAAAAAAAAAAAAACACAACATGCTGACATCCATAAAGACAAGCACAAAAAGGCCCTTCTCAAGAAAAAAAAACCTCACAAAATGGTGATGAAATGATATCACCAAAACAGATTCAACTTTATTTTCATAATATTGCCAATGATTAGTATGACAAATATCAAAAAAGAGTTTTGTGTTCACAGTACACTCTAATATATTTCAGATTAATTGGTTAAGTGTATCATAGTAAACATTATTTTGAGCTTTTCTTCTTTGAATATTTGTAAATCTCATGTTAGAGAATGAAAAATAACTACACAGTGTTACAGTAAAATATACTAAGCAGTACATCAAGCTGAATATACAGTTTTAGAATGACAGAAAAAGATATTATTGGCAACTAAATATATTCCTGTTGATTTTTCCACTGAGATATCTCAAATATAATTTGATGACTTGATGTGCTGCCAAGGTGCGATTATCATGAAGCAATCTTTAATGCGCAAAAACTGAAAGGACGTTAACAATTCCATCTATAATGTTTTGATGTTGTCGTCCAGCTGAAAGACCAAGTATACTATTAGGTTACATGCAAGAACACCAAGGATTCAAATGGAAGAGAGAGACTCAACAAAATCGAATAAGAGAAGTTAATCAAGCTGAGATGCATCACTGAGAGCAGCACAAAGAACAAACAGAGCACTAAGCAAAACACTGGCAGCACTGAAAGCAATGATAGAATAACAATGGGTACAATAAGCGTCTCAATATAGTTTCAAAAATATTATCTTAGAAAAAAAGCTGCTGAGTACATCTCCAAGGGATACTTTATAAAATCAAGCCTTACCCTATAAATGGAATGTACATCCTTCATTATAATTCATTCCATTACCTTTCAAGAACCAAACACTGGCTTCTCTCCTAAAGTACCGACAAATCAAACAGAGAGACACTCATTTGATATTCCACTAATCTGAACTTCAGAAATATGCACAGACATTTTCAAAAACAATTTTCACATATGTGCTTCGTTATAATGTTCTCTAAATTCTGAATAATATCATTTTCTTTTTAAGGCAAAACAAACTCATAAGTATTGACTTTTTTATTTTAGTTGCGCACAATATGTGAAAGCCAGACAGATTTCTTTGATTAATATGATGTAAGAGTGTTATATGCAATTTCTTTGGTGCATATTAAGAAAAATGTGTATTTTTAATTTTCTTATCCAAACTCATTAAAATAAAGTTATTTAAGGGGACTTGTAAACTTCATCGAGTAACTCATTGGTGATTAGCATGTACAGTAGAAGCCACAGTCACTGTATGTTTTCTGTGTCTCATGGCAACATGTTGGTCATTATGATAATTAAATATATGTCATGACTTGGACTTTTTTGTAACATCCTTTTCCTTGGTCTCTAAAAAGAATGGAGACATTGTTTTGGGGGTTTTAGAGGTCGTAGAATGTGAAGGTCAGATTTTTTTTTTTTTTTTTACTTAGGACACTTTTTCAGTCTGTTGTGCCATTTTGTTTTTGTTAGCTGCTGTGGCTACACAGGATGACCATAAGTCAACGATGTTACAACGAAGGTATAAAGTTTGACACCATGCACTTAATAAGAAAACTCTGATTCTGGAAAGATTGAAGGTCAAAGGTGGGATGGAAGAAGTTAAAACGAATACAGTAGATAGTATAATGTGAATTTCCAAGAGTTCAGAGAAGCAGGCATAATGAGATACATTCCACAATGTATAGGTGGCATATGGATGGACGGGCATCCAGACCAGGAGGGAGGATGGTACCTTACCTGGATAGGAGGTTTCTGGAGGACAGACAGACATCCTGCCAAGAAAAAGATAGGCACCAGACCCGAAAAGGAGTTTTTGGGAGGACGAACAAACACCTCGACCAGGAATTGCACACCTGGACAGGAGCCCCAGGCAAATGAATGACGTCCCGACTGAATATATTTTGAGGACAGGGAAGGACTGTCTCTGAGGGGTATTTATTCCCCTCAGGCACTATATGGCAGCAGACCTCCATACTGGCACCCATTCAGGAACCAGCAGGGAATGCTGGGAAATGTAGTCCAGCAGAGCAGCCCTACTGGAGGCCATGGGTGCCACAGGAGGGCACTGTTGGGAGATATACTCCCTATTATAAGGGACCCATAGAGTACTTGCAATGGGCAACAGCCCTGGCACCAGAAGTACTCCCAGGTCCTCAATAAAAGGGACCGCAAGTCGGAGGTGGAAGGAAGGAAGGCAACACTTGACTGGAGGAGGGCAGTGCGGTGAAGAGAGGAGGGGTGAATTGGAGGAGAGATTACTTGTGCTTTTGTTACTTTTTGAAGGTATTGTGTTTAATAAACACTTGTTTATTTGTACCCGGGACTGTATTTGTGTTTTTTTTGCTGGGGTTTGGGGCTTACTGGCACCCCATTTCCATCACAAAGGTTATAAAGAGTCAGTTAGATGCAAATGAATGAATGAACATAGTTCGTACTAAACATGTATTCCTAACTGTAAATGGTGCTTTTTAAAATTTGTTTCTTTATTTTATCCATTATGAAATCCTAAAGGCTCACATAGCTAATATAACAGCTATTCATCTAGAGAGAGTGCCTTAATTGTCTAAAATTATTAACAACAGTCCAAAAGTCTTATTTTCAACTGTTAATTGCCTTTTAAACCCAACTCCATTAGTACTGAAAGCATCAGAGGATAAAAGTGAAAATTTTGCAGTATATTTTAAAGAAAAGATAATAATATTAGACTTAACTATAAAACCGACTTCAAATAAAATTTTTGTTGTGCCTCAGTGAGCTCAGCATTGTGAACTAAGCTGTTTCACTAAAATTAGTTTATCTGAACTTCATAAAATAATTTGTGTATTAGACCCCATTCCTACAAGATTCTTTAAAGAAGTTTCTGATCTAGTTAGCAACAACATTCTTGACCTAAATTGTTTATTAGATTTTGGCATTTTCCCAGATTCTTTCAAAAACTGCTGTAATTAAGCCTCTGCTCAAGAAAAATAACTATTGGTCAATCTTCAATTTGCCTTTTCTCAGTAAAATTCTAGAAAAAGTCATTTTTCAACAGTTAAGTGATTATTTGAATAAAACTTTCATTATTGATAAATATTGGTCAGGTTTTAGATCAAATCATAGTACTAAAACAGTTCTAGTTAAATTAGTTAATGATCTGTGAATTGATGCAGATACAAACAAAATATCTATACTTGTTCAGAATTCGATACTGTAGATCATATATTTATAGATATTCATATAAGCCACCTTAGCCAGTGGGTAGGGCTTTCAGGTGCTGCCTTAGACTGGTTTAAGTCATATATAACCAGAAGGAAATTCTTTGTCAGTTATAGTGACTGTGCATTAAAAATACATAATATTCTGTATTGTGTTCTGCCGGTATCAATTTTGGGACCATTACTATTTTCACTCTCCGTGCTTCCGTTAAGACAGATTATTTCAAAATGTAATGTAAATTGCCATAGCTATGCTGATGATGCTCAGCTCTATTTATCCATTGCACAGGATGACCCAAGGGCTCTAAACCCTTTAATCCAGTGCCTTACTAGTATAACAGAATGGATGAATATGAATTTCCTTAGATTAAACAAGGAAAAAACAGAATTATTAGTTATTGACTGCAATAAACAATGTAAGATTCTTGGAAACAAAATGAATCATTTAGCACTGTGAATCAAACTGGAGGTTAAGAATTTAAGTGTTATTATTGACTCTGGCCATACTTTTAGATCGCTTATTAATAATATTACCAAGACTGCTTTCCATCTAAGGAACATTGTAAGGGTGTGATCTCTTAGTATTTAAAGACAGCGAAAAATTAATACATGCGTTTGTAAATAGCCGAATGGATTACTGCAATGCTCTCCTTTCAGAACTACATAAAAAGGATGTGAATCGGCTACAGCTTGTCCAGAATGCAACAGCAAGACGTTTAATCAAAAAGCAAAAATAGGAGCATGTATACTAATAACTTTACATTGGCTGCCAGTGTCCTTTAGAATCAATTTTAAAATACTTCTGCTTATATGTAAGGCTTCAAGGTTTTAAACCAGGGGTCCCCAACTCCAGCCCTGTATGGCCGCAGGGGCTGCAGGTTTACATTCTAACCCTTTTCTTAATTAGTGTTTTTGCTGCTAAGTAACGTCTTTTGAACTAATTTTAATTGACTTGTTTTAAGATTTGTTCCCTCAATTTCTTTCTTCCTCTGAATTGCTTCATTTCTTTCCTTAAATGGCACCCAAACAGAAATGAAATATGAAGTGAGTGAGCCAACAGAAGACCGGCTACGTCAGGGTCTCAAACTCCAACCAATTTCACTCCAATCAGTTGCATAATTAGGCACCGATTCTTGTAGTCAATTAAACCCGTTCTTCAAGTCCATGGCTTGTTGCTGCTCTCATTGTGCAATAGCAGACATTTATGAAATTGTTGATTTTCTGTTTTCTAAGAGCTCCGTTAAAATGTTTTGGGGACCTGAGCGGATCAATATTCCCGAGACCTTCACCTTTCTTTATTTTCAGATATTGTATGATGGACACCAGTTTGCTGCTCATTTTGTGTCTCATTATTGTTTGGCTGCCAATTAAGGAAAAAGAAACGATTAAGGGGTCTGAGACTTCAAGAGCAAGTCAAATAAAATGAATTCAAAAGAAGTTAATTAGGAGCAGAAATATGTCACTAACTAAAAAAAGGGTTAGAATGAAAACCTGCAGCCACCGGGGCCCTCCAAGACTGGGGTTGGGACCCCTGCTAAACAATTCCCCCACTAACTACATCTTAGAATGCCTGCTTCCTTATGTACAAATCGCAGTCTAAGATTTGTAAATACTGGTTTGCTTATTACTCTCAGATCTGAGCATAAAAGAACTAATGAGACAGCTTTCTATTCTTATGCACCTTAAATTTGGAATAATTTACCAATAGAAATATGCCATCTAAAATAAAGCTGGAACATTTCAAAAAACTGTTTTTTTTTTAAATCTGGTTTTCCAGTATTATATCATAATATAGTGATCTGATTATATGTTTTAGCTCTTTGATGTGTTAATAAGTACCCAGCATTAATCCATTGTTTTTCATGTTTTCTGTCTGCCATCCTGTGTACCACCCGCACCTGCTCAAAGTGCTCTATTCTGCAGTCACCTGGGGTCCTGGAGGAAACATGGAGGACTTGGAAACCTTATAATTGACTGTGCTAACTGTATCAACTGTGCCTAGTGGATGGTGGGTGATCAGCTGTCCTGGGTCATTCTGACTTTTATGGTGAAACATTTGTAGAAAATCCTAAAATTCCATGTTTTCAGTAGTTTCAATTTAGTTCTACTCTTAATAATCAAGATATACAGAGAATTTGTATTCTCTTCAGTAAATCTGCAATCATTAATCTTTACTGTTGTCTGTTTTCTTTTGCAGTTCTGTGGTGGCTACCTGATCAAAGTTCTTTGCAACTACCTGTGATGTCTGAACGAAAGCAGATACCCCAACTTGTCACAAAACCCCACTAAGATGAACCTTAACAAACACAATAAAGAACTTCTTAAGAACATTTATGTTCGGCAGAATGCCCAGTAGGGGCTCAGTGGTTTTTTGGCCTGGAACTTGCAGATTTTGTATTTTTTCTCCAACTTAACTGTTTGTTTTCTCTAGACCTTGGCTGTCTGATCATATCATCGGACTTCCATTTAGAAACAAAACAAAAACAATTCTATATTTAAGAACTCTGTCTCTCTTAATTATATGTCTTTCTTAATGTCCTTATTACGTATTCCTATGAAGTATTCTGGCATATCTTTGATTCTGAGTTATTGCAGATGAAAACTATATGGTAAACGTTATGAACTGTGTCCACACTGTATCATATGACCCTGTCAGAGCTGTAAACATGATGTCATGGGTGACTAGTGACCCAAGGTATGGATGCAAGGTTTAACCATTTTATGTTCTATTAACTTCTCAGTCACCCGATGGGGTGCAAAGTTTTGAAACTATCCTACTGATAATATCTAAAAACAAAACCTTAGCTATATCTGAATTTCTGTCCTGAGCATGTGGTCACCCACTAACTCATGAGGTATGACAAAACTTTTTATAAAGAGCACTGGAAGCATGAGCAGGCAGATAGCCTTTCCAGCTTTTACTGTTAGCAGAAACCTTGGTTTTCTAAGCCACATTCTTGATTCTTGCTGTTTTTTTGCAGATTTCTGATGATAATTGTACAATTTTTCCTGACAGATGTTGACATCAGAGGCTTAAGATAAATGGGAACTTCTGGATGGATATTTAACAATCCATTGCACACAGCAGACCAGCTCCTCGACAGGAAAAGCCAAGTCATAGATTTGCACCGTGGCACATAACCCGTTAAAGTAAAGGTGGCAGGGTAAACCCTGCCTGGTGTGCAGATGGGAACAAGTTGCCCTGAAAATGAGGGCTAGTGAAGTACTAAAACAATGCTGCTTATGAACACATTTGTGATTCAAATAGGTAATCAAGAGAAAAGTCAGAATGTTATACACAGTGCTATAAAATATAAGGCTGGGGTTATTATGCCTCAGAGGAAAACGCCAGAATATATACACCACTGACAACAATAACAACAACATTTATTTCTATAGCACATTTTCATACAACAATGTAGCTCAAAGTGCTTTCGAAGAAGACCAAAAAAAAGTTACAAGAAAAGAAAACCAATACAGTAAAGGTAATAAACATTAAAAAAACAATAAGTATAAAAAAAGAAAAAGTAAGGTCAGATGGCCGGCAGGACAGGAAAACCAAAAAAAAAAAAAAAACTCCAGTTAGGTTGGAGAAAAATAAAATCTGCAGGGGCTCCAAGGCCCCGCTGGTCATTCTACACAACATAAATGTTTATAACTCAGTCCTCTTAGTTTTTGTGCTTTACATGATGAAGTTGGTCTCCTGGAAAGCTGAGATTCTCAACCTTCAATATGTCATCACAGGTGGCTGCATGGTGACTTGATCAGGTTGTGGTGGTGCAGATCGCCACCACAGAAGAACTGCAAAAGACAGCAGAGAACAGTGGGGATTAGTACAGACTGCGGATCTCTGAAGAATATCATAGTTCTATGTCCATACAGTCTATTAGGAATACAACTAAAATGTAGCTGAAATGAAAAAGCCATATTAAAGCACACTCTTGGCTGTCCTTGTATAGCAACACCCTAACAACAACAGACCAGAGATATTCAAGGTAAGATTCAAATTAGCCATGTAGATAGGAAAATAAGAATGGTTTTGTGGAGAGACGTTAAATATTTCCAACACATAAAGAAAAAAGAAATACTTTTATATTTTCTAATAATTATAATAAAAAGAAAAAGAAAAATAGAATCCAAAATACCTTTAGAATGAAACTTCAGAAAAAAATCAAAATGAAACCTAACTATAACAGAAAGTATATAATCAGCACAAGACAAAACTGCAATTGAAAAAAAGGAAAAAGGTTACACAAGAGATATTAAGGATTGTAAGGCAGTGGGTGTGTGGCAAAACATCAAAACAGGACATTAAATGACCCTCGATGGGACACCAGTCTGTCACAGGGGCACCACCTAAATGCACTATCACACAATCCAGAGTTCAGGTAGAAAATGGAGATTTGGAGGAAATTCCTTTGACAACAAGGGGATAATAACACAGTATAGAAAAAATCCACTGTTATGGCATGCAATACATTAAAGTTTAATTTTTGATTTCGTCATCACAGATAGAAATCATTAGAAAAGGAGGATTAAAATTTGGCACAGAATAAAAACATGAAGATTGTAAAATTTGTGAATATAAAAAGTTGAATACTTAAATCCATTTTCTTTTTAAATACAAACTCAGTAATCAAAGATATTTAAAACATTTTGGCAGATCAGCTCAGTAAGTGAAATTAAATCAACCTCTCACAGCGCAGGAAATATGTGCAGAGTCAAAAATACACTTTTATATACTTTCAAAAATATAAATGAGATCATAAATACAAATAGAAAATTATATTTGGTATAAGTGAAATGCAACTGATTTATAAAACATATTTTTCAGACGACTAGAGAATTATGTGGAAAATCTATCTGCACTTAAAGTTCTGTACTTTGAGATTCATATGTGACAGGAAAAAAAAGCAAATTTATGAAGTCTTAACCCTGAAATCTACTTTCCTATCACCAAAAAGATACCACATTACTGCAAAATAGTCAGCTTGAAGCTAATAGAAAAGTGGTTCTAGTCAAAAATGAAAACACCAGGCAGCTGCTTTCATGCAGCTAAAATCAAGTAGCAAAAAACCCCAATGAAAAGCACAATAATATATTTGCTCTGTTGTAGATTTACTTTACGTCATTTAATAAAGAATTGATCTTTTCATATTTATAGAACCCTCCAAATAATAAGAAAAGAATACACAGTTTTGTTGTTTTTCGTTGTCTTTATAGTTGATAATAATAGTATTCATTGTTTTCAAAAACGTATAAAATAATAACTAACTAACTGTAAAACTGAAAACAACTTCGGTGTATCATTGGGTTTAAAACACATACTGGTCACTGTCCATTTGCATGTTCTCCCCGTGTCTGCATAGGTTCTTTTTCCAGTACTCACCCAGCAAACATGGACAATGTGGCCTCTGTGGGCTGGCTAGAGGTAGTGGTGGCTTGGGAAATCCCAATTAAATACTGCACTGGCCCACTGGACTTCAATGGGTGCCTTTGCAAAGTTCTTCCAGTGATCCAAAATGGGTTAATTGCTGGCAGTCCGAGTTCAATCAGATCCTCACTGGAACAGCAATGGTTTGGTAATGCTGCACAATGTCATCACTACCCCATAGTGTCCGACTTTTTAATGTTGCCATAGAGCAAGTAACAAACTGAATTTTTATTTATGGTGTGTTTTAAATTTTGATTGAAAAAGTATAAATAACAATTTGAATGACTTCATGTATCATTTTTATATTGACTAGAATTGTGCAATTTTATACCATATATACTTTTGGAAATGTGTTTCTGCTGTAACACTGTTTTTTATTCCTTTTCTTATTATTAAATTGTGAATCCTCATAATTAGATAAAGAAAAACAACAGAATAGTAAAGAAAAAGTTTCACATTAAGAACCAGTGAGGGGTGGTGCAGCGGTAGCATTGAGCAGTAAAGAGACTGAGGCTTACATCCCAGTTCCTCCTTGTATGGAGTTTGCATGTTTTCCCCTTGTTATTGTAGGTTTCCTTCGGTTGCATCCACAGTCCAAAATGATGCAGGTTATGTGAACTGGTGGTGCTAAATTAGCCTTATGCTATTTGTGATTGTGAGGACCTTGTGATTAAGTGGCGCATGTTCCAGGGGTTGCTCCTGCCAGCACCCATTACCTACTGGGACAGGCTACAGCTGCTCCACAACCCTACCCTGGATAAGTGGGTATAGAGGATGGATGGGTGGACTTTGGACTCCCTGTCTGTTTGTCCACATTGGGCCAGTGCTTCCAAGATGTGCAAATCCCAATTGGGACAATTTTGGCTGCACACATAGTGCCAATATGTTTGCCCACACTTGACCTGAACCAGCCTAATGTCAATTTGTTGGCTGGGCAGGTTTTCTTCCCACATCCTTGAAAGGAGCAGGTTTATAGGGCCAAAATTGTCATGCGTACAGAGGATAGCAAAATTCTGAAGCCTGGTTTATACTTGACACATCCATGGTGGTCGCAAGGGCCACGCGGCAAAAATGATGTCAGATGCGAAGACACGCCCCCTTCCACACACTGGGGTTTTGTTACACTCTGCATACAGAATTTTTCCTGTCTATTCGGTGATGTGGATGCACCGTTGTGTATCTAAAATGGCAAATCCACTAGGCTTAACACTAGAATCCCTGAAGTCTACGAAAAAAGTCATAATGCCGGGCCAATTTAAGTTCATGCAGAATTGCACCGATCCAAAGAGACTGTGATTGCGGGTGGAAGTTCCCGACCCACATAATGATGCCAAGCAGAGTTGTGTTGCAGTGCAGCGAAGGAAACGTGAAGAAGTTGTATATTGTTATAGTTCTACCTTTTTCCAGAAACGACTTTATGACCACAGTCTTGGAAAGTCTTTCTCCCTGTGGGACGACTGGGATCTTTTCCTAAATTTGGGGCAGCATTGCAATGCACATTCAAATCTGTCATTCTTCACATGTTTTGCACAGGTGTCTTTGTTGTCAAAGCACAAATGCCACATGATAGTCTGATAGCGGTCGTCATATCTTTGATTGCCAGTACAACAAATAGTTCCGACCAGGCATCAACCAGAGTACCAACTGTGGTCATCGCTGCTCTTGTGAAAAGAATGGAGATAAAAACCATCAACTGAGAAAGGGAGAGGCAAGTTTGTTGTACCACGTGAACGTAACTCTGAAAAAAACTGAATAAAAAAGACAAACTTTTACAAGTAGCAAAAATTTACAACGGGTGTTACAGACTCAAAATAAATGTGTTTTTATTATATAATAGTAATAATAATAGCAGCTCACTGTTCAAAACAGAAAATGCAGGAAAGTACCGGAATTGAACCTGCAACATTTTGATTTAGAAGCAGCTGTTCTCATCTCTAACCCTTCCATGCAATTGATAAATGGGCCTCGGTTTTTACATATTGACAGCAACTTGTAAATTGAATCGTTTCTTTTTCTTTGGTTATATTCTTGAATAAAGGCACACTTATTTTGTTATACCTTTTGTGAAAGTATTTATTTGATATTTAAACTTCAGTCTTCACACATTATACATTTCACATCAACATTTTATTAATTATTACTATAACATGAAAAAACACTTCTGTTTTAGTTATGTGTTCAACATTTCTTGCCTTGCATTTCGTGTCATCCTACATTTATCCAGATAGAACACACATGAAATGTATGTATTCCAAATAATCATATATTATTTACCATATACAACACAAGGCACCTCACACCCAGATAAACAGACTTGAGCTCTGAGAATTTTGCATCTCACTTCAGCTGTGTCGGACAGGAGTGGGATATCAGGCTGTTTGATACCTGTGCGGATTGACACATTTGTAAAATAAAGGCGCTGATGATGAGGTGCGAAGGAATTTAAGGTGGCCCGGCATTACAAATTTTCCCGTAGGCTTCAGGGATTTTAGTATTAAGTGGGTGCCAAAGTGATGAAAGAAGGGCTTAATATGATACAACAGGTCACAGATGTCACCCTCTTATGAGAATATTATACTCACCTTCCCTCTGTCACATTTGTTTAATGGATCCAATACTCCACCTTCTCCTTTTTTTCTCTTAAAGCCAGTAAAAATGGTCACTGCCACTACCCAATCTGTGCTACCTGCCCACTACCATAGACATGTTTTACTGAAAAATCTTGTAAGCAATTTATTTCTTCTCCTGTGAAATTGTGAAGTATGTGACATTGACCAAACACGGTCACCTACTAACTAGGAGAATGTGAAGGTACTGTTTGAACAGGCTACCAAAGTATACATGTGCTTTGGTTGCGGACAACACACACACACACACACACACTCACACACATACACATACTTTGCAAGCTTTATGAGTTAAGTATAAAGAAGGCTTTACTTGCACAATCTAATCTATTGCAACATGTTGGCACTCTTTAGTGCCATGATCAGTGAGCACAACTGTCTTACCTCAAAACATCAGTCTTTCCTTACTTGATGTATATTAATTTGTGACTCTTTATAGAATCTGTGTGAGAGTGTGAACATGAATGGGCCACGTGAATGACTGTTTCTGCTTTCCACCCTTGGCAAGAAACATTTAGCCCATCTTTTGTTTTTGTAAAATAATTTATTATCAACAATTTTCAATCAATTGCTCTGCTTTTTGAAATTACTGAAATTACAATTTTTGTATTTATTTTAATAAACACCACAGTGATTTTTTTAAAGTCAATTATTCTGTATGCTCACTAGGTGATTATTAGAGGCCCTTGCATACAATGGAATAATGAAGAAATGTGTAAGCAATCAGCAGGGATGTTTTCATTCTGTAAATTAGCTAATTACAGTTTGTACTGCAATGGGCTAATATATTTTAAGATTTAAAGCTCACTTGCAAACTGCTGTATGCAATCAGCTAATATATATTAAGGTTTTAAAATATAATTAGGTTTAAATTTACTAGCAAACATTTTAATGCACTCCAAGACATAATTCATTTACCTGTTAAGTACTTAGATGTTTCTTATTTCAAAAATCAACTCTCAAGATGTTGCAGTTGGAGTGGAGAGTGCAACACATCTGAATCTGAAGGCATTTGTGTCTTTGCATTGTTATAGTTTCCATCCATCCATGATCCAACCTGCTATATCCTACCTACAGGGCATCCCACCACAGGGCACACACACACACACACACACACACCAAGCACACACAAGGGACAATTTAGGATCGCCAATGCACCTAACCTGCATGTCTTTGGACTGTGGGAGGAAACCGGAACACCCGGAGGAAACCCACGCATACACAGGGAGAACATGCAAGCTCCACGCAGGGAGGACCTGGGAAGCGATCCTGGGTTTCCTAACTGCGAGGCAGCAGCCCTACCACTGCACCTTTTTTTTTTTTTTAATTATTTTAAATATTTACGTACTTTTATTTACTCCTTTGGTTTGTTTATATCATGAGGGTTCATTGGAGCCAATTTTCTTATATGTGCTTTATGGCCCTGGAAAGTTGTTATGACAATTTCATCATCTCCTCTCACCTCAACTCACCTCAAACTGATTTTCTGGGTGAGGGTCAAGATGGCAGCAGGCCAAGCAGGTCAGCCCAGACTTCCCTGGTGCCAGCTACAGATTCCTGAATTTCTTCCCAGGTGTGTTATGGGTCTGCTACAATGGAACAACTCCAAAGTAAACTGCTTGGTTGTCATTCTAATGCCATACCCAAACACATTAACTGGCTGATCTCTGTCTGGAGCAGCAGAAGCTCTACTCCGATGCTCTCCTGAATTGTTTCTCTCTCTGTCAAGGAAGGTCAGGCCGGTGGCCCTGTGAAGAAGTCTCATTTTTGCTGCCTGAACTTGCAGTCACATTCTTTCAGTCATTATCCACATCTCAATGACTATAGGTGAGGAGAGGAATGTAGAATGTCCAGTAAACTGAGACCTTTGTCTTTAGACTCAGCTCCCACTTCACCACCACAGACAACCATGACCTCAGTCTTAGATGTACTACTCCTCATCCTTGCTGCTTCACACTCAACTACAAATCACTCGAGTGTGTGCCAAATTCTGCTTAAGCAAAGGGGACAACGTTATCTGCATAAAGCACAATTCTAGCCTTAGCCTCCACAGCTGGAAAACTTCACATACTTAGCTGCACCACAATATCCCATCCACGATAACCACAAACAGGAGTGGCGACAAGACACTGCCTTGATGGAGCCTGGCACCTACAGTAAACAAATTTGACTTAACGTAGAAGGTTCAGAGACATTTCTCACAATGTTCACGTAGAGAACAAATAGTGTGTAATAGAGGCCACACTACACCCCACCAAAAATTTACAGCGGGTGTTACAGACTCAAATGAGATGTACTGTATGTTTTTATTATATCTATCTATTAGAAAAAGAAATCCTGTCCTGGAAAGCAAAAAGCAAGTCTACAATATGTGATCTTCTTGGAAGACATTTTAAAGACCCGCGAGGCCGAAGACACGCCCTACTTACAATCTATCAAATAGGACAATAGGCAGCAAAACATTCAGTCTTGTGAAGGATTTGAGCACACACAGATCCTGGGCTCTCAGCGCATATAAAGCGTATAAGGACAGTACGTTATAAATTAAATGTCGACATCTAAGCAAAGAAGAAAGCAGCGCGGAGAAAAGAGACTCAAATGCGTTGGACAGAAGAAAGAGCAAAAAAGAATAATCGAGGTGCAAATTCAGAAAATAAGGAAAGTAATTATTAGACCGGAACAAGTGGAATTGAAAAAAAAGCACGTCCAATCCGGCTCAGAATTAAAAGACAATGAGTAAAAGAAAGTAGAACTTCATAAAGACGTTTACAAACGTTATCAGTAAATACATGCAGAGCAGGTTAGAGACTATGAAACCAGGGAAATTAGAAAGGCTCAAAAAAAAAAAAAAAAAAAAAAAAAAAGCGCTATACACATGTGGAGAAAGTTAAAGGATATGAAAGTAGGAAAATTAGAAAATATACAAAAAGAAAGTAAAGATCGCAGTAGCGCAAACAAACAAACTGCCTCATGTTAACTATGCACCAGTCTAACTTTATTTTTGCACAATAATTACTACACTATTGCACCTTAACACTTAATTCTACTTTATTCACATAATTTTACTTATTTATTATGTTCTACTATAAATACCCTAACCCCCTTTTTGCTCTGCTAAAAATAAATTTATCCATGAAATGACCAAGAAATATATTATCACTGACCGATACAGTATAACAATGAAAACAGGAAGCAAGAATGTATAATAAAAAGAGAAACAAGCATTTTAACATAACAAAAATAAAAATAATAAAAATAAGAGGAATAAGATAAAAGAAGAATAGAAAATTAAGTATGCATTGTATGTGAAAAAATATTTCATAAGCAGATTATGTATATGATTACTGTCACACACTTGTGCTTAGGCTTTTTCAAGGTAAGTACTTGCACCCCAGGATGACAGAAGGCGCCCTCTCTAACTTCCTTTTCTTCTCCATTTGCAGCTCTAAATAGAAGAATGCCTGACCATGCCTCCTGAGCATCCTTAGAGGCCCTGCTCTATATATTTTGTCCATCGAGCAGAAATAATCATTCATTTTGGGACCTGTATGCAAGAGAGACAGAGCTCCTGTACTCTATGCAAGCACAATAGAATGCTTGTGTATGTCACTGTCCATTCTTTGTATTTTTTATGTTCATTTTTACTAACATCAAACAGGGTTTAAGTGGGAGGTACCCCAGCCCTTAATCTGTGGTCTGTCCAGTTTATATAATACATAGGTCACATGAACATATTGAATACTGACTGAACTTCACTGTGGCCTACATTTGGAAACAATCTTTTAATTATATTTTAGGACCAGTGGAGGCATTGGTTCCACATAAATTAATAATGTCTAATTTATGTAGAACTTTCGGAAGCACTAATGAGATTAATTTAAATTGTGTTTACATATTTCCACTCTAATGCAAAAACAGATAGAAAAGGCACACAGGATACAGCAAGAACTGAGACAACCAGCAGAAGTAAAGCAGATGACGATATTAATAAACATTTTTGCTTCAAATATCAGTATACTGCAGTACACCCAGAACACCATCCTGGATCATGTGACCTCTTTTATTATTTATCTTTTGTCATTTATTTAGTACTTCTTCATTAAGGCATATTTCGCTCCATTCAGATTTTCCAGAAGCTTTGCGAGTGTCCTACACCAACCACGCAAAAAAGTCATACACTCAAAAGTAGCCATGTTAATAATTATATTTTTCACTTAGAAAATTATTCATTATTCATTCATTTACTTGACCTGCTAAATTCAGTTGCCTATTCCAGGAGCACTAGTACCTAGATTACTGAAATTATTTTTTATTACACATTTTAATCCTGACTGTTACTTCAATTTCATTCTTGCTATATTTGCCTGGCCCCCTTTCACCAGGTCATAAATATTTTCGGCCATTCCTACCAAGTCTGTTTTTATTTTACTAATATTTTACTTTAATTTATAAAGATGTACAGTACCTCAACTCAGTGAGCAGACTGCGTTCATATTTCTATTTTTCTTCCTGCTTTGATCAAACACACCTTTGTTCCTAAGAAGTAGCCTTGGAACAGTATTTCTTCTGAGATGTCATACCTTCACCTCATTACAATCTCACGCAAATTGGGTGTGACAGCACTTTCCACAATTCTTCTGATCAGGTAAGGTACTCTATACCTCTTTTGAAGTCTTCTGCATTACCAATTGTTTCTTGTAACTTTTTTGTTTATTTCCCTTTTCACATAGCTTTTTCTAGAATCCACCTTTTATGCGGCTTTTAAATCTTTTTTTCTGCCCGAGTCTACCTTTATAAAAAAAGGCCCCTCCAGGGCCCCACCATTTTATGGCCTTTAACCATGCGTTTTTCACCTAAAAAACAACAAACAATTTTTCAAGTATTCAATGACCATTCTGTCTTACACAATGAGACAGTTCCTGCAGATAAACTATTCAAGGGATGCTGCTTGACCACCACAGTGAGGTACCTTCAGAATTCCTTGCTTCATAATAACATGCTGTTGAACTCCCTCTTTCTTTATGTATTCTGTTGCTGTTTGACAAAACTAAAAAAGTTATGCAGTTCAGACATACTACATACATACATATTGACAGTCAATCACTTTGTGGGTGTTTGTTACTGCAGGACCTGTGAATCCTGAACATTAACGGTACTTCAATTAAACAAATACATAGGAGCCCAGGTCAGCAAGGTAGTGCAGTGGTTAGCACTGATGTCTCACACATCCAGCATCCCGAGTTCAAATCCAAGAACATTCAAATGAAACACAGTGACCAGATTAGAGCAGCGGGCTCTGTGAGGCTGGAATGTTAATGACCACTGGCTATTGGTTTTTGCAGAAATGGACAAAATAGTATGGATAATGGTATCATTACACTAGTTAATTAGCAGGTTATTTTGTGAATCTTCTTCTGTGCCGACATTAAAATTCAGATTGAACACCCACGTATTCTCTGAGACTAATTACACTGGTTTACAAAAAAATTGTTTCTTCTCTCCTGACAAAAATATTATGTATAAATTTAAGGGTGCTGAATCTAAATCTGGCAACAGCATTGCCCTATCAAATCCATTTTTTTTTTAGAAATAAAAGGTTTAAAATAAAAAAAACACTAATTTAGAGACAAAAGGAAATATATTTTAAAGCTTAATTATTCAGCCTTGAAAATATTACAAACTACACATGTAAATTGTTTTAAATATAACTATTACAAAAAGTAGTCAGTTGGTAGTTTCCTTGTACAACTCCCTGAAGGTAATGGAGGTTGAATGACCAATAGATTTCTGCTAACATTGGCTCACTCCAATTTCCACTATAGTATCTCTCCATTTGAATGATGTCCTGATGGAACTTCTCCTCATGTTTATCAGAGACTACTCCCATATTCTCTGAAGAAAAAATCCAAATGAGAGTGTAGGAAATGGATTTTTAAAGACATTAGTGAAGGTGTAGGAGTCATGCTGAAAGAGCCACCTTCAAAGACAGAAAATATAAAATCGGACCAAGGAGGCAAGAAAGGCGTCTCAAAAATAGTGAGAAGCAGGTTTTATGGGAACTCACTCGACAGAGGGAGCACTGGTGAACAAACACTCAGACACCCAAGTATTCTTACAAAAGGTATTGACGGTACATAAAGCGCAAGAGAAAGCAAATACTTTTTAATTATTCTGTACCTTTCTTCATAGCCTTATATTCCTATATTTGCCATTTAATACCCCATCAAATTTGGTAGGCATACTTCTTTGTTCCTGCTGGTGAATGACCAGGTCCCAGGTCACTCAATGGAATGCCTCCAAAAAACGTCCAGTGAAACTTGTGAGGCTTTTGCTACTGTATATTTTTCAATCACAAAATTAACGATATTAGAAATAATATAGTACATCTCCCCAATACTGATCCTATTCAACCCTGGTATACCATTTTAAGCAAATTAAATTCTGTCACCAGGATAGATTTACCCGATCTATACAGAATAAATTCCTCATCTGAGACCTTCCAACTGCATCCTTAACCCAATACCAAAATGTTTTTTTAAAGAAGTATCTGTCATGCTAATGGATAGTGTTCTTGACATAGTCAACTCGCCATTAGATACAGGGGTCTTCACAGACTGTCTTAAGACTGCTGTTGTTAAGCCCCAGCTCAAGAAAAATAATCTTGACTCCTCTGTTTTTTGAAAGTTTTAGACCTATTTCTGCCTTTCTTAAGTAAAATCCTAGAAAAGGCAGGCATTATGCAGCTAAATAATTACTTGAAGAAACATTCGATTCTTGACAAGTTTCAGTCAGGTTTTAGAACAAATCACAGTACAGAAACTGCACTCGTTAAAGTAGTAAATGACTTGCGGGTAAATTCAGACAAAAGCCATTTATCTGTTCTCATCCTCTTAAATCTCAGTGCCGCATTTGATACCACTGATCACAATATTCTTATAAATCGCCTTAGTCAGTGGGTGGGCATCTCCAGCAGTGTCTTAAATTGGTTTGAGTCTTACTTAACAGGTAGAAAATTCTTATGGTAATTATACTTCAAAGACACATGATATTCTATAAGGTGTTCCACAAGGATCTGTCCTGGGTCCACTGCTCTTCTCCATCTCCATGCTTCCATTAGGTCAGAATATCTCATGGCATAAAGTGGACTACCAAAGCTACGCTGATGACACACAACTGTATTTACCAATAGCGCCTGATGACCCCGACTCTTTTGGTTCACTGACCCAATGTCTTACTTGTGTTTCTGAGTGGATGAGTAGTAATTTTCTCAAACTAAATAAGGAGAAAACAGAAATCTTAGTGATTGGCAAAAATGGATATAGTGAGGATATTAGAAGTAAACTTGATCCATTAGGCTTAAAAGTCAAAACAAAGGTAAAGAACTTAGGGATGATTATTGATTCTGACCTAAAATTTAAATCACATATTAATCAGATCACTAGGACAGCATTTTTTTACTTAAGAAATATAGCAAAAGTTAGACACTGGTTACCTGAGCCATTTACAATTGACTTTAAAATACTGCTTACGGTTTACAAAGCCTTAAATTATCTCGTACCATCCTATATTTTGGAATGCCTCTCACCTTACACTCCAAATCATAACCTTAGATCTTCAAATGAGTGTCTGCTTATAATTCCAAGAGCTAAACTTAAAAGAAGTGGTGAGGCGGCCTTCTGCTGTTATGCACCTAAAATCTGGAATAGCTTACTGATAGAAATTCACCAGGCTAATACGGTGCAGCACTTTAAAAAAACTGCTAAAACCCCATTATTTTAACGTGGCTTTCTCATAGTTTCTTTGTAGTGTAACCCTGAGATTCTGTATATGCATTTAATTATCATTTTTATCATGGCTCCACAATCCGTACTAACTCCTACTTTCTCTACTGCTCTTTCTGGGTTTCTGTGGTGGTGATCTCCGCCACCATCACCTGATTAAAGCAATGTGCTGTCCTTACATTGATGGATTGAAGTTCAGAGGTCCACATGACCATCATTGTCTAATTCTTCCACATAAAGCCTGAAAACCATGAGGACTGATCGAGATCATTTATGTTAGGTAGAATCGCTAGTGGAGGCGGGGCGGTCTCACGGTCATGAGCACACACATACTTGCATTTGTCCCACAGACTAGTGACATTAGTACAATATATCAACAACAGACTAATAAACAGCAAATGACATTTATAAGAGACTTGAATGTTGTCAATATGAGTTGCTGTTGCAAGGCCATACAATTTCTGTTCAGTGTTCATTTTAGGAAAAATTCTCCTCCCTATGATAAAACCCCATCCTTTTTTGAACCTCTCCCAAATCTTTAGTTCCTCCTCTAACTTTCAACCTTTCTACAAATATACCTCCTGCCTCTGACCTCGTTTATAATCTCTTTACAACCTCCTACCTTGGGCACAGGAGACTTTGGAAGTGTGCAAGGCAGCTGTCAATCATTTTTACAATGAAGGCAGTTACACATCAGTCAATTTTTAATTTTTACTACACTTTCTCTCTTTGCACTGACACGGTCGGGTATATTTTAGACAGTGATATTCTCTGTGATCTGTCATGGGTGACCCTATTTTCCCTTTTAGACTCTTTATTACGTAGACTATATCAGAGTGCCCTAAATCCCATGCTCTTACAAGATTGTCAGAAATAACTGACATTGTAGTCCAATACTTTTCCGCTTTGTTTTACATCTGTAATCCCAGGCAAGTATATTACCAGAAGAGCCCTTAGAAAAAATTAAACATTTATTAATGTATTATAGATATTATGCCAATAATTTAAGCCGAGTGAGCATTGGAAAAAAACTTTTAATACAACCTGTATAGTTAACCACCAGGTGGATCTCTGTCTTAGTATGTTGATTGCTTTTTAGTCCAGTGTCATGTCCAGCATGGATGCTGGATGGATTGAGAGGCATGACAGTATGGTGTCAGGCCAAATGGTACAGCAGAGAGAAGAGAGAGAGAGAGAGACAGCATACCTCTGCAGACCTTAATTTTCCTCCATTTCTAACGGTTCTTGACATGTCTCTTGCACCAGTCAGTGTGTAGGTCTCAATCACTCATCTCAAAGAAACTCAGCCCGCAATCCATTCCTGCTACCTGTTCATGTGTTTTAGTCTTGGCCTCCTGTATTTCCTCAGGCCAGCTGTCCAGAATTTATTTTTAAGAGTGTAGTACAGAGAAAATCTAAGGATGACCGATTAAAAGTAAAGGTGGCAGAATGGTTCTTCAGAGCGATGCTGAAGGGGAACCATTTTTGGTTCCAAAAAGACACAACCACAAGAGGTCCCATAAAGAACCTTTAGTTAGCTCCACAACAGTCTTCCTAAATAACCATGAATAGATGGTAACAGATTTGTGAAACACCAAGGGCTCACAATTTTAAAAGGATTCAGTAACACAAGTTAGTAACATAGGCTAAGATTACATTTTCTTAATCTGTTAATGCCTTACAGTTTATCATACTTGAAAGATTTTTTTCTATGTATTAGGAGGTTCTTCAAAGCACAAAGAACCAAACTTTGTATGCAAAGAATCCATCCCAGAATGAAATGGTGCTTTGTCAAGCAATGGCTCTATGAGAAACCACACAACCCAATAAGGAACTATATAGTGCCATTAAAGAACCATTAGTTTTAGGAATGTAGTTCTGACCTGTAGTATTGGTTTAATAATAATATCATCACACAATCACCACTGTGTCACCATCTTTGAAAGATAGTTAAAAGGAGTTGTCCTGAATGGATGAGGGAGTTTTGTCAGAGGACACATGGTGTTTTCTCAGAGGAAGTAAGGCAACATGGTGTTTTTCCAGAGAGAGATGCATATCCTAAAATAGACATTGTACTGTGTAGACACTGTGGACACTAGACACTGTAAAAACTGTTCCTTATTCTAGTTTCAGTTTCACTGTTCCTGATTTAACAGAACAAATGATAGAAAAACATGACAGTGAGCGCAGAGTGGCTTATGTCTTTAATAACAGAGGACAGCTGCGAATTAGCGACATTCTGAGTTGCCAGCTCTAACCTTTGAGAGTGTGTGGATGTAGTCTGTGATGGACTGGCACCCTTTTCTGGGCTGGTACTTGCATTGTGTCTTCCAGTGACACAGATATTGGCCTCAATACATCCATCCATCCATCCATTTTCCAACCCACTGAATCCGAACACAGGGTCACGGGGGTCTGTTGGGAGCCAATCCCAGCCAACACAGGGCACAAGGCAGAAACCAATCCTGGGCAGGGTGCCAACCCACCGCAGGGCACACACAAACACACCAAGCACACACTAGGGCCAATTTAGAATCACCAATCCACCTAACCTGCATGTCTTTGGACTGTGGGAGGAAACAGGAGCGCCCGGAAGAAACCCACGCAGACACGGGGAGAACATGCAAACTCCACGCAGGGAGGACCCAGGAAGCGAACTCAGGTCTCCTAACTGCGAGGCAGCAGCGCTACCACTGCGCCACCATGCCGCCCTTCAATAGATACGTTAGAAGAAATAATGCATTTGATTCCTATCATACTGACCATGAGGACACAGTTGGAAAATTGGGATGGGAAGATTTTGCACAAATGTTAGCAAGTTTTTCTTCACGCAAAGAACCATAGACACATGGAATAAGCTACCAAGTAGTGTGGTGGAGAGCAGGATTTTAGGGACCTTCAAATCTTTTATGTTATTTTAGACAATCTAGATGAATAGGAATAGCTTGTTGTGCTAAATGGCTTGTTCTCATTACAGTTGTTCTAATGTATACTATACTATACTATACGTCAATACAATCCTTTAGTGGCCTAAGCAGACTGAATGAGTGGATTAAAAGATGGATTGTCAATTTAAAAAGTTCATAGTATATTGGAATGCACATGTCCAACCAACATTGGACTCTCTGATGAAATGATAAACAAGGATGTATTACAACACATACATTTATTTAATAGAAAATTCAAGTAATATAGATATTTAGAATAAGAAAGGATAGGCTGGTAGATGTGTTTTTATGTTATAAAGCTTTTGATTTCCTCTTCCTAAGTAAAAAAGCAGTGTACAAAATTCAAAATTTATTGCTAATACATGCAGCCTGTTGAGGTTAGCAGGGTAAGGCGGAAAATCTTATGAAGTCTCATGTTTAACTAACACTGGAACTAATATTATTCATGAGGGAATTCAAATTAAACAACAAAATGTACATAATCTAAGATAGCCTGCAGAAATAAACTATAAAACCAGACATGGATGGAGAGAAGCCACAGATTTTTTAGGTAATTTATAAGGACCGTGGTATGAGAGATCCCCTGAAGGAGGACAAAGAATAGACTAAAATTAGGAGATAAGCAGCTTCTCAAGTTTTACATAAACAACACAATACTGGAAGAGTGAAAGTAAGACAGAGTGTGGCAATGTGGAGAACTTCTTTAAGAGGTTGCATTTATTACATATGTAAGATCTGTGCAGCTAAGCATTTTGTGGTTTACACAGTTGTACAATTGCCCCTTGCTTGATTAAATGTGGATTAAACTTTCATAATGTCAAAAAAGATGCAAATCAGGAAATAAATTTTGATTAGTTCCTTTAAGGAAAACATTTTTGATGGCATGTTAGGTCATCTTCATGGGTGGTTCATCCAGTAAATTGTTCCATTCCAGGGCGAATTGCAGCTGGATGTTAAATTGCTAGAGACATTCAGCCTACCAGTGCATTGTATGTGGCATCGTGGCAAACAAGGAGGATGTCAAAGTTAGGAGAGCTTGATTGTCAGTGCACAGAATCACAGAATAAGCATTTCGCCTTTTTAAAAACCATTTGTATTCTGGTGTTCAGTATTCACTGGGTAAAAGAACCATAATGTATTTAAAGATAACAACAATCCCCAGCAAACCAAGAAAAGTTAAACTGCTGATAATGTTGATAATGGTAACAAATGCAAGTATACACTTTATGGTGAGTAACTCAATAATTTATAGTGTATACACACATGCATTATGTCACTGGCCCATTGGAACTCCGACTGGATTTGCTCCCCACATGTATTTAACAAACCTTACATTGCTTTTATTTAAGGATTCCAGAAATCTATATTACTAAACCACAGTTTAATTTATGCACGGACGCACCGAAACGCATGCGCACTGCGCTCAAACGCAGCGGCTTCCCACAGTCAGTAGGTGGCGCCCACTTCAGACACACCAGAAGCAAACACGTCACGGCTCCACAATGAAAGAGCTCAACTAACAGAAATACAAAACGAGCCCGTATGGATAGACACAATGAACGAACGCAACAACAATGAACGAAGGCGCCCACACAAAGAATCCGCTGTAGTACAAATGCGCTGCGGCGCCCCAGAGTCAAACGCAGCAGCTTCCCAGAGTCAGTAGGTGGCGCCCACTTCACGACCTGTGAACTAAACATGAAGTAAAACGTGCACACCAGGTTCTACAGCCGCCCGGACACGACCGCCCACACCTAAACTTGCTGTGCTCCACTCTGCCAGCAGTCGGTGTCAGCAAAGGCAACGGAATCACGTCTCCACAAAATGAAACCGCCTTAGTACAGATATGCTTATTTAATTAAATGACATTTCCCCAGACGCACCCACCCTCCATGATATGTCATCCATCCAAATATCGGACGGAACAGAAACTGATTACCATTCTTGGATTTACGATTCTCTAGAGAATCGCGGGCTTACTTGTTATATGTTAAAATCAACTCCCGACTTATCCGCGAGTATATACAGTATTTGCTAATACTCCTGTTCTAGACATATACTGCATGATCTTTATTTTAGTAATTCCTTACATTAATTTACCAGTGATGCATGTTAAGCTAACTTGGCCTATAGGTAATTACATCAGCCTGATCATCCTTTTTATGCAACAGGATATTTGCTGGGCTCCAGTCCTTAGTATGTAGAAGTAACCCCCATAGCACTCATACAGTACAGAACTTCTACCAAAAGAACTCAAGTGACTGTAGCTCCTACAGATTATAATTAATTTCAGAGCTTTGGCTGTTTTGTCCTACTCTTTTAAACACATCACTAGCTATTATTATGTTAATGGATGGACAGTATCCATTCATTCATCAATCCATTTTCTCTTAACTCTTTACATAAAATCTGTCAGCATAAAGCACAGCACAGTACCAATTCCAGACGGAACACTTCCCCATACATCTGCACAGTCCCAAACACAACCACACTCTCTCATAACAGACCAGTTTAGTTGTACGATGCATGTGAAACCGAAAGCTTGCCTACATACAGTGGCAAATAGTCCCTGGATGAATCCCATGACAAAACACAGAGAAGAAATTAAATTTCCACATCCCAACAAATAATCTAGGATCTGATAAATATGAAGTGGCAATAGCTGTTACATGCTTCCTTCTCCCGTATTCTTCTTTATATTCTTAGGATTCTTTTCCTTATAAATCCAACACAGTGTTTCCAAACACCCAGGTATTGTCTACTTGGAGTCGGCACATTTGCCCCCATTTGGTTTGTTTCTTTTCCAGATAACCCTTCTCTCTTTGCCCATCTCAAAGATGCATGTTTTAGACTTGTTGGTGATTCTTGTTTGGCCTCAGGGGAGTTTGAGTGTGGATGTGTGTGTGATGGACGATTGCCGTGTCCAGGGATGGTTCTTACCTTGTGCCAAGTGCTGCCGAGTTTATTGTGGCCATCCATGATCATAACAAAAGCATTCTCAATCCAAGTTATTTTCCACTTGAACTAGCTTTTGCTATAATCTACACAAGGATTTTTATATTTCGTAAGGTTTCATGATTGCCTAAATATGAAAGTACAGTATATGTTAGATATGTTTACGACAATGACTGGCATAGCAAAGGATGCCTTTCCTTCCTTTTGCCAATGCACATTTTATCATAAACCTTTCAGTGCATCACTGAATGTGTACATGGTTTCATGATAGTTGATACACAGCTTCTTTTTATACTGTAAAATTAAGAAACTTAAAATTTAAAAATAATATAGAAAATATAACGTCACCTGTATGGTGGTCTCAGCCTTAGATTAAGATCACACTGAACAGCGCTCATTTACTCATAAAAGAAAATCCTGCATTTGAAAAAACAGATTTTAATCTTGTGTTGATATTCATTGGAAGTAATCCAACAGAGACCACAGTTAATTGATGGGGTTCTTACAGTGCCAAAGTAATTAAAAATATAAAATTATTCACTGGTGAACAGGGCATATGGATTTTGAAATCATGACTTTAATGACTATGTGGACAAAAACTATTACTGTAAACTAAGCCTATTTTTTCTGTTTCATCCTGTTTTTAGCCTGCCCTTTTGCTGACCCTGTGCATATGTTTTCTATAAAAGGCCTCTGAACCATCATGAACATATTTGCAAAAAAACTCAAAAACAACCAGAAAAAAGCCTCTAAAATGTCAAGAGCAGTAGTGCTTGGATATAATATCAAGCAGATATTAACTACAAAGGAACTATAATGGCGTGTGATGCAATATCATGCAGATCTCTAATTAGTCTTATTTTTAGGCTTTACACTGTCTACTATTTTAAAATGATACATGGGTTTTATACATTCTACATTAAAAACTGACATCTGTACTTGTTATAAACAATTTTTGTTGATTTGAAAAATATGAAAGAATTACATTTTTGAAAAAGCAAAGTAAAATTCAATTGGATATTTTGTCCCATCCAGGGTTCACTACTGCCTTGTACTGCCAAGAGAGGCTTAGGTACCCCAAATAGCTAAAATGCAGATTTATTGAATGTGGAAGGAAGTGTCCACTATATACCCATAGCAATGAAAAATTAAAAACGAGATCTCCTTAATATCTTTTAGGTTTCTCCTAGACAATAATGAAATCACAAAGAAATAAAATGGAGACATGCTCTTTAGTTTCCTGCTTCTCAGATTTTTCTCCTGGTATTCTCACAAGCGTCTCCTCTTACGTTTCAGCAGAGATCTCAGCAAGGTACACAATAGGCTCAGAATTTCCAAGAAGAGTCCTGACATTTTTTTTTTTCAATTTCAATGCATTTGCTTTGTGTGCTCAATGCATGGACAGTTGTTTGTGGTAATAAAACACCTTACAATAATTACAAAACTGTAGTCTTTGCTTCTGAATAATACTATTAATTACTCTAATTTGTATTACTGTTCATCAGTTTGATCAGTTCATTCTAGTAAAAAGGCAAGCGGTGTAGCATAGTGGTTAAGGCTTTGGATTTCAAATATTGAGGTTGTGGATTCAAAATCCCACTTCTAACACCACTGTGTGACCATGAACAAGTCATTTCATCTGCCTGCACGCCAATTGGAAAAAACAAAGGAAATGTAACCAAACATTTCTAAAATTTTGTAAGACACCTTGGATGAAGGCATCAGTCCAGTAAAATATATGAAGTCTTGAAAGCAATTAAAACAAGATTAGAAAGGGATCTCACAAAATATAACATGATTTTTTAAAACCAAATTCTCAAGTTTAATTCCTTTCACCTCAGTCATATCTGATGTCTCTCACAGAGCTCTTCTGCACAGGAAGAGGGTGCAGTTTGAAAAGGAACATGCAATAACGAAGACACCCTACTGCTGAACACCTTAAGACTGCAAGAAGAATGGGTGAGAATTGTTCCTGAAAACTCACTAAATTGGTGTTTTCAATTCCTAAACGTTTATTAAGTGCTGTGTGAAGGAAAGGCAATGCTACAAACTGGTAGATTCTTTGCTTTCCAAACATTGTTTGGAATCTGATGCAAGTATTAAAATCAAAATTAGTGTTTATTTTTGAAATAAGTATATTAGTTATAACATCAAAGAATGGGCTGTTATGTTGTTTTCACGTAAACGATCATTTATTAATCACAGCTTTCTGTTTTTATTTGCATTTTCCATATTGTCCCAACTTTCCGATTTGGGGTTGCACACCGAGTACTTCCATGGTCATGCTCATTTTCACCCTTTTTTTCAAAAAGCTAACTATCATCTAGCAACAGACATGTAACTAAACAATGACAGAAGTATCTTAGGAAACGTTTAATTGAAAAACTTGAAATAAACACATACAACAATAAATTACAAAGATTACCACCCTCCAAATCTATAGGTAAAACAGACTGTATTGCCTGCAGTAATTGTCTGAACACTAGCGTGTAATTACTCGCTTGACAGCAATTTCTGAAAATCCCTCAGTATATCCTTGGCCTTGGGTTTACCTTTATGGTATCACTGTTTCTACCTCCTTTATTATCTTGTTACAGCTGTTTTATCATTTTTTATAAATCATTAAAATTTTTAAAAAATATTTTTTCTTTTGGCCAGAGGTTTCATGGTTCCTCTCTTAATTCTGAGGCTTTTGAGTTTAAAACTTTAAAATATATTTGGTGGCCCTTAAATATATGTATATACACACACACACATTGTGACAAGAAGAGACCCGAGACATTGCAAAGGTTTGGAGTAGTCACCCATATAATGTGTTCTTGGCTGCAAAAGTAAAAGGTTTGGTAGCGAGTAATGTTTACAAGAGAGTACAAAACAGAACTGCCCTCCAAGGGAAGGGAGTGAGGTTTTATAGGAGGTCTGGGGGAACTGATGTCATCCTCGGGGCCGGGACTGGAAGTGGCGAGTCCCGAGTTGAGGCAGTGGTTTCTGGTGGGATTTCCCTGACAAAGGTCTGCAGGGAACTTAGAAAGAGCATTGGTGCACCCCACCACCCCGTGGGCGGATGCGTTACCATTATTCTCTAAGCCCTTCAGCTGCCTCCTATTCACATGTGTGTGACAACATATATACAGTACATACATACATACATACATACACACACACACACATATTATATATATATATATATATATATATATATTTTAATACATAATTCGCCTGCCTCCTCACTCATGTCCATCCGAAGCCCAATGCGCAGTCGCCTTCTGCGCAGCTGCCCGAAAAACCTTACGAGACCGACATCCAACCCCAACATCGCGGCATGCAGCGGATTTACGGCCGCAAAAATTCAAAGAGAAACGCGACTTCGATTAAAGTTCTAGAGGCCTGAAAGGTGATTTCGACTACAGCTCGAGGCCTAATTACGCATTCTGATTCAATTACGCATTCATTCAATACACCTATATCAGGTTTGTGGTGCTTATACTTATTACTGTTCCATATTGTACTGGAACATTCATCATTCAATATTATACTATAGGCCTGGAAAATTCATCAACTAACAGTACAAGCCTGTACAGTAATGAGTAAAGCGGACTACAATCATTACAAAACAACTTCTTTGTTACTTATCATTTGTTCTTCATACACTGCTGACACAAACTCGTGCCCGTTTCATCTTACGTTGTCGAAACGGGCTATTTGTCTAGTCATATATATATATATATATATATATATATATATATATATATATATATATATATATATATATATATATATATATATATATATACACACACACACACACACACACACACACACACACACACACACACCCCACACATACATATACACAGTATATATATTTTGTGGGCCTGTGCTAACTGAAAGCCTGCATCTTGAATTTGGGGGTAAGGATTATTTTATCATTTGGCCTTAATTGGAATTGAATTTGTGAGCAGAAAAAAATTGTAATAGATTTAAATGAACAATTCATGAGTTTTACCTAACCCTCACAGCTCATCATGTTTTGCTTTGTTTGTTATGGGACTTTGCTTTAGTTGGATACAATGGAAAAAACATCTTCAAAATTTAGGTTTTTCTCAAATGTTAGTGAAGAGTCAGCACAGTCGTTTCCTTCTGTTCAAGACAGATAAACAGAAAAATGTTAACTAAGCAAAACTTTACTATTTGTGCCTAACAATGAAAGGGTTTCCAAACTGAGAAATGAGCAACACACTCCTGTAATCATACATTAATTCTAAGTATCTCTTATGGAGCTAAACTTCAAAGTGTACTTCTTTGTCCTGGTAATACCACTATTTTAGATTATTATTGCATTACCTTTGATCTGCTTCTGCCCTTACAATACATGTATAGGTAAGGACCAGAACAATAATAACCTACATAATAAAGGTGATTCAAAACTCATTGTTATTCTAAGAACCTCAAAACGTAGCCTTGAGACCAATGCAGATCGTCTTACAAATAACTACAACTTGTCTACAAAACAGGCATAAGATAAAGTAGCTGCTCTGAAAAAAAAGGTTATGAACAAATGTGCTGCAATTTAATTATAAAAAATGCCCAAAATCTATATAGTAGAAGAACAACAATAAAACTAATTTTACCAGTTTTCATGGACTGAGAGCAATAAATAACTTCTGAATGTCCTTTACATGTCCCACTCTCAATACTATTCTAAAATATCAGGTGAAAACAGAAATAAGACCCTCATGTTCAGAATAATAGCTAAAACATCAGAACTGTCAGATACAATTTCTCTTAATATTGGCAGCACCAGTTTTTTGTACTCCTCAGTGAATGAAAGAAAGAACGAATTAACCATTTATTATGACTTTATTTTACATTTTGCTTTTTACAGAGAACACTGAGACACTTAAAAACAGAACATACAACTATTATTTAAAGGAGTAATCCATCCATCCATCCATTGCATACACCAGCTTAATCCACTTACAAGGTCATGCGAAGTGCAAGGCAGGAGTTAGCCCCGGGCAGGAGGATAACCCAATGCAGGGCACATTCATGCACGCACCACACTGTAAATCAGACTGGCAAAATTTGTGTTCTCATTTAACCTGATGCTCACATATTTGGGATGTGGAAGGAAGAAACACCACAAAGAGTTGAACACGAAAAGGATTCAGGCTCTATCTCTCAGAGCGTTGAAGGTGAAATGCTAACCAACATACTACCCACAAAACAATTTATTTAAATAGGAATTGGTAAATCAATATATTAGACTTACAATAGGATTGCAGAGGTAGTTGTATACTTTTCTAGCTGAACATTAAAAAAAGAGAAAAATCAGAGTTTTGAAGATAACCGAGTACTGAACAGGAAGCCTGTACAGATAGTGACCTAGCAGTTTGAGGTTTTCTTTAAAGGAAAACCAAGGAAAGAGGTGTAGTACGAGTCTGAAAACTAAGATCTACTGTGTAGTGTCAAAACCAAAATGAGAAGCAAAAACTAAGGTGAAAAAAAAAAAAATCAGTCATGATTCGAATACAAAAAGAAGGAATAACTAAATCACAAAATCTAGCATCCAAAAGTGCTTTTGGAATCCGTAAACTTGGAGACATTTTAAACCTGCCGTGTCATTAACATGGGTCATGACCTCTGAGAGCACACCCCTTACAACACGGGAGCTGCCCTTATAATGAGAAGACAAAATAGCAGTGATCATAAATAGCCAAGATGGTGTTGAAAATGGTATAAAATAATTAATAACAACAAAAGTAAATCTTAAATCAATATCTAAAGGAAGATTTCAAATCTAGAGTTTAAGAAACCTCCAAATTGAGTGCTCCACCTTGTAATTAATGCAGCAAAACACATTAAAAAATAATAATGAAGCCATTGTAGTTGAGTGAGTTGAGGGGTCAAATTAAGTCAAGTTAATTTTTTGTCATGTGTAAACAGTATAATAATTCGCTGATTTGCAGCTGACTGTGTTCTGGCAATACGTACTTACGGCCAAGGGCCATAAGAAAACAATAGGTTAACAATGTTCTAGAACTTGCTAAAACGGGCCAGAGTAATAAATCTTACATTATTATGATTGGTATTTCACAGGGTCTCATGTGTTTTCTGATTCTTGGAGGGCCATTTGATTGGCTCTGCTTCACAAGGCTAATGTAATCAGCCTGCACCGCCTTCCCTTACACCAGTGCTTTTCAACCTTAATGTTCCAGACTCCCTTGACCCAGTTTTGCTTTTTTAAGTTAATTGATGACCCATTACCAGGAATGGCAAACTGCCCCCTTGAAAAAATGAGCTTACGTAGAAACGGAAATATATCACACAATGCGGCCAAATGCTTAGGTCCATCGCAACCAACAACAGCAACCTGCAAGCTGGGTTGTGACCCAGTGGTAGAGAAACATTTAGTTAGATGACCCATCATGACCCACTCGTGGACCAATGAGGGCAACTTACCGGCAGCCCAATCCATTGGTTGAGAAATAGTGCCTTACACAAACCCAAATACGGGCAAAGGGACCTGGTTTAGAGTCATGACATTTTAAGAGTTCATGTTCTCTCCTTGTCTGCATGATTTTCCTCCAGGTACTCTAGTTTGCCACACAATTAAGGCCTGCATGTTAAACTAAACTGTGCCTCTACACATGATAAATATAACTTGGATGTTAATTCCTGCCTTGTGCCAAGGCAGTCTGTTCCTTCTTGTGACTTTAATGTTAAATTCAGATGTGAGCATCAGTAGGCTTTGTACCCTAGGAAGCAAGTTACCCAAACAATTCTGTAATTTCAGTAATTATTTACTGCTCTGATGCTGATCTTTCTGATCATATGTCATTATGATAGCAATTGATGAGAAGAATTCATAATTAATTGCAGAATTACGGTATTTGTGGGCTCCTCTAGAGTGCCTCTTTCTCTTGTATGATTTGGCTCAAAAACTAATCAGCACATCGTCATCTCATAACAGGCTTGAGTTTGGTATTTTTCTGTACAGGCATTTTAGCTCTAGATCATCCTCAAGAAACTGTGACACACAGACACACACACAACATCGAGATATCAATGTTTTTGGTATTGGGAGATCCTAAAATGTTGAGATCCATCAAAAAAACGGTTATCAAAATTTTTAACAAATCTAGATTTTGGACCTCTCCTATAGACAATAGGTTATGGTGGGGGAGGGCATAATGCAAAAAAGGCTGAATATTAGATAGATGGAATGATCAATTGTTATAATGTGTCATACCAATATAATTTTCTCAAAGTAATGCCATTTTGTTCCAAAGGCAGATTCAATTATTTTTATTTTTTTTATTATTTTATTATTTTAAAATTCCAGAAGTGGTACAGACATAACACAGAGAGGTCACTGAATTTTTTTAATAGTCTTTCTTTTGAAAATACTGTGTGGATTAAAAAAAGGTTTTTGCTTTGGCACCATTGCAATATTTCTTTATAATTCATTAGAACTTCAAAGTACAAGTGGAGCAGTTTTAGTCATGCTGTCCTCTCGTGCTTTGAATGGCTTGGACTCAATGCATTTTGCAGTAGAGTAGAGTACAGACCGGAGGAACACATCCAATGTATGGGAATGGGTAACTTCCCTAGAGAACTAAGGAACAGTGGTGGGAATAATCATCAATAAATTGGCACCAAACATGGTGCAAGTGTTCAGATCAGGAAGAAAGAGAAATGTGTTAAGAAAACACGACATTAGGACAGGACTACAGAAAAGAATCAAATTTAACCAAATGGAAGGCAGGCCAAAAATGAGCTAGTTTAATTGCTTTGGAATGGCCCCTGTGACTCAGACTACGGACAAGTGGTGGGAATCATGTACAGTACATCATGGCATCGTAAGTAAATGTAAAATGTCACTTTTTGGGATTCTCCCACATAGGAGATTCTCCTTGAATTCATCCATTGAATTCCTTGATTGAATAAAATTAAATTTGTAATCTTAATAGGTGATTTTTTAAGCTTTCAGAGTAGCTATCATTTGTATTCATCTTTTTTCCAGAAAGGAAGATTTGCTAATGTATGAAAAATTAAGGTCTGAGCAATTTCTTTTTCAGAGTAAAATATATTACTGAAATAGAATTTGTGTTAATCATTGTACAACATGCATGTTAGCTATTTTTAACATCATTGGGGCTAATATAAATTCATCAAATATAATAACCTCTGGTTTTGAAGTTTAAACTAGAAATTGAGAGTATCTCACAGAAGGCAATATCTTACTCTTAAATTGCTAATATTATATTTGTGTTATCATGCAGAACAAAGGCTTTGTCATATTGTAAATCGTAGGTTATTTTCTTGCAATATGTTTTTTCCTTAGTACATTTCAAAATCAACGTATTTTTGTTTGTTTTCTATTAACCCGAGTAACCTTACATTCAGTGATAGATTTTTTGTTCATATCAGAGGCCTGGAATGCATCATTTGTACACTATTCACAAATAGTTTCCCTTTAATTTATATGATGGGAATATTTACTCCCATCTCAATACTATGTGCTTTCCTGTAATGATTGAACAAGAGAAACACACTGAATGTGAATAGATCTGAGGTTTGTTCTTTATTTTTTTTTCTTTAGAGAAATGATACCAATCTGTGCTAAAGTAAAATACATATTATAAAAGCATACATTTTATTGAATATTTATAGTTTTTAACATCAATAAAAAAACATGTTCATATACTTCATATATATTGCTTCATGTATATTTTATATACAGTGTTAGATAAGGCCATATTTAAAATTAATATAAGGATAAAAATAATTGCAAAATTAACTCATCACACAAACACACACCGATCACCTACAACATTAAAACCACTGCCAGATGAAGTGAATAACACTGACTGTCTTGTTACAATGGCACCTTGTCAAAGGGTGGGTTATATTAGGTAGCGAGTGAACAGTCAGTTCTTGGAGGTGATTGGTTGGCAGCAGGAAATATGGGCAAGTGTAAGGATCTGAGCGAGTTTGGCAAGGGCCAAATTGTGTACACTAGATGACAGGGTCAGAGCATCTCCAAAACGACAGGCTTTCCTAGTATGCAGTGGTTAGTACCTAGCAAAAGTTGTCCAAGGAAAGACAACAGGTGAACTGGCAGCAGGATCATCATGGGCACACATGGCTCATTGATGTGTATGGAGAGCGAAGGATAGCCTGTCTGGTCTGTGCCACAGGATAGCGACTGTAGCACAATTTTCCAAAAAACCTAATGTTGGCCATGAGAGAAGTGTGTCAGAACACACAATGCATTCGCAGTTTGTTGTGCATGGTGCTGCGTAGCCCCAGAACAGTCAGTCAGAGTGCCAGTGCTAACCCCTGACCACAGCACCCTACAATGCACACGTGAGCGTCAGAATTGGACCACTGAGCAGGGGAACAAGGTGGCCTGATCTGATGAATCACCTTTTCTTTTAGATCATGTGGATGGCTGGGTGTTAGTGCATCCTGCTGCCAACTCTTCCCCTGGCAAAAGACGCACAATTAGAAGAAGATAAACTGATGGAGGCAGTGTGATGCTCTGGGCAGTTTGCTGCTAGGATACCTTGGGTCCTGACATTCATGTGGACGTTACTATAATACATAACACCAACCTACAGACTGCTGCAGACCATGCACACCTCTTCATGGCAAGGGTGTGTTCTGATATCAGTGACCTCTTCCGGGGACTGTCAAAGCTTATATCCTCTTACTAAACTGTGGTCTCATTACATCTGATCAAATCAAACATTGCTAAGTTTTAAGTTAAGTTTTACACTTAATCATCAAGAGCTGTTAAATATTTGATGATAGTTCAAAAATAGATGGCTCATAAGCCAAGGGTGATTTAAAAATTCCGAATACAGAAAGTGTCACTGAGCCTTCTCTTTATCTCCACTTCTTGGATCTTGGCTTGCAGCTTGCTGGGATGATAGCTGTTACGTTGTTAAACCTCTTTTCTGTCTACCTGAAGCAGTGTCTTTGTAAAATATACATCTTATGCTTACCCCTTAACATATACTGAACTATACTAAATTAAGTTTCATAAAAACAAGTAAAATAGGTTACAAGGTATGGCAGCATGTTTATCAAAAGCCTGATTGGTTAGTTCTCAGTAAATATCTGTCAACTTCCACTGAGTCTGTCTTCTCAACAGTAATGTTCTTTAATGGTTCACGCTTCCTTATCAGTAGTGGCCATTACAGAGCTGTTCAAGGCGTAGTAGTTTGGTTTTAGATTTCACTTTTACAGTATTTTATGTTTCAGTATACACCCATGATTTTCAGCGCAGTCCTGAGGCCGTCTGAAGTAATAAGAGACCCGCTGTCTCTGCTCCAGTATACTCAACCTTTTTATTCAGCAAAGCAACAAGGCCATTCAGCTATGCATCTGAATTCCATTGAATATCATTTCAAAAGCTTTCCTTTACTTTATTATTTAAAGATTTCTTATTCAACTTAGCTTGTTACCATATAGTCCTTGGTTTGAATCCTACCTGGCAGGGAGAAAATTCTTCGTTAGTTGTGGTAATTACAAGTCAAAAGACACATGATATCTTATATGGTGTTCCACAAGGCTCTATCCTGGGTCCGCTGCTTTTTTCAATCTACATGCTTCCGTTAGGTCAGATTATCTCAGGGCACAACGTGAGCTACCACAGCTATGCTGATGACACACAGCTGTATTTATCAATAGCACCTGATGACCCTGATTCTCTTGATTCACTAACACAACGGATTACTTGTGTTTCTAAATGGATGAATAGTATTTTTCTCAAGCTAAATAAAGAGAAAACTGAAATTTTAGTGATTGGCAATAATGGATACAATGAGGTTATTAGAAATAAACTCGATGCATTAGGATTAAAAGTCAAGACGGAGGTAAAAAAACTTAGAGGTAACTGTTGACTGTAACCTGAATTTTAATTCATATATTGATCTGATCACTAGGACAGCATTTTTTCCACCTAAGAAACATAGCAAAAGTTAGACCTCTTATATCATTGAAAGATGCTGAGAAATTAGTTCACGCTTTTGTTTTCAGTCGACTAGATTACTGTAACGCACTCCTCTCAGGAATACCCAAAAAAGACATAAATCGTTTGCAACTAGTGCAGAATGCAGGTGCTAGAATCCTAACTAGGAAAAGAAAATCTGAGCACATTTCTTCAGTTTTGATGTCACTACACTGGTTACCTGTGTCATTCAGAATTGACTTTAAAATACTGCTTATGGTTTATAAAGCCTTAAATAATCTCGCTCCATCTTATATAATCGGGATGTCTGACATCCTATATTCCAATTCGTAACCTTAGATCCTCAAATGAGTGTCTGCTTAGAATTCCGAGCAAAACTTAAAAGTGGTGAGGCGGCCTTCTGCTGTTATGCACCTAAAATCTGGAATAGCCTGCCAATAGGAATTCGCCAGGCTAACACAGTGGAGCACTTTAAAAAAACTGCTAAAAACACATTACTTTAACATGGCTTTCTCATAACTTCACTTTAAATTTAATCCTGATACTCTGTATATCCAATTAATTATAATAACTATTCATGGTGGCTCTAAAATCCATACTAACTCCTACTCTCTCTTCTGTTTCTTTTTCCGTTTTTTTGTGGTGGTGACCTGCGCCACCACCACCTAATCAAAGCACATGATGTTCCTACATTGATGGATTAAAAGCCAGAAGTCTGCATGACCATCATCATCAAGTCCTTCCATGAGAACCCTAAATACAAAGAGGACTGTTTCATTTATGTTAGGTAGAATGCCCAGAGGGGACTGGGCGGTCTCATGGTCTGGAACCCCTGCAGATTTTATTTTTTTCTCTCCAGGCGTCTGGAGTTTTTTTGTTTTTTCTGTCCTCCCTGGCCATTGGACCTTACTCTTACTCTATATTAATTAATGTTGTCTTATTTTAATTCTTACTTTGTCTTTTATTTTTCTTTTCTTCATCATGTAAAGCACTTTGAGCTACATTATTTGTATGAAAATGTGCTATATAAATAAATGTTGTTGTTGTCGTCCTTGATGCTGATATTGTAAATAAGACATGTTAGCCAGGTCCATGTCTCCACAGAGTTTTCTACATGTTTTCTGTACTTGCATGGTTTTTACAGAGATAGTCCAGTTTTCCTCCTATCCCAATGACACGCACATTAGATAGACAGAGAGACTGATAGACAGATAAATGCTTCATTAATCCCAAAGGAAATTGTAGGGTTACAAAAGCAGACATAAATATGTAATTTTACTTATAATAAGAATGATCATAATCTTAAATTGTTAAAAAACAGTACAAATACACACAACAACGCTTATCTATAAGTATATTACCAATGTTTACTACAGGTATTTTGTACATGTAAAGTGGTTAGAGTTGCAGATATTTATCCATTACAGTGTCACAGTACAGGATGTTAGTGACTGGCACAGCATATTACACATGGTGTCACGGTCTGTTGAGGTGTCTGCTAGACCAACTCAGTGCCATTCAACAAAGAGGGAACAATGCCACCTTGGCTGAAGGGTGACTAGTTATAAAGCCTGATGTCTGAGAGTAGGAATGGCACTCCTTGTAGCAATGTGGTTGTTTCAGTCGATTACTGAAAGTGCTCATCCATTTAGATCAGATTCTAATACAGGAGGTGAGAGTCATTGTCCAGAATAGTGAGAAGCCTCCTGAATGACCACTTCCAGTGAGTCCAGCCCGACTCCCAAAACGGAACTAGCGTTTTTGTTCAGTTTATTTAGTCTATTAGCATCACTTGCACTAACGTCAGTTTTCCAGCACACTACCGCATAGAACTTTCCACCGGCCACTTTGGATTGGTAGAAAACATGTAAGAGTGGTCTTCATGCACCAAACATCCTCAACCTCGTCAGGAAATAGAGGCAACTCTTCTTGTGTACAGCCTCTGTGTTGGTATCCCACTCAAGCTTGTCATTCAGATGCTCCACAAGGTACTTCTATGTCCTCACCACCTCCTCATCTTCACCATCATTGAGAACTGGGGCAGAGTGAGCTTGACCCTCCTGATGTCTACCGTTATTTCCTTTGTCGTACTGATGTCGAACTGCAGGTGATTCTGCTTGCACCATTCAACAAAGTCCTTCACTAGTGCCCTGTATTCATTCTCCTGCCCAAAACTGATATACCCAACAATGGCTGAGTCACCTGAAAATTCCTGTAGTGTCATAATCAAGCATTGTATCTAAAGTGTGAGATATACAAAGTAAACAGAAAGAGAGGCAGTAAAGTTCCCAGTGGAACCCCTGTGCCAGTCATGACCACGTTCAATACACAGTTCTTAAGACGCACAAAGTGTGGCCTACCAATTAGGTAGTCTATTATCCAGGACACTTTGGTAGAATCAACCCACATTGACCATAGCTTCTCACCCCAGCCAGTTTGGGCTATAAGGTTTTAAATGCAGTAGTAAAGTCAAAAAAATGAGATCCTTATCCTGCTGCACCATTTCTCCAGATTGGATTAGACTATTCACAGCAAACAAATGACAGCATTAGGTTAACCGTTGATCCTAAAGTGCTCAGCTGTGAATCTGTGTGTGAGTGAAGAGTTAGCCCTTGCCCTTCTCCCACGATGCGAAGGTAGGCCCCAGCTCCTCATCACTCCAAACTGTAATAAGCAGGCCCAGAAAAATGAGATGAATGGACGTTGCTTGCTATTGCAATGCATTTTAGGCCTGAGATTTGGTACATACATCAACAAAACAGACAAACTAAAGTTTTGAACAAAATATTATAGTCAATTTAACATTAATTAATGCCATGAGATCTACCAAATAATTGTACTCAAAATTACTCCTTTATAAAAACAAGACTTAACAAAATCTAAAACAGCTTTTTCATTATAAATTACACTATTATAGAACTTTATATATTCACAGACTTTACTTTTTAAAATTATTCTTAATCTTTGTTGTTATTGCTCTCATGTTTAATGCACTGTTTACTAGTATTTTTATATGTTGTCTGTCTTCTGGTAGAAATACTTTTATTAATAGTCATAATATTGTATGGATGTATACGTATTATTGCCAGTAAACATTTGAAAGCTGCTTTCTGCTTTATTAAAACCTATAGGTCTCTTAATTATCAAAAATAGTTAAAATGAAAACTGGTTTGGCATTGTGGAGCTGAAGATCACCATATTACAAAGAGTATACTCTACAGACCTATTTTATGACCGAGCAGAAAGTGCCTATTGTTTTCACATTGAACATAATTAGGCCTGAAGTTGCACGTGCAATCCATTTGCACTTGTCTCACAATTATCAATGCAGATTGAAAAACGCATAATAATACAAGATAATCACCTATTTAGTGTTAAATTGGTTGGATATCTCGTTGTAATTGCATATTCAATAATTATAATGCACAAGGAGGATTTAATACCATCTTTAGGGCATGCAAATGCAAATTTGCAAATGAAAACCTGTCTCAGATACTGCTGCATCAGAAGACTACTTCACACAATCAGCTTATAACAGGTGTAAGTAAGCTGAATAGAAAATGTGAAGAGTCTAAAAAACATAACATGAAAATTGCTTGCCTCATGTTTTATATCTGAGTTAATAACAGAGAAAATGTATACACAAAAAACATTCTTTAGAAGAAAATCAAAATTATGTAACATAAACACACCGAAAGGAGGACTTTCAGAAGGTGAGATCAGTCCAACAGAAAACTGACCAAGTCCAATAAGACAAATGAATTATTTGAAATAGGAATAAAATCACAAATGAAAAGGATACAAACGCACACAAAATAAACTAAACGCCCAAAAAAAAAAAAAAACTTGTTATTGGGGACAGGAGGAATTCATAAATCAGAAACACAAAGAGGTTGATACATCAAAACCAAAACACGATGCAAACTCAAAGTCAAGAAACAAAATGATTTTCAGCCAAAGAGGTATTATGAGATAATGGGTGAATTATTTGTTGTTCCTCTATTTACTGATATTAGTATAAAAATTAATTCCCAGTTTTTTTGGTCTAAGGAATCCATTTCTTTTAAAATCTTGTTTCAACGTTTTGTTTGTATTATTTAAGTCTCAACCATTTTTAGTGCTGTTTTGTCTTGTGCAGGAATTGCTATTGTCTGGGAAGCCATTGCAGTTATTGGGATGTGGTTACATAATTTATGATGAGTTAAAAGGTCACGCTTTCTATGCTTTTGTATCCAAGTTTAAGGGTAAACTCTGTCTTTGCATGACTTTTGCTTTCTAAAAAATCCTTTTGAATCAGCCAGTTAAAAGCTTGTTTTATGAACTTTTTGACTTTGATTTTTGTCTCACTTCTTGGCTTTGGTTGCCTGTCCTTACGATCTCCTGGTTTTCGACTTTTCGCTACATTTTATCCATGTCTTATCTACTGATCAGCCTCACAAAACCATTTTTGCTATTTGATGGCAGAATGAAAAGGTCTTTTACTTATACTTTTAGCAAAACAATCCATTTTTGTCAATCTTCAGTCCAACACTAGGATAACAAAAGATATGTGACTCCAGAATGGAGATAATATTTTTAATGAGAGTACCAGGAGACAATATTTGTGATAATTTTGATAATGTTAGGTCAAAACAATCTTTTAGGCAGAACCAAAACTCAAAGTCAGAGAGAACAAAGAGATCTTTGTCAAAAAATAACAGTAAGGTTTGTTAAAAAGTAAATAATCAAAAAGAAAGTCCTTTGAGCAGTCATTTAAGGTTTTATCCATCAAACTTAGACAAAAAATGGTGGCTGAAGCTGACCTTTAAACCCTTGACATAACAAGGTCAGGGTCATGACCTCTGTGAACACGCCCCCAGCAACCAGAGTGCATCATAGCAACTTGATCCACAAAATGGCATCACCCAAGAGAAAGACAAAATGGCGTCAGGAAAAATAAAAACTCTTTTTAATTTGTTAAACTGCATGAAGCTCAAAATCAAATATCAAATTTGGAATCTCTGCCTAGCAAATACTTCTAATCGATAATACAGTTAGCAAGAAACTCCACTAGAATTTGCAAAATACATTATTAAAAATCAGAGATCATAACATGCACCTGTGACTTTGGGCATAGCAACTGTAAACAATATGTCTGCCACCATGCTACAATATTCACAAAATGGTGGCAACTATCCAAAAAGTACACAACACAAAAGACCTAATACGGGTGTCGTTGAAATAAGGATAAAATAAACAAACAAAAACAATTGTAAAAACTACATGTGAAAGTTCCAGGGAAGCTATAACATTAATTCAGGGCATCCTACAACATCCGGTTCTCTCTCTATTATTGGTTGACCATGCCTCCTCCCTATCAACTCTCACACCAGCTCACCTCTCAGATTGGTACTCATGCCATTATGTACAACCTTACTCTTCATCTACAGAAAACCATTGAAGGATCAGTTCGGTATTGTTCAAGTCGAAGTTATCTATCTATCTATCTATTCAAAATATCACTGATTTCTACCACTGTTTCAAGAATTCATGAGAAGGATGCAGTCAACAATACTGTGGCAGGGTTCTGTAGGTATATCTCTTAAGAAAAAGTAAAGCCAATTAATTTACAAAATATTACTTTACTCTTGAACACCAATAACCAGGTTCTTGCAATGCTCCCGCTAGTGGTATAAAAAAGGTACTACCTTTTATATTAATCACAGCCTGGATTTTTATTTTCATATGGTTTATAATTTGTGTATTATAAAAGTATAATAATATGATGTGTCAGGCATAGAGGAGCTAATAAAGTGCTTAAGCCCTTTGCCCATCTTTGACATCATAGCGTGAAAAAGGGACAGCTGGACACATGTTGCGGTATCCCGAGCACGTAAGTAGTAAGGAGAAGTGGGAGGAAACAGTAGAATATACAAGACAGTAAGTGATTTTAGGAGATTGAAGGGATCCTGAAGGGTTGATTTAATGACATATCCCGTGGCCCTAACATTGGAAGAGGATGATGACAAGATGGGACAGCAACAGAAAAATAAAATTGCCTGTGAGCGTATTTGTAAAAATCTAGAAGAATTTATGAAACTTTGCAAACTAGAGGAAACTATTCAATGCATTCTGCTTGTTGTTTAGTTAGCTAACCTGTCCTAATATGTCTTCCTTATTCTTTTTAAAGATGGTCAAGGTTTCTGCTTCAACCAGATGTCTGAACAGATTGTTCCAGGTTCCACATTCCAATAACTCTTTGCATAAAGGAGTGCTTCCTGGCTTACTTTCTACTGGTGTCATTGAGTATTCACCAGTAAGCTGAAAGAATTCTACTGGCTCTACTTCATCAACGCCTTGGAGAATTCTGAAGACCTGGATTAGGTCCCAAAACAATCTCTTGTGCTCAAGTCTAAATTGGCTTAATTCTAGGAGTATGCCAAAGTACAAGTCCTCAAGTCTTAGGCTGCACTCTCCTTATACGGCTCAAGTGCTGCTATGTCTTTTCTACAGTGTGGTGACCAGTACTGCCCAGAATACTTCACGTGCCGTCTCACTAGTGCTTTAATAGCGTAAACACAATGTCCCAGATTTATATTCAACAGTTTTTATGATAAGATTTTATTTGCCTTTTTAATACTTCCGGAACTTTGTTTAAATGATGAAAATGATGTGTAAAACATAAATCCCTAAATAATTTTCAGATGTTGCTTCCTGTAGGACATTGTTTCCCATCTTGTATTTATTATTGATGTTTTTTTTGCCTGTGTGTAACACTTGGCACTTTTTCATGTTAAACTGCATTTTCCAAGTGTATTCCCTGTTCCCAGCTTGTCCAAGGTTTTTCGAGCTGTTCTTGCTGCCGCTTCTGTGTCTACGAATCCTCCAATTTTTAGTATCATCTGCGAACTTAACAAGTGTACTAAATTCACCAAAATCCATTTCATTATGATAAATCAGGAAAAAAATAATAAACCCAGGACAGATGTCTGAGGGACTCCACTAATGACCTCACTCCACATGGAGCACTATCCTCTTCTCTGTACTCCAGGGTGTTGTGTTCTTAATTCCAGGGCTTGTTAGAGAGTCTGATGTTTTAATGGACCATGTTAAAATGCAATTGAGCATTGAAGTTTCAACAAGTTTGGTGTTCGGTGTTCAAAATACCTATATTGATTAGAGGTGACAAACACCCATCTTAATAACAAATGGCCATTCTGGTGAGTGCATGTGGCCTAAGCGATCTGTTTGATTAGTGCTGTTAAAATTTCCATACAATAAGCCAGACAGAGAAAGAAATGGTGCAGTAAAATCTCAGGGCAATCCAAAGTTTGATTAAAGATTTTAATTAACAAAATAAAATCCAAATAGAGATTTTCTTCCTTCACATGCAACCCAAGTAATCATTACAGGAAAGAACTAAATTGATAAAGTGGCAAACACAAATTAAACAATATCAACCTGGTTGTCCGAGCTTGTGGGTAGAAACTAGGTTTTCTGGATACTGAATTTCTGCATGTAGCTTTCTATCCTAGATTCCTGGTTACTCTATCTTTTGTTAATGAACTACATTTCATCTTCTAATTAAAATTTAAATGTTATCTGCTTTTCCAAGAAGGTAGCAGAACACTTATGACAATGACTGCATACATGCACTACGTTTTTTAATGGTAAAGTGCTTATTTAATGATATCTTCTACATAAATGGCAGGCAGCAAAGGGGAACAAAATGAACCAAAATAAAAGAAAAAAAATACAAACAAGAATTCTAAACAATAAAGTAAATCTTCAATCCTTAAATCAATCATAAAGCTTCAGATCAACAGGAGGGAGGAGGAGGAGGAGGAGGAGGAGGAGGAGGAGGAGCCCAAGACTTTGCGAGGAAGGCAAGGAGCGCAGACTAACCCAATGCCACTTGACAATGAGGGTTCCTTAAATAGTTCCCTGGTGCTTAAACAAAGAAAGAATAAGGCACATGGGGCTAGTAATCTAATTAGGGCTCTCGCCACTCCACCATTAAATATAATTAATTAACACAATTAGCAGAAGACAAAGAGAACCTACTTAAGCTTACAGAAACTAACTAAAGAAAGTTAACAATAATAAATTAATTAAAATTTAATCTTAAACCGAGCAATTCAGAAAAAAAACAAAGAAAGTTAAAAAAAATAGCAACAAAACAGACCTCAGGTCAAGGCCCACAACAGCTCACAAGTACAATTTGAAGTATAAAAAGTTAATTGTTTATTTAAGAAAAATTAAAAACATAAAACACATTAACCATTCAAATTTACCTGTTTTGTTTTACAAGTAAAATCTGCAAAAGACATTTACTCTAACAAATAACACTTAAGCATTAATGAAGCACTTGCTACCTAAAAGCACACTTAACTCATGATTAACAAGGACATAATTATTAACAAGGAGGGATGAGCTTTGTTGTGCTAACTGGGACGTCCTTGTCAAAATTGTTCTAATAATGTAATAAAAATCCATCCATAAGTATGGACTTTGTAGTTTCTCAACTATCTAAAAACAAACTCTCCGACAATTGCTGTAAACAGCAAAATATATGTTTTTTTCCCACTGGCTCTATTTTTATGTCCTAGGAACTGCAATAACACTTCAATGTTACTTAATAATCACATTCCCTTAAATTTACATATTTACTTTCTTACTTTTTTACATTTGACTCTAATGAGAATATTCACATGAAGTGTACATGGCCTAAATTCCCTAATCAAATTAACATAAAACATTACACACTTCAAAGAATGCAGAATGATACAATGTAGTTTTATTACCAACAGCACTTCCCTCATGTTTTATTGGACCATTTATTTAAATTTTCTCTGCTTTCCCTATTATTGTTTTTAAACGATTCATTCTACTTTTTTGTGGTTGTAGATTGTTTCTTTCATTATTCTTTTGATTTAAAGTTTACTTTTTATTGTGTTAATGTGTTTCTTCCCCTTGGTTTGCTACTCATCTAAAACAACTTGAAATCTAAGTAATCAATGTAGACCTCAGCATTATTGTTTGCAGTGCATACAGTAATAAAACTGCACTTGTCATTTCATCAAATGGCACATCACAAACACCTGTAGTAATAAAACACATTACTAGAAGTGTTTATTATGTGCCATCTGTTGGAATAACAAATGCAATACATAGATCTCTGTTATATGTCATTTGGTACGGGATTCATTAAAGTGGTAATGTTTGTGATGGGCCATCTGTTGAAATGACAGAGACGCAGCAACTGGACAGACACACAGATACACAGATGTACAGACACTTGTCCTTTTATTAAGGAGGATTATCATTGCCATTTTGGTTACCGTTGGTCAGCACCATGTTGTGTTTCTCTAGGATCGCTCCTACGTTTCTAGGGGCGTGCCTTTGGAGGTCATGCAATTTTATTGATTCCAAAACTTTTAGCCTCGTGCTTTGATCATTTTTCTGTTTTTTGATTTTTTTTTTTTTTTTTTTTTTTTATATTTTTATTTTATTAATTTTCATTGTAATCATTCCATACAAACAGATCCATTTATAACCCAACAAATTTGAAAACAAATCAAACCCCATCCCTGAGAAGGAGAGCTTAGCTAAAGGAAAATTTCTTTAAGCTTTTTAATAAGGCAACATTAGGCAAAAGAAGGGGAGAAGTAAATATCTATATAAATAAGAGATGGAGAAGGGAGTTAAATACAATAATAGTTAATTCTCTTATTCTAAAATAATATTGATTAAATCCTGCCAAGTTTTGAAAAAGTTTTGTACAGATCCTCTAACTGAAAATTTGATTTTTTCCAATTTCAAATAATATAAAACATCAGTTTCCCACTGACTTATAAGAGGAGAATTAGGATTCTTCCAATTTAACAAAATAAGTCTGCGTGCCAAGAGTGTAGTGAATGCAATCACCGTTTGTTTGTCCTTCTCCAATTCAAGTCCATCTGGAAGGACACCAAACACAGCTGTTAGTGGGTTAGGAGGGATTGTGATACTAAGGCTGTCTGAGAGGCACTTAAAAATCTTTGTCCAAAATGATGTTAGTTTGGTGCAGGCCCAGAACATGTGACCCAGTGAGGCAGGAGCTTGGTTGCAGCGCTCGCAGGTCGGATCCTGGCCTGGAAACATTTTGGACAGTTTTAAGCGAGACAGATGAGCTCGATATATAATTTTTAGTTGAATAATTCTATGCTTTGCGCATATAGAACTCGAGTGAATTCTCTGCTTTGCTACCTTCCACTCCTTTTCTGATATATTGATTAAGAGATCTTCTTCCCAATGTCCTCTTGGATCTTTGAAAGGTAGGGACTCTAATAAGATTTTATATATTGCGGAAATAGTGTTTGTTTCCTCGGAATTGAGCAGTATTTTTTCCAGCATTGTGGAGGGTGCAAGGTGGGGGAAATCGGGCAATTTCTGTTTAGCAAAATTTCTAATTTGAAGATAGTAAAAGAAATGTGTAGCTGGGAGGTTAAATTTTGAACGTAATTGTTCAAAAGATGTAAATATGTTGTCTATATAAAGATCTCTGAGCATTTTAATCCCAAAACTTTTCCAGGTATTAAAAACTGGATATACTTGCGAAGGTTGAAAGAGGTGGTTCCCTTGCAAAGGTGCCACTGATAAAAGATTTTCCATCTTAAAATGCTTCCTAATTTGGTTCCATATTCTGAGTGAGTAAAGCACAATTGGGTTATTAGTATATTTGCGATAACTTTCATTTATTGGAGAGCAAAGCAGGGAATATAAAGAAGTACTACAGGATTTTACTTCTATTGCAGACCAAGCCTGTGTATGTGCATTTATTTGTGTCCAGGTTTTTATGGCTTGTATGTTTGCTGCCCAGTAATAAAACTGAAAATTAGGTAAAGCCATGCCACCTTCTGCCTGAGGTCTTTGTAGGGTCGCTCTTCGGATACGTGGGTGTTTTGAGTTCCAAATGAATGAGGTTATTATTGAATCTAACTGTTTAAAAAACGATTTATTGATATATATTGAAATGTTTTGAAATAAAAAGAGAAGTTTAGGAAGGATATTCATCTTAACAATGTTAATTCTTCCGGCTAGAGTGAGATGAAGGGTTGACCATCTATGCAAGTCTTGCTTAATTTTTTCCATACAGACGCCAAAATTTTGTTGATAAAGAGCTTTATGTTTACTTGTGATATTTACCCCTAGGTATTTAAACTGATCTGCTATGGTAAAAGGTAGGGTGTCTAATTTAATATTATATGCTTGTGAGTTCACTGGAAAGAGTATACTTTTATTCAGATTAATTCTAAGACCAGATATCTTTTGAAATTCTGTTAGTGCTGTTAAAACAGCAGGGACAGTGTTTTCTGGGTCCGATATATATAAGACCATATCATCTGCATATAGAGAAATTTTCTGTTCCAGTCCTTCTCTGACAATCCCCTTTATCTGATGAGAATTTCGGCAGTGAACCGCCAGTGGTTCAATAGCGATTGCAAACAACAGTGGCGACAAGGGACATCCTTGTCTGGTACCACGTTCTAGTTTAAAGTAGTCTGAGCAAATTTTATTAATACAAACTGAAGCTTCTGGACTGGTATACAGTAGTTTAATCCAAGCACAAATATTCGGGCCAAACCCAAATTTCTCCAATGCAGTGAAAAGGTAATTCCATTCGATCATGTCAAATGCCTTTTCTGCGTCTAATGATAGTAATATCTCTGGGGTGTTTGATTTTGCTGGTGAATATATAACATTAAACAAGCGTCGGAGATTTGAAGATAGATGTCGGCCTTTAATAAATCCAGTTTGATCTTGTGATATTACCGAGGGCAGCACTTTCTCCATCCTTCTAGCTAGGATTTTTGAGAGTATCTTAACATCATTATTCAGGAGTGAAATTGGTCTATATGATGCACATTGTAACAAGTCCTTATTTTGTTTAGGAAAGACGGTGATTAATGCTTGTCGAAATGTTTGAGGTAGTATTTGGTGGTCCTTAGCTTCTGTAAATGTTACCAATAAGAGTGGAGCTAGCTGAGTGGAGAATTTCTTATAAAACTCTACGGGGTAACCATCAGGGCCTGATGATTTCCCGCTTTGTAGTGACTTTATAGCGTCTAGTAATTCTGTTAGCGTTAGAGGTTTATCTAGTTCCTCAGCACTTAAAGCATCTATTTGTGGTATTTGTGAATTATCCAGAAATGCATTAGATTGCGTGTTGTCTTCTTTGGGCTCAGTGGAATATAAAGACTTATAGTAATCTCTAAATGTGTGCATTATTTTATTATGGTCGATGATTTCTTCTCCATTCTTGTTGGTGATTACTGGTATTGCATTGTGAACTTCTTGTTTATGAATTTGTTGAGCTAAAAGCTTATTAGCTTTTTCTCCGTGTTCATAGTAATGCTGTCTAGACTTATAAATAAGTTGTTCAGTTTCTTTAGTTGTTAAGATGTTAAGTTCTGTATGCAAGGCCTGCCTTTTCCTGTGAAGAGCTTCACTTGGACGCCTGGCTTGTTCTTCATCTATTCTAGTAATTTCATTTCTTAGCTCTGACACTTTCTTGGTTTCTAATTTATTTCTATGGGAAAGATATGAAATAATCTGGCCTCTTAGGAAGGCCTTTAGAGTTTCCCAGAGTGTTCCTGCAGAAACCTCTGTAGACATGTTTGTCTCTAGGAAGAAGCTGATTTGTTTGGATATAAATTCTGTGCAGTTCTCGTCTGCCAATAAAAGAGGGTTAAGACGCCATCTGCGAGGTGAGTACGAGGGGCTTATTGATTTTAGCTCCAAGACTAGAGGGGCATGGTCAGAGATAACAATTGTGTCATATTTGCATAATTTAATTGTAGGCAGGAAATTATTATCTATAAAAAAATAATCAATTCTTGAGTAGCTATAATGCACTGGTGAGTAGAACGAATATGTTCTTGAGTTTGGGTTAAGAAACCTCCAGGGGTCTGATAAGTTGTGATCCTTTAAAAACTGTGTAATTATCTTTGCAGTATTAGATGTCGTCCCCCCTGTCACAGGAGTCCTATCTAAGAGTGGATTTAAAACACAATTAAAGTCCCCAGCCATTATAATTTTATGAGTGTTCACACTGGGAATGGATGCAAATAGATTTTGCATGAATTCCTTATCATCAACATTGGGTGCATAAACATTTATCAAAATCATTTTACTGTTATATAAGTTGCCCATGACCATCACATATCTCCCTTCAGGGTCCGACACTACCTCTGATGCTACAAAAGGAACTGTTCTATGTATGAGAATTCCCACCCCTCTAGTTTTCTTTATAAAGCTAGAATGGAACATTTGGCCAGTCCAGTCTTTTTGTAATCTGAACTGATCCTTGGTTAGTAAGTGGGTCTCCTGTAAAAATACTATTTTAGCGTTTAAGCCTGTTAGGTGAGAGCATACTTTCTTTCTCTTTAATTCGTGATTCAGGCCTTTAACATTCCAGCTCACAAAGTTAACTGTCCCATCATGGAGACATTGATTCTGAGTTTTTAATGTCATTTTATAGTTTTAATTGGTAATATGGCAGTTTTAATCTTAGTTTCAAGATTCCCCAGGAGTTGTTGCATGTTAGCCTGTTGCTGCATTGATATTTATAATTATAAGGATTATAAGAATAGATTAGATATAACCTGCTCTCCTTCTCTCCCCCCTTTATCCCCCCACCCCCCCATTTTGCCTCCCCACATGAGGCTAGACCCCACTTCGCGATGTTCCAGTCCTCTGACATACGAAGAGACAGAGCACGTCCAAAACAAAACAAACCCCACCCTGCAGCGGCGTTACAGAATTAAAACAGAGATATCTTTTACAGTTAAATCCTTAATACTATCTGCCGAAAATGTTCTCATTAACAATATTTAATCTTGAAATAATCTTCAGCGCTTTTAAGTTAAGATATTAAGGTTAAAAAAAAAAAAAAAAAAAAAAAAAAAAAAAAAACAACCCTGGGAGTGATTTTAAAAACTAGTCCAGGATAAACCTGGTAATTCATACTGTAATAGTATAATGGTAATTGTATAAATAGTAGAACAAGCATTAAACCAAGGGTATGAAGTTAAACAGTCTACTTTAAGGTATAGTAAAATAAAAAAAATAAATAAATAAATAAATTAAAAAAAAAATAAAATAAAATAAAAAAAAAAAAAAAAAAAAGGAAAAAAAAAAAAAAAATAAATAAATAAAACGAATCCTACTTTAATCACTTCCACATTTTCACACTCACGTCTATAGCTCTATAACTCTGATTAAAACATAAACATATAACATATAAAGTCCAGATATAAAAAAAATTTAAAAAAAAGAGAATAAGAGATGTATAATTATAATACCAGTCTCTTTAAACATGGATCCAGCGATCAGATCATCGGTCTTTCCCGTGCCTTGATAGAATACGGCTCTTTAATTTTAATTAACTTTCAAAAAAAGTGTCGGAAACAGCTTCTTTAATTCTTTTTCAGCTTCTTCTTTGCTGAAGAAAATATAATGTCCGTCTTGAACTTCCACTTTCAGTTTGGCAGGATACAAGAGGCTGTATTTGATATCGGCTTCCCGTAGCATCCTTTTAATGTCGTTGTAGGATCTGCGTTTTGCAGCTGTTGATGGTGAGAAGTCGGGAAAAATACGAATAAGATTATTTTCGAATATAATCTCTTGCTTGTGTCTGAGAAGTGCCATCACATCAAGCTTACATCTTAGTCGTTCGAAGCGGACAATAAAAGACCTAGATTTAAAGGCGCTTGGTATCTTTGTGCGATAAGCCGTGGCTATCTCATTGTCGAGTTTAAAGTCATCTCCAATTATTTTAGACAGTAATTCTACTGCAAATTTCACTGGGCTTGAGCTTTCTCGTTTCTCAGGTATACCCTCAATTCTTATATTATTTCTTCTGCACCCATCCTCCAGGGCTGCAAGTCTGTCTCCAAGTTTTTTGTATTCCGAGTTCGCAGCTGTGGCTTTTTCATCGGCGTTAGATGCCATTTGTTCCGCTGTTTCCACTCGAGCCGTGAGTCCCTGCTTAACGTCTTCCAGCTGGTCTGAAACGTCATTAATATGATCATCAAGCCTTTTCAGTTTGGAGTTAGTTTCTTCAATGTGTTCCACTAATTTCTCCAACATGCCTTTAAAGTTCACGTCGAAACGTTCAAATAGACGCGTTTCCTTATCTTTGTTATCCTTCTTGAGCTCAGTGGCCACCTTCTTAAGATCATTTGTGTTATCTTTCTTAAGCTCATTCATGGCCGTAACCATGGCAGTGGCCAGTGTAGTGTTCATCTCTTTCTGTGTAGCTATCTGTGTAGCTATCTGTGTAGCGATCATCTCTTTCAGTTCGGACAGTTCGCTTCTGCTTTCGTGCTCCGCAAGTGAAAATGCAGCTCCTGTTACAGGCTCGCGATGAGTAGATGAGAGCACGTCCTGCAGAGCCCTTTCTAGTCTCGAATGATCCTCAGTAATCGGCGATCCCTCGCGACCTGTATCACTTGCGCCTTCGCTCCCATTTTCACTCTCGACTGGAGACGATACAATGGAGCGGGGCCCCAGGAATTCTGCGCACTCTTCTGCCTGTTCCAGGTCAGTCTCCGTGATGCCATACCTTACACCTGCACTCAGGCCGGAAGTCTGTCCGGACTTCGATGCAGCTTTAAGTTTCTTTTCTGGTTCTTTCTGACTTTTCTTCTTGTTACTCATGCTTGTATATTGTAGTGGAAGTTCCTTGGTCGGGTTAAATACAGGATACCTCTAAATAATATGAAATACGTGGGAAAATAAAGCCGCTGCTAGCGGAGCTCTGCTTCAGACGTCCATCTCCTATAAACGGACCAAACCAACTCCCTGTTTTTTGATTTTTATCCTTATTTTTTGATTTCAATTTTGGCCTTGTGATTTTGTTTTTTTTTTACGTCTTCTGACTTCCTGGTTTCAACTTTATTTTTGTCGTTGCTCCCAGGCACTTCTAAAAATATCTCTGCTCTAAGAACTGAGTTTTTTTTATTTCAAGGGATACTGTCATACTGAACTGTTATCTTATTTATAGTGGAAGTTCTGCTAACATCACAGATGCACCAATAGGGGTCATATGACACGTCTCAATGTGTCTCTTAAATAAGAGAGTATCCAAGACGAAATAAAAAATAAAGTTTTCTGAGATAAATAGAAACAGTAAAAAACTCATAAAAAAGTAATGCTTCATAATAACAAAAAGCTATAAAACCAAAAGCACATGTAATAATAGTACATTTCAGATTCATGAACTCTTTCATTGATTTTTGCATTATTTTGTAACAGACTACATAAAAAATGTTTAACATCAAAGACTTGTAAAGTTAATAGTCACCCAACTAACTTGTTAATAATTATTTCCTTACTTTATGGAAAGTTCCTCTAGTAGTCAAAGCCCTATGCTCTTCTGTTCCTCTCAGCCTTACACTACCTTTTTAGGACACAGTCAAATTACCTTTCTAAACTTGGAATATTAGGAGCAGCTTAAAAAAAAACACTAGAATTATTAATGCATTCCCTGTTCTTATTGGATTCATTTAACAAATTATTACACAATGCATGTTGAATTTATTTTCAAAATGTAATTAACTTGCTTAGATTCTATTCAAATATGTTTCTCTTAATTCTTTAAAATTTAATACTGAGAGAAAAAGTATAGTCAAATTATTGTATATACCCGCGTATAAGTCGGGTCTTGAAACCTGAAAAATTGATCATAAAATCAGACCCCGACTTATATGCTTGTTCAAAAATGCAACACTTACATTTTTTTTTTTTACATCTTCTTTCTTCCTTTCCAATCTCGCACCAGTTTCTCAGACACATCGAATTTTGTTGCAGCAGCGCAGTTACCAATTTCTTTCGCTACTTCAACGACATTTAATTTAAAACCAGCTTCATATCTTCTTGTGATCGAACGCCCCACTGTGGAAAAGTTATTGTCTTACAATAAAGGTTTTTGAGGGTGTGAGATATAAAAAACACAAAACAGTGCAAATGTCATTTCAGAATAGTTCGGGCATTACCGTGTGGTCACGTAAGCACAATACATAGAAAAAAGACGCAGTGTGCTCCGTGGTTACTCTCTCAGGTGGGTGTTAGCATATCATAATCTCTTGGACAAACAGCGTGAGTTTTACGCATTCAACTTATAAAATATGATAAATTATACAGTAAAATCAAGCCCCGATGTATCCGTGGGAGAACACGAGTATATACGGTATAATTAATAGTGTTAATTGTAAGATACTGTGACATCCCGTTGAATAAAACACAGTCAGGTCCGGCTTGTCTGGGGGAGTCTTCCAAATGCCTACTGGTTTTTTATTTGATATGCCACGATATAAATGGTGCCCTACTGGCGCCCATCGTCTGGGTCATGGGGACACCTCCAAAGTAATAAGAACAATTCACCTTTGTCCTGTCTACCTCTTGCCTGCCCTTCAACTGTTTGCTCCCTTCTCAACCTGATGATGTATTCCTCTTACTCCAACTACTACTTCTGACTAAACCCCACCTTTTTCTCCACACACCCTTAGTTAGCCTTGATCCATGTCACTCAGCTCTCTCTCTAGGGAGGTGCCCCGAGTCCTTACACTGCTTTCACTCCCTACAGACCATGCAGTGGCAAGACACGTCCCAGTACTGCAAATACAGTACAGTATTGAAAAGAGCTGGGAGTTGTGGTGATTCTTTATCTTAAACAGGCATTTAGTACATTCCATAATGGAATGCTAGACTTTGTAACAATGAAAAGCTGCATAAGCCCAATCTGCATTTCCTAGAAAGGAGAAGGATAATTAGAAACCTCACAAAACTCTGGAAGAATATAATCTTTGGAATGCAGGCTAAGACCAGAACACCCTGTTGCACATTCAATTCCCCTTGACTGGAAAAATGCACATAACCGTGGAACTCTGGGTCCAGTATGGAGAAGTAAAGCGGCTGATTATGAAATAAAAGAATAACATAGTTGAAACTGACCAGAAGATTTCCAAAACAGAAAAATGCCAGTAAGACAACTTGGTGTTTAAGGAAGTTACAGCTGTGAGTGGAAAACTTAGCTAAGGAACATAAAATATGGGAAGTCAGACTTTCTTTCTTTTTAGTTTTCTTTTTTAGTAATTCTTGAATGTATTTGTTGTTTACAATATTATGTAATAATTTTTAGTCATTTATTTATTGAGCTTCTGTAAAAAGCCACATTTTCCCTTTAGGAGAATTAACATTCTATCTATCTATGAAGGAGGGCCAGAAAGTCCCAAAATTAAAAAAAAGCAACAGCTTTATTATATTCTATAAATTATAGAAATTCCATTTTAGTCACCATAAAAATAATCCCCTTAACATACAATACACCTGACCCAGCACTTCTTTCATTTCTGGAAACATTTCCTGTATTCATCTTTTGTTACCATGTCTACTGTAGACCCCTCTTTATTTTTTTTCTGGCTTTCTTTCACGATAGCAAATCATTTTTCCATATCCTAATTTTAATTTCAGAAACAAAAATATATTAAAGAGAGTGAGATCTGCCATATTCAGCAGTACAAAGCAATATCCAGGTTGTTTGCAGTCAAAAACACTGTCTCACAGGATTCTCAGTGGCTGATGGTGATGTTTAACTCTTTTTTGTGAACTTTAATGACAATGGAGTGTAATATTAAATGGGAACTCCAGAATCGTACTTGTGTATGACAGCGGAGGTTTTTAAAAAAACAGGTTTCTGAACTTACCCTGGTTTTGTGTGTGCATGTAAATGCACTGAATGAGAGGTGGCAATGGCAGGATTTCTTCCTTTATAACTTTTTCTGTAGGGAACATGAACAGTCTATTTGTTTCAGTAAATTTAAATCTAACTTGCACTGCATAATAATTAAAGAATTAATGTTTGGTAAGCATTTTACAGCTTTATTAGCTGGCAAAGAACAATTTTATTGAAATTAGTTAAAACACTCAGCTGTTCAGAGAGGATAAGGTAATTGCTACGTAATGAATTGGTAACAACCAAGTCCAGAAATGAAGAGTACAGCAAAATTTTTGATAATATGCAGCTTCTTGAGGTGGGTTTTTAAATGAACTTTCAAACTGAATGAAATTAACTATTATTTTTGAAGAAAGGAAACACACTAGTTCCACGTGATCGATGCTGTCAAAGTACTCAAAATTAAACTGAATAGGACACTTAAACTTTTCATGAAAAGGACAAAATGTTGAACGGTGTTTTACCGAAAGGGACATTCGGCTCTGAACAATTTTGTGCCATTCTAGACAAAAGTTATGCCAGACAGAAGACATCATGACATTTATCTCAGACCCCTTCCATTGTATTGAGATTGAGAATCTGTCAACCAGGCCTTGGTTGTACCAAATGGAGTTGACATGTAAATAATTGACCAGCAAAACGACTTAGAAATGAAGGTCAGGCCAAGAGATTAGGATTTTGGGGACATGTGAATTATGAGCAGCATCCCTCTCTTCTTCTTATCTGCTGCACCTGAAGAGATGGCCTTCTTTGAGTTCATATATCTTCGAGAGACTGCCTTTTCACAGATAAATATAAGTGAGTCCAGATATCACACTTACCTAACCAAAGCTCATCTGACAGGCCTCAATAGATTGCTCATCTCCAGTTACACCCTGGTGGATACTGAGCATTCCAAGCAGTCTCATTGATTGTGCCAGTACTGCCGTGAGTACCAACATTAAACACATTAAATTCCATAATATGGAATGTTATAAATTTCCTAAACCTTATCACACATTGCGTTTTTTTATTGTAATGTATTATATGTGAATAAAATAGTAAGCAGTTTATATGTTTGCTTGTTTGTTCTCTAACCACACAAAGATAGCTGAACTGATTTTCATGAAACACACAAAGATAGCTGAACTGATTTTCATGAAATTTTGCACATGCCTTGCCATTGATCTGACTTAAAATACACACTATATGTTCTATTGGGGAGAACAGTTATAATACAATGTGGGAGCTACAATTACCATCAGGCAGCAGGAGTGCACTACATTTGATGGAGGAAATCGTCATCAGCCAAAGTGTGATCTCAAAGACCCCAGATAGTTACAGTGTTTTCTTCTCAACTAATCAGAATATCATTTTCATTTTCTGAGTGGATTACATCTTTTGTCTTAGAGTGCGTCTTTTTGACCCATCGTGTGTTGTGTTTTCCATGTTGAATTTCCAAAAGAAAAAGTTTTTCCCTGTTTATTTATACCTGCAATACTGGGTACTTTGGCATTTAGGAGATAAATGTTGAATCGCTGCCATGTTTATGATATGAATAATTATAAAAAACTAGCTGTGTAAGCCCGTGCTGTAAAAAGGGTCCTAGAAACTATTGAAATTGTCAGAAAAAATTGAAATGTAGAGATGTCAGGTAATTGAAAGGAACTACTCTATTCATCTCTCTCCTAGGAGGATTCGTTTTTTCGACGTGCTCGATTCACTTGTTTATTAATGGCAGGAGGAAAAGTAAAAGGGATACCGTTTTGCCGATGTTAGCGGGTAAGCGACTTTGTCTTTCTTCAGACGTATCATTTTGCTGACATGCTGGCCTCGCTTGTACATTAGCAGCTAAGTGAATTTCTATTTCCTCGGAGGTGGAGCCCTTACCCCGACTCCATCCCTCACTTCTGGGCCAGACAGACACACACACTTCCATGCGTAGATGTTTATGTATAAGATGATGGAGTTACAAAATATGATCTTGACCCTAAAAATGGTGGAACCCAATGATGGAAGGTGCTTCCTCCTAAATCCAATGCCTGTATAAGGGCTGTCACTTGTGGAGGACCAGATCAACTTTGTAGTAAGGTGAAGATAATTTAAGGAATAAAAAGGCTCAATTGTCACTATATAGTCAATATTGCTTTCTTGCAGATTATTTATAAAATTATTGATTATTGTCTTAGAGCAATAATCAAAACCTATGTCTGTGCTGTAGATTATTTTTCCTGTACATACTTGTTGTTAATGCACTGCTATTACTCAGGTATGCTACTAAACTTGAAAGCTGTTGTGTTGTGAAGTGATTACATTTATTGTAACACTTTACCCTTCAGGAGCACAGCACAGCATAGCACTGAATGGAACAAACACAACATTAAACTGGTCCCAAAATATCAGAGCTGACGTGAGCAGGGTCATTGACAGCCCCATAACGGAAATGGTCTATAGTTTGCTCTGCTGGAATTTCTGCCCCTTAACTGCTCCAATATCCAGTACAAATGGTGTTCTTGCCTTCTCTCCAGACAGGTGAAGGAAGTTTTATTTTTGGGTATCTGACTCTAGCTATTCTTTTGTCACAAATTGTACGCACAAGACACACATGGAAGCATATGTATATATAAATATATATGGTGTGGACCACCAGAGGGCATACTATTCCCCAAACCCCGACACAGACAGGCTGAGACACAAGTCTTTCCCAATAGCACATGTTTAATTCAGGTGGGGAAACGTTTTCCTTTTCTCCCCACTTCACAGCCCAGTACAAAAGCACCAACTAATATAAGACTCGGCCCTTTTCTCCCTCTTTCTTTCTCTTCTTCACCTCTAGACCTCGCAAGCTTTGTCCTCCACCCCTTGACTCTGGCTCCCTGACTGATAGTGAAGCTGCTCCTTTTATAGTGCATCCAGAAGTGCTCCAGGTGATTCTTTACTAGCTTCCGGCTGCACTTATGGGTGTGGCGGAAGTTGTGCCCCAAAAGAGTTCTGCTGTAGTTGCAACACCGCCTGGCGTCACCCACAGTGCCCAATAGGGCTGCTCCAAAATATGACTTTCGGCATGCGTTTTAGGGATCCATGGTGCAGTAGCTGCTCTCTAGTCTCTCGGGGATGACGTTGTCCCAAAGAGGTTCTCTCCCTCAGTTCTTCCACCCAGCCAGCATTCCAGCCAGGTAATGGTCCTGGCCATCCATCACAATAGATAGAGGGAGAGAGAGAGACAGAGACAGAGAGGTAATGCACAATATAGGGATAATACTGATCTGCATCAAAATCCTCCCATGTAAAAACGTCAGTGCACTTTACAAATTTTGGTGTGTTGAATCAATTTCTAAAATTGGAATTTCTGTACTGCAAACCATTTCCTTCTGCAACAAATAAAAATAAGTTATATTTTTTATATCATATTTTTCATGCTTATACTCAGTTGAAGTGCATTTTGTGCTGAAGGTTGATCCATCCACTGTCTTGACCAGGAGAGCATGAGCCAAAATTTCTTTTGGGATTTAAAGGTAAAAAACTACTGTATATGGTACTAGTTGAGTAGATTCACTCTTCCAACCTGCACTCTCATTTGGATGTTTTCCCTGAGAACATGGGAGCAGTCTCTGATAAATATGGACATCACTCAAATGGAGAGACGTTACAGTGGAAAGTGGAGCGAGTCTATGTTAGCAGACACCCGTTGGTCATTCCACCATGATGCACCTACCAAGTGATTACTTTTGTAAATAATAATTTTACCGTATTGAAAACAATTCCATGTGTAATATGTCATTTATTCAAGCCTAAATAATCATATCACATTAAATCTTTTGTCTAGAATAGTGTTTTTATTTTAAACTGTCATTTCTCTATAACTAGATGTGATAGAGTAATTATTGTCAAATTTGGATTCAGCACTCTAAAATCTATAGATAACCCATAAAAGTTTTTACATGAGCGAAAAAAATAAATATTTTTTGCAGACCAATATAATAAGTTGTGACTGACATAGACTGGGCTAAATAATACAAAAAATGTCAGATTTAAAATGCATATTGCAGTAGCAGAGGCTCAATGAATTTCACTTCCACAAATTCTATAATTTGTTTTTTCTAGGCAGCATCACTGCTGTTGTTATGTCCTTTGTAATTTTCAGCTTTTTAAAGAAAACTTAATATTTGTTCCTAGCAATAAACATACTGTGTGATTCTTACTCATATTGCTCTCTAATGTGTTTTCTTTAATTCAAAGACAAATAATCCAAATTTGACTTGTTCTGTATCTATCATTTTGTAACACATTGTCTTATTGCTTATTATGAAATTGCTTAAAGAGTATTCAGAGTAGATTAATAAAAACTGTCTGTTGCTCCCCTTTCCGTAATTTCACTATTCACCTTCCATCCTTGTGAGGGTCAGGATGGCAACTCATTAAGCATAACAGACCAGGCCACCCAAGCTCTTCTAGAACTGCAAGGCTCTACCAGGCCAGCCTATGATTAAATCCCTGTGTCCACCCAGGGTCTTCTCTTTGGTCTGCTCCCTGTGGTCTGTGTCTGGTACATTTTCTGTGGAAAAATGAATCAAAAGTGTGTGTTACTTCTTGTAGCGAACTCCTTTAACATTTCAGCTTCTGTCATGGCCAATTTAAATAAATTAATTGTGTTGTTCTGGAAGTGCTTATTGTCAGCTTTTATTATAATATCATACTTTACAAATCTCAGATTTCCAAAATGCTTGTGAAAAGAAGAATATTGTTTTTAATTTTCAATCCATTTATACAAATAGTTAGTGTATAATATTTAAAACTATGCTGAAAAAGTTTCTTAAATAAAAGCTGCTTACTAAATTTACCAAAAAATTAAAAGTTAATAAATGAACAAAAACGTTTACAAAGTTTTATCTCTATTTAGAAATTCAGCTGTAAAAACTGTAATAACTTAGTACAAAATTAAATGCTAAGTGTTCAGTTTTTTACTCATTAATGAAAACTGAAACAAAACATGTTGTTAATGAAGAAAAAAAATTCAGATAACTAAAACTAAGATAAAACTGAAAAAATGTCTGAAAGACAGAACTAAACAAACACAACAAAATAAAAATGAAAACAAAACTTGTTTTTGTACTTTTAATTTTCATGCACAGTTGCCAGCATACTCATTAAAATCATGAAGCCGTAGTTATAGTTTATTAAAAAAAAATTGATTTGTGAGGATGTGGAAGTAGCCGTCAAAACAGCTGTCTCAATCTTGTGATCAGCTGTCATTTTCTGGGGATTTCATTGGCCATAACTGACCTTCAGTTACAGATGTCTCGCTAGTTGTCAGCGATGTAGCAGCTTTTGCCAAATTTCAAATAGAAGGAGCTAATAACATGCTGCCTGCTCCTTTAGTCGATTTGTCAAGTTTGAGGTAAGAAGTTTAGTAACCAACATAAATAACTCACATTTGCAATTTATAAAAACTTGTTGCCTTTTGTATTTGCTCACAAGAAATATTGAATCATTCTCACTTTTCAGATCTAAACTTTAAACTCATTTGTTTAAGACTGCTTTTTCTCTTTGACTACAATTGCTCTGTCTGATTTTAAAATTTGTATTTTAGTTTTGTTTATAATCTGTTTTATCTATTGTTCTGTGTCCTTGAGTGTTTAGAAAGGTGCCTACGAATAAATAAAATGTGTTATTATTATTACTAGCTCTGCTAGAATAAAATGTAACATTTTGAAGTTAGTTTTTAATGTCTTAAGTTCATTATTATTATTATTATTATTATTATTATTATTATTATTATTATTATATTACATAGTGGTATCAAGTGATCAAATCAGATTCTTGAATTTCTTACTTTGTGAATCAGAGCACTGTAACTAGCTACAGATGCTTATTCTTGCTATTAAAAAAATTGCCTTATTTCACTAAAATATTGCTTGCTTGCTAGTGGTATCATCGCAGAGATAGATTAAGCAAATGCCATCAACCGGGCCATCATTACATGTTTACATTTAGTTTTAATCAGGTTATTTAATATTATTGTTTTAACATGGGCATAGCAGTGGTGCGCAGCTGGTGTTCAAGTCACATAGCGCCATGACATCAGGTTTGATTGCTAAACTGATCAGGGTCTGTATGGCATTTGCATATTCTTCCCATGTGTACGTGGGATAAGTGTACATGATGGCAGAACATTACCTGTTTTATAGATGGGTATTAGAATTGTGACATTAAGAAAAATCGATTGCCAAAATAGGTTTATTCCTCCATGTGTTGTTATTAAATTACAGCCACCCAGTTTAGTCTCACAGGGAGCTACGCAGGTTTTGCATGTTGCTCTAACAGATGCTCAGTATTTGATATAAATATTCTTGTAGAAATGTAGAATATACAATACATGGAAAAACGTTTGACTATATTTGTGTTATCTGTGTTATTAACACAGTTTAGTTGGTGACTTCAACAGTATTTTAAAAACATGTACGCAGGTAAAGAAAACATACTTTCAAAGTCTGGAAATGATGGTGACATAGTCAGCATTGGCAAATATCAAAAATAAACATAAAATAAAAGAGGGCATGCGTGTGGTGATCTAATATTATGGAGTAAGGTTGTTGTGAAAAATAACTTGTAATAATTTAAGTCAAATTTACATTTCACACATGTCAATTACACTTGCACTTCTAAAAGTTAACTCCTCACAAAGGGAATCACAAATAAAAATGAAAGTGTTTTAGAAATTAAATAGCTATTTGCTTAGTATATTGCAAGTTTATTTATTTTTTTGGTTAATAGCCGTATCACCTCAGCCATAGGCTTCCTCACTTACGTTGGTTCCAATTGCAGCTCTAAATGTAATGCAGTAATACATTGAAAAAGGACACAATTGCATATGAGGGAATATTAACGTCCTAACATAATCTAGCTGACAATGCTGTGATCTTTGCAGAATCAATGGAGCATCTGATCGGGGTACTCGAGAGACTGAGCGAGGAGTCTGAGTGTCTGGGTGGGCTTGTGAGTGTCCTGGATAAAAACCAATATCCAGGCCTTTAATGACCTCTTGGGCACAGCCATTAGCAATGTGTCTGTTTGCGGAGAGAGTGTCGACCATGTCGAGAGGTTTACTTACCTTGGCAGTGACATTCGTGTCTCTGGTGACTCTTCCTATGAAGTCAGTACACGGATTGGGAGAGCATGGGGGGTCATGAGGTCGCTGGAAAGGGGTGTGTGGTGCTCCCGATATCTCTGCAAAAGGATGAAGGTCCATGTCTTTAGAGTCCTAGTGCTTCCTTTCTTGCTATATGGTTGCGAGACATGGACGCTATCCAGTGACCTGAGATGAACAGTGGACTCCCTTGGTACTGTGTCTCTCCGGAAAATCCTTGGGTACCGTTGGTTTGACTTTGTGTCGAATGAGGCACATTACCTTCATTGTGAGAGAGTGTCAGTTACAGAACTACAGCCATGTGGCGCATTTCCCCCGAGTGTGATCTAGCTAGTAAGATCCTCATTGTTGGGGACCCGTGTGGCTGGACCAGGCCAGGGGGTCGCCCACGTAACACCTGGCTGTGGCAGATGAGGGTCATTTCCAGAGGGTGGGATTGGACTGCGTGTCTGCCTGAGGGGTTGCCAACCGGGATCCCAAGTTGTTTCGTCGTGTAGTGGGTGCGGCAACGCACTGTACCAGTGCATGCTCCCCAACTTGACTTGACGTGACTTAACATAATCTTAAGTCCTTTAGCCTTTATCTTTTAACATTGTTCAATATATTTAATATCATGTATTTTTATTTTATTGTTAGAAAACAATTCAATTGTTTTCAAAAAATTGTTGACAGTTGTTTAGTTACAGTTATTTTTTGCCAGTATTCTTTAGGTAATAAATATTTGTACTTCAATATGTTAAATCCATATATAAGACTGCAACATGGCTGGTAAAGTAATGGAAATCACAAACAGACTCTCATCACTGTTTTTCAGATTCATGTTTTTCTCCTGGTCTGTTCAGTAATTCTACTGCTTGTAGTCAATTCAGAGTAGTCGAATGGACTAAAAAAATCAGGTGGGCCTGATCTATGCTGTGGTCCAACCAAGCCACTTTGAATAAACGTGACTGGCATAACACTGGACTGCTTGGTAGCAGATTTCTTATGTTTAGTTCCCAGTGTGAAGAAATACTAACATTTGTGTAGTATGTATCCTTAACTTGCCACCATCATTGACAGTTCACACATCATCAGATGTGCTAAATCCAGTTAAGGGACACAGGAGTATTCCCTTGCCTCGCAGAACATGTTGTTAAATTGATTTAAAGTGAATGTGTGAATGAGTGCAGCCAGTGGTGGACATTCGTCTGGTGTTGCATTTTGTCTTACGGACATTACTAGCCAATGGGTTTCTGTGTCCATGTAACAGACGAAATGGAGTTGGATAATGAGTGATCATTTTCTTTTAGTACTTCTAGTTTATTAATTCATTCTGAAGATCAAGCACATTTTATACATTTTTTTATACTTGCTTGGTAAACTGCATACTGCCAGGTTGTTATCTTAAGATTGACAGATTTTAATTGGCCTAGAACAGGGGTCACCAACTCCGCTCCTGGAGGACCACTGTGGCTGCAGGTTTTCATTTTAACCCTTTTCTTAATGAGTGACCTGCTTTTGTTTGCTAATTAACTTCTTTTGAACTAATTTGAATTGACTTGCTCTTGAAGATTCTGACCTCTTAATTGTTTCCTTTTCCTTAATTAGCAGCCAAACAATAATGAGATACAAAATGAGCCAAAACAACTGGTGTCCTTCATACAATATCTGAAAATGAACGTCTCAAGAATGTTGGTCTGCTCAGGTCCCCAAAACATTTTAACAGAGCTCTTAGAAATGAGAAAACTGACAATTTCAGAAATGTCCGCTAATGCACCATGAGAGCAGCAACAAGCCACGGAATTAAAGAACGGGTTTAATTAACAAAAAGACTCTGAGCCTAATTAAGGAACTGCTTGGAGTGAAATTGGTTGGATTTGAGGCCCTGACTTAGTTGGCCTTCTGTTTGGGTGCCATTTAAGGAAAGAAATAAAGCAATTCAGTGGAACGATGAAGAAATTCAGGGGAACAAATCTTAAAAAAGCAATTCAATTAAAATTAATTTGCAAGAAGTTAATTAGCAGTGCAAACAGGGCACTCATTAAAAAAAGGGTTAGAATGAAAACCTGCAGCCACTGGGGTCCTCCAGGACCGGAGTTGGCAACCCCTCGTCTAGAATGAGTGATTTTGGGCATTATAGTGGTTAATGGATGGGGCACCTAACACATAAGTCTTCAGGTCATGGCCAGTAAAAACCCATGTGGAAAAATACAGTAAGGGTTTTATATGGCCAAATGCTAAATTAGTAGATGTCACCATTTAGAATTGTACAGTATAAATAGTATATGTTGTATGTTTGTCATACCTTTTCCCTATAGGACATGGTTTATTTCTTGTAAGATTATGACCTCTTTCTTAGAAAAACTCACACATGAAATTTATATGGTATATATGTAAAAAATTTAAATCTAAATGTAAATCTTACAAAATACTCACCATATAACTACATAATTTACTATATGTTTTTTGTAAAGTATTTATATGATTTTTAGTATTGAATTAACATGTTTCATGTGCTGCGGTGGGCTGGCACCCTGCCCGGGTTTTGTTTCCTGCCTTGCGCCCTGTGTTGGCTGGGATTGGCTCCAGCAGACCCCCGTGACCCTGTATTAGGATATAGCGGGTTGGATAATGGATGGATGGATGTCTCATATGAGAGGCCATAAGAGAATTAAAGTATGTTTTAATATTATTTCTATTAAAAAAGCTACTATGTTGTAAGAACATGATTAATACACTTCATCTTGTGTATGCAAGGTGTTCAAGCACTCCTAAGTTTGATTCCTATAAACCTGAAATCCCTCCCTTCAGCCAATTACTGTCTATGGTTTTTCTAAATGGACACCAACAGGACTGGCTCTCCAAGGATGGATGACTGACATCCTTTAAAAAATAGAACTGAAAACATCAATGAAAAAAGGAATTTCACATATTTATTTCCCTAATTGGTAAAGTACAATGTAGCCACACCTGCCTCAAATACATGCAGATGCATCATACAAAAGTGAAGTACACCACTGTAACATGCAACACTAAACACTAATATAAAACAACGGTGAAACTAGTCGTCAAAAGCATTATTGGGGTTCTCTTCTGTGATCTTGGGAACTTTTTTCTTCCCTTTGAACTCTGCGAGGTTGGCATTTATACTGTTTGTTGTTCCAGTCATTGATGGCATAACATGAGACCATTTTCCCAGTGATTCCTCTGCAAAAAGTAAAAGGGTGAAATTCAGAAGAATTAAGTCTAATTTGTTTTATTGTACATGCACACATGAAAAACGGACCAGTATCCACCCACCAGAACACCTGAACTTCACCTCAAATAAATAACTACACAGTACTATAAAACCTCCTAAATGTAACAAACAGTCAAATCATAATAAAAATCTTCATTTTGTGCAGTACAGTACAGAGAGAGAAACATGTAAACATAAAAGTACAAATAAAGAAACATGACATTAGTTGTTAATACTTCCTCATGTTACAGTTGATTTTGCAGACAACGATTACAGAGAAGGCATATCCAAACTGTAAGCTAATGTCAAATGGTGTTAACCTTATGTAATAATTACTTACACACAACGTGAGACTACATTGTTTAGTAGAATGGTTAACATTCATTACTATTACATTAACCAAAACAGAAATGACCTTCTTTTGGGTATCTTGTTAGCAGAAAACTCCAAGCTTAAGTTTTTAAGCCTTTTAGACATCCAACGTCTGGTCACCGTGCACCTTCTTTTTGCAAACTGCCACACTGCCGTGAACATCGAAGGCAACTCGGGCCTCTTCTTCAGGCAAGATGTCATTTTGCTTGACTTCTCACTACATTCATAATGGCTAACATGGTACAACACCCTAGTACTACAGACATAGAAGGCGTAAAAAGTAAAACAAAGAATATCAAATAAAAGCAATTCACTTTTTTATAGTATATTTTTAATGTTGCTCAAAACAGCTTTTAAAATTGAAATGACCATTTGTCTTTCAAGCAATCAGACACAACTGTGTTTCAAATAATCAATGAATCTGTGTATATATTGTGTTGACCACATATATATATATATGACTATATATATATATATATATATATATATATATATATATTGTGGGAGATGGCCGGCTGTTCATCCCGGCCAATACCCCCAGGCCACTGGATGGAGCCCTCCCTGTAACATGGAAGTGCCCCAAAGACCATCAGGGAAGTATGGACAATGGAGTTTTCATTCCCAACCCTGCTGGACACCGTGGGGCCCACCAGAGGACGCTGCAGGGCGGCTCAAGGACTTATACGTGCCCTATAACCCGGAAGTACATCATGATCACTTGACCAGAAGGAACGACGTGCTTCCGGGTTGAAGAAAAGGACTTTTTATCTGACCTGGAAGTGATAAGGAATCATGGACTGTAGGATGGGATACACTTCCGGGTCAGGGAATATAAAAGGACTGTGGGAAAGCCCAGACGCTGAGCTGAGCTGGGAGGAAGGGTGGCGAAGTGTCTGGGAGAGGAGGAGTGATTATTATTCTTGATTATAGTGTATTTGTATGTGTAGTGTGGAGTGGAGGGTGCTTTGTGCACAATATTATTATAAAATAAATAATAATTATAGTTTTACCTGGTGTTTGGAGTGGTATCGGATGGTTCAAGGGAGCTCTAACGCCCCCTATTGCTATTATATATATATATATATAGTATAGTATAGCATAGTATATATATATATATATATATATATATATATATATATATATAGAGAGAGAGAGAGAGCAGAAGCAGGTGTTATGGGATTGTGATGCTGCAAAGAAGTTTAAAACTACATGATCCATGTTTTTCTTTGTAGACACTTCTTCCATTATACAAGCAAATAAATATTCTATATCTTCACATTTCACCTCTGTTCTTTCCAGATGCTACTCTTTTTCTGTAGCAGTTTGACATATTTCTTCTTTCTGACATCGTTCTCACAGACTCTTCGTACTATCTTCCTCAAAAGCTCTTGGACTGTATGTTGTATACTTCATTCTCTTATCCCTTCCATGAGATGGTTACTGATGAGTGGTTCGACTTTCTCTATAAATATTGGAGGAGCATTGCATATTCTGCAATGATGTTTTATTGAGCGCTAGCTATGTAAAAGTAAAGGAAATTGATTGTTTAAATGTGCCAAGGAAATGACTGACAAATAGAGTACCTTCTTTATTTTAAAATATTGTTGCCACCACACTTATGATCTGTTTTAAATAACCAACAAATCTTCCATCACTGTTTAGTCTGGTTTCAGTTTCAAAGGACTTTGACAATCTTATGTATCTTCAATTACTTCTTCCATACATCAGATTTAATTTATTACAGCTAATGCAAATGTTTCCAAGCTGTAAAAGTGACCAAAACGACATAATTTCCTGGCTGGCTAGGTTTAAATGTTGAACTAAATTATTTGCAATAAGCACAGGACTGAGTGGGAAGTAGCTATTGTGAGGAAGTTTGTAGGGACTGGCTGCTTTTTAATTAGCATTAATTAGCATCCATCGTTTAATTCAACTCCCAGGGCCAATTACATTTGTAACAGGATACAAACAAAGATCGAACAGCGGGCATAAGCAGGGAGGTAATTAAAGTGTAGCAAAAATCACAGGAGAGACAATTATAAAAAAAAAAAAAAAAACACGAAATCAATGAAGAAATACTTTTTCTCACTTTTGTGACATGCATTAGCATAGGTTAATCAAATATAGCAGGTATTTAAAATACACCATTTTTTCTAACAAATAATGCATATAACAAATTTCTAGTTAATGTATTACTTATATTTATAAATTAAAAACTCTCCTTAAACTTTTACCTACCTAAGTCTATACTGCTCTCTCAAAAAAAAGAAATATAAGTTGCTTTTTATAAAAAAGGAAATAAAAAAGTTAAAGGATAAATCTTGCATGTATGGAATCAAAGTTGTTTCTTCACAATTATAGTATATATCATTTGCCATATAAAATTATGCTATGTTTTTTTATAAATTGTAAAAAATGCCTTGCCTGCTGTTACATTTTGCAATAGAGGTCAAGGGTACCGTGGTCCAAAAATAAAACGAAAAGCCTTAAAACGTATTGTATACGTCCACTTTTGAAGCGAAGATTGGTATTGAGTATCAATCCGTATCTTGAGGTTGCACACTTATTGTAAAACAGCATAACCTTGTTGTTTTAAAAATGAAAAACGTTAAAAACCAAATGCATTTTTGTGAGAGTCAGCCATTTTAAAAGGAGACCAGCTGAGTGTGTCATCTCATTACTTGTCTTCCTCCGTGGCAGTCTTTCAGCCCCAGGGGCACAGATTCCTCCTATGCATTCTTTCCACCTCGAAAAATCATCTCTGACAATATTGAAGGTTGATGGCCTGATGTAAATTGCTGTCGTTGTTCTGTAGACAACTAGAAAATAATCACTGAGAAAATGTCACACAATCACTCTTGACTTTTTTCTTCCTTTAAAATCAAGGTGTACATCTGGAATGGATGTATCTTACATTGTAGGACATTAAAGACTAAACTTTTTGGATAATTGGCAAGTGTTTATGACATATTTCCAGTGGTCACTGTTATAACGGGCAATCAATCTGCAAATTCACAGGGAAAACATGTAAGTGCATTGAGCATCAGAAAGGCGCTATATAAATGAAATGTATTATTATTATTATTAAACTCTGTGCCATCTCTACAACTGTGAGGCAAAAGTGACAGCTCAGCACTGCCACTCTGCCTATTTTAAAATATCTACTTCTTCTTCTTCTTTCGGCTGCTCCTGTTAGGGGTCACCACAGTGGATCATCTTCTTCCATATCTTCCTGTCCTCGTCATCTTGCTCTGTTACACCAAACATCTGCATGTCCTCTCTCACCACATCCATAAAGCCTTCCTCTTTTCCTCTGGCCTGGCAGCTCTATCATTAGCATCCTTTCCCAGTATACCTAGCATCTCTCCTCTGCACATGTCTAATCCAATTAAAATATCTCTGCTAAACTTACTAAACCTTAACATAATTAAAACTAAATGTATACTTACAGTATAACATCTGTTCAATTCTTGCCACATGATTTCACATTATGCTAAATCTCTCTCTTATTAGCTGTCACTATACTACTAAAGCACATACATACACAATGACGCTAGCAGCAGCAGGCAATATATTTGCAAAATAATGCAATAAATATTGTAAATTAAAAGAATGCATTTTTATTTGACTGGCTGGATTAACTTCCGTCTGATTCAATATGTGTGTCAGCAATGGTGCATCAATGGGAAATGTCAAAACTCCACTGACTAAGGCTGCTGCAAGCAGACAAGCAAATAGGAAATGTCATCTTACCTCAAGAAAACAGTAACAAAAATCTGTTATAAAATGTTTTACTTCTAGTTTATTTGTCAAGCCTCAAAAATGTGGATGGCATATTTTCTTAAATTGAAACCTTTGCTGCTTCAAAGTGTATTTGTCAAGTTTTAAAGCTTTTCTTTTTATGTTTGGACCCCAGTACCCATTACTTCCATATTTAAAACACAAGAGCAGGCTAGTTATTTTTTTAAATGCATAAAAAATGCTTGACTTTGGAACAAAATGTTATGCGTTAAATTAATAGGTACCATGATTGTGAAGAAATAACTTGTACCGTTGTTATCCTTTAACATATGATGGGTGTAGTTTTGATGCACAGCTCAGTCACAGTTTGTGTTGAATATGGACGCTGTGCCCATGGGTGTGTTTTACAGATCTTCAGAATTTCTTCACATTAAAAAACTTTACATTGCTGTGATATGACATGATACATGTGTGAGTGGGCCCAACTACAGACTGACATCATGCCTTGTGGGCAATGCTGCCATGGCAAACTTCAGCTGTCTGACATCCAATAACATTAAACCACATTTAAATAAAAGATGAAAAATGGTATGTAGTGACAATTATTAAACATTAATTAAAAATGTACTATAATATCTCTCTATTATAAAAAAAAAAAATCCTGGAGAGAAGCAGTAGGGCGTCGAGATGTGATCTTCACGTTAAGATCACGGAAGACAGTTAAAAGACCCGCGAGACGAAAAAAAATGGCCACGGAGCGTCTCGCGAGGACCTTAAACATGAGACATTGTGCCAAGAGATTGACCCAGGACCGTTTCGCAATGACGTTGAACATGAGATTCTTGCAAGACACGCCCTACTTACAATCAATATCAAATAAGACAACGGGACAGCAAAACATTCAGTCTTGTGAAGGATTTGAGCACACACAGATCCAGCGTCTCAGCACATATAAAGTGTATAAAGACAATACGTTATAAATGAAACGTCGACAAATAAGTGAAGAAGAAAGCAGCACAGAGAAAAGAGACTCAAAAGCATTGGAGAGAAAAAAGAGCAAAAAAGAAAAAATAATAAGAAAGTAATAATCAGCCCGTAACAAGTGGAATTGAAACAAAGCACGTCCAATCGGGTTCAGAATTAAAAGACAGAGTAAAAGATAAAGTTGAACTTCATAAACACGTTCACAAACATTGACGCTATACACATGCAGATCAAATTATGAAAGCAGTGGAATTCGAAAGGCTCAATAAAAAAAAACGTATGCGCGATACAAATGTGGAGAAAGTTAAAGAATATGAAAGTTGGAAAATTAGAAAGTATAAAAAAAAGAAAGTAAAGATTGCAGTAGTGCAAACAAATGGAAATTATTACTAGAAAAAGGGAAAATAATCACCACAGACCAGGTGTCATTGAAAAAAATGCAGGACAAAGCGAGGTCAGAAATAAAAGACAGAACACAAAGTGAAACGTCATAAAGAGGTTACAAAACAAAAGGGGCCAAATACATGTAGAGCAGGTTAGAGATAATGAAAACTGGAATTCAAAAGACTCAAAAAAAGCGTAGGTGTGAAACACATGCAGAGCAAGATACAGAATATGAAAGCAGAAAAAACCGACAATGTCAAAATAAGAAAGTAAAAATCGCATTAGCGCAAAAAAAGAGAAATTATTACTTGGAGAAATATTGAAAAAGTGTATAGAGATCTAATATGTGGACACAGGTGATATGTCAGAAGTATGTAAATATTGTAAGGCTTTGAAGTTTAAGTCTGAGAATTTCAAAAACATGTTTTACGTCACATGCATTTATTGGTTACTTTGCAAAAAAAATTATTAACTGCTGATGATGTAGATCGCTTTGTCTGTGCTGAAATTCCAAACAGAGAAACCTATCCTGAATTATGGTACAAAGTTATTAAACACGTCTCACTGACCTCATTTAAAAGATTCAGCATATTGGGACTCGAAAGATTCCAAATATTGTTTTTACAGATGTTCTGAAATAAAAGTGAAACTAATGAAATAGCAACAATTCAAAGAAAAAAAAATCTTGTGTGTGTCTGGAAAACCAAACACAGGGGATGGAGAGCGAAGCGAGCAGGGGGCAAAACACCCTAGTGTTTAAAAATAGTACAGATTTTAAGGCTGGAAAAAGAAAAAGTCAATTTGAGAATGTTAAATATTGCCATAAAGTTGTTTTAAAAAATGTGCTTTAAAAAAATGAAATTATTTAGAACTGTGTTTTTTCAAACTTTTTTTTCTCACTACCCAATTTTGCTTTTTTTGTGTTTTCTGTCCCTTCAGTCATTCAGGGGATCCATCTTCCTTGTGGGACTGCCACCCTTCGTCATCATTTCCACCTTGAAGAATTAATGCCATTCATTGTCCGGTTTCCTCCTTGGGAAATCGCTACTAATTGTCAGGAGGGGCGGGGCCTGATGGGGCAGGGTAAGGTTTCCCTTGCAAGTGGCAACCTATCGCAAGGCTTTCCACAAACCATTTGCCACCCTTTCTCATTCAGTACTACAGTAATCCCTCACTATATCGCGCTTCACCTTTCGCGGCTTCACTCCATCGCGGATTTTATATGTAAGCATATTTAAATATATATCGCAGATTTTTTGCTGGTTCGCGGATTTCTGCGGACAATGGGTCTTTTAATTTCTGGTACATGCTTCCTCAGTTGGTTTGCCCAGTTGATTTCATACAAGGGACGCTATTGGCAGATGGCTGAGAAGCTACCCAACTTACTTTCTCCCTCTCTCTCTTGCGCTGACTTTCTCTGATCCTGACGTAGGGGGATTGAGCAGGGGGGCTGTTCGCAAACCTAGACGATACGGACGCTCGTCTAAAAATGCTGAAAGATTATCTTCACGTTGCTACCTTCTATGCAGCTGCTTCCTGAAGCGACATGCTGCACGGTGCTTTGCATACTTAAAAGCACGAAGGGCACGTATTGATTTGTGCTTCTTTGCTTTTCTCTCTACCTCTCTCCCTGCTGAGAGAGCTGCCGCCTTCAACAGCTTTGTGCCGCGGTGCTTCGCATACTTAAAAGCCAAACAGCCCTATTGATTTGTTTGCTTTTCTCTATCTCTCTGACATCTGCTCCTGACGCACACTCCTTTGAAGAGGAAGATATGTTTGCATTCTTTTAATTGTGAGACGGAACTGTCATCTCTGTCTTGTCATGGAGCACAGTTTAAACTTTTGAAAAAGAGACAAATGTTTGTTTGCAGTGTTTGAATAACGTTCCTGTCTCTCTACAACCTCCTGTGTTTCTGCGCAAATCTGTGACCCAAACATGACAATATAAAAATAACCATATAAACATATGGTTTCTACTTCGCGGATTTTCTTATTTCGCGGGTGGCTCTGGAACGCAACCACCGCGATGGAGGAGGGATTACTGTATTGTAATTCATGACTCAGCGTGACCCAAGTTCAGACACCCCATGACCCATAACAGGTTGCAGCCCAAAGTTTAAAAAACACTGATTTAGAAGTGTGCTTACTCACTGGAAGTCATTTATCCACAGAATTGGAGTAAATCTTATTTAAACATTTCATACTACTTAAATTTATTGATCAACACTGTATTCACTTTTGTTTAGAAACAATTCATAAAGCAGGTCAAATTTAGCTATATGTCCAAAGGTTTCATTTTAATTGTTTACTTTTAGAAAAGTGCAGTAGTGTAACAGCATAAATCTGGTGGCATGCTCTTTTACGCTTTTAGGTTGTTCATGGTAATCTGATGAAACTGAAAAAAAACTTGTATATTCCAAATAAATGAATGAGATATGAATGATTATTCTAGAAGATTTGTAATTGTATGTTTTGTACAGAGATTTCCAGAGATTTAGATTTATAAAAATATAATATGCACACATGCAGAAGTGATGGTTTTCAAGGAACAGTTCATCAAGCATTCCGCATTTTGTAGCTTTTTTCTACCTGTCAATAAATGTCTATGGTTTTTTGATTTTTAATACATTTGCAAGCCATGTGTTCACTTTGTTATCTTGGGTTATGGAGTGTAGATTGATTAGAAAAATGGAAAATTATCTTTTAAAATTAAATCTGCAACACAATAACGTGTGTAGAAAGTGAAGGGGTCTAAATACTTTCTGAATCCACTGTATATAATGGCCGTTCAGTGGTCTGAGGGAGCGCACATGTAACTGAATGGAATAACATTTGTGTGTAGCACCTTCCAAACCTTCCAATGTAAGTCATAGAGAGATATGCCTGGTAGTAGTGGTGTTCTCGATGTACTGTATAGGAGCAATTGTATCGTTATCAAAGTTACTTAACTTCATTCCAGTTAAATAATTCAATTCAAATGTTAGGTAGAACAGAGACTACTTGAGGTAGGAAGCAAACATATGCATAAAAAGCAAAGTAACAATAGCAAAAATGAACTCTCCTGTACTGAAAATGAAAAAAATAATTTGCAGTGATTACAAAAGGAAATCCATACAGATAGCAGATCAAAAAATACACAATCAACTTTTGTTTCCTTTGTGCTTTTGCACTTTCTCTTTTTTACTCTGCATACAAAAGAAACCACAGAAAGTGATGACAGTTAATTAACCGTAAGCAGTGTGGGAATTAAAAGGCTTACGATGATGAAGTGAGATTATTTTAACATGAACAAGGTAAAAATTAATTCATAATTGAAATCCCATTTTTTCTGTAACAAAACACATTGCTGCTGTGTAAAAAGAATTAAAAGCCACTATGCAAATTCAGTATGATTAAAACTTTATTGGCATAACAATATACATAGTGATTCCTGCACTCCTGATACTCCTGAGTATGTGGAGGAACAAAAAATTTAAAAAGGATTTTATGTCTAACCTTGACATGGTATGTTTTACTCACAACTAATTTTTCATCAGTATTTTTTACAAAATTAAATATGACCCTAATATAACCAATGTTCTTAATCAAGTTCAGACTTTTAGTGGGGCAGACCCATAACAGAAACACCGGAAGCAAGACAGGGACCAACCCTGGGCAGGTCACCAGTCCATCAGAATACCCACTCATGTACTCTGTAATTGTGACAAACAATTAAAATGACTGGACACAATTTGGAGTGTAATTGTTCATAGGAATGCAAAGACATTATTTATATACAAATCTCTAAATGATTTAATCCCATTCCTTTTCCAAACATTAAAAACTGTGTAAGTATGAGAGGGTGGAAAAAGGTGGTTATCATGTAGAGGTGCCACAGATAAAATATTCTCCAACTTGAAATGCTTCTTACATTGGTTCCATATTCTGAGTGAATGAAGAGCAATTGGGTTGTTAGTATATTGACGATAACTTGTATTCACTGGAGAACAAAACAAGGAATATAAAGAGGTACTGCAGGATTTCATTTTTATTGCAAACCAATTTTTCCACTATCTCCAAACTAGAAACTTTGCTAAATGAAATCTGTCCACTTCTCCTTGCCTCCCAGCTATTTTTATTCCAGAAGAGATATCGATCAGTCTTGGGGACTCATTTCTATAATATAAGATCCCAAAGTACAGTGGGAAAAGGATCTCTCACTCAACATTTCAGAAATGGAGTGGAAGGCAGCAACACACAGAATTCACTTGAGCTTCATATACACAAAGCATTCAATTATTCAACTCAAAATCTTTTATTGAGCACATCTACCTCACTTAAAATTGTCCAAAATGTTTCCAGGGCGAGATCAACCTGCGAATGTTGCAATCGAGCTCTAGCCTCACTAGGCCACATGTTTTGGGCCTGCACCAAATTAACATCATTCCGGACCAAACTTTAAATGCCACTCAGACAGCCTTGGTGTCACAATCCCTCCTAATCCGCTAACAGCTGTGTTTGGTGTACTCTCAGATGGGCTTAAAGTCGAGAAGTAATTGCCTTTGCTTCACTATTGACATGCAGACTTATCTTGTTCAATTGGAAGAATCCTAACCCACCTCTGTTAAGTCACTGGGTAACTGATCTTATTTACTATTTTAAACTGGAAAAAATCAAATTCTCACTTAGAGCATCTGTACAAAACTTTTTAAAAACCTTTTAGGATCTAATCAATAATATTTTAGATTAAGCACTTATATTGGGGAAAAAGACCCCTTCCCACATACTAATCTCAAAAGTCTTACTCTGGCTGTTGGCCTTCCTCTCTTTCTCATGGGAGGGGGTGATGTAAATTTAGTTTTCTTAAGTTTTGACTTGATTGTATGGAATGTTATACTGTATGTTTTTAATAAATTCAATAAAAGGTTAAAGATGACTGGACACAGGATTCTAGCTCAATAAAAAAATTAAATTGAGACAGGTACACTTTACAGTGCTATAAAAATAATTAATAGTGTAAAGAAGAAGACAGAACTACAATGCCCTTCATAATGTACAGGACAAAGACGCATTTTCTCTTAATTTACACCTCCACTCTGTGATTTAAAATTGCAAATCAAACCATTCAGATGTAATTAAAATGTGCCTTGCAGACTTTAATTTAAGAGTATTTGCATACATTTCAGTCACACCATGTAGAAATTACCATGCTTCTTCTACATGGTCCCCCCATTTCAGGGCACTGTAATGTTTGGGACAGAGCAATGTCAGGTCTATTAAAGCTGTCGTATTTAGGACTTTGTTGAATATAATAATAATTCATTACATTTGACTATCCCAGCATGCAATGACTGCTTGAAGTCTACCATTTATAAACATCACCAGGTGCTGAGGATCTTCTTTGGTGATGCTATGCAGCCATCTTCAGCTCCTGCATTGTTTGAGGGCTCTTCCCTTTAATATTTATCTTCAGGATATGGAAGGCTTGCTGTATTGAATTTACATCAGGTGTCTGGCTTGGCCATTCAAGAATTTTCCATTTTTATGTGTTGTCTCATCATTGCATTTTGGATCATTATCTTCTTGTAGGATGAAACACCATCCAATGGGTGTGGAGGCATTTACTGGAACATGAGCAGGTTAAGATGTTTCTATACACCTCAGAATTCATTGTATGACTGCTGTCGGCAGTTCCATCATCAGTGAAGATAACTGTGCCATTACCTGTGGCAGCCATACATGGCCAAACTATAACGCCCCCAGCACCATGTTTAACAGATGAGGTGGTCTGCTTTGGATCTTGGGCACTTCCTTTTCATTTCCACACTTTGCGTTTGCATTCATCCTGGTGCAGATTCATCTTTGTCTCATCTTTTTCCAGAATTCTTCAGGCTCTTTTAAGTACTTTTTCGCAAACTGTAATCTGGCCATACTGTTTTTGTGGCTCACTAGTGGTTTACATCTTGTAGTGTGGCCTTTGTATTTCTGTTCTAGAAGTCTTCTGTGGAAAGTCATCTCTGACACAAACACAACTGCCTCCTTAAAACTGTTTCTGATCTGCTGGACAGGAGTTTGGGGCTTTTTCTTTACTATAGCGACGATTCTTCTGTCATCAGCAGAGGAGATCTACCTTGGCCTACTAGTCCCTTTGTGATTACTGAGCTCACCAGTGCATTCTTTCTTCTTAATGATATTCCATACAGTTGATTTAGGTGATCCTAAGGTTTTACTGATGTTTCTAATGGTTTATGAGGTTTTCCTGCCTCATAATGGCTTCTTTGACTTTCATTAACACCGCTCTTGTCCTCATGTTGAACAATGACAACAACAGACTCCAAAGGGTAGAAGCAGGCTGAGGTATCTTATGAAGCAATGAAACAGACCTGTGGATTCACAAACACCTTTTATTCAATTATCCCAAACATTATGGTGTCCTGGGGGGACCCGTGTATAAAGAGTGTTGTCATTTCTACATGGTGGGACTGAATGTATGCAAATACCCTAGTACTAAAGTCTACAATGTTCACACTAATCACATTTGAATTATTTGGTTTGTAATTTTAAACTGTGGAGCCGAGGGGTAAATCAAGTAAAAATCGGTCTTTGTCCCAAATGTCATGGGTGCACTGGAACTAGATATAGAAACCTGACCAGCTGGCGTGGTAGTTAGATACTTGACTGTTTTTTTTTTCTCTAGTAGGACAGAAGATGAAGTAAGTTTACTACCCTCAGGATTACCAAGTTGAGAATGCCATTACTGCCTTTTGATTGTTAGATATTTTTTTAAGTTCCAGTTACTACATAAAAAATAATTATGTTAATATACTGTACAAGTATTACTACTCCACATTAAACTACTGTAGCAAATTAACTGTGCCACTGCATGACTTCATATAGAGTTTCTTCCCAGGAGTTGAACACTTGGTAAGCATGAGATACAAACAGGGACAAATGCTTGCCACCCACTCTTGAGAGAAGACGCCAAGTGAGAGGCAGAGACCTGGGTGTAAAACCAAAAAAAAAAAAAAATAGGCAGCATGGTAGCCCATAGAGTAGTAATATGAAAATTGGCCTGCAACATATAAACAGACTGAGGAGAAGTTCAAGTTTGACAAAGTTCTGCTCATGTCTTTCTTAAGTCACCTTTCAAAGGTGTAACAGTGGGAGTAGTACTGGCACTTAAATTAAGAAGGTGCTTTCCATTTAAATCCATTTAAACAGCCCTGTTCAGTCCTACTGTTTTACTATTTCAGTCTGTGTGCCAACTGTTCATTATTTACATTATTGTTCACTACATTATTTTTCATTTGAGTACATGTACAAAAAATTGATCTAACATATGTTTCATTTTAGATAATGTTGTACCTTTAATTTAGAAAATTGTGTACATGTTTTAAAAATAACACCTTCCTATATATTTTTTCAGCTAAAACATAGTACTGGGGTGGCACATTGGTGTAGTGGTAGCGCTGCTGCCTTGCATTAGGAGACCCGGGTTCACTTCCCGGGTCCTCCCTGTGTGGAGTTTGCATGTTCTCCCCGTGTCTGCATGGTTTTCCTCCCACAGTCCAAAGACATGCAGGTTAGGTGCATTGGCGATTCTAGATTGTCCCTAGTGTGTGCTTGGTGTGTGGGTGTGGGTGTGTGCGTGCCATGTGGTGGGCTGGCGCCCTGCCTGGGGTTTGTTTCCTGCCTTGTGCCCTGTGTTGGCTGAGACTGGCTCCAGCAGACCCCCGTGACCCTGTAGTTAGGATATAGTGGGTTGGATAATGGATGGATGGATAAAACATTGTACTCTTGAAGATGGTCACCCTTTCACCTTCAGTAACGGTCAGGAATTTTGGCACGGCTATGGATTCCTCACTTTCATTCACTGAATATATTTCTTCAATGACCCAATCATGTTGTTTCTTTCTTTAGCATACGCCGCATAATTATTTATTGATGTGTGAACACTTCCTGAAAGACACAGTTACCCAAATGGGGTGGGTTTGAGGATATGACTGTGAATGAATGAAAAGATGGAACTCTGAAGAGAGCAACATACAATTGTCCGTGACTGAAAACTGGCTCTGTCTTGCGTCTTGCCTGCCATGGTCGGCCGCCTTAGTGAATTATATATATAGATAGAAGATTATACCATAGAATGCACAGCGTAATAGTAAACTAAATGTAAAAACATTGAATAACACTGAGAAAACCTTGAACAACAGAGACAACTTAACACTGCAAGAGTTCGCACTATAGCGCTACGAACCGCTCGGTAAAAACACTTTTTTTTAATGAGTTTTAAGCACAGGGAAAAAAATGAACATTTGAAAAATCCGTAATTTAATAAACCACCAAGAAAAGTAACATTGCAACAATGCACGCTATGAACCAATCGTTGTAAACAGAAGTGAAAACAAAATCAAGCCCGGTGCATTCTTTAACTGCCTTCTCTGCTGTATGCGTCCAGCCCCCTCTCTCTCGTGTGCGCCTGTGTGTGTGTGTCTCTCTCGTGTGTATGTGTGTGTCTCTCTCGCATGCCTGTGTGTGTGTGTGTGTGTGTCTCTCTCGCGTGCCTGTGTGTGTGTGTGTCTCTCTCGCGCGCCTGCGTGTGTGTGTGTGTGTCTCTCTCGCATGCCTGTGTGTGTGTGTGTTTGTGTCTCTCTCGCACACCTGTGTGCGTGTGTGTGTGTGTGTGTCTCTCTCATGTGTGTGTGTCTGTCTCGTGTGTGTGTGTGTGTGTGCGTGTGTGTGTATGTGTGTGTCTCTCTCGCGCATCTGTGTGTGTGTGTCGCTCTCTCTCTCTGGCTCGCTGCACAGGGAGAGACTGAACACTTGCGGAAATCATTGGCGCACACGGCTGCATAGTGAATTGTTGGTGGGCGGGGCTCTGTCTTGCATCTTGCCTGCCCATGGTCGGCTGCTTTAGTGAATTATGTTGGTGGGCGGGGCTCGATGAGTTGGCGGGCGGAGCTCTGTCTTGCGTCTTGCCTGCCCATGGTCGGCTGTTTTAGTGAATTATATATGTAGATATTCAAAGAAGGCAACCCGTTCCTATTAATTATGCCACACTGGCACTGGTTCTGTGTCAGCTGGACTATTGCAAATCATCTCCTCCAAAATGTATCTGCTCGACTGGTATTCTCTACACCTTTTTTCCCTCCTCTGCTTCGGTCTCTCCACTGGCTTCCTGGTTCTGCAAGGATCCGGTTTATTACTGTTGTCTTGACTTTTGTTTTTCTGAGTGGTTTGGCTCCTCAATATCTTCAGCTGCTGGTCTGTCCAGATGTCATTTCAAGGAGTCTCTGCTCTGCCTCTGCTTGTGTGCTGACTGCCCATTCTCTTGCCATACGGTATATGCCAAGACTGGAAAATGCTTTGCTGATGTAGCACCACAGCTGTGGAATGATCTCATTTTGCACCCAATTTATTCATGTTTACCGTCTTTTGAAAGCACACCTTTTCATTAAATATTTTCGACCTGCTTTGTGTTTCTTCTACAGGATTGCTGCTGTTGTACTGACAAAGAGTGTATGATGCTGTGTTGTGTCCTAGTCTAGTTGTAGAGACAATAATATATGTAGTAGTAGTAGCGGTACAACTCACTCTTGCACATTTTTTTTCCCTTGTCTGTGGTTGCTTTTGATGTTTGCACCTTCTAAGCACTCTTGGATGTATCACAACTTGCTTTGTTAAGTCACCTTGGCTAAAGACACCTGCTTAATAAATTATTATAAATAATAATAATAATACTCTGCCTCTAAGCACCACATCTGCAGAGACTTTTTTCTTTTATGTCTGAATGAAATGCCCCTCACTTTTAAAACACCATCCTCTATAGTTCTTACTTTTTAAAGCACATTGTGATTTTGAAGCAGACAATATTTTTTTTATTATTTTCATTTTGCTCTTCAAGGCCACTGTTCCTCTTGAAGGATATCCTAGAATTTGGATGCAGAGAGGAATTCTGTGGATTGATGATATGAAGAGAACCCGAGGACCTTGAATTGACTGGAATTCCTAAAGAGTGGCTGTAGATGAGGCGAGCACACCATATGTGCTACAGTAGGAGTATCACACCGCATTTTACTTATAGTAAATTGTAAAGGATTTACTACTCTGTGATGAAATGATCACATCTTTCTAATGTCCTGTGGTAATTAATCACAATTTAGCGTGAAACTGATTAAAATGCACTAATTTTAGGTTAGGACATTTAACCAATGCTAATTACCCTAATGCACTATTCTAACTGTATCATTATTTCCTTGTTTCATTTTTACTAATACTTAGTATTTAAATCTAATGAGGTGCAGTATTATGAGGTTTGTTACAATGCAAGTTAAAAGCCTTCAAATTTTGCAGTTCTGGTTATAGTATTTTTTGTTGATTTTGAAAAAATATTTTCATTATGGAAAACTGACTGGGTTTAAAAATGTCATAACCACAGAAAACAGTGCTAAGTGTTTCGATGCAGATGACGGAGACGTACTTTCAGGTTGTACATGTTCCCCGAGTGCGGATGATAGACATCAGCCTCTGAATCGGGTAAATTTACTGCAGACAGCATGGCCCATTTTCAGATAAAGAGATTCATGTTGCAAATTATATACATCCATTCATCTGTAGGGTAGCTCTGGGAGAAAATTATTTTTCTTCTTCCTTCCAAAAAAAAAATAACTCTTTTTCTGGTCATACTTGCTTGATGTGCCAGAATTAAAACACCCAGGCTCTTCCCTGCTGCTCACAGCACTCCTCAAAGAATCAGTTATTGCTGGAGATCTTTCCACCAAAAAATATGAAATTGCCTTTCCGTCCACATCGACTGCAACAATACTTAACCCATCAAAGACTGAAACATGTTTTTCTTATATATTTATATATTTATTTTATAAACTGTGTGACAAATAGAGGCACTGTCGACCCCTTGAACTCTCAGACCAGACGTCAGACACCAGATAAAAGTCCAAATAATGGTTTATTATAATAATACAGTGCACAAAGCACCCTCCTCTCCACAATACTTATACAAATAACCAATAATCAAATAATTCTCCACTCTCCCAGACGCTTAGCCACCCTGCCTCCCAACTCATCTCATCTGTCTGGGATCTCCCACAGTCCTTTATAGTCCTCAACCCGGAAGTGCTTCTGAGCCCTCAGTCCATGTGATTATCCAGCACTTCCAGGTCAGGTAAAAACTTCTCTTTTTCTTCAGCCCGGAAGTATATCATTCCTTCCGTTCCTGTTACTTGGAAATACTTCCGGGCTATACGGAAAATATAAATCCTTGGGCCTCCCTGCAGCGACTCCTGGCGGCCCCCATGGTATCCAGCAGGGTTGTGCATTATAACTCCACTGTCCATGATTCCCTGCTGGCATTCGGGGCACCTCCATGTTGCAAGGAGGGCTCCATCTGGTGGCCTGGGGGTATTGGCCGGGATGAATGGCCGGCCATATCTCACAACTGGTATGTAAAAATGATTTTAGATAAAAAAAAGTAATCAAGGTTTACATTAAAAGATTAAATTAAAAGCCAAATCTAGATGATTTGTAATGTGAATCTGTAAAAAAAGACTAGTGAAAAACTTTATTTTATATACACTAATTGCCAAATCTGAATAATTTATTAAACAGTAAATGCTCAGAACAATATTTGTGTAAGCTTTTGTATGTGCTACTGGTGCACATACAATATTTCTATAATTTAATGCCTCAGCTAATCTCATGTGATCTTCTCAAGCCGCTTTTCCTGGTGAGACTTATGGTGGCAGTTGGCCAACCAGGCCCGCCTAGAATTCCTGACCCCCTGCTACAGACCCCACCTCTTCCTTGGGAAATCCCAGGCATTCCCAGGCAGCTGAGAAATTAAGTATAATCTCTCCAGCATGTCGTAGATCTGCTGCAGTGTCTCCTCCCAGTGGGATGTGCCTGGAGCAGCTCTAGGGATTTAAATTGGTCCAGAATAAGATGGTGTAGGTATCTGCCTGAATGTGATGAGCTCACATTCCACTTAGGACTGGTTCCTGCCTTGTGCTTGGATCTACAAGGATAGGTTCTGCCCACTGCCCTGTAATTAAGTAAAACTGCTTCCAAAATTCATAGACAAATAATCAATAAAACTTAGAAATGCAACACATGACCTTGATAGATATAAAATAAAAAGGGTAGTCAATGCCAGTGGTTAAAATGCAGCAGTCATACTTTGCAGCCTTGGCTCTGCAAAAGGATATTCAACTGTCACCTTAGAATGTGAATCAGCATAACTGGACTAAATAATTTAATTAGTTAATTGAGGTTGTCCCAGTAATATTTATTTGTTGAGTTGCTGAAGTTCAGGGTCAGTTGAGTAAAATGTTGGAATAAAAGCTTCTGGTCTGCAGGTTCAGATTTTAATAAACAAATAAGGAGCCAACATGAAGCATTGCACTATGACAGTTTGGCGTGTAAGTACAAAGTCCCTTATTTTAGTAAATTCTTTACTTTTTATTGAGTATTTTGGAAGCCATGTATTGATTAGCTGCATCTCAAAGTTGAAGTATTAATATACATTGTAAAAGAGGGCCCGTCAGGTGCTGTAATTACAACGACACTACTCTAAAGTTCAGTGCAGGAATAAAAGCTGTAAGATACACTGGTATTGTTAATGTTGCTGTCACAAAAGGTCCCTCTAAATAGGAGACACTATGCTCTTATATTTTGCATGGAACCCCAGAGAAAGTGACTCTTGGAACACCACTGAATGTCCAGAACGTGATGGGAAGCATTGCCTACATAAATATAGTCGTAATCTGTTTGTTTGGTCACCAATTATGCAAAAAATGGCTGAACCAATTTTTACAAAATCTTTCCATTTTGTTGTTCAAACTTAACATGTAGGGGGAGCAACCCAGAAAACAAGCGCTGACACAGAGTGAACTGGGCCTGCTAGGAAGAAGCCTTTATCATCATACACAAAGTTTTCTACTCATCTAAGACCACAGGTACAATATTTTCTATTCAACTAATTTAGATAACAATTCCACTGTCTCTATGGTTAACAGCTTTTGTCAAAGAGTACATCTTTTTGTCTCATTGAGTTTTGTGTTTAGCCAGGTTGTACTTCCAAAAGACAGTTTTTCCCAATTTTTTTCATCATCTAGACCAGTGTTTCCCAAACTTGGTCCTGGTGAACCCCTGTGGCTGCAGGTTTTTGTTCCAACCAGCTTCTGTTTTTAATTGAACTCCTGGGCTTATTAAGTGAACTGATATTTCCCAAGTTCTGTGTTTAGGGAACAATATAGAAATTAGAAGTTTGATAAAAAAAAAAAATTATTAAAATGTACCAAGCAGTTATTATATAGGAATAATGTATTTTTTTTTCTTTTTAACAGTATTTTCATCTTGAATTTCATTCTACTTTTCTAGGTCTTCTAATTGTTTAATCGATCCATTATTTACTGATTAGTGGGTAGTTGCAGCCTTTGATTATTCAGTGTTGTTTGCCTGGGTGTCTGATCTTCTTGTTTTAAAATGTCATTATTAAGATACAACGAAGAGGGAAAAACTGCACAGAGAAAGGGCAAAGTATAATGAAATCAACAAAAGAGAGTTAAGCATTTAAATCTGCAGCAAAAGCAGAAATATTTCTAAATGTCTTACAAATGTAAAAATAATGCTGCTGTGCTTTTCTGAATGTCGAATAAAAGAAAAAAAAACAGCTACGTAATTAAATGAGATCAGTGCTATCAGGTGTTGTCACTGATTAGGAATCTGGTTGGAACAAAAGCCTGCAGCCACAGGGGTTCACCAGGACCGAGTTTGGGAAACACTGATCTAGACCCTTTTTTGAGAAATGTACAGTACTAGCCATTCCCGGCTGCTCCACCCAAGTAGTAGTGAAACAGGACAAACTATAAAAATCATTAAACAAAAAGATATCTCTAGTTAAGTGGAGGCAAGGTACACTCCAAAATGAAGAGGTAGGCCGACTTCCCACTCCTGACGTCACGCTTCCCCCTACCCTCGGCCCATAGCCTCTGTCTTGGATTAGCAAGAATATATCGGTCCTGCAAGCAAACTATGATTCTTAATGCAATGAGAGAAGTCGCAAAATCAATTGGAATGTTCAAGCAAATTTTAGAAAAAAACCCGATCTAAATCCGTTAAGTAGTTCTCTCGTTCACTAGTTAAGCGGATGTAAGGTACGATCCGAGGCTGGCATGTGAGTGAGGAGGGCCCCACCCGTCTCTCCTCGGCCCGCTGCGTCTCTCTCGGATTTGTGCAAATAAATCGGTACCTCAAGCGAACTATCATACTTACTGCAAGGTCGCAAAATCAACAGGAATGTTCAAGCAAATTATAGAAAAAAACCCAATCTAAATCCGTTAAGTCGTTCTCTCGTGAAAAGTAGACAGACATGTATACAGACAGACGTTGGATTTTATATATATAGAGATGGGTCCAAAACTGGTGAATGGTGAGCCAAACCATTAAGAATCAATGTTTCTTTCATCCAACCCTCCAAAAATGTTTAAAACTCTAAAATACATTCTTTGTGAGTTTCAGGGTAGTGAAATCACATGGAAAATGAAGTTTGGTGAAACTGGATATGAAAGGAAACTTGGCTGTTTCGCTCACCACTACCTATTAGTTCATGATATTAATTAAGTGAAATTTGGGCTGCCAGTCAAGGAGAGTGGTGGCCTGCTCAGTGTTGGTAAAATGTCCAAATGGGAATTTCATCGCACTGTGTACATGTGACAAAAACTGTGAAATAAGCTGATGAGACTATATGTTTTTTTTAAAGCAAAACCTTACATTTTGAAAACGCCAATGCTATTGTAAACCTGCATATTACTAAGTGCAACAGAGATACACCATGATAAAACAATGAAACACAATTTTTTAGCAAAAGACGAGTTGCTAGTCAGAATATGATAGAAAGAGAATGACTGAGGACTGCATTAGTAACATTTACTGTTTCTTGATTGTTGAAATTTATTCAGGTACATTTTATGCTGAGGCAGTTGTAACTTTAGGCTTTGATGCCATCACACCTTCATAATTTGTAACAATCAGTTTAAATCAATCTTTGAATCATCTTCATAGCATTAGCAAATACTGCTCGTGGTGCTATCTTCTGTAGTAATAAGGAGACCTACAGCCATGTCTGTAAACCTGAATCCCTCAACACCCAACTAGTGCAGATGCTTTCTGCTGTCCATTGATTCAGGTGTTCAACAATCCACCCACTTTATTAATATGGGATTAAACATCTATTTGTGAAACCAGGAAATACAAAGTATTGTTTGCTGTAATTATGGAATTCAATCATACACAAAAAGAATTCATTTTCAACACATGAGATCAGACAAATTGGTAGTCATCAGAAAGCTCCTGTAGAGAGCATACGGGACACTTGCATTTCAGCCAGCAATGACAAAATAATCAACATTTAAAAATCCTGTGAAAATTTGTGTTAGGGTTCAGCCAGGGTTATAGTGCTGGCTTACTTTATGTTTGGTGTATCTGATGTTTTTGTTATTGTTTACTGTGTTTCCATGTTCCATTGGTTCTATTTCTTGTTCTCATTTAGGCAAAATAATATTCTTTATTATGTTTTCTTTTTTTATTTATTTTATGACTATTGAATTTCTATGTGTTATTTAGTATGCTACTGCTTCCTTTGTACTTTGTGGGTGAAACCTCATGGGGCGGGGCCACCCTGATGTCACCACTGATAGACAGGTCTGAGAGTGGATCTTTCAGTGGTCCATTGAAGTTCTTTAGAGTGTATTTACAGTAAGTATTGGATTATCTGGTGCATTTGGGATTTTTCCTTCAGTTCTTGGTTTTTGCCATTTTTGTTCTTTTTCAGATTTACTAAATAGACATTCTTATTTATAAAGATTCTGCTCTGAGACTTATTCTTTCTAGCCAAAGGTTTTAGGGTTCATTTCCCTAGAATGTCATTTTTGTGTTTTTCAATAGATTTTTGGATCAAAAAGAGATATTCTGTGTCTAGCAGGTTGAATCTTCTCAGTGGAGTCAGAAGGTAAGACTGTTTGGGGTGAGGCCAATTCTAGGTAGACTAAATAAGGCCTGGCCTGGTATGTGGAGGCTTTACACTTTTTGCTATAGAAGAGCATTACATTCATAACAGTTCTTCCTTTCACTTATTATATAAATATACACAGGCAGTTCCAGGTATTTCCACTAGTTATCTCCAATATGAATGTCAGGCCTCAGCCAGACAGCCTGGCCATTTAATAAGACAGCTGGGGTTTAGGATTGCAGGGACACTGGGGTCTATTGGGGATATTTTGACAGGATGCCTCCTTAAGTTCCCTAGCCCTGCTCTGACCCTTGAAGTGGTAGCCAGCTATCCCCCAGAAGTAGTTTCATATAGTGACTAACTTTACACCAATTTTAATTTTGAGAGGAGAGTTGGGAATGACTAGCATCAACATTTTTTATTGCCCTCCTAACTTTAAATTTGTATTCTCCCATTTAGGTAAGCTGAATAATTGTTAGTCCTTAGCTTGTATCTTACAAACTGTAATTTTGAAATAAGCTGAGTTTCTCTACTCATAATGATTTCCTCAATTTTTTTTGTACTCTCAGTAATAAACTCCTTAGTTTTTAAATACAGCAACTCTAATAAAATTTGCTTCAGCAAATGTAAAATTTTGCATACACTGTATTTACATTAAGGTAATTTGTGCCCATTTGTACATCTTGTTCAGATCAATCTGTATTGATTTAGCTTCCATTGTGTAATGCCCTATTCTACCTAATTAATTACTTTATTTACTTTATTACAGCAAGTATATACAGTAATTAGTGAAGGGCCGAATAAGTGTACATCAGCAAAGGGAAAAAATGGTTATTGCCATGCGGAAAAGACGCAACTGATGATGGCTATACAAATAAAAGCTGTGTGTCTTAGCATGAAAATAACCTTTCACTTTTTTCTGTCCTATACTGTAATTAGACAACTAGGGCTATTCTTAGTCCTGCTGGATACTATCAGTGTGGGTGTTGCAGAAGAGAGGTACAACTTTGGGCACAGGGATCAGGATAATGTGAATTTCCCATCGGGATTAATAAAGTATCTATCTATCTATCTATCTATCTATCTATCTATCTATCTATCTATCTATCTATCTATCTATCTATCTATCTAATATATGTGCCTTGCCACAAAGTGTATTTTGTAGATGTTGGAGTAGTTCTGCATTCAGCTAGTGAGTGAACAGATCTTTTAAAAACAGACTATAGTGGACCAAACGGTGTATGGACATTACTTTTATAATATGAATACACTGCGGACAAGGCATAGCTGTATAAGGGCCAACAAATAATTTGCATCATAACCCCCCAACACTACCACCACAGATCTGAAACAAAAACTCTGATTGTGTTTTAGTCCTGGTGTGCTAGTAAGCAATACACATGAAAAACACCTAGAAACAATTTAAAGAAAGATGCAAATCTCCATTACTTTGAGATGCACAGACAGGATGTTTGAAATCAATCTTCTTTTTTCCGGTGATCCCTTCATCTTGCACATTGGCAATTTCTGTAGGAACAGTGGGCAAATGTTGAGGAAGTTCAGAAATATAAGCATTTCTATGTTTCATCTTTGTCAAACCAAGCTTTCTTTAAGAGTTGCTTTGCTAAACTGCCATTTACCTGCAAAACCTGAGCCACATTGCAGCTATTATAACTTACACTATCATCACTTGCTGCTTGGCTTTGTTCTTCTATTTTTGCTGCCCATTCCATTATTGCCTTTGTCATCCTCACTTTTAAAATGACATACTTCTATAAAAGGATTTCATTTGTGCCACATAAAAAGCATAGAGTAACAGCATGGTGAAACATAAAGATGTTTCAATAAGGCTTTTTAGATTCCTGTGATGACCACCTCTTTTTGAACAGCCACACTTAGCGTCAGCATTTTGCATTTGTACAGTGTCTTGTCACAGCTGTGGCTATGATTCATTAAAGGACTAAATTCCCTTAAGTTTATATACACCGTCCTTTAATTTTAAAATGGACTTCCAAACTGGAAATGCAGAAAACACTTTTGTATTGTCTTCTCGGGATTATACTTATAAATATTGTGCACAAATGCTCAAAGCAGATGGGTTGGTTAGAGATCCTGCCTCATAGTTTCAAAGGCCTGGGTTTGATCCCCAGTGTAGTCCCATTGTGGCATCACGGCAAACAAGCAGAAGGGCGAACAAGTGAATTGGCTTCATTGCTTTCCGTAGGTTCTCTTTGTTAGTTGTGTTTGCTTAAAATTTAAAAAGCACATACTCTGTTGTCCTCATGTCTGCCTGTCTGTCTGTCCATTTAAAACAACTCACTCCAAAGCAGACCGGTTTTACTGAAATTTGCAACATTTCTTTTGAAGGTACATTTCTCAGGTAAATTCCGTTTTCATTGAGATATCTCACATATAGCATGCTGTACAAATTGGTGAAATTTGAAAAACTCCCATTTAAAAGGTCTTGGTGAATTTTCCAAATCATTTATCTTTAAATAGAAAGATCCTGTGCAGCTTCAACTACTGATTAGTTTACTGTTTCAAAATTACATTAACAATATGGAGACCTAAGAAAAAATTAGATCTAATGAACATGATGATAATGTACATTGTAAAACATTCAGTACATATTTTAAACAGAAAACAAATAAATATCAGAAAAGAAAAATGACTGGATAAAAAATGCATACAAAAATACAGCTGGCAAATGATAATCTGCTATATAATAAAACGCTAAGGACTGTGTGTCCAGTCTCTCAGAGCAATCTGATTGGACAGTTTGGCTTTGATGATGCAACAAAAGAGAAAGTGTGAGTGTGAGACACATGTGAAGGAGAAAAAGATGTATGAACCATGCTGAGAGTGTCGCCTTCAAAGACAGCAAGTTTAAAATCAGACAGAAGGCGAGAAAGGTGCCTTGCAAATAATGAAAGACTATGAAATGCAAGCTTTACGGGAACACACTGGGGAGAGGACACACTAGTGAAGGCGCGTTCACACACATGAATACGGAGGAGAGGCGCTGAAGGTACACGTTGGGCAAGAGGTGGCAAATATTTTTTTAATTATTCAATTACCTGTCAGCAACAGGTACCGTGGTAGAATATATAGCAGTACATTTAATACAAAATAAATGTATAGTTTTATGTAGAAAACTTATATTAAGGATTGAACCTGATTTTTACCACATAAGAAATAACAAAATAATCAAATATAAAGAATACAAATGGTACATATTACAATACCAAAAGATTCAATCTTTTCACAATCAGATAACAATGGAAACAATAAAAAATGCAAAACAAAGAGCCCAGAGTATAATTCAAAATAATATAGATAATTCACTGAAATATTGAAAGTCTCAGATATGCTTATTTCTTGTTTTATTGTTTTTTACAGCTAGTTTTAAAAGCCCTTTCAGATAATGTTCTTTATTTATGGTGCTATATAGCTTTACGACTAATTATTACCATATAAAATGCTTAACATATATATTTCCAAGAACAATATGAATAGTATCTGTTATATATATATATATATATATATATATATATATATATATAAAACAGTATTTTATTAAATAAAATATGTAACAACTCCTGTTCTATTTTTTCTGTATCACTACAAAATACATTCAGTATGGGCACTATTGGTGAAGTTTTCATTTTCTTTTAAATTGTGCTCCTCAGATGCCTTATGCTCTGTCACTTGAAAACAAAGCCATTGATTTTAAAACATAATACAATATAAGAAACTGAATATGTTTTGTGCTTTTTACCAAACAGCCATAGATTTGCATGCATTTGTGATCTTTCACAGTCAAATATAATTTCATTATCATTAAAAAAGAACAAACAAAAAAGTCCACAAAAAAAGAATACATTTAAGATATAGGAACATTCCCCTAAGCATAATTGCGTGCTTTGATATTTATGATGAAAGGCTTTGGTGGTAAGAAAAACATTGAAAAGCGTCATCTAAGCACTTGACATTAAAAGCGAACCTGAGTGTCATTTAGTACTGCATTTCTACACAATTATTTTAGATAAATGACCCTGAAATAGAGATTATATTATTCATAAAAATGTTTTTACCAGGTAACCGCAGTCAGTGATATAAAATTTGTTGGAACATTAAAAAGAAAGGGATCAGTGTTTCAACGATGTTGTGCTTGAGAACATTATATTACTAGACAATTATGCCAAGCTATTAGTTCCAGCTTTGAATTCATGGTGGGAAGTCCAAAATGAAAACCTTCTGAAATGTAACCCCTGCCATAACAATGATACACATTTTTATTCAAATGAAACCATTTTTTTATCTCTTCAGCAACAAAAATACTTAAAAAGTTACAATTATTTGTAAATATCTAAGTTGCCTTCTGTTGTGTAGATAGGATTAAAATACTGAATTGTAAGCATAAGCTATACAAAAATGTGACTGCCGTTATTGGACTTTGCATTGTTTAGATAGATAGATAGATAGATAGATAGATAGATAGATAGATAGATAGATAGATAGATAGATAGATAGATAGATACTTTATTAATCCCAAGGGGAAATTCACAAAAAAAATGTTGTAAAAGTAAGTGTGTCCAGGGAACGAATCCACATAAAATAAAGTGATAGGAGTGATCAATAAATAGAAATATAAAAAAATATAAAAAAATTTAGTGATAATTAGGGCAAATACACTTTGCCTAGCCATTAGGACAGACTTTTCCCATCATTTCCCTTAGTCATGCTTTGCTTCAATGCTCAGGTACGATGCAGTAGTAGGCCATTGTGTCTGTGGGAGGTAATGGAACTTGTGTTCAAATTCTTGACAACTGAAAGAGTAGTTTTAGAACTTTTGCTTATATGATGGAGATTACCATCAGAATTATCCTCTGGATACACTATTTAAAGAGGAAATATTCTCATAAGAGTCATGAAATCAGTGATAAATCATTATCATGTATTCTTTTAACAAGAACATCTGTGATTAGTAGACATTAATAGTATCCTTATTTAGCCTTAGGTAAAGAACTAATAACAAGTATATGTCCATTTGCAGAAGTTGCTTGAAACATGGAAATGCAACCTTTGTCAATTTTACTGGTCTCGCATGTGCACGAATTAAACATCCCTAGGAATCTGGCACCTTGTACAGTGAATTCAGAAAGTATTTAGATCCCTTCACTTTCTGCACATTTTATTTTTTTTATAGATTTAATTGTCAAAGGACACATTACTGTCAAACAATTCAGAGTAGAGCTTCATGTGCCCGGCCAGCATTCTCCCTTTGCTATGTTTCTACTGTCACCACTTGTATAGTTCAATTTATCATCATGTGTGCAATGAAATTCTTGCCTACCTCAGAATAGTGGCAGTTATACAATGCTAACAAATGTACACAATGTACTGTATATGTGCATTTCCCACAATCACTTGAGAAGAGAAACTTTGAAACTGGTCTTCTGTGTAATGTCTGCTCAGTTTTTAATTTTCTTCCTTAGGTTAGGAGATGCTAGGAACATTTTATTTGAAATTTTATGTATTTATAGTATTTCTGGATTATGCTAGAGGTACACGTTTCCACCTAGCTAAAGTTAAAGACCTACATGTCAGAGGGTACAATGGTGCCTTACTGTCTCACCTGAAGTTTTAACTTTGATTTGCAGTTATCTTACTTTTTTATTAGAGAATTGTAAAATAAATCATACAAGATTTGAGTCTTAAACACTAGTGTAGAATAAGGACATGTACATACAAGTGTGTTATTATGTTGTGACTGAGAGTTTTGGTACACCTGTAGAAGCTTTGTTATTCTACTTTTAGATCTCATTTGGTTATCTTTAAATTTCCAGATGAATTTAAGACCAAAAAGCATCACTTTGAGGAGCAGATACTCGGGCTCAGTGGAGAGGTTAGACTGTTCTAGTTATGGGCATCCAGCTGTTTCATAAACTTATCTATGGGATAAGGCCAGGAGTTCAACCTGCTTTTACGTAGACTTGTGATGCCTTTTGAAGTAGATACACATTGCTCCAAGGACTGTTTTTTCAGCTCAGTGGGGTGGATGCCTTTTGATCTAATTAGATTCAGTGCAGCCCGGAGCAAAAGAGTTTTGTCCTGGCCTTTCCTCTCATTGAGTTGTGATGCATTTTTGAGGGAGGGAAAACAGCTTCTTGATGTTATTGTGTTGATGCCTTTATGGCTCCTGGTAAAAAAGCGGGATTTGATCAAAATGTTTGTTCAGCTATTTACTTGTTTTTTGCTCAGTTGGTTATGGTACCTCAAGACCTAAGTGTACCAATATTGAAACAAAGAAAAAATGGGCTCACTTTACCGTTCAACTAAAAAGAACTGGTTTACTAAAAATCTGTTTCCATTTAAATATTTAATATATTTGCCCATTTTATGACAGGAGAGATTTGTCCTGATAATTCATTAAGTAGCAGAGAATTCTTCTCTTATATAACCTCTTAAAAAAGCATATTTTTTTAGAAACAGTTAATTGTATGGTATAAATTAGATGATCATGTAAAGGTTTACGAAAGAATTAAAACTTAATACCACATTCATCTGTTTACCTAACATCTTATAACGCAGGTTAACATCTTTTCTGAATTTACTTTTTAAATAATTGTAACTTAACATCAGCAAAACCAAATAACTGGTTACTGACTTTCTCCACACTAAAGATCCTCAATGTCCAGTCATCATTCAGGGAGTGGATAAAGAAGTGGTGCACTTCTACAGTTACTTGGGGGTCCACATCAATGACAGGCTAGACTGGTCATAACACAATGGAACTATATAACAAAGGGCAGAGCAGACTGTTTTTTTTCTTAGGAGACTGTCTTCATTTTACTTTTGAGCCCCTGAAATGAAGGGATTGTGTTAAACAAATGCTTTAGGTGCCTCACATTTTTATGCAATGATTTTGTTCACCCCACTGAATTAAAGCTGAAAGTCTGCACTTCAACTGCATTTGAGTTGTTTCATTTAAAATTCATTGTGGTAATGTACAGAACCAAAATTAGAAAAAAGTTGTCTCTGTCCAAATATTTATGGGCCTAACTGTATATACTGTATATATATACAGTAATCCCTCGCTATATCGCGCTTCGCCTTTCGTGGCTTCACTCTATCGCGGATTTTATATGTAAGCATATTTAAATATATATCGCGGATTTTTTGCTGGTTCGCGGATTTCTGCGGACAATGGGTCTTTTAATTTCTGGTACATGCTTCCTCAGTTGGTTTGCCCAGTTGATTTCATACAAGGGACGCTATTGGCAGATGGCTGAGAAGCTACCCAACTTACTTTTCTCTTTCTCTCTTTTGCGCTGACATTCTCTGATCCTGACGTAGGGGGATTGAGCAGGGGGGCTGTTCGCACACCTAGACGATAGGGACGCTCCTTCACATTGCTCCTTTCTGTGCAGCTGCTTCGTGAAGCGACATGCTGCACGGTGCTTCACATACTTAAAAGCACGAAGGGCACGTATTGATTTTTGACTGTTTGTTTTTATCTGTCTCTCTTTCTCTGCTCCTGACGGAGGGGGTGTGAGCTGCCGCCTTCAACAGCTGTTTGTGCCACGGTGCTTCGCATACTTAAAAGCCAAACAGCCCTATTGATTTGTTTGCTTTTCTCTATCTCTCTGACATTCTCTGCTCCTGACATGCACTCCTTTGAAGAGGAAGATATGTTTGCATTCTTTTAATTGTGAGACTGAACTGTCATCTCTGTCTTGTCATGGAGCACAGTTTAAACTTTTGAAAAAGAGACAAATGTTTGTTTGCAGTGTTTGAATAAAGTTCCTGTCTCTCTACAACTTCCAGTGTTTCTGTGCAAATCTGTGACCCAAGCATGACAATATAAAAATAACCATATAAACATATGGTTTCTACTTCGCGGATTTTCACCTTTCGCGGGGGGTTCTGGAACGCAACCCCCGCGTTGGAGGAGGGATTACTGTATACACATATACTATATATATATATATGTATATATATATATATATCTTCTTCTTTCGGCTGCTCCCATTAGGGGTTGCCACAGTGGATCATCTTCTTCCATATCTTTCTGTCCTCTACATCTTGTTCTCTTACACTCATCACCTGCATGTCCTCTCTCACTACATCCATAAACCTTCGCTTAGGCCATCCTCTTTTCCTCTTCCCTGGCAGCTCTATCCTTAGCATCCTTCTCCCAATATACCCAGCATCTCTCCTCTGCACATGTCCAAACCAATGCAATCTCGCCTCTCTGACTTTGTCTCTCAACCGTCCAACTTGAGCTGACCCTCTAATGTCCTCCTTTCTAATCCTGTCCATCCTCGTTACACCCAATGCAAATCTTAGCATCTTTAACTCTGCTACCTCCAGCTCTGTCTCCTGCTTTATGGTCAGTGCCACTGTCTCCAACCCATATAACATAGCTGGTCTCACTACCGTCTTGAAGACCTTCACTTTCACTCTTGCTGATATCCGTCTGTCACAAATCACTCCTGACACTCTTCTCCACCCATTCCACCATGCCTGCACACTTTTTTTCACCTCTCTTCCACAATCCCCATTACTCTGTACTGTTGATCCCAAGTATTTAAACTCATCCACCTTCACCAACTCTACTCCTTGCATCCTCACCATTCCACTGACCTCCCTCTCATTTACACACATGTATTCTGTCTTGTTCCTACTGACCTTCATTCCTCACCTCTTTAGAGCATATCTCCACCTCTCCAGGGTCTCCTCAACCTGCTCCCTACTATCGCTACAGATCACAATGTCATCAGCAAACATCATAGTCCACGGGGACTCCTGTCTAATCTTGTCTATCAATCTGTCCATCACCATTGCAAATAAGAAAGGGCTCAGAGCTGACCCCTGATATAATCCCAACTCCACCTTGAATGCATCCGTCACTCCTACCGCAGACCTCACCACAGTCACACGTCCCTCGTACATATCCTGTACAACTCTTACGTATTTCTCTGCCACTTCTGACTTCCTCATACAATACCACAACTCCTCTCGAGGCACCCTGTCATATGCTTTCTCCAGGTCCACAAAGACGCAATGCAACTCCTTCTGGCCTTCTCTAAACTTCTCCATCAACACCCTCAGAGAAAACATTGCATCTCTGGTGCTCCTTCTTGGCATGAAACCATACTGCTGCTCACTAACCTAACTAACTTAACCTAGCTTCCACTACTCTTTCCCATAACTTCATGCTGTGGTTCATCAATTTTATCCCCCTGTAGTTACTACAGTCCCGCACATCCCCCATATTCTTAAATATCAGCACCAGTACACTTCTTCTCCACTCATCAGGCATCCTCTCACTTTCCAAGACTCCATTAAACAATCTGGTTAAAAACTGCACTGCGATCTCTCCTAAACACCTCCATGCTTCCATAGGTATATCATCTGGACCAACGACTATTCCATTCTTCATCCTCTTCATAGCTATCCTTACTTCCTCCTATATATATATATATATATATATATATATATATATATATATATATATATATATATATATCTGTCTATTATTTCTTTTTTTAAATAAAGAGCTTCCGTAAAAAGTCAAATTTCCACCTGAGGACAAATAAAGTTCTGTATTTATCTATCTATCTTTTAGACATGGTGAGCACAGTTAAAAAATAGTTAAAAAAATGCTCTTCATTCTTATTCAGGTAAGATGTTCATAGTTTCATATATTTAAAGTAAAAATTAGATCTCTATTAGTATTTTTTTAATCTACAGAAAATCATACATAAAGTACATAGTGCATATATATGCCATTTTGACATTTTCACTAAACTAGGCTACAAATTAACAGTTTCATAATTGTAACAAAGTCCTTGGCCAGGCCTACAATGTCCTCTTCTTCTTCACTTGGCATTTGTAGCCAGCTTCAAATGCATCTCTTGTCACAGTCCACCAGTAGTCTGCAAGCATTGCAGTTCTCAATTTCTTTTGATATATTCGTTCCATTGCTGAGATTTCTTGGTAGAAATGTTCCCTATGCTCATCACTCACACAGTTTTCTTGAAACAAAATCCAAATGGAGTTGGAGAAAGTGAGTTTCTCATCAATGGCCTTGTAATTTTCATATCTCGCTTTCCAGTAAACCTGTTTTAGTTTAAAAGAGTTCCATACACAGTTTTCCTTTATTGTAGAGAATTTATTCAAAGTGATCATCCTTAAGAGGTTTTTATATCTGTGGTCCAATGAAAATCCCCTCATTCATTTTTGCCTCACTCAGCGTGGGAAACTTTCATCACAGGTAGCAGAAGCCCTGTCTGCACTGAGATGAAGTTCTCTGTATCATAACAACTGGAGCTAAAAATCAATATTTATGGTCTTAATCATGTTCAGGGGGGAAAAATTAGAGAAAAGGAGCTATTTTGGTCTAGGAAACATTTTGTCCTTTGACCAATGTATTTGGGTAATGAATATGCTGGTAGTGATTTTGTAGTATTCATAGTTTTGTGAATAATAAAAATAAATATTTGTATTTTTTATAATTGACGCATAGTCACTTTTACAATCTGTAAAAGAGGACCTAATGATGACTGGGACTGCAACTGGTTTCAGATGATACAGGATGGGATTCAGGTGTTATGCTTCAGCCAGGTGAGAACATGCACAGTGTAGCACTTTGCCATTAGTTTAGTTGAAGCCAAGATCAAAATGAACATGGCTGCTTTGCTACAGGATTGCACCATTGTTGAACAGCAGTGAGATTACTTTGGATAGATGGAGTGAAACCTGTAGAAATTCACCCAAACAAATGGCAGCAAAGAGCAAAACTAGAAGAATAGCTGTATAACAGTTCTTAAATCACTACACTGGCTTCTAGTTAAGTTTAAATCATACTTTGTATTTTTAGGGTTGTATATAGGCTTAGGCATCTGTTACCTTACAGAAAGTAAAAAGTTTTTTTGTGATTTTGAAGATGCAGGCCTGCAAATTATGAGAATAGATAAAAAAAACTAATGTAGGAGGCAGAAAATGTAGCTATTGGCCACCTGAGCTCTGCAATGATCCATCAAATAATATTATTAAAGATCCAACTTTCTATTTTCAGACATCTGTTATTCAACTGAAATTGTCGCCACTTTCCTTTGGAGTGATCTATTTCAGAATGCAGCTGCCTTGATCATAAAGTGACAGAATGGTTGTATGTTGGACAGCAGAAAAAGTGAAAATTTGGATTGTCAAAAAAATGTTTTTAACTTCCAGAATTAAACCTTTGCAAAAAGGGAACATCAATTTTAAACAAAATATCACCCTTTAATTCTAATACAGACACATAGTATGTCAAATACGTATCATGTGTCTTCTGCAGATCTAGGACTTCATTCCACTTTGGCCTAGTGCTGTAAAAACATAGCAACAGTATTCCTAAGAAATGTGTTCTTTGATTGTTGTTAGCATGGAATGTGCACAGTCTAACAATGAGATGATGAGTAGTGTTGTGGTAGTATTCTTTCTTAGAGTGCTTTCATTTATGAAAGAATTCATTCAGTTTCTCAACATGATATTATTTTTGAGCTGCTGAAATGTTCCTGGGAGAAAGTGACCTATAGTGAGCTCAGAAAAATGAAAAAAATATAGCAAAAGTCTTTTTCCTTAGTTTGAGACATGTGTATTAATTAGTGTCGATAAGCAAATTTCACCAAAGCATTATTCACAGAAAATTTGCTGCGTTTGTGTTCACCCTTGTTCGATTAATTATTTACTGATAATTCAGCCGGTTTAGGAGAATTTTTTTTTACTTTTAACACCGTCCCATGATGCTTTGTGAGTCCTCCGCGAAATCCCCTACTGCTATAACAGCCAACATTGGATGAGACCACACCCCCCCCCCCCAAAAAACAAACAGGTATATAATGCTGATCGTTTGCATTAGAGAATCAATGGGATGAATTATCTGTGCTTGTAGCCAAATGTGCAGGTCAATGTGCGTAGCGTGTCAAGAATGAAAACAAGCCTTGAAGGAGCCTGACACCAAAAACACAGGAGACTCTATGAAATAATAATAATAACAAAAGATTTATTACTATTTACAAGACGTATCTATCTTTTTCATAGAACAAAAAGTGCAAAGCATCAGCCCAGACATTTTGGAATACCTTTAGTGTGACTTCAATAAAGAGAGGAAGCCACCTGCTTAAATCATGACATTCCACTTTGAATTTTTTGCCTTTTAAAGATCTACGTTGTTGTGATGTAAGATTTTGCATATAACTTGATAAAAATTTTGTATGTCTTTATTTGTAATTTAGGCAAAGCAATGTAATTTAGTGTTACATTAGTGAGAAGCATTCATGTTTACCCGCACCAGGAATGGGTCTCTTTGAATTTTACGACAGAGTTGGGGGAGGATGTGCCTTAAGCCAGTTTGGTGAGTATTTCTCTGCTAAAGTCTTTCAACCCCTGCAAGAAAGCCAGGATGCTTAACATATGGTTTTGGTGGGGTGGCAGGTGTTAAGATGTTCTATTCCCCCATTGGTCTGAAGTATGGTTGTTTGGAATTGGCTTGTATCAGAAGCCTTTAAGTACCATGATGTCCTATTGGCTCTAGGGGTTGGACAGAACATCTATAAATCTGCTTGCTCAACCACATTCTCCCTCTATTACTAACCTCTGATGATGAAGAAGCATCTCTCTTAGTAACATCTGACGAAGACCAAACTGATGAACTGAAAGGACAAAACAATGGAGACCACAGCTTGGCAGCCATATTGAACAGGCATGAGGCCTGTTCTGAAGAAAGCTGAGCACCAATGATGCCTTAAATGAAGACATTTTAAATAACTACAAGTCTGTGTGCCGCCTGAAACTACACATCACCATTTAATCAGGTTGTATGGTTGCCAATATTCAAATGTACTTTGCATATTGTTATTATTTATGAATATTATCAATAATACATTATTTTATGTGTAACTTAACTCCTGCTTGTCTTTTTACTACACCTAATTGCCTGAGGTTATAGATATAGAAGGGAAGGTGGGGATAAGTTATATACTATAATGCCTTATAAACAGTGGTAAGTCTGTGAGATTAGGCATTCTGACAAAGGCTACTTATTAATAATACAATAGGGGAAAGTCGAGAAATATATTATTCTACCAAGACAAAACAACGTATTTTTTCTGACTTTTGACTGTGATTTTGGCATTTACGCTTTGTTTTGATGAAATATGTGATTGCATGTCTCTGACTGTGTTCGTTCTTTTTTGATCTCACAGAGGCATGGTGGAGCAGTGGTTGGCACTGGTGCCGCACAGCTCAGGTCACCTTTTTGGCAACAATAATCAGTCCAGTGTAGTTGGCAGACGCTTCCCTAGCCCTCGGTGACATTTTAAAAATGACTATTATACCATTATAGTCCTGTCAAATCTAGTTCAGTTAGTAGTTCAATGCATTTCACAGAGTTTGGCTTTGTTTAAGATTGTTTTGTATTGTGTTCACAACAATTACTTATGAACCCTTTGAAATCACTTCAGTTTGTTTGTCCTGTGTCTCCTGACTCACTGCTACAAGAAAGCCTCCACTTATTATATACCATTCAACTCATCTAGTTATGCAAAGCATCAAGTTTTTTGGGGTTCTCTCCAATTTTTTGTACTCCATACGTATGTTTTCTCTAAGATGCGCTGCCACACACCTTTTTTACGGGTGTCATGTAGCACTTCTAAATGGCCGCGCAGCTGCTCCCTCTTCCTCCTGTGCAGCAATTTTGGAAGTCCCATGCAACTGCGACTGTCAATACTCTGCGGGGGACACAATCATCATTCATATATTGGTTCTTCACAATACTCGATATTCCATGGGACAACCTGCCACCAACCCGGACCTTTGCTCATGTAGTGCCACTGTGTGTTGCTATGAATGGTAGGTACCAGCTCATATGTTATTCACATCCATCAATCAATGCAAAAATCTCAAGACCTGAAAAACCCTCAGTTTTAGGCAATTTTTGTGCCGGAAATTACACACTTATGATAAAGCGTAAACCAATAAGTGTCTTTAGCAAAAATAATATGTAGGAGTTGAATTTGCACATGCCACATCCACCAACCCCAGGGGTCCATCCCCTAATTAAATACTAGAGGTCAAAGTTACTCCTTTTCAGACAACATCAAAAAAATGGGGATGTGGAACGGTATCTTATGCATGTGGAGTGTTATTTTATCCTATTTCAAGATTACTGTTAACAAATAAGGTCATACTTTTTATATTTGACTCTTTACCTGTGTCCTAGTTCTCTAAGAGACACTTAGGTTAAAGGTTAAAATTGTCAAATTTTAAACATAATCATTTGGGTTATCATTTTAGACTATTTGGGGTCAGTGATTACGCATATGAAGTTATTTTTGATTTTTGATCCATAGTACTAGGGATCTTACCCTCAATGGACCACTGTCATAGTGTAAAAAATAACAAATGACTATTACAATCAAAAATATTTGGACTTTAAACATTGATCATAAAGCACACATTTAACTATTTCAAATATTTAATTCAAATATTTTTATTTATTATGTACTTCTAAATTCTACTTCATGAAGTAAATGATTAAATTTCATTTGAACCCCTTGAATTAAGGAAGCTTATTCTAATTCAGAATTTTTAACTTTTAATTAGAACCAGGAGATGTATCAAAGTCAGAGAGGTAGATGAAGTTATTACCAGAAAGTTTAAAGTATTTTTTTAACAGAGTTAAGGACAGAAAACAGAAATTATAGTCGAGAGTAATTACAGAATGAAACCAATAAGCTACAAAGATAGTAGCATACCAGTGGTAAGAATTTCTCTCTGAAAATATCCACAGACATGGAAGCTGACCATTAAACCCCCAAGACGATGCTTTTCTGATTTTTTTGAAGGCCAAAAAATGACTGCAAAATGTTATAAATACAAGCCAGATCCTAGCAACTAGAGTTGTGAATATCAAGGATTTCAAATGTATTTTTGTTAACCTTGTATTTATTGATTTGCATGTTTTTTTTTTTTTTGCTCTGAAAACTGTCTTTGTTGCCACAACATGACAATCTGTGTTATGACCCTGCTTTTCAAAATGCTCAAAAATATGTGCAAGACTCAGAAACAAAAAAATCAGACTTTCCCTCTGAACAGGTCTAGGCCTACTAAATATGCCTCACCCTAGGAGGCTTCACCCCAAACACAAGTGATACGCTTTTGGCAAGAACTTGCACAAAAAAAAATTGACTTAGGCTTTTAAATGGCAATTACCAAAAATGTCCACACAAACATGATAAAACTTCTAGTTTAAATGCAAACAATTGCAGTGTAAGAGTGCACTAACACATACAGCAAACATCTATATTTGTAATAACTAACATGTTTTATACATGTATTTGTATTTGTATTATGAGGAGGCAACAAAAGGATACAATCAAAGTTGAGCATATGATATTATTTATCTGGACTTTCAGAAAGCATTTGATAAGGTGCCACATGAGAGGTTGGGCATCAAATTAAAAGAAGTGGGAGTTCAGGGTGATGTTTTTAGGTGGGTGCAGAATTGGCTCAGACACAGGAAGCAGAGGGTGATGGTGTAAAGAACCTCATCAGAATTGGCTGATGTTAAGAGTGGTGTTCCACAGGGGTCAGTGCTAGAGCCGCTGCTATTTTTAATATATATAAATGATTTAGATAGGAATATACAGTAACAAACTGGTTACGTTTGCAGATGATACCAAGATAGGTGGATTAGCAAATAATTTGGAATCCATTATATCATTACAGAAGGATTTGCATAGCATACAGGCTTGGGCAGATTTGTGGCAGATGAAATTTAATGTCAGTAAATGTAAAGTATTACACATAGGAAGTAAAAATGTTAGGTTTGAATGCACAATGGGCGGTCGGAAAATCAAGAGTCCACCTTACGAGAAGGATTTATGAGTCATAGTGGACTCTAAGCTATCGACTTCCCGACAGTGTTCAGAAGCCATTAAGAAGGCTAACAGAATGTTAGGTCATATAGCACGATGTGTGGAGTACAAGTCACAGGAGGTTCTACTCAACCTTTATAACACACTGGTGAGGCATCATCTGGAGTACTGTGTGAAGTTTTGGTCTCCAGGCTACAGAAAGGACATAGCAGCGCTAGAAAAGGTCCAGAGAAGAGCGACTAGGCTGATTGCAGGGCTACAGGGGTGAATTATGAGGAAAGATTAAAAGAGCTGAGCCTTTACAGTTTAAGCAAAAGAAGATTAAGAGGTGACATGATTGAAGTGTTTAAAATTATGAAGAGAATTAGTACAGTGGATCAAGACTGTTATTTTAAAATGAGTTCATCAAGAACACAGGGACACAGTTGGAAACTTGTTAAGGGTAAATTTCGCACAAACATTAGGAAGTTTTTCTTTACACAAAGAACGATAGACACTTGGAATAAGCTACCAAGTAGTGTGGTAGACAGTAAGACATTGGGGACTTTCAAAACTCGACTTGATGTTTTTTTGGAAGAAATTAACGGAGAGGACTGGCGAGCTTTGTTGGGCTGAGTGGCCTGTTCTGGTCTAGAGTGTTCTAATGTTCTATTTTGATTTAGTTAATAGTTTTTTTACTGTATACATTTGAATTTCACGGCTTTCAAAGTACAGTGGAACCTCGGTTCACGAATGTCTCTGAACACTTACAAATCAGGTTATGACCAAAAAGTTTGCCAAACTTTTGCATCTGTTCACGACCACACACTCGGTATATGAACAAGCCAGTTTCCCTTTCGGTTTGTGCGCGCCAATGATTTCTGCACGTGTTCAGTGTCTCCCTGTGCATTCCCTGTGCAGCGAGCGAGAGAATGCAAGAGATACACACACACATGTGCGAGAGACAGACACGCACGAGAGAGAGACATACATACATACACACACACACACAAGCACGCGAGAGAGACACACACACACACACGAGAGAGAGAGAGCGAGAGAGAGGGCTGGAAGGGCTTGTTTTTAAAGAGACTGATTCGAGCATTGTTTTAACCTTGTTGTATTTAATGAAGACTTTTATCTACTGGATTTTAACCTCCACTTCACTTCTGTTTACAGCGATCAGTTCGTAGCGTGCATTGTTGCAATGTTACTTTTCTTGGTTGCTTATTAAATTATGGATTTTTCAAATGTTAATTTTTTTCCCTATGCTTAAAACTTATTAAAAAAAAGTTTTTTTAGCAAGCGGTTTGTAGCGCTATAGCATGAACTCTTGCAATGTTAGTTTTCTCTGTTGTTCAAGGTTTTCTCAGTGTTATTCAATGTTTTTACATTTAGTTTACTATTACGCTGTGCATTCTATGGTGTAATTAACTATATTTGTGCTTAAAAATCTTAAAAAAAAATATATTTACATACAGTCGTACAGTCTGGAATGGATTAATTGTATTTACATACAATCCTAAGGGGGAAATTACTTCGGGTCACGACCAAATCGGTTTACGACCAGAGTTTTGGAACGAATATGGTCGTGACCCGAGGTTCCACTGTATTTAGATTTATGTTTGATAAGGTTTAGATTGATTATGCCTCATTTTTACATGACCATGATTGTCATGTCAAATACATCAAGGGATTTGAAGGTATAAATATCAGCGTTTCCTGTATTCTTTACCCTTAGTGGATACACTTGGCTAGGCTGTAGCGTCAGGTTATGCTTTTCATTTTTGTCTTTGACATCTGACTTTTGCTTTTTGGCTTTGGTTGCCCGACACTCTGATCTACCCATTCTGGATTTTTTCCTGACCCACAATACAAATTTTGGCATGTGTTTTCATCTTGTGGTCATTGTTGCCTGTAGAAATAACGTTTATGTAGCTTTCTTAGTTACATTTATTTTACTGTTAGTAGCTTTTAGAACATTAGAACAATCTAGATGAGAACAGGCCATTCAGCCCAACAAAGGTCATTAGTTCCCTCTATCCATGTTCCGAATTCATTTGGGACAGATGTTATGTGTTTTTATATTTTCTCAAATGAAAATCAGCTTAGAATTAAATACAATCTGGTATAAAGACTTTAATTAAAGCAGACATGTTATAATAGTAATAATAGTGAACGGGCAGAGATTTTAAAAATAACATCATTATTATTTTAACTCCATTTTTTTTTCTTTTCAGATGTTTATTAATCATTATTTTTAAATTATGCATTGAATCAAAGATCTTTTACAAAATCTGTACACGGAGGAAAGGTAATGAATGTATTAGGACCATCTGTGGGCTTTCAAATAAATAGTGAATTACTAGGCAACTTACACAAAGAAGCAATTATTAATGAAAGTCTCTTAAATGTTTTAAGCCATCTTTGATGAAATGGTGTTATGTTCAAGAAGTGAATCCAGATGTTTTGATCAAGTTCTTGAAATTAAGTCTCTCTTTTTGAACATAATGGGATTTTATTCTCAGGGGATACCCCCACAGAGATGTAGCCACTTCTTTACATTACTCAGTCAGGTATGATGATACCTCAAGTCCCAGCAGCTACAATCGAGTAAATAATAAATGAAAGTGGCATTTAAGTCTCCAAATCATGCCAGAGGTCAGCAGCCTTCCTTTTTGTGAACTTTGTAAGATGTGTAGAGCAGACACTGAAGCTAAAGGTTAGAAGCTTGGACAGGCACTATAGTTTGGCTTGTAAGCACACTGGTTCCTAAACATCTTTCCAACATATCATTGAAGTACTTTTCATGGTTTAAGCTCTTCCTTCACTCCAGGAGGGCTGAGAGTCAGAAAAACACAGAGAGGAAAAGTTAGCATTCTTTCTGAGCATAAATCTACAGCTAAGCTGGTATTTTGTATTGATTTTTCTGAAGCCTGTAATCTTGAAAGCTTGTAACAGAAGATGAGGTAAATATCATTTTATTTGCTCAAATAGGTTTAGATTGGATTGAGATGAAAAAAGTAGGGACAGGCAAAATCTAGACTGAAAGCAGCAATTACTGATAATTGTTTTCAGTAGTAACTAGAATAAATTACCTCTTGTATGAAATTGTTTGATGACATGAAGGCACGGGTAATTTTATTTTACTAATGAAGTAGAATAAAATATAAATACTAATAAAAATACTTGAAATCAAAAGCTGTTAAGTTAATTCTGTCTTTGAGTCTGTGTACTTCTAATTTTTACCTTTATCTTAATCAATTTATTTTAGATGAATGTTGTTAGTGTGTATTATTGTGAAATTTCATTTTTTGCACAAGTAGCAAAATTCAAATTTGCCTATATGTAATGAAATAAAAAAGTGGGAGTGCAGTGTGATTTAGTGGTTTAATTTAATTACTTAGTTTTACTTTTGATGTGGTTTAATTGCATTAATTAGTGAATAAGGTGCAACAGTACTGTTTGGATTCCTAGTGAGATGCTCTCATCGTCCTCACAATGTCTGAGGATCGCAAAATGGATAAACCTTCATTGGCAGAAAGGTCTCCTAAAAACACCCCTGCTAAACAATTTAAATGTGTGCTGTGTGTATGTAGAATCTATTACATGTATTGCAATGTTAAAACACCTTTCTGTAAAACCAGAACAGACTTTGGCATACAAAGACATCACTTGGCTAGTGGTAAAGTTGAATGATGCATTGCTGCCATTTTGAAGTGGTTTTTTTCTCTCATCACTGTGACAATACAGTGAGAGTCAATGTGACTTTCAAAGAAATGGCAGCTTATGTTCGCGAGAAGCTGACCCGTAAAATACACATTCAAACTAAATGTTTTGTCGTTTCAACCCAGTTTACTGAACTCCCGTTAAGCGCAATGATAATGAAGAACCTTAGGAGATCCAGAATTAAGTACTCAGTTCAAACAAAACAGTAAATGTGCCTAATGACACTGGCACCACTCCAGCAGAACCACGGACGAGGCTGCACAGCATTAACTTGTATCAGAGGTCTATTTCACTGACACTGTAATTTACTTGAGTGATCAGACGTCCTGGTGACAGGATCAGTCCTGAAAATGCTGGATATGTCGTTACAATAAATTTAGAAAAGCACACATGAAACTCCAAGGGAGAACCGTGCTTGATTAGGAACATATGTTAAATTTGAACAACATCGCGAGGAAGACCAAGAAGTACACAAAAACAGACAGTATACTTCCATGTATTTGTTTCCACTTCAAGCACTGTGTGCAATCATATAGATGTGTTTGCTTGTGAAAGTGTTTTTTGTTTTTTCTCTGTGCCCTCTCTGACGATGATGAGAGGTATTAAAGAAATGAGACATTTTGTATTTGGCCATCATGCTACACAAGTGTCCAGTCTTCTCAGCCTACCATCAGAGTGACACTTCAGCCTGATATTCATAATGGTAAGTCACTGGAATAAAGTTTGCCTTTCACTTCTGTTATTCCCTCCTACTGGCACATTACTGAATAGCTTTACAAGTCGCATTTCATGAAAAGCACAATGGCCAGACATACTGAATCAATGAAGGAACGAATTACAAAATGCATTTTTAATTAATTTAGGTTGTGTTAATATGGTGTGTTTCTGTGCTTATGTGAGTGAGAGTGGTGTCTGTGATGGACTAGAGTCCTTTCCAGGCCTGTTTTCAGCCTTTAGCCCAATCCTAGTGAAATAACCTTTGGCCCCCACAACCCTGAAATGGAGGGGGAATGTTCTAGAACCCACCTACTGAAGTCAGTCTATTGAGGGCTACAGCATCTCCGTAACCCTGGAACGCACCTGAATGTAATGCCATGCGTACATTTTCTAACTTGCAAATGCTCTCTGGTATAGGCCTACACTAACTCCATTAATAACATAATATTTGGTGAAATGGTCCAAATCTGAAAGTTAATCATTTTATAACTGGTAAAAGAAAGAAATAAAGCACACATGAGATCATACAATGACAATAAAGGTTAGAAAAAAAATAAAGTGGAGTGCATTGTGGGTAACTAATATAAATGATGTACGTTTAAAATGAAGATGAATAACCACTTTATTATCACTTTACAGGTCAGTCAGTCATTTACTAATCCACTTAGTCCAGATCAGCTTCGTGGGGGTCTTCTGAAGCCTATCCCAGCTAGCATAGGGTGCAAGGCAGGAACAAATCCTGGACAGGGTGCCAGTCCATCTCAGGGTAAACACACACACACACACACATCCACCCCAACCACACACAAAGGAGCAATTTAGGATCACCCGCAAGTCTTTGGATTATGTGAGGAAACTGGAACACCCGGAGGAAACTCATGCAAACATTAGGACAACGTTTCTCAATCTTTAAGTATTTGCGACCCAAGTTTTTATAACAGTTTTAATCACGCCCCTCCTAATGTTTTTTTGAAAGGAGCCCACTAATACCAATTTGTTCTTTTTAAATTAATGATATATCCTAGATGCATATTTTATTATACCTACTTAACTTTTATCGACATTTATCTAATTCTATATTTATTTTTCTAGTATCAGAAAGTAGTTTAAGTTAATTTGTTTTGATTTCAATAAATGTATTTTTCATATTTTCAGTTCTTGTTTTCTTTTTTTCACATCTTCGCGCCCCCCTTTTTATTACTTCGTGACCCCCTAGGGGGGCCTGCCCCACAGTTTGAGAACCACTGCATTAGGAGAACATGCATGCAGGGAGTACCTGGGACATGAACCTTACTGCATGTGTGTGTCTTCATTTCACCGGCTCATCTCAGTTATGACTATCGACCATGGCAGATTCAAGACGCTCCCAAAAAGATGCAGAAGCTTGGAGCCAACTCGCATCATCACACTGCGACACCATACCACCCTCACTTTGTAGGTCTTAAGCAAAATAAATCCTTTGCAGAGCAGTAAGTTACTAATTGATACACCACAGTTACCAACACCAAAGTGTTGCTAATTCAATAAAAATATAATGTAAATATTTATTTTATTTATTCAAGCAAACTAACAATTGGAAGTCAATTTCAATTAGGATTTCTAGTATTATTAAGGACAGCATGGTGGTGCAGTGGTTAGTGCTGCTCCCTCGCATTTTCAGAGTCCTGTGCTCAAATCCTGTGCTCATATTGGGGGATTAGGTTAGCACATACTCCCTAGGTGTTTCTCTGGATACTCCACTTTTCCTCTCTTATGTCATTCTGAACAATTCAATGCTGCTTCTCACATTGTATCCCAAACTGTAGCATCAGCTCCCTGTTGCCCTGACCTGGAAAAAACAGATCATGAAAAGGATGGTTCAATGGCATTATCAAGTAATTCAGAAGCTGACTTGAATCGTATAGCGGAAGGCATGTTTTTTTTTTGTTTTTTTTTACAGTGACCAGAGCTGGAAATGCATCTGTGAATTTGACAAGATTTACAACTTGTAGACATGTGGCCAGGTGTGGGGATTATGGGTCTTTCAGACAGCAAAATAAAGTTTGGGGCGCCAACTGGGTCGTCCCTTTTAGTGTCCACAAACAACAAAAAAGTAAAGGAAAAGAAATACCACTCTTAGGTGTGCATCCTGTATGTGGGAATTCAATAAATAAGAGGAGCTGATTGTAGTCGCTTCTACCAGAGCTTTGTCTGGTGGTTACTCTAACTAGTAAATGGTGCTTCCTTCCAGGTCACCCAGGGTTTTATGGTGACTGAAATGGAAGAAGCAGGGTCAAATGCCTTCTCAATGCCATGGAGAAAGAAGGAGAAGACAAAGTTAGCGGCAGTGCCCCCTCTCCGCTCAGCAGATTACTACATACTGAACCTGTGAGAAGGTCCTCTGACACGCATGTGTGACAACTGCAATGACAATTTTATCACGGGGTGTATTAAATATATTTGACTACAGAAGAGCAGTATTATTCAATCTGTTGACCCCACCAGGATGTCATTCAATAAGTTGTTCGATTTGAAATTTCTAGGAGCTGAAAATGATGGGATGTGAGGACCTCAAGCTCCTAGATGGCTAGAACTTGCTACTTTCCCATATGTGTCCCCTCTTTTCCTCTCTGTGGTTCCCTCACTTTTTCGTGGAGGGAAGTGCCCTTTAGTTTTTCAGTTTGCTAAAAGCTGAGCTTAGTCACAGCATTAAAAGTGAATCAATATGTTTAAAGCCCTTTTTGGACAGGATTAGTTTTATTCAGGGGGTACCCAAGGCTGATTGCCACTGCCAAAGTATTTTTATTATAATTTTGTTTCCTTTAAGTTTAATTTATTGGGAGGTGAAGGGGGCTGTGAGGATCTTTATTTTGGCTTAGGGAACCTTGGAAGAAAACAGTTTGAGTATCAGTGCTGAAAAGAATAAGAACCATGCTTAATATTTTTAATGTAAACATATGAAAGGCAAAATATACTACATTAAAATATATTAAATTTATATTATTATTATTTATTATTATTACAATGTTTAATTCATCTTAACTGACAAAAGGTACATACAAACACCAACTCTAGGATAATAAAGCTTTCTTAGACAACTGTGCCACAAGTCTTTTGGAATCAAAAGAAAAATAAAACCTCTGGAGCAGATTCTTTTAAACACAGAGAGGACATACAGTATAAACTTAATACATGGCATCCCATACTAAAGTTTTTCATGGAGCTTATGTGCTATAGAGTAGTCCTGTTAAATATTCACACATTGAAATATTTGACTTCATCTAAGTGGTGCTTGTTTGGTGTAGATGTGAAAAGGATTCCAATATTCTGTCATGAATTCATGCACCTCATGCATTCTTTCACTGGAAGAATATCCTGGGGCATTATTATAGCCTACAACGATAAAAGAACATTTGCTCCCTCTAAAAGACGATTAGTTCATTTTCGTTAACATATGTTAAATATGATGAACTGACAAACTGTAGTAATTGTACAGAAAGTGGCATCTGATTATAACATCTTTACAAGCTTAAGAAACTATTTTTACAATACTATACTGTAAATGTGGTGAACATCTGGCTAACAACTATTTATCTGTATAGTTTCAATAAAATATCAAATTGCTTTTTAGCTACTTTCTTTTGAGTTAACGTCTAGTCGTCATTTAAAAATTCAGAAAACATTTTATGTCATGGTGAATCTTCAGGTGCCCCTTCTGGCATTTTTCTGAGCCGTCTGAAGGTGTACTGCTGCCGTGACTCGGAGCTAATGAGAGCTTTAAAAGTGCACCTTTTGATTACATCTGTGTGTTGACAGCAGCTTCTGTTGCGCGCTTGTCATCAATTATTGATCCATGCTTTAAAGAATTGTTGAATCTTAAACGACTGATTAATGTACATGCAATCATTAATACTATGTTGGCTGAAAGGAAGCTATTGCAAATTCAGACTGACAGAAGGGAGCAACTTTCTTTTTAAAAGTTTTATGGAATTTGTTGAATTCACAACAGTGGCAAAAACTGGTTCTCAAATAATAGTCTGTTTGAATACTTTACATACTAAACAAATGAAACCAAACATTTTGTAGTCATTTTTATACTGCAATAACCAACATAGAAATCTCACCAAAACTATTGTAAAAATATGAAATAAATCGATGATGAGGATGAGTATGTGGGGAGGCAAGAAATTTTACTGCTGAGCTATGGTGCCTTGAACATTGAAAATAAAGACATTTACTTTCTGAATTACAGTTGTATCCAATGTGAGCTTTGATTTATTACAATGTTACTTGTTCCAAATTTATGCTTTACAAAAGAAGTTATATTACATTCAGATGTAAGTTTTAGTAAAAAAAACCTACAAGATTTAGAAAAGACATATAATTGAGGATGTGGATAACCTTCCAGCGGTAACAGGGACTACTAAGGTGGGGTTGAGTGATTTGGAAATTGCAGAGGTAGAAGTACTGCTCAGATTAAATAAGATGAAATCAAACAAATCACTAGGACCAGATAATATTTATCCTAGAATTCTTAAGGAGGTTAGAGAGTACATATATAAACCCCTGACACATATTTTTAGGAAGTCACAGCACACTGGGGAAATTTCAAATGACTGGAAAATGGCAAACTTCATCCTATAATATAAAAAGAGTGATCGAGCAGTTCCAAGCAACCATAGGCCACTAAGCTTAACATGCATCACAGGTAAATTAATGGGAGGAATTATTACACGTGGCAAGAACAGGAATTTTACTGAACATTCATCATGGGTTTAGAAGAGACAGGTTGTGTTTTACTAGCATGCTGGAATTCTATGAGGAAGCAAAAAAAGGTTGGGAATCAAACTAAAAGAAGTGGGAGTTCAAGGTGTGATGTATAGACTGTTACTTTAAGTTCTTCGCATAAAAATTAGGATGTTTTTCTTCACTCAGAGAACCCTAGACACGTTGAATAAGTTGCCAAGTAATGTGGTAGACAGCAGGACTTATGGGACCTTCAAAACTTGACTTGATGTCAAGATTGAGCTCTGATGGGCTGAATGGCCTGTTCATGTCTGAATTGTTCTAATGTTATAACATACCACGGAACCCACCCTTTACAATCCCCACACTCACTCACAAACAGAGCTAATCAACAATGAAAAAGAGGCCCACTATTTCATATAACTTCTTATTAGGCAGGAGCTCAGTGAACTTATTTTAAAATAACATCAATGAAAACCCACCAAATTCTAAAGTTGTGCATAGCCCCAAGCAAGGAAAATTATATTTTTTCTAGTTTCATATAATATAAAATATTTTCCCAATGAATTACAGATGGTGCATTTGGATAATCCCCAATTTGAGCAGAATTAGCCAACATGCTAACAATGTAGTGAAGGGAATAATCTATATATATATAAAGGAGAGTTGGGATCCGAGAGACTGTGTTTGTGTGTTTGTGGAGGGACGTAGAGTTAAGGCAGGTGTTGGAGTCACGTGATCATCTCCCCTCCCAGCTGAGCTCCACAGCTGGCGCGGTCTTGCCGTTCTTTTTCCATAGTGTTTAGTCTTTTCTCCTTTGCTGATTTACTGTTTAGTAGACGCGGTTCTTACTGAATAGTATTTTTTCCTTTAGTGTTTCTACTTAGTGTTTCTTAGTGTTTAGTAGACGCAGTGTGCCAGTGTTCCTGGCGGTGTTGCGGTTTAGTGTTACTTTCTACTTCGTTTTTGTACTTTAGTGTTTAATAATAAATAATAATAATTCATTACATTTATATAGCGCTTTTCTCAGTACTCAAAGTGCTAAAATAGTGAGTGATACTTAGCTGATAGCAGTGTAGAAGCAGCACAGCACAACAGAGCCGGTAGGACAGGCGGGTGTGGTAGCGAAGGTGAGCGGCGATATCAAGCAGCAGAAAGCACAGCAGGAGGAGGAAGCAGGATTTGGATGTTCCAATACACAGCCATAAACAGTAACGCTTGGTAATTTCAGGCGTGATCGCCCCGGAGCCATAAGCCTTAAGCCAGGTTAGTATGAACATCAGATCAGTTCCCGGTCGTAGAGTACTGTAAGATGAAACGGGAGCAGATCAGCATAGCGAATATAATCAAGGAGACAGATCATCCCGAGGTGCTAGATCGCCAGGTACAAAGAAATGTTCATAGGTCTCGTCCCGTGATCCACAGACTCAGCTGTTCCCAGTAAAGTGGAGTCCATAAAATCTGTAAATATTAAGCCAAATCCATTTAATTCGAGTCAGCTGTATCCACAAACTATACGTACAATAAACAAAATAAAACAAGCGTAAGAAAGTGCAGAATTATGGCGAATTTTGCGAAGTGTTGTTAACAGAGAGGAGCGGCAACAACAAGTGTGCGCCAGCGTCCCCTCACCTGCTATAATAAAGCAGTTATAATAAAGAAGTTTAGTAGACTTTTACTTTATCTCATTTAGTGTTCTTCCCGGCGGTGTTTCCGTTTTTTAGTGTTAGTGTCTACTTAGTGTTTGTGTTTAGTGTTATGAAAGGAGTGATCTTACCACTGTCAGATTTTGCAATGAATGATTTGGTAAATAATGATTATTTATCAACAGATCACATGAGCAAATTCAACAAAATTTTAGCTGCGCATACAATTTTCCAACCTCAAGAGGTTTTGCTAATGTGGACTGCTGACATACCTATAATGCCCATTCCACAAAATCCATCCATCCATCCATTTTCCAACCCGCTGAACACAGGGTCACGGGGGTCTGCTGGAGCCAATCCCAGCCAACACAGGGCACAAGGCAGGAACCAATCCCAGGCAGGGTGCCAGCCCACCGCAGGACCATTCCACAAAAATGCAAAACATATTCAAATATTACCTTCTGCAGCTACTGAACGAGTGACTCACTGGGTGTGTACCTATTATGATGGTGCTGTAATTCATGTCTATGATAGTTTAAACACTGATAAAAAATTCAACCTCACCGAAGAACAGCTTCGTTTCCTTCATGCTTTGTTTCCTTACAAACCTCCCATAGTTTATGAAGACACACAGCAACAATTAAATCATACAGATTCTGGTGTATTCTCAATTGCATTTGCTGTGCGTATTTCTTTAGGTACAGACCCAAGAGATCAAGTTTTTACTATTTCTTCAATGCGAAATCACTTACAAATAATTTTTGTTACTCGACAATTGCTTCCATTCCCTGTCGAAAGTAGCTGATGGGCGGCACCAGTTACAAGTATTCAGTGCTTTCAAAGACCTGTACGAAGTACGGCCACTAACACAGTCACTCATAAAAGGGGAGATGACTCGGTGCAGGAAATGGGTATTGAAACTACCTTGGAAAACATGCAATCAACTAGGCGATTAAATGGATCTCAAGAGACATCTTGTAGGTTGGAAAAAAAGCGCTTGGCTGCCAAAACCATATATATATATATATATATACATATATACATATATATACACATACACACACACACACACACATATTATATATATATATATATATATATACATACACATATATATATATATATATATATATATATATATATATATACACACACACACACACACATATACATACACATATACATCTATACTAATAAAAGGCAAAACCCTCACTGACTCACTCATCACTAATTCTCCAACTTCCCGTGTAGATATAGAAGGCTGAAATTTGGCAGGCTCATTCCTTACAGCTTACTTACAAAAGTTAAGCAGGTTTCATTTCGAAATTCTACACGTAACGGTCATAACGGTCGACAACGTCCGCCATGTTAAACTTTCTTATTTATGGCCCCATCTTAACGAAATTTGGTAGGTGGCTTCCCTACGCTAACTGAAACCGATGTTCGTACTTATTTCGGTGGTATGACACCACTGTCGGCTGCCATAATGAACTTTCCAACGGTCTTTGTTACTTAATGGGCCCATCTTCAAGAAATTTGGTACGCGGGTTCCCAACGCTAACTGAATCCTACTTACGTACATATACAGTATATGTCCATAGCCTGCAGCTCGGTCCACACTCTGAATCCTCCAGGCACTCCTGAGCATAATCTAATTTTGAAGGTTGGGGCACCAATAATGTTACTGAGAAACTTACAGCCACCGAAACTTTGTAAAGGCACTAGACTTCAGGTCACATGCTTGCAAAAGAACCTAACTGAGGCAACTATTTTTTACTGGCGGTGGCTCAGGGGAGAGAGTTTTTATTCCTCGCATCCCGTTATACCCTCTGATCTCCCATTTCAATTCAAACGCCTCCAATTTCCAGTAAGGCTCTGCTTCCAAATGACAATTAATAAGTCTCAGGGACAGACCCTACAAAAGGTTGGCATTGATTTGAGGCAAGATTGCTTTTCACATGGCCAACTATACGTTGCATGCTCAAGAGTAAGCTCAGCGCACAGCTTGGTCATATTACAACCGGAGGGGCGAACTGACAACGTGGTATACAAAGAGATCCTTAACAAATAATTATTGGTACATTTTCCCTCAGTTTATTATTTAAAATTTTAAAGCAGTAATTTGCGGCTGCGAAGCGTGGGTATTTTGCTAGTAGATTAATATAGATAACAAAACATCTTTTCCCAAAAGGGTTTTCATTTTTGATAGTCCCAAAACATATGTCCAAATGAGTCTAGTGCTACCTAGTACTGTTCACAATTAGGTTCTAACCCCTGATAATTTTATATTTAGTTTTTATTTAGTATGATTTTTGTCTGAATTACAGTATGTTTTACACAAATTGAAAAAAAATTATCATTGTGAATCTCTTGACTTCCACTTCTGGCCTGAAGATGATGCCTTCACATTCTACCCTGTCAAATGCTTTAAAGTATATGTATAGATATTGCCTCATATCAAGACATTTTTTTGCCAAAACTGTAAGGCTCACAAGTTCTTTTCAGGTTCCAAAACCTGCTCTACATTCAAACTGTGTATAATAATAATAATTATTATTATTATTATAGTCCCAAGCCCAGATAAATGGGTAGGGTTGGCATCAGGAAAGGCATCTGGCCATAAAAATCACACCGAACCGTACATCAATCACACATAGAAGTCGGAAAAAATAGCGAGCAATAATAAGTATAATACATTATTACCATCTTAATCTCCCAATTGAACCCATTAAAACACTTACTCTGTGCTTATGTGAATATTCCAAGCCTTTTTTATATCACGTTTCTCTCCTCCCATTTATAACCTATTTACAGTTTAAACTTCAGCCTCTGACTAGAGTGGTCCTTCTCAGTTAAATTCCTGTAAAACAATCATTTTTTTGTTGTTTACTTTTTGGAATTCAGGAATAAATGGTATATCAAAATGCAAAATCCAGTTTTAACATGTAATCTAGAAGAGGAAACAGTAAAATATGCTGCTTTGTATAACCTTTCTGACTGAAAAACAACTGATAAATTAGGTAGTATATGTATTTGGAAAGAAACACATTTGTTTAAGTGGCTTAATATTATTAAAAAAGAAAACTTGTTAACAGAAGGTATGCTGTTATGGCATGACAAATTAAAAATTTGAAATAATTTTGTTCACATAAAAATCTAAATTTTGGAGGAAGAATTTTGTATTAGCAATTCAATTTCCAATCAATTTATATAAAAGTGTGTCTGGTTATCAGCCAGCACTATAACGAACCCATATGCCAAAGATTTCTCTTTTAAATTGGCAAGACTTCATGAGAAAACTTAAGAAGATTCTCATTCCTTCTTACTTATCATAGTTTTTATACATCTGCTGGTGTATAATGCAAATTAGGCCTGTCATTTGATGAATTATTTATTGATGATTTAACTTTAAACCATTAGACACAGATTTGTGTGAGAAACAGCTCAAAATTCCATGAATTCATCATTTTCACATTCTTGATCCCTGAGACATATATTTATTCACACTGCCTTATAATACAAATTACGATATGCAGCATATATTATTTACGTGATTGCTTCAACTGCACACCAGTGTGCTTGTTTGCTACATCTTTAGATATTAAACAAGGGCATCATACTGACAGGAAAACATGGGGCTTCAATAAAAGAAACAAAATCCAAACCTTGTCTTTTCTCAAAGATGGTTTTTCATCAACCACCCTCCCTCTCAAGTGCCCCCCAATTGCCAAATACTTCAAGCCCTTAACTGTTATTTCCTTTCTAGATCAGAAACTTGGAATTGTTCAGCCTGTCAGACTGTACTGACTTGCACAGCTAGATGTCATCGTAGTTGTTTACAGTTTTTATTTCTTCACATTAAACAGCAATCGTTTGACTTCTTTGATTTATTTCTTTTATGTAGCTCGGACTTTTTTTTTTTTTCTTTTTTTAGCTGGAATCTCATTTAAACTGAAAGAATCCTTGCCTTTCAGCATCTTCATGTAAACAAAAAAATCTAAAACAGAAATATATCACCAACGGCCTGCCAATAATTAATGAATGAGATACAATTACCCAGTGAATGCACAAATAGTTGTGCTTTATCAGAAAAGAAGCAATAGTTTTTTATGGTGCAAACTACTTAAGAACTGTGTATCTGTATTTTGCACACAAACAATCTACAGTATATCTATTTTGGTTCTATGTACGTAATTGTAGATTTGCACACCAAAAAACAATATAATCACAATGTACAGTAATCTTCATGTTTAGAATGCAGCATCACAGCATGATACAACTTGTTATAATATGTTCGGGGTCTTATAAAGCCATATATTGTATTTTAATCAATCATTTCCTAAGCGACAGTCATTCTGAACAAGCATTGCTTTGCATGGTGCTTCATGTGTTTTGCTGTGTTTTATATAGAGAGGGATTTAACTGAGCTCCAGCAAATTGGAGTGCTTGGCATCAATGTAATAAATACCATGTGGACTATAGGGCTCCCCAAGCACTCAAAACAGACAGGCTGGGACACAAGTATAAAATAAACAAGAGGATTTATTGTGGGAAACTCTTCCTTTGTCGATGTTTCCCATGCCACAGCCAGAAGTACAAACCACAGCACAATAGCACACAGCAGTACTTTTTCTTCATCATGGTCACTGCCTCCTCCGCTCTTGTCTGCAAGCTTCATCCTCCTTCCTCCTGACACTGGCTGCCCGAAGTGAGGCAAATGACTTTTTTATGTAACACCTGGGAGTACTTCCTATGTCCCATAAACAATGTTCTCGATGCACTTCTGGATGATGAGGAAGCCCAACAAAGTAGGCTTCCCAGTCCCTGTAGGCATCCACCGGCGGCACCCATGAAACCCTTCAGGGCTGTGCTGAAGAACTCCATCTCCCATCATGCTCTGTGAGAATCCGGATTATCGCTGCCAACCAGGGAGGCTGCAATCTAGCAATCCTGGGAAAATAGTCTGCACAGAGCATTGTCTCCCCCAGTTCTTCCATCTCATGGGCGTCCCAACCAGATAAGGATTCCAGCTGTTCCTCAGAATTGATACAATAATTCCTTTCTCTCTGGGATATCACTAGCAATTAAATCTTTGAAATCTTTTTAGAATATGAAATGGAGAGGTATAACGATGAACTGCTTTAATCAAAACAAAAACGATGAATTTAGGAATTTGTAAATTAAACATTATACTGCACTATATTTAAACATACAGTTGGTGTAAATTAGTCTGTGAAAAGAAATGATGAAAATTTGCCAGGACTAAACAGGAGTGTAAATAGGTAAAATGTTACATCCAACTGGCTTCTGATCTGTTTTATAATTATTGTAGTCAAAGACATGTACACACTGGTTGTATTTTTTGTTTTGTTTTACTTTCAGGTCTGGTTTTAAGATAAACCTATTTCATCACATGGACTACAATATGGAAACCATAAGGAACTACCTTAAGAGCAGTTGTTATTTAGGCTTCAATTAAATACAGTATATGTCCAAAAATGTATGGGCACCAGACCATCACATTTATATGAGCTTGTGGGACATCCATTTCCAAAACCATTGGCATTAATGAGGTGTGTCTACCCATTTGTGGTTATAACAGCCTCTACTCTTCTGGAAAGGCTTTTTACCCAATTTTGGACTGAATTTGTGGGAATATTTGTCCATGTAGCCAGAAGAGCATTTGTGACGTCAGGTTTTGACTTTTCATGAGAAGTCCTGGCACACAATAGGTGTTCCAATTCATTTCAAAGGTGTTCAATATGGTTCAGGTCAGGGCTCTGTGCCCTCCAAACCAAACTTGTCAAACCGTAGCTTAATGTATCTGGCTTTGTGTACAGGTGTACAGTCATGCTGGAACAGAATAAGGCCTTCTCCAAACTGATCTGGCAAAGTTGGAAGCTCACAAGTGACTAAAATATTTTTCTGTGCTGTAGCATTAATAATACCCTTCACTGAAATCAAAGGGCCATGATCTGTCCTTTGCACAGTGACCTTAGGCTTGTGTGGAGCTTCTTGGCCATGGAAACCCATTTCATGAAGCTTCCGACACACAGATCTTGTGCTGCTGTGGCTTTCAGAGACAGTTTGGAAATCTGTTATGACTGCTGCTACACAGGATAGGCGATTTTTACAAGCTATGCACTTCAGCACTTTTGGTCCCTGTTCAGGGAGTTTTCATGGTCTACCTCTTTGTGGCTGCCCTGTTGTTACGCCTAGACATTTCCACTTCAACATAATAGCACTTACAGTTGACCAGAGCAGATCTAAAAAGCAAACATTTCACATACTGACTTGCGGCACAGGTAGCATCCTATGACAGTGCCACATTTAAACTTATGACCCATTCTACTGCCAACGTTTGTCACTGGAGACTTCATGGCTATGTTCTTAATTTTATGCACTTGTTAACAATGTGTGTGGCTGAAACTCCTGATGTTAGTAATCTGGAGGGATGTCTACATATTTTGGCCAAGTAGTGTACCAAAAGAAACAAGAAACAAGAAAAACAAAAGCAGTTCTGAAGCCTTTCTAATATCCTTTCCCAATGCTGCTCACTCTATAGTTCTTTTCTAAGTTTGATTTCAAAACTTGGACACCAGAGCTACTGTGTTGCTATTTGTTAAAATGTGATGATGCAGTGGCATCGAGCCATGGTCACATGACATCAAACGTCATACACATTTGAGAATAGCAATGGGCATTGTTGCTATAAATAATGGATGGCATTATGAAACCAATGAAATGATAAGAATAGGAAAAAGGGTTCTCCTCTGTTGCTATGGCCCTTCTCCCACAATTGGTCAGCTTGACTGGATAGCCAGCTCTACAAATAGTAAAGTATATACCGTATATACTCGCGTATAAGTTGGGTCTTGAAACCGAAAAATCGATCATAAAATCAGACACCGACTTATACGCCCGTTCAAAAATATGACACTTAAATTTGTTTTTTACATCTTCTTGAATCCTCCAATCTCACACCAGTTTCTCTGACACATCAAATTTTGTTGCAGCAGTGCAGTTACCAATTTCTTTCGCCACTTCAACAACTTTTATTTTAAAACCAGCTTCATATATTCTTCTGATCGAACGCTCCATCGTAAATCAGGGATGCTAGTACAATAAAGGAGTATGAGGGTGTGAGATACAAAAAACACAAAACAGTGCAAACATCATTTCGGAATAATTTGAGTATTACTGTGTGGTCACGTAGGCACAATACATAGAAAATAAAGGCAGTGTGCTCCGTGGTTACTCTCTCAGGTGGGAGTTAGAATATCATAATCTCTTGGACCAATAGCATGAGTTTTCCACATTCGACTTATACGACCAACATTATAAAATACTAGAAATTATACAATAATATCAAGCCCCGACTTATCCATGGGGGAACTTAAACGCGAGTATATACAGTAAACGTCTACGCGTGGAAGTGTGTGTGTCCGTCTGTCCAGCGCGGAAGTGTGAGGCTACAGCATGATGCTCAAAGAGCTGGCAAGGCGGGCCTAAGTTAATGAGTCAGAAGAAGAAAGGAGTACAAGGCTACAGCATGGAGCTGAAAGAAAGCAACCCCATCACCAAAGTGAAACCGCTGAGGAAAGACAAACGAGAGAGAAACTCACTTATCCACTGATAGACAAGGGGGGCGAGCACGTCCGCAAAACAAAACCACCGACTCATACATTTCAATTTTTTTTCTGACGATTTTAACAGTTTCTAGGAGCCCAGGCTTTTTACAGCACAGGCTTACATAGCTAGTACATAATAAATATATTGGAATTTTTCATTCATCATGATATTGAAGCTACAACATGTGCTTCTAGTTCATTTTAAACCTTCAGTCTGATGTTAGGAATTGAGTAGTCAGACTTTTGGGTGAGTTACAGATGAAAGCATGAATTTGTTTTTTTTTTTTTTTGTTTTTTTTATTGTAATAATGCAACTAGTAACGCCTGCAGTTTCTGTAGCCCACTAAGAAAATAGTTGCCAACCACTTCCAAAGGGACCCTGTGACGGACTTGTGCTCTGTTGAGGGTTTTGTTCCTGCCTTGCACCCTGATCTAACTGGGATAGGCTCCAGCATCCCAGGTGACCCATGTCTGGATTAAGCAAAATAAAAAACATGGTTTACATTCTGTTTAGTAATGTTAATATTTATATTCAATTTGGTGCACATGTTTGGATTAAAAAAGTGTTTAGAGGGGTATTTGGAGCACTTAACTAGCTACAAAATGCAAATATCTAGGTTATAAAATTCCACTTATTTAATTTATAATCTCTGCGGTGGGCTGGCGCCCTGCCCGGGGTTTATTTCCTGCCTTGCACCCTGTGTTGGCTGGGATTGGCTCCAGCAGACCCCCGTGACCCTGTAGTTAGGATATAGCGGGTTGGATGATGGATAGATGGATAATTTATAATCTAAAATTTTTCCAGATTTTCCATCATTTACCAACACAGTTTTTAAATAAATTGATACTATCCAATGGCAAACTAACCTGCTTCCTTTAAAATCTGCTTTATCTTCCAGTTCCATAGCAGTTTTCAATAAAATAAAATGCTTAAAGATGTGGGCCTGCATGCAGTTCACATACAGTGAATTGTACTTTAACACATAATCAATGCATTCAGATCAAACAAGGCTATTTATGTTCAATTTGTGAAATTCCAGTTGTCTTAATACTGGTCACTTAGACATTGATTCACAATTTATTCAACCATTCCTGACCTATTGGGCAATTAATATATTCCGGCAAAGCTGATTTTTTATAAACAAAATTGTCAATGAAAAACTCTTTTACCAAGGAACACAATCTTAAACCTAGTGTTGTAATTTTACTTGTCAATACGCACAGATTAAAAAGGTTTAGTTTTTGTGTGTACGAGTTCTTTCAATTAGGGTCTGAAAAGCAGTCTTGCTATTACTTTAACACGCTGACGCATCACCCCAGGTTGCAGATGACAGAGCACCGCAGTGTGTCCTATTCATTACCATTTTACTAAGTCATGTTATTTTTGGAAATGCTTATTAGCTAAGGTCAACTAATTATTTGTACAGTTAATTAAGGTCACAGTTGTAATCACTTTTCTCTGAGTTCTATGAGCTGATTGAACTAAGTACTCTCGTTCGACCCACTTCAGCATTTATCTTAATGATATAGCGCCTGCCGTGAATATCACTATACTTTAATTAGCTTTAAATGTATTAAAGTTTATATATGTCTGCTTTTATAAGAAGAGAGCAGATGCAGATTAAAAGGCAGGAAATTGTATATTATGTCCTTCAGCCTCATAGCATCTACTGCATTGAAGTACACACCAAAGGTAATTGGGGGTAATTGTAGGTGTTAATGGGGAGCTCGATCAGGACTGGGATTGCATTTAAGGATGTCTGGGACAGGGACAATGTAATATGTGGCCTGAATACTCTGTATGCTGGCTCTCCATGCTAATGCAAAAGCATGGATGCCACCAGAGGAGAGCAGGAATTATGCGTGATGAAGTGCCCCAGAAGGGATACAGGCAGTGACACCATTATAGAAGTAAAGAAAGAAGAAAGCTTGTTCTGGGCTAAAACATGCTATGTTCTCTTAGGGTAGCAGAGTTAGTTAGTCAGCCATTCCAACCTTGGACAAAGCTTGAAAGGTTCTGTTCTCACAAGCGAATACAGATACATGACTGAGGTTTGTGAGACAACACCTAGGTGAAAAACAAGAATGCTGGAATAATGTGATCTGCTTATCTATAATGCAAGATGTCACTCTGACAAAAAACAAAAACTGCCTTTGACCTGAAGAACCTCATACTAGGTACAGTATAAAGCAAAACTTTGGAATGTCACACACATGCGAGTAGGATGACGTTATATGGAGTAAGTGAAGGCAAATCCACGCCAGGCCAGGGGGTGGTAGAGTGTACTAAACCTTTTCTTGTTAACTCAGCAGACCAGCTGTAGGAAAACCTGTGTGACCCTTCATTGATTGTGTCACTTCCAGTCCCGGTGCCTGAGACGACGTCACTTCTGGTTCCGGTGCCCGAGACAACATTACTTCCGGTTCCTGTGCCTAGGCTGAGGCCACTTCTGGCTCTGGTGCCTATGATGACGTCAGAGGAAAGTCACTTCCGGTCCCCCTACGTCACTTCGGGTCTTCCCACTTAAAACTGCCATCTTTCCAAAACTCAAACAGTTCATGTCTGGACTCCAACAAAGACACTTCTGTCTTAAACCACTAAACCCATTGCAGCCAGGGATAATTTACGGGTGGCTCCCCCAAACTTTTTTAAGTGTCGAGTCTGTTCTTTTCACAGGAAGCATTATGATTGGGAGTGCTTTTCTTCCTTAGGGTCAGGCCAGCTTGCCATTGTAGAAGCATGATACCGTACCAGTGAGTATTTGAGGATATTGTGAGGCTATCTGTCAAAAAAACTGAAGCTGAACTGTAAGTGGATTTTACCATGAGGTAATGACCCCCAATATCCAAGCATATCCACAAAAGAATGGATAAAAATGAAGAAATGGAAGTTTATCTAATGGTTAAGTCATAACCCCACAGAGATGCTGTGCGGAGAGTTGAAGCTTGAGATTTAAACATCACACAGTTGAAGGAATGGGAAAAAGTTTCACCAAACTGATGAAGGAGATGAAACAAACAACTGCAAGAAAAGTCCACATGAAATTCTTTCTGCCAAAGGAGACAACAGTGACTTTTGAGGCCAGCAGTGTATTTGTTTTTCCCGTGGTACAAATTTTCCCTTTTTTTACTTATTTATTGAAAAAATGACTGTGAAGAAAATTTTCATTTGTGTTTGTGTAATTAGACAACCTTTACCTTTCAAAAATGTTGAAAATTTGATAAAAGATGTATATATACAGATGTGTTGAAGAACACACTCTTTATCATGGGGTGTATTTACTTTTTTGCAGCACAATACAATAAGTCAATATCCTTACAGAGTAATGGGAATTGTTGAAGAGAGGTGAAAAAGAGAGTGCAGGCAGGGTAGCATGGGCGGAGAAGAATGTCAGGAGTAATTTGTGATAGACGGGTATCAGCAAGAGTGAAAGGGAAGGTCTACAGGATGGTAGTGAGACCAGCTGTGTTATATGGGTTGGAGATGGTGGCACTGACCAGAAAGCAGGAGACATAGCTGGAGGTAGCAGAATTAAAGATGCTAAGATTTGCATTGGGTGTGACGAGGATGGACAGAATTAGAAATGAGTACATTAGAGGATCAGCTCAAGTTGGACGGCTGGGAGACAAAGTCAGAGAGGCAAGATTGTGTTGGTTTGGACCTGTGCAGAGGAGAGATGCTGAGTATATTGGGAGAAGAATATTGAGGATAGAGTTGTCAGGCAAGAGGAAAAGAGGAAGACCTAAGAGGAGGTTTATGGATGTGGTGAGAGAGGACATGCAGGTGATGGGTGTAACAGAGCAAGATGCAGAGGACAGAAAGATATGGAAGAAGATGATCCACTGTGGCAACCCCTAACGGGAGCAGCCAAAAGAAGAAGAAGAAGAATACAATAAGTCAATACCCTGACCCCTCTTAGCTGCCAATCTCCAAGAAATGCCTATGTTACTGTAGCACCCTTTCCTGGCTGATTATGTCCCTTTTCTCCAATAAAAATGTATAGAAGATTTCAGGAAGGCATTAATATTCTGCTTTGTGTGGTTCATGGACTAGAAAATCCATTTTGATTAATACAATTTTGATCCTACCTAGTCAGGTTAAGGGTCAAGGATGGGACTGAGCATACACTAAGTTAGGAACCAGCCCTGAAGGGGTGCTATTACCATTTTGGGACCTATTTGTGCATACACACACACTCACAGGGGGCACATTTATACTTGTCTTATTAACCTCAGATGCCTTTCTCTGGAATATGGGGTGAAAAACAGAATATTCGGGGAACAACCAGCATGGGTAGTAAAAGAAGCTTGCAGATTCCACCCAGTCAATGACTGGGCACAGGTGTTAGAACATTAGAAATTTTTGATGAGAACAGACCATTTGGTCCAACAAAACTCAAAAGTCCTATCCAAAATAACATCAAGTTAAGAATGTCTCTAGAGTGCTACCATTTACCACACTACATGGTACCTTTTAGCAGGTGTCAATAGTTCTCTGTGTAAAGAAAATATTGGGTGAAATTTTCCCTTAACAGGTTCTCAACTCTGTCCCCCTGTCCTTGTTGAACTCATTTAAAATCAACAGTCTTGATCCTCTGCACTAATTCCTTTCATAATTTTAAACACTTTAATCATGTCACCACTTAGTCTCTGTTTGCTTAAACTGAAAAGATTCAACTCTTAATCTTTCCTTATAACACATCCCCTGCCCTGCGGGACATCCTGAGACTGGTACTGTGAGCGCTGTACAGAGTGGAGGCAGAACCTGTGCATTTTTCCCAGTTGATCCTGGGGTTCGTCAGGGATGTGTTCTTACTGCTATTCTGTTCAGTGAATGGACTGAGTGTTGGGCAAGGTCGTGGGGGTTCAGTGGCTGTGGGGCATCTGTTGGTGAAGAAAGATTCACTGATCTTGACTTTGCCAACAATGCTGTGATCTTCATGGAGTCAATGGAGGCTCTGATCGGGGCACTCGAGAAACTGAGTGAGGAGTCTGAGTGTCTGGGCTTGTGAGTGTCCTGATAAAAACCAACATCCAGGCCTTTAATGACCTCTTAGGCACAGCCATCAGCAGTGTGTCTGTCTTCGGAGAGAGTGTTGACCTTGTTGAGAGATTTACTTACTTCGGCAGTGACATTCATGTCTCTGGTGACTCAACCTATGAAGTCAGATGACAGATTGGGAGATCATGGGGGGTCATGAAATCGCTGGAAAGGGGTGTGTGGCGCTCCCGATATCTATGCCACAGGGCGAAGGTACAAGTCTTTGGAGTCCTGGTGCTTCCTGTCTTGCTATATGGTTTAAGACATGGATGGTATCCAGTGACTTAAGATGACTGGACTCCTTCGGTACTATATCTCTTCAGAGAATCCTTGGGTACCACTGATTTGACTTTGTGTTGTAATGAGAGGGTTGCTCACATAGTTTCGAATGAAGCACATTACCTGTATTGTGATGGAGCGTCGGTTACAGCACTACAGCCATGTGGCGCATTTCCCAGAGAGTGATCTGGCTCACAGGATCCTCATTGTTGAGGACCCAAGTGGCTGGACCAGACCAAGGGGACGCCCATGTAACACCTGGCTGCGGCAGATAGAGGGTCATTTCCGGAGGGTGGGACTGGACCGACTGTCTGCCTGGGCGGTTGCTAACCAGGATCGCAAGCTGTTTTGTGATGTGGTGGGTGCGGCAACACGATGTACCAGTGCATGTTCCTCAACTTGATCTGACCTGATCCCCTATAGTCCTGGAATAAGCCTTGTCAATCTTCTCTGGCAGGCCTCACCAGTGTGTTATAAAGATTAAACATAACCTCCTTTGATGTCTACTCTACACATCATGCTATGTAACCTAACATTTTGTTAGGGTTCTTAATGTCTTCTGAACACTACCTGGAAGTTGAAAATAAAGAGTCCACTACGACTCCCAAGTCCTTCTCACAAGGTGTCCTTTCTATTTTCAGACCTCCATTCAAACCTAACATTTTTACTTCCTACGTGTAATACTTTACATTTACATACATTAAATTTCATCTGTCACATATCTGCACAGGCCTGTACCTGTATGCTGTCCAAGTCCCTCTGTAATGATTTTACAGAATCTAGATGATCTGTTAATCCACCTATCTTGGTATTATCTGCAAACTTAATTATCTTGTTAATTATATTTCTATCCAGATAATTTATTTATATTAAAAATAGCAGTGGCTGCAGCACTGACTCCTAAAGGACACCACTCTTAACATCACCCAGTTCTGTTAAGAATCCTCACCGTAACCTTTTGTTTTGTGCGTTTTAGCTAATTCTGTAACCATCTACACACTTCTTTTAGTTTGATGCCCAACCTCTAATACAAAATATATTACATTAGATTATACTTATTTGCCCCAAAATGGAATTTAAAATTTAAAGAAGCTCCAAAACAAACAACAACCCCCTCTCAAACGCACACAAAAACTTCTGCCCTGGATAACAGAGAGCTGCTGGTGTCATAACTGGCTTGTAAGTGGCACTAAGATGAGGACAGACCTGCTCAAATTGTACCATAATTTATATTGAAAGTCATTAATATTTGGGTAGAGCAGATCCAGCTTGTAGTGTCAACAAATGGAACATGCCTAAAAGACACCTGGTTCCTTGTTTGAAGTCAGCAGCAGAATGATTCATCATTAAGATATTGGTACAGAGTGAATCATTTCTGTTGGTGAGTCAGCCTGGATAATATAACTTACTTTCCTAGGTAGTGAGATGTCTTTATCATACATCTTAGTTTTAAATGTACTATGTTCCCTTTATCACCATTGAATATTCACAAAAATCTTGGGTCCCCCTACTGCTTTTTCCACTGTTGAAACCCAGCCAGCATTAAAATAGCATCTGAAATTGGAGGCATAAAATGGTTCTGTGCAGTAACCAAAATATTGCAGTACCTAAACTTGCCATAAGTCGCTTTTAGATATACTGTAGCTGTTGAAACGGCTTAAATAAAAGCAATAGAACATTTCTCAGAATATAAAGTCAGGACAGGTCTGAATCCTTTCCACCTTACTTTCATCCTTCCTTTGGATCTTTGCCTTTTCCATCTCTAGCCAAGCTTGTAACTTATCCTTGTTCCAGTTATTCGCCCTTTTGACCATTTCATTTTCAGATGAGTGGCTCTTCCATTAGGACATGATGGGTCTCTTTAGGCAGTGGTGATTGCAGTGCCACCAGGTGAATATGGGAATGTTTAACATATCCCACTTGATATTCCTCAGAGTCTGACTCACAAGACAACCACCTGGGCCCATGCTGACTGTTCCCTATAACAGTTTTCCTGCATGTGCTGCTCAATCTCCTCCTTAATAATTCCTTCAATTAATTTGACAATGAAACATGTTAAGTCTACTAGCCTATAGTTACTTGGATCGACCCAATCACCCTTTCTAAATAATGGAATAATATTCTCTAATTGCCAGTCCTTAGAAAATTCTCCAAATGCAGTGACTTTCTACAAATATGCATCAAGACTTTATACGTATACTCACTAACCTAATAGGACTATGAGGTAGTAGAGTTGAACCCTCTGAATTAGATTAAGCAGGTTTGAGAACATTATGCTATTAGTGACTGTTTTTTCCCTCTATATTCCTAATATTTTAAACTCAAAGTATAAAGTACATTGAAAAACTCTTTACAAATTCCCCCAAGTTTGCTTTTTCTTTTGGTCAGACTCCAAGGATTACACTCAGTTATTCCACGTCTTTCATTTGAGAAATGGACAAGCTCAGAAATGGCTTTGGATGTGAAATCTACTACAAGCCAATTTCAGCTAAAAACTGCTTCCCAATGAACAAAGATCTTACAACGTTCGCAAATTTGTGTGCTTTAAACACCTGTTGTTTAGCCTCTTATATTTACAGAATCAACCATCAGTATATCCTTTGTTGTTAAAAATTCTCCTAAAGATTATGTACTTTTGAAAAGATTTTTTCAAACACAGATTGCATTACTGCCAGAACCTCAGTAAGTTGCACTGAAAACCCAGTTTATATTCCCACAGATGTCTAACAAGCTGCGGATATGGTCCTGGATTATAGACAGGGAAAAATCAATAGCCTGCTGTCTCAGAGGCATCGACATAGATTATGAATCACAGCTAGGAAGTAGTCAGTGATCTCTATTGCCAACAGTGCTCAGGGACGGTGTAAGAGTGTCTTAACCTGCTTTAATAGACTTCATGTTTAGTGAATCAAAATAAGAGTCGATCCTTGAAATATGGCTATTTTTGCATAATGGTCATTAATGTTATTGTTATCTGTTGGTTAAAAATAATTGAGATTTTTACACAAGGGAAAAATAATCCCCCAAAAATCTATTTCAGTTAAATCTTGGCCATTTGATACCTTTAAGAGTTGGCTTTGCTGGACTACTAGAGTAATGCTGTTTTGTCTTTTAAGATTTCCTGGCCATGACACCTAATCAAGATGCTTAAGAAAATAGGAAAGTGCAGGAGGAAGCCAGTCAATTTGAATACCGTTTTGTAACTGCAACAAGGTCCGTAATTTCTTTCAAATCCATAATCTATAAAATGCACACAAGAAAAAAAAATTGCAGTATACAAGAAATATATATTATTTGTTTTAGTCACAGACATACTGTTTTGATATTTAAGTATTGCCAGGATGAAAAGGGTGATAAGAAACGGGGACAAATTATGTCAAAGCCCAGAGAGGGAGAGGAAAGCAATGGCAAATCATTGGGCATTGACAAATCATCTCATTATGCCAATGTAGGAAGACAGGCTTTATGTGTGTTGGATACCCTGTAGGGGTAAAATGTAGGGGTGACCCTCTTAAGTGATGTGGAAGTGGGCACTTTTTCATAGGCTGTTGTCCAGACAATTTGAAACCAGAGTGTGCACTAAAAGGTTGAAAGAAAGGCCAAGAGATGGTAATATATTGAAGGGGCATGGGGTCAGGCAGATACAGAACTGGTAGAGTTTGTAAACAGAAAGCAACATGCCAGAACATTGATTGTTGATCCTGGGAAAATCAAGTAAAGATTGAGCGACCAGAAGATGAAATGTTATCAAAAGTCAAGCGTAGATTCTTTAACCTAAAGTTTGTCCCATCTTTTGCCAAAACTGAGGGCCATAAACTAAAATCAAAGTCAGAGAACAAAGCAATGATTTCCATCCATCCATTATCCAACCCGTTGAATCTGAACACAGGGTCACGGGGGTGTGCTGGAGCCAATCCCAGCCAACATAGGGCACAAGGCAGGAACCAATCCCGGGCAGGGTGCCAACCCACCACAGGACACACCTGGGCCAATTTAGAATCGCAAATCCACCTAACCGCATGTCTTTGGACTGTGGGAGGAAACCCACACAGACACGGGGAGAACATGCAAACTGCACGCAGGGAGGACCCGAGAAGCGAACCCAGGTCCCCAGGTCTCCCTGCTGCGAGGCAGCAGTGCTACCCACTGCGCCACCGTGCCGCCATGATTTCCATTAAACCAGAAAATCAAACAAGGAAAGGAACACCAACAAGGAAAAATGTTCTATTTAATCTTGGATATGAGGAAGTGTATGGAGCTGACTGTTATATTTCAGCCAGGATTCATCACTGTCTAATTCTTTCATTTATGTTAATATTGTTTCTTATGTTTATTATTTGAGTATTTTGTGTTTTTTTGTGGTATTTTGTTGGAGTGCAGCCCTGAGTGCCAGCAGCCACAGTCCTCTTCTGTCTCCCAGGACTTCAGTAATCATGACCGAGGTTGGACTTGAGTCAGAGAACACAACAACAGTTATCGGTGTAAAACTGAAAAGTGCATTTTATTCAGTCAAAAGCAAAGTGTTCAAAAAGTGTAGTACAGATCAAAAGTTCTCAATATTTGCTCATGCATAAAATGAATAGTGCAACCAATGCACCAATCTCACTTTCACCCTTAGGTATTCTGAGCAGGGATGAGTATGGTGGACACTGTTCAAAATTTTACTTCTGTCACAGCAACCTCCATCAGTAACCACCCTGCTCCCACATCCTGCTACCCTCTGCTGGTTCCTGAGGAGTTGGGAAACCGATTGTCCATGCTCTACAACTCAGCAAGGGCATATCCGCTCTCTGGAACATCTAAAACTGTGCTCCGCTGTGGGGCATCTTGACAACTCTCTCCATCACTTGCTTGCCTTCCTGAATCTGTCTTTCTGTTTCTAAAGTGACTTTATTCCTCCTGGATTTATTTTTCTCAATTTCTTTTTTCTTCCCTTGACCTTTCCTTCTCAGGTCTTTTATACACTTGGTCAGTGTCTGAGGATCTGAGGAGCATTAATGAGGGATGGCTGTGCTGACTGCTCTCATGCCTGTAAACAAGCACTCAGTTAATTCTCCCATTAAGTAGACAGCATCTGCTCGCTTCTCCCATACACATCTACATCCACAGAATCTGAGTTGCACAGCTAAAAACAGAATTGCATCTACCCAATCCGCTAACCACACCTCGGACACACATTACAGTGGGTGTTTCTCCAAGAGATGGGGCAACCTGTCAATCTCCTACACGGGACTGCTGCTCATTCTATAAAGGCTGAGGGAACACAATATTTTTGAAGTACATTTGATGTACCAGCTGGGTGTTGGCGAGTTGTCTTCAGTTTTTGCTATGCTTTTTTTGCTGATTTTTCTGGATTTGCTCTGTTATTTGAGCTTTCTTTGGATTTGTGTAGTTAGGACTTGTTATTATCACTGGAATGGCTTATTTTGCCTAGGCAACTCCTTCTTGGCCTTTTGTGCTCGTCTGACCTTCTTGAGCTACTGAGCATTTTTTGGCAAAATAAAGCACTTCTTTTATAAAATTCTTTATTTATTTACCCTTTCTGGTATGCAAACTGAAGGCTGAGAGTCATCATTCCTCTTGTGGGGCTTTTTGCAACAGTTACCCATTTTCACAGCCTGCTCCTAAGTTACTTGGAGACCTCATTTGGGATTTTTTATTCTGGAGGGACTCAAGTGATGAAGACCCCTAAAGACATGTGTGGCATGATCCTAGATGACACTGATAGCACAATTAAAATAAAACTGTATAAAATGGAAGTATCCATGACAAAACAAAATGGCATTGCAGGAAGACGTAAAATATTTTTAGGACCCTTAAAACAACTGAATTGCAAAGTAATTTAAGCATATGTCAAAACCCTTTCCAGTGAAAAAAGATACAAAAAAATGAAAAATAAAGTCAGAAAAATTAATTATAAAACCAGATCTACATCAAAAGCTGAAAGAAACAAAACTAACAGCAGAAGTTTCTGTAACCAAAGAAGATTTCATGGCACCATCTTTTATAGGTGGACATGATGACACAACTTGTTATGTGACCAGCATGGCATACAAAGACAGTCAAAAAATGGTGGACACCAAATAAAAAAAACACAGTAGAAAATGGTGTTGTCAGAATAGTGATTAAATTAAACGTTTTAAAAAACAAATTTATAATATTGAAAAATTATGGCAAATGTTAACACAGTAGAAAATAGAAACATTCAGATGCATTCAGGGACTTAATAAACCATTTTGAAAGGTGCACTATTTAAAATTTATATTTTTTAGTTACTATATCAAAGAGTAGACCAGCTCTTTGGTTTAATTTCTGGAGGGTGCATGGGAGTATGATCATTCAGTCTACATTTGTTTTGTAATTTTGGAAAAAGCATACAAACTGATTGTGTTCATCAGCATATGTTGTTGGAAGTGCTACTGCCAAATACAGTAAGCCCAACACTAGAGCACATGGATTCTTCTGTCCTTCATGTTTGTATCAACTACACAACAAAAAATAATAATTTTTTTCTGAATAATTTTGTTAAAGGGATAGGCTCCAGTGTTACATCCATGGTGCATACAAGTTGAGACCATGAGGAGGTGATGCGGCACCCCAAACCCCAGACACAACCACAGTGGCACAAAGGTTCATTGTAATAAATTACCTTAACAAAGGCTTCTTTTGAAATAATAATCCCACAACAGGCACAGTTACTGTTCTTTTTCTCTTTCTCTTCTTCCCTCCTTCTCCACTCCTCCCAGGTAAGTTTTATCCTTCTTCTACTCAACTCCAACTCACCTAGGTGAGGCAGAGTGGATCCTTTTAAGTAAGACCTAGGAGTACTGCAAGGGTATCACCCACAGGAAGCACTTCAGGGTTAGGTGTAAGCCCCACAAAGTAGGGATCATGGATCCTTGTAGCACCCCTTGGCGGCGCATACAGAAACCAACAGGGCTGGTCTGCAGCGTTACAAATCCCAGCATGCCCTGTTGGGTGTCAGTATGGTTACTGAAGCCCAGGAATGCTGCCATCTAGCATATCGGGAGAGACTATAGCCACGTCCAGTTGTCTCACCCTGTTTTTCCATTGTATTGACCTCCTGGCCGGGTAAAGGTCCATACTCCACCTTAGCCAGGATGCCAACATACTCTTTGTATTGGTCGCATCCTCTGCCAACTATCTGGCAAAGACAGGAATTGCTCTGTCAATTCTTCATCCTAGCCTCTTGGTCAGGTTACAGACAAGCACCCATCCCAGGGAGGGATGCCAGCCCATAGGTGCAGTCCATCACAAAGTCCACACAAAAAGACATCACTTTAAGAGATGAATACACTGACACACATCTAATTTTCTTCTGCATGGGCATTTTTTTGTTTAAATGTATTTACAAGTTTTCTGCAAATTTTTAACCCACTAGTAGGATTAGCATTATATACTCAAGGGGCTGTCCCATCCAACTTTCCAACTTTGGCTGCTATAACTCTGTGATGTCACATTGGCTCTGCAAAACATCATATGGCACTGGACAGAAAAGTCTAAGATGGTCAGATGCAAATTTCTAGTAAAGTATTCATCAAACAAGATCACCAGCTAAGATAGTAATTTCTCTGTAAAAACCATTTTGGTTAAATTTCGCTAATTAATGCTTGCAGGAGGCTTGTTTATCTCAGGCTTGCTCCTGTATAATAGATGCATTTCCATGCAAATGTTCAGACAATGCTGGCCAAATTATAGTTTTTGTTGGCATTTGAACTAAAAAAAAGTAAATACAACCTCAAAAGCAAACAAATTAAAACAATTATATTTTTTGAATATAGTAATATAGTTATGATTTATTTTTTGAATTAAAACAATGTAAAAAAGAAAGAAAAGAGTAACCATGTCATTTTCAAAGCCTGGTTAGTCAGATGGATACCTCAAAAAGGCAACAAGCAGGGTAAATATAAAGGCTGGGGTACCAATAAAGAAGACTGTGGCTTGGGCAGAAACATGTCATGTTAAACCAGGACACTACACAGCAGGAAACCAGCAGAAGTCAGGATACAGGACATTTTCATAGGAGTGTAATTTAAGTCTTTCAAAAGCCATATTGTGAAATTATTGCTAGCATTTAATGTGGGTTTGACAATACAAAGGACAATGAAACTATGCTTGTATTCAATTGCACATTAAAATAAACCATGAAGGAAAAAATCTTTTTATACTTTTGCACTTTTTCATTTGAGACCGAAAATATACACATTTTCTATCATTCCTAAATACAATATAGCAATATTTAACATGCATTACTATATCCCATGACTCGTTTATTATAAAAAGATTAAGTACTACTCAGGCAAGGTGTTAAGATTTGAATTGTATGCACCAAAATTCTTAACAAAATAGATCTATCTGGATATCAAATGTTTTCAGACAAGTCCAAAATCCACTCACTTAACCTTAACCTTTCAATTACATAGATTTTTATTTAAGCTCTTAGTATTCAATCTAAGAAGGTAACTTGATTCACCACATGTTATTATTGGCACCTGTCTACCTTTAAAGGATCAATCCATCATGACAGAAAAGTACTAGCTTACTAAAAACACAAACCAGTCATGACATCTTCCTTACCCATAACATTGCAACAGCACCCTGTCCCACAACTTGTTATCTAAAAGATTGTTATTGAATATCTGTCAAAGGTTACATTGCCAGGGGTTGCCCTTTTGATCATGTAAGTAAGAAGGTGGGAGTGAGGTCACAGTTAGAGCGCACTAAAAAACCAACAGAGAAAGTCGATATGTTGGTCTGGCTTGTGTGCTAAAGAGTGTAGACCTAAGGAACTGTATTGTAAAACATATTCAGTTTACATATTTGATGTCTCTTCTGAAGAATTTGTTTCTATAAAAAGAAAAAATATGTCTATTTAGCTGGATGGTAGACATGATTAAGCCCATGTATGCTCAACTGACCAAAAAATGCTTCATTGTGAAACATCTTTCTGGGAAATACTGCAGATAGGAAGGATGTGCTGTCAGGATACAAGGCACATGACTTATTAAAGCTAAAGTGTTACTGCCTAATGACTTATGGTATATGTTTTTGCAGTGGATGCCATTAATATAACTCATTATGGGTGTCAACTTGTCATAAACAATGGAGGGTGTTATCTGCTACAACTCAGATAATAATCCAAAAAATTGTAATAATACTAATATTAATAATAATGCCGACAATCCTTAGACTGGCTTAGCAATGGACACACAACTCAGCAAAGTAAAATTAAACAATCAACATGGCAACAAGACAGCAATTCTATCTTTTGAATGCATTGCTAAAGGCTGGTTTAATTTAAAGTCTGGGTAAACTAAATGGGCTTCCATTAAAACTCAAATAAAACAAATATCATCCTCCATTGTTTACCACCACCTTTGACTTGATTGATTATCCTGTACACATTCACCCCTGCGATGCTGAAAATTTTTTTGCTGGAAAAATCTCTGACATCATGCATTGATTGATTAGTAATATTACATTCTATGCATATGTGGGTGAGGATGCAGTAAACAGGAATCACGGTAAAATGTTTGAGGCTAATCATTATACTTATACTTCCTTGAATTTTGTGATTATATTAGGAAAGTTAGTTTATTTCAGAAACCTAAATTTAATTTATACGTTTATAGTTACAGGGCTGTATGATAATACAGGTCAAATCCAGTTACAGTAATCCCTCGCTATATCGCGCTTCGACTTTCGCGGCTTCACTCTATCGTGGATATTATATGTAAGCTATTTAAATATATATCGCAGATTTTTTGCTGGTTCGTGGGTTTCAGTGGACAATAGGTCTTTTAATTTCTGGTACATGCTTCCTCAATTGGTTTGCCCAATTTTATTTTCATACAAGGGACGCTATTGGCAGATGGCTGAGAAGCTACCCAATCAGAGCACGTATTACGTATTAAATAAAACTCATCAAATATATTGTGTGCAGGGGGGCTGTTCACACCCCTAGAGGATACGGACGCTCCTCAAAAAACACTGAAAGACTACCTTCACATTGCTCCCTTCCTTGCTGTGCTTACTTGTTACTTTGTTGCGCAATATGCTTCCCGCATGGTGCTTCGCATACTTAAAAGCCCAAACAGCCCTATTGATTTTTGATTGTTTGCTTTTCTTTCTCTCTCTCTCTTGCTCTGACATTCTCTACTCCTGACGGAGGGGGTGTGAGCAAGGGGTCTGTTCGCACCCCTAGAGGATACGGACGCTCGTCTAAAACATGCTGAAAGACTACCTTCACATTGCTCCCTTTCTTGCAGCTGCTTTGTCAAGCGAAATGCTTCCCGCATGGTGCTTTGCATACTTAAAAGCCCAAACAGCCCTATTGATTTTTAATTGTTTACTTTTTTCTCTCTCTCTCTCTGACATTCTCTGCTCCTGATGCACACTCCTTTGAAGAGGAAGATATGTTTGCAATCTTTTAATTGTGAGACGGAACTGTCATCTCTGTCTTGTCATGGAGCACATTTAAACTTTTGAAAAAGAGACAAATGTTTGTTTGCAGTGTGACCCAAGCGTGACAATATAAAAATAACCATATAAACATATGGTTTTTATTTTGCGGATTTTCACCTTTCACGGGGGGCTCTGGAACACAACCCCCACGATGGAGGAGGGATCACTGTATAGCTAATACTGAAGTAACGAAATTTTCAGCATAATGAATACTTTTGGTTGGTCCAGACAAATGTTCATACAACATCATATTAAACAGATTTTGTTTTAATGAAATGTAAGTTTCAGTATAATGAACACTTCTTTCAATCAAAAATGGCCACCGAAGATTATAATGTGATGCAAAAAATACTTAATACTGCGCCTACACTTTCACAGAGTCTCGGGAAACCTGCAGTGGGCTGTTTCTTTCTTGTTAGACCAAAAGGAAGTGACAGTCTGTTGCAAAATGTCTTGTCTCTGGAAGGCTCCGCGAGAGTGTAGGCACAATATCATACACATAGCCAAATTCTGAGTCAGTGCTACACCTACCATTTGCGTGGGTAGTTGTATTGTGTGTAAATACTGTACTGTTTGAATTTCATAGCACTTCTCAAAGTTGTCGTTGCAATGAAAAATATAGTGAGAGATGGTGTCAGTTTTCGCTGAAAGAAAAATGAACAATTCTGGAAAAAGCTGATTCATGAATGACGTGGCAAAAGCATTCGGAATCGCACCTTCAACGCTGTCAACAATTTTGAAGGATCAAAAAAAATAGAAGACAAAATTAAAACATTTTAGCAGTTTAAGAGGTGCTATTTTTTATACAGGTATTGTCAATTCTGCTTAACAGAGTTAGTTGCATGAGTATTAAATGTTCTAAACATTGTGCGACAAGCACATTACACAGTAAGCCTGATCCTGCAGAGGACAACCAATTACTTTGCTCTTGATTTACCGTTTACTAGACACAGCAGTGCAGCTACGGATATGTCCTTGTGCCTGAAACCCCGGTCACAATAATATATGCATTTTCTTCATATTTGTTGTAACGGAATAACAAAATATTTTAATGGTCCCATGAATTTTGTTACAATGGGATTCCACCTGTATTATAATTGTACTGTCACCATCATGGTAAGCTACATATTAGATTAGAGGGTTAAACAGGGAGCAACATCCTTGAAAATTAGTTTATGCTGCTTCTCAATGGTGATTTGTTTCACTCATGTGACAAAGATTGCTAAGTATTTCTGAACTGCAGCACCTCTTGCTCTTATTTTTTGCACACCTGCAGATTGACATTGCCATAGGTAATCAAATATCACCCTTGAAATTCTGGAAGTGCCAAACCTCTCTTTTGCATCAAGCCCTTCCACATCTTGCTTCCAACAATCCGGGTTCCTCTCTCATCTCCGTGAGTTTCTATCTACAGACTTGACAGTGACGATTCTAGTTAAAGCATCTTTTGGACCCTTAACATCATGAGCTGACAAGTTTGCAGATGTTTTGTGCTGTAAATAATTTAAAGTTAGTTTATCGGTGGCTACCATGTAACTGGTATTCATGGTTGTCTACTAGGTCACATCTGTCTAATGAATTAATTTTTGTTAATATTTTTAATTTAGGATATCTGTTATACTGTTATATCATATTTCAACAGTCAAATAAATACATTGAAATTGAGTCACTTTTAACTGCAGTCCAAATATATCTTTATAGTGGCCTGTAGCAACATATAGACTCAAAGGCAGCTGATTTGAACTTTTTGAATCATTTTTACCATTGTGACTTTTCCTTATCATTGCTCTGGAATTATAGCCCCATGCCCCCGTGCCCCAGACTTTGCCAACATAACACAGAATTTTCCAATAGAAAGTATCATAATGTGTCAGTTTTAAATCAACAAAAAGGCAAAGTCATATTTGATATTTTTACTTTGCTGTGTTTTTGAAATGTATAAAGCTGTATTGTATTATTTCCTGTGTGAAATAAACATGGCTCTCTTTAGCAACAGAGAATGCGATGCCTTCAAAAGTCTGTCCTAAAAGTGAATAAGTCCCAATCCAAAATCCAAAAAGTGTTCAAAATACAACCAAAGGTCACACGGTCACAAATCCAACAAAACTCACCAGTGCCAGCGCATTCAATGAACTGCATGGGACTATGCATTTTCTTCAGCCTTTATAGGGTCGCAATGAATGGCAAGTGTCTCCACCTATTAGGGGAATCAAAAGGAATATAAAAAGATGCTTTGATATAACGAGACAAAATGAACAACAGTGTTAATGTAAAAAATCAGGACAGCACAAATAAATGAGACAAAATGAAACAAAACACCTAGTCTCTCTACACCACTGAGACCCTTGTAGTCTTAAAGGGGCCTCGTCTTTATGGCAGCTCTCCTCCAGCTAGTGTTTGTTTTATTGTGTCTAGGGCTCATTTTTAAAATAAATAAAATTAGAGTTCAAAGTGAATTTTTCATCCTTTTATGAGTTGGATTACATTGTAATTTAGCCTTCTAAGGCCCATCTCTCTCTTGACCTTCAGTTATTTGCTTTCCAGGTACCTAATTTAACTCATAAGGCATACAACATAAAAACAGAGCTAGAGGTGCACTGTCTTTACTAGCATGGATGGACATCTCTGTTGGGCTCTTGTCTGTTAATTTTCTTGTTCTATGTACCACTAGTGCCACTAGCACCCCTGATAACCCCTTAACAACCAGAAGGGATATAGATAAGCAAGCAAAATCATATAGATTGATAGATTGATTGATTGATTAATTAAAACCCCCTTATGTTTGCAAAAATGTTTTTTTTCAGATAGCAAAGTATCTTGAGGAGATGCTGTTTCATGTGTAGATTTCAGTGATCTGTATAGGATTTGTAAATGACATTTTCCATTTATGAAATCATCAACATTTGGACCTAGTCTTTTGTGCATTTACTGGTAACTCAGAGGCTAAATATGATACAAAAAATTACAACGTGACAAATGTAATCTCTTCACATCCATTAGACTTTTATACTGTAGCAATAACCCATTCTCCATTTATACAGATGTTTGTAAGATCATAAGAAAGAACTAAATAAATGCCTCAAAAACTTATATTAAATGAGTAACTGTCTTTCATCATAAAGTAAGGTTGCTTTTTATGCTGATGACAGCAGAGTATGAATATCAAAAGTCACCCTAATATATTTTACCCGTATTGCTACCGGCCAAATTATTTCAGCCGCTTATATTGCATCTGATGTTATGATATATACGAATGTGTCATTCTTTATGTGCTAGACTTCATTTTCTATTTTTGTAAATGGTCATTAAGGTGAAGAAGATGTGAGATAGAGAATGGATTATTATTATTATTTTTTCTTTCTTTCACTTCTCCTTTTTCAAGGTCAGTTGCACCACGGGACAGTGACAATCATCAACCTGTCAATCTACTGGTAAAAGAAGTATCTGGTGACGGACCAAACCTTCATCTCAGATTCACTTTCTTTTGTTAAAGAAGAATTTTCACAGCATGCAAGTTCAGCGTTTGGGTTAAAATTTGAGGGAGTCCAGTTAATTTCACTTTTAGAAGGCTGATATTGAATTTACTTACAGAAAAGATAGAAATAAGCACGGTAGCAATTGTTATAAAATAGTCTCATACTGTCATCAGATGAAAAAGTTTCTTTTTTTTTTTTCTTTCAATCAGTAGACCATGGTTTGAAAATTTTGTATCACAAATAAAATGAAAGAGTGATGGAGCTAGTATGAGGCAGAAATCCAAATGAGTTACTGGGAGCTTTCAGAGTTTGGCAGTCTAAAATCAAGTACACCTCTAAATAACACTGCTGTATGAATTTTGAAATCACCTATGTATTTATTTTAAGGTTAATATATAGTACAGGATGCGGTTGTCAGAAGAGGGAATATACAGTCCCAAAGGACATTGGTAAGAAGGTTAAATCCCCATAAAAGGTATCATAAACTACAGCTCAAACATCTCAGATAAATACATCCATGGCATCTGTACTGTGATATGCTAAGATTGCTGTTTTCTTATGCAGACAGAATTACCTAAATAGTTTAATGGATGTTCCTTGCTTTAGCAGACCAAATGGAAAAGTCTTTTGGTAGACAAAGCAGTAAGTCTTTAGAATTATTTCAGTTTAATCTATTCTTATTAAGTCAAACATGGGAACCTTGTGAGGAGATGCTGCAGCATGAAAGGTATTAACAGCAATGGCAGGGCAGGATTTACTCCTGCACTGTTTATTGCACTGCAAGAAGACTCAGACAGAAACTACTGGGAAAGTGCTATGCACTAGTGTGGACATTGGCAAAGTAAGAATTTATTTGATGTATGTTTCAGTAAAGGAGAAATGGCATGCTTACGGTGGCCTTTGGATGTGTTCAACAGAAACTGACGAAACCCTCTTTGATTTTGAATTTATATTGAGCAATATTATAACAAAAGAATTATTAAGGGGGTGTGCAAATGTGTGCCATTATGAACAATTCTGCACATCCTCTCTCTGACACACTGACACTGAGGACTTTCATCCAACAAATCATTCAGTAGAATTGGGTCAAGAAACACAATTGGGGCTCCTTTATACCAACAGCAATACATCTGCATACAAAGCTCGTTGTGATGGTATCTTTTCTTTCTTTTTCATTTTTTTTGCTTTATGGTCATTCTGACTAAAGTGTGTGTGTGTATATTTATTTATTTACTTACTTATCTACTTATTTTTGTATTTATTTATTTAAAAAGCCTCTGTAAAAACAAATTTACCCATGGGGACAAATAAAGATCTATCTATCTCTCTATCTATTGTGAGAACTGGTCCAAACACCATCAGACAAACACCAGCACTTTATAAAACACACTTTTATTACTAAATAAAGTCCCACACAGCGCTTCCAGCACCCAACACGGGCCTCTCTCAATGTCCATGAGCCGCCTTTCTTCCTCCTGTCACTGGAGCTTCGTCCACCTCCAGCTCCCAACTCTAGCTCCCTGAGTAGTGGCTGCAGGCTCCTCTTATAGCCCACCCGGAAGTGCTGCAGGGGCTCGTTGACCTACTTCCGGCTGCACTTCTGGGTGTGGCTGCACTCCCGCCCAGATGGGCTTGTTAAGCCATGCAGCTCTATGCAGCTCCCCTGGCGGAGGCCATGGAGCCCAACCAGGATGAGCTCTGGTGTTCCACAAAAGTGGCTCCGATGTAAACCAGGGGGGCTGCCAACAAAGGTTCCGAGGGACATAGTGTGGCTCCCATGGCTGCTTCCCTGGATCCAGTGACAAAGGGGCATCCTGGCCAGGCATGGGTACCGCCCATCCACCACACTATCTATCTATCTATCTATCTATCTATCTATCTATCTATCTATCTATCTATCTATCTATCTATCTATCTATCTATCTATCTATCTATCTATCTATCTATCTATCTATCTATCTATCTATCTATCTATCTAACTCTCAGCAATCAAGTCGTATGTTGTGACTGTGGGGCATTCCACACTCTCTATAACATTTCAATACTATTACTGAACAATTTAGATAGTTATTATTACTGTTTTACACTGTTCTACAAATTGTTCTTTGCTGCAGAATTACTTCTGGCTCATAGGCATGCTCGAATTGAGCACTAGTGATGATGACGTTGATAGGAAAAGTGAAAGAGATGCATGATACGCAGTGTACGACCAAACCAGCGTGATATGCCTGGTGAATTTGATCGCATGAAGCTTCACTGTTGTGTGACAGTAGCTGCACAACAAAATGGCAAAATAATTACGATCAAGTACAAGGACAAGAAAGAAGTTAGCCCCCTAAGCACTGTTCACAATGTGGCAATGTCAATGTTCATGTCAGGGAAAAATGAGGAAGTCATTAAGCCTTACACAATAGAAGCTTGCAATAATACAAGGGGTGCGTTGATTGTGCAGGTCAGGCATTGTCATTCTACCCTTTTGTGTGAAGGCAACAGAAAAAAATATAAGAAAATTCTGCAAAGAAACACATTTCTAGTGTCCTGATTGCAACATCAGGCTGTGCATTGGTGTCTGTTTCCAAACCTGTCACACAAGGGATGTGTACAAAATCTGCATCAGTAGGGCAGTGCACACTACACATACCGTTTCCACTGTATTTATATAAATGTTTTGATATTTACATGTTTTTGTTGCGTGTAATAATATTTTTTTGTTGAAAAAAAAATTGTTTGGCTAATATTTCCTGGGGTAAGCATAATATTAAGGAAGTTAATAAGATCAGAAGCACTAGATGCTAAATAATACTAAAAAATTAATGCATTTATACCTTCATAAGGAGGTCATAAGTGTCAGATCTATTTCTTATTTATTTTATGTATGTAACATACATTTTACTACTCTACTGGCCAAAGCCAGGTAGATCAGCTAGTTTATATTTATGTAATTAAGAATATGTTAAAAGAGGTTTTAGAATTTGTGTAGAATAATTATGTTGACTATATTAATTGTCCTTGCAACCCTGGATTGGGTTAACTAGGTTTGAGACTGTTGTGTTATGTTTATTTTCTCAAACAATGTGTATAGCGGACAAATTAGCAAGATTCTATTTAACCATATCTAGAAAACAGTTGAAATTCTGGGTGAGTGTTGGGGTGTGTATGAGTATGCCCTGTCGTAAGATATGGCCTCTCTAACTTTGTATTGTAACAATGATATTCTGAAAATTGTTGAATGGATAGATGGACGGGTGGATAGAAAATAAGAATTTCTTTGTGACAATAATGACCCTATAAACTTTATAATGCTGAGATTGGATATAATGCTAATCTTTATTTATATATATATATATATATATAGTGACAGATAGGGGGCGCTGTTGTCCCCTTGAACCCTCAGACACCACGTCAGACACCAGATAAAAGTCCAAGAAATGACTTTATTAATAATAATAATGTGCACAAGCACCTCCACCTCCACTGTACTTAATAATAAATCAATAATCACAATCAATAAACAATTCTCAATAATCCTCCACACCTCCCAGCAGCTCAGCCACCCTTCCTCCCAACTCGGCTCAATCTGCTGGGGTTTCCCAGAGTCCTTTTAAAGTCTCTGACCCGGAAGTATTTCTTCTCCGGGTCACCAACACATCTACTTTTATCAATCATCCTGGAAGTACTGCAGGCTTCCGTCCTTGTAACCCCAAAGTACTTCCGGGTTGACGTCCTCATAATATCCCCCTGGATCTTGGTGAGCTCCCCGTGGCGGACCTCACTGTACCCAACAGGGCCGAGGATACGGACTCCATGTCCCATGTTGCCCTGTGGGAATCTGAGGAGCCATTTCCATCCAGGTGAGCTGCCATCTAGTGTTCTGGGGGATGTAGTGTCTTGAAACGGTGGTTTCTTTCAGTTGAGGGACGTCCTGGCCGGACTGAAATGCCGGCCGTCCCTCACTATATATATATATATATATATATAAAATGCTAAGGTCTGTCACACTGTCACACAATAACTTGCAAATTACTGGGACTAGAACTTTTGTCTCCTTAATCTTTTAAGAAAATTTTTCTTTGTCTTAATTGAAAGCTTATGAGCTTATATGGTCTAGAAAGTTAAAGAAATTTTGGCATTGGCAGCCTGGTGTCCATGACCTGTGGTCGACTTTTTATTGTAAGGTGACTGAGAAACCAAATAATAAATGCCTAGATAGCATAAAGAAAAAGAACAGTGGTGGCATCCACTGAGCGTCAAACATATCGTAGAAGGCAATTACATGACAAAGAGTGTGAAAGAATAAGGAGACAAGATACTGAAACACATAGGCAAGCAAGAAGTAATCCCGAATGTTAAATTTTAGGTAGTGGCAACATGGTGGCCATAAAGGACAGCAGTGTGACCTGTGGTTATGTCTTTCTAATAAAGTGATTGGGAAAACAAAAGAAAATGAAAAAGAAAAGCAGCAACATCAGTGTTATGAAAATTCAAAAAAAGTTTAGGTCACAGCAACCTGGTGGTCTACTTACTGGTGGCCGGAAAAGTTCATAGTAATAAAAGCACAGTTTCTGCAAGCCTATCTATTGATTACCCCCCAAGACAGGGTACACACATGTTTAGGATTCATTATCAAGTATAAATATTGTGTTTTTTGATTGAACATTACTCTTCATTAAATGTAAATAAAGGACAACAAAGTGACCTATGGTGGAGTGTTTATCGCACGACAATTGTAAAACCAAGTGTTGATTTCCGGCAGAAAGAAAAAGAGCAGCAACATCTGCTGAAAGTCAATCAAATTGCAGAAGGCAATTAAGTGATGAAGGACAAGAAAGAATAAAATGACACCATGCCAAACTATACTGACAAGCAAGAAGTGATCCTGAATACAGAACAATTGAGCCACAGGCAAACAATATGGCTTATAGGCATGCAGAACAAATTCCAAGATACAGAATGTAAGAGCACCCCAGAGCCAGAAATGCATAGTGACAATCGAGGAATTGCCAAATACTCTAAAATTCTGACCTTATCAAAGCATTGGCACAGGGAGGTTACCATTGTTTATATCTCGCCTTAGTACTGTTTTATTTTAGGACCGTAGGGCTAAATGTTTCACTAGTAATAAGAGTATGAATGTAAAGGATTGAGGTCACATATATGACTTTCAGGTTATAGAAAAAGAAAAAAAATCTTAAGTAGTACTGTATTATAAGGTAGGTGAGCCTTATTGATTCCTAGCTCACAATTTCTTTTTTTGTCTGACAAATTTGTGAATTTGTCTGATACTTTCTCTGTCTTTCCCATACAGTATATGTTCATCAATAATAATAAAAGCAATTAGCCAAACTTTGGTCAGCATGGCTAATATTGTGGCAAAGCTTAACATGAATAACTGAAGAGTGACAAGGGCTTCAACGACTAACAGAACAGTCCATAAACTTGCATTTCTACTCTTCAAGAGGGCAGAAAACCCGAAGCTTGTGGTACTGTCAGTGAGAGTGGCACAAATCCTATAAATATGATACTCACCAGTATCTTTACAGACAAATCCAAAATGTATTACTATGACTACTAAAAGTCTAAATTTAAATAATGCAAAAGTAACTTTGTATAAAATATTAGGCATGATTTGAATAACTTGCACTCAGAAAAGAAATACCGGCATTAATTTTTTGAAGATAGTGAAAAGAGTATAACAAAAAAAACTTAAATGTGAAATGATGACAAGGCTACGACTCTCCTGATATATCTCCTGAGTCTGACTGGAGAAAAGCAAAGCTTTACATGCACCTTACAATACCCAGCGCCATGCCAGAAAACGCAGCAGACAAAGGAGGTGAACAGAGGGCTGTCAGTCCCAAATTACATCTCACTGAAAGCAGTTGTGGAGTCATCTTGCCATTTTTCTACAGCAAGGTCTGGAGAGCAGCACAGAGCCCATAGCAGACTAACATTTCTGCTTTCTTCCATGACCATTGCTATTCTGTCAGTCTCTTTGACAAGACGCTGAAGAGTTTTGTTGTTTGCAGCCTGACAGGCCTGTATTTGTTGCTGACCTATCTTTTGTTGGCACTAGTTTCTATCATAGAAAGGACTGAGAAAGAACACAATTATTCCCTGGTACTCTTCAGATCATGTTTCACAGGTAATCTTCTTGTCTTTCCTCTCCCATACTGCTGGGCTGCTTCCAAGAAAAAAAAAATACAAGGCGGTGAATTACTGTTTTTGTTACAGAACAGCAGTGAAACTCAAGCTTTTCCCCTTCATTATCTTTGAAATTCTTTAGGACTAGCTGACAGGAAGCATTTATTATTTTATTTGTTCCCATTAGACGTGCATGTACAAATGAATTAAAATTGTGAGAGATCTATTTCCCTCATTACTTTTGTTTGACTAAATGCAAAGCTCTGAAACTTAAAGTGTGATTTTGGTGTTCGATTTTCTTTGTTTTTGTTGATAAAGTATTTACTTCTTATTTTATTCCTGTTTTGATCAACTGCCTCTTTTACTTGCTGTTTGCAAACTTTGGATTTAATTGTTTGAAACATATTTTTTTTTGTTCAGAGATGGTTGAATAAAGGCATTTTCTGACATTTTTGTTCATGACCTTTTTTTTTCAAAGGTAATTTTAAACATTTTCTCTCATAATCTTTTATTATCTTGGGAGTTTTTAAATACGCATAATAGTGTTGGATTGCTAACTCTTGCATAACCATGAAGAATTCTTGGAGGAACTTTTTTTCTTTTAGAACTTTCACTTGCTCATATTAACTGAACACCAGCAAAGCCAAGGAGCTGGTGGTGGATTTTAGGAGGCCCAGGCCCCTCATGAACCCTGTGATCATCAGAGGTGACTGTGTGCAGAGGGTACAAACCTATAAATACCTGGGAGTGCAGCTTGATGATAAACTGGACTGGACTGCCAATACTGATGCTCTGTGCAAGAGAGGACAGAGCCAACTATACTTCCTTAGAAGGCTGGCGTCCTTCAACATCTGAAATAAGATGCTGCAGATGTTCTATCAGATGGTTGGGGCGAGTGCCCTCTTCTATGCAGTGGTGTGCTGGGGAGGCAGCATTAAGAAGAAGGACGCCTCACGCCTGGACAAACTGGTGAGGAAGGCAGGCTCTATTGTAGGCACGGAGCTGGACAGTTTGACATCTGTGGCAGAGCGACGGGCACTGAGCAGACTCCTGTCAATCATGGAGAATCCGCTGCATCCACTAAACAGTGTCATCTCCAGACAGAGGAGCAGCTTCAGCGACAGACTGCTGTCAATGTCCTGCTCCACTGACAGACTGAGGAGATCATTCCTCCACCACACTATGGGACTCTTCAATTCCACCGGGGGGGTAAACGTTAACATTATTCAAAGTTATTGTCTGTCTGTTATACCTGCATTTTTATCAATTTTTATGAATTTCCCCTTGGAATTAATAAAGTATCTATCTATCTATCTATCTATCTATCTATCTATCTATCTATCTATCTATCTATCTATCTATCTATCTATCTATCTATCTATCTATCTATCTATCTATCTATCTATCTATCTATCTATCTATCTATTTTAATTTCTGTTCTTCATCCACAATAAAATTCTTAGAAAAAGGAGTTGCACTCACTTAAAATTTGCTTTTTTTGTTTTAATCTAGTTGTGTATGGCTTGCTAGCACTTTTTAACTTTTTTTTAGCCATCCCCAAATGGGTTGGCAGGTTTGGGGGGGGGGGCACTGGCGGAGAAGGGGACTTATTTCTTTTTTTGATTTGTTCACTTCTCTTATCCTGTCATTGCCCTTTTTTCTCTCTTTAAAAATAACTAATCTTCTTCTATAATACGCTACCGTGGCTGTCCGTTTGTCTGTCCAGGATTTTAAATCACCTGTAGCTTGCAAACTGTTTGACTTATTGACCTGAAATTTGGTACAAAAATACTACGTGATGTCTACTATCCGCTTTCGTGGTGATGATTTTTATTACTCTTTTTATTTTATTTTATTGTAGAATCAACTCTTGGCAGTGCACAGCGGGGCAGCCGTGTGGCACATGCATACGGGCGCCGTTATCATCTCTAACATTTTCACATTCACTTCCTCTACCTCTTCATATCTTAAATCAATCTTGAGGCAGATTGAAGACTTAAGTGCCAGCTTAAGTGAAAAATTAAAGAAAACGTACTAAGTAATTGCATCACAAACAATCGGTTTTAACGCGAAAAGATGCAGATGGAAGAAAAGAAGAAGTGGGCTGCTAGGGTGGAGAAAACAAGAGCTGCTCACTAAGCAGCAAGCGCATCAACCTCTGAGCAAATGAATGCTAAATATACAGAGAAAGAGGATGAAAACTATAAGTCAAGTGTATTCACTGCAAGTTATTGTGCAGTACGACATTACTGGTAAACTAATAAAAATTGTTTAAACAAAAGACAAAAGACAACTCTAGTTGAAAAGCAATGAAGGACAGTTAACTGGAAACGTCTTAGTGTGTTCGTACTTTCAAAACATCTACATGGTCTCCTGTTGAGGTTTCGGACCTATCCAGACTTACATGGTGCAAATTTTCAGTTTGTTTGGCATTTTTCAAGTATTTTAATTGTGTTTAACAAGAGTTTTCCAAGTACTTTTCAGGCATTTTTTGGGTGTTTTTCAGATGTTTTCAAAGAAGCATTTTGCATCAGATTCATTTAGGAAACATCATTTCCCACTACCATTTTGTGGGTTGTAAGGTGTTCTAACATTGTGATGTCCAAATTGCAACTCCAAAATGTCTTCTATGATTTTAGTGCTTTTAATCCTGGAAACTACAGTCCAGAAGATGACTTGTTGTCAGCATTGTGAGTACAGATGTTGGGCACTATAGCAATTCTGCACTCTTTATGAAGAACTCAGGCAGCATCCTGAAAAATTCCAGGATTATGCACAGATGTTGATAAGCAGATAAGAACACTGATATGTTATAGTATCTTTATGATATTCCCACCACTCAATAAAAATAGCAATTATGGCATTGTTTTGCAAAGATATTGTTTGCTGCTGTCAGTTCAACATCATGCAAGTATGTGCTCTGGTTGTCTAATGGCAGCTAGTGCGTCATTATGTGAATCGCATGTAGTCAAGTGTCAAGGCTTGAACAGTGTATATATATTCATTTGCATTGAATCCTGCGTGTGCTGAGGGATACATTTAATTTGCCAAGTTTAAGGAAGTCAGTGATTATTTCAGCAACACAGAGTACAAGAAGCAAACAGAGTGGCCCCACCACATAGCCAATCAGAAACGTATATGCTGCATGCAATCCAGTAGCAAAAACCTAATAAAAATATCTGTTTGGTTTTAATCCAGTTATTTGCCATAGATATTTTGAGGTAGTGTGCTCAGGTGGTGCAGAGATAAATGTTCATACTCCATATCTTCAGGGGCTCAAGTTGGGGATGGAAAAAGGGAATGGGCGTCATTTACTTCATAGCACGTGAAGGGCTAAACATATTTTGTGAACTGAAAGGAATTACTGACATATTTCTAGTACTCAGTGTTAAAACAGGTAATCATCTGTAGCCAAGCACACTCATTAATCAATCCTGAAATGCACAAGCAAAACATTCAAACCCTGGGGCTGTGAGGCAGGAATGACAGCTCTGTGCTATCACTCTGCTTATGATAAAACATCTGTACTAAAGTTACTAAACTTTAATGTGATAAAAACTAAATATATGCCTATAACAGTCTCACTGTTCAGTTCTTGTCACTTGATTTCAAACTACATGCATAGTTAACTTCTCCCTCAATAGCTATCATTAGATGACGTATGTGATGATGCCGCCATTTTTTTCTAGTTTCGATGAGCTGCTTCACTTCTGGCTGAGAGGCAGTCACGTCCTATGAGAATGCTGCAAATTGCTCTGTGTTCTTGTTTTTTTTTTTTTTGCAGTTTTAAAGCATTATTTTTTATTCAATCTAAAACAACAATCTAAAACTGCTCCAAAACTGCTGTAGACAGGAGTTTTCTAATCCACTCGCTGATAAAATACAAGTGAATAGTATCATTGAAAACAATGAATAAATAACTTTACAAATGGCTTTGGAGAGTATTGGTGTAGTGCTAAAATGCTAGTAAAATGCTTGGGTGCGAATGGGCCCTTAACTTAAAACCTTTGCCCAAAATAGTGACAAAAACTGCCATTTCTAAGCTGGCTGTACTTGAATCTAATATGCAAGAAGTGTAGGACTTGCAGAAATTGAGTAGTAGTTGACGGTCCATTTCATTAGTTATGCTGTGATTGAGCTTTCAGAAACATTTTGTTTCAGCAGCTTTTTTTTTCTAATATATACAGTATATATTTGAAAGTGTGTTTGTGTTAGCCTGGTATGCAATTCATAGATTCTCCATTTGCCCAGGGGAAGCGCATAGGCTATGTTTCGTTACAAAATTTCTCCCCTTCCAGAGCTTTACTTAGTGAGCACACTTTGACTTTATTTGGAAAGTGTCCTTAGGAGGTATTTTTGGGCCTTGGCACAGGTATGCAAAGCTGTCTCCATTGGAAGGAAAACCTATAAATTTGTTTGCTTTACCTCACCTTCTCTCTCTTACCAAACTGATGAAAGACCATCTCACATCATGAACTGAAAAGGACAACACAATGAAGAGCACTGCTCGGCAGCCATATTGAGACAGGCATGCGGCCTGTTCTAAAGAAAGCTGACAAAAAACGATGACTTAACTAGAGACATTTTAAGTAACTAACAAGTCTTTGTGCTGTTTGAAACTACACATCCGCATTTATCAGGTTGTATGGTTGCCAATATTCAAATGTACTTTGCATTTTGTTATTATTTATGAATATTATCAGTAATACATTGTTTAAATTGTAACTTAACTCCTGCTTATCTTTTACTACACCTAATTGCCTGATATAAATGTAGAAGGGAAGGTGAGGAGAAGTTATATGGTACAGTACCTTAGAAACAGTGGTAAGTCTGTGAGATTTGAGGCATTCTGACAAAGGCTACATATTAATAATACAAAAGGGGAAAGTAGAGTAAAATATTACTCTACCAAGACAAAACAATGAGGAAAATGCATTCTGCTTGGTGAGGACCTAAATCTTGTGAACAAGTTCTCTGGGGAACAGGCTGGAATTCAAGGTCGTGAAAAGCAGAGGAGTGAAAATGTGGCAGATTGTTTTCTTACCTGGTCGCGTCGATCCTTTTAACTGCACTTCACTATTAAAATTGGAGTTAGTATCTGACATTGTCAGCCAGGAATATTATATTTTCTAAATATTATGTAGAGCTTAACCAGTTATGTATTCATCCATCTCCATCAGCCCCTTAAATTGTATAAGATTATCGGAGGTGACATTGTCCTATTTATTTATTTTTTTGTAGTCAGTGGTTACCTACTATTTCTAAGAAATCATTTTGCTTAATTAGGAGTTTATGTTATTGGGTTCCACTCCCTTTTGTGTGTCTTATATCATTTATTTTTTGTTTAAGTACTTAGAGGTTTTTTTCCTCTTTTATTTGATTTCTCCTTGTCTGTTTTCACTAATTAACTACTTAAAGCCTATCTATTTCTTTTAATTTTCTGACAAAGTTAATTTTGTTTAACTGTTTGAGTTTCACAGGGCTCACAGTGTTTTCTTTTGTTTTTCTCCTTATGTGCAAATCACCATAATATCATAAATTCCTTCTGGTTTAACTGAGTACTGCACTGAGTATAGTAATGACCTTATAAACATACTGTATATTTAGTTTCCATTTCATGAATAGTCTGTTCAACAGTACAATGTAAAACATGTATTGTGCAGTATGTTAAAATATTCTAAAAGTCACAACATCAACATGGTGTGCAGCTTTAAAACATAATCTTCTAGCATACCATGTAATATACAAGTTTAAATATCTGGGTGCCATGACAAATAAACACTCTTTAAAAACTGGCATTTTTAATAGGTTGTTAAAAATGATTGTTGGTTTATTATTATTAGTTTAAATACATTAAATATTCACAACATTCATTTGAGGTTACATTGCCATACCCTAAGGTCCTTTACTGGGTTGTGTGGTCCTTGTTGAACCTTTGCTTGACACAGCACCCTTCTATTCTGGCAAGGATTCTTTGCATATGATGTTGGTTCTTTGAGCTTGTCAAAACTTTCCTAATATGTCAGAAAAAAACTGATGTATGGTAGGCTAAATAGCAGGACACTGAGAAAACCTGGACTTCGCCCATGATACTGCATGCAGCAAGAGTACTTTTAAAGTCATGAGCTGTTGATATTTCACAAATCTATTACCATCTATTCATAGTTGTTTAGCATATAGAGCCTGTTACAGATCTATGTAAATAAAAGGTTCTTTCTGAAGCCTTCATATGAATGCGTCTTTTAAGAACCAAAAACGGTTTCCCTATGGCATTGCTGTGAAGAACCGCTATGGCACATTTTAAAAGAGTGCACTTTTTGGAAATTGCACGAATCTTCTCGGTAGATAAGCATAACAGACTTAATTTGTGACTCAGGATTAACGTTGTTGCTGGGCAGGGTGCCTTTCGGAGGTATTCCATGAACCCCCCAAGACTAAGCTCAGTGAACCATGCTTGAATAAGTCTCATTTTCCAATTGAAGCTCGGTCGGTTCCATGTAAGCAAAGTATTTCTCGTTGACTCAAGATAGGAATGGACGATGCACAATTTAGAATGCACTCGTGAGGTTTAAGCAGCCCCGACAATCTATCATAGTGGAGGACTTTGTCTTGTGGTGCAGGGAGAACCACTTTCAACTCAAAATCAGCAAATCAAAAAAGTTGGTGATGGACTTCCAGCATGCCAAGGAGTCTCTGAGACCAGTCACTCTCCAGGAGGAGAATATGAAGTGGTGCTGAGCTACAAGTAACTGGGGGTTGACATAAACAACAAACTGGACTGGTCTGACAACACAGTGACGCTGTACAAAAAGGCCCAGACCAGACTGTCCATCCTGAGCCGCCTCAGGTTTTTTAATATGCAGCAAGCTGCTGGAAATGTTTTACCATTACATTGTAAGAAGTGTGCTGTTCTATGCTGTGGTCTCCTGGGGAAGTAACCTGAGTTCAAAAGATGCACAATGCCTGAACAAACTATCAGAACACCCTGCTCCACTGCATATATAACCCTTGACACACTACAAGCTGTGGTGGAAAAGGGAACAGTGGCAAAATTGGATTCCATCATGAAAACTCCCCTCCATCTCCTCCAGGAGCCACTGCCTTGGAGAACTTTTAGCCACAGACTCATGCCACCACAGTGTGCTAAGAAGTGCCTCTGGGGGTCTTTTCTGCTCACTGCTATCAGACAATTCAATGCTTCCTCTTGACATACTCTCTAAGTTCGTTTAGAAATTTCTGCATGATATATATTTATTTATTGATTGATTGATGTATTGATTAATTATATTTTTTGTCTTGTGAGTCAGTTTGTTTTTTATGTTGAAGCTGTATGTATCTAAAATACACCTTGGGGTTAACAAAGTTTATCTAACCCTAACCCTAATCTAATCTAATCTAATTTGACAGCACAGAGGAGAGTGCATTATTTAAAGATTCAGTACCTGTGACTTTAACTGTAAAACTGATGGGATGTGTGATGTTTTATGGGACAGTTTGAAAAAGTTTAGAGTTTTAGTAGTCATAAAATAAAAGAACACGTAACAGAGAGAGTGGCATCTTTTCAGCAGTCGATTGAGAAATAATACTTGATCTATAATAAGAAAGAAAGGAAATGTGTCTGCTATAAGGAAAGCAAGAGAGACTGCGTGACAACCCACAGCAGACCAATGTTGAAGCGAAATACATTATGGTTCTGAATTTGCACATTCCATAATTAATATTAATGGCATTATTCAAATATAGTTTCCCTTGAATTCCCAGTTTGATTGTGAACATACTGGTTTGTGAATGTCATAATTCAAACATTTAGATCAAGTAAGTATTCAATAGCAATATGATATGCATTTGGCAGCAACTGAAAATTCTATACAAGGTCATTGCTTAGTACATCAGTGCATTTTGTATATGCAAACCTAAATGCTACAGCTTCTGCCAATGATGTGATGCTCCAATGTCACTCCTTCTGGAGGAGTCTGTTCTCATCAGAATGTCTAATTTTATAATACAACCAGTCAGTGTCACTTAAAAGGACTGACCTTGGCATTGATGCTATAAATGATTTGTGTTTTACATATTCAGTCTCTAATTAGCTCAGCACTGTTGTTATTCACACACAAAGTACAGTCTGTTGTGCCAGTGATATCTGGGAAGCCTAAGTAACATTATCTAGTTCAGGGGTCCACAATCACAGTCCTGGAGGGCCGCAGTGGCTGCAGGTTTTTGTTCTAACCCAGTTGCTTAATTAGAAAGCAATTCTTGCCAATAATTTAATTTCATGACTTGTTTGCGCTTTAACTCTGCTATGTCAGGTCATTCTTATTATCTTAGATTTTCTTCCCCTTTCTAAGGATATCATCCAAATGATTTGAAGACCAAAATGGATGAGTGATTCTCAGTCCTTCACTTTTTTCTCTTCACTTTCCTTCCAAGTATTTAATTAAACCCAATAGTGCATGATGAATACACACAGGTGTCAATGGAAACAAGCTAAATGGAGAAATGCTGCTCTCTTTTGTCATTTGCATGTTATTGCTAATTAGGAGCAATTAAAAAACAAGAATATGGCTGTTTAATACTAAAATAAGCAATAAGGGTTCAAAATCTTAATGAATGAGACAACTGAAGTAAAGCAGAAGTGTTACTTGAGCAATGAGGGCTTCTTATTAAGCCACTGGGTTGGAGCAAAAACCTGCAGCCACTGCGGCCCTCCAGGACCGTGATTGAGGACCCCTGATTCAGTGTCACTGATCCAGCTTTGCATACATGTATTTTACATAGACTTGACATTTTATGCATTGAATGTAACCCGACGTGATGTATGAAAATCATCGTAACGAGTACCAGACCAGACTTGACTGTTTTTATTTGAGTGTTTGTATTTTACTGGTATATTCTCAGTTACTACACATTCATGATAAGGAGTTTAGTGCTCTTCAGTGGCCTTCACAGTCACCAGATCTGAGCCCAATAGAACACCTTTGGGATGTGACAGAACAGAAGATTTGCAGCATGAATGCGTAGAAATTGAGAGATGTAATCGAGCCAACATGGGCCAGAATCTCCAAGAAACATTTCCATCATCTTGTGGAATCCATATCATGACAAAAGTGAGATTGTTTGGCGAGCAAGACGAGGCCCTACCCAGTATTAATTTAATTTTCCTAATAATTTGCTTGGCAAGTGCATATCTACTCTGTGAAGGTCATGCAGCCGTATGGAGGATCACAGGAATCGTCGGGTAGAGGGGTCCTTTCATTGGATTGGCTGGCCCAGCTCTATCCCAGCTGTGGAATGGAATTGGGGGAGGTAGCTTGATGGCTGAGGTCTCCAGGTCTCTGAACAAATCCAAATCATATTATGTGGTATCATCTATTGTTAAATTCTGCTCTGTACTTGTAATATTTTTATTTTACTGTTATACTGTATTGAGGATTACTTGTGTTTTGTTCTGTGTATTGTATTGTATTGATGCCCAACCTACCTGGAAAGGGGTCTCTCTTTGAATTGCCTTTCCCAAGGTTTCTTCCATTTTTTCCCCACATGGTTTTTCCTTGTCTTCTTAGAGAGTCAAGGCTGGGGGGCTGTCAAGAGGCAGGGCCTGTTAAAGCCCATTGCGCCACTTCTTGTGTGATTTTGGGCTATACAAAAATAAATTGTATTGTATTGTATGTACTCCATGCTTTATTATATTGAAACATTATATGGCGTATGCAAAAATGTGTTGTATACCTTTATGGCAGATCCAGCTTAATGACAACAGTCACCACATTTTGCTCATCTGCTACTAGATTTTCATTTTATGGGTTAACTGTTATCTTACTCTTGGTACTATATATAAAAAAGCACAAGAGAACAAAACCATGTTAAAGTATTCTTATCAATAAACCTCTAACAACAGAGCCTATTTACTGCAGACTGTGAACCACCTTGACAGTTTTTTTCTTCTGCTATTAAGTTTGTAAAAGGTGAATCTGGAAAAAAGAAAATCCACTGAATGATCAATAGTTCAGTAACAATAATTCTCAGTATCATACAAACAGACAGAAATAATCCTAAAAGACACCATAATAAATCTTAGAGCTGCCACAAAAGGTTTAATAAAATGTTGCTGAAAGAGGATAAAAAGCTTGATCTGTGTTACAAGCATACAGTATTGTTCAAGTATATCCACAGCTGATATAGCCTGTCAATGGAGAGGAATGAAGTCAAAGCAAGATATTTCATTTTTGAGCCTTATGACTTTCTGTTCCTGCTGATATAGCTCCTTTTCTTTTAGCCTTACAAAGCTGTTGTTCTGGCGAGCACTGTAAGCCTGTTTAATAGTCTACAGTCTTTTTCAGTTTCAGTTTCTGTCTACATGATCGCAATCTTTATTGTGAAAAGGTGTTCACACTGTTCTAAATTACCACTTACCGACAAATAAATGATGAATTATTGTAAACCAACAGTTTCCTGAAAGTTTAACTTCATTACATTTGAACACACATCTATTCGGATTTTACAAGGATCTCAGTGTTGTGGGTTTTTGCAGGATTCTATCTTTGTTAGTCAGTCATGGCAAATTGAATTCTTGAATAGGAAACTCCCATAGGGACAGTTGACATGGTCTCCTCCAGATAGCATGATTTTTGTATATTTAAAGGATTTCTCTGTCTCTTCAGTAAACCAATAATATCATAATAAGTATTGATTAACTTGTTTCTGTGTATTATTTAATAGCATAGCCCCAGATTGTTTTTTAATAGAGAACTTTAAAGCTTTCCACCAACATGGAGCAAAGCAGTATGTTCCAAGAGGGGTGTTTGTTATACTGGTAACACTTAGGACCGCAAAAATGCATCTATTACTTTTATACTGTTATGTAACAAGGCATGAATAAAGGCATTTTCTGGTAATAATCACACTTACAAAGCATCAGAAAAGTGTTTATACATCTGTGCAATGTGGCCTACTAAAATAATATCACTTTGGAACAGTGGCTTAAGTGACACATACAGTATTTGTCATGCTATTGCATACTTCAGTGTAAGACCTGTAGATCCTTCAAATTCATAAGTAATTTCACCAACATATCATAGGCTCTTAAGATGTCATGCTGTGCAAAGACTTTACTGATGCTTTATAAGAATAATTAACAAGAAAAGAAGCCTTTGTTAAGGTATTTACATAAGAACGAAGGAGTAATAGATGCATTTTTTCAGTACTTAAACTGAAGCATTACCATTATATTTTACCTGTGACACAGTGGGAGCCCTATTTTAGTGTCCCTGTTTCCCAAAATAATGCCAAGGAAGGAAAAAGTATACAAAAAAGTACAATTTATTAAAATAATTAAACACAATCAGGTGATAAACCTTATGGCATGTAATAATAATGCATGCACTTCTGATATTGTACTATGATATGCTGAAGAGAAATAGCACAACCTGTTAGTTCAGTCCATGACTATGTTTTTTATAACTGACTCTGGACCCAAGAGGTTTATTTTCTCCAAGAATGCCATTTTTGTGAGTTTTGTGTTCTCTCTTCTTCTTCATCATGTACAAATATCTTTGTGAATAAAACCGTAACCTTGATGTAGGTCTATTTCTTAGGCCGGGGATATACTTAACGCTACGTAATGCTTGCACTTGAGGATGCTGCTGCTATGCAAGCAGTGGACTGTCTATACTTCTGCGCGTACGTTAAGTCTGGAGGATTCCACCATGTGGCATTGCAAGACATCTTCATGATGAGAAAATAATGTCTGTTTCGTTGTGTTGTGAGTTGAGGGACAGAGATGTTAAAAATAAAAATTCTTTGCATTCTGACGACAACAGCGATACAGATGGTACGTGAGACCTTTAAATGTATTGCGTCATCACAATATGGAATATACAACGCTCATGTTGCCTATGTGAGAGATGGATGAAGAAAAGCACATTTGCATGTCAGCAATTAAGTTTGATGATTTGCTTCATCGAACCATTCATCAAATACCAAAGCATACACATTAATCCTGTTGGAGCTGCAGTGCGGTGCGGCTTGTTGTAAACAATGATGCTGACGTCATGTACCAAAACTTGAAAACACATTCCACTCATATTTTTGCTGGTACTACAACTTACTTTAATTTTTGACATCCTGCTCAGAGGATGCGTCAAAACAATACTGGGAACACATTGCAGCCATGATGCATGCACATAAGCATTCTGAGCGTGAAGTATAAATCAGCCCTTAGTGTATTTCCTTTGTTTGTCTTTTCACCAGTAACTCAAAAATGGCTGCAATGACTTTTGTGAAATTTTGCATGTGCGCTGCCATTGATCAAACTTCAAATACAGGCTATATGGTGTATTGAGGAGAGGGAATGTTGTGGAGGGTGACAACCCAAAAGAGCAGTGCAATCTCAGGGACTACAATTCCCATCAGGCAGCAGGGGGTGCGGTGGTGCTGATGCTAGGACATGATCATCAGCGTGTATATCTTTTTGTACAAGCTAAAGAAAAATCTCATCTAAGACTGCAGCTTACACAACTGTTTTGTGTTGTGAAATGGAATCTCAAACATGGCAAAATGAGGGTGAGGCCTTTAAAAATATGGCCACATATATGGTTCACCTGGTCCAGCTTACTCAGAATTGTGACCAGCAGGCTTCCAACCTAGCAGGTCCCAAACAAGAAGAGGTGGCAAAAGAACTAGAAATGTCCCAAAATAAAGCAAAAGTCCCACAAGGAGGAGGATTACCATAAACTCTTAGCAAACGTGGAATCTTTGTTAATTAAGAAATGTATTAACAAAAATAGAAGAATGAGATTCCAGTGAGATAGATGCATTACGTTTGGATGCTGGTTCACTACTTCTGATCCGTAATGGTTTTGAATACTAGTTGGAGTGGATGACAAGTGGCGGAAGTGACACCATGGTTTCTCGTGATTTTCTTCTTCTTTTATATAGGAACAAAGGTAAATACAATTAATTTGGGTGTCACACCACTGTCCTTCCCATGCCATTCCTTTGTGCGTAGAGCCCCAGAGACACTCAATGGAAACGCATGTCTGACAATGGCCATACTCTCAGGAACTATAATAGCTTATATGTAGTTTAGTTCTGTTTTTGGAATGTTTCCATATTTTACTACTTTGAAATTGCATTTTATTCATTATTTCTGTACTTTTGTTTGTGACTACCTTGAAGACACCATGCATTTTGTTTCAAATAGCTCTTTCTTGTTGTATTTTTGCATGTTGTTGACGTGACAGATGCAGCCTATTTAAAAGTCATATTTTGGAGAACAGATTTAAGGGCATTGTCACCGGATGTCATTGGTTCAGTGCTTTATAAGCCAACGCTGGATGTTTCACAACGTCCAAGACTGCATGTACTATAAGGAAAACTTTGCATGCATTTTATCTATGATGTGATTGATGGTTACAGATCTATAGTATTACTTTTCTTGTTTACAAGTCAGGGTTAGTGTTTTGGTTTTGGCAAAAAGACTTCCTCTTCTTCTTGATGTTGACCCCTGCAACATTTACAGTTTAGCGGTTCATCTCGTTGGCCTTACCTTCACTTTTGAACTGCTCAGTTCATTTCACTTGTAGTACAGCCTGAAGCCTTTAAATCAGGGCTTTACAACATTTGCAGCCTCTGGACCCAGCATTCTCTTTTTGTGTTTATTGACAACTAAATCAAGAAAGCTAAGTTCCATGAGGCTGGGGAGGAGGGGGCTAGGGGGTTGCCGCCCATGGTGAAACATCAGTCAAATTGAAAGCCGGTTTTAAGCTTGTTGGATAAGAAACAGGAAACCAAAACAAAGAAAATGATTTGAATAAGCAATACACAGATACCTTGAATGTGAGTTTTTAGCATGAACAACTCAGCCACTGAAACCTAATTTTTTTTGTCTTTTTTCATGAGATTGTGACCCAAAGATGGCACCTTGTGACTCAGCAATGGAAACTCATGACTTTCCCAGTGTTCGAGAACCACTGCTTTAAATCACAACAGCAAATGTATACTGTAAACATATGAATAATGGCCATACAGTGACATTTTATCTTTTAGAGTGTACTGCTACATATTTTCTTCACATTCCATGGCAAATATGGTAAACAGTTCATAGTATAAATTTTCAACTTACATTAACACATTTAAAACTTTAAAAACTACCATTGAGAATTTTTATATAACAGACTTTGCTTTTGTCTACATATTATAAGGGTGACAAAACAAGCACTTTTTAATTTTATGTTAGGAAATGTACAAATGAAGTAACATTCAGGTGCAACTTAGTTAATTGATTTAAAATAAATCATTTTCTGTTATTTATTTGCTTCATCAAAGTGGCAGATGTCATATTTTGCTGGGTTTTTTTTCTGGTGGTTTGATGAGGCCACCATGCCACTGTCTGTACAGGCAGGCACTTGCACACAGAAGCTCACTTGCCACTTCAGTCATTTGTGCTGACTACTGAGGATTTTTGTTGCCAACAAGAGTGGCCATCGGACATGTAAGAGAGGAAGATGGTGAATACAAAAATAAGTACAATTACAGGTATACTGAATATTCTAGGTCTGTTTTAATGATGGGTGACATACAAAAAAGAGTTGCTTTGGGCAGGACGGATTATACTGTAGTAATTTGTAGAAATTTATTGATCCATCCATCCCCTAAACCCACTTATCCAGAGCAGGGGGCAGCTGGAACTGGTTTAAATTACTGGGTAGACATACAGTATATACTCTGTTTCTTTTTAGATTTACACATGTCCATTTACCTTGCATTGATATCGGTATTAAGCTTGGACTGGAAAAAGCATTTTACTTGAAGTCAGATGCTACATGAAACAATGAGAGTGATTTCAAAGAGGCAGAGAAAGTAAATGCAAAGTAAATGAAGGTAAATGTAAGAAGCCTCTTAATATTAATATACCATACAGGCTGAGAATATTTTCTACTTCAAGGATGCATTTGTTCATAATAAGAACTTGAAGAATGCAGTATTTAAGGAACAGAAGTGGAGATTTATGAAAGCAAAGTCTTGTGAGTACTTTATTTATTGGAGTAATTTTGTAAACAATATTTGAAAAAAGTGATAAAAAGAGCAGCTATCACATTCTGTTGCTGCTGCTCTCACCACAATTTAACATTTGACGGCTGTTCTTCAGAATTGGCAAACCAACAAGCCTTTCAGCCATTTATTCCTCAGCCAAGTCATGTGGTGCCAACTGGGCAAACATGGGAATGCAAAGGCCAAGGTGAGTGTTCCTGATTAGTGCCTGGAAGGGCACTCCTTCTCATATGATGATATGTTATCATCCATTGACTCAAAATCTGTTAAAATGGACATGAAAAGTCAAGCTGTGAATTCTATTACCAGTTCTGAGGTGTGGGTCTGGTCATGACACCTGCATTGGGAAAATGAAATGGAAATCGCTGCAGAGTTCAAATCAGGTCGGCGTCGTAAAAGACCAAGACGTCTTATTGAGCCCGATAGATCTCACGCAGATGCAGGTGATCAGGAATCCCAAGATCCAGAAGTAAAATTCTTAGAAGAGGCACATTTCACGTTATGATGGATTCCTTAATTTCAGAGTTGTCTGGGTGTTTTGAAAGCCTAAACAACATATGTTGCCTTTTTTGTCCAATTTTAAACTTTAGGAGCATGAGCATGGAGGAGATCTCAGTCTCTTGTACAAATTTAGATGCAAAATATTCAAAAGATCTGTCACATCATTTGAATGATGAGGTGATTCACGTCAAGAACGTATATGATGCAAATGTTAAGGTCTGAAGGTGAGCACTATGATCATTGATAGCATATCATAAGATAAACATACTGTGGTGAGCGGCTGGGGGCGGTACCCAGTCGGGATGCCTGGAAGGACCGGGACAGAGACTACATCTCCTCCGGACCACAAGAGGGAAGCCGCCCTGGTTGGTATGGGGACCATGGGAACAGAGCATGGAAGCTCAACCCTATAGGGGCTCATGGTCATGGCCAGAGGGCGCCCAGATGCCTGAAGAGCCCTGGCCATCAGCATTTGGATTACCAGAGACACCCAGAGTGCTTCTGGGTGCTCAGCTGGCACTTCTGCCACACCAGGAAGTGGCGGCGGAAGTTCATCAGGAGGCAACTGGAGCACATCCGGGTGAACAATAAAGGGGCAGTCTCCCTCCATTTGATAGCTGGAGTCGGGTGTAAGTGGACATAGCTCGGAGGAGAGGAGTGGAGGCAGTCAGGAGAAGAGGCATTATTGTGAAAGGCCTGGACTGAGGGTGATTTGGTGCAGGGGCACTGGGTTGTGCGTGCGTACTTGTATATAAATAAATATGAATAAACGTGTGCTTGGGTGTAAACCATCTGTGTCTGCCTGTCTGTGTCCGGGTTGCTTTCCACAATACAGAAATAAAAACGTTGTAAAAAGATAGGTTAACTCTGTTAGTAATTTTAATTCAGAGCTACCAGACCCTCCATGCATCATGAGGCACAATGTGCGATACAATATTATATAAATTTAATTACAGTTGCGCGAAATGTCAATGTGATTGACGTTAAGCTTGAGTGTAGCATAGGCATGTCACTTGATCAGCTTGGGGAGGCAAACGTATCGTAGTACGTAACCATTGGGCCCAGGTGCTCAGCCATTATTGTCAGGGGTCCAAAATTTTCTTGCAGCGGGGCTGGTCAGGTTGATAGCTGCAGAGTAACATGGAGGCAGAGTTATTAATGCTGTTACTTCACAATTTCTAGGAGGTAACTTCATTTAATGTCCCACTCACTGTCTGTGTGGATTATGCATTTTGTCCCTGAGCCCACCTTTCAGCAGGTACTCTGATTTCCTCTCACAGTCAAAGATATGCATGACAGATTAATTGCTAATGCTAAATGAGCCTAATGTGTGTAAATGTGTATCTCATCTAAGGTGGATTACATGCAAGCGCTCAATGTGCACCCTGTAGTGAGAACTACAAGTTCAGAAAATAAAACATTCAGCAGCAAAAGTTTCTTCTCAGTTTAAAAGTGGACTTTTCTTTAATATTTCTTATAGTCTGGAAATAAATTTCTAGAACAAATTGTTATTTTTTATGTGGCAAATACTGCTGTGATACCGTATATAAAAACTAGCTGTGCTACCCATCTAAGACAGGTTGAAATCTAATTAATCAATGTAGTCCGCAGCGTTAACAGTTACAGTGCAGTATGCAGTGTGTACGTCTTCTGTTATGTGCTATTTGGTACAGGATTAGTAAAAATAGTGTTAATGTTTGTGATGCATCATCCATTGGAATGACAAATGCAATGCATTAAATTTCTAAAAATATATGTGATTCGGCATGTTTTTTTTTAGCAAAAAGACGAACACACAGACAGACATTTATTCTTTTACTAGCTGTGTAAGCCTGTGCTGTTAAAAGCCCGGGGTCCTAAAAACTATTGAAATAGTCAGAAAAAAACTGAACTGTAGAGATGTCAGGTAATTGAATGGAACTACTCTGTTCGTCTCTCTCCCAGGATAGATAGATAGATAGATAGATAGATAGATAGATAGATAGATAGATAGATAGATAGATAGATAGATAGATAGATAGATAGATAGATAGATACTTTATTAATCCCAAGGGGAAATTCACATACTCCAGCAGCAGCATACTGATACAAAACAATATTAAATTAAAGAATAATAAAAATGCAGGTAAAAACAGACAATAATTTTGAATAATGTTAACGTCTGCGGTGGGTTGGCACCCTACCTGGGATTGGTTCCTGCCTTGTGCCCGGTGTTGGCTGGGATTGGCTACAGCAGACCCCCGTGACCCTGTGTTCGGATTCAGCAGGTTGGAAAATGGATGGATGGATAATGTTAACGTTTACCCCCCGGGTGGAATTGAAGAGTCGCATAGTTAGGGGGAGGATTGATCTCCTCAGTCTGTCAGTGGAGCAGGACAGTGACAGCAGTCTGTCACTGAAGCTACTCCTCTGTCTGGAGATGATACTGTTTAGTGGATGCAGTGGATTCTCCATAATTGATAGGAGCCTGCTGAGTGCCCGCCGCTCCGCCATAGATGTCAAACTGTTCAGCTCCATGCCTACAATAGAGCCTGCCTTCCTCACCAGTTTGTCCAGGCGTGAGGTGTCCTTCTTCTTAATGCTGCCTCCCCAGCACACCACCGCGTAGAAGATGGCGCTCACCACAACCATCTGATAGAACATCTGCAGCATCTTATTGCAGATGTTGAAGGACACCAGCCTTCTAAGGAAGTATAGCCGGCTCTGTCCTCTCTTGCACAGAGGATCAGTATTGGCAGTCCAGTCTAATTTATCATCCAGCTGCACTCTCAGATATTTATAGGTCTGTACCCTCTGCATACCTCTGATAATCACGGGGTCCAGGAGGGGCCTGTGTCTCCTAAAATCCACCACCAGTTCCTTGGTTTTGCTGGTGTTCAGGTGTAAGTGGTTTGAGTCGCACCATTTAGCAAAGTCCTTGATGGGGTTTCTATACTCCTCCTCCTGCCCACTCCTGATGCCATTTTGATGATTCGTTTTGCCGATGTGCTTGCATCACTTGTGCAGTAGCGGCGGAAGGATAAGTAAAAGGGATACCGTTTTGTCGATGTTAGCGGCTAAGTGACTTTGTCGTTATTCTGAGGTTTCATTTTGCTGACGTGCTGGCCTCGCTTGTGTTATTAGCGGCTAAGCGTGTTTTCTGTTTCCTCGGAGGTGGAGCCCTTACCCCTACTCCATCTCTCACTTCTGGTTTCAGACAGACACACACACTTCCACGTGTAGACGTTTATATGTAAGATTAAGATGGATAAAAATGCCCCTGTTAGTCTCAAGTGAAGTGACACCACCTAGTTATGGTGGTTGAGTCATTAGCAAATTTACTGATGGAGCTGGCCACAACATTACTCTGTTAAGTTCCTGTGTTGAGGGTCAGCTTGGAGGATGTAATGCTGCTGTTGTGAGTCCTATAGTCTATGTAATATACTGTACATATATAAAAAGAAACATAACATTGCATTGTAGTGGTGGGGATTCAGAAATGGTGTGGGCTGAGTAAGAAGGAGGGAGCTCGAGAGAGAGAGCTCAGCTGACGTCAGCAGGAGGCGCTCCACTTGCATTGCTTACAGGCAGCCTCTACACCTGACAATGGAAGTTCTTTTATTGCACATGGAATTGAAAAGGGAGATACTTCTGAGGGATGGGTTTGTACCTAAACACGGAAAGTTACTACAATAAGAAAAAGTGTCCTGTGATATAGTCGTGATATACAGTAGTTAAAAGACAGTCATTTTCAGTCTGCTGGAGCCTATCCCAGCCAGCATACGGCACAAGGCAGAAACAAATCCTAGACATGTGCCAGTCCATTGCAGGGCAAACACACACACACACACAAATACACACACACATACACCCCAACCACACACTAGGGTCAATTTAGGATCACCAGTTCACCTAACCTGCATGTCGTTGGATTGTGGGAGTAAATTAGAGCACCCAGAGGAAACCCACGCAGACACGGGCAATTCAAGCAAACTTCGCACAGTGAGGACCCAGAACATGAACCCTGTTCTCCTTACTGTAAGGTATAATTAAGAGTGATATAGTTAATTGTTGTCATTCTTTCAAAATAAGCAATAAAAATACAGTATTATAATTAATAGTGCAGTACTTATCATTCATTAAATGTGAATAACATTGTTCATGAGGACAGACTCGGAATATATGATGGAATCAAACAGATAATTCACCAATAGATTAATAAAATTCACTGCTATTGATAAAAAAAATACTTGAATTGTGAAGGTCATTGATTTTTGTTATCTATTTACAAGGCTTTTTAAATTAATAAAGGCAGCTGGCTGATGATGAGTAAGTTTCTTTTTGCATGATATTGTTATGTTGTTTTCTCCTACACTTTAACCTATTCTGTTTATCTTGTGTTATTTAATAAATTGTCATTTTTATGATATACTTGGGTGGCTTGGTATCTTTCTGGGCATGAGGACTGCTCCATCTTGTAACTATATATATTTTCCATGTATATAAGTTACCATATACGTGTATGTATATAGTTATGTTACCCGTCAAAGACTTTTGCTTTACCTGAACCCTTAGCGTTTGTCCTACATCTTTCTTCAGTGTCCTCGTGTGTCTCAGCCTGTCCCGGCTGGTGAGTTATCTCTTAGCCACATTCCTGTAAAGCCTTTTTCTCAGAGTCTGCAATTTTAAGGCACGCTGCTTGCCTTCTGTCCACTTTTTAACTACTGCTAATGACAGGCTGGCCCCCATTACCCACTGTTAAAGCATCATTCATATTCTTGCAAATACTTTCAAGATGACTCTCAGCATTCCTCCTACTCCTTTCCTTGTTATCCTTATGTGTGACATCCTCTCTTGCGCAGCACTTCCTGTCTCAATCGCATTTGACTGAACAGCCAAGGTGAAACTGACCAACCTGAATAAAGCCAAACTGACCAATCAGATCACTCAGAAGGACCGAACACACACATACACACACACAAAGAAATGAGCATTTTATTATATGGTAGATATATACGAGGGTAAGTCATTAATTATTCACACATTTGTGATCATTTTGTATGAGTTGACCGTACAGCTTTCCCTGTGCACTTGTGCAAGCATGGCGTGTCACAATGGTAAATTTTCAACCTTGATCAGACAGTTTCTCTTATTGTTTTCTAGGAGTTATACAGCCACTCTGCTCCCCGTTTGCACCAAAGAAGCGTGCTTTTTATGGGCTGAAAGTTTTTAAACCAAAACAATTTACACTGTTTTTGAAAGTATCTCCGTCCACACGAAAATGAAAAATGCATTTGATGTAGATGTTCGCCTGCATTGGGCATCCTTGAAGGGCAGAGAATGTTGTTGGCCAAAGGATTTATCACAAAACTGTAGCAACTGGCAAATTATTCAAAATGCAATTTAGATGCACACAGGTAAACAACACAATAAGCAGCATGGAAAGCAATTCCTCTATGTCCGCTATTTTGGATTATGCTTTTCTTCTGTGAATGGTGACATTGTAAAGAGCAGGATCCAGTTAGGGAAGGGTTATGGACTAAGCACAAACAGCGATCCTAAATTGTCCCGTGGGTGTGTGTGTTTGTGTGTGTGTGCCCTGCGGTGGGCTGGCGCCCTGCCCAGTGTTTGTTTCCTGCCTTGCATCCTATGTTGGCTGGGATTGGCTCCAGCAGACCCCCGTGACCCTGTAGTTAGGATATAACAGGTTGGATAATGGATGGATGGAGATTAGAACGTGCTTAGAATCTGCATTTAAAAGAAAGAAATAAACTGCATTCACATTACAATGCAGAGGTTGCATTTTCAAACGTTTACGACCAATATGAGTGTTTTCAAAAGTCTTCATTTTCAAGGGTTGAAAACAACCGGGGTAGTGTGGAAGAAAACTGAGACTAATGTCTGGGCTTTTAATTGAAAACATAGTAGTGTGGATGGGGACTTATAGCTTAATATGTGTAGACTTATTCTGATCTTTATGTGTAAGTATATGCTAGAGGGTGTTACATATTTCTTTTCTTTTTACTTAAAAATCTTTGCATCACAGATTGTGGGTTTAAATGGCAACCCAGTCACTGCCTGTGTGGTGTCTGCGCATTCTTACTGTGTTTTTATGAGTATTACTCTGGCTTTTTATAGATAATTAGCAACATTAAACTGGTACAGAATGAGCGAGGGTGTGTGTGTGTGTGTGTGTGCCAGTGTGCCCTGCGATAGACTTGAACCAGGTGGGTTTGATAAAATGGATAAAAATCTGTGAGAGCACTACGGTCACGTCGTCTGACATGTACACTGTATAAATTGACTTGAGTTGCACTGACTTGTGATCAAACACGTGTTATGATTCAACCTTTCAATTCATTATTTTCATTGTTGTTAATTTTCCACACTATGCATATCATTTGGGCTTGCAGTGACCTTTGTACGTATGCAAGTAAGAATATTTATTTTAATAATCAGCAGACATCTGTATTTATTCTGTCACAGTCTTCTCAAGAAAAACACAGCACTTAGCTAAAAATGACTGGCATTTCCAGTCCAACTTTCTTGCCTCTCGCACAAACGGGACCTTTTTATTTTTTTTTTTGTCTTGACTTCAATTTGCCCGTGTGTCAGTACTGATGTGCATTGCATTTAGAGCTGCCTCATAGTCATTAGCTTGTTGGTGGCTTCTCTGCATTTCCCAGGCAGCGCAGCTCATTGACTAGGAATACAGAGATCAGCTGGATAAATTAAGTTTGATTACAGGGGACAAGGTCATGAGCTGAATGGACACAGGTCGAACTGAAGGCGTCGCAGCAAGCTATTTTTTTCTCTGTCAGGAATTACCATGATTTAACAAGCAATCTTCTTTTTAATTTGCACAGTGCCAATTAAATCCGCTCCTCGATGAAAATGTCTTTTAGCATACAATCAAGGAAATGCAATGCACTTGAGTGCTTACGGAAGAAGAAAAGGAGAAAAAAAAAATTACAAACGATAAAAATAAAAATAAGAGAAAAGGAAAATCATCCGTAATTTCAGGCCTGCTTAGCATTTTTTAAATATTTTTGGTCATTAGCAAAAGTCAGTTGATTGAGTGATTTCCGATACATTGTCAAGATAAATTACATTCACTTAATTAGATCTACAGGAAGTATACCCAAGGAAGGGACAAGTATTAATTTAGGACTTTGTAGAAACTGACACTCCATCTTATGACCCTGAGGCTGTATTATTTGAGATCCCCCCTTGATGGAAAAATGTCTGTCTCCATAGCAATTACCTAAGTCTTTTATCAGTCATTTCTAAGAAAGAAAATTAGAGCAATTGTGTCAGGATAGTCATATGGGCAGAAATTGCACACTTATTCGGACCACTTATGTCTCTGACTTTGTTCCTGCTTGATGGCTGCTTTTGTTCCCTACTATGGCTTTGAAAGCTTGATTGGACTTGAGCAGATGTACTATCGTGTACCCGAAAGGGGGAAGCTTTTGTTTTCCTCCCAGGCTCTTTTATTTTAACCTTAATTGAGTCTAAATTATACTTACCTTTTATTTAAGACAACAAATAAGCCTTTAAGAATAAATGAAATCAAATACTTTTGAAAACAAGCCCAGAAAAATAAGACACACAAACACGCATATGTGGGCCCTCGCACTCACACAGGCAAATTCCCAGAAACTTGAGCATCCTTTACTAATTAGCAAAGTCTCGCCTGGAAATGTAAGTTTTAAAGAAGAGGCAAAGAAGGTGGCTAAATGCGGTCAAAACGAGGGGAAAAAATGCCCCGATACAGTTTCTTTTTTTTTTTTTCTTTCTAATAACTCTGTTAAAAAAAAAATGCACATGCTTCCAAGAATGCTGAATGGTATATTGATGCAACAATTGAATTTTATATAACTATAAGAAGATGCTATTTTTCTCTTGTAAAACGCACGGCACATCAGCTGAAGTACTGTTGATATCCTGTTCATCATAGCTCATCTTGGGACCTGCCTGACTAATCTATTCCCAGTTTTCTGGCCATGGTCCTTTACTCTATCTGTCTTAGCATATTGATTTCCAAGCTGTCTTATTGGTTCCTAACATAATTATACTAGGAGTAGGTCTCTTAGTACAGCTAATACATTTACACCATGGCATCTAGGGAAGCTTATATTCTTGTCATTTATTCAAGCTGAAGATTGGCCTGGTAAAAGGCTGTTAAATATAGTGAATTTGAGGCTTTCCTTTAATGAAAAAAGGAATTAGTGACCTCAACCTCTACATTTTCAAAAATCAATATATGTTAAAAAACAAAGGTCTTGTGGATATATCCATCTTTTGTGCAATTTATAAAACTAATTAAAAGAAAATAAGTGACAAACGTACGGTGCATGAAGTGAAAAGAAAAGTGCTTAATTCCAAGTAAGGTCCCAAATGTCATATACACGAGTAATGATAACACACACACACACACTTTTATTTGGCAGTTCTCAGTGGGAAATGGCACGATGTACAAATGACAACCATGCACAGTCTTGTGTTTTATGTGTGAAATGTACATTAAAACTCCTTCAGCTGGCGTCAATTATCGTAAATTTCCATAGGGTCTCAACATACTTTTATGTGGTTTAAATAACATACTTTACAAATAAGAACATGTTATTCAAAATAAGGAAAGGGGCACCTCTCCTTAAGTTCTCATACTCAAGAAACAATTATTTTTTTATGCTTTGGCAAGAGTGCCTATGAAAATCGCTCAGTGCTTACAAACAAAGGAAATATGAAATGGCATAATAAGAATCGGTTAAGTGCACGCGCTACTGTTTCCCTCATTACGTAATTAGGATGATTCTGGTATTACAAAGCTGAGCGCAGCCCTAATTACAACTCACTGAATATGTATATCAAGTCATTTGCAACACAGGAATTCCACTTTCTGACAAAGGAATATAAAAACTGCTGCAGTCTATTTATTCTGCTGTGCCTAATTGTTGTCAGACTGTGACCTGAAACTCAAAGACAGTATTTTTCAAAGTCAAGCTTGGAAAAAAAAGGGTGTAGCCATTTATCAATGTTTATACCTTATTCACCTATGCCGCAGCACTTCTGAAGGTCTGTTTCTTATTTAATTCTGAAGATTTTGTTGTTAATGGAAAAGCTGCCTCATAAATTAGGGAAGTGCTCAATTATAGGTCTGACAAAGATTGATCTGAGCCCTGCTGTTGGTCACTACTAGCAAGTGAGGGTAAGCACAAATCTTGCACTGTATTTCTGAAGATGCACTGATTCCTTTTCTGTAAACTGTCTGGTTCTATACCTCACAATTAATATTTTTGCCCCAAACGTCTGTCTCATCTGAAGCCTATCCTTCTTTTTATCCATTTTCTGACCTGCCTGCTCCATTTAAGTCATGAACCGACCCTGGACATAACACCAGTCCATCATGTGCAACTTACAGAATAATAATTCATCAGCTTCTTATTACAAATAAATAAATAAATAAATTATTATAAATAAATAAAGAAGAGAGATGCCTCACGCCTGGACAAACTGGTGAGGAAGGCAGGCTCTATTGTAGGCACGGAGCTGGACAGTTTGACATCTGTAGCAGAGCGATGGGCACTGAGCAGGCTCCTGTCAATAATGGAGAATCCACAGCATCCATAAACAGTATCATCTCCAGACAGAGGAGCAGCTTCAGCGACAGACTGCTGTCACTGTCCTGCTCCACTGACAGACTGAGGAGATCATTCCTCCCCCATACTATGCGACTCTTCAATTCCACCCATCAAATGTTTAATTTAGTTAAGGATTGTTGGAATTGGATCCTATCCTGGCAGCATTAAATACAGGAACTATTAGTCCATTAGAATGAGTATTAACACAGGTCTTTTTTAGATTAGCTAATTATACTAAAGCTGATGTCACAGTGCATGATTTCTAGATGTAGACTTGCAGCCAGCAGTTGCTGATCTTATCACTCAACCATGTCACGTTAGACAGGTGCTGGGCGTTTCAAATTTACCGACTTTAAAATTCTAACATAGCCATGCTTGCCTCTTTTTTTGACAGCTTCCTGATGAAGCTGGCCCTATACGAAGGGTTAACTGCTACAACAAGTTTGGCTGCAGTTTTCTCTGCTTTGTCGTGGTATGTGAAGCACAAGACTTCAGACAGACAAGGTCCAAAACACCCATGTTTCTTATTCCTTGTCTCTGCATTAAATACATTGTACTTCCTGATGAGCATTCGTTCGTGCTGTCATATCAGCTGTCATGCAAGCAGGATCTATCCCTATGACTAGAGACCAAATGAATCCGGTTTGATTTAGTTGGAATGAGTTGTGGACAAGTTGGAGTGAGTTGCAGGGTGTGTTAGACTAGATGATCTTCAATGGAGTGTGCCGCTACCTGCCTCCAACCCACAAAGATTATGGAAATGAAGGCTGTGATAAAACTCAATGAAAAAGTCATCTAATATGACATGGCCTTAAAACTGTTAAGAATAAACTTTGGACATCTAACGGCTGGTTGGGAGCATGCACTGATAACGCATTGCCGCACCCACCACCTGACAAACCACTTGGATTGGGACCCGAGTGCAGAGGATGACACCTCAGCACCACACTTTAACACTGTGAGGTTTTTTTACAGTAGGTGGAGTGCCGCTTCTGCCATAAAACTCCCAACTTTCCCCTGAAAGTTGGAAGACCTGTTTTGAGGGTGTGATATATGGCTGGCAGTTTATCCCAGCCAATACCCCCAAGCCGCCAGATGGAGCCCTCCCTGCAGCATGGAGGTGCACCGAATTCCAGCAGGGCATCATGGACCTTGGAGTTTTCATTCACAGCCCTGCTGGATACCGTGGGGGCCACCAGGGGACGCTGCAGGGAAGAACAGAGAGTGGTACTTTCCATATAGCCCGGAAGTACTTCCCAGTCACGGGAACGGAAGAAATGATGTACTTCCGGGCTGAAGAAAAGAAGAGTTTTGATCTGACCTGGAAGTGCTAGGAAGTCACATGGACTGAGGGACAGAAGCACTTCCGGGTCAAGGAGTTTAAAAGGACTGTGGGAGATCCCAGCAGAGAGCCGAGTTGGGAGGAAGGGTGACTGAGCTGGTGGGAGTGGAGGATTGTGATTATTGTATTGATTTATGGAGTATTGTGGTGGTGGAGGTGCTTTGTGCACATTATAGAAACATTAAATTCATTTCTTGAACTTTTATCTGGTGTCTGACGTGTTGTCTGAGGGTTCAAGGGGACGACACTGACCCCTATCTGTCACAAGGGCTGGATGCAGATTAACGGCATAGCTAGGACAAAGCTATTGCAGGTTAAGAGCCTTGCTCAAGGGCCCAACGGTGTAGAGTCACTTCTGGTGTTTACGGGATTCAGACCAGCAAGCTTCCAATTGCTGGCGCAATTCCCTAACTTCTGACCCTCATAAAGGAAAAAGAATTATTTGACTTTCTGTAGATACATTTGTTTTTTTTTTGTTCATTTATTGTGAATGGGCGGCACGGTGGCGCAGTGGGTAGCGCTGCTGCCTTGCAGTTGAGAGACCTGGGGACCTGGGTTCGCTTCCCGGGTCCTCCCTGCGTGGAGTTTGCATGTTCTCCCCGTGTCTGCGTGGGTTTCCTCCGGGCGCTCCGGTTTCCTCCCACAGTCCAAAGACATGCAGGTTAGGTGGATTGGTGATTCTAAATTGGCCCTAGTGTGTGCTTGGTGTGTGGGTGTGTTTGTGTGTGTCCTGCGGTGGGTTGGCACCCTGCCCGGGATTGGTTCCTGCCTTGTGCCCTGCGTTGGCTGGGAGTGGCTCCAGCAGACCCCCGTGACCCTGTGTTCGGATTCAGCGGGTTGAAAAATGGATGGATGGATTTATTGTGAATATTTGTTAAGATTTATTTTCAAGGAGCACGTGTGTTTTTTTGATGTACTGTATTCTTAATTTTGAGAAAGATATTAATAGTTTTGCTATTGAATTTTGAATGTGTCACACTGCTATTTTAGAGTCTCTCTATTTTGTTGGTAAGATGCTGGCACGCACTGCTTTGCTGCTAAAGAATGCCTCCCATGAGGCACTAAACATCATGTCACAAAGGCTCTGTGCAAATCTTCATCTCTCTGTTTGAGATTACGGACTTAAGCCTTGAACAGTGTTTGTCCTGAACTCATAGTGGGAGAAATTCTCCATAGTCTTATCATTTTGGTTCTTGTGATATTCTCGTAATTTTGGTAAGAACTCTTGACAATTCTTACTGTATTTTGACTATGTATCTGGATTTTGTTTTTGGTTCTCTGGAAACTTCTTTTTTCCAATTTCTTGAAAACACATACATTTCCTGGTTTGCTTCTAACAACCACTTTACCGTCACTCATAAACAACTGCACCAGCACACAATATAAAGTGACTAAAGCTGCTGATTAACTGTACAGACTGCATCTCTGTTGTTAGTCATTAGCACTAAAACATAAGTAACATGATAGTTATAATCTGTTACTGACCCTCACCTATTCTGTTTCTCTTCTCGGTACTCAAATGTGGCACTTGGTGCCACAGCCCACCTGCCAAGTTGTTTTACCTGCCTAAGGCAAAGTTATTTCTGATGACTCATCTCTGATCTCATCGGGTAAAGGGGTCCTGTCATTGGATTGGCTGGCCCAACACTAACTCAGCTGTGGAATGGCCAATAGGGGTAGGAAGTTTGATGGCCGAGGTCTCCAGAACTCTGAACAAATCCAAATCATATTATGGGATATCATCTACTGTTGAATTGTGCTCTGTACTTGTAATATTTCTATTGCACTATTATATTGTATCGAGGATTACTTGTGTTCTGTTCTGTGTATTGTGTTGTATTTACCCCCTTTTTTGACACCCACTGCATGCCCAACCTACCCAGAAAGGGGTTTTTCTTTGAATTGCCTTTCCCAAGGTTTCTTCCATTTTTTTTTTTCCCTACAAGGGTTTCTTTGGGAGTTTTTTCTTGTCTTCTTAGAGAGTCAAAATCAGGGCCTGTTAAAGCCTATTGGGGCACTTCTTGTGTGATTTTGGGCTATACAAAAATAATTTGTATTGTATTGTATTGTATTGTATTGTAGGTGAGTATATTTTTTGAAGGTTTTCCAAGGAGTAGAAACTTTATTGCTGTCCTGGCAGATACAAACACAAGTCTCTTTCTGACCACACAAGCTACAGCTGTCAAATTTGACACCTCTGCCCCAACTCCTGGTCAACACAACACAAAGTCTTCCTCATCAAAAAGTGAGGGTGGCTCGGAAGCAGTGACTGGAGCAGAGGGAGTCTGGGGAAAGAGAGACAGGAGAGTGAGACCCGGGTTTTTAAAAAAGCAGGTGAAGGAGGGCTGTGCTGCAGTCCAGCCAAGCTGCTTTCAGAATTTGTGACTGGCATAACAACAACACATGTTTATTGGATAAACCTACTCAGACCTGGGGAGACATTCAATACTACACACAAACAATAACTTTGTTGGGGCTAGAAATAGATGAATCACCATAAAATAAAGTTATTAACTCAACTTACTCCAATTCAGAGATGCAGGGAGCTAGGGACCAAAACATCTCAATATGGTAGTACGAGGTGCAAGACAAAAACGGCACTGAACATGGCACCAGTCCATCATAAAAACCCATTTTTACACACACACACACACACACACACACACAGAGGACCTAACTTACCATCTTTGGAGCTGTGAAAGGAAAATCTCTTGAAAATGTGGAGAGATAGTGCAGACTCAACACAGACATTTGCAGAATGCTGAATCTGTACCCAGCATGCCAACCTTTGAATGAATGAAGTGATTGTTAATTCAATTGTTAAGAGCAATTGGTGATGTAATGTTGAAGGTTCCTTTTAGTTCCATTCAGGGTGGGTTCCAATCCTTCTGGCATACAGCCTGACTTCTTGTGACTTTCACATGCACTCTGTGAAAAAACAGAGTTTAAATAAAGCATATTAAAGAGAAAAATAAAATGGACTTTTAAGGGACCAGGCAAATTGGTGGTCAAAAATCTGAGCAGAGGGTGTTACACTTAGCAGTCAAAGTTCTAACACTGATGCCAAAATGTCTGACAAAATTTAAGTGGGAGAGACAAGAGTCAAAACTAACAAAATGAATTTCCCTGAAAACTACTAACAGTGCCAGTTACCTTAATTTATAAAATACAGCGGTTTGCCAATTACCTTTATTTAAAAATGTCCAGCCGTTTCTTTCCCTTTACTCAAATTCCTGAAATAAAAAACATGTTCCAAGAGAACTCATTTGCAACCAGGCAAGCACATTTTAAAAAACCAATAACTTTTGCTAATACATTTGCTAAAAGCTTTGGGGGAAAAATGACCAGCAGTTATTAGATTAGTGTTATTTAAGACACATTAGAAAAACAGGAAATAACACTGTGCAAACCAATAATGCATTAACACTTCAATTATAACAGTTATAAAAAATAAATGTTCCCCTTTGTGACAGCCACATTTATGCTATCTGCATTTAAGGACTTCTAATAGAAAGTAATAATTATTGTTTTGCACAAAAGAGGTGGTCAGCACTAGAAAACTGTGATGGCTTGTGTTGTTTGGAAACACTTGACAGATGGAACCCATCAATCATTTTATAAAATGAAAGTCAAAATGTCAAAAGAATATTACTGTATCTCTTTACCTTTTTATGTACTCATTCTATTAGCAATTATTCCCATATTCTCAGAAACCTGTATTAGACAGAATTCTCATTAATGCCACCGCATAACCAAAGATAGCTTTACTGGACACGATTATCATCATTTCTTTCCCGTAAATGAGGGCTCTTTTTACTCACCTGTGGGTTTTGTTTACAATGGAAACAAACCACTAGACCACCACTTCATCAAATAAATAAAATATCTTTCACAGTTAATTGTATAAATGTGATATTTATTTAATTTTAAGTTTCCATCCTTGTGTTGTATGAACACATTTATCCCACTGGGTTCATATGTTTAACATGCAATTAATTCTGTTGAAATATTATGATACCAGAAGTTAAGTTGAAATGCGTTAACCCGCATGTTTGACTTCATGTGACAACAACTTGAACCAGTAAAGCACATACGGTGAAACCATAATTCGTGGCTGCTCCAGGACCTGAAGTGAAGAATATACAGGTAGGTGGAGTATCACACTGTTGCTGCTAATGCAATTTGCCTACAATTCAGTTGAAAGTAAATGCTATTTTATCCATAGCAAATAAATTGACATACAAAGACAAAGGAAAAACAGCAGCCTGGTTTTACGACAGACAGACACTGACAACCTGCAGTGATCTGTTGATACACATTATTGAAAACATCACGAGTAAGTGCTTTTCATTCATTTCACTCATATCACCTTTTTTTTTTTTATTTGAAGTGCATTATGGCTTTGAACAATTTAGATGAAATTTAAGGTTCCTTCTGACATGTTTGAAATACTAGCCGAAGAACCTGGCATTGCTCAGCTTTTATTTTATAATGGGTTAAGGCGAGACAAGAAGGCAAATGTTAATGTGTTTTTTAAATATTAGTCTCCTGGGGCCAGAAGTGATTCTCAAATAAGAACACAAGTTTGTGGACAGCTCCCTAATAGTGAATAGCAGTGAATCCCGCCACTAGAAAGGCTCTGCCCACAGGATTTCTTCCTAAAACTGACATGTTTAATTTTGTCCAGTCCATGGTCTTTAAACAGTTTAATGGTCAGGGTTACAAAGTCCCACGGAAAAGAAATTCACATATATTTGACAAATATATAAACTAATTAAGAAAAGAGAAAGCAAAGAAAGCTAAATAAAAGACTTGACGCTGAGAGAAAATAAAAAGCAGAATTTGCTGTTATCAATTCAGTAGCTCAGTAGCACAAGGTAACTGAAATGTAATGATTAATTTATACATTTTAATGAGTGGGGTGAGAGATTAGAGATACACATACACATAGATCACTGCAGGTACTTGGCCCAGCGCATCTGTCTGCTACCATACCTTTCTGGCATTTTGACTATTGTATTAATACTAGAGTTCAGATAAGTATGGTGGTCTATGCATATACTACATGTTAAAACACTTTAGCCATTATCAAGCATAGCATGTTTGTCTTTCTAATTAGACAGTAATGATAAGTTACTTTAGTTAATTGTTTAAACCTGCAATGAGAAGGTGGATGTTGTGCAGCATCAGACATGTCTCTGCTGGAGTGGTGTCAAACCAGCCTGTCTGGCACCAACAATCACATTCAAAATCAGTCAGATCACATTTTGTTCCCATTCTGATAATTGATGTGAACATTAAATGAAGCTCCTGACATGTATCTGCATGATTTTATGCATTGCGCTGCTCACACATGATTGGCTGAGTAGATAACTGCATGAATAAGCAGGTGCACGGGTATACAGTATATGTATGTTGTATATACTGTGACGAACAGCCGGGTCCCATGCCTGGCCGGGATGCCCCTGCTGTGTATGTTCCGGGGGAGCAGCCATGGACAGCTCAATACCTCCCCCGGGGTGCTTGGTGGCAGCCTCCCTGGCGGACGCTGATTCTCCAACCTCCCACAGGGCTCCATGGGAGATGGAGTCCTCCACAGCTTGGTTGGGGCCCGGGGTGGCCGCTAGGGGGGGGCTGTCTCCTTCCAACAGCCCGGCTGGACAATTCTACAGCCCCACCCAGAAGTGCAATTAGGACCAGGTGGTCAAGCACCTGGAACGCTTCCAGGTGGGTTATAAAAAGGGCCAACCACCACCACTCAGGAGCCAGAGTCGGGAGGAGGAGGACTAAGCCTGAGGAGGAGTGGTGGTGCCAGAAGAAGGGTTGTTGTAATTATTGTGAGTGTTTTGGGACTGTGTTGGGCCTGTGGGACACGGGGAAGGCGTGCCCCACTGCTGAAGAAAAGTAAAAGTCTGTTTATTTAAGCACATGCCTCTGTGTCAGTCTATGCCAGGTCGGGCGCCATATAGCGCCTTTCACAATACAATGTATCTGTACTATATATATATATATATATACTGTATATATATATATTGTGATGGATGGCTGGGGCCCCTGCAACATATATACCAGGGGGACAAGGGGGGGAAACCCAGTATCTCCCCCTGGACGCTAGATGGCAGCCTCCCTGGGTTGCAGCAGTGCCTCGGACTACCCCAGGGCTTCATGAGGGTTGGAGTTCTGTGCAGCCCTGTTGGGTTCCGCAGGCGCTGCCAGGAGGTGCTGCAGCAGGAGCTGCTGGCCCCTTTTGGGCACTGGTTTCACCTTACCTTAGTTCCAGGTACCCAATAAAGGGAGCCAGCGACTATCACTCAGGGGCCAGAATCGGGAGGAAGAGGATGAGGTTGCCATGGAGGAGTGGTGGAGGAAGAGAAAGTGCTGTGTGTTATTAGGGTACTGTACTTGGGACTGTGTTGTGTCTGTGGGTATGAGGAAGGCATAGCGCACAGACGAAGAAAAATAAATATTTTTTCTATTTTACGCGTGCCTCCATGTCAATCTGTGTTGGATCGGGCGCAATTAGCGCCTTTTCTTACAATATACAGCATACATATATATATATATATATATATATATATATATATATATGTATACAGTATATATATATATATATCCATCCATCCATTTTCCAACCCGCTGAATCCGAACACAGGGTCACGGGGGTCTGCTGGAGCCAATCCCAGCCAACACAGGGCACAAGGCAGAAACCAATCCCGGGCAGGGTTCCAACCCACCGCAGGACACACACAAACACACCCACACACCAAGCACACACTAGGGCCAATTTAGAATCGCCAGTCCACCTAACCTGCATGTCTTTGGACTGTGGGAGGAAACCGGAGCGCCCGGAGGAAACCCAGGCAGACACGGGGAGAACATGCAAACTCCACGCAGGGAGGACCTGGGAAGTGAACCCAGGTCCCCCACTGCGCCACCGTGCCACCATATATATATATATATATATATATATATATATATATATATATATACAGTATATATATATATATATATAGTGGTAAATAAACAAGTCTTGCCATAACAAAAAAGATTTGGGGCAGCCTCCAGCATACTTGAACGTTGGCTGCAGATGCAAAAGTTGAGGAAATAGTCTTTACAGAAAAGAGTCCAATATAGATCTGAAACAGTAGTACAAGTAAGGTGGTCTTAAATTCGGAGGGAGGAAATGTCAATCAGGAGGAACCGGAAGGGATATATTCTGGGGCAGAGCAAATGAATTATGTATTTTAAAATAGTTTATCATTTCAAACCTTTCGATTCCTATCAGGAATCATCATCAGAGGAAAATGATTAGACTTACAGGAATCCAAGTTAGTATATAGCAAATAAGGAGGGTGGGATAGATGGATGTAGGGGATGGGGGGGATTGATGAGGTGGAGTTCAGAGGGTGTTGGTCATAAAGTCTTATTTATTATTTACATGTTCGTTCTTCTTTTCAAGCCTGCATATGCTGGGCTCATCTCCATATGTCTGTTAATGGCGTTTTCATTGGAGAGCCACGTTTCAGCCAGTTCTCTGGCATTTTAGGTATTAGCCTTGAATTTTTCTTGCACTAAGTCCCATTTAAATGTGTGTCCAGGTGAACTTGTATGTGTGTAAATCAGAGACTGTGCATCCTTTCTTCTGACTGCATTGCTATGTTCCTGTATACGTATGGCAAGTGTTTTCGATATCTGACAACGCAATATTCCAAAGATGTTAGGTAGGAAATACAATTTGGCTCTGTATGAATGAGTATGGGTGTGTCCCATCTACAGTTAGTTCCAGCTTTGTTCACAATACTGCCATGATAGGCTCTTACTCCTGCAACCCTAAACTGATTGGAATATAAATGAATAAATCTATAGGTAATTCTGTCTTTGTCCTCATATATATGAAAACAAACACACATGCACACACATATATAAATAAATAAATATATATATACTGTATATATATATATATATATCTATATATATTATAAAAAATCTTGGGAGGGAGATGAGACGTGATCTTCTCGGAAGACAATTTGACGTTCCGCGAGAGACACTTAAACGTCACACGAGACAAGGCAATGAGACAACATTTAAAACAAGTTCACGGACATCTAACCAAGCAGTTGTTGGAATGCTTTTGACAGACAGACATCATGTGCTCCCAGCTCTTAAAACAACGACAAGCGACAAGCAGAACATGCAGCTTGCCAGCAGCAACAAGCCAGCAGATGATCTGACCGCTTCTCCTTACCGTGCGTTCAGCCGCAACCCCTTCACAACACGAGCAGCGTTATAGATAGATAGATAGATAGATAGATAGATAGATAGATAGATAGATAGATAGATAGATAGATAGATAGATAGATAGATAGATAGATAGATAGATAGATAGATAGATAGATAGATAGATAGATAGATAGATAGATAGATAGATACTTTATTAATCCCAAGGGAAAATTCACATACTCCAGCAGCAACATACTGATACAAAAAACAATATTAAATTAAAGAGTAATAAAAATGCAGGTAAAAACAGACAATAACTTTGTATAATGTTAACATTTACCCCCCCCCGGGTGGAATTGAAGAGTCGCATAGTTTGGGGGAGGAATGATCTCCTCAGTCTGTCAGTGGAGCAGGACATTGACAGCAGTCTGTCGCTGAAGCTGCTCTTCTGTCTGGAGATGGCACTGTTTAGTGGATGCAGTGGATTCTCCATGATTGACAGGAGCCTGCTCAGCACCCGTCGCTCCGCCACGGATGTCAAGCTGTCCAGCTCCATGCCAACAATAGAGCCTGCTTTCCTCACCAGTTTGTCCAGGCGTGAGGCATCCTTCTTCTTAATGCTGCCTCCCCAGCACACCACTGCGTAGAAGAGGGCGCTCGCCACAACAGTCTGATAGAACATCTGCAGCATCTTATTGCAGATGTTGAAGGACGCCAGCCTTCTAAGGAAGTATAGCTGGCTCTGTCCTTTCTTACACAGAGCATCAGTATTGGCAGTCCAGTCTAATTTATCATCCAGCTGCACTCCCAGGTATTTATAGGTCTGCACCATCTGCACACATTATACGTCCTGCGAGAAAGATTTAACCATGCCCGGGACCGGTTAATAAAGGAGAGTATTGTGTTTGTAAAAGTTTTAAAGTAAAAATGAAAATAATGCATATGTAACAAATCCCATGAAAATAACAATCTCTTTAAATTGTATATCTGGTAAACCAAACCCAGGGGTGGGCGAGCAAAGTGAGCAAGGGGCAGAGACCCCTAGTATATATATATATACAGTATATATATATATATATATATGTAAGTCTGATTGCAGTCTGATTGTTCATGTGGTTATCGACCAGGTAACACTTGTGGTTGGTCAGCCAGTCTGTTCTATGGAATGTCAGAGAAAAACTGGAGTACTTATGGGAAATTCCATGCAATCGCAGGCAAAATCCACACAGACAATGACCAGGCTTAGAATGGGAACAATGACACTAGAGCTGTGAGGCATCGGTATTAGCCAATGTCCCACTGTGAATTTATAGACAGGCTGCTTGCATAAATTATTCATATACAAATATATCTATGCTCAAATAATTGTAAAAAAATGTGTTTTCTTTTCCTGAACTTATTATCAGCCCCCAATGAACTTTTCAGCAAAATAATTTTACAGACATTTTGTGATCATTCTAAAAGCTTTGGAATATCTACCCCAGGAAAAAAAAGTGCTGGGCTTAACTGTTCTCCCTAAGAGAGGGATATTATATCATGGGGTGAAAGATAAGGAGCGTATGTGCAAATTAATTCAAATAAAAAAACAACAAAAGGAGTGGAGATGAGAGAATAAACTAAGACCCTTCGCTTGCAGCCAAACCAATTGCCTACTCAATCAGATAAAGGCAGGAGACATTTGGAATATGGATTTTATTCCTTGATTATTTTTTATAGCTCCAGGGGAACAATTTTTTTTAATCTTTGGCTAATATATATCTTCATCTACACACATATTTTAAAGTGGACTTTACATTTTAATTGTTTTTTTTTTGTCCAGCATATGGTGATGAAAGAATTCTCCCACTTACGGTGATTATTAAAAAAAATAACACATTATCTAAATCTTAAAAATGATTATGTAGTAGAGCATTCTAATATTCATCACTATGCAGATTCTTAACAAGAATATAAGAAATCTTTTACTAAAAACAGATAATTTAGCTCAACTTAGCTTGCTAATCACTTTTAAAATACCATCAGTTTGAGGTCCGAAGGCACCCGAAGTGTCCACAGCCCGGCTTGGTAACTTACAGTATCTCATATGCTGTGTAAAGATGAACTTTCAAAGATAATGTGGAATGTACCCTTAACCAGCTTATGTACTTGAGATTTTGCTATGATAAAATGCCTATTCTACACTAAAAAACTATACATAATTCTTTTGTGGAAAATATATACAAATAAAATCATAATACCCTCTCACTCTTGTGAACTTTTCAGCTTTGATCAATGTTATTTATCCGTTTTGCTCAGTAAAGAGTTTGTTTCAACCCTCTGGTTGTATTTATTTATTGCTTGCTAATTACGGCAAAATGGCTAAATGATTTTCTCAAAATTTTGCATGCAGTTTTTTTACAGTTTAAAATATAGGCTCTAAAAATGTAATCAGGTAGGGGAGTTGTAATGGGGGCAACCCAAAAATTGTACATTATCCCAACTCAAAAAAAGCCAGTGTGGTGTTCTATGTTACAGTCTCCTGGAGAAGCAAACTGAGCTCAAAAGAAGCACAATGTCTGAACAAATTTATCAGGAAAGCCTCCTCTGTTAAAGGCTGAACCCCTGAACACAATGTAAGCTGTAGTGCAAAAGGGGGTGATGGCAAAATTGGACGCCATCATGACAAGTCATCTGCATCTCCTGCAGGAGACGCTTTCTTGGAGCACTTTTAGCCACAGGCTCATTCTAGTATGTTGTGCGAAGCATCACTTCCTTTTCTGCCCAGTGCCATCAGGCAATTCACTGCTTCCATTCTATGTACTTGTTATGTTTATTTTTATTTATTTATCGATTGATTGATTGATTGGCTGTATTATTTATCCTGAGACTCTGTATATTTGTTTTTTTATGTTTCTGTTGCTGTATAAATCTGAATTTTCCCATGAGACTAATAAAGTTTATCTAATCTAATCCAATCAAAAACAGCTAAGTTGATCATAATTAAATTTTGCATATATAATAAAGCGGGCGGCACGGTGGCGCAGTGGGTAGCGCTGCTGCCTCGCAGTTGGGAGACCTGGGGACCCGGGTTCGCTTCCCGGGCCCTCCATGCGTGGAGTTTGCATGTTCTCCCCGTGTCTGCGTGGGTTTCCTCCGGGCGCTCCGGTTTCCTCCCACAGTCCAAAGACATGCAGGTTAGGTGGATTGGCGATTCTAAATTGTCCCTAGTGTGTGCTTGGTGTGTGGGTGTGTTTGTGTGTGTCCTGCGGTGGGTTGGCACCCTGCCCGGGATTGGTTCCTGCCTTGTGCCCTGTGTTGGCTGGGTTTGGCTCCGGCAGACCCCCGTGACCCTGTGTTCGGATTCAGCGGGTTGAAAAATGGATGGATGGATGGATATATAATAAAGCTGAACCAACATAAAATCAAATCTACAGTATGTGGCATTTCAAAAATGTAATTCAGAAGGTTGGTTGTGGGGTTAGACAAAAGGTGCACAGTTCCAAAATGGCCGAGTAGAGCTTCATGAAATTTCATGAAGAAAGGAGAGGAGAAACATCTTAAGATGATAATATGATGACGATAAAGTATATGCTAATAATTCCAAGAATGTTTGCTTCAGAATGAAGAAACCGAGTCATAAAATTTTGTGAAAGCAGACACACTCAAAAACCAATAGTTTTGCTCAGCATACATGACTTATTAATAATTTGCTTATTCATCAAGCCGTCTAGTTTATTAATGTGGCATTACACATCTATTTGTGAAACTACACTAAACCAGGAAACACAAAGAAGTAGCTTACATGGTTCCATCCTAGGATGGAGTTACCAAAATTATGAAATCCAAACATACACAAAAAGAACAAATCCTTGTCTTATGAGAGCAAAGAAATTGATGAAGGGGTAATGTAGATGACAGATGGGACACTAGCATTTCAGCCAGCAATGACAAAAGGGTCAACATTTGAAATACACTTATATATTTGCTTTTTTACCTTTACTCATTATACAGATATACCCAGGCAACGCTAGGCACTTTGGCTTGTTCACAATGAAAATAAAATGCAGAGTCAATGGGTGACCCACTTCAGGCGGAGCACCAGATGTATGCATACAATATGTGTGCGTGCGTGTGTTTGTCTAATTCAATTAAATTGCTCCTGAACAATGCATCAAAAGTGATGATTTGATGTTTCCACCTTGACCCAGTATTGTGGTGTCATCAGACGGTCAAAGAGAAGCAGGTTTATTTTCTTTTCTTTTTTGGAGGCTGTTGAGTTTGTGTGAAAGACTTGTTGTGTTTCCTAATTAAGGATAGTGGTGATTTAAAATGGACCCCCCAAAGGAGCCTGAAGATCCATAAGGAGAAACAAGGTAATGGAAATGAATCCTCAAATTAGTCCCATGCTTTACAGTCAATGATTAAAACCTGTTAGTAATATATTTTAAATATAAGTCTGACACCATGAAAGAGAGAGAAAAAAAGGAAAAGCCAAATGCAAATCCTCCATCACATCCTTCATTATTTGAATAGATACTTAGACTTTATCATTGCATTATCTTGGTGCAGCATTTCAGCTGAACAGCTCAACACTGCATCTTATTTATGGAAACCCAGATCTTGCATGTTTAATATTCTCAAGGGGAATCTCGGGGCACTATCCATGAACTGGTAATCTACATTGTGGCAATCTTAACAAACGTAAAGTGCTTTATTTGGCTATTTGACAAAAGCCTGAATTCAGCTTTCAAACCCTGCTAACAATGTGAAAAGGAGCGTGTTTATCCTCATATTTAGTGCGTTCCGTGGGCTAATTATTTCAAGCTGAGATTGATATAAATATGCAAAATAAAAATGCCCCGGTGTCAGCGGCAGGAAAAAATAAATGAAGAGCCCTCAAGAAGTGGTCTTTAAAAGGAAAAGAAAAAGTGGCGGGGGATGGGGGGGTGGTGGTGGTGGTGGTTGGGGGGGGCAGCTACATGTGGACATGAGCACCATTTATGGCTCAGTGATAAAAATTTATAGCTCGCTGTCCTGTGCAAGATGCAAATTTCTTGTGATTAACTCGCTGCTATTGTTTGCTTAGCATGGCTTTTAAATTTAATCCAAGGCAGTAGCTAAGGGACAGGCAAGCACACACTTGAGGCTAGACAGAGCCAAGGGGACAGCCAGATGATTCTTTTCAGCCCACGCCACCATGAACACAGAGTATTTCAAAGCCAATTAGTGCTGCTTACATCCATCCTTCAGGGGACTTGCCTACCTGTGAAATAAATCAACTGCCCTCTTCTGAACACACTTTAGAAGGGTCTGCCTTGAAGACAGACAGAAGTTTTGCATTGGAGGTCCCTTCTTCTCCAGGGTATGGCTCTTGCAGCACACATAAGCCAAGAAGTTTAACACTTTTTCTGCTTTTAATTGTCTGAATTTTCCCCGCATTACCACATTTCTCCAAAATAACTTTACCTGACCCTATGCCTCTGAAAGAAATATTTTGCTTTATAGTAAAATGATATTTCTCAATATTGTGATATTTTTTTTCCAGTGAAATATTTTGCAGAAAAAAAATGCCAAAAGCTTTGCTAAAAGTGTGAAAATGTATTATCGTCCACGGAGTGAAGCCTGCTTTTACTCCATGTGGAATGGATTTAAGGAGTAATGATAAACTGGATGAAATGCTGGTGCGAATAACCTGAAGGTAAAGGCATATAATGGTATCACTTTGTCGGATGCATATTATTAAAATGGTATCCAATGTGCAATATTTAATATTTAACCTCACTCAGTTCTGCAAAAAGAGTCGGAGTCAGTTGACGCATTTGATGAAGAGGGAGGCTTAACTGTATCTCAGATCTGTAACACTGGAAACATTTATCAAGAATAAAGGAGGAAAAGCCGTGCCAAGTTCTAATTGATAGCATGCACTTCTCCTGTTGCAATTATCTTAATATGATAATTAAGAAGAAAGATAAGAGTTTCCTTTCCCTTTCAAATCATTCATTATGAAGGTAATTGCTCATTGCCAATTACAGGTTAATTCCTTAAACAATGTGTTACATTTGGACACATTATCAACATACATAATTTAACATATACTTTGCAGTCGCCGCAGTCCCTGCGCAAGCATAGTGTCATAACAGTAAAATAAAATTTGAGTTTGCATATAAATGTGTGACAGTTTGCTTTCTAAATGAATGTTGACTTTATTCATGTTTGAATGCAAATTAATGTATTTGGTAGCACGGTGGGAGCACAGTGCCCCTTTCGAAAATAATGCTAATCCCACATTTGAATCAAGACAAAACTCTGACCGTTTCTTTTTTCAGAACATACTGTAAATATTCATTAAATCGTAACGTGTTAAATCAATTAGCATTTGTAAGTTGCCACTGTGTGAGTGTGAGCATGGGTGTCTGTCTACATGAGTGGTCTCAGCCTAGTCCAACACTATTTTAAACCCTATGCCTAGTTTGGTCCCCCATAGTTTGGATTATGCAGGTTTGATCATTTTATGTTGCTTAAAATTATTTGAAATTTCATTAAGTGTGTAGATTTTATAAAAATGTATATCACTTTGATCCGGTTATGGATGTGTTGACTTGTTGGATTAAAGACCAATCCCCCTGGTGCAGGCTTTTTGCTGATGACATTGTGTTGTGTAGTACCAGAAAAGAGGAAGTGGAAAGGAAGTTTGGGCTTTGGACGGTAAAGAGTTTAAGATAAATAAGAAGAAGACAGAATATATGAGGTTTAATGATGGTCAGGATTCAGAAGTTAGCCCGCAGGCAGAGCTACTGAAAACATTAGATACATTTAAATATCTAGTAGATGCCACATGGGTTGGACAGGCATCCTGGCCAGAAGAGGGAATGGTTCCTTACCTGGACAGGAGGCTCCTAACAGGCAGATAGGAGGAGAAGGAGATCAGACCCGAAAGGAAAAACCAGAAGGGATAGACAGACAGCCCAATGAAAGGGGAAGATGTCACTGGGGGCTTTTTTACTCCCTCAGCACACTAGATGGCAGCAGCCCCAGATATCAGTGCCCAATAGGAAGCCGGCAGGGCAGGCAGGGAGATGTAGTATGGCTGGGGTCACTGGGTGCCACAAGAGGGTGCTGCAGGGAGACAAGATCCCTGTTATAATGGATTTTCACATGACCTAGATGTGCTTCCATTGGGCAGAGGAACTGGCACCGGAAGTACTTCCAGGTCCATCATAAAAGGGACCGTGCACCCTTACACAGGTGAGACGGAGCTGGGAGGACATAGGGCAACACTCAACTGGAGGAGGGCAGTGCGGTGGTTGAGGGTATTGTGTGGAGAGAGAAAACTTGTTTATTTGTGCTTTTGTTACTTTGAGGAGGAATTATTTAATAAACCTTCCTTTATTTGAGTCCAGGACTTGGTGTGGTCATGTTTAAGGGTTTGGGGTTTGCTGATGACCCTGGTTTACTTCACAATCTACAGGATCAGTGGTACCCCAAGATGGAGAATTAAATGTTGATTTAACCCACAGAGTGCAGCATGGATGGAACAATTGGAAGAAGGTATCAGGAGTATTGTGTGATCAAAGAATTAAGGTGAAGGTTAAAGGTAAGGTTTTTAAGACTTTGGTAAGACCAGCAATGATGCATGGAGCTGAGACATGGGCAGTAAAGGGAATGCAGGAGAAGAAGTTAGATGTGGCAGAAATGAGAATGTTGAGATGGATGTGTGGAGTCAAAAAAATGACAAGAAATGAGACAAGTAGAGGTATCACAAAAAAATAGGAGAGATAGGTGGGATAGTCCGGGTTAGCTCCACACTTCATGGTCCCTTCTGATAGCTTCTTGAACTGGGAAACTCCGATAACATACCCCAGGATGAGCCGTGCAAATGAGGACACACCAGTCAGCAAGGCGTTGGTGTAAAGTGTTAAAGTGTTATTGTTTAAAACCAAATAAACAAAGTGTTCAAAAACACAGTGCATTTCATTTTCAATAAATAATCCATAAAATCAAAGTGAAAGCCAACAAAAACGAGGCAGAATCTTCTTTTACAAAAACCATCAGCCCCAGTGTCTCCATCCACTTATCCCCGAATGGAATCTCAACAGGCTGAGGAGACATCCTCCAACAGGCGTAGTCAACCTTAACGCGGCTCGCGTCCTCTGCCAGTCCATGGCTCCAGGCAGGGCACCACACTGAGCCTTCCTCTACCGACTGCTTCTGTTTCTCCTTAGCTTTATGTGGGAGCCCCACTGAGTATTTGCTTCTATGCATGAGGGTGAATCATATTATTTCCCTTAAACACACAACTTTTGGGAGGAACAGAGGCCAGGATCAAAAAGGGAGAGAAAGACAGGGACAGAGAGCTGGATAAGAAGTAAACGGAGGGCATTTTGGGGTTGGAATGGAGGCAAGTAAAGAGCCCACCTCCACCTAACTCACAGGTTTTTAGCAACTTTGTAGGCAAGTTAGAAGAGGCCATATTTCTATTTTGTTGTTCTTCCTGCATTTATCCCTACCAACGTGTAATGTGTCTAATAAAGGTCCCAATTTTCTCCTCCTGTGTGTTCAGAGCAAGGTTGGGGGGCTGCCAGAAAGGTCCTCTCTTTGTATAATATATCTGCCTTTCTTAATATTAATACAGGATGGCAGCAATACAATATACAGTTTGTCTTCATATTATTTCAAAATATTAAAATGTGTTCTGAGCCTTGGGTCTTTATATTAATTTGACTGCAGACTCTATAGAAGAGAGAAAATCTGAATGGAAATCCCAAAAATGTAATCCTGCAACTGAAAAGATGCTGTTGGTCAGGAAATGAAATTGCCATGAAAGCCGGGGTGAAATCTGAGACATAACAACACTCTAGCTAAGGAAACACATGCGATTATTAAACATTTAACAAAGCGAGGAATGGGATGAGCATTTCAATGAAGTGTCTTGAAAAACAGTTTTTCCATTTGTTTTTGAAACTAACATATTTTCTAAAAACAGAAAAATAAAATCCAGTTCTTTGGAAAGCTAAGAAATGCTGCAGTTTAATTTAACAAAAGCCTTTCAATGTTTTTTTGTCTTTATCAAGAGGCACTGAGATTTTTTTTTTCCTAACGTATAAGAGTAAAATAAAATGCCAAACAGTATTCGCTTGAAGAAAGTGAAATACTAAATGTGTGTTAAGAGTGCCGTCTTCAGTATATGAGAAGCATGATGAAATTGTAAATACTTAAACAACAACTTTTGTTGTTAGCCACAAGGGGAAACAATTCAGAGTTGAAAATACAAAAAAAAACCTTTGTCTTAGTCTTCCATTTAAAAACTTCTGTGAAATGGATAGCCTAAATATATTAATGGAGGGCTGTCAGGGATTCTGCATATACTTTGTTTTATATTTGCTTGAACAAAGTGAAGGATTGTATTAAAAACTGAGTTTTACAGCATTTGTAACCTTAGCCTAAGTTGTTAAAGTTATTATTATATTTGAATACATGTAACGTTTGAACATTTTAAACGCAATGAATGAACATTTAATTAAGACTGGAATTTCAGGTCCCTGACATTTTAATTCACTTTATTTGCCTCGTACAATTTCTTGTATTAAGGATTTGTCATTTTTGCATACCCCACCTTACTCTCCAGAGACACACAGAGAGGGGGAGTGAAGCTTGAGGTTAAAGCAGAGGGTCAGCCATTATATAGCAGCTCTGGAGCAATTGCAGGTTAAGGGCCTTGCTCAAGGGTCCAACGGAATAGCATTCCTTCTGGCATTTCTGGGATTCAAACCAGCAACCTTCTAGTTACCAGCACGGATTCTTTAGCTAGAGGGTCACCACTCATTTTGATATCCTTACACTACACCATATGCTAATTATTCATCATAATTGTATTAAATATTTTTTCTGTGACCATTGTTAATCCAGTATCATAAATGTGTGTGACTTGATGCACTTCTGATGCATAAGATTATAATTTGTGTAGTATATCTTGTTTATATGAGGGGGAACCCAGAATTTCCTGGAATTGGTCAGACAGCATGGAGATAGATAGATAGATAGATAGATAGATAGATAGATAGATAGATAGATAGATAGATAGATAGATAGATAGATAGATAGATAGATAGATAGATAGATAGATAGATAGATAGATAGATAGATAGATAGATAGATAGATAGAAACTTCATTTGTCCCTGGGGTAAATTTGGCTTTTTACAAAAACACTTTAAATAAATAAATAGACAACTAAATATATATATTCATGGCATTCGCAGTCTGAATCACAATCTGATTGTATGGGTGGTTACCTACCAAGTAACGTTTGTGTTTGGTCAGCAAGTCGGCTAAAATCCGCCACTGTGCCCTCTTTCAGTTGCGAGAAGCAGATCATAGTATGGTTGAAATAGTTTTACTATCAAATAATGCAAAGAGTACGTGACACGTGTTTCGCCCTAATTCTGGGCTCATCAGGCGTACACACTCACTGCACTCCCTTTCAGGAATCGAACCTCAGATGTCAGGGCTAGAGGCGAAGCCCCTAACGTTGCACCACGGCGTGTGGTTTGTTCATATGACAGCATGTAGATCGGGGTAATTACATTCATGGCATTCGCAGTCTGAATCACAATCTGATTGTATGGGTGGTTACCTACCAAGTAACGTTTGTGTTTGGTCAGCAAGTCGGCTAAAATCCGTCACTGTGCCCTCTTTCAGTTGCGAGAAGCAGATCATAGTATGGTTGAAATAGTTTTACTATCAAATAATGCAAAGAGTACGTGACACGTGTTTCGCCCTAATTCTGGGCTCATCAGGCGTACACACTCACTGCACTCCCTTTCAGGAATCGAACCTCAGATGTCAGCGCTAGAGGCGAAGCCCCTAACGTTGCACCACGGCGTGTGGTTTGTTCATATGACAGCATGTAGATCGGGGTAATTACATTCATGGCATTCGTAGTCTGAATCACAATCTGATTGTATGGGTGGTTACCTACCAGGTAATGCTTGTGGTTGGTCAGCAAGTCGGCTAACATCCGCCATGGTGCCCTCTTTCAGTTGCGAGAAACAGATTATAGAATAGTTGAAAATAGTTTTACTGTCAAATAATGCAAAGAGTACGTGACACATGTTTCGCCCTAAGAATTAGGATGAAACACATGTTGCATACTCTTTGCATTATTTGACAGTAAAACTATTTTCAACCATATATATATATATATATATATATATATATATATATATATATATATATATATAAAACCCAAACTATGGACTGAACCTACACCAGAATTACTAGAAAGGAAGAAAATTTGTAAAAAGAAAGAAAAGAAAAAATCTGACTTGGCAGTCTCAGTCCCAGTCAGGCATTATATAGGGGTATTGATGCTGGTATAAAGAGCCCCAGTTGTATCTCTTGTTCAGCGTTTGCTGAGTAATTCATTGGCTGAAAGAGGATTTCAGAGAGAGAATGTGCACCATTGTTCATTGTGGAGCTCAGTATTATTTTAATTCTCTCCTTTGATACGTCCTCCGGAGGGTCCAGTGTGCATCTCATAACTGTAATGTGTAGTAATGCTGTTAGGTATCGCATGCACACAGTCTGGTTACATCATAGCATCATGATGAGATGGTCGAGTACATACTTTTGGCATTTATTCTACAATCGTGTAGGTGACTTGGGTGATTTATTTCTCCAAGCTACTATAACAAATTTTCAATAGACAATGAGGATCGCATTTTTCAACATTGACAAACTTGTTGATAAAGAATTTGTTCCGCATGAATAGACTGTTAGTTAACAACATTACGTTGAAGTACTGAAGCTTCTATGGGAAAGTATCAGGAAAAAGAACATTCTGAGGAATTGTACACCCAAAAACTACATTTTGCACCTCAACAACACACCTGCACACACCGCGCTGTCAGCCAAAGACTTTTTGACCAAAAACATTGTGGTTGTTGCTTCATATCCCCTGTATGTGCCAGAACTCACTTCCTGTGATTTGTTTTTGCTCCCAAAACCAAAAATGAGAGTGAAAGGAGGAAGATTTACTACTATGGAAGAAATCCAGTATAAAATAAAAAGGAGGCCAATTGTATTGCATCTTAAAGTTGTCTGTCAGATGTCTCATGTTCTACATACTGTGACAGAATGCAGAAAATAAAATTTTAAAATGGCAGAACTCGCTCTACCTGTTAGCCATTCTTACAGCACAAGCTATATCAGGCAGCATGCGATTGGCTGTCGAGAGAAGGGGCGGGCAGGACTGTGCTGGAAAGTCGGCATACAGTCATGTAATTTGACATGCCTAGCCATTGTCAGTAATGTAAACTGACATGGTTTGGCAATGACATTAGCGAATCTCACATACCCTATGAGTATTTGTCACGTAATGTTACCTTAGTTTAAGTCAACTGCATACAGAAAATCTTGCAAAATTGATATTTCTGGAATTGTTTATGCATTTTCCAAAGGCATGTTGAATTATTATATTTTCATTATGATTATATTTTTCATTAAGATTCTTTTCATTAATCAATGTCTCAACTAATTTGTAAATTTAACCATACTCTTGTTGTCTGTTCTTTTTCCATTCACACAAATAACTAGTATTTAGTCTACATCTACTTCAAAACATAAGAGCAGATATGTGATAATTTCAGATATTAAAGTGCACATTTCTGAAAACACCAGTACAGCCATAGTTGTATTTTTATATACTGTAACTGTACAAATGTCCTATTGTTTTTATTTAAATTCTTAAGAAAGTGTTTACAAGGCACAAACTGATTATAATGTTCCACCACATACAAGTGAGGCCTAGTGAAAATATTTTTGAGTAGGACCAAGAGATAAGACTTAGAAGAAAAAGAAGGGACAAAACCGAGTGGTAAAGAAATAAAACATCAGAATAGTAACAAGAAAAAAAAAATCAAAGTAAAGAAATTTAATAATAATAAATAAAGGGTCTGTACAAAAAAAAACTATTATATAATTAGTTTGACAATAAATTTGTTTGGCAAAAAGCGGTTTTGTATAAATCCTAATCAGAAAGTGATCAAAAGGATAACTCTTTAAGCAATCATGATGTAATTTAGTGGTCACAACTGTTTAAGACACACCCTTAAAGATGTAGATTGCTGGTGTAATGAGGAGAGAAACAAATGACGGCACCCGTGAAAAACAAAATTTACAACCAAAAAGTATACCGTAATTCAATTAGCTGACCTCAAAACTGTATGTCTCACCATGAAAACTCCCAAAAGGAGTGTAAGGACATGCCATTTAGTACAGAAACACCAATAAAAAATGTTGAACAACTGAATTCATTAAGGTAAAAATAAAGTAGTTCACATGTTGTTGGTAAAACTAACAGTGTTAATCATGATCTCATACTATGTTTATTTTTATTGTAACTTAATTTCTGTTGTGGGAAACTAGAACCAATCCTGTCTGTGTACATAGTGAAAGCAACATGTAAATTGAATCATTTCTTTTTCTTCAGGTTATATCCTTGACTAATAGGGCACTTGTTTTGTTACACCTTTTGTGAAAGTGTTTATTTGAAATTTGGACTTCAGTCTTCACACATTATACATTTCAAGTCAGCATTTTGTCATTATTAAAATAACATGATAAAAGCTTCTATTTTAGTTATGTGTTCAACATTTCTTGCCTCACATTTCCTGTCATCCTACATTTACACAGATTGTTTTAGACAAGGAACACACATAAAATGTATGTATTCCAAATAACAATATATTATTCACCCTATACAATTCCAGACGAGTAATTCCCAGATAAAGCGAATTCAGCGGTGAGAATTTTGTGTCTGACTTGACTTCAGCTCCCTTTGTGGGGATGGGATAACAAGCTACTTGCTGCTTGTGCTGATTGACACATTTGCAAAACACAAACACTGATGAGGAGGTGCGATGTAATTTAAGGAGGCCTGGAATTACAAATATTTTCGTATGCTTCAGGAATTCTAGTGTTAAAGGCCTGGATCCTGGTTTTTATTCAGGACATTCGCAAGCCTAGGCATACAGACTTCTCACTCATTCTCTCGAGAGCCACGATCAGAACCTCCATTGATTATGCGAAGATCACAGCATCGTCGGAAAAGTCAAGATCAGTAAATCTATCTTCACCAAATCCGCTGGACCCCACAACCCTGCCCAACAACCAGTTTATGCAAGCACTGAACAGAGTAGGAGCAAAAACCCATCCCTGATGAACCCTCTAATCAACTGGGATAAACGAAGAGGTTCTGCCTGCACTACGCACAGTACCAGTGTACAAGCAGACCATAACATCCAGCAACTTTGGAGGAACCCCGCAAAGTCTCAGGATGTCCCACAGGGCAGCTTGATCAACTGAGCTGATCACTTTATAAAAATCGACAAAGGCTGCAAATAAACTCTGTCAATATTCACATTTGCGCTCTATGAGAACACTCGGTGCAAGGGAGCAGTTAATAGTAGACTTCTTAGGTATAAAACAGACTGCTCCAGTCTGTGGCAGGTGAGTAAGTGATCACAGATCCTATTGAGGATGACCCTAGCAAGGATCTTGCCCAGCACTGAAAGCAGTGTTATCGCTGTATAGTTGCCGCAAATCAAGTGATCATCTGTCCCTTTCCAGGTAAGGACAACAAGTTCTGTTTTCCAGTCTGTTGGGATAATGATTTTCTCCCAAATGGAAGCAAAGACTGTTTGCAATGCCAGGAGAACAGCCTTACCACCAGCCTGGAGAAGTTCAACCCCCGGAGTACCAAGTCCAATGATGCGGCTCAGGTCGCTGGAACTAGGATCCAATGATCCGCAGCCCCTGACCTTTTCCAAAGTTAAGGAACATGGAGCCACTTTCAACATGGTCACCAGACCCATGGGAACTGACACAATTCTTATAGCCAGTCGTGTCAGTGCCTGTAGTTGCATTGAAGTCACACATCAACACATCACATTTGCAAGTGAAGTTGCAAATAAAATGTCTCCCTCAGTGAGACATCACTCACTGCGGTCAGTGCATACAGTGAGACAACAGACAAGGGACCTAGAGAGTGCCTTAATCTGAATCTCATAATATGCACGTTCAAAGGAGTGACATCAAACACTATCACTATCTGCCACAGCAACAGCTACTGCCTGAGTATGACAGCCACCAAAGCGACCAGATCAATAAAAGGTATAGAGATCTGGCCAGTTCCAGGTCTGTGCACCTCAGAGAGTGCCGCCACTGAAATGTGCAGTTTACGAAGCTCATCTGACAGAAAATGAAGATGATCATCATGCCAGACAGACAAGATGTTCCACGCACTCCCAAGGGGTATCCCCCATCCATTTCATAATGCGAGCAGCCTTGCTATGGGAAGCTGCAGCAGAATTACAAATGCGGAGAGTAGGAAGAAGTCCTGTCTGCCATTTTGGAGCTGTGTGATGTTTTACGGTGAAGGACCACTTGCAAGGCCAGATGCAGTTTAACATTATACCCAGGACAGAATATATAAGTTTATATATCAGCAAAAATACAACAAAATATAATAAAATATAACAAAAGCCCCAGAAAAGGATGATAACCGTAAACCCTCAGCCTGTAGCAAAAGGGTAAACAAAGAATCTTTATAAATGAATGAAAAATGTATTAACAAAAAAGGCCAAACCTCAAAGAAAGGTTCAAAAGTGTAAAGAGAGGCACCAATCAATGGTGAAAAAGGAAATCCACAGCAAAAGAGTTCTAATACAATATTCAAAAATCAGAATCCTGAAAACAAAGTGAGATATTATCAAAAATCCAGAAAGTCGAAAACAGAAAACACAATACTCTGTGAAACTCCAACAAACAAGCATTTCCCAATTTCTGAGCCTTCTTAGCCAAATTAAATAGCCTGAGGGAGGCCCATCTCCTTGGACTTCACCCACAAACAAAAAGGCATTTAAAGCAACACAACACATTTACAAAATTACACATGAAATCAGTAAAAATGAGATTAAATTAGATAAAGTTTATTAATCCTAAGGGGAAATATAGATACATGCAGAAGCAGAAATGTAAAAAAACAAAGATACAGACTCATTGGTCAAATAATACAATTGATCAATAGATGGATGAATAAATAAATAAATAAAATTTAAAAATAAATAAATAAATTGAATGTATATTATGCAGAAATAGGGTGTCACAAACTCAACAAAGAGCCATAGAAAGGTTTGGGGCAGCCACCTGTATATATTATTTACTGGCTGCAAAATTGAATAAAGTGATAGCACTGATGTGCACAAATCGGAGTCCAAAACAGAACTGAGGGGATAGGGGAAAGGTGACGGATTTTAAAGGCCAGTATAGGAAGTGACGTCAAAGGGGTCGGAAACCAGAATTGATGTTGTGGACACTTTTTGTGACTGAAGACAGAGAAGAAAATTAAAATTAGTCAAAACCTTTTATTGATACATACCAGACAAGGGTAAAATGACAGAGAAACACAGTCCTAGGACACCGCACTTCATCTGCCTCGAGCGCAGATGTCCTTGCTCTTTTATACCTTTCTAATCTCCTGATCGTTGACCACGCAAGAAACAAAAATAGCGTCCTGACTCATTGTATTTTTCCAATTTTGTAAAGTCATTACCCTAAAGGTATATTTTCTTGTCACACTCATCATCAAAAGAAAACTTCCAGAAAGTATACATGCTTTTTGTCACGTACGCAAAACACAAACAAGTTTGATCATTCTGTCCTATTTTCTGTACACACATACATTTTGTTCAATTACATCATTTTATGTTTTTACACTCCTCCCTTTTTGAACAAAATGATGTGGGCAATATAATTAAATTGAAATGGTTGATGAAGGGGAAGGGGGGGAAAAAGGGGATGGGGAGGAGAAAATGGAAGAAGCTATACGAGACATGCGCTCCTCATGTAGCATATATGCCCTTTCCATAGAGGCGGTAAAGTACTTAGATATTATATAGCGAAACAAAGGGATAATACAACAACCAACCAGGAGGAGGAGGCAAAATGCCACAACCAAAGAAATGAAAACAGATCTTATCCATTGTCCCCAGGATCCGAAGGTGGATGCAAACCACTGATCCCAGGGATTTGTAATGCCAGAATTAGTGGAAAGTTCTTTAGAGAGAGCAGTGAGGCCTGCCAATGCACGAGTTATTGATCCATCTGGCGTGGTATTATTTGGAATATATGTACAACAAGCATCACCAAACATAGCACAGACACCTCCCTTTTCCGCAAGTAACATGTCCAAGGCTAGACGATTTTGCCAAGTCATCAGAGAAGTACGATCAAGCTGTTCATGTATGCCTTCAATAGCGTCTTTGGTGAAGTTAAGGAAACGTTGTTGGTTATAATAAAGGTAATTAATCCAGTCTACATTCTTATTAATAGTAATTTGGGGTATGATAGATTCAAAACCGGCAGCAACTTGATCCCTAGCTTTAAATCTGTCTGGGACACCCCTAGGGACTCCAATAGCATCTATGTATACTCCAGGGCCATGTAAGGAGATATTAGTAGGCATATGGAAAAGGGAGCGGGTATGTCGGAAATAAAAAGGAGGTGTGGAATAATATGGGGAGTGAGAGGGAGGTAAGGATAGAAGTCTAAAAGGCATAACTAATTGGATTGGAGCACAGGTACCAGACCAGTTAGGGGGAAGGGTGGCAAATAATTTGGACCTACAGCACATCCACCAAATATCTGATCTAGGAGTGGTTTGGGAGAGAAGAAAGGAAGACAGAATGGTGTTCAGAGAAAAGTTAACCTGAAAAGTTTGAGAACAGAAAGAAAATGGTAATTCTCCTACCCATGTCGTTCCATTAGATTTGAAACATGTATAATTTCCTTCGTGAGTTTGAAACATAGGGGTAGCCATGTGACGGGTGGGGGGAAAAAGAATAGATAGATTAGAACACTTTGAACCAGAGAGGGGTTTCTTGGAAGTAGTGAATAAGTACAGAAGGCAGGGCAACCCCACGGGGTCAGAAATGTTAGATAATGGGAAAGGGACTGTAGCTAAATGGGGACGGGCTGCAGCGCACGCATAACAATGAGAACGATTAACTTGCTTAGCTGAATAGAGAACCCACTGCAACCATCTATTCTGATCCCCATAACCAGTTTCTACTGAAAAAGTGGATGAAAGGGTGGAAATATTCATAATCTTAACAGGAGAAAAGTCTGAACCAAAAGTTGGGGAGATGGGTGTGTGTGCAAGAGAATGAGGGGTGTTAGTAACAGGATTGTCAATCTTAATTAGAAATCTCCCTAAAGGGTCTGTTCCAGATACATATGCCCCTAATACATATATTCCTGAGTCATGTAAAGAGGGGTTCTTCAAAGTAATGATCAAGGGGTTACAATGGTTGTCAGCACATTCATGAGAGGCATGTACTTTTATGATAGAAAACCGATTTTTCAAACCGTATTTTTGGGCCTCAAAAGGTTGATAACCCCAGTCCTCAGTTCCAGTGTTAGCAAAAACCCATTGCCAGTTGTCGCAGTTACTTCCCCTCATACACACGTATTTGTCAGACCCGGTCCACTGGGCTTGTCGACCAGTCCCACAGTTGATAATAGAGCAGAAATCAAACTGCACTGATGTGGTAATTCCTAACGGGAAAGTCAAGGTGACCAGGGCAGTAGACAAGGGAAAAGAAAAGCATAGTAGCACAGCAATCAAGGGTGCCATCTCTTGAAATGTGAGGCGTGAATCCAGGCAGGCAGTCCTTCAACTTTCACGGCGTGTGGTGTGGATAGAAGAATTTGGAATGGTCCTCTCCACCTAGGCTGATGCCAGTGTTTCCTCCGAGTATCTCGAACCAGGATCCAGGTGCCCAAGGAAATTGGTAAATCCTTGGAAAGGGGGCTGGTCCTCCAGGCTTGATGAACCTGCTGGTGGATTTCCTTCAACGAGGTTCGTAAACCTGCAAGACTAGAGAGAAGATCATTGTCCACAGTATGCAAATTCACATTTCCTACAACCATGCCAATGGGCATGGGACGTCCGGTCAGAATCTCAAACGGCGATAGTCCCAGTTGTCGGTGTGTCCGTCCCCTTAGTCCCATTAAAGCTAAGGGTAGTGCATCCGGCCATGATAAATTAGTTTTGTTCACAAATTTTTGCGAGTTTAGCTTTTAAAGTGCCATTGCATCGTTCTACGATGCCTCCGCTTTGGGGATGGTATTTACAATAATGGTGCACATTAATTTGGAGCCAGGTGGTTAATTCATTTATAATGGAGTTCACAAAATGAGTGCCATTATCTGTTTGTCGTTGTGTTTTGAAGGGAAAGCCTCTACCCATCGGGAGAACACATCGACAATCACAAGACAATATCGGTACCCTTTAGACGGGGTTAGTTCAATGAAATCCATTTGGAGGTGTTCAAACGGACCCATTGGATTAGGGGTAACGGCGGGACTTACCTGGGTACCTTTTCCCACATTAAACTTTTGACATATTGCACAGCGTCTGCAAAATTGCTCTGCATATGTAAAGAAACCTACAGCTTCCCAATGTTTTTCAACATCTCGAACCATGGCATCTCTTCCTGCGTGATCGAGGCCATGGGCGATTTTTGCCATTCCTGGGAAAGAGGCTTTTGGGAGAAAAGGTTTGTTAGTGTGTTTATGAGTCCAGACTCCATCAGAGAGGGACCCTTCTTTGGACCATTTTCTCCTTTCGATATCCGTGGCTGCACTCTGTAAAGAAATAATTTGATTATCAGGGTCCTGGTCATTTCTCTGTTGGAATAAAGAAATTGGTGTGTTATTATATGCAGCCTCTTTAGCAAAGTGGTCAGCTAATTCATTTCCTTTGCTAACAGGATCCTGTTTTCCTGTGTGAGCTATTATTTTCACAAAATGAGTGCCATAACAATCGCTAGCTTCGATGGTTTGGTTATGGCTTCTAAAAGGGATTCGATCAATTTCTGATGTTGGATGGGTTTGCCAGTACTGGTCTTAAATCCCCTTAGTTTCCATAATGCTCCATGATCATGGCAGATTCCAAAAGCATACCTGGAATCCGTATAAATTGTTACGATCTTCCCTTCGGACAGCTGACATGCTCGAGTGAGTGCTACGAGTTCAGCTGCTTGTGCACTTAAGCTTGATGAAATTCGATTTGCTTCCAGCAGGCGGTCCCCTTGGACCACTGCGTAACTAGTTGAGATGTGAAGTTTTGGCTTGTACTAGGATAGAATGTACAGCGTGAGGCACTTTAACTGTTAGGGGGCTCATGAGAACTACATCCGTGCTTGCTAATACAGCTTCTGTTGTTGCAGCCACAGCACGAAGACACGGAGGAAGTGCTGCGGCCACTGGATCCAGTTTTTTAGAAAAATAAGTCACCGGTCTTTGTTTATCTCCATGTTGTTGCTGTTGCGTCAGTACTGCATTCATAAATCCCTGCTTTTCGTCCACGTACAAAGTGAATGGACGAGAATGATCAGGCAAACCTAGCGCGGGCGCAGATAGAAGAGCAGTTTTGAGGTTACAGAGAGCCTTCTCAGCCTGTTCATTCCATTGGATCTGGCCAGAAAGGAGGATGCCAGGAGTATTAGCCAATTGTTGCAACGGCTGTGCTCTTTCAGTAAAATTTAGAACCCACTGTCTGCAGTAGCCCAGAATACCTAAAACAGACATAACCTGTTGTTTTGTGACCGGTCTAGGAAGATTTTGGATGGCTGTAATGCGATCGCTAGAGAGAGCTCTTGTTCCATACGTAATGTCATGACCTAGATATTTAGCTGCAGCTTAACTTTTAGAAACTTTATGGCCATTTTTCCCCCAGAAACAGCAACAATTTCTGAGTATCTATTGTACAATTTTCTTCCGTAGCGCTACATATTATTTCCATCTACATACTGTATCAATGTACTACCTATTTCCGGCCAAAAGCCTTCTAAATTTTGGGCAAGAGCTTGTCCATAAACACAAGGGGCTTCTCTGTATCCCTGAGGCATGACGGTCCATGTCTAACGGCGGTACCGCGTTTGACGAGATCGGGATGTACGGCGGAGATGCCAGCCTCTGCTTCGGGAGACAAAGGATATTGGGCACGGTGCGGGCGGAAGGAGGATTTCGGGTGGATCACCAGAGGCTCACAATGGGCTATCCTTTGAAACACTACTTTAGTTATTAAATGGTCAGGAGTATCAAAAATACCTGGAGTAACTTGTAACCAGTCTGTTCTTTCAAGGCATTTTTCTTCCCATGGTCCTATTTCCCCCATTTAACAGTGCGTGATTTTGCTAAGGAAATATGAGGCACTGTGCCGCCAAGATAATATATGTGCTGTGAGCATGTAAGATGAACAGAAGCAGCTGCCTTTGTGGATGAAATAAAAACACAGGAGATGTGAAGGGTTTCGGGGCAAGTACCAGAAGTAAGGAAAGATTCTAGCCAGGGGGTGTCTGCTTCTATAGGGAAGTATTGGGCAGTACAGTGTAAAATGTCAGGGGCCTGTAAATTGGGAAAAAGACAAGGGGAAAAAGAGTGTAGGGCTTTGAGGAGAATGGTGTGTGGGGAAATATCTAAAGTCCATGCTGCAAAAGTGGGTTTGGGGTAAGGGGTAATTTGAACGATGCAGTAAGGTATGTCCGCCAGGACGTGACTGGACTTGAAGAGGTTTTGATACTTGAAGAAGGTGAGGTTGTCCAGAAGCAGTAAGCACAGTAACAGTTTCGTTCGAGGCAGGGACCTTTGCCAGCGAGCGAGTGGCACCAGTGTCGATTAAGAAAACAGTCTCAGTGCCATCAACGAACAATGTCAATAAAGGATCAGTATCTGAATTATGGGTGAGCAAAGGTAGTTGAAAAGAGTGGCTGGAGGTCCCAGCGTTTTCCTATGGCCAGTATTGTTGGTCAGGGGTGTCAGAAAAAACAGGTGGAATAAGGGGAGGTGGGGGCTGTTGCTGTCTGTAAGGGCACTCCCGACGAAAATGTCCAGTTTCACCACAGGCGTAGCAAGAGAAGGAATTAGCATTGGAATTTAAGGGAGAGGGAATAAAAGGATTCTTAGTGTGGTCAACAGGAGGAGCTCTAAAACCACCTCGTCCTCTTCCTCGTCCTCGTCCCCTTCCTCTAAAGCCATATCCTCGACCTTGGTCAGGAGCATTCCTGGTATAATAGTTCATCTGTGCTGCCAATAATTTGGCATGAGAGTCCGATTCCTTCTGCTTAGTTTGTTTTTCGGCATGTTCAGCATGTCGTTTGACTTCATCAAACGTGGCACTTTCCCACTCAATACAGGAAGTGCGGACCTTGTTTTGTATATCAAGGCGCAAACCGGAAACAAAAGGTGAAACTGCAGCTCGGGTGCGGTCATCAGCATTTCCCAAGCCCGAGTGATTAGCCATAAGGTCTTGAATCCTATGTGCCCATTCATCAACCGTTTCGTCTCTCTTTTGTTTTGCAGCAGAAATAAGGGACCAGTCCGTTCCTTTTTTATATTTTTCTGCAATATTTTGTCTCAACGCCTCCCATTGTGGGTTAAATTCGCCTTCTCCACCTATCCCCTGTCCTCGAGTTAAAGCTGGGTTCCATACCCATGGAACGTCATTGCGGACACCCCTGCTAACAGTGGCCCATGTGGTCCCAAGCTTTCGACGAAGTACCTGGGTCCATTCAGCAGCATTAGGCTTATACATGCTATCTAACTGATCAAGTTGTTCAACAAATTTTAGTCCTCCTACTTCCTTTGGATCTGGAAGTGCATTCACGACATCTTTTAGTTCTTGGATGTCCCAATTCCGATTTATCATAACTGTTGTGGGATTTTGGGGTCCAGCTGGATGGGCAGGGTTATAATGGGGATTGGGAACTTCTATTAAAGGGCAAGTAAGTAAAGGTGAAGGATCAGAAGAGAAAAAAGTTGGAGCTGGTTTGTGACTTCGAGTGCATTTGGAGACGGGGGTTTGTCTAGTACAGGGTGGGTCATCACGATGGGTTGAGGGGTCATCATCAGGGGAAACTTCTGCTAGTTGTAGTGCAGGGGGGGCAGTCGGAATGGGGGATAGAGGAGGGGATAATAGAGGTGCCTGAGGTTGGTACTGAGGAGGGGAAAAAATAATAGGATAAAGGGGGTCTTTATTTGGATTATTCTTCCTTTTCCTCCCATCTGCCTGTGGTTCAGTGCCTATCTGAACTTTCTGTAATGTAATTAGTAATTCCTCTTTCTCCTTTTTAGCCTTTCCCTCATTTGCCCGCAACAATTCATTCTGTTTCTGTACTGCTTCTAAATTTCTATCGATCATATCCATTCGATACGGTCCACTATTATAACAACCCTGCTTATTCCTACACAGGATCTTCCTAGTTTCCTGTATTTCACTTACATCTCCTGTCCCCTCTATCGGCCAACGCCCACCACTCTGTCTATTCCATTTCTTACATGCCTTCTTGAAATCTAAACCTGTCTTCTTTTCTATTAATTTTCTAGGAGACCCATTTTTACGGGGCGTCTGTTGATCCTCCGAAAATAATTCTTCCAGCATTAATGATTTTGATCCCTCTGTGCGGCGATTAACAGGCTTACTGTTATAAGTTCCCCTTGCTCTCCCGGGTTCTGTATTTAATTTTCCAACTATTTTTCCATAGCGCTACATATCTTCCATAGCGCTACATATACTGATTCGCCTAATCCCTTGTCCGTATGAATCAGCGAGGTATTAAGTGTGCCACTCACTATTCCCTTACTGTTCCCTTCTTTTTCCCAAGGGGAGACACCTAACTATCGGTCCTTTCCCAGTTCCCAGGAGAACACGGTATTGTTGCTTATTCCGTATGTAGATTTATTTATTTTCCATAGCGCTACATATCTTCCATAGCGCTACATATCATTCCGTTCCTAACAGCAATCCTGCAATCTGTGCTCTTTTCGGTTTATATTTCCATACCACCCCGTTACTCGTCCCGTTAGCCTGTCCGCTCACATCCCCGGATTCCAGCTCAGGTGACTTCGTGTCCGATTCGGTTCAGCAGAATACTACATCAATACGTCCAGCCGAGTCTAGGATATGGGTGAGGCCAGTATCCTTTCGTCAGACCTTTCGTATGCGTCAAACTGCTTGGGTTAAGTCTCCATCACCTTAAGCAACCCGTTGAGATATGAGTATGACTAGACGGTCAACAGGAAACTCGCCCTCCCGTAATTTAAAAAATAAAAAATGTTCGGAAATCCCCCGGTGCTTACCCCAGCCTGGAAGTGTGCAAGCTCTGTCTGGAAATCCGTTCAGTCACTGTGGATGTAGCAAAGAGGAGACCAGGGACTCCTCACGCAAGAACTGTTTCAGGACAGGGCAGTCCTAACTTTTGCCGGAGCTGCATGCTCTGCTGCCGGAGTACTCAAGTTGACGGCAGTCCGCTGGTAAGACGGATCACTGAAATGGTCTCGCTGGAGGAGTCGACCGGCCGTCTCCTGCCCCACGTTTGGGCGCCAAAAAACTGTGGACACTTTTTGTGACTGAAGACAGAGAAGAAAATTAAAATTAGTCAAAACCTTTTATTGATACATACCAGACAAGGGTAAAATGACAGAGAAACACAGTCCTAGGACACCGCACTTCATCTGCCTCGAGCGCAGATGTCCTTGCTCTTTTATACCTTTCTAATCTCCTGATCGTTGACCACGCAAGAAACAAAAATAGCGTCCTGACTCATTGTATTTTTCCAATTTTGTAAAGTCATTACCCTAAAGGTATATTTTCTTGTCACACTCATCATCAAAAGAAAACTTCCAGAAAGTATACATGCTTTTTGTCACATACGCAAAACACAAACAAGTTTGATCATTCTGTCCTATTTTCTGTACACACATACATTTTGTTCAATTACATCATTTTATGTTTTTACAATGTCATCAGGGCCTGGCAGAATTTCTTGTGAACGGTCTGCAGAAAAGCAAGAAAAAGAGTCGGTGCACTCTGCCACATCCCGTTTTGGCTCGGAATTACCCTCATTCAAACGCTTTAGCTGCCTCCCATGTGCACATGTGTGACAAGGGAGAAGAACTTAAAAAGAATAAGCATTTAGTTTGTGACATTGAACAGAAGCACTGAATTGTCTGATAGCAGTGGACAGAAAAGGTCCCAAGGGGTGCTTCTTCACCCATCATGGAGGAACCAGTCTGTGGGTAAGAGCTCCAAGAAAGCACCCACTGGAGAAGATGTAGGGAATTTTTCATGATGGGATACAGTTTTGCCACCATTCTCTTTTCCACAGCAATTTCCAGTGCATCCAGAGTTAGCCCTGTAATGGAGTAGGCCTTCATAATAAGTTTGTTCGGGCATTGTGCATCTTTTAAATTGAAGTTGCTTCCCCAGGAGACCACAACATAGAACAACATACTCCTTACTAGGTACTGGTAAAATATTTCCAGCAGCTTGCTGCATACATCAAAAGATCTGAGTCTCCTCAGGAAGTACATTTTTGTCTGGCCCTTCTTGTTCAGCCCAACTGTGTTGTCAGGCCAGTCCAGTTTGCTGTTTTAGTAAACCCCCAGGTACTTATAGTTCAGCATCTCTTCCATGTCCTCCACCTGAATGGAGGCTCTTTGGCATGCTGGGAGTCCACCACCAACTTTTCTGTCTTGCTGATTTTGAGTTACAAGTGGTTCTCCCTTAAAGTCTGTTAAAGTATCAATACTTGTTGGAGGAGTAATCTGAGACTTCTGTAGATGTCAAGCACTGGTATTGTACTGGAAATCTATTGTAAAGAAAGTAAACAGGAAGGGAGACAGGACAATTTTCTGAGATGCTCCAGTATTACAATCTACCATTTCTGAGCCTCACAAACTGTTGTCTTTGGGAAGGTAGTCCATGATCCAAGAGATTGTGGGGACAATAAGATGCAAAACCTTGAGCTTTTTCCCCAGCCAGTGAGGCATAATGGAGTTAAAGGCACTGGAAAAATCAAAAAGGATTATTATACTGACTGTCTGGCTGGCTTTGTCCTAATGGGAGTAGGCTCTGTGGAGCATGTAGATGAGAGCGTCCTCCACATCTATATGTGCCTGATAGGCAAACTGCAGGAGATCAAGATGTTCTGAAACCAGGGGTCAGATCTATTTCAGGACCAATCTCTCAATGGTCTTCACGATGTAAGAAGTAAGAGTAAAATAAGTAAAACACACATGAAAAAATAAAAACTCAAAATGAACAGAAACAACACTAAAACAAAAATTCACATACCTATACACTGTGAAAAAGATGGGATTAAGACCCAGAAATTGTAAGGCCCTGTGGTGGGTTGGCACCCTGCCCAGGATTGGTTCCTGCCTTGTGCCCTGTGTTGGCTGGGTTTGGCTCCAGCAGACCCCTGTGACCCTGTGTTCGGATTCAGAGGGTTGGAAAATGGATGGATGGATGGTTTGGCTCTATTTTTCAAGAAAGTATTTGATATATACAATAGCTCTAATAGAGCTTTTGTATCAGTATGCTGCTGCTGGAGTATGTGAATTTCCCCTTGGGATTAATAAAGTATCTATCTATCTATCTATCTATCTATCTATCTATCTATCTATCTATCTATCTATCTATCTATCTATCTATCTATCTATCTATCTATCTATCTATCTATCTATCTATCTATCTATCTATCTATCTATCTATCTATTCTGCATACTGCAATGAATCACAACTGTGACAAAGAGGAGTAAATTAAAACAGCTAAATACAATTAATAACTTGTATCAATATGAAAAATGAAAAATGTAAGGTGTAACAATTACATGTGTAACAAAGGCCAACAGACTGTACTATGGAAAACGTTGATGTGTTCAGTTTTTAATATAATCTCATGATTCATGTGCCCTTTGAATTATCAAGCATTAAACAATTACAGGATAACCCATTTTGAGAGGAAGATTAACTAGTTGAGAATGTAAAATGTCTTGATTGTGTTCTCTTTGAATGAAGAGAACTCTGTTCACTGCTCCCCTTGCAGCCTCTGTCTTGTTAAAATGAAAGAGACGTTGGCAGTGTGTGGCAGAGGGTAATGGAGCAGAGGCCTCCTAAATCAGTTTGCAAACTTATTACCTTTTCTCAATCCTTATCATAAAATGTGTGTCAAGTCGAGGCATCTGACACTGAAAGAGAGTTGCTCAACAGACTGGAGATTTACACTTATCCAGAATGGTGATGTTTAAAGTAAGATAAATGTCAAAAATAAGGAAGTTCATGTGTTAGAAGATACAGTTTCATTGTCGAGTTATATATAACACCTAGAACATTGTTAATAATTTGAAATTTTATTTAAATCTTTACTACTTTAAGAATAAGAAAACAGTATTTTATTATTAAGGCGGTGGATTAGCTATTTGCATACATATAATTTTATCCATTATTGAACTGATTAATCCAGTTCAGAGTTACATAGACAATGGTCTATCCTGGCCCCATCAGGAGGAACAATCACTGGATGGAGCGCTCAATCAGACACCCATACTCACAAATAGCAGCATATTTACGGTCACAAATTAACCTAACCTATGTCAAGAGGACAAAACCTTCAATGCTCTAACAGCTGTGCAGTTTTTGAAAGATGTATCAATAGTAATGTACTGTTACCAATAGATACAAAATAAGCTTAAGATATCTTTCTAATTTTACCTAAAAGTGATAAGATAAGAACAAGGAGATTATTTGGAGGAAACACCCACAGATTTGGGGGAAATGTCTTGTTATTCACAGAGACTGGTATGCCCATGAGTGCGGCTGTGAGATTAACTCTGTTCAGGAAATGGATCAGTAGGTGAAAGTTTGTGAATTTCTGACCATTAATGTCACTTAGAAACATACAGTGAATTCAGAAAGTATCCAGGAACTCCTGCACATTTCATTGTGTTGTAGATATCATTTTAAATGAATAAATTGCCCATAAATCTATATTTAATATTTCACAATGACAAAGTAAAAAGATGCTTACAGAAATGTTTGCAAATTTATTGAAGTTCAAAAATTGAAATCCCTCATTCATAGAAGTATTGAGAACCTTTGCTGTGGCACTCCATATTGTGGTCAGGTGCATCCTGTTTACTTTAACTATCCTTGAGATGTGTGCAAATCTTGACCGGAGTCCACCCGTGGCTAATGGTATTAGTCGTTTCGAAAGGTACACATCTGTGTATATAAGGTCCCACAATTCACACTGTACATCAGTACTAAAACCAAGCCATGACAACCAAGGAACTCTCTGTAGACCTCTGCAATCAAATTGTGTTGAGACAAAGATCAGGGCACGAGTATATAAACCGTTTCTACAGCTTTGAGTGTTCTCAGGAACACAGTGGTCTTAATAATTGTGAAACAGAAGAAATTCTGAACCACCAGGACTCTTCCTAAAGCATTCAACCCCTTTAATATGACTCATCTAAATCATCATTGGTGTTGCCAATTGGTTTTACAAGTCACATGATTAATACGATGGATATTGCCCATCTGCAGCCAAGGGATTTCCATTTGATTGTAGTATAAATGCACCTTATCTGAAGGGTTCAACTTGTGGTACGTCAGAAACACAAAAGACAAAAAGAACACTCCAAGCAAACCTGTGAAAGAGTGATTGAAAACCACAAGTCAAGGGTATGGAGACAAGAAAATATCCAAGTCACTGAGTATCACTTGGAGTCCAGCTGAACAGTCAATAGGAAACATAAAGAGTATGGCACAGCCTAAAAATCTGCCTAGAGCAGGCCATCTACAAAAACTGAGTGATCGTGTAAGAAGAAGACAAAGACTAGTGGAGGAGGCCACCAAGAGACCAATGAGAACTCTGAAGGAGCTACAGTGGCTGTGACTGGAGAAACTGTGTACACAACAGCTGTTTTCCAGGTGCTTCACCAGTCACAATTCTATGGAAGAGCATGACACCCTATCTAGAGTTTGCCAGAATGAACATGGGAGACTGTCAAGTCAGCTAGAAGAAGGCTTTATAGTCTGTTGAGACAAAAATGGAGCTTCCGTTCATCAGACAAAAGTGGCATGTTTGCCATAAGTGAAACGTTGCCCATTATCCAAAACACACCATCTTCCCAATGATATATGGTGTTGGCAGCATCATGCTCTGGCAATCGGAAGGTTGCCGATTCGAATCCCGTAAATGCCAATAGGGACTCTGCTCTGTTGGGCCCTTGAGCTAGGCCCTTAACCTCCAATTGCTGAGCGCTTTGAGTAGTGAGAAAAAGCGCTATACAAATGCAATGAAATATAATAAATATAATATAATAATATGCATCACTGAAGCAGACTCTGGAAGGCTTGTAAAGGTAGATGGTAAAATGGATGTAGCAAAATACACGGAAATACCGGAAGATGCAGTCTGCAAGCAACCTTCCTTTTGGGAGAAGACCTGTTTTCCAGCAAGACAACAACCCCAAGCTTCAAGGCAGAGCTACACAGGAATGGCTTCAAAACAGCTATTTTAATGTCCTGGAGTGTCAGAGTTTAGATCTCAATCCAACTGAGAACTTCCGGCAGACATGAAAAAATCATAATCACTATGATATGTGACAGAACTTGAGCAGTTTTTATGGAATAACGGGAGAAAATCTGCAGATGTGCAAAGCTGATAGAGAGAGAGAGACACCTGAGCACACAGACTCAAGGCTGTCATGGCTGACATTGGTGCAAATACTAAATACTGACATCCTTATGCAATCAATTATTTTGTGTTTTATATTTGTAATTAATTTACATCACTTTGTAGAGATATGTTGGCTTTATAGAGTCTTACTTCTGTTGATCGAAAAACTCAATTAAATCCATTGTGATGCAATGTTGAATATCAATGAAATATGAGTAAGATTTTATTATGTATTAGAGGTAATCAGGATTGTTAAAATGTGTTTTAGTGATTTTTCTTTCTTTTATTAAGTTGTTTGTTAAAAGCATTTTTTGAACGATAAGTGGAACTGTGACTTTTACTATTTTTAGTATTTACAGAGCTTCTGATCTCTGTAAAAGTAGCTCTGCTAACCACAGAAAGAGGAAATATTAGTAGAGACAGCAGACCGAAACTTAAAATATCAAAATTAAAACTTACAATTGTAAAAGTCTAGGAAAATGGAAGGTCAGAACAAGAAATGATAAAATAGTCATTTTCTGTACTCTCCACATGTGTAAAGGTGAAGCCCTCAAACCATTGAATTACCTTTGCGAGCTCACATCTCATGAACATGTACTGTAATGATCTGTAAATATAATATTGGACTTAGAGGGGATATTGTTTCTTTATCAGTATGCTGCTTTTGGAGTATGTGAATTTCCCCTTGGGATTAATAAAGTATCTATCTATCTATCTATCTATCTATCTATCTATCTATCTATCTATCTATCTATCTATCTATCTGTCTGTCTGTCTGTCTGTCTGTCTGTCTGTCTGTCTGTCTGTCTGTCTGTCTGTCTGTCTATCTATCTATCTATCTATCTATCTATCTATCTATCTATCTATCTATTCACCTTGGCTCTGACGAGCTTTAAAAATTCAGCAGCTCAAAGTGGAGTATTGAAGAGAGTGAGAACCAGGAACGAACAGAAGAATGAAGAGTCAAGTCTACAAGAAGAACCATGCAGTGTGATGCAGCAATGTAACCTTAACAGACTGAATGTCACAACATTGGGTGCTTCAGCCAGCATCGTCTTTCACAGCTCTTGAAATATCCAGGTTGTATCATTGATTTTGCCACATTGACTGAATAAAGTATATTGCTTTCACTCCTTGCTTGACTTGTTGCTCACTCTGAGCGTCCGGAGTATACAGGAAGAAAGGAGATATCCTCTAATATAGGAAATGAAGCACATCAGCAGTCACCTCTGGGTGAAGTCGGTCTGTAGTCGCAGCTACAATTGCATTGCTTCTGTGGGCTGTGTCTCTTTCCAGTCCAGGTGAGTGCAAGAATAAAAAACAAGAGTTAGGGTAGAGGATTTACTGTATACTGTGGTGGATTGCCGGCTTTCTATTCCATCTCTCACCCCCAGGCCACCAGGAGGAGCTCTCCCTACAGCGTGACCGTCCCCCGAGTTCCAGCAGGGCCTCATGGACTATGTAGTTTTTATACGCAGCCCTGCTGGATACCTTGGGGGCCACCAGGAGTTGCTATAGGGGGACTCGGAGGCTCGAATGTGCCCTATAACCTGGGAGTACGTCATCATCACGTGACAGGAAGAAACGACGTACTCCTGGGTTGAAGAACAGGACTGTTTACCCTGACCCGGAAGGAATAAGTAACTGTGGACTGTTGGACAGGAACACCTCCGGGTCAGCGTGTATAAAAGGACTGTGGGAAAGCCCAGACACTGAGCTGAGCTGGGAGGTAGGAGGGCGAAGTGTCTGGGCAAGGAGGAAAGAGAGTATTGTGTTATTAAGAGAGAATTGTTAATTGTATGAATAGTGTGGAGTGGAGGGTGCTTTGTGCACTGTACAAGAGTACAATAAAAGAGTCTTGTGCTTTTACATCATGTTTGGAGTGGTACCTGAGGGTCCGAGAGGTGGACAAAGGGCATAGCTGCTACAATACGTGGATCTATATAACACAGAAACTGAGTAAGGGAACAAAAATACCTATGTTTGGGTCACCCCAAAACTCTTCCATGGTACAATATTGGTGAAAATGTTTTATAGGGACTGTAGATCACCACAGATCAGTAACTCAGTCATTGTCCAAGCTGCTATATCCTAACACAGGGTCACAGGGGTCTGCTGGAGCCAATCCCATCCAGCACAGGGAGCAAGGCAGGAACAAACCCTGGGCAGGGTGCCAGCCCACTGCAGGACACACACAAACACACACCCACACACCAAGCACACACTAGGGATAATTTAGGATCGCCAATGCACCTAACCTGCATGTCTTTGGACTGTGGGAGGAAACCGGAGCTCCCGAAGGAAACCCAAGCAGACACGGGGAGAACATGCAAACTCCACGCAGGGAGGACCCAGCAAGTGAACCCAGGTCTCCTAACTGTGAGGCAGCAGTGCTACCACAGCACCACCGTGCCACCCTGTTCACAGATCAAAACCTTCCAAATAGTTTGTCAAGTATCTCCAGTATAGAACATTCAAGGTGGTGTCAGCATTAATGAGATTATGTTTCTGATGTTTGAACCTGTTTGAAACTTTGCAAGTTGCAGACCTTTTTCACTGTAACAACACATGCATATTTGAGTGAAATGCAATAAATTATTATTTTATAAGGAATCACTTTTTAAAGATTCTCAAAAAAGCTAAAACATCTGTTTACTGTGCATGCACTGGAAAGAAATAGCTAGAGAAACCATAGAATAGTTAACAGAACAATAAACTGAGTGAGTAAGTACAGATACAGACAAAGATAACACAGAACCAGGAACTAAGTGTCTCGGATTAAGTGCGAAAATGTCACTCATGAGAAAAGTGGGCCAAAGTCCAATAATCAAGTCCTACCCCTCTGTTGAGCAGCAGAAGGAAATCTTATATTTAATGAAGGGAAGTGTCTTGGAAAGGACTTATTGTCCTTTGTGTTAAGAAATTGTGCCAAGTCTTTTTGATTACAAATAAAAATCTGTTCAAAAGGTTTTATATCTATATATAAAAAATAAAAAAAAAAGTTTTCAAAAAGGATGAACTTAGTTTTTATTGCACTTGGCAGACACTGATATTGTCAGCTTCACCTGCTCCTAGATCGCTATAGCTGTCACCAGTTGTCACCATGTTCTGCAAATATATAGAAAAAAAAACGTCCTTTTCTGCATCAGGTGATCCTTACAAATAATCAAGCAGAATACCATTCTGTATAATCATAACACTGTAGTTTTTTGGCAACTATCAATTTGACAGCTCAGGGCTTCAAGATGAAATATATGATCTCTTTTTTACTTCATGCCTTAGCAAATGCAATTTTATCCAGCACCCCGAAAATTAAGTCTAGTTTGTGTTCAAGACAGACCCAGAAAGCCCATGCTGTTTTAATTTAAAAAATGAACACTTTCCAAATTTAAAAATAAATTGCACTGTTCAAATAGCAAATGTTTAAAAAAATCGTAGACTCAGTGGCCACTTTTTTAGGTTCACCAGCCTAGCTACCAGGTGGAATTCCCTTCTGCCTTCAGCACAGCCTGAGTTTTATGAGGCATAGATTTAACAAGATACTGGAAACATTCCTTAAGTATTTTTTTTTATCTATGCTGACTTGAAAGAATCACACGGCTTCTACAGAATTTTTAAAGTATTACCCATTCTAAGTCATGCCAAAGGTGCTCTGTTGGACTGACATCTGCAGGATGTCCACACAATTGGTGTTAACTGGAGTCACTTTCAGGTTTACGGAACCAGCCTGAGATGATGCATGCCCTATGGAATTATTTTTCTGGAAGTATCCATTTGACTTGAACCATAAGGGGGTAAATATTCAAATTCAAACTCAGTTGCAACAAAAAAGTATAATGTGTCAAGGCTACCAGTCTTTACTGTTTACACATGGTGGAATTTATCCACGGATTCAAGTTACTTGCACCACATTCTAATTCTATCTTCTGCATGTCACAGCAGTAATTAAGACAGACCAGGGAAATTTCTTCCAATTCGTAGTCATCCAGTTTTGGTAATCACATGATCACTGTAGCCTTATCTTCCTCTACTTAGGTGACTGAGTTAGAACTCAGTGTGGTCTTCACCTCTTGTAGCCATTTCTGTTAAATTTAGAAGTGTCTCTTTGGGTGGGGGTTGTATTATGTTTTGTTAAGTTTGACATGATTGTATGGAATGTTGTTTTCTTCAAATAACATTAATAAAATAAAATAAATAAATCGATAAATAAATAAAAGAAGTGTCCTTCTTCACATCACTGTTTAAGAGGCTCTTATTTGAGTATGTTTAGCCCTACCGCTAACCTACTCAGTCTGGCCATCCTTCTTTGACTTTTCTCACTAACAAGTTGTTTTTGCACACAAAACCACTGCTAGGGGTACTTCTCTTTTTCACACCATCTGATTAAACTCTAGAGACTGCTGTGTTTATAAATCCCAGGAGGCCTGCTGTTTCTTAGATGCTGGAACCACCATGTTTTGCAGCAAGAATCACAACACAGTCAAACAATTTTCTTACCCAGCATAATGTTTGGTTGCACAAAAATGAAACCTCTTGACCTTGTCTATATGCCGAATAGAATTGCAGCTACATGATGTGATTTTTGGAGGAGCATTTGTGTTGATGAGCAGATGCAGCTACTAAAGTGTCCAATAGGTGTACATACAACTATTCTTTTACTGAAACCGCTTAATCCAATTTTAGGCTCCTAGGGATGCAGAACTAATCCCAGCTTTGTCAAGCATAACGATAGAAGGAATCAGCCGTGGATGTGGCAGGAGTCTATGGATAATGGAAGGGAAATACACTGGAGCACTGAAGAACACAGAAAATGTGCAGACATTGACTAAGCTAGGATGTGAACCCTGTCTCTTACAGCTGTGAGGCAGTATGACTTCCACCATCACTGGGCCAACATATGTTTTTTCAATTAAATGCTTGAAGCTTAAGATAGGAATATATATATATATATATATATATATACAGTATATATATATACAGTATATATATATATATATATATATATATATATATATATATATATATATATATATATATATAAAATCCCTATGTGCATCCAGGTGTCCGTGTGTGGGTGTCTTCTGGTGAAGTGCGCATGTGCGGGGCATGGTGCGATGCGCGATATTACTGTCAGAGAAAGAGGCGTTTTACAGAAATACAAACCAGTATTACTGCGAGAGGAAATTAAAGGTACACAATACAGTGACGCATATTACAGCCACATACAAGGCATTATTACGGTCAGAGGAGATTAAAGGCATATTACCAACGCGCACGCCTGTATTACCGCCAGAGAAAATTAAAGGTATATTACGGACGTACAAGCCAGCGGACGTATAAGACGGTATCCTTCAATAAGGGCGTGCACAAAAAGGCGAGCCTCAAAAGGGCGACCTCAATTGGGCACAGCAAATAAAGGCGCGCGTAAATAAAGATTTGCACCTTTGTTGCTCTTCACATATTCCAGAGCCATTTGAACTAAATTATCTACGAACGCCTTTATTCGCCGCGCTCAATTGAGGTCGCCCTTTTGAAGCTCATCTTTTTGTGCGCGCCCTTATTGAATAGAGCCGTACAAGACAGTATTACTGTCACAGAAAATTAAAGACACACAATACACGGCGGCAGCCCACGAAGAACGGTCAGCTCAGCAAGTAAACATCAACAAAAGAAAGGCTGAAAGAAAGAAAAATACGACCAACAAAAAGAATGAGGTCAGAGTCCCTTGACATTTAATATAGACTGTTCCTACTGATGTTTATGCACTACTGTTCTAGCGCCCATTATTGTAACGGGCTGAATGACTAGTATATATATATATTCCTAACTTAAGTTTCAAGCATTTAATTGAAAAAACATATGTAGGCCCAGTGATGGTGGAAGTAGGTGGAGCTGTAGGTGGAGCTCTCCCAACAGCGTGGACGTTCCATGAATTCCAGCAGGGCCTCATGGACTTTGTAGTTTATATGCACAGCCCTGCTGGATACCATGGGGACCACCAGGAGTCGCTGTGGGGAAGCTGCTGGACTCTTACTTGCCCTATAACCCGGAGGTGTGTCATGATCACATGACAAAAGGAGCTTTTTATCCAACCTGGAAGTGTTCATGATCACATGGACAGAAGGGAGAAACACTTCCGGGTCATGGACTATATAAAGGACTCTGGGAAACCAGTACACTGAGCTGAACTGGGAGGAAGGGTGGCGAAGTGTCTGGGAGTGTGGAGGATTGATTATAGTATTGATTAGTGTGTTTATTGATTTATGAGTATTGTGGAGTGGAGGGTGCTTTGTGCACATTATTGTCTAAATAAAAGTAATATTTGGACTTTTACCTGGTGTCTGGAGTCGAGGTTGCCGGTTCGAATCCCCGTCACTGCCAAAAGAGATCCTACTCTGCTGGGCCCTTGAGCAAGACCCTTAACCTGTAATTGCTCCAGGGGCGCTGTACAATGGCTGGCCCTGCGCTCTGACCCCAAGGGGTATGCGAAAACTAACAAATTTCTAATACGAGAAATCGTATAAGACGCAATAAAGAACAAAAAATATATATATATATATATACATACACTGTGTTACCAAAATTTTTTCATGCCTTCAGCGTTTTTGTGTTTCATGTATGTGCATTGGAAGATTGTCTTCTGGGCTCTTCAGAGGTATGTCATTCCAGTCCTAGGCAAGAGGGGACGCTCTTGCTAACCGTGTCACCTGTTTTCCCATCACAGCACAGAAGATGCCCCTTGAAGGCAACTGACTTGAACTCTTCCCGTCAGAACGCTATAAAACCCAGGCTCCTAAGAAGAAGGTGTCTATTATTGTACTGAACTGAACGCAGGACGATGCTCTATCCTGACCAAGACAAAAAGCTTTATTTTCTTTTCACTTACCTCTTTAGGATAAGGTTGCACCATCACACACTGCTTTTGTTTTCATTTTGATAGAATTAAATGGGATGACCTGGCTGGTGTCCCACCTTTTCGCATTTCTGAGTCATTCCCCCAGTCAACAACAAGCATTATATACAGATTCTGAACATGAACTTACCATAAATCAATGCATAGTGAGTTTGACAAATAGTCATTAAGAAACATTTTACAAGTCATTAGTGTAATTGTTATATAAAGCCAGTTATCGGTTTTCTGATATCTATATAAAAAGTAGAGTTAGCATCTATTTATTTGTATGTATGTATTTATCTACTGCACAAATTTTAATGACAATTGTAAAATAATTCAGGGATAGCTGGACTTAGAATATAGGTTATATGGCTTCTTGATGTTCCCAGGGATCAGCATGTGCAGCTCAGGGAAGGAACAAGGAAGTACTACAGTGTGAACTACTGACAGAAAAAAGTCTAATGGGTGCAAGCTTCCTTTCCAAGCCATTAATCTAGGTTTGTCATCCGCCTGCTTCACTTAACAATCTCTTTTATCAAACATTTCCGTCACCATTTTTGACATGGTCGCAAGCAGCATTACGTTGAGCCATATAGCTCTGGAGTTTTGGGATCGAAAGTGCAATCTCTGACCAATACACCAAGAACACAACCTGCCAAGGGCTATTTCTCTGTCATATGTGAAGACTCTGTCAATTGCTTCAAGTAGTTGTAAACCCACCAAGTCAGATTTTATAGCAAATTAGAATCACCAATCATATTGAAACTGAACCCAATACATTTTTTTTGTGTCTAAAATTTATAATGAAGCTATTGCTATTAAATTTGACTTATAGTGGATTCAGAAATTATTCAGACCCCTTCAGATTTTCCACCTTTTGCTGTGTTGCATGCTTCTGGTACATATATTTCAAGTCATTTTTTTACCTTATCAAAGAACACTTATTACCTAGCAATGATAAAGCAAAAAGAGGACATATAAAATTTTGCAAATGAACAATTGATATATCACATTGATTACCCTTTTAAAGGTGAACCCTCTGCCCAGACTGATGTCCACAGCGCTCAGGAGCAGGTTTTCAATAAGAATATCTCTGTACTTTGCTCCATTCAGCTTTCCCTCAATCCTGTCTCGTCTCCAAGGGCCTACTGCTGAAAAACATCCCCATAGCACGATGCTGTCATCACCATGCTTCACAGTGGAAATGGTGTTGCACAGGTGATTAGCAGTGCTTGGTTTTCTCCAGACATAATCTTGGTTTCATCAGACCAGTGAATCTGGCTTCTCTCAGTCTGAGAGTTACTTTAGATGCCTTTTCGAAAACTGCAAGCAGGCATTCATATGTCTTTTACTGAGGAGAAGCTTATGTCTGGCCACTCTTTCCTGGAGTGTTGCAGTTGTAGTTTTCCTTCTGAAAGTTTCTCTCATCTCTACATAATTTCTCTCTAGCTCAGTGAGAGTGACCATCGGGCTCTTGGTCACCTCTCTTACCAAGGCCCTTCTCCCTGATTGTTCAGTTTACAATACAATACAATTTATTTTTGTATAGCCCAAAATCACACAAGAAGTGCCGCAATTGGCTTTAACAGGCCCTGCCTCTTGACAGCCCCCAAGCCTTGACTATCTAAGAACACAAGGAAAAACTCCCAAAAAAACCCTTGTAGGGAAGAAAATGAAAGAAACCTTGGGAAAGGCAGTTCAGAAAGAGCCCCCTTTCCAGGTAGGCTGGGTGTGCAGTGGGTGTCAAGGAGAAGGGGGTCAATACAATACACTGAACAGAACAAAACACAAGTAATCCTCAATACAGTATAACAGTACAGAGCAGAATTTAACAGTAGATGATATCCCATAATAGGATTTGGATTTGTTCAGAGTCCTGGAGACCTCAGCCATCAAGCTGTCTCTCCCTATTGGCCATTCCGCAGCTGAGTCAGTGCTGGGCCAGCCAATATGATGAAAGGACACCTCAACCCGACAATTCCTGCGATCCTCCATCAGAGATGACTTTACTTTAGGCAGGCAAAAACACTTAGCAGGTGGGCAGTGGCACCAAGTGTCACATTTGAGTACCGAGAAGAGAAACAGAATAGGTGAGGGTTAGTAACAAGTTATAACTATCATGTTACTTATGTTTAAGTGCTAATGACTAACAACAGAGATGCAGTCTGTACAGTTAATCAGCAGCTCTAGTCAGGGTATGCTAAACTGAAGTAGTGAGTCTTCAGACGGGATTTGAAAGTTGAGACTGAAGGGGCATGTCTTATAGTAGCAGGCAGACAATTCCACAGTTTAGGGGACCTGTAACTAAAAGCTCGACCTCCCATTGTTATTTTATTAATCCTTGGAATCATAAGCAGCCCGGTATCTTGAGATCTTAATATAAGCTCTGGTTTGTAAGTCATGATTACTTCAGACAAGTAAGACGGACATTGGCCATTTAAGGCTTTATACAGTATGTTAAAAGGCAGATTTTGAAATCTGACCTAAACTTAACTGGGAGCCAGTACAGTAATCCCTCCTCCATCGTGGGGGTTGCGTTCCAGAGCCACCCGCGAAATAAGAAAACCCGCGAAGTAGAAACCATATGTTTATATGGTTATTTTTATATTGTCATGCTTGGGTCACAGATTTGCGCAGAAACACAGGAGGTTGTAGAGAGACAGGAACATTATTCAAACACTGCAAACAAACATTTGTCTCTTTTTCAAAAGTTTAAACTGTGCTCCATGACAAGACAGAGATGACAGTTCCGTCTCACAATTAAAAGAATGCAAACATATCTTCCTCTTCAAAGGAGTGCGTGTCAGGAGCAGTGACTGTCACAGAGATAGCCCTATTGATTTGTTTGCTTTTCTCTCTGTTTGGTTTTTAAGTATGCGAAGCACCGCGGCACAAAGCTGTTGAAGGCGGCAGCTCACACCCCCTCCATCAGGAGCAGACAAAAAGAGAGAGAGAGAGAGAGAGAGACAGAGAGAGACAGAGTTTGTTTTTCAAGCACAAATCAATATGTGCCCTTCGAGCTTTTAAGTATGCGAAGCACTGTGCAGCATGTCGTTTCAGGAAGCAGCTGCACAAAAGATAGCAACGTGAAGATAATCTTTCAGCATTTTTAGACGAGCATCCGTATCGTCTAGGTGTGCGAACAGCCCCCCTGCTCACACCCCCTACGTCAGGATCACAGAAAGTCAGCGCAAGAGAGAGAGAGAGAAAGTAAGCTGGGTAGCTTCTCAGCCATCTACCAATAGCGTCCCTTGTATGAAATCAACTGGGCAAACCAACTGAGGAAGCATGTACCAGAAATTAAAAGACCCATTGTCCGCAGAAACCCGCGAAGCAGCGAAAAATCCACGATATATATTTAAATATGCTTACATATAAAATCCGCGATGGAGTGAAGCCGCGAAAGGCGAAGCGCGATATAGCGAGGGATTACTGTATAAGGATTTAAGAACTGGAGTTATATGTTCGTATACGTTCAGTTTAGCCAAGTGGCCAGCTCTAGGAAGAGTCGTGGCTGTTCCAGACTTATTTCATTTAAGAATTATGGAAGCCACCGTGCCCCAGTGAACTTCCAATGCTGCATGAATTGTTTTGTAGCCTTGCCCAGATCTGTGCTTCAGCACAATCCTGTCTCTAAATTCCGTAGGCAATTCCTTTAACCTCATGGCTTGGTTTTTGCTATGATCCACATTGTCAACTGTGGAACCTTCTATAGACAGGTGTGTGCCTTTCCTAATCATCTGCAACCAACTGAATTGACCACAAATGGACTCCAGACAAAGCGCAGAAACATCTCAGCAATGATCAAAAAAATGGAAGGCACCTGAGCCATATTTCCAATATCTTAGTAAAGGGTCTGAATATTTGTGTCAATTTGATATTCCAGTTTTTTATTTTTAATAAATTTGCATAAATTTCTAAAATATTTTTTACTTTGTCATTCTAGAGGTATAGGGTGTTGCTTTATGTTGGGAAAAAATAATTTAAATGATTTTAGCACAAGGCTGTTAAAAAGGTAAAGAGGTCTGAATACTTTCTGAATCAACTGTAAGCCAAATTTCATAGCAAATTGAAATCCTGAATCGTATTTAGTCTAAACATAATACATTTTTCCAACTTTAAAATTATAGCCAAGTTTTGAAATAATATCCAAGCAATACCAAATAACACAACTCATATTCTTGTATGAATTCTGAAAATAACAGTTCATTCCTTCAACTATATACTAGAAACAAGGGTTCAATATCCTGCATGCCACAGCAGGAGAAAGACAAATGACTGTAACGTTGCAGGCACAGTTCACTTTCTCGGTTTTTACTGTACATGCCATCCTCTGGAAAGGTGATTTTAATGAACTTAGCTAACTCTTCTAGTATCTTGTTTTCTCTGGGTTACAATGCCACTGATGATGAATTACTGCATTACATTAATTCAGTTGAGAGTCTACAGTACCCTTAAAAATGAAGTGATCTAGTCTATATTTCACTCTCAAAGACCTTCTCTGGCATTCTTCCCTTGTTTTATTAAAACAAAATTTAAAACATGCTATTTTGCATAGCTTGAGAGAAGAGAGGTTTAACATTTTAACAAAGTATAAGAGATGCCAATTATCATATTATAGGCATATGGACAATTCTTAAAATTAAAGTATATGCAATATTTTGAACTTTTTATGCAAAAAACGATTAGAATTAACACTTTAATTCATTCAATTACACTCATTAACTACATATGTCTTTTTCCTTCAAGTTTCAGTTTCATAATTTGCTATTGAATATAACATATTATTCTTTGTAAGAGCCATTTGCTGGTTATTTAAGTTACTTTATATCAAATGTTTACCTATGGGAGGTTCTTATAGCCACCACAAGTTGAATTGAATTGGTATATTCTAACTATTTCTTGTCTCTCTGACTACAGATTAGTCTGTTAGTGACCTGCCTCGCCGGGAGTAAGGCATGGAGGGCACATGGTTTTAAACCGTGCCTTAACGTGCTCAATAGAATGTGATGCAATGAGCTCTATTGAACGAACAGTGCCGTACGTTTAGAGCGTACTGAAGGCGAAGTAAAGCATCTTTAAGTATAGAAATAACTGAAGTTTGACAAGAAAAGGTAAGTTTTGAGAAGAGACATTTTTTTCCAATTTTTTTTGCCTTTTATTCTATGTGTGTAACTACCTTTTTCTTTATTCTTGTGTGAACTATTTGCTTTGAATTTTCACTAAATCTTTTAAAACAAACCTTTTGGACTGAGAGATTTCTTTCGGCATGCATTTGACCTGTGCTTAATCCTGCCTTACTCACCAGCAGCTACACTCTTAAATATGTTAAAGCCAATTCTGGATCACATAGCGCAGGAGCCTATCCCAGAAGAACTGGGTCTGAGCAGGAACCATACCTTGACAGGATGACCATCCATCACAGGGCAGACTCAAGCACACCCCCACATAGGCCAATTTTAAAAACTCCCAACTAACCTAACTAGCATACTGTTGGGGACTTAGAGAGAAAAATCCGCCAGAAAGTGACAAACACAATCCTGACCAATGGGTTTTAGCAGCAGAGAAGTGCTTGCAGTTATCTACTCTCGCTTTCCACACTATGCACCAGAATATGTTTCTCCATACTTCTGTCCATGAAGAGAAGGTTGTAGGTAAGCATAACGAAGAGCAAGAATATATAGTATACTTTCACTGACAAGATCTATTTTTTTCATTCCATTGATATTATAAGGTAAAGTAATTCCAACTTTCGGAACACTCTAAACAGAACATTAAGTCAATGAAACCGTCACACCAGTTACATCATTTTGAAAATGCAAACCATAAAAATTACAAGCAAGACATTTACCTAGTAATGAGACAAATAATTTCTGCAAAATTGAATTGGCAGTGAAACATAGAGTTTCTCTTTGCATAAAAATGTACAGATTCCTCAACCAGTTTAACTCTTTGAGGACTGAATATTTTTTCCAAAAAATGCATTTTTCTGAAAAGCACCCAAAGCAAGGGTCTCACACATAAATCAACATAAAATATCAGTTGCTGGGTGTTGTAGCCACCAGTTCACAGTCCCTTATGGCTCGAGTCACTCAGGGGCGGCATGACGACTGGCAGGAATGTATGGCAGGGGCGAGGACGGCAGCAGTAGTCGCAGTCGCAGTGCATCGCAATCTGGTTTGTACCTCATGTCATTATATGTGGCAGTCTTCACCTACACAAACGTGTTTGGTACCACAATTAGCTGGAGATCGATCAGCTGATGTTGGTACCTCGCTTTTTTTTTTCAGTCTCGATCTCCAAATCACTTACATCAAAATCGGAGTCCGACAAGTCAGAGTTGGATTCAGCGATAATATACAAAACATTGTCCAAGGAGTATTTTGCTTTGTGCATTCAATTCAATCTCTCACCAGATGTCAATGCCGTTTTTGTCATTGTTTGCTCTTCACTACTACCGCAAGCGCAGGGAATCTTGGCCAAACCAACGAAGCTAACTTTCCCTCTAGCAAAGACAGTCAAACTAAAACATAATGGCGAGTTTTGTCACCGTCCTGAAAGAGTTAATTTTCATCTTATCTACAACCTTCTCTTCATAGGCCGAAGCATGGGGAAATGTATTCTGGAGCAAACTATGGAAAATGAGAGCAGATAACTGAAGGCACTTCTCTGCTGCTAAAACCCAATGTCCAGGCAGCATGACTGTTGACAATAGCAAGTCTCTGGAAGGATCCCTGGCTTGGATCAGCTTACGAAGTGAACACAAATGGTGTTTCTGACATGCGCTGGGAGTCTCATAGCACTTAAGTCCCAATAAATGCTTTCAAAAGAAATGCCCACTAGAGGAGGATGTCTCCAACAAACCAAGGCTAGTAATGAGGGCAGCACCAAATCTTTATAGATAAAATGTTTATTCTCACAAAATGATTTCCAATAACAGTGACGCTCTGTGGAGCACAAAAGCAAAGGAACTTCCCGAAAACCATAAGGTTATCCAATGCAAACAAAGCCCCAGTATAGTAATCCAGAATCATAGTTGAACACAGAGCATGAAGGTCAAAAGTCCAAACTATACCAAAAGCATAGGCACAGCAAAAACACAATGAACTCACCGACTCCAGAGGGTATTCACAATGAACCATTTGGAACTGTGGAAGACCCTCCAGATACAGTATATAGGGTAGAGGGCATTTCCTGGAGGTGACTGGCAGGTGACCCCAGCTTTTGAGGGACCACCCACAAAACACATGGAGCATAGCAAAGGCAGCTTATATACATAGACAAAACTAAAAATAAATAAAGATGCACATAATCAACATAAATCAAAAAAATCAAAAATGGACAAAAGAGATATAAAACATGAATGGCTAACACATGACTGTTACATCTGACCTGAAATGGGCAGTGCAAAGCAGAAGGCAGGTAGATGAGAGCGTATAGAGACACATTGCAAGGAAGGAAACAGCAGTTTCATCCATGAAATAATCCAAAGGGAGTAATATTTATTGCTTTCCAACTCAAACAACTTTAAAAGGTACATCCCCCAAAAATATTTTGTGAATATTAAGCCTATTTATGAAACCGTATGTAAAATAAGTAAACCCCTGCAGTTTCAGTGTATGCTAACTATCACTATATTTTAGGATCAATATCTGCATGGAGCAGTGGTAGCAGAATCAACAGTAGTATTGTCTCATCTACGCAGTACACTGGAGTTCTTAACTGTCGAAAACACAAACCTGATTTACTTCTTAATCCTGCTTCTGGAAAAATCCTATAACTATACTTTAATAAGAAGGTTGGGAAATGTACAGTACATAACATTTATAAAAAATGGAAGGGAAGCAGGAGAAATGCTTCTGTTAAATGTGGCGTGTTATTGTTATATATAGTTTGAAATAACTGCAGGCTACGTTCCATGGTCAAACACTGGTGATAAACCAAAGGATTTGGGCTGTGATTGGAAAGTGTGTGTTCCTACAGTCTGGATTATATTGCAGAAGATTTAAAATTGCAAATTGCCAGGATTTTGCATGCAGCAGATGCGGTGTTCACAGTCATACTTCTCAATAGTAAAACAGCCCAAAGTGCAGACGCAGAATACATACGGAGTACAGTTCTGTGGTGTTTCCCCAGCCTCCAAGCTGTCTGGGTTTTTCTCCAGGTACTTCGACCTTGGGAAAATGGTACTGCTCAAAGGTTGCTTTTTAATGGCTCATGAGACTTAAAAGAGATTCTCATTTATGTTTCATTTAAGAATCAGGTTTATCACAGATCACAGATGTTTCTCCTAAAATTCCATAGGAGAAATAGCTTTAAACAAAAAGGAGACACAAGATAAAATGGAGGTAAAGGAGTCAAAATTGAGAATTTGGTTTGAAAACCATGTCATATTTTGTGAGATCTCGTTCTAATGTTGTAATCTCTTCCAAGACCTCTTATTGTTTACTTATTATTGGACTGATGCCTTTATCCAAGGTGACTTACAATATCTGAGATATCATTGGTTACATTTCTGTTATTTTCCAAGCAGAGCACAGGCCAATGAACTGACTTGCTCAAAGTCACATGGTGTTAGAAGTGGGATTTAAACACGTAACCTCAGGGCTTGAGGTCCAATTTCATATCTTCCAGAGTGAGTATGATCTAATTGGAGCGCAGCAATATAAATTAGAGCAACTAATCGTATTATTCAGAAGCAAGAACTATGGTTTTGTAAAGTGTTTTATTACCACAAACAACTTTAAATACGTTTCACCATATATTACTGACAACACGATGCAAATACAATTCAATTACAAAAAAAAAATAACAAGACACTATCAGAAAAATCTGAGACCCTTGTGTGACTTTGCTGAGATCTTGGCAGAAACTCAAGAGGGGACACTTATGAGACTGCTGGGTGTTTCTCAGGAGAAAAATCTGAGAAACATGAGACAGAAGAATGAGTCTCCATTTTATTTCATTCTGATCTCTTTGTTTTCTAGGAGAAACCACAAAGATATTAAGGAGATCTCTTTTTTGATTTTTCATTCCTATAGGTTTCCTTTAATATCTCAAAGATGTGCTTATTAGGTTAACGGCGACATTGCTCCATGTTGAGTGGACACTGTAGTGGAGTGACATCTCACCATGGCTTGTTTCCAGCCGGATGGCTAATGGAGCTTTGATAAGCTCTGACTCGGAACCTAAATTCAATGAAGTGGGTTTAAGAATTTAAGTCTTTCAAAACTAATGTCAGGATGAGACAATAAGCTCTCATTAAACATACTTTCTTGTAAACATTGTGCGGTGTCCTCAAAGACATTATGCTGTCACCATTTCATATTCACTATGACTGTGACAAATTCAACATCTACAAAACTCTGATTAATTAATAAATGTTAAAGCAGCATAATAAAGTTATTATAAAGATAAGCAAAAGTGAAGAAACATAATCTGCTTGTCAAACCTGTTTGGCATGAAAAAATGTGTATGGAAAATATGTGTGTATTTTTTTTTTTTTTTTTTTAAATCATGGGGCTTGGCAGCCCGAAGAGGCAACGTGGGTCCCCCTTCCCATGGGCTCAACACCTATGGGAGGGGCCAAGCAGGTCGGGTGCAGTGTGAGTTGGGTGGTGGCCGAAGGCGGGGACCTTGGCGGTCCGATCCTCGGGTACAGAAGCTGGCTCTTGGGACGTGGAATGTCACCTCTCTGAAGGGGAAGGAGCCTGAGCTAGTGCGCGAGGCTGAGAGGTATAGTCGGGCTCACCTCGATGCACAGCTTGGACTCTGGAACCAATCTCCTTGAGTGGACTCTCTACCACTCTGGAGTTGCCCCCAGTGAGAGGCTCCGATCGGGTGTGGGTATACTTATTACCCCCCGACTTGGAGCCTGTTCATTGGGGTTTACCCCGGTGGACGAGAGGGTAGCCTCCCTCTGCCTTCGGGTGGGGGGATGGGTCCTAACTGTTGTTTGTGCGTATGCACCGAACAGCAGTTCAGAGTATCCACCATTTTTGGAGTCCCTGGAGGGGGTGCTAGAGGGCATACCTTCTGGGGACTCCCTCATACTGCTGGGAGACTTCAATGCTCACATGGGCAATGACAGTGAGACCTGGAAGGGCGTGATTGGGAGGAATGGCCCCCCCCCGATCTGAACCCGAGTGGTGTTTTGTTATTGGACTTCTGTGCTTGTCATGGATTGTCCATAACGAACACCATGTTCAAGCATAGGGGTGTTCATATGTGCACTTGGCACCAGGACACCCTAGGCCTCAGTTCGATGATCGACTTTGTGGTCGTGTTGTCGGACTTGCGGCCGCATGTCTTGGACACTCAGGTGAAGAGAGGGGCGGAGCTGTCAACTGATCACCATCTGGTAGTGAGTTGGCTTCGATGGTGGGGGAGGATGCCGGTTAGGCCTGGTAGGTCCAAACGTGTTGTGAGGTTTTGCTGGGAACATCTGGCAGAGCCCCCTGTCAGAAGTAGTTTCAACTCCTACCTCCGGCAGAACTTCGACCACGTCCCGAGGGAGGTGGGGGACATTGAGTCCGAATGGGCCATGTTCCGTGCCTCTATTTTTGAGGCGGCTGACCGGAGGTGTGGCCATAAGGTGGTCGGTGCCTGTCATGGCGGCAATCCCCGAATCTGTTGGTGGACACCAGCGATGAGGGATGCTGTCAAGCTGAAGAAGGAGTCCTACCGGACCCTTTTGTCCTGTGGGACCCTGGAGGCAGCTGATAGGTACCAGCAGGCCAAGCGGAATGCAGCTTCAGTGGTTGCTGAGGCAAAAACTCGGGCATGGGTGGAATTTGGGGAGGCCATGGAGAACGACTTTCGGACGGCTTCGAGGAGATTCTGGTCCACCGTCCAGCGTCTCAGGAAGGGGAAGCAGTGCAGTGTCAACACTGTATATGGTGGGGATGGTGTGCTGCTGACCTCGACTCGGGACGTTGTGAGTCGGTGGGGGGAGTACTTCGAAGACCTCCTCAATCCCACTAACATGCCTCCAATGAGGAAGCAAAGCCTGGGGACTCGAAGTTGGGCTCCCCCATCACTGGGACTGAGGTCACCGAGGTGGTCAAAAAACTCCTTGGTGGCAGGGCCCCGGGGGTGGATGAGATACGCCCGGAGTTCCTCAAGGCTCTGGATGTTGTAGGGCTGTCTTGGTTGACACCTCTCTGCAACATTGCATGGACATCAGGGACAGTGCCTCTGGATTGGCAGACCGGGGTGATGGTCCCCCTCTTTAAGAAGGGGGACAGGAGGGTGTGTTCCAACTACAGCGGGATCACACTCCTCAGCCTCCCTGGAAAAGTCTGTTTGGGGGTTCTGGAGAGGAGGGTCCGTCAGATAGTCGAATCTCGGATTCAGGAGGAACAGTGTGGTTTTCGTCCTGGTCGCGGAACAGTGGACCAGCTCTACACCCTTAGCAGGGTCCTGGAGAGTGCATGGGAGTTTGCCCAACCAGTCTACATGTGTTTTGTGGACTTGGAAAAGGAGTTCGACTGTGTCCCTTGGGGAATCCTGTGAGGGGTGCTCCGGGAGTATGGGGTACCGGACCCCCTGATAAGGGCTGTTCGGTCCCTGTACAACCAGTGTCAGAGCTTAGTCCGCATTGTCGGCAGTAAGTCGAACCGGTTTTCAGTGAGAGTTGGACTCCGCCAGTGTTGCCCTTTGTCACCAATTCTTTTCATAACTTTTATGGACAGAATTTCTAGGCACAGCCAGGGTGTTGAGGGGGTCTGGTTTGGTGGACTCAGGATTGGGTCACTGCTTTTTGAAGATGATGTTGTCCTGTTTGCTTCATTAGGCCGTGATCTTCAGCTCTCTCTGGATTGGTTCGCAGCTGAATGTGAAGTGGCTGGGATGGGAATCAGCACCTCCAAATCCGAGACCATGGTCCTCAGCCGGAAAAGGGTGGAGAGCCCTCTCAGGGTTGGGAGCGAGATCCTGCTTCAAGTGGAGGAGTTCAAGTATCTCAGGGTCTTGTTCACGAGTGAGGGAAGAATGGAGCGTGAGATCGACAGGTGGATTGATGCGGCGTCCGCAGTGATGAAAAAGGAACTGAGCCGTAAGGCAAAGCTCTCAATTTACCAGTCGATCTATGTTCCTACCCTCACCTATGGTCATGAGTTATGGGTAGTGACCGAAAGAACGAGATCGCAAATGCAAGCTGCTGAAATGAGTTTCCTCTGCAGGGTGTCTGGGCTCTCCCTTAAAGATAGGGTGAGAAGCTCAATCATCCGGGAAGGGCTCAGAGTAGAGCTGCTGCTCTTCCGCATCGAGAGGAGTCAGATGAGGTGGCTCGGGCATCTGATCAGGATGCCTCCTGGACGCCTCCCTGGTGAGTTGTTCCGGGCACATCCAACCGGGATGAGGCCCCGGGGAAGACCCAGGACACGCTGGAGGGACTATGTCTCCCGGCTGGCCTGGGAACGCCTTGGGATTCTCCCAGAAGAGCTAGAAGAAGTGGCTGGAGTGAGGGAAGTCTGGGCATCTCTGCTCAAGCTGCTGCCCCCGCAACCCGACTTCGGATAAGCGGAAGAGGATGGATGGATGGATGGATGGATGGATGGATGGATGGATGGATGGATGGATGGATGGATGGATGGATTTTTTTAAATGAAGAAAATGGATGGAAGTTGGAAGATAACCAAGTTGTGTTTTTGTATAAAATGTATTGCTTAATGTACATGCAAACCTGACAATTAGTCCTCACTTTTTCTAGTATTCTTGTACCTGTACAAGAACTGAAGTTTTGTTTTGTTTTTTAAATTTAAAAACCTGAAGACGCTTTGTTGCATGTTACTTCATTTTACTGCATTTTTTCTCATCGAGCAATGTTCCGTTTAGAGGTGTACTCTTGTATTATATTTAGTTGTCAAACATTTTAGCACAATTTCAGCTGTTTTACAAGTCCATGTAAACATATTTCCCGTGGGTTTGTAATATTTTTGACATGCAGGTCCACCAGAGCACAGTGGGTTGTATTTAAATAGTCTACTTTCATAAATCAATATAACATACATGATTTGCAATTCTTCAAAGTATTTGTCAAGCATTCTGCAAGCTGCATGTAAACATGGTTTTTGACTTTTTTGGTCCTTAGACAACAGCTCTGAAATGCTACAGCGCATTTTGTTTTTCTGTACTAAGTGGGCTAAGGAATTTAAAGAAAAAGCAACATTCAGTTGTTGATTAGGAATACGGCTCTTAACATAAACAACACATCTGATAAAACTTAACATCCGAGATCCACAAATCAGCAGAGAATTGTCAATGATTAAAGCTGAAGGTTATAATTATTCTAAGGCGTTAGAAGGGTGCAATTTAAATCTAGGCAGACTTGTGCAATAGCCCTTAAATAACCTTACAGCTACAAACACTTGTTTAATATAAACCTGTGAATTAATCCATTGTGCAAGCTCACCTAAACACTGAAGCTTTTTCATTTTTTGTGCCAAAATATTTATTTCATTGATATGTCTGTGTAGTATGACTTAAAAAAATCACAGGTATAATTCTTTACATATTTCTATACTTGCATTGTTGATTTGCTTGGGATCACTTAGAGTGTCACTAGTTGGGGTTGAACAGAATATAGTAATCAATATTTATGTGCATGTGAGTTTTTATACATATACGCACATATATTCTACTAGCTGTGTAAGCCTGTGTTGTGAAAAGCCCAGGCTCCTAGAAACTGTTGAAATCGTCAGAAAAAAAATTGAAATGCAGAGTCGGATCTTTTGTTTTGTGGACGTGCTCCCCCCCCTTGTCTATCAGCGGCTAAGAAAGTTTCACTCTCCTCGGAGGTTCCGTTTTGCCGATGTGCTCGCTTCACTTGTGTATTAGCAGCTAAACGAGTTTGTCTTTTGTCGGTAGTTTCACTTTGGTGACGGAGTTGCTTTCTCTCTGTTTCATGCTGTAGCCTCGCACTTCTTTCTTCTTCTGACTCATTAACTTGGGGCTGCCTTGGTGGTGCTTTGAGCTTCTTGCTGTAGCCTTGCACTTCCAGGCTGCCTCGTATTTCCGGGCAGGACACACAGACACAAAGACTTCCACGCGTAGACGTTTATATATAAGTGCGCACGCTTAGAGGACAGTTTAAGGGCTCAAGTGATGACAATTCTTCACCTCTCCAGGGGTTGGCGCTGTGTGCTAATGCCTTTACTTTTCGTCTCTCTGCAGGGCAGAAGATTGATAGCTTTTCCACCACCGACAACTCTTCCAGTGTCCCTTGGTCCTGCCTCTTCCTGCTGGAAGCACTCATAACTGAAAGCTCCACAATCTTTGTGTTAGTCAGAATCAGACTCCTTAATTACATTTTGTTTATTTTTGAATTTCAATTATATAGGATTTGCCCATGGGTGCTCCAACAATTCTAATTGTTTCCTCTTTTTCATACAATATACATATTTTAAGAAATCATAAACAGTTGGGGCACTGAATGGTGATCCCCATATACAGTAGCTGAAGGATGATGCACAAAAGAATGGTCAAGGAGACACCTTTACAGATGCAAGTATTGTCACGGATTGAGACAAGATGGCGTTGGAGGTGGTTATAAAGTAGGGTAGCAGGGTGAAGTGAGTTCATGTGACCAGAAAATGGGAGTGACGTCACTGGTCTTTAGGCCATCATCTTCTGGTCTGCATGTGGAAGTTTGTTATACACACATACAGTATGTGTATACAGTATAGTCACAAGCATGGGCTAACACACCTGCAATGAGCGGTTATTTTTACACAGTATACAGTCTTTAACAAAGAGTGGCATATTAAAAAATAGTATTTGTGCATCCTGTCATTAAGTCATAGTATTTGTAACATAAGATTAATGCTAAAACAAAACAAAAAATCAAGAGACTGTAATTAAATAAAAGGCTTAATGTCAATAAATGAAATACATATGTAATAAGTGTTCTTGTATATTCATTTCCTTTAAATGTATTCTCAATCTCAAAGTGCTTTTCATGCTCCTATTCACTCACCTGCTTATCCCTGAAAGTGTCTAATCAGCCAATCAGGTGACAGCAGTGCAATACAGGAGCTCCAGTTAGCGTTCACATCAAACCCCAGAATGGGGAAAAAATGTGATTTCAACCGTGGCATGATGGTTGGTGCCAGACAGCCTGCTTTAAGTATTTCTGTAACTGCTGATCTCCTTGCAATTTCACACATAACAGTCACTAGAGTTTACTCAGAATGGTGCGTAAAAACAAAAAACATCCAGTGAGAAGCATTTCCATGAGCAAGAACACCTTTTTGATAAGAGAGGTCGGAAGAGAATGGCCACAGAGGCTTGAAATGGCAGAAAGGCTACAGTAACTCAGGAGAGTACTCAAGAACAACTGTGGTGAACAGAAAAGCATCACAGAATGCACAAAATGTTGAACTTTGAGGTGGATGGGCTACAACAGCAAAAGACCACATCGGGTTCCACTCCTGTCAGCTAGGAACAGAAAGCTGAGGCTACTGGAAAAACATAGCCTGGCCTGAGGAATCTTGACTTCTGCTGAGGCAAACAGCTGGCAGGTTCAGAATTTGGTGACAATAACCTGAATCCTTGCACCCAATCTGCATTGTGTCTGTAGTCCAGGATGCTGTTGGTGGTGGAATGTTTTCTTGGCACATGTTGGGCACGTTAATACCAATCAGTCATCAATTGAAGGCCGTGACCCATTTTAATATTGTTGCTAATTGTGGGCCTCCATTCATGGCCACAATTTACTCATCTTTTAATGGCTACTTCTAGCATTAGCTTGCACCATGTCACAAAGCAAAAGTTGTCTCAAACTGTTTTCATAAACACAACAATAAGTTCAGTGTTCTCCAGTGGCCTTCCCAGTCACTGGAACACCTTTGGGATGGGGTAGAACAGGAGATTCTCAGCATGAATTTGCAACTGACAAGTCTACAGAAATTGTGTGACACAATCATGTCAACAGAATGCCAAAGATATTTTTCCAACATCTAGTGGAATCCATGCCACAAAGAACTGAGGCTGTTTTGAGAGCAAAATGAGTCTCAATGCAATATTAGTACAGCGGTCCTATAGAAGAATTTTCTCAGTGATTGTAAACACAATTGGTAAAACAAAATGACAAAGTAACCCGCAACATCTCAAATGCCCACTGTAGAGTGAAATCTCAGTCTGTATACATTTTGTTTTGCTCCTGCCTTGGACCCCATGCCAATTCCTTGCACCACTCATTGGAAAAAATTGATTCAGAACATGGGTTGATTCGAGATACATTCATAGTGGGGATTGAGTCACAAAGCAATGGATAACCTGATGTTTCCTGCATACAATGACTTGTACTCAGGTTTGAAACAGAATAAGTGCAACTAAACCAACAATCCTAAGTAAATTCCTTTTTAATTTTCATACGTTCATGAAAGAATGGCATGGACACACAGTGAATAGAGTTCCTGCCTTACGGATCATTCATCCTCAGTACAAATCCTACCTCAGTCACTGCCAAATGTGGAGTTTGCACGTTCTCCTTGTGTCCGCATGGTTTTTCCTTCTACATACTTAATGATGGTTAATTCCATATTGGCTGCTTGTACGTTAGTGTGGGTATGTTTGTGGGCTGGCTCTATGATTAACTCATCTTCTTTTCAGGGCTGTTTCCTGCCCTGAGCCCCCTGATAAACTCTGCTCTTTTCTACAGTCTGGAATTATACTAAACAGGCCAGGGAGTGTTATATTAACTTTCTGAAGAAATTCTAAACAAAAGCTATATATGCTGTATATCGACACTTTTGAAATAAATGGGCAAGAACTGCAAATCATCCATTAGATGTTTACCCATTAGGTTTATCTGTTGTTTCCTGATTAAGATTCATGGCAGCTAAACTCTGTCCCAGGAGCCACAGACACTGGTAAAGGACTTGTCACATTTATGTGACTTATCCAGTGATTCTGAATCACAGCCTTCATTTACATCACTTTAGAAAGTCAAAGGCCGTGTGCGTAATTTGACATACCCCACTCCAAATAGTCCACTACCTGCCCCAACAAAATCAAATTGGTTTGATTTTGTCTTTACTCAAAGTGGTGGGCTCTGTGTTCACAACAGCTGACAACCAATGAATGCTCATCCAGAAGTACAATGCATAGAATGGAGTGATGAGGAATAAGGAACATGAGTGATTTGGACCTCACAGACAGAAGAAAAGCTCGCCTGTCTGATGTCTCGTGGTTTGCATACCATGACAGAATGGAAAAAAGAAAAAGGGGAAAGATTGTGGCTGAACTCACCATGCTTGTTAACCCGTTGTACAGTACAGGCTCCATCAGGCAGCACTATTGACGGCCAAGAGCTGGATGGTCAGCACGCAGTCGATAAGTTTGATAAGTCCAGCAAATTTCAGCAACTGCAGTTGGCAAGTCAGACATACCTAATGGTTAGGAGTCACGCAATGTGACAATGGAACAAACTTATCAGATCATTTTTTGAAAACACATTCATTCTCCAAACCTCCTTATTTGAAGCAGGAACTAACACTGGATAGGGTGCCAGTCCATTGCTGAGCACACTCAATACATACACTCACACTCACTTTGCGCTAATTCAACCAACTTAATATATGTTTTTTTGAGAATTAGGAGATCATCTATTTTGAATATTTATTTTTAATTACATCTGGTTATTGGGCATTGAATAAAGTCATCGAAAGCTTTATTGGCTTAACATTCTACTTTTACACTGTAAGAAAGGACAAAAAGATTTTGGGGGACCTATAAGTTAGCTAATTCAACTGTTGGAAAAAATGAGTCATTCTGACTTATTCACTCATGCAGACAGCCAAAAATGGCGATTCTTACTTCCAATTGTGATGGAATCTGGGAGGAAGAGGCAGGTTCAGGTTATCGAACCCCGGAAGTGATGTCATGAGTGGAAAGGCATCAATCTTCCTTTCTGTAGAGGGAGGAGAAGAAAGATTATTATTATTATTAGACAGCGCCACCTCATGTCTTGGTGGAGTATTACAATCACTGAAACCCTTAAGTTGTTCCCCAAGAGCAAGTGTGTGACAACTCCTTTATTTTTAAGTTTCAGTTAAATAAATCGTTAAAGCCAGGGTAATATGGAGCCAGAATGTATCCTGAAATGGTCATAGCATAAAATAATAATATTAATTCAGGGTCACGGGAGGGAGAAGTGGTGCTGCCCACATGTAGACCCTGTCTACTTTGGATTCAGTGTTCAAATCAAGAAAAACACCTTTATAAATTAATGATTTCACCTAGTCGTTGAATTATACCATGTATAATGTTTATTGCATACTATATAGTCCAGGATGTGAAATATGACTTAGTAATAAAAATATTATTTATTCATTTAATATCATATACCCAAACCCACTTTATTCAGTTCTGGCTTAGGGTGGGAGGAAGAGCCATTCCTGGCATCATCATATGAAAGAAGGACCCAACCATGGATGATCCATTATGTACACCCTCAGGCTCAAGCTAATGTATAAATCTTTGGAATAAAGAAGAGAAACACTCTTACATGGGGAGAATGTGAAAACACCACACAAAGAATGAATGGGGCAGCAGTGCAACCCGGAAAGCCGGATCTGTGAAGCAGCAGCAGCAGCAACAACCCTAACCACTCTGCCACTTTCCAGCCCTCTTGATCTAGCATATAAATGTTAAATACCTTGTACAGATTTACCGTATACTGTAACACCATAAAAACCATATGGTCTTGCTTTCATTAGGGAGTTAAATTCATATTCTGTTTAAATGGTTTCATCAGTAGCACAATTAATACTGCTTTCTACACCAATGAATCAGACTTTTCCCTTCATGATAATGTCTTGTGTTAAACCTATATTTTATCACTGTTGTACAAGATTTTGAAAACTGGCTTCAGGGAGTATTATACAACTCTTTAAAGAACCAATAATGTCAGCATGCCATAATAACAAACCACTATGGTTCGATTTCACATCACGGCTGTGCATTTAATAGCTTCCTGCTTGCCTTTTGTTTCAAATCTAACAATACAGATTGCATTTTACAGTGAGAGGCAGCAACTAGGGTACAGATATTTATGTGATCACTATAAAAAATAGAGATTTCTTCACAGTTTTAGAACCATTTCACTTGTACATGATCAGAGTGCATGCTGCTACATTTTAAATATTCCATTTAAATGCTTCAATGTAAACTCTTTTCTGGCTGATGTATAATTCATCATTCTTCCGTCGTCTTTACAGATTCCTGTCAGGTAACAAACTCAGAACAATGACTCTTTGATGTCAGAAAGTAATAATAATTTAATGCATAAAATGCAAAGGCTTTGTTAACACTTAGCATGCAAAGTACATCTTGTTATATTTTTCATTAAAAAGTCTAATTTCCCTAAAGAATCCTTTGGAGATGAAAGGTACTGGCATCAAAAAAAATGCAAGACCCAACATATTGTCTTGCAGTGACACAAAATATTTATAGATATTTGTTTGGAGACAATTAAAAGCCGCTGCGTCTGTGTGCGTGGAGTCTTTGCCTTTCAGAATTACCTTGTTAGAGATCCTCTGTGACCATGAAATTCAAAATAATAAAACAAAGGAAAAAAAGTTGCTGAGAAATTGCCAGCCACTTTGTATCAATGGAAAACTTTGCTTAACAGAAAATGTGAAAACTGTTCTGAGCTTTTCTTTTCGTTATTTATTGTAGCCTCGCCTACTGCATTAATTACTAATTTATTTATTTTTTAATCTCTGGTCTATAGGGTTTGCACTCGACCAGCTTTACTTCTTAAAGCACCAATCATATTCAAGCCACAAACTTTCGTAACCCTCAAAAATAGAAATCACCCCTGTTGTTCCTTAGTTTCATTAAAACGATTGTAATAGATGGGTTATAGCTGTATAATTTAAGATGTGGGCAAGATCATCTGAAAGAAAAAAAAAATTCAGTAAATCTGTGATGTGGAAAAGTGTGTTGGGGGAAGATATTAACAACCTTTTGTATAGGTAATTGACCATTATCGAGAAAGCCTTTAAAACCAGTTTCCCTTCTTTACTGCACTTTCATCACATATAATGTGCTGCTCTGATTGTGTGAAATCATCAGGAGTGCCTTCAATTATTGAATGCAGTCACTGATAAAAATTACTTCCCTAATACCAAAACCTAGAGGTGAGTTAAAAAAAAAAAAAGGACGAAAATCTTTCTCTCACATTTTTCTATCTAGTGAATACAACAACATATTCATATATATATATATATATATATATATATATATATATATATATATATATATATATATATATATATATATATATATATATATATATATATATATATATATATTTAAAACTTAAACCTTAAAACAAACCAAACCAAAAGTCTTCATTAGCACAAAATGTTTGGATGGACTACAAGTCGGGTTTCGTGCTCCCATCTAGTTCAATCACAACAGACACAACTTGCTGAGGCCAACACTCTTTTTTTGTTGGGTTTTTTTTATTTTCCTTCTTGCCTCGCAAGAGTTTATGAAACAATCAGAGTACGTGTGCAAAATGACAGCACGGCTGGAATTTATTTTTATAATAAATATGGGCTTAAAGAAAAATGTTGCAGAGATGGAGACGGAAAGAGAGCAAGAGACGAAAGGAGAGCGAGAACCTCACACACAAGAGACAATGACTGTGCACAAAGCTGAATTTTACTCGCAGGGAAGATGGATATATGGGTATTAGACTTTCCATAGCTATAGGAAGGATAATCTTTCAATCAGATTAATGAGAAAATATATTGCATGGACCCTACAGCACTTTTTTTTTTTTTTTTTTTTTTTTTTTGCTTTCCAAGCTAATACGTGATTTCAATTCTAAAAGCACATTTCAGCATCACAATATCCTTCAAGAAAGGTGGATAAAAATAAAACAGTCTTCCTTGATTTCCCATGTTAGATGTAAAGTATATTTCTCTTCTTTGCCTTTACTAAAGTGAATTCTATTGAGAAAAGTCACATTTAATAAGACAAAGAGAATTTTCTAATTATGCTCCCTGTCAAGATTAGAATCTCAGTAGCTGCATCAGCCGGGCAGAAAAAGACGAAAGGGTCCAGCCAAATTTGTCCACCCTGTTATGGGGGTTGGTGGGGGAACTGGGGGTGGGACTAGTGGGGCAGGATTATTATTTGCATGGTGCCATTGCTAAAAAAAAAAAAAAAAATAGAAAAATAAAATGGGGGGGGGGGGGCGGGAACGGCTGCAACAGATTGGAAAATAACTATACAATGCAAATGCAGGCAAGCCAAAATGAATTCCTTTTTGTTCTACTTTACAGCTGGGGCTGGAGCTGAAAACAACGAAGGATTTCAATATTTAATGCTAAATATAAGAAGTAATTTAAACCCTTTGTTTGATAAATAGCACTGTCAGAAACCTTTCAGAGCATTTAAATAACTGCATACAAACGTATACACACACACACACACACACACACACATATATATATATATATATATGTAAGTTGAAGAAGTATGAAGAAATGGGCCAGTATATATATATATATATATATATATATATATATATATATATATATATATATATATATATATATATATATATATATATATATATACACACACATATATACAGTATATACTGGCCCATTCATGCTACAGTATACACTTTACCTGTTTATTTTATACAGCACATAATGGTGCATAAAAATGTAGCAAGTGTAAAATAAACCTGATGCGTATATAGCTACAGAACCAAAATCGGTACTTGGTGAAAGAAAAAAAACATAATTAACAGTGTAATATTCAGAGACTATGTATAAAACTAAGTTTGTTTCTTTTAGAATTTAGCTACCAGTAATCCATGCAGTCTCCTGTCTGAATCTCCCAAGAGTGATTAAACACAGTAAATTCACTTCAGACCAAATACTCCCCTTCGACTTGATAATTTATGCCAATTAATTGAGCATTTGCAGCATCTTTGGGTTGTGCATTTGATAAACAAAACAGGTTGATGCGTATATATATATATATATATATTTATATATATATACAGTATATATGTGTGGTGTCAGCATGTTTTTGTATCAAAAGGTTAGACAAATGAGGAGAGTTGTTTTGATGCTTACATTTCAGCTCATTTAGGTGTAAATGTAAATAATAAGATGTCATTGTTGGATCATTCTTTAGGAATATTAAATAACACCTTAATATGAGTAACATATGTGAAGCTCAGCAAATAGCAGGCTTCATGTCGGCAGTGTACATTTCCCAGTATGAAAAAAGGGTCATTTGTAATTACAAAGAACAGAAAATGCTGACTCTAAAATATCCACGCTGCTATCCGGAAAAGACTTACATGGTAAGAAATGGCCCTTAGTACAGTAACATCTAATTGGTTTATTGTCTTGAAGAGCTGGTGACAAGAAAGGCAGTTGGAGGCAGGCTTTCATCAGAGGTTATTCTAAGAAATAACTAATTTAAACCTCCTCAAGCACAGACACAACCTGCTCCTCTTGGGAAGGTATCTCTGGAGGGTTCATTAAGTGACTGACATTCCAGTTTTTGGAATCAACAACTAAACACTGCACTAACCTTTACCATTAGATTGCCTGTGGACTCGGAGTGCTAAGCATGCCCTGCCAAGAGTTCTTGTGCATCACAAATAATCTTTGCAATGTACAAAAGATGGATGTAAAATTGATGAAATACTGTACTATTCATTAAAAAAGCTCAGGGCTAATTCTGTGGAGAAAATCACATTAGACACTTCAAAGGGCTGACTAATCTTAGACAGGGAGCTTTGCAAGATTATTCATTTTTGCCAATTTTGAACACATTTGCGCTTATTGTTTTTGAACATCAATTACGGGTAATTTTGTCGACAAAAGTGACGGCCTTCACTTTTAGCAGGCAGGATCTTTGAAGAGTCTCTAGACCCGTTTCACCATCTTCCTGCAAGAACAATCTACCCTGCTTGACTGTTATGCCACATTCTAAAAATTAACATTAATTACTGATAATAAGCACATAAAGATGTTCTGTGCTGAAAGGTTGTAAATTATTTTTTTTCATGCCGTTTCACCATTTGGTCCTGTTTTTATGTATTCGCTGTTACTCATTTTTAAACACACATTTACACTTTTTTTAATTGGTGTAAATTTGGTGTCATAGTGGTTAGCCCTACTGCTGCACAGCTCTAGCAGTTCAAATCTGTTCTGTCACCATATGTGTGAACTTCCTGGTGTGGATTTTTCTCTGGGTGGTCTGGTTTACTTTCCACATCTGAATGGCATGCAGCTGAGTTTGACTGGCAACTTCAACTATGGGGGTGAGGGGGAGTCATATAATGGACTGAAGCCCCATCCAATTTCAGGTCCCATTTTGTATTCCACGTCTTTATCTTCTTGCACTGCTGAACTGGATTACAGGGTTGTGTTTTTACATTTACTTACAGTATTTGGCTGACATCTTCATCTAAGGCAACTTACAATAGCTAAGATGCAAGCGGTAACATTTCAACATTTCATTTTGCTTTTCCATTTGGAGCACCGACAGGTGAGGTGACTTGCTCAGGGTCACACAGAGTCAATAATAGGATTTGAATCCACAGCCTCAGGGGTTGAAGTTCAAAGCCTTAACCAACACGCCATGCTGCTTCTTTTTGTAAATAAGTTACAATTAACTAAAACATATCTTTCATTTGTAATTGGATTGAACATAAGAAAATTTTATTACCACAGAAAGGATAAACTTTATTAAACCCTTGGGAACATACACATGCATACAGTATCAGAAACAAAAAACAAGGACGCAGATTCACAGGAAAGATAATACATTTAATCAATCAATCAATCAATCAATCAATCAGTACGTAAATAAATAAATAAACTTAACAATTATATCGGGTGGAAGCATTGAATTGCCCGATAACAGTGGGCAGAAAAGCCCCCCAGAGGTGCTTCTTAGTACACAGTGATGGAACGAGCCCATATCTAAAACTGCCCCAAGACAGCACCTCCTAGAGAGGATGGATGGGATTTTTCATGATGGCATCCAGTTTTGCCACCATCCTCTTTTCCACAACAGCTTTCAGTGTGTCCAGGGTTCACCCTGTGATGGAACAGGCTTTCCTGATAAGTTTGTTCAGGCATTGTTGCTTCTTTTGAACTCAAGTTGCTTCCCAGAAGATCACAGCATCCAACACCACACTGGATACTGTGGACTGGTAGAACATTTCCAGCAGCTTGAGACTGAGTCTCCTTAAGGAATCCATTCTACTCTGGTCCTTCTTGTCCAGTGTCAGTCTGTTATCAGACCAGTCCAGCTTGTTGTTCACTTGAACCCCCAGGTATTTGTAGCTCTGCATCACTTCCATGTCCTCCCCTTGAATGGCGAATGGTCTCAGAGGCTTCCTGGCACTTTGGAAGTCCTTCACCAGCTCTTTTGTCTCACTGATGTTGAGTTGCAGGTTGTGGTCCTTGCACCACAAGACAAAGTTCTCCACAACCTTCCTGTGCTCTGACTCGTCTATCAATTTACTTGCTATATTCTAAAAATTAAACATTTACATTATTAAAATAATATTTAAGACACAATTCACCTTTATTGGGAGGTTGCTGTTCAGTTCTTCTTCCAACACTCAGGCTGTACACTGTATTATGGGGTGGCCTTTATCCCACTGAGATGAACCTTTTATTAAGAGGATTATTCACTACTGCAAACATTTACCACATTTGAATTTATTGTTTTTGAGCATCTGTTTTGAAAGACTATTATCAGTGAAATTGACTTCCACTGGTTTTTAACGGATTACAAGCCTATTTTGACCAATTTTGTTAGTTCCATACAAGGTTCACTGTATGCAAATCAAATGCCACAGTCTGAAAATTATAATTAATAAATTATTATATGTCATTTATAAAGTTTTAATAATAACGAAAGAAGTGTCCTTTTAGCCGTAAGTCATCTTTCGACCGTTCATTGTTATGTTACTGTTCCATTTTTTTCCTTCTATGTAGTATTTTTAGCTGAGGCGTTGTCCCTATCTTTAGTCGCACATCAGATGCACACAAACGCCTCTCAGTCGCTATCCCTCTTCTCTGTTTCATACGGTTAGATCCCTTTGGACATCATACAGTAGGAAATTGGATTTTTATAATCTGAATATTAATGATGGTGATAACATGGTGGTAATCAGATGATAAAAGTGGTTGGTGATATTAATGGTGAGAAAAATGATGGCCAATGACAGGAAGCTGATTAAAATGGGTGGGTTTCAAGATATTACTTCTCTCTCATTTGCAGTTTGAATGACATTGTGGCACAATAACCTACTCTCTTATTTACAAACATAATGAAAAGCCTGATGTATTATTCAGAATCAACATGACAGCAATACATTTGAGCTCACCATTAACAAGCAGTTCAAGATATTTGCACCCAAATGAATGACTTTTCTAATTCTGTCTAGAATGTTAACTTCAAATTTGTAAGGATGCTATTTTGAATCCTAAAACAAACCTAAGTATCTCTGCAGGTATTAGTACAAAGGGCTGCTGAATTTATTTAGGCAGCCCTGCAGCTCCCCCTTTCAATGACATGGTGTGTGCTTCAATTCGAGTACAGCATTAATTTCAATGATGGAAAAGTGAGGACACATACACTTTGCAAATTGTGCTATATGGTCGAAGGTGATGGGAGAAGGCTAAATAAATTAATCATTAACACAAATTATTCATTAGACTTGGGAACTGATTGCACACTCTAAGAGGTACATGTCCACAGTGTCCCTTTCTTGCTGAACATATGCCTCAGGCGTTTTTCTGCTGTTGGACAGATGCAAAGATGACTCCCAAGTGGTGGTGCCTTCATTCATCTTGAAAACGCTAACCCTGGTCTGTGTTATCGTTATCTTTCACCAAGTAGGGTTACTTTCATTCTTATCATTATTATTAATTTACTTTTTTTAGCAGCTCACAGTTAGGCAAGGTCGATGGCCAGTTACCAGATATGACCTCCTATGCGCACTGGACTCAAGTCATTTTGGAAGATCTAGCAGTGCCTTTGGCTATAGACAGCTGTTGTCTGTGGTTCTACAACTTTTTCTGTATTATCTCTTATCTATTCCTATTGATTTTGACACCATCTTCAAATAATATCAGCTCTTTTATCTTCTATCCTACCAGTATTCATCATCAATATAAAACTGAATTGTAATTTCTTTTATGATTGTCTTTGAAAGTAGGGCAAAAATTCTTCAACCTCCAACATTCACATTTGATGGTTCTCCTAGTTTGAAATAAAAGACATTTTTCACTTCTGAAACTTTCAATAAAGTTTCGGCAGAACTGTGAGTTTTGTAGAAGTTGCACTCAGAGCTACTTCTGTGTAGACGTGTCACTCTGAACCAAAAACCCGGCTCCTCCAATAAAACAGCAAAACTTTTAAGTTAAAGATGGAGAAACAATCAACCTGGTGCTATATTACGTTGAAAGGAAAATTATTAATATTTCATATTGTCCAGTGGCACCTCCTGAACCCCAGTACTGCCAGGATAGGCACTTAACTCCCTGAACGGAATAAGAAAATGGATGGACGGCTGGATGGATGTTAAGTAAGAAAAAAAAAATATGTTCAGGATTCAAGCATGAGTGTCTTTGACTAAATTGTATTTCCAGAAGCAGCAGCCTGAAATGTCAGTTGATATTGATTATTTACAGACAAAATGCAAACTTATGGAGGTGTCTGCAAAATCACATTTTTGTTAAGCTTTAAAAGTATATCGTTTTTCTTTTTCCCTATTTCATTATTTTATTTTCGGGTGATATTAAATGTTGCTATTAGGTAGGCGAGTTAAAAAGAAAGAAAGAAAGAAAGAAAGAAAAAAAGAATTTCAGCAATCATCCAGCAACAGACCAAAATAGAAAATCAAAGGAATGAAATTCTTGTCAATCTGTGCTTTACTATATAGAGTGGATTTTCTCATTTGACACAGTCATACTTTACAGAAGACATGAAAAATCATCAAAACGGCTGAGGCTCACAGAGATACAGAATGCTATATCATTTTGCAGTATTGCAGCATGGAATTTCATAAAATCATCTCCTGTTGTAATAGTTACAAAGCAGAATTCAAAAAAGCACTTCATCTTGTCAAAAGGCAATAAGTTTCAAGTGAAGGATATATATTGTAGAGATTTTAATAACAGCACAGGTTAAATATACTGAAAGCCTACACCATCCTACATTTTTATTGTAGGAATTTTCTTAGTTTTACATGTAAATTACTCTCAGAAAAAGTACTAGATGCCTTTAAAAGTATTTTGCATGACAAAAGACTGTAAAAAGCAACAGTGATGTATTGCACATATAGTAAGAGAATTATCAAAGATTAGCTTTGATTTGCTTTTGTAAAAATCAGCTTGCAGCCTTCTCTCGATAGGAGGAACTTGACAGGAAAATCACAAATAATACAAGGCTAAAACGAAAATTAAACTTCCCTTTTATTTACTAAGGCTAGAAAGATTTCCTATTTGAGAAGTGTACTTTTTTTTACCTCTTTTGGAAGTAATGTGCTTCTGTCATTTAGTCTCTAGTGTTATGACACAATGGCGGCGTTTAAAATGTGTTTTGATATTGATCACTGTTCTGATAAGCAAATAACTAATGACCATGCTTTAGCAATTCACTCACAAAGGTAAAGCTTCACTAACTGGAAGGTTTAAGTGCATATTTATATGTATCGTGGACAGTGGTGCTTTTCAAATAAAATAACACACACACACACAAAAAAATAACTTTAATAGCCACTTCTACAAATGAAAGAATCAATAGCATCAAAATATAGTAACATGAGAAAATGGTGCAATGTAGAACAGGGCCTTTTAAAATAAGGTAAAGTAGCAAGTAAACAAGTAAATTAAATTAAAATTAGATTGCAAATATGATAACCATTTCAAGCATTTTTAAAATTGCCTGTAAATAGAAATATGACTAAAGTAGCTAAAATGATAAAAGGACAGGCATTGGTATTCTGACACGTTATATACCACCAATCTAATCATTTCAATTTCATAAGCTGATGTAAGTGACACATTTCATGGAGCCTGGGGAGGAATAAAAACATTATAATATTTGTATTTCCTAAATATTCACTATTAAGATTAAAGCTATTCCTAGACTCTTTAAATAGCCCAGTGTGGCGTAGTCAAATGTGGATCTGAAATGAAACAAAGAATCTCAGTCTACCTTTCATTACTGAAGACTCTGCACATGAATTATAAATGCACAATTAAGAATATTTATTTCCTACAGACCACTTCATTTAATTATTATTTATTCAAAGGGTTCAGTGACTAACACATTTTGGGAATGGAAAATGGATTGGGTGCAGAGGTGGTGCACTGCAACAAGCACTTGGGCTCCACATCAATGACATGTTGGACTGAGGAACCATATAAGGAAGTGCAGAGTAGACTCTACCTTAGGAGACTGTGCTCCTTTATGTGGGAAGTGACATCCATCACACCTTTTACAACCCTGTGGTGGTTACTGCAATTTTCTACGTTTTGGTGTGCTGGGCTGGTAACATCACTTCAAGAAAGGCCCACCGAATTAACAACCAAATTAAAGTGCCGGCTCAGTTATAAGATGCACTCTGAACCCCCTGGAGGTCATAGCAAAGGAGAGAATTAAAAGAAAACTCAGTGCCATTATGAGCAACACTGCACATCCTCTCTCTGACACACCAACACTGAGGACTTTCAGCCAACAAATTATTCAGCAGAAGTGTGACAAGAAACGCTATGGGGAGTCCTTTATAATTTCTTTTAAAATTTTTCCTCCTTTTTACTCATTCTGGTGTGTGTTCAGATCATACTGTGTGTATATCTATCTATCTATCTATCTATCTATCTATCTATCTATCTATCTATCTATCTATCTATCTATCTATCTATCTATCTATCTATCTATCTATCTATCTATCTATCTATCTATCTATCTATCTATCTATCTATCTATCATGCAGTACTAACATAATGCATACAATATACAGTATATAAAGGGTAGTGCACAAAAAAATAGCCTGGCCTTAGTGACAGTATCATTGTGTATTTTATTTGTAATAAAAGAATAGCAAATATTATATTACACTTAAAAAAGGTTTTTTTTGCACACCACACCACCCTATATATAAAATCCATCCATCCATCCATCCATCCTCTTCCGCTTATCCGAGGTTGGGTCGCGGGGGCAGCAGCTTGAGCAGGGATGCCCAGACTTCCCTCTCCCCGGCCACTTCTTCTAGCTCTTCTGGGAGAATCCCGAGGCGTTCCCAGGCCAGCCGGGAGACATAGTCCCTCCAGCGTGTCCTGGGTCTTCCCCGGGGCCTCCTCCCGGTTGGACGTGTTCGGAACACCTCACCAGGGAGGCGTCCAGGAGGCATCCTGATCAGATGCCCGAGCCACCTCATCTGACTCCTCTCGATGCGGAGGAGCAGCGGCTCTACTCTGAGCCCCTCCCGGATGACTGAGCTTCTCACCCTATCTTTAAGGGAAAGCCCAGACACCCTGCGGAGGAAACTCATTTCAGCCGCTTGTATTCGCGATCTCGTTCTTTCGGTCACTACCCATAGCTCATGACCATAGGTGAGGGTAGGAACATAGATCGACCGATAAATTGGGATCTTTGCCTTATGGCTCAGCTCCTTTTTCACCATGACAGACCGATGCAGAGCCCGCATCACTTCGGACGCCGCACCGATCCGCCTGTCGATCTCACGCTCCATTCTTCCCTCACTCGTGAACAAGAATAAATATTTATATATTTATATATAAAATCCTAAGCCTAAAAGTGCAACGATTTTGTGACTTTTTATGTCACGTTTTTTGTCATGCTTTAAATCTGGCTTATTTTAAAACCTACATATATATGTTTGGAATCATTCTTTTCAGAATGTATCGAACTTTAATGTGATGTTGTTAGATTTTCAGGTTCTTATTCTTATTATAAATTATAAACTAAAAAATATCAAGAACTCATGTCTCGCAAGATGACACTTTGTGCCAAGAGATTTAACCACGCCCAAATAAAAGACAAAGAGTACGACAGCTGCTGTACATGCTTTTAAATGTTCGAAGCGCCAAGCGAGATGCAGATCATGCGGCACGGCAGCAGCAGCATCAAGCTAGCAGCTGATCGAGCAAAGAGGAGGTTAAAAAAAACTATTTGTTTCCCATTGTATCACCGTTTAAGAGGGGGTTATGGAGGAGCGACTGCGTCTCCTTGGGGTGTGTTCAGTACCCCTTTTCACAAGGTGAGCGGCGGAGACCTGAAGTGGCTGGCGCATAGCGCAGGCTGGGGGGGGCTGGTGAGCAAAGCGAGCAGGGGGCAACCCCCTAGTATATATATATACTGTATATATATTACATAGTTTACTGTCAAATAATGCAAAGAGTATGCAACACATGTTTTCGCCCTTATTTGGGCTCATCAGGCATACACACTCCACTGCACCCCTTGCGGGGATCGAACCTCGGATGTCAGTGGTGAAGCCCCTTTATGTTGTGCCATGGCGTGTGGTTCATTTATTTGACAGCCTGGAGATCGGAGTAATTACATTCATAGCATTTGTAGTCTGAAACACAATCGTGTTTCAGACTACGAATGCTATGAATATGTATATATATATATAAATTGTGAGACGCAGCCCGGACACAGACAGACGGAAATCATATTTTCTCCCAACACACGTTTATTCACACTATTTACAAGGTCCAGTACGCACAAACCCAGTGCCTCCAGCACCAATCTCCCAAAGTCCAGGCCTCTTCTTCCAGTGCCTGCTTCCTTTAAGCAGCCTCCACTCCTCTCCAACACGACTCTCGTCCACTTCCACCCGACTCCAGTCCTCTTGCGGAGGGAGGCGGCCCCTTTTATAAGCACCCGGATGTGCTCCAGGTGTGTCCCGGCAATCTCCCGCTGACACTCCCCAGTGTGGCAGAAGTGCCGGCTGCGTACCCAGAAGCACTCCGGGTGTCCCCACTCATCTTCCCCCTAGCACTTCCTGGTGTGGCGGAAGTGCTGGGGTCCAGGGTTCTCCAGGCATGGGGGCACCCCCAAATGAACCAGGGCGGTCAACCCCTCATGGTCTGGAGGAGGCATCCCGGCTGGGTGCCACCCCCAGCCGCGTGCCACTATATATATATATATATATATAAATTGGCCCTAGTGTGTGCTTGGTATGTGGGTGTGTTTGTGTGTGTCCTGCGGTGGGTTGGCACCCTGCCCGGGATTAGTTCCTGCCTTGTGCCCTGTGTTGGCTGGGATTGGCTCCAGCAGACCCCCGTGACCCTATGTTCGGATTCAGCGGGTTGGAAAATGGATGGATGGATGGATATATATATATATAAGGATATATATATATATAATATATATATATGTATATGTATATACACACATATACACACACATACACGCATGTTTATAAACTACCAGTAAAAGTTTGGACACACCGTAAAATTTTCATATTTTTGATAGAAATGTATACTTTTTTTAATCAAGATTTCATAGCTTATCCTTAATTTATCATGCTTAAATGCTAGTTATTAGAGAAACATTTGTGGTTGCATTAGTTAAAATCTATAACCTGTTATTCTGTTTACATGAGTTACAAAGTACAGTACTAGCATAACCAAAGTTCAGTTCTAGGTTTTTAAAATGGCCAAAATAAAACAAATTTCTTAAGAAACATGTCAGTCTAATGTTTTTGCTTTGTAGAATGAAGGTCATTCTATACATCAGAAACTGAAGGTTCGATATAGAGGTGTTTCTTACTGTCCTGAGAGAAGAGGGCAAACAGGGTTCTAGGTTGGCAGCACACACTGATACAGTGCATTGCCACACCCACCACACGACAAACCACCTTCTAACCAGGATAGAAAAAGAAGGGGAAGGCCAGATGTACGGATAAGGATGTCAGAGTCTGTAGTTTGAGAAACAAATGCCTCACAGGTCCTCAGTTGGTTTCTTCCTTAAATGCGCACCAAACACCGGTGCCATCAGAAACAGAGAAAAGACGATTCCAGGGTGCTGGCCTAAGAGGCACAATTTCAATGAAAAAGCCATGTATAAAACTGGAAAATAAAAATAAAAGATTAAAATGAGCAAAAGAATGCAGACAATGGATGAAAGATGACTGGAGAAGTGCACTGTGGTGTATTAGCTCCACAAAGAGATGATCCTTTTCCAGCGCTTTTCCCCTTAGAAGAGTTTTTACAATCACAAAAACCAGGAGTGGGATTCAAACCCAAGATTCAGGATTTATGTAGCAGCAGCACCCTATTACTTGAAATAAATATTAATTTTATTTTTTCATGCACACTGATTGTTTTTTTTCAATATACATAATTGTGGGCTTATGTACCCTGATACTTTACTGAGTCATGCCACAAGTGTTTCACCCTGGAAGAATATAAACTTGAATAAAATTACTCCAAGTAGCTCAGCCATTTAGTCAAATGAAGAGTGGTTCAATAAATTCCCAAACTAAGTGATTGTTCTTTTCTCTCAGGAATCTTACTGCTAGCTTTGGTCTTACAGAGCTGTAATGGAGTTTGGCTTGTCGCAGGTCATCTCTAAAGCTCCTTAAGTATGCTACATTTCTATAATTCTGGTAATTTTGAGCTTTCAATGTATGAAACGAATGTGGTTTGATTAAAATCAGTGTCATGGCTCTGAAATTATAGGCCACTATGTAAATTGTGTAATGCCATCATAGCTATGCTCTCTTCAGCTGCTGATCTAGCTTTTAGAGTAAAGATAACACTAATAATTAAAAAAGAATATAAAGGTTTTCTGTCTCATAGATATAAATACTATAAATGATAACCATCAGTGTTATTTGAACTGTGTTCACTGATGACATAAGCCGAGCCAGAGTTGAAGTTATGAATCCCCTGTCAGGATGCCTAGAGGCGTAGGCACCGATCATGACGACAACATACTTGTTTAGCTCTTAGTCTGCAATGTGAGTATTGATCACAATGTGACATAAATGCAATGTGTACTATCTGATATTGTACATTTTCTCCCGGCCCCTGAGCATAGTCAACAACTGAAAAATCTCTTAACTTCCTTCACTGATGTTGTTGTTAGACATATCAGAGATTATGGATGAACTAACCTTGTCATGTATGTGAACTGGATACTTGTGATAGTTCTTGCATCACATTAAAACCTAAATATATAAGTGAACTTTTAAAGTCTTCATTCCTTATTTTGCTTGGTAACTGGACCAATTAAGGAAAGTGACTGAGAAACTGCTCTTGATACATGGCAGAAACATCTAGACATCCTTGCAACAATGTGTAATAAATTGTGTAGGTGGGTTACAGAATGTTGTACAGAATAAAACAAATTAGATTTTGTCAAACACACCTTCTTGTTTAAAAATAAACAGGTAAATGTTGCATGTGTGTTTCACTTAATGCTGGATTCTCCCTAACCATCACATTCGTTTACTTTAAACATTTTAATATAATGTATCGATAGTTAAGAGTAGAAAAAAAAGTGTAAAGAATAACCTTTACATGCATACTTTGTTGAGAAATCTTGAAATAAATTGTAAACAAAGGACTTTAAGTCTTTAAATAGTACAAAAGACCACATAGGCAAAGACACATTAAATTCAGAACTGGTACAAAATGATGGAGCAAAAATAATTCATAAAGACATTAGAACAGGGCGGCATGGTGGCGCAGTGGGTAGCGCTGCTGCCTCACAGTTGGGAGACCTGGGGACCTGGGTTCGCTTCCCGGGTCCTCCCTGCATGGAGTTTGCATGTTCTCCCCGTGTCTGCGTGGGTTTCCTCCGGGCGCTCTGGTTTCCTCCCACAGTCCAAAGACATGCAGGTTAGGTGGACTGGCGATTCTAAATTGGCCCTAGTGTGTGGTGGGTGTGTGTGTTTGTGTGTGTCCTGCGGTGGGTTGGCACCCTGCCCGGGATTGGTTCCTGCCCTGTGTTGGCTTAGATTGGCTCCAGCAGACCCCCGTGACCCTGTGTTCAGATTCAGCAGGCTGGAAAATGGATGGATGGATGGACTTTAGAACAAGCTTTAGAACTGAGTAAGCGCTTGGAAAATCCAGTTTAATGTAGAAAACTGCAAAGTGCTATGCAGAGAGAAAAGGAATGTTAATTATAAATACAAATAGATGACACTGCCTTATAGTAAGCAACCTTTGACGCTGTGTTCTAATTGTCAATATGCAGAAACTGATCGAAAGACATAAAACAATAGGTTATATAGTAAAAACTGTTGAATATAAATCTAGGCATATTATTCTTTAGACTATATAATAAGAAACTATTTTAGTACACTTATTATAGCGATATAATAAAAAGTAGATCATTGATTGATACTGTACTTTATTGTAATCACAGAATGGAGCAGGCAGATTTACACCTAGAAAACAACAAGAGAAACTGAGAAGAGTGGAGAAAATCGTATACCCAAACTAAAGAAAATTACAATAAAACAGCAATATATACAGTGTATATATATATATATATATATGTATATATATATATATATATATATATATATATTGTCAAGCTTGGGTCACAACATTGCACAGAAGAGTTCAGTAGGTTTTCCAAGGAGCAGAAACTTTATTGCTGTTCTTCCAGTTACAAACACAAGTCTCTTACAGAGGTGATCCGGCCTCACAAGGAACAGCTGTCAAACATGATGCATCGGCCCAGACTCCTGCTCAAAAGAACACAAAGTCTTCTTCATTAAGGGGATCCAGTGGGCTGGCAGCAATGGCCGGAGCAGACAGAAGAGACAGGAGAGTGAGAGACCTCAGGATGGCCGTGGCTCGCTCTTTTAAATATTGGTTGCCCTGGGCGAGAAGCATGTCATACAGCAAGCCCGCAATGCAGCAGCTGCTCCTGCAAAGAGGTACTGAAAGAGTGTGTTTCTTTTCCACTGAAAAACTGTTTAAGAGGGGGTTTCTGAAGTGGGTCCCCCTGCGGCAGCGGTCACTATCTATATATATATATACGTGGGCATGGGAGGCAGCTAAAGGGCTTGAGTAAGGGCAGTTCCGAATCATACCGGGATGTGACAGAGTGCACTGACTCTTTTTCTCCCTTTCCTGTAGACCATTCACGGGAGATTCCACCTGGTCCTCTTGACATCACTTCCAGGACCGAGTCTATGGAAGGAGACCTTGCCGGCTCCGGCCCCTGTGATGTCACGTCCGGGCTCGAACCTATGGCTGAAGACCTTCATGAGCCCGACCCCTTTGACCTCACTTCCTGTCTTCCCCTTTAAAAGCCTCCACCTTTTCCCTATTCCCTCAGTTCTGTTTTGGACTCGGTTTTGTGCACAGCAGTGCTATCATTTAAATAACAATTTGCAGCCAGGAAACCAAATATACGGGTGGCTGCCCCATACCTTGCTATGGCTCTTTGTGGCTTTTGTGACTATATATACAGTGGTGTGAAAAACTATTTGCCCCCTTCCTGATTTCTTATTCTTTTGCATGTTTGTCACACAAAATGTTTCTGATCATCAAACACATTTAACCATTAGTCAAATATAACACAAGTAAACACAAAGTGCAGTTTTTAAATGATGGTGTTTATTATTTAGGGAGAAAAAAAATCCAAACCTACATGGCCCTGTGTGAAAAAGTAATTGCCCCCTTGTTAAAAAATAACCTAACTGTGGTGTATCACACCTGAGTTCAATTTCCGTAGCCACCCCCAGGCCTGATTACTGCCACACCTGTTTCAATCAAGAAATCACTTAAATAGGAGCTGCATGACACAGAGAAGTAGACCAAAAGCACCTCAAAAGCTAGACATCATGCCAAGATCCAAAGAAATTCAGGAACAAATAAGAACAGAAGTAATTGAGATCTATCAGTCTGGTAAAGGTTATAAAGCCATTTCTAAAGCTTTGGGACACCAGCGAACCACAGTGAGAGCCATTATCCACAAATGGCAAAAACATGGAACAGTGGTGAACCTTCCCAGGAGTGGCCGGCCGACCAAAATTACCCCAAGAGCGCAGAGACGACTCATCCGAGAGGTCACAAAAGACCCCAGGACAACGTCTAAAGAACTGCAGGCCTCACTTGCCTCAATTAAGGTCAGTGTTCACGACTCCACCATAAGAAAGAGACTGGGCAAAAACGGCCTGCATGGCAGATTTCCAAGACGCAAACCACTGTTAAGCAAAAAGAACATTAGGGCTCGTCTCAATTTTGCTAAGAAACATCTCAATGATTGCCAAGACTTTTGGGAAAATACCTTGTGGACTGATGAGTCAAAAGTTGAACTTTTTGGAAGGCAAATGTCCCGTTACATCTGGCGTAAAAGGAACACAGCATTTCAGAAAAAGAACATCATACCAACAGTAAAATATGGTGGTGGTAGTGTGATGGTCTGGGGTTGTTTTGCTGCTTCAGGACCTGGAAGGCTTGCTGTGATAGATGGAACCATGAATTCTACTGTCTACCAAAAAATCCTGAAGGAGAATGTCCGGCCATCTGTTCGTCAACTCAAGCTGAAGCGATCTTGGGTGCTGCAACAGGACAATGACCCAAAACACACCAGCAAATCCACCTCTGAATGGCTGAAGAAAAACAAAATGAAGACTTTGGCGTGGCCTAGTCAAAGTCCTGACCTGAATCCAATTGAGATGCTATGGCATGACCTTAAAAAGGCGGTTCATGCTAGAAAACCCTCAAATAAAGCTGAATTACAACAATTTTGCAAAGATGAGTGAACCAAAATTCCTCCAGAGCGCTGTAAAAGACTCATTGCAAGTTATCGCAAACGCTTGATTGCAGTTATTGCTGCTAAGGGTGGCCCAACCAGTTATTAGGTTCAGGGGGCAATTACTTTTTCACACAGGGCCATGTAGGTTTGGATTTTTTTTTCTCCCTAAATAATAAAAACCACCATTTACAAACTGCATTTTGTGTTTACTTGTGTTATATTTGACTAATGGTTAAATGTGTTTGATGATCAGAAACATTTTGTGTGACAAACATGCAAAAGAATAAGAAATCAGGAAGGGGGCAAATAGTTTTTCACACCACTGTATATACTAGCTGTGTAAGCCCGTGCTGTAAAAAGCCAGAGTCGTAGAAACCATTGAAATCGTCAGAAAAAAAATTGAAATGTAAAGATGTCAGTTAATTGAAAGGAACTACTCTGTTCATCTCTCTCCTAGGAGGATTCATTTTGCTGACGTGCTCGCATTGCTTGTGTATTAGAGGAGGGAGGATTAGTAAAAGGGATACCGTGCTGCCGATGTTAGTGACTAAGCGACTTTGTCATTCTTCTGAGGTTTCGTTTTGCTGTTGTGCTGGACCCCCTTGTGTTATTAGCGGCTAAGCGAGTTTTCTGTTTCCTTGGAGGCAGAGCCCTTACCCCGACTCCATCTCTCACTTCCAGGCCGGACAGACACACACACTTCCACACGTAGACATTTATATAGTTTATATATATAGTATGATTTTTTTTCTGATTATTAATCAATATAATGCCCACTCAGGAATGCCATAATAATGTATGATTTTTATGATTAATGATCTATAAGACACCCACCTGGGACAATGTCATAATAATAGTGTGGAATTTGAAAAATAAATTTTTACTTGGTTAATTAATAATCAGTTTTGCCTTCAGCAATACCGGAAATTAATCAGATAATTTGGTAAGGCACCTATTTTATTTGGCCTCAACTCTAGAGATCCTTTCCATTGCCCTCCACACTATACTACTGCTCAAGGTGTGTAGTAGTTGTAGCTTTTTGTTTTAACCAGTTTTTTAATTAGGACTGTTTATTTACTAATAAAACAATTTTTTTCTTTTTTAGTTTTATTTAACTCTTTTTCTACAGTTCACAATCCTTAATTGTCTATTTTACTTTTGCAGTTTGTGCATTTAAGTTGTAATGGTTGCTTATTTTCTTAACCAGTCATCAGTTAATGATGAGGTACAAATGCCAAATGAACCACAGCCTGTAATTTAAACCTATTTACCTAGTATCTGTGTTAACAAAATGTTTTGAAATAAATGAGAGAGAAGGGAAGGGCCACAAAACATGGATAAAGTTCTCAGAAAACAACAAAAAAGCGATTTTTATTTTGTAAAAATGAAAGCAATGACCAATGACAAGTTTCATTATCTCTTAGGCCTGGCTTCCAATTACACAACTGGTTGGAACGAAAACATTGAGCCATTGCGGACCTCCTAAGCCATAACTGGGTACTACCTCTGGCATAGACCAACATGATCACAAATAAGCCCTGGCTGTTAAAGAAGAAAGAGCCAAAGATTTCATTTGTGAAGAATATGTCAAATGTCAGGGAAACTGGTTCAGCTCATTTTATCCTTACTTGCATTTTATAGATCATTAGAAATATAAGAAAAAATATAACATATCTGGACCACTTTTGACACATTTAATCAATTTAAAAATCCTTTCATGTGTAGTAATCTGTCAAAAAGTTAAGCTAAGTGACACTTGTTGTTTCATCAATCTGTAAAGAATCATTGATTTGATGATAAAGTGTAACACACAGTATTTCATTAACTCAATTGCCTGATTAATACTGAACAAATTGATTTAAATGAGGCAAAGAAACTGTGCTGTTTAGTCGAGAGAGAAAATGGTAAAAAAATGGTATGGTAAAAGTGATCCAGTTTTACTTTCATCCATTGAAGGCTGGACGTAGATTAATCAGAATGCCATGTTAAAAAACATGCAAGAACAGAAAGTACTCTTATTTAATCCTAGGAGAATACAAGTCTCCAGTTTAATACAATACTGTTTCAAAGTTTTGGCCATTAATTTAATCCATTCAACATTCCTTATTCTATTCTTGGCAAACGACAGGCTATTCTTCAACAAGAATATGAGAGCAAAGATATAAATTAGTTAAGAAGAAGTTTCACATTAACAATAGAAAGTACTTGTTAACTCAGGTAGAAGAGATATATGGAATAAGTAACCAAGCCACGTAAAACATTGTAGTAGAAGACTTTCAAGTTGCAGCTATATAATGCTATTAAACAGTAAGGGGAATAGAGGCAAACATTCTGTGATGGGATCAATGGACTATTTACATCAGAACTTAACTTATATCTTACGTTTATTAACAAACAAAATCATAGAATTTTTACATCACAAAAATATCTCCAACGACACCTGAAGCTTATTTGTTATCTAACTTTCCATAAAAAATCTTTTCTACCATACACTGTAAAAAATTATTTGGTCGGAGTATACAGGAACTCAAGAACGGTGTTGTCCTGAATGCCTGCTCTTATCACAAATTTAAGCAGTAGAAAGTCTTTTAGTGGTATCCTCATGTACTTGTATGCACATGAATGTGAGTTTTAATGTTCTTAATCCCCTTCCTGCAAATCTTTAGATACGGGAATAATTAGCAAAAGACATACAGTTAAGTTTATTCACATTTTAACAACCTCTTATTGTCTCAGGCAGGTGTATGGCATAAAGGTATTCCTTACCTCAGTCAGCTACTTCTTTTGTATGTCTTTGTAAGGGCTGTGGGAGAATGAGTTGCAGTCGGTGCTGTGGATAAACCTGTTCTTGGTTATAATTGTGCAAAAGGCAACATTGCAGAGCATAGGAGAGTGTGATAGTGTTCAGTGTACACATCTACTATGGCACTGTGAGAGCCTTGTCTCCATGGTTAACAGTTGTATTAGCTACTCAGTCTACAGAACACGTTCATTAGCTCAGTCACTTAGGTGGACTGTGTGTCCCGTCCATTGCAGGGAAAAGGGTGTGAAGGCAGATATTGAGTCTCAGGTGGGAGGTGGGAGACAATCTATAGTCTATAGGAGAACGCTCTTTTGTTGCAATACAAGTTTATTTATTTGTTGATATTTTCTGAGAGTAAGGAGTGTTTTTTGTAGTATAATATCTAGTGTTATTACAAATAATGTTGTTAAATATTGGATGCAATTGTAGAAGCAACAGTAACAGATAAGCAAGAAATATAAGTAGCACTCCCACACCATAATGACATACACCCATCTCATTTATAATATACAGAGTAACGGTTTTAACTATTAAAAAGTCAAATTAGTTGATTCCAGCATTCTGAAGTTAAGGAATGAACTTCTGAAATCACCACTCTACACTGAAAAAAAGAGTGATCACATCTTCCAAGGCTACAAGACAGCTTCTGTGGTTCATCAGTAAGCCAAATCACTCATTTCCCCACTAGCAGGAAGGCAGACCATGTTGATCTTCTTGGTTCAGTTCTAGGAGGAGACCTGCATTTGAAGGCATTTGACTGTTTAATGCGAGAAGCTGTGATGAAAGACATGCCAAGACGTCACTGCTCCACAGTGAATATGCATTCTGAGAATCTTGAATTGCAGGTCTTTTACACTACAGTCATTAGTGTAACTGGTTTAATTTAAACAATTTTGAAAACATTTTTGATTATGTACTTCTCTTCATGATATATGCAAAGTTTGCTGCCTTGCCTACTCCATGATGCAATGCCATGAGATATCTCCGCTGTTAATTTCCATCTATAATACTCTTGACATACCAACTTCTGTGTTTTTCTGCATGTTCTGTTTGTCAAAAGAAAAAAGGGCACACTAGAAATAAAGGAGATGACCAGGAGAACAAACATCAGAAAAAAAGATAATATTGAGAATCACTGCTATCTTACATTTAAATCAAACCGTTAGGCAAAAAATCAAAGTCAAAGCCGAAAATGGGGTCTGTAACACTTATAATGAATACTAACAAACATGGACAGAGACTTCCTTTGATTTATCTGCAAAGTTGGATGACTAGAAAGTGCACAGTGTTGACCTTCTATCCCATCATGGTAAACATCATGTCAACATTGTAAATTTCTGAATGTCATTCCACAGCAAAGTTATAACAATTAATGTTCAAAATGGCTCCAGGAGAAGATGCAAAAATATGAAATTATTATAAAACTTCTAATCCGAAAACTGATGCCAAGACTAAGATATGCACCCAAAAGCTTCTATCCAATATAATGTAACAACTGAAGCTCCAAGAGAAAAGTAATTAATTAAATCATACCAATACTGAGCACTGCTGTTCCACTCTGGCTCTGAAAGAAATTTGTCAGAGTGTTTGCAAAAACAGTAAGTAACGTTCCATTTTTAAAGTCCTATTTCAATGTTATAAAACTAAAGTCGAGAAGGAATGTACCCATCAGGTAAATATACTAAGCTTTAAATGGGAAATGTGTTTTAATCTCACAATAACTAAAGACACACTGAAAATCATCGAAATGTGAAAAATCCTTTATTTGCCTTCTTGATGGACTCTTGTGAAGAGTAATTTGGAGGCTGAACCAGTAAGCCTCTCCATGTGTACGTCCTTGCGACTAACATGCAGTTAATGTTTATTTTGCACTCTTCTCATTGATTTTATGATTTTCACCACTGAATCATGGAATCATTGGCCTAAGCTTAACAATTTTTGTTAACTCTATTAATTTATTTAATTTTATTATTCATTTATGATAAATTCTTTAACTCTATTTATTAAGAATTTCAAAAACACATTACATCACTTTTCTACATAGTCACCTTCCTTTATGATGCAAATTTCCCAGCGTCATACCAACTTTTTAATGCCCAATTACCTCCTCATGCCTTCACTGTTTCCAATGAAAATAGAAAACTGCAGAAAGTTTTTGAACCTCCCTTGTATGCCTACAGGCTGTCAAATAAACGAACCGCACGCCGTGGCGCAGCGTAAAGGGACTCCGTCTCTGACGTCTGAGGTTCGATCCCCGAGGGGAGCAGTAGAGTATGTACGCCTGATGAGCCCAAAATGAGGGTGAAATACGTGTCGTGTACTCTTTGCATTATTTGACAATAAACTATGCAACATATATATTATATATATATATATATATATATATATATATATAGAGAGAGAGAGAGAGAGAGAGAGAGAGAGAGAGAGAGAGAGAGAGAGAGGCGAAGAAAATGAATTATGTATCTTAAAATAGTCCTATCAGGTGTCATCAAATTAAAACGATTAGACATACAGGGATGAAAAGGCAATGTATAGTAAATGAGGAAGGTGTGGATAAGTTGGTTTAAGACAGGTGGATTAGTAAGGTGGTTTAGGAGGGTGTTGGTCTTAAAGACTTTATTGTTTGGATGTTCTTGTTTTTAAGCCTGCAAATGCTGGGTTCATGTCTAAGTGCTGTTAATGGGGTTTTCATTTGATAGCCACAATTGAGCCAGGTCTCTGGCACTCTTAGTATTTGACCTGAATCTTACCAAAACATATAATAAACCTTGTAATATTTAAGTAAAATGAAATATAAACGTGTTATAATTCAATCTGTTATGAGGATAACATGATGTAATTGTTAAAATAGCTACCTGAGTATGCTAAGTCATTACCGACTTGTGAAAAGCTATGGATATTGAACGGCCAAGATTAAGGTCTTTGTAGAGAGTGATATCATCTTCTAACCAATAGATCTTGGAAAACAGTCAACAGTGGTAAGTACAGTAGGTTTAGTTGTGTTACAAAATATTAGCTTTAAATAATTATTGAGCCTTTCACTCTGCATCTGAATATGCTTTTTCCAAAATGGGTTTTTGACAGTACTGAATTCATAATTTGCATTTATTTGCTGATAGATAGATAGATAGATAGATAGATAGATAGATAGATAGATAGATAGATAGATAGATAGATAGATAGATAGATAGATATTGTCCAATAAATAAATAGATAAACATATATATCCATCCATCCATTTTCCAACCCGCTGAATCCAAACACAGGGTCACGGGGGTCTGCTGGAGCCAATCCCAGCCAACACAGGGCACAAGGCAGGGAACCCATCCTGGGCAGGGTGCCAACCCACCGCAGGACACACACAAACACACCCACCCACCAAGCACACACTAGGGCCAATTTAGAATCACCAATTCACCTAACCTGCATGTCTTTGGACTGTGGGAGGAAACCGGAGCGCCCGGAGGAAACCCACGCAGACACGGGGAGAACATGCAAACTCCACACAGGGAGGACCCGGGAAGCAAACCCAGGTCTCCTAACTGCGAGGCAGCAGCGCTACCACTGCGCCACCATGCCGCCCAGATAAACATATATATACATACTGTAAATATATAATATATATATTATATGTGTGTTTGTGTGTAACTGCTCAAAAAATTAAAGGAACACTTTGAAAATGCATCAGATTTCAATGGGAAAACACTCCTGCCGGATATCTATACTGATATGGACTGTGTAATGTTTTAGGAACGAAAGGATGCCACCTTGTTTGATGGAAATTAAAATTATCAACCTACAGAGGGTTGAATTCAAAGACACCCTGAAAATCAAAGTGAAAAAATGATGCAGCAGCCTAGTCCATTTTGCCAAAATTTCATTGCAGCAACTCCAAATCGTACTCAGTAGTTTGTATGGTCCCCACGTGCTTGTATGCATGCATGACAACATTTGGGCTTGCACCTAATGAGACGACGAATGGTGTCCTGGGGGATCTCCTCCCAGATCTGGACCAGGGCATCACTGAGCTCCTGGACAGTTTCAGGTGCAACCTGGTCGCGTCGGATGGACCGAAATATAATGTCCCAGAGGTGTTCTATTGGATTTAGGTCAGATGAGTGAGTGTGGGGGCCAGTCAATGGTATCAATTCTGTTATCCTCCAGGAACTGCCTACATACTCTCACCACATGAGGCCGGGCATTGTTGTGCACCAGCAGGAACCCAGGACCCACTGCACCACCACAGGGTCTGACAATGGGTCCAAGGATTTCATCTCAATACCTAATGGCAATCAAGGTGCCGTTGTCTAGCCTCTAGAGGTCTGTGCGTCCCTCAATGGATATGCCTCCCCAGACCATCACTGACCCATCACCAAACCGGTCATGTTGAACAATGTTACAGGCAGCATTATGTTCTCCAACGCTTCTCCAGACCCTTTCACGTCTGTCATATGTGCTCAGGGTGAACCTGCTCTCATCTGTGAAAAGCACAGGGTGCTAGTGGTGGACCTACCAATTCTGGTATTCTGTGGCAAATGCCAATCCAGCTCTACTTTGCCGGGCAGTGAGCACAGGGCCCACTAGAGGACATCGGGCCTTCAAGCCACCTTCATGAAGTCTGTTTCTGATTGTTTGGTCAGAAACATTCACACCAGTGGCCTGCCTGATGGAGGTCATTTTGTAGTTCTCTGGCAGTGCTCATGCTGTTCCTCCTTGCCCAAAGGAGCAGATACCTGTCCTGCTGATGGGCTAAGGACCTTCGACGGCCCCGTCCAGCTTGCCTAAAGTAACTTCCTGTCTCCTGGAATTTCCTTCATGCTCTTGAGACTGTGCTGGGAGACACAGCAAACTTTATGGCAATGGCACATATTGCTGTGCCATCCTGGAGAAGTTGGACAACCTGTGTAACCTCTGTAGGGTCCAGGTATCGCCTCATGCTATCAGTAATGACACTGACAGTAGCCAAATGGCAAACTAGTGAAAAAACAGTCAGAAAAGATGAGGAGAGAAAAATGTCAGTTGCCTTTACCTGTTAAACCATTCCTGTTTTGGGGGGTCGTCTCATTGTTGCCCCTCTAGTGCACCTGTTGTTAACTTCAAGTCAAGTCAAGTTGGGGAGCATGCACTGGAACAGTGCAGACATGTGGTCCAGTCCCACCCTCCGGAAATGACCCTCTATCTGCCGCAGCCAGGTGTTACATGGGTGACCCCTTTGTCTGGTCCAACCACTTGGGTCCCCAACAATGAGGATCTTATGAGCTGGATCACCCTTTGGGAAACACGCCACAGGGTCGTAGTGCCGTAAATGACGCTCCCGCACAATGCAGGGAATGTGCCTCATTCGGAACTTCATTAGCAACCGCTCATTCGACACAAACTCAAACCAATGGTACCCAAGGATTTTCCAGAGAGACACAGTACCAAAGGAGTCCAGTCTTCATCTCAGGACACTGGAGAGTCCATGTCTCGCAACCATACAGCAAGTCAGGAAGGACCAGGACTTTAAAGACTTGGACCTTCATCCTGTGCCATAGATATTGGGAGCGCCACACACCCCTTTCCCATGACCTCATGACCCCCCATGCTCTCCCAATGCGTCTACTGACTTCATAGGAAGAGTTCACTGGAGACATGAATGTCACTGCCAAGGTAAGTAAACCTCTCGATATGGTCGACACTCTCTCCACAAACAGACACATTGCTAATGGCTGTGCCCAAGATGACATTAAAGGCCTGGATCTTGGTTTTTATCCAGGACAATCGCAAGCCCAGACACTCAGACTCCTTGCTCAGTCTCTTGAGTGCCCCGATCAGAGCCTCCATTGACTCTGCGAAGATCACAGCATCGTCAGCAAAGTCAAGATCTGTGAATCTTTCTTCAGCAACAGATGTCCCACAGCATGTTTTTGACCAAGATATATATATATATATATATATATATATATATATATATATATATATATATATATACAGGTGCTGGTCATAAAATTAGAATATCATGACAAAGTTGATTTATTTCAGTAATTCCATTCAAAAAGTGAAACTTGTATATTAGATTCATTCATTACACACAGACTGATGTATTTTAAATATTTATTTCTTTTAATGTTGTTGATTATAACTGACAACTAATGAAAGTCCCAAATTCAGTATCTCGGAAAATTAGAATATTAATTAAGACCAATGCAAAAAAAGGATTTTTAGAAATGTTGGCCAACTGAAAGGTATGAACATGAAAAGTATGACCATGTACAGCACTCAATATTTAGTTGGGGCTCCTTTGGCCTGGATTACTGCAGCAATGCGGCGTGGCATGGAGTCGATCAGTCTGTGGCACTGCTCAGGTGTTATGAGAGCCCATGTTGCTCTGATAGTGGCCTGTAGCTCTTCTGAATTGTTGGGTCTGGCGTATTGCATCTTCCTCTTCACAATACCCCATAGATTTTCTATGGGCTTAAGGTCAGGCGAGTTTGCTGGCCAATCAAGAACAGGGATACCATGGTCCTTAAACCAGGTACTGGTAGCTTTGGCACTGTGTGCAGGTGATAGGTCCTGTTGGAAAATGAAATCTGCATCTCCATAAAGTTCGTCAGCAGCAGGAAGCATGAAGTGCTCTAAAACTTCCTGGTAGACGGCTGCGTTGACCTTGGACCTCAGAAAACACAATGGACCAACACCAGCAGATGTCATGGCACCCCAAGCCATCGCTGACTGTGCAAACTTTACACTGGACCTCACGCAACGTGGATTCTGTGCCTCTCCTCTCTTCCTCCAGACTCTGGGACCTTGATTTCCAAAGGAAATGCAAAATTTACTTTCATCAGAGAACATAACTTTGGACCACTCAGCAGCAGTCCAGTCCTTTTTGTCTTTAGCCCAGGCGAGACGCTTCTGACGCTGTCTCTTGTTCAAGAGTGGCTTGACACAAGGAATGTGACAGCTGAAACCCATGTCTTCCATACGTCTGTGCGTGGTGGTTCTTGAAGCACTGACTCCAGCTGCAGTCCACTCTTTGTGAATCTCCCCCACATTTTTGAATGGGTTTTGTTTCAAAATCCTCTCCAGGGTGTGGTTATCCCTATTGCTTGTACACTTGTTTCTACCACATCTTGTCCTTCCCTTCGCCTCTCTATTAATGTGCTTGGACACAGAGCTCTGTGAACAGCCAGCCTCTTTAGCAATGACCTTTTGTGTCTTGCCCTCCTTGTGCAGGTGTCAATGGTCGTCTTTTGGAAAACTGTCAAGTCAGCAGTCTTCCCCATGATTGTGTAGCCAACAGAACGAGACTGAGAGACCATTTAAAGGCTTTTGCAGGTGTTTTGAGTTAATTAGCTGATTAGAGTGTGGCACCAGGTGTCTTCAATATTGAACCTTTTCACAATATTCTAATTTTCCGAGATACTGAATTTGGGACTTTCATTAGTTGTCAGTTATAATCATCAACATTAAAAGAAATAAACATTTGAAATACATCTGTCTGTGTGTAATGAATGAATCTAATATACAAGTTTCACTTTTTGAATGGAATTACTGAAATAAATCAACTTTGTCATGATATTCTAATTTTATGACCAGCAACTGTATACTGTGTGTATATATATATATATATCTATACTAATAAAAGGCAAAGCCCTCACTCACTCACTCACTGACTGACTGACTCACTCACTCATCACTAATTCTCCAACTTCCCGTGTAGGTGGAAGGCTGAAATTTGGCAGGCTCATTCCTTACAGCTTACTTACAAAAGTTAGGCAGGTTTCATTTCGAAATTCAAAGCGTAATGGTCATAACTGGAACATATTTTTTGTCCATACACTGTAATGGAGGAGGCGGAGTCACGTATCGCGTCATCACGCCTCCTACGTAATCACGTGAACTAAAAACAAGGAAGAGATTTACAGCACGAGTCGCACGCGGGAACGAAGGTAAATGACGTTAATTTTTGACTGTCTTTTAATACTGTGTAAGCATACATATTAACACATGTGCAATTAAACGTGTGCATTTACGGGGTGATTTCTCAGGCTTAAAAGCTCACCTTTTATCAAACGCGGGAACAAAGGTAACTGACGTTGTTCACTGTCTTTTAATACTGTGTAACCATACATATTAACACATGTCCAATTAAACGTGTGCATTTACGGGGTGATTTCTCAGGCTTAAAAGCTCGCCTTTTACTAAAAAAGTAAATGCAAAACTATTTTCAATCAGTTTATTGAAACGCTCCCGTTAAGGATTGCAATAACATATTCGCGAGATAAAAGAACGAAGTGGGGGGAAATGGAGGAAGAGCCGCAAACAGCGAAGAGCAAAAAATTAATTAAACAGTTGAGAACGGAGCGAGTTAAGCATACAAGCATGTTCATAAGGGAAACAAAGCACGGTGTAAAACGTAAGTTTAAATTAAGTTTATACAAACGCTCCCGCTGCGGATTGCAATAACATATTCACGAGATAAAAGTTTAATGAGAAGACACGAGGTATAAACGAACCACACGCCGTGGCGCAACGTTAGGGGCAACAGTTTCAACCATTCTATGATCTGCTTCTCGCAACTGAAAGACAGCACATGGCGGATGTTAGCCGACTTGCTGACCGCAACGTTAGGGGCTTCAACTATGGCGCTGACGCCACATCTCAGTGCCAACACTTTGCAGACTGTACTTAAAAGACACGCCCTCCTCACTGGACAGTTAAAAACACCAATCAAACTAACAATGACATCAAGTATTACCCAATCAAAAGTAGGAAAGGAGGCATCTTCATAAAATGCGTGTGGGATGATTTGCATGAGACGCTGCTTTAAAAAAAAATGATAAAAAAAATACGGGATAAATCCCGTCCAGTATTGATTCAAAACGGGACGCGCAATTTCATTCTCAAACGCGCCACGATTTCGTATTTTAAAGGACGGGTGGCAACCCTACAGTGCCAGGTAACCACCCATACAATCAGATTGTGATTCAGACTAGGAATGCAATGAATGTAATTACCCCAATCTACATACAAGGCGAAAGTCTTGCAACATTCAAAGATGATGGTTTGGGATAAGTACACCATACAACATAAAAGAGCTTATGAAGCCTTGAACCGAAAAAAGCAAGATCTCAGAGATCGTAAAAAAAAAAAATAGGAGGTGATGTCGTTTTACTCGCTGTACATTTTAGTCAAACATTACCAGTTATTCCACGAGGGAGACCAGCAGATGAACTCAACGCGTACCCGAAGGCACTGCAGTAGTACTTAATGTAACTTTACTTCTTAAATGTTAATGTTTTACTGTTTAATAATTTATACGCTTCTTATATGTTGTTCAAATTCTTTTATCAAAATACCAGTGACAGCGCAATGCACGATAACATGGAGTGAATACACCATACGCATCCGCCCACGGCTGCCCTGCTGTGCGCAGATAGGAGTTGATTCTACAATAAAATAAAATAAACATAAAAAGAGTAAAACAATCATCACCCATAAAGCGTGTGTGTGTGTATATATGTGTATATATATATGTTGATATGTGGATGTGTATATGTATATATATATATATATATATATGTAGATATGTATATATATGTGTATATGTATATGTATATATATGTTTATATGTCTGTGTGTGTATTTTATATATATAAAACACAGCAACACTCATAACAATGACAACACAATTACATTGACAATCATGTTACGTTATTTTTAAAATGTTTCCTTTTTTTTTCATAACCTCTTTAACACACTACTTCTCCGCTGCGAAGCGTGGGTATTTTCCTAGTATATATATATATATATATACATACAGTGTATATATATATATATATATATATATATATATATATATATATATATATATATATATATATATATATATATATATATATATATATATATATACACACACTCACTGTAGTCTAAACACACAACAGGATGACTAAACCGTATTAAAATTAAGAAAAGAATACTTGTGACTTGGCATTATGCAAGTGTATTGCTATTATAAATTAGCCCCAGTTGTGCTTCAAGTCAATCCTGATGTTGAATTTTTTCTTGGTTTTAACTGCTTGTTGGATTTACTTATTTACTTATTGGCTTTTTTTCTCAGTACTTTTTTATGGATTATTTATTGTAGATTTGAAGAGCACCGCACTTTGCACACTGTTGTTGTTATTAAATACACACTTTTAGTGTTATCTACTTGTTGTTTATGTTCTCATTTGTCCAAGTCCGTCCATTGCAGTTATGACTATGGATGTCCAGGGAAACTGAAGACACCCATGGCATCACACCACTTCTTTGGAAGGAGATAGGATAGCATCTGGAACACAATGGGAAAGAGAACATACAAATTCTGCAGACGGAGTGACTGGGCCTGGAGTAAAAGCCAGTTAGGCAGCAGCACTAAACACTGCATCAAAGACTTGCTTGTTTTAAAATGTATGCTTGCCATTTGTCAGAGTTAAAATTTAACTGAGCCATATGTTTAATTCAAATGAAAGTCTACCATATTTAGGAATTTGTAACATAAATTAAATCAATTATGTACATGAATTTAAAAGACCCATATAATGAGCACTTGTCAAAATTAAAAGGCATCCTTTACTAGAACCTTGCAGTGCACTGTAGTTTGTTTTTAGACTCCTCTCTCCTTTGTGTCTCTCAAACTACCTGCAGGCTGTCTGCTATAGATGGGTGTAAACAATGTGTTTTCAGTGAACTGTAAACACATTTGAAAGATGGATTTTTAATAAGTGATGACATTGCAGTTTGAAGTTTTGAAATTCGCATTTCCAAACCGAAAGCTTCACAAATCCTTTCATGAGTCGAGAACAAAAGAAATTTGTTTCATAAATGAGTTCATAAGGTGATGTTTTGTTTGAATTGCTATATACTGCATGTGATAATTCTTTGAGTAGTGTGGGGCTGGTAAATTGTATTAAATTTAATGAGTTAATAAGGACTATGAGACAAAAATAATCTTACATAATGTTAAAGTCGAAAGAAAAATACAATACAATAGAAAAATACAATTTATTTTTGTATAGCCCAAAATCACACAAGAAGTGCCGCAATGGGCTTTAACAGGCCCTGCCTCTTGACAGCCCCCCAGCCTTGACTCTGTAAGAAGACAAGGAAAAACTCCCAAAAAAACCCTTGTAGGGAAAAAATGGAAGAAACCTTGGGAAAGGCAGTTCAGAAAGAGTCCCCTTTCCAGGTAGGTTGGGTGTGCAGTGGGTGTCAAAAAGAAGGGGGTCAACACAACACAATACACAGAACAGAAGTAATCCTCAACACAGTATAAAAATAAAAATTTACATGTACGGAGCAGAATTTAACAGTAGATGATATTACATAATATTATTTGGAACAGTACAAATATTAATGCAACACTTATCTGAAAAAATATTAGCTTTATTTACAAATATGTGCCAACCGAAACAAACATGCCAATAAAATTACATTATAATTTGGTGTGATGACTGAAGAGATCTTCATTAATTCTTTCTAGTAAATACTGATGTCATACTATATTAATTAACGTGAGATTATAGTTAATATTAGTGTTTGAAATACTTGAAATTCACGTAAAGCTAGTAAATCTAAATAGCTATTCCAGCACTCTACCTTAATTCTTGAGTATATAAAGTGAGGTGATAAAGTATTCAACCAGTCTAAAAATTTCAGAATTATAGCACATATTCTTCAGCTATTGCTATTTTTTTCCTCTCACTCTTTTCTTTCCTCTATCAGCTGAGAGTATTTTAACACACCTGTCTTAGAAATTGAGATTCGACATATTCCTGCCTTGTGCCCTATGCTAGCTGGAATGGCTCCAGCTCCTCCACAAACCTGGTCTGGATTAAGCATGGCACAAAATGACATGATTTGACATACTGATGGTGACATATACAGCATTACAATATTGTATGAATTGACCGTCCTTGTATATACTACACTGAAAAAAGTATAGCATTGATGTTGTTCATTCAATGTAAATTTTCTCTTTCAAGCACCTTAAGATTAGTCATTTAGTGTTGTAGCTTGAAATATTTGGTTTCAGATCTCAATCAAAGTAAAAAAATTTGTTTGTACCAAAGTTAGTTATGGTGGAGGGAATAAACGTAAAAATCCTATTTCAGTTAAAATAATATTTTAGGTTGTTCGTGTGCTGTGTGGGAGGGGCTGTTTGTGTATTCTTCAAACTTTCCAGCATGCTGGTTTTCCAACTACCAAAAAAGAAGAACACTTTCCCGAGTGGAGTGGATGTGGCTATACAGGTCTGGTCATTTTCAGCAGGAGACCCTTATAACGGAGGATTTCTGGTAAGTAACCCTGTTTCTCAACTGTTCATTTTAAGTATAAGAACTCGTAATAAAACATACTGTTCAAGAAAGCTGTAGAAACGTTTAATAATTTGTTGTTGTATAGTTAAGATTTACACTGCAAAATGCTTGTGTATTTGCATTAGATTTTTAAATAAATGTAAAAAGTACAGCATTGGAATGTGTTATGTTCATAATATTTCTAATAGCATAAAAACAGGTTACAACCAATAAACCATTTTAAATTGTAACAATTTAAAAAATATATTTACAGTGGAACCTTGGTTCATGAACGTCTTGGTACACATACAAATCGGTTTACGACCAAAAAGTTCGCCAAACTTTTGCCTCGGTTCATGACCACACACTCGGTATACGAACACACACACACACACACAGAAGCAGCGTGAGAGAGAGAGAGAGAGACGCACACACACAGGCACTGCGAGAGAGAGGGGGCTGGACGCATAAGGTAGGAGGGCAGTTAAAGAATGCACTGGGCTTGATTTTGTTTTCATTTCTGTTTACAGCGATCGGTTTGTATCGTGCATTGTTGCAATGTTACTTTTCTTGGTGGTTTATTAAATTATGGATTTTTTCAAATGTTCATTTTTTTCCCTGTCCTTAAAACTCATTAAAAAAAAGTGTTTTTAGCCAGCGGTTGGTAGCACTATAACGCGAACTATTGCAGTGTTAGTGTTCTCTGTTGTTCAAGGTTTTCTCAGTGTTATTCAATGTTTTTACATTTAGTTTACTATTACGCTGTGCATTCTATGGTTTAATTAACTATATTTGTGCTTAAAAACTTAAAAAATATATATATTTACATACAGTTCGTATGGTCTGGAATGGATTAATTGTATTTACATACAATCCTATGGGGGAAATTGCTTCGGTTCACGACCAAATCGGTTTACGACTAGAGTTTTGGAACGAATTATGGTCGTGAACCAAGGTTCCACTGTACTTCAGTATAAAACAAGCGAATTACACCCAATCACTCTAAATGATTTGCCTGAACTTAAAAATTGTGGGATCAATAAACTAAAAAGAATTATATTGGTTCAGATTGAGAATATTAAGTGTGAATCATTACCTTAATTATTTTAAGTTGAATGGAGGTTATACTTTTTTCAGTGTAGTATGTACAGAGGTAAATTCAGAATTCCCAGTGAAAGGTTATCAACAAGACATCTTTGTTTCCAGGAGGCCATTTATCAGATTAACATCAACTGTAATTTCTTAAAATTATATTAAAAAATAAAGATTCTACACTTTTAATTGTATTAACATATTTTTAACAGATGTATTAAGATGTTGAAATACATTTTTGCTTGAAGAATAAAGGAACAATAACCGATGACAGATGTCCCAGAAGAATTACTCCTTGCAAATGTGACTGCTTACATAAACCTTTAATAAAAATCATATCCACCTTTCCTGTCTTAGTTCTCGACTTTTTTTTTTCTAAACTAATTTACTGATACTGTATGTAGAATTGCAGGGAAGGCCAGAGTCTGTGCGCCTACTATTTGGCAAAAGCCAGGAACAAACCTTGGATGGGGTGGTAGTCCACCTTCAGGCACATATATTCACATATCTACAATTGATCACTTTGGGTGATACAATCTAACCTTTGTGTGTCTTTGGAACAGAATATATGGAGAGAAAAAAGGAAGCACCCACATCCACTGACATAGTATCTGTGCCGGAATTTCAACCAAGGACTCTGGAACGGTGAGAACAGAGCATTATCACCATGCTGCCAAGTGGTTTGACTTTGGGTTATATGAAAAAGTTACACTATTTCATTATGAAGTGCTTGAGTTTTGTTATTGGGCATGGGCAGTATAGGTAAAGGTTTGAAGTATGCCACTTTAATCTGTAAGAATTATTCATACACATAATTTTGTTTACAATGAGAACTTAAATGACAGGGTGAATATGACAAGGAGACAAGATGAGTCAAGTGTTACATAACGCTGAAGTGCTGATGTGCCATGTTTGGTCATTGCCAAGGTAGTCAGGGATGACAGCTGTTTCAAGATTTCCCAAGCAAGCAACCTCTGTAGCAGTCATGCTTGTCAGCAAACCAATTGTACCCATGTTTGGAGGTTGCATGTTCAAAGAGGAGTTATAAAGATCGAACAACTGCATGGAACATAAGATTTTACCTACGAACGGATGGAAGATATCGCTCCTGCCCATGTCTAGAAAAATGCTTTCCCAAATTCTGTCAAAGACTGACCAAGCGCCGATCGCAGGAAACCCCGAGTGCATCATGCTTTTTCATTGTGAGTGTTAAACCAATATTAAACAGAAACAAGTATAATCTTCTGTTAGTGTTACTGATTCTTTTGACCACTTCCTTGCCACAAGGGAATGATATTTATATATATATATATTGTGGCAAGCGGCTGGGAGCGGTACCCAGCCAGGATGCCTGGATGGACCGGGAGAGGGGCAACGCCTCCTCCGGACCACGAGAGTGCAGCCGCCCTGGTTGGTATGGGGGCCACGGGAATGGAGCATGAAAGTTCAACCCTATAGGGGCCCGTGGTCACCACCAAGGGGCGCCCAAATGCCTGAGAAGCCCTGGACGTCACCACTTCTGACACACCCGGAGGTGCTGGCGGAAGGATTACCAGGTACACCCGGAGTGCTTCTGGGTGCTTGCGCCGGGTGGACATAAAAGGGGCCGCCTCACTCCATTTGTTAGCTGGAGTCGGGTGAAAGTGGACAGAGCTCGGAGTTGAGGGTGTGTGGTGCAGGGGCACTGGGTTGTGTGCTTTGAGACTTTCATCTGTAAATATGTACAATAAACATGTGTGTGGTTTTGAACCATCGGTGTCTGCCTGTCTGTGTCCAGGCTAGGTTCCCACAATATATACAGTACGTATATATTGTCATAGGAGGCTGGGGGTCAGACCCAGCCGAGACACCTGGAAGGACCGGGAGGTGGCTTATACATCCCTTGGCACAAAAACTCATCTTGTGGGACGTGAAAGTGTCTCTCTGATATATGTATATATAGAGATATATGTATATGGGTTTAGTAAAGGCTAGAATCTCTAAGGAAACTCTTCCCACGGAGCATGCGCCCCCTGCTGGAAATAGGAGGTAGTTAGAAAACTGTCATGGTCACTGTGCAGAGTTTAAACATTCCCCTTGTGTCTGTATGAGTTTATACCCCAAAATTCCACAACTGGGCGAACTGGCTATTTTAAACCAGACCAGTTTTAATGTGCTCTAGCTAGAGATGATGTCCACCTTTTGTGTAGTACTATTGCTATTGACCTCCATTAACCCTAAAATTGGTTGACATTGGTGCCGGAAATGTACAGTGTTAAGGTCACATAAGCCACAAGAATTATTGTGCATGAAAGGTGACAAAGAGATGAAAAGGGTGCAATAAATTGTGGTCAAGAGGAATAGTGAAGCTCAAAAATACCAGAGACAAAACAGGTAGGAACAAGTGGAAAAACAAAGTGGTAAATCAAAGACAGAAACGGTTAAAACCAAAGAAACAACCCTAATTCTAGGGACTACCTGAATAACTATTACTAAAGAGTGATAAAAGTGTTTTTGTATCCACTGAAGGAAAACCGAGAATGCAAGCGCTACCATATTTGTAGAGAACTTCCTGTGACATCACAAGCGCCCAACTGTGGTCACGTGATCAGAGCAAAAAAGTGTTATGAAAATATGGGAAAACAAGGCAGTAATAAAAAGGCATTTTAACTATACAATAAAATCAATGACAAAATTAGGCTGTAGATTAAACAATGCCCCCCCCCAATAATTTAAATATATAATATACATTTGGATGTATATTACAAACAGATAAAATATCATAGTGGGTTGATAAAGTGTAGTTCAAATTCCAATCCTTGTCTGAACTTATAAAGCCCTTATTTTTAAAGAGATTGAGACTGCAAAATTTAAATGTGAAATTAAGTGTAATATTTAGAGAAATAGAGGTAATTTTGTAGTAAAGAACAGTTCAAAAGCAGCAATAATAATGACTGGTAATATATTGAAATGTTATAGAGTGTGTAGATGCACCACAGTCATAATGCACAACTCGATTGCTGAGAGAGAACTGAGAGTCGAGAGGCACACATGCCCCCCTTGTCCCTGAACAGCACTCCTGGTGGACCCCCCCCCCAAAGTGTCTGCCCCCCCCTCACCTGCCATCTCAAAAGACTTTTCTTATTTCAGCCCAAAACAGAGATTGCTTCACAAATTGGTCATTTGCTCACTTATCATTTGCCCTAAAGTAAAACTGAATAGGAACTTTTTTGTTTGTCTAAAAATAAGCATTTTACAAAAGAGGGAAGAAATTTTTGATAAATCAACCGTAAAAGATCTATTGAATGGTAATTTAAAAATCTCATCCTTTTTCAACACCCTTAAAGAATTAACAGTTCTCAATAATTATTGATTAGAATTGAACATCTCAAATTGGTGTTGTTTTGTTGCAAAGTCTTTTCTAGTTCTTTTGAAGTAAAAACTTTGTCGATATCTTGTTGTGTTTTACAGAGTTTGAGGTTAAAAGACACAAAGGCCCAGCAAAAAATGCATCTTGTAGTGAGGTTGCCATCAGTTTTTATTTTTTTCTGGAAATTTACACATAGAAAATCTTAAATTTTATTAGCCTATATTCTACTATTGATTGACTCTCTGGCATGCCTGCTATGTCTGAAGGTTGGGACCCTCAAACATATTTTCAGCTCCTGTTGAAACCGCTAGTTCCTAATTTACCGCTAGCAACATGACAAGTTCTGAAGGGTGTAGCAGAGGCCTTCTTTAGTGGAATTAGCCCCTGCCAATGCCTCGACCCAGTGAAGATCACCATCTCTTTTGCTATGAGCACAGTAGAGGGCACCCACTTCTGCCAGGCACACTACCTCTAGCCTGTTCACAGCCACAAAAGACTGAAATGATTTACATTTACTTATTTGGCTGATGCCTTTATCCTAGGTGACTTACGACATTTATGATACAATTTGTTACATTTCTTTTGGTTTTCCCAATTGGAACACAGGCAGGTCGAGTGACTCGCTAATGGTCAAACAGTCTCTGTAGCAAGATTTGAATCCACAACCTCAGGGTTTGAAGCCCAAAGACTTAAACCACTACTCCACACTGCCTGCCAATTTAAGTTCCTATAGTCGGTGGTAACATCACTGATGAGGCCAGCATTACTGTCCACAAGCTCCAAACAGGGTATCCTCTTGGAACACACCGTTCCCTGGGGAAAATCACATTAAAGAGGCAAACAAGAGAAAGAGGACCAAGTATACTGAACTGAGAGAACTGAGAGTGAGGTGCAAGCCCATCGAAGTGGGTTGTAGAGGGTTTGCTAGCCAGACCCTCTTAAGATTCATCCCATGCTGTTCATTAGGGAAGCGACAGCTGTAGTTACCGCCAGGTGCTTCTGAATCAGGAGGTGGGGGGATCTGTGGGAGAGGTAGTGATACCTTGACACAGGTCAGGGCGTGATCAATCCCAGATCAGTTGACCTGGTGAGGTTGTCTGATACTGTGAGACCCAAAACACCCAATGACCCTTGGAAACATCCCGGATGATGTGGTCAGGTGCATTGTAAGATGTAATAGTGATAATTCTGAAGCGAGCAATAGGATGTGCCATACTGCACCTGTAAATAGTAAACCCTGTAAAAATCGCTGGTTAAAACTTCTTTTCAACAGATAGTGTTTAAAATGTGCCTTTTTTTGGGACATAATTTCACTTTAAATGTGAACATTTTACTGGAGATACTAATGCATTGTAATCAACTAAGGACTTGTTTGTTCCTGCTGTTAAAAATTACTATTACATTAAAAATTGCACCACACACAATATTAATGGAATTGGCAGCTGTGATGAAAAAAACACAAAATTACAGTAGAAAAATCATATTTTTTTCCTTAGGAGTAATATTCAGTCCTTAAAGAGTTTTTCATTTCTGTTAATAAGAAATAGTTTTATTCCTTCTTGAGCTAGCATGATTTTTATTCTAAGTTTGTGATGTGCATTTCCAATGCAATATGGTTAATTTGTTAAAAATGCTTAAATTTGGGCCTTGGTTTCTCATCATCAGTGACAAATTTGATTCCAGCCCCATTGCCTCTGTAGAAGAAGAATGTTCTCCTCAGCACCATGTATTTTGTGTGTTTAGTAAATTAGAATTTTTATAATAACTATTTTGTAACTTGCCAGTGAGAGAAGCTTGGCTTATGAACTAACAAAAATATGTTATTCCAGGGTTCACATGAATAAAATCTAAGCTGTTTCTTGTTTTCCCTTTCTCAGAGTGAATGTTTCAGGGACAAGGTCACAAGGCTGCAAAAAGTACATGTAGTTTATGCAAAGGCGTCTCTCCTGTGCTTAGCTTTGAGAACACAGATAATGCTTAGCTCAACAGACATATTGTTTAACTATACTGTTTTGATAAGGATGTTTTTTCTGTCTTATTAATCATGAAATGCTGAATTATAAAAACCCCTCCTAATTTTTTCTCGGTGTTCAAAATTGAGCTTTGCGGCAATAAGTTATGCTCTTTTGGATCTCTACTTACTGTGACTCCGAATGAATAATAAAGAGACCTGAAGAAATATTATCTGCCTGCTTTCAGTGTGCCTTTTTCGTCCACACCTCCAAGCACAAAAAGCACCTCAAACAATGGAAGAAAGTATTTCTATAGGAATGCCACACAAATATTTTCAAATAGAAGACAAATCTGGCAGTATTCACACCTAAATCTAATTAGGGAGACTGATGTCCACACTACTACATTTTCATTTAAAAATGGTGTTTTCATGTCATTTGTAGTACTACGGTGTTGTACCGTGTTAGCCATTATGGATGTAATGAGAAGTCAAGCAAAATGACACCTTTTATTGGCTAACTAAAACGGTTATAATATGCACGCTTTCAAGGCAACTCAGGCCCCTTCTTCAGGCAATCGTTACATCTTGCCTGAAGAAGGGGCCTGAGTTTCCTCGAAAGCGTGCATATTATAATCTTTTTAGTTAGCCAATAAAAGGTGTCACTTTGCTTGACTTCTCACTACATGCCATTTGCGAAAGTGTCCACACTAAAACAACTGGAAATGATTATGATGTGGACACATGCACGCATCAGGGAAAAAAAAACCCCTTGAAGATACAGTAATGCTGCCAGCCATGGATTTATCACAAATATGTATTGACTGATAAATTATTTGCCTTTTATTCACATATGTGACATTTAAACAGTAGAAAATGTAGTTTAGACGCATACAGGTAAGCAAGTATCTATCTATCTATCTATCTATCTATCTATCTATCTATCTATCTATCTATCTATCTATCTATCTATCTATCACAACAAGCATCGCGGAAAGCAATTCTTCTATGTCCACTATGTTGGAATATGGTTTTCTACTGTGAACAGTTACCAATCATGGAATTAACTGTTATAATAAGCAGTATCCAATCAGAGAAGGTCTAAGTAATAAACATGAACAAATCAGAGTGCAATTAGAGTCCATATTTACAAAATTGCACATTTTCAACTGTACATCCTGAAATGCAGAGTCAGTGTTTTTAAAAGTCTGGAGGGCATTTTCAAAAGTCTCTGTTCTCATGGGTAAAAAATGCCAGAGTAGTGTAGACAAAAGGCAAAAACAGAAACTAATGTCTGCATTTTAAATGAAAACACAGTAGTATGGATATAGTCTGTGTCACAAGAATTAGACCAAGAAGTCATAAAAAGGTTTGGGGCAGCCACCCGTATATTCTCCTTGACTGCAAATGGGTTATCATAGAATCGCACTGATGTGCACAAGTCAGTGCCCAACACAGAACTGATACACTGGTTGTAAGATGACAGCTTTAAAGGCCAAAACAGGATATGATGTTGATGTTATCAAAGAGGCCTGAACCGGAAGGATCTTCCTTCATAGGCTCGAAGCTGGATGTGACATCATCAAATGGGCCGGAACTGGAAGGGTCCTCCTCCATGGGTTCAGGACTGGAAGTGACATCATCAAAGGGGCCGGAACAGAAAATGACGTCATCAGGGCCAGGCGGGAATTTCCCGTGAATGATCTGCTGCAAAGTGAGAAAATGAGTCAGCTCATTCTGCCTCCCCCTGGTGTGGCGTGAGATTACTCTCTTTTAGGCCCTTTAGCTGCCTCCCATGCGCACGTGTGTGACACCTGAGACTCTGCCACAACCTTTCATGCCACTATAGCAAAACAACAGCAATTTTACACTACACAGATTAGCCTGCTTTTAGCTGAGGGATGGATATCTTCATCAGTGCTGGAGTAGTGAGTTGCAGGTTTTCATCTCATTATTCCATTGGTTTGTATTGCAGACTCCCCCCAGTTTCTACAATTTCCACAAAACGTCTGACATAACTCTACAATAATATGATGACCTAGCATAGAATTTATTATTTATGGAGGGCTTTATAATTGATAGAGATCTGGATGCAGAGATAACCCACAGAGTGCAGTGTGAAAAAAACATTAAGAAGAAGTATTAGGAGTATTGTTCAATGGAAGAATTAAGATAATAGTCAAAGGTAAGGTTTATCAGACCGCGATAAGACCAACAATGGTTTATGGAGCTGAGACATGGACAGTAAAGAGAGAGCAGGAGAAGAATTTGGATTACAGCAGAAATGAGAATATTGAGATGAGTGCATAGAGTTACAGTGAAGGGCATAGTAAGAAATGTTGGAGAGATCTCTAAGAAAGTACAGGAAAGTAAGTTAAGAGTTATGGACATGTGATGAGGAGAGACAATGAATATATAGGCAAAGGAATGATGGAAATGGAAGTACAGGGGAAAAAAAGTGCAGGAAGCCAACATGGGGGTGAATGAATAGTAGAGTCAAGAAGGACTTTAAAGAAAGGGGTCTGTTGGAGAAGAGGTGCAGGGCCAAAGAAGGTTGATTGAGGTTGTATGAAGAAGGTTGGTTAAATGCAACAACCTCACATTGAAGTGGTGCAAGATGAAGATAAAGTAGAAGATGATGAACAAGAAAAAAACTGCATTTTAGAATGAGTTTATAATGGGACAATAAACTCATAATTGGTTTTGTCAAAATGTAGAGTGGATTACCTGACACACACAATGATATGGCAAATTTTCTCAATACATATTTTCTAAGGTTTCTTAGTGATAAGAATTTGATAACCTTCCATGAGCTGCAGTGACTATTAAGAAAGTACTACTTGGATTAAAAAGATGAAATCAAATAAATTGCCAAGACTCATGGAAGCTGACTTGTTATAAATATTTTGGGGCAAAAAAAGTATTGCTTGAGTTCAAAGATTCATCATTCATAGTGATGCATAGTGAAGGATTCATGCAAATTTAATTATGCAGCAAAAACAAAATTTGCAAGACAAATTGGGTTTCATCACAAATAAAATCCGGGCCATTAGCAAGTACATTTCTGTCTTGATCTGCAATGTTTTTTTTCTCCATGTGCAAAAGCATAGTAGGTAGGTTTAGGTCCGAGCCGTCTTATGTTTTTCAGGGTGTCCCTCAGGGATCAGTTCTTGACCCTCTGCTCTTTATCATTTATATGCTTCCTCTTGGTGCCGATATTAGACAGCACGGTCTACGGATTCATTGTTATGCTGATGATACACACATTTATCTATATACTGAGCTTATGCAAACATTACCTCCTTCTGCATTGGTTTGTCTGCTTGGCTGATGTTGAAAATGGTTGACTGAAAACTTTCTCAGATGGAATAGTGATAATTATTGCAAATTCAGGCACTGAAAGGAAAATAGATAATGTCTCAGTAAAAATAGTGGGTTTTATTACATCTTTGTCTGCACAGCTTAAAAACCTTGGTGTTATTCTTTATCCCTCACTTTCCTTTGTTCCACATATTAAAATATTACCAAGGTTACCTTTTACTACCTAAAGCAAATTTCAAGGCTACATCCATTGCTCTCTGATACTGCAACTGAGACGGTTATTCATGGTTTTGTCACCCTGCAACCTGACTATTGCAATGCAGTGTTGTTTGGTATCCTTGCTCGGAACCTAAACAAGCTACAATATGCACAAATTTCAGCGGAAAGGGTGGTCACACATTTAAAACCTTGAGAGCATATTACTCCTACACTTCTAAAATAACATTGGCTACCTGTCCCTTTCCACATTCAATATAAATTTCTCTTCTTAGTTTTTAAGGCGCTGCATGGTCTAGCTTCACCTTACTTGTCTTCTTTATTATGTCCATACTCTCCATCCTGTGCACTTTGTTCTTTGTTGTTAACCATTCTACTGTGCAGATTGCGCACTAAAGGTGATAGGGCTTTTATTTTATCAGGGACACGGTTACAGAATGTGCTACCTTTGAAACTCTATACATGTACAGAACCTCACTTTTTATTTTTAAATCTAAACTTGTCTGTAGTACTAGGGCGTTGTACCGTGTTAGCCATTATAAATGTAAAGAGCACTTAAGTAAAATGACACCTTTTATTGGCTGACTAGAAAGATTACAATATGCAAGCTTTCCAGACAATTCAGGCCCCTTCTTCGGGCAAGATGTAATCTTTCTAGTTAGCCAATAAAAGGTGTCATTTTGCTTAACTTCTCACTAAATCTAAAGTAAAACATTTTAATATCACTTTTTGTTGATCTCATGAATTATGTTTGCATATTGGACTGTTTGATGTTATGTATATTAATGTACAATGTTCTTGGGAACCTTGAAAGTCGCTTTTAAATAAAATTTATTATTATTATTTTTTGGTGTCTTTCTGCTGCTAAAATGTATTTCCCTTGGTATGAGGATGCTGGCCAGCCTCCAGAAGAATCCTGGCTTGGATTGGCTAACAGAGTTAGGGAAAGTAAGTAGAGACGGTATTAACCCTGACTCCATATGTGCAGTGCAAGGTGGAAACTGCAGTGTGAATGTTCAGGCAGGCAATGCGTGAAGCAGATGACAGTGCTTAGAGTTGCCTGAAAGAAGACCTGGAAGATCAGGACAGTGTTGATCTGCATATTAGGAAAAAATTTAGAAAGATTACAGAAAGCGAAGAAGAATGACCTGACTTTTCAGGAATGTGGGATATCAACTGGAAGGAATGACTGAAGGAGTTGAATCACTGAATTTCAAGCCTGCTGATAGCAAGAGGTGATAAGAGTGACGTGTATCTTTATGAAAGGCATAAGTAAAATTATTTTATAAAAATATGCATAGGGGGATAGAGGGAAACTAGCTCTACATCTTCTTTGTTGTAAAATATTATTTTTCAAATATGTATGTTAATTTTGTAAAAGTTGTTAATATTGTCTGCGGTGGGTTGGCACCCTGCCCGGGATTGGTTCCTGCCTTGTGCCCTGTGTTGGCTGGGATTGGCTCCAGCAGACCCCCGTGACCCTGTGTTCGGATTCAGTGGGTTGGATGTTAATATTGTTCTGTTTACTTATTATTTAGCTTCTATGCATTTTGTGTTGTTCTTTCTGCTTTACTTCTGGAACCCCAAGAAGTGGAACCACCCTGATGTCACCGCTGAAGAACTGCTTTCAGCCTATTTAAGGCTAAGAAGCAGTTACTTGTGATTCACTGGTTACTGCTAGAGTTTGTAAGTATTGCTCTTCTCTGATAATTCTGGTTTATCAATTTCTTGCTTTTGTTTTCCGGATTCGTTTGCATTAGATTGACTTTTTTAGGCAAATACTTTGTGTCCTTGCTTTGCATTTTTGCTATTTGTGCCTTTTTGTGATTTTCACATTAAGACTTTGCATTGGCTTTGTCCTTCAGTGCCAGAGATTTTTGTAGCTCCTCTCCCTTGAAAGGTATTTTTGGTATTTATTTTTATTTTTAACTTTTCAAGCAAAATCTCCTATTTTGGGTCTGTGTAGGCTAAAACCTGTCTGTGTATTTGGGAGGTCAGGCTGCTTGGGCTGAGGCCTGTTCTAGGCAGGCCAGGCCAGACCTTTTTGAGGCCTCACGTCCTTTTGATATTTGGAAAATACTCAAATCATATCAAATATGTGGATCAGATACCATATCATATCAGATATGTGAAATGATTTACTTTGTATATACAGTAGAACCCTTAGGAACTTCAAATCTCAGTTGGATGATACTTTGCAAACATTAATTTAATAGGGACTGCAACACATGCTGGGTTGAATACCCTAATCTTGTTAAAACTGTGCATGTGACCTTGTTATTCTTTTCCTTTAACTTTTCCCTTCCAAGCTGTTATGATTGTTATTTTTCTGAAATCTTTTGTCCGTCATCATAATGCTGGTCCTGATTGCTAGGGGCAAGGTTTTAAGGTCAGGACACTGAGGACTCAAATGGGAGTGATTAAAAGGTCATCTCAACAGCCATTTTGTATGCAAGTTTGCAGATAACAAAGCTTTCCTTTGTGACTTTCATTAACTTTATTTTTTGATTTCCCAGTTCTAGAATCTTTGCTCCTATCCCTGACCTTTGATTTTGATGTTGTTTTGGCTTTGTTAATAGATTGACTTGACTGTTGGCTTGACCTCAGCTAAATTTTTGACTTTATGTTTATCTCTTAATCCTTTACATAACAATATGCTGTTTCTCTCTCTTTCTTTTTCTCTTTGAGACACTAAACATTTCTTGTCCATTTGAAATCCATCAATGTTTTGCAACTCAAAAACTGCCGGGTGGAGATAAGTATATTATTAATATTAGGATGTGTCGGAGGGTCACTTTCCAGACTCGTCAGAGGTAAGCAATACCACCCTGGGAAACACCAGGGTGTGCGATCGCTAACTCTTCTGCCTCTTCTCTCACCCACAGCTCAGAGAAGATGCCCACTGAGGTCAAATGACTATGTCCATTCCAGACCACAAGCAATAAAGGCAGGGTGCTCCCGAAAGGGAGATGAGCCACCCGCCCAACAGAACTCTAACCTCTCAAGAGCCTTCTGATCACTTCCAACTGGTGAGCATTGCTTGCTTTTTGCTATTGCACCACTGTGCACCTGTTATTTTGGTTCTGCTTAATATTGCAAGTAAGCGCAGTGACCTGGCTGGCACCCCAACATTTCATTTTGGACTCTTGCCTTAATCACGGTTGACAACAAGTATAATATGGCTGGAAGTGAACTCCCATTTTTTTTTAATAAAGTTGGATCGAATTGCTTACAAGCCTGCTTAATTTTTGTTTTCGTGAGCAATTCTTTTTTTTTAATTCAAGCATGATATACTGTATACAAATATACAAATATATATTTATTTATATATATACAAATATATAAATAACCCTTATGCTCATTTCAAGTTACTAGCGCCTATCTAAGAATCAGCAACAGGTATCTTAATAGAACACAGCCTGACAAACACTCAGAGCTTTTATCCATTATTAAGTAAAAGGAAGCAGCCACGATTTAAAATGTCAAAATGAAGATGGAAGCAATAGAGGAAAATATTCTGAATTTACTGTAGTTTTGAAGAGAAGCTTTTCTACTTTCAGTGACAGAGAAAATGTGCTATGTTCCCAGAAAAGACTATCAGTACTTTTAACACAGCAACATCCCACAAATGTAATAAATAAGTTTTACAAAATGGTGATGATTGTAAGAGGCGTCTTATTTTATTGGAATTTTTCAAAAAGATGTCTTCTGAAAAAGTCAAAGCAATTGGAGAAAGGCACGTATTATCTGCAACTGTTTTAATTTAATGAGAATTTCCAGGTGGCCAACTGGTGTCTTAAAATTTCCTGCAGTTGCCATAGTGATGATAATACAGTTTCAATCTCATTTTGCGTGACAGAGATCCCCAACAGACCACTTGAAAAGGTAAGGTAATCAAAATAAGGACATTTTTATTTCTTATTCACAAAGTAGCCTCCTTGAAGTAATTACAGTTTCAAAGAAATATGTATCAGTAATCAAATTCTAAGTTGCTGGTGTAAAATATTAGTATTTTGCACATATAGGTCGCCTGGTATCTGATGTTCTATTTCACATTTTTGGTGGCATTCAAAATAATTTGCAACCTTTGGAACATTCAGTTAAACTAAACTGCATTTTGTAATGTCAAAATGGCACTACAGTTCTGAAGAAATCAAAAGCCATTAATGACCTGTACTCACTTTAGTTTATTTTTAGCGTGTATCACATATTTTATGTATTTAGGTCACATGGCAATCAGAAAAAAAACATGTATTTTGATACCACTGTTACTCCTAATGCATTTTCTTGAAAGGTACAATCAAATTTAAAGCACAGCATTTTAAAATAATTATCGCTAGTGAGGTATGGATCAGAAGATAAAAGGGAGACACAAATTTGATTAGCTAAGATATTCTGTAAATCAGAAACAACAGTAGACCTAGAGAGTTTTTTAGGACATGCTTATTTGTTTTAGCATGTTAATGTGTTTTTCTCCTCATTCTTTTTGATTCATACTGGGAACAGAACTGCAGAGTTCAGAAGTCATTCTCTTTGCTTTAGCAGTAGAAGGATTAGAAATCCTAACAGTCCCCGTAAAACGAATTTCTGAGCCCCTCTTCATTCAGCTCAAAACCGTGGAGACAGGTAGGTTGGTGTAGGACCAACCTCTTATTGCGCTTTTTCTTTTACCTGATAAAGACAGAACCCAATTTCAGCCACATGTCTGTTGGACAAACATCACAGTACACGGCACTTATTAAATTAGTTATGAATGGAAACCTTTGAAAGACTTGGACCAGTGGCATCTAAAGAATATACAAGCAGATCAGCATTCTGCTCTCCCAATTTGGCAAGAGCACTTTTACTCAAGATATGGTGAGACCTCTGACCGAGCAGATATATCAAAATTTTATGGGCAAGAAGAATGTACAAAAACTCAATCTTGCAAGCCTTGAAAAACAAATGCATGCCCCAATTATGAGCAAAGAGTTTAGATTTACTTTATGTAGCCAATATCTGTGGAAACAATGCCCGATACTTCCCTTATCAAACATGCATTCTCGTACTAAAGGGTTAAGCACCCCTTTATTCTGAAGTGCTAGTTTAGTGCTTCAACATTAAAGAGGAAGACAGCCTGTAGTGGGTTTTGAATTCAGCGCCTTACACAAGTCCGATCAATTCAGTTCAATTTATCCTTATCATATGTGCTTCCGCTTAAACGCCCACTGCATGGTACAGAATACACTGCTGTTAAAATGAAACAGTCATATCATGTAAAATTCACAACAAAAGATTATATTATTAGACCATGTAATACAGAAAAATGGCTAATTCATTGACCAAAATAATCACAAGGGAGGCATGATCATTGAGGCAATGCAAAGTACTAAACAGAAAAGGTTAACAAATCTCTTCTATCTCCTTTTGCCCACCTCCCAAATGGATCTTGTACCCCTGTCTGCCAAGTAAGGTGCCTTGCTCACTTGCCCTATTTAAAAGTACACCCAAGTGGCCCCTTTCTTAACATCTTCTCTCTGTCTCTCTCAGTCTTAGCCTCTCTTCTTCCTACCTAGCCTCGCTAACCTTATTCCCAGCTTATTCCTTCCCTTTCCTAAACACAATATGCAGTGCCCTCCATAATGTTTGGGACAAAGACACATTTTTCATTGATTTCCACCTCTACTCCAAAGTTTAAAATTTCAGATCAAACCATTCGATTTGTGATTAAAATCTACATTGCAGACTTTAGTGTAAGGGTATTTGCGCACATTTCAGTGCCATCATGTAGAAATGGCAACACCTTTTCTGCATTGTCCCCCTACTTCAGGGCACCATAATGTTTGGGGCGTAGCAATGGAAGGTCTATTAAAGCCGTCATATTTAGTACTTTGTTGCATATCCCTTGCATGCAATGACTGCTTGAAATCTGTGATTCATAGACATCATCAGGTGTTGACGATCTTCTCTGGTGATGCTCTGCCAAGCCTCTAATGCAGCCATCTTCATATCCTGCTTGCTTTGGGAGGCTTGTCTCCTTAAGTTTTCTCCTCAGCATTTGGAAGACCTGCTCAATCGGATTTAAATCATGTGACTGGCTTGGCCATTCAAGAATTTTCCATTTTTTAGCTTTGAAAAACTCCTGTGTTGTCTTAACAGTTGGGGTTATTATCTTGTAGGATGAAGCTCCATCCAATGAGTTTGGAGGCATTTACTGGAACTTGAGAAGATAAGATTTTTCTGTACACCTCAGAATTCATTGTCAGCAGTTATATTATAAATGAAGAGAAGTGTTCCAGTGCCTGTGGCAGCCATACATGCTCAAGCCATGACACCCTCACTACCATGTTTAACAGATGAGGTGGTCTGCTTTGGATCTTGGGCAGTTCATCTTTGTCACGTCTTTTTCCAGAATTTTGCAGGCTCTTCAAAGTAATTCTTTGCAAACAGTAATTCTGTTTTTGTGGCTAACTAGTGGTTTCCATCTTGCAGTGTGGTCTTTGTATTTCTATTCATGAAGTATTCTGCTGATACTTGTCTCGGACACATCTACAGCTGCCTCCTGAAGACTCTTTCTGATCTGTCAGATACGCGTTTGGGGCTTTTTCTTTGCCATAGTGAAGATCCCTCTGTCATCATCAGTTTAGGTCTTCCTTGGCCTACCAGTTCCTTTGTGATTACTGAGCTCACCAATGCGTTCTTTCTTGTTATTGATACTCTAGACGGTTTATTTAGATAATGATAAGATTTTCCTGATGTCTCTAATGGTTTTTTTCTTGTTTTTCAGACTCATAATGGCTTCTTTCACTTTCATTGGCACAGCTCTTGTCCTCATGTTGAACAATGTTTTATGACAAGGTGCCTTATGAAGAAATGAAACCCACCTGAGGAATCACAAACACCTGTGACACCAATTGTCCCAAACATTATGGTGCCCTGAAATGGGGGACCATGTATAAACACTGTTGTCATTTCTGCATGGTTGGACTGAAATGTATGCAAATCCCCAAAGTCTGCAAAGTACAATATAATCACATCTGAATGGTTTGATTTGTAATTTTAAACTGTGGAGCAGAGGGTTAACACAAGGAACAAATGTATCGTTGTCCCAAACATTATGGAGGGCACTGTATGTCTTACTGTCAGGCAGCTCTAAATGTCTTTCCAAGGCCATATTCACCAGAGTGCTGGAATCCACTTCTAGGATTAGTAGCAGCTCATTTTTTTCTAGAGCAGTTGTTCTCAGCTTTCTTGCCTTAAGACCCAGTTTACCTATTTTTGTTCAGTGATGACCCTTTATGAACAGTAATTTAAATGTAGACCTGCCGAAATGTTCTCCTAAATGGCACACATTAACAAATAACAGGAAATACATACTTAACATTTAAATGCAGAGTCCAATAACACATGAAATACGCATGGTACTCACCCAAAAATAATTTGACGCATGGATGGTTGATACTGAATCAAATTTGGTTCTATTTGTCTTTTTAATATGTAAACCTGGGCTCGTGTGATTTTTAAAAATTTTGCAAAATCGGAGATAAATGAAGAGTGCTCTGTGAGGAATATGTTTTAATGTGCAGGTAGCTGGCTCGTCTAGAATTTCAGTGAACATAATCTATTGTACAAGACAAGATGAGCTGTTTTGCAGTTGTATGCAGTTTCTTATATAGGCACTACAAGGCTTGTCCTTTCTAACAAGTCAAAATGTTTTTGTTAAGCCTCAGCATTTTAGTTTTTCATTTATAAAGGTTGAAGGATTTACTTCTGTAAGTATTGTGACCAACACGGGGCAGCCACTAAGCCCCAAACCCCAGACACAAAGTAACCAAATTCAGCCACGGATTCAAATAATGTCATCTTTATTATTCACTATACCTTGAACTAGTGGACAATGGCCAAAAAGCACAAACAATAATTCTGCAAGTTCCCTTCCTCTCTCCTTCCACTCCTCCAAGTGATTTCTGCTCTCTGCCTCCCGACTACATAGTGCATAAAAAATCACAGTTAGGGGAGCTGTTTCTGGAACCGCTATGTCTGGCACCAATTCTCATACCATAGTCAAAATCACACAGCTTGCCCATTCTAACATTTAGTTGAACAACAACTACATCTCTTGATAAAGTCTGAACATTACATGAATTGAGTGGCCACCACTTGATTGGAGTAACAAGATTAAGATGGTGCCTGGGTCTTGGAACTGGCAAAAGTAACAAAAAGTAACCTTTGGTGGTATTATCAGTCATTGTTCTGCAAGAAGAGAAGGTTGACTATTTCCACTTTTTAAGCAGATGCCCATGGGTCATTACTGCAGGGAAACGGGTAAAGCAGAATAGCAGTAGAGTAGGGAAAAATAATTGTCAAAGCTGTTTCATACTATTGAGGTTCAAACAACTTTTGTGGTTTCCAGATGGGAGTAACAACATGATTCCATGATGATTACATTCACCTAAATAATTATATGCATTTATCTGTATGGCTGAGTTGCCACATTGGCAGGTAACATGAACATCTGATGCTGTCAGGTGAAAATCTCCATTTCCTGAGAAGTAACACAAAATTTTACATTACAGAGAATTACAAATTATATAGATTTATGGACATCTTTTACAAGCTACATTTCAATGAAGGCCATTAAATGTCTGTTCCGGCACTTTGGATTGGCTATGGATTTCCAGAAATAATTACTGCCATTTTAATTAATTCATGTACATCGTATTCCTTGTCTTTGATTATGTTGGAGGTTAAAGAATGTAGCTGAGTTTTCTCAAACAGAATCATCAAAGAACATGTCTGAATAACATGCTTAGAATTATTGTTTCTGCAAATGTCAAGATGGAAAGTTATAAAGTGTTCAGATTAGAGGAGTCGCATTACCATGGCGATTACCTGGTGATAAAAAATTATGCAAATGATTAATGATTGTCATTTGTGGGGGGGGATTTAAAGAATAATGAAATCTGATCATATAATTCAGCAGATTTCTCCTACACATTCTCAAAGGAGTTCAGATACAGCAATAATATCAAAATACGTACAACCATGTAGACAATCATGCTCTCATTAGCCCAGATAAGTTTATTCAAATATCTAGAAAGCAAAAAACAAAAAAACTAACAAGCAAATATGACCACCAGGCTGTGTGCGCTTCAGAAAATCTGAATATAAAATAAATTTGATAGATGCAGAATAACATAAAACCCAACCCTACATATACATTTTTGTATAAAAAGACCAATCTGACTTCTCAAAGAGTTAAAGCTACATTTCACAGTTTCAAACGTTTACTGAAAATGCTGTCACTTGTTACTTTCCTCATGTTTTCCTAATAAATGCATAACATAATTACATTTGACACAATCACCTTCATTTCAGTTTTTCTTGCTGCAGTTCAATAGTAGAGCAGTTCACTAAACTCTACAAGGCACGATGATCTCTGAGGCAGCCCATAGAAATGCAGTTGTTAATTGTCTCAGACTTGAAGCACAGAAGTCTTTGTCAAGCATGCAGAGAAAATGCAAGATGGTTTCTACTGTAAATAAAGACAAAAGAAAAAATGAAGAGTTGGGGCACCATGGTGATCCCCATATAACTGATGTTAAACCATAAAAAACAAATTGTGTAGAAAATATTGAGCTGTGCCTTTTCAGACAGGAGCCTGGAGTTGACTGCCTCAAGATGGCGGCAGAGCCAGTTTTCAGCTTGGAGGCCAGGAAGAGGCAGGTTCAGGAAGTCAGGAAATGGAAGTGATGCCATTGTATTTATCACTGCTTGTGCAAGAGGGAGGAAAACAAAAGGTATTAGGTGACAGTGGCAACCCCTGGTGCAGAGTGTAATTAACTTTTGACAAGCCCTGAAGTTCTCTCCCAAACACAAGAGTGTAACACTCCTTTATTACAAACTTCTACTTGATATTTCTGCATCCAAAAGAAATTATTTGTTGAGCACAGAAACATATAAATAACAGATACCCATTAAAGAATGTCTTAGAACCTGAATGTTAGGGTGGGCTTGAGCTGTTTGTAAAGCTTGTATTGGACAACTGTATTAATTTCATGGTGCATGTCTTGGAAATTCTCTTTTAAATAATAGAAAATGTCTGAAAAGTCTATATTAGCTCTGTATATACTGAATATATACAGTACACATGCGTACACACAGACATACACAGTGGGTAAAGGAAGTATTCTGACCACTTCACTTTCTGCACACTTTTTAATTTTAAATGGATACATTTGCTATTTTTGCCCATCAATCTACACTCAATAGCCCAAAATGGCAAAGCTTTGAGTGTCTGCGAGAGCACAGTAGCCTCAATAACTGTGAACTGGAAGAAGTTTGAAACCTCCAGGACTCTTCCTAGAGTTGGTCATCTGGCCAAAATGAGTAACCGGGCAAGAATGGCCTTGGTCACTTGAGGTGACCCAAAAAATCCAATGGTCACTTTAACAAAACATCAGATGTCATCTGCTGGCATGGAAAAACCTGTTGGAAGGATAACCATCTCAGCAGCACGCCATCAATAAGGTGTTTATGGGACAGTGGCTAACTCCCACCTGGATTTTGTTAAACAGCATTTAATGGACTCAGAGAGTATGAGGGAAAAATATTCTCTGGTCACCATTCCGGTGAAACATGGTGGTGGCATCATCATGGTATGGTGGTGCTTCTCAGTGGCAAGGACAGGGAGACTAGTCTGAATTGATGGGAGGATGAATACAGCCAAATAGTGAGTGGCTTTAAAAGATAACCAGCTCCAAAGTGCATGCAGGCCTTAGATTGAGTTGACGGTTCACCTTTCAACAAGACAATGTACCTGATGTAACCAACCAAGACAATGCTGAGTGACTTTGGGACAAGTCTCTGACAGCCTTTGGGTGGCCCAGTCAAGACCCAGACTTAAACGTCATAGAACATCTGCGGAGAGCCCTGAAGATGGCAGTTTACAGACGCTTCCCATCCGATCTAACAAATCTTGTACACCCTTACTTAAGAATGACTCAAAGCTGTAGCTGCAGCCAAAGGGGCTTCTACAAACTACTGAATTAAGGAGTTGAATACTTTTATCAATGAAAAATTTCAGTTATTAATTTGTAAACCTTTCTGAAGACATCTTTTTACCTCATCATGATGGGTTATTGAGTTAATATTGATGGACAAAAATGACATAATAATCCATTTAAAATGCAATAAAGTGTTTAGAAAGTGAAGACTCTAAGTATTATATACATATATATATATATATATATATATATATATATATATTATATATATATATATATATATATATATATATATACTGTATGTGTCTATGTGTGTGTACGTGCGTGTCTGTGCGTGTCTGTGAGTGTCTATGTGTGTCTATGTGTGCATGTGTGTGTATGTATGTATGAGTTCATATACAGCTTTTTTTTCTAATATGTGTCTTCTTACTAGTGGAAGCAGACTAAGTGCTACCCTGGTGTGTTCAATTGTAAGGGGAGAGATGCACTTAAAATATGAATCAGAAGCTGGGAGGTTGTTTTCCACCCTTAGGAAAGAAGCAGTGTACATAATTGTTGGGTTCCATAGCAGTTCCAGTGGTTTAGTGGGGCTGTTTTCAGCGTAATGTTCAGCTGAGTTATACTGTATCTAGCATTACAGTGGGCTATTTACTATAATTATGGATACCAGCAATACAAAACATATACCTAGGACATCCCATCTGCTAAAAGTCTGTTTTAATACATGACATATGAATATTCTTAAAACTCAACATGAAATCCCTTTAAGAGGCAGGTATTCGTTCATCTGGTAATGCCAACCAGGCATAAAATATTAATATTTGCAAAATGTAAAGCTGACTCAATGAAAATATGAACAGCAACAGTTGGGACGAATGAAAACAACATGTAGAGTTAAAAAGCCTTAGAAGAACTTATTGCCGATCTGAGAAATAGGTGATTACAATGGCTCTGCATCAGTGCTGGGCAAAGTCCATTTGAAGCCCTGGATGGGGTTGGGAGATGGCAGGTAGTCCATAGTGGGTGATATATACTAATAGACTTTGATGACCTTGGGGGACTCCGGAGTTCAGAGCATGTGCCCCTATTCATATATATAACACAGGTGGAATCCAGTATTAAAGAAAATTCATGAAACCATAAAAATATTCAATTATGAAATAAATTTCACTATAATGAATATGGGGGAAAATTAACTGGTCACTGTCAAACTGTCATTTTCTTTTGGTCTTACAAAAATGAGACATCTTGTTACAGGTTTCCTGAGACTTGTTGATAGTGTAGCCGCGGTCTTAAATATTATTATCTTTGGTGGCCATTTGTTATACTGAAATTTACATTTTGTTAAGACCAAATCCGTTAAACACAATATTGTATAAACATTTAACTTGTCACTTTGGTATTTACTATAATGGCATTTGACTTGTATACATATACATCCATCCATTTTCCAACCCGCTGAATCCGAACACAGGGTCACGGGGGTCTGCTGGAGCCAATCCCAGCCAACACAGGGCACAAGGCAGGAACCAATCCCGGGCAGGGTGCCAACCCACCACAGGACACACACAAACACACCCACACACCAAGCACACACTAGGGCCAATTTAGAATCACCAATCCACCTAACCTGCATGTCTTTGGACTGTGGGAGGAAAACAGAGCACCCGGAGGAAACCCACGCAGACACGGGGAGAACATGCAAACTCCACGCAGGGAGGACCTGGGAAGCGAACCCAGGTCTCCTTACTGCGATGCAGCAGCGCTACCCACTGCGCCACCGTGCCGCCCATACATATATATATATATATATATATATATATATATTTATATATACACACACACACACATACACACACACACACAAACTTAGAGAGAGGGACTGAGAGATATGCCATTTGGCATATAGACAGTCAAAGAACATTTTCATGTACATTGAAATGGTGTTTAATTAATAAAAACAAAAATATAAAAATACTTTAAGTGTAAATATGGGTTAGCTATTTAAGGGTAACTTTAAAACTCTAAGAGCTAATTTAACATTTTTAATGTGTGCAATTTGTCGGTTTCAAGTCCGCTGTTGTAGAAAAGGATTTCTTTTTCTGAATGTATATATCATCAGAGACAGCTAAGTTATTATAAAGAATTTTGCAACTGTTTCACTGACAGCGCTTGAATCCCTTTAAGAATCAACAGTAAGGTATCCCAAGACTTTTCCATTTCTGTTGCTAGTACAGGATTTAGGCATTCCTTTTGCAGTTGCCTTTGTGACATTTCCATGCTACCTTACCGTAATTTATTTATACACATTGTCACACATGCATGTCAGAGGGTCACTCTCAGAGTTTATCCCAGGTATGTGGTTCCACCCCAGACAGAGAGGAGCACTGCCTCTAACTGACTTGTCTTATTTTTCCAGCACAGTTCAGAGAAACTAATCTATGTAGGGCAACTGATTCTGCCCCTTTCAGTCCTTGGGCTGTAAAAGCACAACCACCCAGAAGCAACAAGAGTGAAGGAGCTCCTTGATTACACAACAAAAAAACAACTAGAAATTGTCTTCTTCTTCTTTTGACTGCTCACGTTAGGGGTTGCCACAGCGGATCATCTTTTTCCATATCTTTCAGTCCTCTGCATCTTGCTCTGTTATACCCATCACCTGCATGTCCTCTCTCACCACATCCATAAACCTTCACTTAGGCCTTCCTCTTTTCCTCTTCCCTGGCAGCTCTATCCTTAGCATCCTTCTCCCAATATACTGTACTCAGCATTTCTCCTCTGCACATGTCCAAACCCAACGCAATCTCACCCCTCTGACTTTGTCTCCCAACTGTCCAACTTGAGCTGACCCTCTAATGTACTCATTTCTAATCCTATCCATCCTTGTCACACCGAGTGCAAATCTTAGCATCTTTAATTCTGCTACCTCCAGCTCTATCTCCTACTTTCTGGTCAGTGCCACCATCTCCAACCTATATAACATAGCTGGTCTCACTACCGTCCTGTAGACCTTCCCTTTCACTCTTGCTGATACCCGTCTGTCACAAATTACTCCTGACACTCTTCTCCACCCATTCCACCCTGCTTGCACTCTATTTTTCACCTCTCTTCCACAATCCCCATTACTCTGTACTGTTGATCACAAGTATTTAAACTCATCTACCTTCGCCAGCTCTACTCCCTGCATCCTCACCATTCCTCTGACCTCCCTCTCATTCACATACATGTATTCTGTCTTGTTTCTACTGACCTTCATTTCTCTACTCTCTAGAGCATATCTCCACCTCTCCAGGGTCTCCTCAACTGGCTCCCTACTCTCACTACAGATCACAATGTCATCAGCAAACATCATAGTCCACGGGACTCCTGTCTAATCTCGTCTGTCAACCTGTCCATCACCATTGAAAATAAGAAAGGGCTCAGAGCCGATCCCTGATGTAATCCCACCTCCAACTTGAATGCAACCGTCACTCCTACCGCAGACCTCACCACTGTCACACTTCCCTCGTACATATCCTGTACAACTCTTACGTACTTCTCTGCCACTCCCGACTTCCTCATACAATACCACAGCTCCTCTCGAGGCACCCTGTCATATGCTTTCTCCAGGTCCACAAATTTTGCCTTGCTTGTGAGTACGTTTCCATCTTTATCCTTTATGACCCTAACCTGCTGCACATCTTTCCCAGCTTGGTCCCTCTGTCTAGCCAATCGGTACATCTCCTTTTTTCCCTCCTTAGTGTCCAACCTCTCATACAACTCATCATACGCCATTTCTTTAGCCTTCACCACCTCTCTCTTCACCTTGCGCCTTATCTCCTTGTACTTTTGTCTACTTTCTGTATCTCTCTGACTATCCCACTTCTTCTTTGCCATTCTCTTCCTCTGTATTCTCTCCTGTACTTCCTCATTCCACCATCAGGTTTCCTTTTCCTCCTTCCTCTTTCCAGATGTCACGACAAGCACCCTTCTTGCTGTCACCCTTACTACATCTGCTGTAGTTTCCCAGCTGTCTGGTAACTCTTCACTGCCACCCAGTCCCCTGTCTCACCTCCTCCCTAAACTCAACCTTGCAGTCTTCCTTTTTCAGCTTCCACCATCTAATCCTTGGCTCTGCCCTCACTCCCTTCCTCTTCTTGATCTCCAACATCATCCTACAGACCACCATCCTATGCTGCTTAACTACACTTTCCCCTGCCACCACTTTGCAGTTTTCAATCACCTTCAGATCAACTCTTCTGCATAGGATGTAATCTACCTATGTGCATCTTCCTCCACTCTTGTACGTCACCCCTATATTCCTCCCTCTTCTTAAAATACGTATTCACCACAGCCTTGTCCATCCTTTTGGCAAAATCCACTATCCTCTGACCTTCTTCATTCCTCTCCTTGACATCATACCAACCCATCACCTCCTCGTCTCCACTGTTCCCTTCACCAACATGCCCATTGAAATCTGCTCCAACCACCACTTTCTGTCCCTTGGGTACACTGTTCATCACTTCATCCAACTCACTCCAAAAATCTTCTTTCTCACCCATTGCACTCCCAACTTGTGGTGCATATGCACTAACAACATTCATCATCACATCTCCAATTTCCATCTTCATAATCATCACTCTACCTGACACTCTTTTCACCTTCAAAACACTCTTGACATACTGTTCCTTCAGAATAACTCCTACTCCATTTCTCCTCCCATCCACATCATGATAGAACAATTTGAATCCTCCTCCAATCCACCTGACCTTACTCCCCTTCCATTTCGTCTCTTGCAAGCACAATACAGTATATCAACCTTTCTTCTCTCCATCATATCTGCTAACTCTCTCCCCTTACTAGTCATACTGCCAACATTCAAAGTTCCTACCCTCAGTTCCACTCTCTTTACTTTCCTCCTCTCCTCCTGCCTCCGGACACGTCTCCCTCCTCTTCTTCTCCTTCTTTGGCCAACAGTAGCCCAATTTCCTCTAGCACCCTGTTGGCTAACAGTACTGGTGGCAGTCATTGTCAACCTGGGGCTCGACCGATCCGGTATGGAAATTTGTATTTTTGTCCGCATATTGATTTGGCAAAATTTTACACCGGATGCCCTTCCTGATGTAACCCTCCCCATTTATCCGGGCTTGTCAAGTAATGTTATTTTATTGGCAACTGTTTTTGTTTCATTTGCACAAAACAAAATAAAAGAGATGCTATGCACACCACTATGATCAAAAAATCAAAGAACTGAGGCAAAAAAAAGCCGTCTGGCTGTGATAATGTCTTCTACGACGTTTTTATGGAGCTGCACTGTGTGGTGCAGTCGGTTTTAAAGTGATGGGCTTTAAAAGAGAAAGAGACCAGAAAGGATGGACTCAATTGCCATCACTGAGCATCTTTTCTGTGCTGCAGATGGAAGAAAAAATAGGAGAAGGTTAACATGAGTGCCCCCTCAAGACCTGGGGTGGTAGTACCTGCTTCAGATGAGCTCGGAGGGTGATCCACAGGGTGCATGTGTGACAATAGCCAGTTGAATTAGTTAAATAATAATGATGTCTGCTTGCTTGGCCAAGTAGCCAAACTAATTGGTTTGAGTTTTATATTCTCCTCTTAAAGTCTTATAACCCTTTATAGTACTAGCAGTGAATCCACCAATTGAGTGTAGGGTCAGCAATGGCTACGGTTGTTTCTGGTAGCATTGGGAGCTAGTAAAGAACCAAGTTAGACATGATGGTTCTGGTCCAATATCGGGCACAATCACCCTCTATATGAAGAGTATCACCTTTGCCAGGGAATTTTAGAGCAACCAAGCATAACTAGCATAAAATGAAGCACCAACCAGTCCCTGTAGAGTTGGAAAGAACTTGCAGACTCCACAAATAAAGAGACAGGGCGGGTTAAGCTACTTAGAAGCTGAAAAAATAATATTAAACATTATTCAACTGTTTATTAATAATATTAAACTGTAAAATGTAAAAGGAAAAATGTGTTTATTTTTGAAAGCACCATAATTGGCTCTAAATATGAATATATCTTTAGTTCCTAACTAAAATTTTATAGTGGCATATGTATTATATAATTGAATGAAAATGAACTAATCTCTCTAGCATGATTTAAGGTGAAAAAGTTTAGTAAAAAGTTAACTAAGCAAAAGCAGGGCATCAAGCTTAGTAAATGACAAGAGAATTCAGATAAAAGCAAACATCTAGCGACTAGACTTTCTTACAAAAATAACATTGGGAATTTGTACTAAAAAGTAAAGCTGAAATACAGACATAAAGATAAATTTGTTCAAAACAGTTTAAAATAAAACATGAGGATAGTTCTGAGAGAAAACATACCCCTCAACAAGTATCAATATTCTACACTCCTGCTGTAATTAAAAAAAGATGAATCCCTAAATGTCTCTGCAATGATGTACAAAATATCTCACAAATGTTTTTAAAACCTCAGAGACGAAATTGGAAGACGTTTTCTGTTTTTGACAGATCACATCTATTAGTTTTCTTTTTTAGTACCTTACCTTTCGAATATATATGGCTACTTAACTTTTAAGGTCATTTAAATGAATGCATGAAGTGACTCACTAATATCATGGCTAGGTAGCTCAACTTTTAAAGTCTCGGATAAGCCCTCTAAAAAAATAGAATTAGCATGGCTGCATTTCAATACATTTCAGATGCCAGAATCCCAACTATCTAGTCACCTATTGTAAAGCTACCTTTCCCCAATCATAAATGGCAATTGGTTACAACTGCTGCTCTTTTGGCAACAACAGCACAAAACTCACATGGGGACTCCTTAAAGGATTCAGTGAACTGATGATGTCTACACAAAATCACTAATGCCAGTTTAAAGACCTACGCTCTAATGAAGATAAAATAAAAGAAGTACAGGCCTTATCGGAAAAAATGGATGACTTGCACAGTTAAGAAAAAAAACTGCAATAATCTGACTTATTGTTAAAATGACTGGGACATGTGATCTTTGGTTTTGGTGTGGCTCGAGCTTGTGAAGGAGACAATGGGGCTATTGGTTATTGTGATATAAGTATACTTGAAGAAGTGAAAGCTGTGATGGCCTCCAAAATGACTCAGAAGCAGGCCAGGATCTTCGCCAGCCAACCCAGATGCAGCCTCACCCCAGGCAGCCAGCCCCCCAAATACCACAGGAAGGGAAAACTGGCTTTTAACATTTAAAATACCTTTAAATGTCTTTTCATAAATAAAAAACGCCTGTCAAAGGAGAGGAACCAACAATCCTTTTGGCTTGATAAAGCAATGCAAAACAAAGTATCCCTGTACATTAAGAATTTATTCAAATAAGTAAAAAGAAGCAAAAAATATAGCAAATGTGGAAAAAAGAGCAAAAACAAGGCAAATGGGTTTTGCATAAAAGGTAAACCAAAGCTAACAAGTTTCAATATGTAATCCAATAAACAGTTTCCACAAAAAATTGAAAAAAACCCACATAATGCTAACAGTGAACTGCAATAACACTCGATAAAGCTCTGTTGGGACCTTCTCCTAGCAGCCACCCCAGAGGTTGGCAACCAAAAGGCAGCCAAGCATCCACTTGAACTAAAATACACTTCAAAAATATACTCTGAAATGTCATAAAATACATTTAAAATGCCACTCCTAGGAAGGGGATCACCATTGACCCCCGGGTAGTACAGAGCAAGGCAACCTTAAATCTTTACAAAAGAAAATTTATGACCAAATAATGTAAAAAAGAAAAAGAATTTGCCAAGAAGACAATCCTAAGTAAACAAGTCCCAAAGCACTCTTGAGGAATCAGAATACCAAAACCAGAATCTAAACACCTAAAAAAACAGTAAACCCATCCATCCATCCATTTTCCAACCCGCTGAATCCGAATACAGGGCCACGGGGGTCCTCTGGAGCCAATCCCAGCCAACACAGGGCGCAAGGGCAGGAACCAATCCCGGGCAGGGTGCCAACCCACCCGCAGGACACATTCAAACACACCCACACACAAGCCACACACTAGGACCAATTTAGAGTTGCCAATCCACCTAACCTGCATGTGCCCGGAGGAAACCCACGCAGACACGGGTGAGAACATGCAAACTCCACACAGGGAGGACCCGGGAGGCGAACCCAGATCTCCAAACTGCGAGGCAGCAGCGCTACCACCGCGTCACCGTGCCACCCAAAACACTAAACACAATGCAAAAAAAAGAAAAACACACACACATCCACACACACATACACACGCACGCACACACGTAAAAGGAAACATTCACCAACCACCAGGAACTGTTATTTCAATGAGCCTTTATAGGGCTGGGGGCAGTCCCTCAATGGAGACTGACAGGTGGTCCTACCACTTGGGGACCCACACACTAAAGCACCAAACACATGGCAGAACAAAACATAGAAATCAGACAATAAAGAAAACAGATAAATTGAAAATATCTGTTTTTCTTTAACTGAAGCAGAACACATTAACATGAAGGACTTAATGGGGGAATGAGGGAAAGAGTATCTTAAATTAACAAAAAAACTAACAGAAAATAATCAGGAGTTAACAGGAGGGAGCAGGCAACATCTCAAGTTAGTAAGAAATAATACAAAATAAATTAAAGAGACCCAAAAAACAGACATGGATAACAGAATGTCCCTATCTTTTATAGGGACAGCGTCTTTATATCAGAGGTTCCATGTGACCGGCAACCATGGACAGCAATGATAAACAACATGGCGTCACCTCTGGCGAAATAATACAAAATTGTAGTACCTCATGCCATTAAAAATGGCACCACAAATAGCAACAGGAAACTAATGATATATGGGAAAAAAATCAAGATCCAATAAGAAACTTGCACAAAAAGGACAAACTGATAATCAAATTATAAATTATTATTATACGAGGGACGTTCACAAAGTTTCCGCACTTTTTCTTAACTCTATTTATTCAGAATTCCAAAAACAAATGACAACACTTTTCTACATCGTCACCTTCCTTTGCGATACAATTTTCCCAGCATCGTACCAACTTTTTAATGCCCTATTACTACTCCTCCCGCCTTCACTGTTTCCAACCAAAATGCAAAAGTGCGGAAATGTTTTGAATGTCCCTTGTATATTATATTATTATATGCATTATAAAATAAAAAAACAGAATATAATTCTAAATACAGGCATAACACCTAAACCATTTTTGGTTGCCAATATTGAGATAATTTAGCCTAACAATTCAATAATAATTGAAAAGAGGTGAGCATGCAAGGGAGCTTCTTCTACATAAAAATCTTAAAGAAAATACTACATAAAATAGGGAAAAAACTGTAACAACTGAAAAAAAAATTGGATATGAAGGTTAAAAACCTTGCTGCTTTGAAAATCACAGTCCTTTCTGATGCACACATTTTGTGTTTTAAAGATTTCATTCCTTATATTTCTCCAAATTTTTCTGTGTAGAATAAAAAATACACCAAGACAATTTATTTTCAATTATTGTTTTCCAAATAGAAATGCTAGATATTGTGAAAAATAATTCGAGTGTATCATGATGAACAATTCAACACTAAACAATAAGAAAAGAATGGTTACTGACCTGTGGAGAAGTTTCTTACAGCTTTGATGAACCCTTCCACATTCTTTTCCCACCTGTCAATTCCACGAGTAAATTTTGTGAATGATAGAAAAGTAACAGGTTGGAAATAACAATATAGGAATTTGAAGGAATTTGTGGAAAAATAAATTAACCAATCCACAAAGAGTAGAAAACAATAAGGCATAGGACCCCCATTCTTCATTTGAAGTACAGCATGATACCAGGTTCAGTCAAACTGTGAGACAACTTCTCTACAGGTCAGTAAACCTGTCTGCATCACTTAAATGTTTTGTGTGAAAGTGAAATTGTGCATTCTCTACCATTTAAACAGAATATTTGGAAAAGTGTGATATTTGTTAACATAGACTTAAATATAAAAGATTTTCTCAAGAGACAGATAGACTGAAGGTGAAGACCATTGGATTCCAGTAACCCCCCCTTGTTTTAGTAAAGGAAAAAGTTCTGAAGGTAAAGTTGAAGAAATATAGAATTGGACTACCAGCATAGAATATGTGAAAATCAATTTAAATTACACTAAACATCTACATAGAATTTTACATTTTTCTGAAAATACATCTACTTACAGTTGATTTACACCATATTATTTATTGTTAAATATACTATTTATTGTTTCGATTTACTCTGCCAGGAAACTTTAAAAATATATACTGTATTCTTCCTTGGATGGCCATTGTATTTGTTTGTAAATGGAAAGACAGTGCAACCTCAAACCTAGAAGTAGTGAAATGATCTGCAATTGAAGTCTAATGCAAAGTTTATTACTAGCAAGTCATCCAATAACATAAATATCTCTACATGTGTGATAACCAAATCTCTTGGAAATGGGAATGTTAATGTAGGCATCAGTCAATTTATACTATTTAATTTATCACTGGGTAAGGGAGCACTAAAATTTAACTCAGGCAGCCCAGGGTTAATACTAGATAGTCAAAAGTCAAATACAGAGCTCTTCATACACTGCAAAAATAAAATCTAAATCTAAAGTATTTAAACCATAACTTTAAGTTTTGTTTTCCTTATTGTAAGAATTATTGACTTATCCAAAAATGTGTATTTACGATTATTTAGCTTATTTTAAGAAATCTTGTCAAGTAAATTTATCCTTCCCCTTTGGCAGATTTGTTTTGCTAAATACAAGCAAAACAACTCCCATTTAAAGATTCTTGTCTAGTTTTTTTGTTATCATTTTTGCAAGTGGAAACATTACATAAAATGATTTTTCCCCCTTTTCCTTGATTTTGTTTTTGGTTAGAACAGTTAAACATTAAAACAAAGTGGATGAGAACAGCTGTTCAGCCCAACAAAGCTCGCCAGTCCTGCTTAATTCTTCTAAAATGACGTCAAGTCGAGTTTTGAAAGTCCCTAAAGTCTTACTGTCTACCACACTTTTTGGTAGCTTATTCCAAGTGTCTATAATTCTCTGTGTAAAGAAAAGCTTCTTAATGTTTGTGCGAAATTTACCCTTAACAAGTTCCCAACTGTGTCCCCGTGTTCTTGATAAACTCATGCTAAAGTCACAGTCTTGATCCACTATACTAATTCCCTTCATAATTTTAAACATTTCAATCATGTCTCCTCTTAATCTTTTTGTTTAAACTAAAAAGACTCAGCTCTTTTAATCTTTCCTCATAACTTACCCCCTGTGGCCCTGGAATGAGCCTAGTTGCTCTTCTCTGGACCTTTTTCTAGTGCTGCTATGTCTTTTTTGAAGCCTGGAGACCAAAACTTCTGACATCTCATTTCTCTCTCTCTCTCTCTCTCACACAGGCGGAAGCACGGAAGCACGAGCGTAGCAGCGAGCGGAAGCACCGAGCAGAAGCACAGAGCAGCGGCGTCTCCCACAGGCACGTAACCCTTCGCAAACACCCGAGCAAGTTCATCGGAAGTAAAGCCGGCAGCTGACCAGAAGAAATAACCGGCAGTAAGAAACTTGAAGCCGACGGTCTCTGAAGCAGAAAGCACTTAAGTAAACTACAGAAAACGGAGAAGATGACATCAATACTAAACGTAAGTTCTATCTGCTCTCTGCCCGTTGAGGGCACATTTATATGTTGTATGTCCTGCAGCATGTACAGTTCAGGTTTTCCGACCGACATTGTAGACAGCTTCACCTGCCAAAAGTGTTTAGTTAATTTAGAGTTGGTCGGGAAAATACGCGAATTGGAGGACCGCGTTAGGAATCTGATAGCGATTAGGCAAACCGAAAATTGGATCGACTCGGTTTGTTTAGACAATTCGGCTACTTCTGATTCGGCTTCAGTCTTTCCTGGTCCCACTGTAGTCAGTGCACGGCCAAAGTCAGCAGCACCAATTCAGCCACAGGGCGAGTGGGTAACAGTAAGACGGGGGGTCTAAGAATCCAAAATGTAGTCCCCCGGCACCCAGGTCACCAATTCGGACCCAGAACAGATTCTCAGCACTCCGCAGCGCGCCTGTGGAAACTGAGAATAAGAAAGTGCTCATAATTGGCGATTCCATAGTGCGGAATGTTAGAATTCCAAACTATGTTAAACCAGCAGTTCGTGTTTATGCCAGAAATCTTGGCCTCTGCGAGGCACTTGAGGCCGCATTGGACCGTGTCGCCGACGATGAAGTATCTACCTTATTGCTGCATGTCGGCACTAATGATATTTATTCACAGCAATCTGAGGTATTAAAGAGGAACTTCATCTCTCTTTGCATCAAAGCTAAAAGAAAAATGTCGGAATTTAGTTGTATCTGGCCCCTTACCAAGATTATATAGAGGGGATGTGATTTATAGCAGATTGCATTCCCTTCACTGCTGGCTAGAAACCTGGTGTGCAAACAATAGCATAGCGTTTGTGAACAATTGGGATGATTTTTGGGAAAGGCCTGGATTTTTCAGAAGAGATGGTCTTCATCCTAACTGGAGGGGATCTTATGTATTATCCCAAAATATGGCAGCAAAACTGCCTGGTTGACTGATTAGAGCACCATCCAGGCCACAGTCATGTGATCTTAAATCACAGGCTGTTGTTTATCCCACCTGTTACTTTCCTGAAGCTGTTACCCATAATCCTTGTCTTGGGGCATCCAGTAAATTTAGTCTTGATACAAACCTTAAATTAATTGATAACCAAAAACTAAGGTGTATAATTAGACCAAGGGATAAAACCAGACCCTCCACCAGGGGCATCTGTAATAGAAATTTACTACAAATTAAAACAAAAAGTATATCACCAATTCAGAAAGCAGCATACAGTTTTAAATGCTGCTTATTGAACATTCGCTCTCTTGGCACTAAAGCTGTTTTGGTAAATGATATTATATTAAGTACAAAATCTGATCTGTGTCTTCTCACCGAAACCTGGCTTAGTAAATGTGACACTGTCCGCCTAGCTGAGGCGTCACCAGATGGCAACTCGTTCCTTCATAAGTCTAGAGATTCAGGTAGAGGAGGAGGCCTTGGAATAATTCATTGTAACAAAATGCAAATCACTTCTAAAAATTTAGGCAACTTTACATCCTTTGAGGCATTCATTTTAAATATTAAAACAGATTCCAACACAATTATAGTGCTAGTCTATAGACCACCAGGGCCGTATACATTGTTCATGTCTGAATTTAGCAACCTTTTATCTGACTTGGCTATAAATTATGATCACGTAGTACTGAAGGGAGATTTTAATGTACACATTGATGTGGAAACTGACACTTTTAGCAAATGTTTTACTTATTTGTTAAATTCAGTAGGATTTTGTCAGAATGTCAGAGGTCCAACTCATAATCATAACCACACATTAGATTTAATTATAACTTACAAAGTTGAAATTCAAAATTTAATTATTACTCCATTAAATGAAGTTATTTCCGATCACTACTTAATTACATTTGATTCAGTCCTGCCCTTGCCAACACACTCCCAGATTAAAACAAAGACAGTGCGACATCTAGATTGTAATTCTGCTTCAAAATTTATAGATACTTTGAGTAAGTCGAGTGTAATTGTGGAAAACCATTTAGATCAGTTAACATCAAATGTAAACACGGAAAACAATTTAGATCAGCTAACATCACATTATAATGTGACCTTGAGAGATGCTCTGGACACAGTGGCTCCCCTTAAAACAAAAGTGGTCAAAGCACATAGAAACTCTCCCTGGTTTAATGAAAACACGCAAGCTCTTAAATTAGGGTGTCGAAGACTGGAGCGCAGATGGAGAACAACAAAGCTACATGTCTTTCAAATTGCATGGACAGAGAGTGTTAATAAATATAAAAAAGCCCTCTTTAAAGCTCGGTCAGAATACTATTCTACATTAATAGATACCAATAATAAAAATCCTCGGGTACTGTTTAGAACAGTGGCTAAATTAACAAATGGAAATTCAGATCAACAGTGCAAAATACCAACAGACATTAGCAGTACAGACTTTATGAACTTCTTCAATGAGAAAATTAAAAATATAAGATCCCAGATCTCTGCATCACGGTACAAACCAAATACTAGCTTAGCAGACCCTGTCTCACATTGCACTCAGCACCTTAGTAATTTTAATCCTGTAACTGAGCAGGAAGTATTAAGTTTAATTTCTAAAATGAAGCCCACTACTTGTTCTCTAGATCCAGTGCCAACAAAACTAGTAAAAAGTACAATGGATGTTCTTGCAGCGCCTATCCTAAACATTATCAATAGTTCATTATTGCATGGCACAGTACCTGATACACTAAAAGTGTCAGTCATTAAACCATTACTTAAAAAGTCAGACCTTGACCCACATAGGCCTATAATTATTTAGTATATTTCAAATTTACCGTTTCTCTCTAAAATACTAGAAAAAGTAGTCGCCAATCAGCTTCAGACACACCTTACGCATTACAATTTATTTGAGAAATTCCAGTCTGGTTTTCGCACTGGTCATAGTACAGAAACGGCACTAACGCGGGTTGTAAATGACATTCTGATATCCTCTGATGAAGGAAACTCCACGGTAATTATGTTGTTGGACTTAAGCGCAGTGTCTGACACCATCGACCATTCTATTTTACTGCACAGGCTAGAAAATGATGTTGGGCTTACAGGCACCGTGCTCGCTTGGTTTAGTTCTTACTTATCAAATCGATTCCAATATGTACAGAAATGTGCTGACAGTACTCCATCATTATACACAGAAGTTCAATATGGTGTCCCGCAGGGCTCAGTACTGGGACCTTTACTGTTTTCACTTTACATGCTTCCACTGGGATCTATCATTAGGAAACATAATGTTAATTTTCACTCGTATGCAGATGACACCCAGTTATACCTTTCATTTAAATCAGATGAAGTTTCTCCAATGCTGTCTTTAATTAGTTGTGTTAGTGAATTAAAGGAGTGGATGAATAAGAACTACTTGTCTTTAAATACAGATAAAACAGAGATGTTACTTGTTGGAAGGAATGATGCTGATCACAACAATATTTTGTCATCATTTAACTCAATGGGAATCCCAGTCAATTTTACTGAATCAGCCCGCAATCTAGGAGTTATCTTTGACTCTAGCATGTCATTTAAAGCACATATTACAAAGTTGTCCAAAACATGTTTCTTCCATCTTAAAAATGTTAGGAAATTAAGCCGCTTTTTAAATAAACAGGATTCTGAGAAACTAATTCATGCATTTATCCCTAGTAGGATTGACTACTGCAATGCGGTGTTCACTGGATGTTCAAACTGTTCTTTATACAGCCTCCAGTTAATCCAAAATGCGGCTGCGAGAATTATTACAAGAACAAGAAAATACGAACACATAACTCCAGTTCTTAAATCCTTACACTGGCTCCCGGTTAAGTTTAGGGCAGATTTCAAAATCCTTCTTTTAACATATAAAGCATTAAATGGTCGAGGTCAGGCTTACTTGTCTGAACTTATTATGACTTACAAACCTGAGCGCACATTAAGATCTCAAGATGCCGGTCTGCTTATGATTCCAAGAATTAATAAAATAACAGTGGGAGGTCGAGCTTTTAGTTACAGGGCCCCTAAACTGTGGAATGGTCTGCCTGCTACTATAAGAGATGCCGCTTCGGTTTCAGCTTTTAAATCCCGGCTGAAGACTCACTACTTCAGTTTAGCATATCCTGACTAGAGCTGCTGATTTACTGTACAGACTGCATCTCTGTTGTTAGTCATTAGCACTTAAACATAAGTAACATGACAGTTATAATTGTATACTAACTCTCACTTATTCTGTTTTTCTTCTCGGTACTCAAATGTGGCACTTGGTGCCATGGCCCACCTGCCAAGTTGTTTTGCCTGCCTAAGGAAAAGTCATCCCAGATGGAGGATCGCAGGAATCGTGGGAAAGAGGGGTCCTTTCATCAGATTGGCTGGCCCAGCACTGTTTCAGCCGTGGAATGGCCAAATGGGGGAGGCAGCTTGAAGGATGAGGTCTCCAGGACTCTACACAAATCCAAATCTTATCATGGGATATATCATCTACTCTAAATTCTGCTCTGTACTTCTAAAATTTATATTTTTTATTTCTTACTATATTGAGGAATTGTTCTGTTCTGTGTACTGCATTGTATTGTATTGACCCCCTTCTTTTGACACCCACTGCACGCCCAACCTACCTGGAAAGGGGTCTCTCTTTGAACTGCCTTTCCCAAGGTTTCTTCCATTTTTTCCCTACAAGGTTTTTTTGGGAGTTTTTCCTTGTCTTCTTAGAGAGTCAAGGCTGGGGGGCTGTCAAGAGGCAGGGCCTGTTAAAGCCCATTGCGGCACTTCCTGTGTGATTTTGGGCTATACAAAAATAAACTGTATTGTATTGTAAAACTTCACACAGCACACCAGATGAGGCCTCACCAGTGTGTTATAAAGCTTGAGCAGAACCTCCTTGGACTTGTACTCCACACATCGTGCTATATAACCTAATATTCTATAAGCCATAGAGTCCACTACAACTCCTAAATCCATCTCTTAAGGTGTACTTTGGATTATCAGACCTCCCATTGTGTATTCAAAACTAACATTTTTACTTCCTACGTGTAATACTTTATATTTACTGTTATTAAATTTCATTAGCCATAAATCTGCCCAAACCTATGCTGTAGAAGTCCCTCTGTAATAATTCAACAGATTTTAGATTATCTGCCACATCACCTAACTGGATATCATCTGCAGACTTAATCAGTTTGTTACTTATATTCCTATCTAAATCATTTATATATATTAAAAATAGCAGCGGGCCTAGCACTGACCCCTGTGAATCACCACTCTTAACATCGGCCAGTTCTGATGAGGTTCCTTATACCATCACCCTCTACTTCCTGTGTCTGAGCCATTTCTGCACCCACCTACAAACATCACCCTGAACTCCCACTCCTTTTAGTTTGATACCCAACCTCTCATGTGGCACCTTATCAAATGCTTTCTGAAAGTCAAGATAAATAATATCATATGCTCCACATTGATTATACCCTTTTATTCCTTCCTTATAGAATTCCAGCATGTTAGTAAAACACAAACTCTCTTTTCTGAACCCATGCTGACTGTTCAGCAAAACTCCTGTCCTTGCCATGTGCTGCTCAATCTTCTACTTAATAATTCCTTCCATTAATTTACCTATGATGCACGTTAAACTTACTGGCCTATAGTTGCTTGGGACCTTCCTGGTCACCCTTTTTATATAATGGTATAATATTTGCCATTTCCCAGTCCTTCGTATGGGAATATGTGTCAAGGGTTTATATCTGTATGCGTTAACCTCCTTAAGAACTAGAGGGTAAATATTATCTGGTCCTGGTGATTTGTTTGACTTCAGCCTATTTAATCTGAGCAGCACTTCTCCCTCTACAATTTTCTAATCACTCAGTACCTCCTTAGTAGTCTCTTTTACCAGTGGGATGTGATCCACTTCCTCACATATAAAGAAATCCAAAAAATACATATTTAGCACATCTACTATTTGACTGTCTGTATTTTTTAATTCCCCTTTACCTTCTCCTTGACTGTTCTTTTATTACTAAAATATTGACTCTTTGGGTCGTGTTTCACCTTATCTGCTATTTTCCTCTCTAACTGCCTTTTTGCCTCCCTAATGTCCTTCTTAATGGTTGCCCTCATGTTCTCATACGCCCTACAGTTCACATTGGAGTTATTAGTCTTACACGCCTTATACAGCTGTTTTTTTTTTCCTTTGCAGCTTCTTTTTCAACTTTGTTTTGCTAGAAATCTCTTTTTTCTGTAAGCAATGATGTTTCTTATTTTATTCTTATATGTCATATATTTTTAGCATTCAAGACACTATTTATTAGTGCTCTTAATACTACAAATCCCATTTCAAGAAAAGTTGGGGTATTTTCTAAAATGCAATAAAAACAAAAATCTGTGATATATTAATTCATGTGAAACTTTATATAAAGTACAAAGTACAAAGAAAAGATTTGTACCTCATTCTCAGATTGTGTTATTCATATTCCCCAGACAACTCTTTTCTTCCTTTCTGTGATTTCTTCCATAAAATAGTTTGATATTTTAGCAGATAAATCTTTAATAAACTATATTTTTATTTGAAAGGGAAAACCAGCTCTGTGATGGTCTGAATGCCAGCAGCTGACATCACTCCTTGAACCCAGGACCACTGATAGTCATGTCCGAGGATGACCCATGCAATGAGGCCATATAGTACAGCAAGAGTAGATGTACAGTACAAAAGTGCTTTTATCCCACTACAAGATATAAGTGCAAGGCATTTTAAAATAAATAAATATCTTTAATAAAATCAGTGTTTATGGTGGATGTTAAAACTAACAATAACTATCCAACAATAAAACACACAAGATTTGCCTCGTTAAAAACAAAATGAGACTTTTTTGCCTCCCTACAAAACTGAAGTCCCTGTTGCTCACCGTTCAGGTCTGCCCTACAGCAGGAGACGTCCACCAACAGGTGCAGTCATCCCTCGTCAAGCTCATGTCCCTTGTCACCATCCTTAGTGTTATGGCAAGCGGCTGGGGGCGGTACCCAGCCAGGACGCCTGGAAGGACTGGAAGAGGGACTACGCCTCCTCCGGACCATGAAAGGGCAACCGCCCTGGATGGTATGGGGACCACGGAAACACAGCATGGAAGCTCAACCCTATAGGGGTCTGTGGTCACTTCCAGGGTGCGCCCAGATGCCTGAAGAGCCCTGGCTTTCTGCACTTCCGCCACACCCGGAAGTGCTGGGGGGACGAAGACCAGGGACACTCGGAGTGTTTCCGGGTGTGCAGCCAGTACTTCCGCCACACCGTGTATCAGTGATATAATTTTTCCAGTAACAACATATGGCTGTGAAACCTGGATGCTGAGAAAGGCAGACAGATGAAGGATCAATGCTTTTGAGCTGTGGTGCTAAAGCCATCTGCTGTGCATTCCATGGACAACTAAAATAATGAACCAAGCAGTTCTGGAATGAATCAAACTGAAACAAAGCAAAAGCTCTCCTGCTTTGGTTACATCATACAGATCAGGTCGCTTGAGAAGGATTTCATACATGGAATGGTCAGTGGCAAAAGAGGAGGAGGTCGCCCAAGAACTTGCTGACTAGATACCATAAAAAAGGATACAGGACTGAATATAGCAGAACTGAAAGAAGCTGTGAGAGATCATGGAGAGCATTGATTCATAGAGTGAATGAGAGTTGTACTTGACTAAACGGGACGGAAACATAAACATCTGCCAAGGCTTATGCTTGTTCTTTATAGAACAAGATGATTGATCAACAACTCATTATGAAGATAAATAAAGTCTTTCTCAACTTGTTTGCTTTATATCTTTGTGTTTGAAACCCTTGAGACATGCAAGGGTATTAAAGTACTACAATGTGCTTTACTAGCTGATATCTTATTCCATATTTGTACTGTTCTCTGTGTGAAGAACTATGTTAGGTTTACTGTAGTGTAACCTTCACCATCTGTGCTTCAGTGTACTTTTCAACTTTCATATTCACAGATGGCGAGAATTTAATTACTTAAGTAAAATCACTTCTGTGTTTTCGTTTCCTTAAAATGCATATTTTCAACTTTATCTGTTTTTCCTCATGCTTCACAAAAAAAGTTCCAGAATCAGTCTAGAAGTTCATCTTTGGATTTTCTATAGCATTGGTATTTCAATTTTGTAATAGAGGATTAAATCCATTTACAATATTCCAGATGTGGCCATAAGACTGCATTGTTTACTTTAAATTTACGCTCCCATACTTTGACCTTAACAGTATGTTCTATGTAACCTAATATTCTTAATTGTTTCACCCTGGTTGTATAGATTGATGAGCTTACTACTGTTGCCTTTCATAAGGTGTATAGTACATTCAGGTTCAGAAATATTATAATGTATCTAATATTTTAATTCAATCTGCCACATAACTCTGGATGTGTGTCCATACTTTTCATCTTCTCAGGCATTTTCTCCTCCTCTTTCTCCACTTCTAATTCACCGCTAGTTTGCACATTCTACAGCACTTTGTTTTTGCATGGATATGACTTTGATCTAAAATTATTACAGTTACTAGTAAATAATGTGACAACAAATAATGGCTAACTCTAACGGCGCATCATCAGCGAGAATCATTAAAATATTTTATATCATTAATGTAGTCTTCATGTCACCATCAGTATCAATTTCAGAAATGCCTGTGCAGAATAAATAAAATATTTCACTTACAGTATCGCAGTATTTCAATATTCATGAGGCCAATTATTCAGTCCTTGTTATTAAAAATGGCAGCAAAATGATTTAGAGTAGTGTAAACAACACAATATGGATTACTGTTTATTTTTAAGTAATGTCAAGTGTTTAAAAAAGTTGAAATATAAGAATTTTATATAAATGGGTACTAATAAAAAAATAAACTAAGAACTTATAATTGAAATAGTATATACTCACTTTAAGGATTGCATTATACACATTTCTTCCTTGATTTACCCCTCTGCTCCACAGTTTAAAATTATAAATCAAACAATTCAGACGCGATTAAAGTGCACATTGCAGACTTTAATTTAAGGGTATTTGCATACATTTCAGTCACACCATGTAAAAATTAGAGCACATTTTACCCATTGTCCCGCCATTTCAGGGCACTATAATGTTTGGCACACAGCAATGGCAGGTCTATTAGAGCCGTCACATTTAGATCTTTGTCGCATATCCCTTACATGCAATGACTGCTTGAAGTCTGTGATTCATAGACATCACCAGGTGCTGTGTGTCTTCTCTGGTGATGCTCTGCCAAGCCTATAATGCTGTCATCTTCATTTCCTTCTTGTTTGGGGGGCTTGTACCCTTCAGTTTTCAGAATATGTAAGACATGCTCAGTTGGATTTAATTTGGGTGACTCTCTTGCCCATTCAAGAATTTTCTAATTTGTAGATTTGAAAAATTCCTGTGTTGTCTTAGTTGGGGATCATTATCTTGTTTGGAAGCATTTACTGGAACTTGAAGCAGAAAAGAAGTTTCTATACACCTTAGAATTCATTGCGTTTCTGCCGTCAGTCTTGTGCCAGTACCTGTGGTGGCCAAACATGGCGAAGCCTTAACTCCCCCACTACTATATTTAACAGATGAGGTGGTCTGCGTTGGATCTTTGGATCAAAAAGATGTTATGTTTTATGTATGTGCACCCACACCATAGAAAAATTATAGTGCCTTGCCAATCAGTTAATGGCTTCCAGCACAGCAGGCATGACGGAATGAAGCTTGGCAGAGATATTCCTGACCTGATGGTCAAATCACTAAGAAGTGACAACTGGTAGTGGATATAAACTGACTAAAACAAAAAAGTCCCTCAGTGCAAATATACAGCATTGGCCTTCTTAAAAGGCATATTCATCCCATTTGAGATATACAGTAATTGCTTCTCACGTTAATGCACATTATAATAAGAGCTTGGTGATATGAATTATTATACACGTGAGGCATCATTTACTGTATATATTCACGTTTAAGTTCTCCCATGGATAAGTCAGGACTTGATTTTACCGTATAATTTCTGGTATTTTATAATGTCAGTCGTATAAGTTGAATGCGGAAATCTCATGCTATTGGTCCAAGAGACTGATATGCTAATGCCCACCTAAGAGAGACACCACGGAGCACACTGCCTTTTATTTCTATGTATTGTGCCTATGTGACCACACGGTAATACCCCAACTATTCTGTAGAGACGTTTGTGCTGTTTTGTGTTTTTTGTATCTCACACCCTCATGCACCTTTATCATAAGAGCATCCCTTATCTACAATGGAGCATTCGATCAGAAGAAAATATGAAGCTGGTTTTCAATTAAAAGTCATTGAAGTGGCGAAAAAAACTGGTAACTGCGCTGCTACAGCAAAACTCGATGTGTCTGAGAAACTAGTGTGAGATTGGAGGAGGCAAGAAGATGTAAAAAATAAAATAAAATGTAAGTGTCGTCTGATCTTGTGATCGATTTTTCAGGTTTCAACACCCGACTTATAAGTGAATATATACAGTAGTTGGTTTGCCTGCATTGCCCTAATTGATCAAGGGTGTTGCCATTTCCCAGCTTCCCTAAATTGCTGCATCCGCATGGGTCAGAGTTGCCATTACTGTATGCAAGTTTTAATAAATCCTGATGTTTGCATGGAAAGTTGTGTACACACATTTCAAGCTTCTTTTTGGAAAAGTGAGGGGAAACTGAAATGAAGTTAACTGACGGAATCACAGTATGCCATTATCCTTAATGGAGCATACTGTATTTCTTATAATCACAACTTCTCCCACCCTTACAGAATAAAACCTGTATATATCTAGACATGTCTTAAAATATCATAAAACAAAAAGACCCTTTCTGTATTATGGTGTGCTACTGTGCTGGTTGTGTTAGGCAAAAGTGAAAAGCTAGTAGCTTTATGCCAGTTTTAATTTATAGTGATTCCTGTTTTAACTTATACAAATTCTTAATTTTATTCTTTCTTTACTTTCTTACAAGTATAATTCTATTTCTTTTGTGTGTTTTTTTGTGACTAAAAATGTAGCAATGTAATTCAAATCATATTTAAAAACAAGCTTATTTAAGAAGCTAATCTCTTTACTGTATCACTGGTCTGAAATAATCAGTGATGTGCTTGAAAAAGCAAGTGCATTGTACACAGTAATTAAGAACCTTCATGACACAAGTGATCCATTTTAAGATACATAATTTTACAGAAAATCTGTAATCAATGAGCACATTATGAGGTATGGTTTTATAATGGAAATCATTTATATTAAAAATGTGAACAATTCATTGATTGGAATGGTAAACTCTGCCTAGCATTATGGAGTCACAATTATAGAAATTTGTTTACCGCCTGACATCTCAGGAACACTGTTTGCTTAATAGTCCCTCCTCCTCTTTTATAAATACTGATTTGTGGTTTTATAAGGATCCTAGTTAAAAAAAAAAGAAACGTGGACAAATACTGATAAACAAGGCTGTCCTTTTTTGATTTTATGAAGGAATTACATACACTGCATTTTATGAAAGAATGGCACCATACCTTAGTGAATCCAACTTCACCAATTCTTGTGAACAAATGGGTACACAGCATTTTGCACATAAATCTTTACCTAGTGTGAAAATAAATAGCCTTGACACATGAAAAAAGGTTTGGGACAGCCACCCGTATACTTGAATCCTGGGTGCAAAAGGCAAAATAGGTTCCACAGATGTGTACAGAGTTGAGTCCAAAACAGACCTGAATACAAAGTGGAGGTTGTCTTGCTTTTAAAGCAGGTCGGCGGAAGTGATGTCATTGGGGGACCGGAACCGGACGTGATATTCTTGGGGGCCGGAACCAGAAATGATGTTCTTGGGGCAGGAACAAGAAGTGACGTCTTTGGAATCAGGTAGAATTTCCCGTGTCTGGTCTGCAGAGGCAAGAGAGGTAGGTTTACTACATCATGCCACCCCCTGCCCTGCCTGGTGTGGAATTACCTTCTTTTGGTCCTTCTAGCTGCCTCCCATGCTCACATGTGACACTACAAATGCCTAGATTGATATATACAATAGATTCAAAAAGTATTTCAGACTTATTCACTTTCTACACACTGTATTATGTTGTAGATTTAATCTTAAATTGATACATTTGGTTGTTTTGCCTGTCAATCTACACTCAATAATCCATAATGACAAAGTGCAAACATATTTTCAGAAATGTTTGCAAATTTAATTCATATTCAAAAACTGAAACATCCTGTTCATAAAAGCACTCAGACCCTTTGTTGTGGCAGTCCAATTTATGATCAGGTGCTCCATGTTTGCTTTAATTATCCTTGAGATATGCATAGACCTTGACTGAAGTCCATCTGTGGAAAACTGAATTGACATCATTTAGAAAGGCACACATGAACCTGTTTGTATGCGGTCCACAATTCATATTGCATGTCAGGATGAAAACCAAGCCATAAAGTCTGAAGAACGCTCTGTAGACCTCTACTATCAAATTGTGGTGAGACATAGACCAGGACAATCATTTCTAAAGCTTTGCTGGGAATACCCCTGGAGCACAGTGGACTCAACAGTTGTGAAAACCAAACACGGCTGATCACCTAATACCATCCTTATAGTGAAACATGATTGTGGCAGCATCATGCTATTGGCGGTGCTCTCAGCTGCAGAGACTAGGAGAATCATCAGAATAGAAGAATGCAGCCAAATACAGAGAGGTCCTTGAATAAAACCTGCTAAGGTGCATGCACCCTCAGACTGCCAATCCCTCTCTTAAGTCTGTGTGCCTGGAGTAATTACTTTAGTTCCATTCTTGTAACTAATATGTCATATGGCCCCTCTCGTGGTATTCTTTTTCCTAAATTGACCTGACTTGTTCAAATGCCAGGGTTTGAGTTTTTCTTCTTCCTATAGTCCTGTCGCTGTTCAAACCTATGTTTTTCTGCTTCCAGCTGGCCTCTCTTTTGCACCTGGTCACCATCTTCAGTTATCATTTTTTGTTCTTAAATCTCTACATACAAAGTCTAAGGGTTGTCCATCTTTCATGGAAAAGAAAAACTCACAGATCACTGGAACTTGAACCTTGATTTTAGTCTTCATTGAGAGTGCATGATGTGATACACCATCTTCTAGAAAAACTGGTGCAGTGGGCTGTCCTAGCAATATAATCGGACCTCGGGACCTCCTCACGGCAAATGGCTGCACGGGCACATGCCATGGCTGAGATGAACTTGAACCTTGATTTTCGTCTTAATTGAGAGCACATGATGTGATATGCACTACTCTAGAAAAAGTAATGGTGTGAGCTACCCTGGCAAAATAATTGGACCTCAGATACTTCTGATGGCAAATGGCAGCATGGCAACACACCAGGGCTCTGAAGAAAAGAACAGTAGAGACATTTGCAGAGAGTGAAACACATTGAAACACAGGCCAGCCAGATGTGTGTCAACTGTGAGATAAACAATACAGGCGCAACAAACATGAACAACCAGAAATCATACACTCTAATTGCAAAACTGACCCATTCGCACAAGATCTGTGAGCTCACCTCAGCGTCACTCCAAAAGCAGGAGCCATTTCACTGATGACAAATAGCACATTATGAGATGGCAGGATATTGCTGCAAAACCAAAACGAGAGATCAGCCTGAATATAGAATCACTGAGCAGCTTCCTAACACTGTGGCCCATTACCTCATAAGACAGAGTGTATGGCATGAACTTGAAGAGCGCAATTCAGAACAACTCTATAATAGTACGCAGGGAAAAAGAAGCTCATAATCTACCCTTCTTTGTGGAAAGGAGGTCAGAGTGTTTCCAAGTAATAAAATATTGTGTTTCTATATATCCTTATTCCAGGACATAATTGCAGGTATTTGTAAACACATTAGACTCAAGTTAGGAACCAGCCCTGGACAGAGCACCCGACAATCAAAAGGGGAACCCATTCTGTATCCACTGACACATGCACGGAGAAAACTTAGTATAAGTTGGAAATCAGGAATGTAGGGGTAGCTGTGAATTCCAGAGGGTAGGCCCTAAGGATTTCCATGGAGTGTGTCTGAGAATTTCCCAATGTGGGATTTAAAGACCGCTCCCCATCATTGCCCATCGATTCTAGAGTCAGGTGGCTAAGCTACAGACTGAACGCAGGATCTAAAAGAAGTCACCTGAACTGTCAGATAATTGTTATCAATTATATGGCTCCTCAGTTTTGTCATAATCTTCTTATTAGATTAAAAGTCTCTGTTCTTGGGATGGCAGATATTTGATATGGTATGTTTCATTTTATTTCATTTACTGTTACACCTTAACTGCTTAAGTGTAAAATGCCCAGATCGTTTAATGGTACGTGTGATACCAGTTTGTGAACTTTATTTGCAGTCTTTTTATGATATTATTTAATTATATGTACACGATATTTGCATAATGAATCATTTTACTCAGTGCAGAAAAAAATTTCCTTGATGTTAATTAAGGAAAGAGATTAGAATCAGCAGACATTTAGGTCATATGCAGTGGATTATGGAGCCTCTTGTTTATGGCTCTGTATTACTTTAAGTGTTTATTAAATTGGATGATTGCTGCAAGAAACAACATACTTCAGCGCTGGATAAAAATCATTGCATTAAAAAGTCCATTATAGCAGTCTTTACAAAAACCAGACACGGGTTAAGTTGTGCTCTCGAGAATATAAATGAGGCCCTAATAATGCACTTAATGAAATACCAAAGATGATCAATGTTGTATTTGTGTTTTGCTTTTAAAACTTAGTGATGTGTTGGCGAGTCATATGCTGTGTCACGTGTCCAAGATTTTGGGTTTGATTACAATCTGTTATCTGCATATTGTTCCCGTTATGTCCTCTTGGTTTATTCCAACCTCCACAAGTCATAGTATGCAATCCATCCTGATGAGCTGCCAGCATCCCAAATGTTATTATTACCCCGAGTGCAAAATGATACAATTTCTTTTAAGGCAAATTAACAATTTCTGCCATGGTGATTTCTGAGTCAACTCATGTATTTACTATTATTGGCAATCCCCCCTCAAAGAAGCCCAGCTGATAGCTGTAAAATGTCAACTGCATCAGCTAACCAGTGATAAAATTAAGAAATATTTAAGGTACTTTGCATTTATAAAACACATTATATATTAAAATCCCACGCATACCTTGTAATAGAAGATGATTATCTTTTCAGGATGCAGAGAGCTATAAAACGGGTAATGAATTCCCTGCCCCCAGTCCCACTTCTCATCCCCGAGGAATACTTAATGTTTTGGTGTTCCACTGTAATTGTAAGACTGCTTTGTCATTAAAAAATTGTGCATACATTTAAGCCGAAGACAAATCCTTCTTTCAGGGTACCAAGATATTAACCAAGCAAAAGGTCACAGTAGGGTAAGCCTGTATTTCAATATATGCATTTCAAGAAGTATCTTCCAGTTAGATTTATGCTTTCAATATATTATGACTTGTGCTGAGTGGAAAAGCAATTCTTTTTGCAAGAACAATGAGGAAATTGGAGATGATATAAACAATGGGGGGGGGACCGATTTGAAGAAAATGTAACGTTTTTCATTTTGTTGTTCTAAGATTTATTTGAAGCTGTAGCCAATGTAATTGTGTTATGAAAGCCTCATTTGTTTTACATTGCACAGATAAGGTCATACATAAAAACATGTTAAATTTGAATATTTAAACATAATATTTCACATAAGATTAAAAATATCTAATAAAATCAAGTATAATCAAAAGTCAATTGACTTTCTGGTCACAAATTTTATTTGATCATCATAGTTTTCAATTTCATTATCAATCCTCTTAATAATTCTACAGATACCATTGGTATTAAATTGAAAGAAATAATGGTTATGCTGAAACTAGCTTAAGTGCTTCAGAAAATGTTAAAATTTGTCATCTTGATTAGCAAGGCCATTGCATCAGACATAAATAAGACAACTGAGTAATCTGTCTTGTCTATGCAGGACTCATCACAGTAAACATTTTTACTACAATGCATGCTTTATACGGGTTTACATTAAGGAAATATCCACATATTTTCATCCCTTAGTCCATTCTGAGCCCATCTTGGTAGAATCAGGAACCAGGGAAGAAGGTGCCTTGGGTAGACCATCAGTCCATTGCCCTTGCAATTCTGAAATGCCTGCAAATTTGATATTATTTGTCTAGACTTTCAGAAAGCCTTTGATAAGGTGCCACATGAAAGGTTGGGCACCAACCTAAAAGAAGTGGGAGTTCAGGGTGATGTTTGTAGGTGGCTGCAGAATTGGCTCAGACACAGGAGGCAGAGGGTTATGGTTTGAGGGACATTATCAGAATTGGGAGAAGTTAGGAGTGGTGTTACACTGGGGTCGGTGCTAGGGCCACTGCTATTTTTAATATATTTAAATGATTTGGATAGGAATTCATGTAACAAGCTGGTTAAGTGTACAGATGATACCAGGCTAGGTGAACTGGCAGATAATCTGGTATCCGCTAAATCACTACAGAGGGACTTGGGCAGCATACAGGCTTGGGAAGATATGTGGTGGATAAAAATTAATGTCAGTAAGTATAAACTATTACTTGTAGGAAGTAAAAATGTTTGGTTTGAATACACAATGGGTGGTCTGAAAATCGAGAGTACACCTTATGAGAAGGATTTAGGAGTCACAGTGGACTCAACACTATCAACTTCCAGAGTTCTGAAGCCATTAAGAAAGCTAACAGATTGTTAGGTCATATAGCGCCCTGATGTATGGAGGACTAGTTAAAGGCAGTTATGCTCAAGCTTTATAATGCACTGGTGAGGCCTCATCATGAGTATTGTGTGCAGTTTTGTTCTCCAGGCTACAAAAAGGACAAAGCAGCACTAGAAAAGGTCCAGAAAAGAATGACTAGGCTGCTTCTAGGGCTACAGAGAATGAGTTATGAGGAAAGATTAAAAGAGCTGAGCCGTTTCAGTTTAAGCAAAAGAAGATTAACAGGAGATGTGACTGAAGTGTTTAAAATTATGAAGGGAATTAGTAGAGTGAATCGAAACTGTTATTTTAAAATGAGTTTATCAAGAACACGGGGACACGGTTGGAAACTTGTTAAGGGTAAATTTCACACAAACATTAGGAAGTTTTTGTTTACTCATAGAACCATAGACACTTGGAATAAGCTATCAAGTAGTGGGGAAGACAGTAAGACTTTAGGAACTTCCAAAATTCAACAATGTTTTTTTACAAGAATTAAGTGGATAGGACTGGCAAGCTTTGTTGGCCTGAATGGCCTGTTCTCGTCCATTTTGCTCTAATGTTCAAAATTTGAATTAAGCTTCTTGACATGGTATGCAGTTTTAATGCTGTTGCCGCATTGCTTGAGGGTACTGGTTCCCAGCCCAGTCAATCTTTGTGGGGTTTATGCATAGTCACCCTTAGTGTGTGTGGTATTTTTCCAGGTACTCTTATTGCTCCTCATATCTCCAGAAAATGCATCTTATGTTTAGGGTCTTTGTGTGTGTAATTTTATGTAAGTTTGCCTGGGGTTGAAATAACACGCCATTTATGGATGGTGCCTTCATTTTGCCTAAAGAAGCCATTGTAGTTTCAGGCTGCTGCAGCATTGTAATAGAATAAAGAGGTCCAGATAATGCACATGTAAGTGGAGGTAAAATAAGATACTGTTCTGATTTGGAGTCAGAACCATAGTGAGAAAGGGATGTAAGGCCTACAAAAGGCTTCACTAGCCAGGTCAGGCCTCCTTTGGGGCCTCGGAAAAGGCCTCACCACAACAACCTCAAAAATAACCTTAACTGTTCCAACACAGCAAAAGGTGACATTCAAAGAAACCTTTGGTTTAAGGGACATTCTCAATGAAATCTTTGAAAATGAAGAAATGTTTTTTTCAAAATAGCAAAATTGCAAAAAGTCTCAAGAAGATGCAGCAACAAGTTAGCAAAATGCAATCCTGAGTGTAAAAGTATGAAATCAAATCTAGAAAGAGAAACGGCAACAGCGGAGATGATAAAAATCACAAACCAGAACATTCTCAATACTTACACCACAACCAAGTTCTTGTAGTTCTGCCCTAATTAGCCAAGGGAAAGCTCAGAAGTCGTGACATTAGGGTGGCCCTGTCTCTTAGGGTACCATCTACAAAATACAAGGAATATAGGAGAACATACCGTCACTGAGCAAATTATTATGGTCACTATACTAATAACTAATTCTGGAAACAACACAGGAATATTAAATATACATAAAATAAATGAAATTCAGTGCAATGATCCTGGCTGAACCATAACACACTTCACTGTTCTTTATTTATCTTGGTTATTTTACAGCAAAGGTGTATTCTCTGGCTTTGTACTTTCCTTTCTATGGTTGGTTTTGTTATTTTTAAAGTATTACTTTTTATACTTTTAAAGTATTACAATTTTTTATGTGATTTCTGTTAATACTGTTGTATTTATTTATTATTAAGTATTATGTATGAAATGAGGATGGACTTAATTATTGTATCTGATTTTGTAATAGGCTATTTTAATAGTAAGTGATTAAATGTGTGCTAGAAAATAAAACTGCAGATTTTAAAAGAAACCTTTGCAATGTAACTTGTTAGTTAATGCGAACAACTTACCTGCTTGTCCTGTTCACTACATAAAAAGACTGATCTAGTTAAAAGAGAAAGTTGGAGTTGTATAAGATAACACACCAACCACATTTTAGGGGCTGCATTGTTATTATTATTGGGTTAAATATGGGGGCACGCTAGTAGTTGCTTGGCCCTGTCCTTCCATCATCCCATCATTCCATTTTTATAATAAACAGGGGAGCAGGGTCACATCTTATGACTCCCGCACGATAGAACAATCTATAATGAATTTAAGTGTGTTTATGCTCCTTATGCTGTGTGGACAGAAACCCAGGAGGCGGGGCCACCTTGACATCACTGCTGAAGGACCACCTTCAGTCTTTATATCTGAGGTTGGGGAGTTGGTCCTTCAGAGGCTCATTGATGTTTGAAGAGTGCATTCATAGTGAGTATTGTTTATCTGCTTTATTTAAAGATTTCTTTTGCTTTTGTGTTTGATTTTCATTTTTTTGTATTGAGTTGCTCTGAGTTGCCTCTAGGCAAGCCCTCTTTGTCTCTTTATCATTACCATTTCTGTTTTTTTTTTTGGTTACTTCAAATAAATGTTTGTATTACACTTGTCTTAGACTTGATGGTTCTTCTCCATTGTGGATCAGTTTTGGCATTTTTTAGAACATAAAAAAAAAAATTTTGAACTTTATACACCAGGGCTCTATTTTAGACGTATACAGGCTGTGCTAGGAGGTCCATAGCAAAGTGCAGTTTTAATAAATAATGGTGTCCCGAGAGGGCAGGCTCTGAACGGGTGTGGGTGTGTACGAGCATGCAAAACTCTGGGGTAGATTGAGGGTGCTTGGCTGATCATGCACTCTCATGGATACCTCGCAGTGGGCAGAGAGTCACACCTGTACTCAATCAGCCAGTATAAAGGGGGCCTGCACGGCAGAGAATGGGGAGAACAGAGTAAAGAACAGCAAAGGATCAGATCAAAAAAGAAAAACAAAGTTCAGAAAAAGATCGAGAGGATCCAAGAAAGAACAGGAGGTTATAAGAGGAAAGACAGTGAGGATTCTGCAGAGCCCATGATGTTAAAAAGGCAGATGGTCAGGTGTATGCCTGAGGAAGTGAGTAGCAGGCCTACACTTGAGTGTGGGGCGTCCAACTGAGCACAAAGAAGAGGAGTAGGAGCAGCCCCATTGTGCAGTGTCTCCCTTTTGATGCCGATGGACTGGCTGAAGGAGATGTGAGTGGGGTTTGGTACAGAGTCCTATGGACGTCGACATACAGGCAAGTAGGAGCCCGAACCCAGGATTCTTGGATGACTGCACCTGTCAGCAGACATCTCCTCATACTGCAAAGCCCTGATGGGATAAGCTGAGGAGATGCCAGATTTTAGAGAGAGGCACTGGAGCTCAAGATTGTTTTAAATTGAGGGACAGATTCCTTCTATGATTTTAATCTTGCTTTAATTGGATCTTTTTACAGGATTTTAACCTCCACTTGACACCTTTGGCTTTATGGATTATTTATTGACTTTTGGAAGCACTGCACTTTGGAACATTTCGTTTTTAATAAAAGCACTTGGCACTTTTGCACCAACCCCCTGCTGAATGTTTGGGTCCTCATTTGCCTGGCTCACCTCAGTACATAACTATAGATGGTTACGGGTTCGAGAGGCTCCTAGAAGCATCATGGTGTATGGAGCTAACCCAGACCTGCACACAGGCCAAAGCCTGCCTTTTTAGCTATGGGGTCAGGGTGCCATCACTAGATAGGCCAATGAAGGTCTTGGTCTGCTTAGTGGAAATATTTGGAAACCTCCCACCCTTTTTGTTATTTTGTGTGCTGTCCATTACTATCTGCTGCACAGGTAATAACTCTCTCTTTCTCTATCTGTCAGTTTAATGTCCATTACCCAAATTCTCCCAGGTTGGACAAAATAATCTGAGAAAAGAAGAATGGCATTGAGGCTAACCTGCTTCAGTCACCTTTTACATTAGAGATGGACCTTGGCCTTATTCTTCACCCAGGTCACAGTGTGATTATCTTGCTATTTGTGTAGTAATATTATTATTGTTGTTGCTGTTGTTATTATGTGTCATATTTAGAAGATACATTTACCAAGAAGGAAAATCAAAGGATACACAATTAAATGCCAGATCTAGACAAAAACAGAAAGTTAACTTTCATTTGGTGTTTATTCAGTTTGTGTTGAGAAGTCAAATAAAATGACACCTTTTATTGGCTAACTAAAAAATTTACAATATGGAAGCTTTCGAGGCAATTCAGGCCCCTTTCTTCAAGCTTGCATATTGTAATCATTTTTAGTTAGTCCATAAAAAGTTGTCATTTTACTTGACTTCTCACTACATTCATAATGGCTAACACAGTGCATCACCCTAGTACTAGTTTGTGTTTGAAAGGCTAGCAAAGGTTAGCAGTGAAATTTAAAGTTACCCTGACCAGGTGTGCACAGATGTGGCTATGTGTATATAAGTATGCTCTGCCATGAAGTGGAATCCCGTGGAATCCTTTGGTTCATGCCGTCCACTTCTTACTTTTTCAAAATCGCTCCACTCACTGAAACAGTGCCACTGATAAAATGTGTTTAGAAATTGGATGGATGGATTGATGAAAAAGATGTGGAATGCTTACACCTCTGTCTATTGGAGGCTGCAAATGATGAGCATACTGAAATTTACTATTAGTCTTGTGCTAAACCGAGTCACAATTAACTCCCACTGATATTTATACCAATGTTGGCAATATTTTCTGCAGTAACATTAGAATCAGCACTCTTCTTGTTGTCACCTGATTTAAAGATGACATGAATATATGCAACAAGCAGATTTAAATGACAACTATAAAAGTCATAGTATAAGTGTTGGGATGTATGGTTTTAAGCATGCAAAATCCAAAATGCGGCTGCAAGAATTATTACAACAACAAGAAAATAAGAACACATAACTCCAGTTCTTAAATCCTTACACTGGCTCCCGGTTAAGTTTAGGGCAGATTTCAAAATCCTTCTTTTAACATATAAAGCATTAAATGGTCGAGGTCCGGCTTACTTGTCTGAACTTATCATAACTTACAAACCTGAGCGCACATTAAAATCTCAAGATGCCGGTCTGCTTATGATTCCAAGGATTAATAAAATAACAGTGGGAGGTCGAGCTTTTAGTTACAGGGCCCCTAAACTGTGGAATGGTCTGCCTGCTACTATAAGAGATGCCCCTTCGGTCTCAGCTTTTAAATCCCGGCTGAAGACTCACTACTTCAGTTTAGCATATCCTGACTAGAGCTGCTGATTAACTGTACAGACTGCATCTCTGTTGTTAGTCATTAGCACTTAAACATAAGTAACATGATAGTTATAATTGTATACTAACCCTCACTTATTCTGTTTTTCTTCTCGGTACTCAAATGTGGCACTTGGTGCCATGGCCCACCTGCCAAGTTGTTTTGCCTGCCTAAGGAAAAGTCATCCCAGATGGAGGATCGCAGGAATTGTGGGAAAGAGGGGTCCTTTCATTGGATGGCTGGCCCAGCACTGTTTCAGCCGTGGAATGGCCAAATGGGGGAGGCAGCTTGAAGGATGAGGTCTCCAGGACTCTACACAAATCCAAATGTTATTATGGGATATATCATCTATTGTTAAATTCTGCTCTGTACTTCTAAAATTTATATTTTTTATTTCTTACTATATTGAGAAATTGTTCTGTTCTGTGTACTGCATTGTATTGTATTGACCCCCTTCTTTTGACACCCACTGCACGCCCAACCTACCTGGAAAGGTGTCTCTCTTTGAACTGCCTTTCCCAAGGTTTCTTCCATTTTTTCCCTACAAGGTTTTTTTTGGGAGTTTTTCCTTGTCTTCTTAGAGAGTCAAGGCTGGGGGGCTGTCAAGAGGCAGGGCCTGTTAAAGCCCATTGCGGCACTTCCTGTGTGATTTTGGGCTATACAAAAATAAATTGTATTGTATTGTATTGTATTGTATGCATAATTATGAACTGGTGGGCTGTCCGTTGCTACAGGATACAAGTTCCTCTCCTGCTTTTGAAGACTAAGACATTCTGACTTTTCTCTGCCAGGTGCAAAACATTAATAGCTTGCCAATCTAAGCTAAAGGAATGTTCCTGTTGTCCAGTAGACCTCTAAATGTGGGATCAATAACGGCTCTGCACTACTTGAGACATATTCACTCAGAGCTGTGTTACATAAGTATTTATTTAAGACACTTTCAGATTTCACCTTATAACTGTGACAATTAATATTCCTTGAAGTTCTAATATATAAGTTTGTAAAATTTTAAAATAAAGGAAGAACACACAGTACACCATATCCATGCAAGAGTGAATCAAAACACTTGTATTATTTTGAGAGTTCAAGGTTAGCAAAAGAGGTGTGTCTGTGTAAGGTGCAAGGAAAGCAATTTATAACACAGCTCATCTATCTTTTTGTCATATAGATTTAAATACAGTTTTACCAGTATGATCGGAAGTGAAATGTTGATGAATTGATTGCTTTAATTCCCTACTAATTATATTAACCATATTAAAGCAGTTCAGAAATGGGTGCATTTTATAAGGTGATTACTCATCTCTTGAATGCCAGAGGTGTCGTGTGTTACCTTGAGTTTAGTCACAGCCTACCAAATGTCTAAGGTAATGAACTGTGGACTTTTGCACTTCTGGACCAGCTTCTTTCCCTTCCTGTTCAAGTTTACAGTAAATGTGGATTGGAATTCTCCCAGAGCACAACTGGTAGCCTGAATGCTGACCTTGGATTTCTGTCTTTCTAAGCCTCTGTGTAGGGCAGCGTAAGTGAAGGATTGTGAGGAAAAGTGCTGAATGAAGGCCAACGTAGCTAGCTGGCAGACCTGGGTGGTGGCTCTGGGCCTTTGATTACCTAATGCCTACACCCTCTATATTACAGACAAAAACAATAAACTACCAAGTTGTCTGGTGAAATGTAGGACTTTATGGACCTTTGGATATCCACTTGATGTTATTTTGGACAATCTAGGTGAATGGGATGGATAGGCTTGTTGGGCTGAATGTTCTGTATTTGTCTCAAAGGGAAAGGCACTATATAAATAAAATGTATTATTATTATTATTGTTATTGTTATTACTAAGGCTTCCTGCTTATGCCCCCTAAAAAAATGAAATACATCACAATATACCTGAAAAATATACATGGACAAATCTACTCTATATATATATAAAATCCTAATCCTAAAAGTGCAACGATTTTGTGTAACGATTTTATGTGACTTTTTATGTCATGTTTTTTTGTCACGCTTTAAATCAGGCTTATTTTAAAACCTACATATATACTGTATGTTTGGTATCATTCTGTTCAGAATTTATCGAACGTTAATGTGATGTTTTTAGATTTTCAGATTTTTATTTCACTTTTAAATTATAAACTAAAAAATATCAAATACTCACGTCCCGTGAGACGAGACTTAACCAAGAGTGTTAAGAGATTTAACCATGGGGCTGGAAATAAAAGACAAAGAGTAGGACAGCTGCGGTACAGGCTTTTAAATGTTCGACACATCGTGCGAGATGCAGATCATGCGGCACGGCAGCAGCAACAAGCTAGCAGCTGATCGAGCAAAGAGGAGGTAAAAAAAAACAACTGTATTTGTTTCCCATTGTATCACCATTTAAGAGGGGGTTTCGGAGGAGCAACCGCATCTCCTTGGGGTGTGTTCAGCCCCCCTCTTCACAACGTGAGCAGCAGACTGACCATAACTGGGGGTTGGGCACCAAAGGCGCCAGGGGGGCTTGACCCCCTAGTCTTTCAATATAATGTAAAATGTGTGCAGTTCAAATATATATATATATTTAAGATTTTACTTTATCTGACGTGTAAAGAAAAAGTATATTTCCCATAACACATTGTAACAAATACATTTAATTATAACAATAACAATAATTATACATTTATTTATATTTATATTGTATATAAGATATGCAATATGCTGTATGTTCAGACCAAAGACAGATTGTTTTTAACTGGAAAAAGTGAAAATTGTCTCCCTACTGATTCCAACCTATTTTGAACTTCTGCAAGTCACTAAAAGTAGTTCAAGCATGCAGCTCCGCCATCATACATAGACTTCAGTTTACATCCTTATTACATACTTGTATTCGGTTAACAATAGGCTTGTAATTTGTGCTCTCATAGTGCAATTTAGTCTAGAACATTTCTCAATATGAGAAAGATTGTACAGATATCAACTAGGTAATCATTTTAATGGCAGATTAGTATATTTTTAAAATGTACTGCAGTAGACAAAACTTAGAAATATACATAAATATATCAAAATATCTGCAGTATTTCATCCATCCATTATCCAACCTGCTGCATCCTAACACAGGGTCACAGGAGTGTGCTGGAGCCAATCCCAGGTAACACAGGGCGCAAGGCAGCAACAAATCCCCAGGCAGGGCGCCAGTGCACCGCAGGGCATCTGCAGTATTTATACCCTAAATATTTTGAATAGCATGTTATAATTAGAATTTATAGTAAATTTAAGACTACTGTATATTGTAATGTAATTGGTAAATAATGTCTTACATTATGTTATTCCTAGTCTATTTAGAATAATATATTCTAATACATAAAAATGGCTGCAATTTACATGCTGTATAATATGTGCATATATTCTGCAAAATATTGTCTTATATTTATCTTGAAGTATACTGTACCTATTTTAAAATATTATTATATTGGTAGCAATCTATTTTTTAAAATTATAAGAATATTCTCTTAAAATCTGTTCTATAATGTAACTACTAGAATTTACAGTATATTTAGAAATATATTGTACAAGTTTTCTTATAATATTTACCATATACAGTATTATTCAGTTATACATATACAGTATTATTCCTATTATTGTAAAATATATTGAGAAATACATTTTTATATTATGAAAGATATATTGCAAAATACAAAAATAGCAATAATTTACATATTTTACAATATAATTTGGTATACTGCAAGATGTTGCAATATAATTTAAAAAGTACTGTATATTGTAAAATATTTTAAAATATATTCATATTACTAGAAATATATTTTAAAAAAATACACAAGTATCACTTTTATAAGGGGCCCCTCACCTAATAATGGGTAATACCGGATCAGAAAATAAAGTATGAGTGGCTGGATGGATGAAACAACATTTTAAAGGCTAACTGGTCACATTAAATTGTTTTAGTACTTTTTAATGTGAATGAAAGTGACAGTCTTATAACGGAATGGCATCCAATTTAGGGCTGGTTCCTGTCTTGTGGCCTATTGTAATAAGCTCCTAATGACTATATCAGAAAATTTGGATAAATTAATTAATTTTAGTTGAGTTTCAACCTCTAATTAGTGCAGTTGGAGTGTAGACAATATAAGCGGGAGGACTGGACATTTCTTGTAATGTGTCTTTGCACAGGGGTTGAATTTGGGCAGTTTTAGAGAGCTGACAGATAAAGCATACCAAGATTTGCAAAATGAAGATCAAAAGATAGGAAGATGATCATTTTATAGTGTAAGATAGGTAAATGACAGGAAATTACAGTAATTAGAACAGTATTGTCAAAAACAAGCCATTTAGCCCAACAAGATTACCAATCCTTTTCACCTAATTTCTCCAAAATGCTTCAATACTTATTAGTACAAAGAAAATGTTCTAATATTTGTGCATAATCTGCCCAAAGTTTCCAACTTTGTCTCTGTGCTTATGTTGAGGAATTGACAGTAGATCAAGGGGTGGGAACTGCTGCAGTAATTCCTTTCATAATTTTAAACACATCATTCATGTCACCCCCTTACTCACTATTTGGTTAAATTTTTAAGGCTTAATAATTAAGCATTCAAAGGTCGTAATGCCGGGCCACCTTAAATTCCTTTACACCTCGTCATCAGCGTCTTTGTTTTGCAAATGTATCAATCAGCACAAGCGGCAAGCAGTCTGATATCCCATCCCCTATAGAGGCAGCTAAAGTCAGATGCAAAATTCTCAGAGCTCAAGTCTGTTTATCTGGGTGTGAAGTGCCTGGAATTGTATAGGGTAAATAATATATTGTTATTTGGAATACATGCATTTCATGTGTGTTCCGTGTCTACAACGGTCTGGGTAAATGTAGGATTACAGGAAATGCGAGGCAAGAAATGTTGAACACATAAGTAAACCAGAAACATTTTTCAAGTTATAGTACTAATGTTGTGGTGGGCTGGCGCCCTGCCCGGGGTTTGTTTCCTGCCTTGCGCCCTGTGTTGGCTGGGATTGGCTCCAGAAGACCCCCGTGACCCTGCAGTTAAGATATAGCGGGTTGGATGGATGGATGGATGGATGACCCTCTCATTACAACTCCCCAAAGAATTTCTTGAAACTTCATGAAGCCTATAGTTTAAATTGCAAGAACAATAATGTAAATACAGAAATTCACAAAAGTAGGCATAGCTGTCTTTTAATGATGCATAATTTTTGTGTTGGTCCCCATCACATGACACCCATCCCCTCCAGCTCTTGTTTCCACTGAATCAGTGAAGTGGAAAAGAGAATTCACTGTAAGGAGGGCCAGACCTAAACAATGCGTGAAATTCATCACCATCAGCCTAACCATTTTGGCATGATGGCGTGATTTTGGTTTTGCACCCCTACCCACTCAAATTACAACCACCTTTCTCAATAGAACATTTGAAACGCCTTAAAGGGTAGATTGTAAGTTGTATTAATAGCATTATGAATGCAATGTTTCATTAACTTCCACTTCACTGTTTAGGGGGAAGGACTCACCGCCGATTACAAATATCATTCCTGATTGTGGATTGTGCTTGAACTTGCTATACCAGTAAAGCATTCATACAGCACTGGCTCTGTCAGACAGCACCTTGTTGGCGGTAAGAAAACTGGGTGAGCTTGTGGTACTTTGTCAACATGGCATTTCATAATTTGTCAGGCTCTGCAATTTCTGCTCTTGTAATCTGGAATTACTGCCAAGTCATAAGTTTTTTTTCTTTTTACATTTTTCTTCCATTTTAGATATTCTGTTGTGTGTTTTTCAAATGTCACGTTGCCTAGATTTTAAGTTGGTTCAGCTTAATTATATAGTACATGCAAAACTTCATTAAAATCAACTCAGCCATTTTGGAATAATGCACTGTTTTTTGGATTGTTCTATCCATTACATCCCCCTCTACCATGAAATTTTTGAAATGCCATATAGCACAACAACCTACATGCAGACTTTTGTGCATATTAATTCAGCGGTTTTGGTTAACAAACAAACAGAGACAAACCGACAAAACGTAATCTGAGAGTTGAAATGAGACCCTTAGTGTATAAAATGAATAACTATCTTCCAATGAACCCAAAAAATTCAAAAGACAGACAGAAGGTATTACCTTTTTATTTACTGTATATATGGAAGCTGGAAAGTAAGGTGACTTATTGAGGTTCACATAATCTTTAAATGAAACCAAAAACATTGTGTTTCACTTTTCTACAGTAGCATGCCCACCAAAGGGTAAAACTTCAAATACTTACTCACCACACAAACAAGTATTCATATTAAAACCTATCATAAAAAATAAAGTGGAAGTTTTTGTCAGTAATTCAAGTGTTTCTTTAGTTGAAATATTTAATGTACATGAACAGCTGTTCTTTTGATGCTCAGAAGCTGGGTGTCTGATAAATCCATGTATGTAGTATGATGTGTCAGTATTTCTTTATTGTGAGTGAGCTGCATGCATTTTTCCATAGTTTATCCTCCTGTGAAATATAAAAATGCATTTCTGCCTTTCATCATTCCACATTTGAAAATATCTTTTCACTTCAGGTAATCATTATTACATCTTCACAAGTGGTCTGCATTGCATGAAACTGTAATGCCGTTTAGTGTCTGTGGGAAGAAAATGACGAAGAATTGTTTTGTTGTTTCTTTAGGTATTCAGCAAATAAGAGGATCCAAGCTACAGCATTAAAGCAAAGTAGAACGTATCTCTTTAATAAAAACACATGAAGAAAAAAAACAGCTGACAGGCACTTACTAACAAAGGAAAACTTTCCTCTGTTCCCACTAAACTGCTTATTAACAAAAAAGAAAGACTCTGCTTTTTTATTGTGTCTCTTTTACTTATTTTACTGCTTATTTTTTCAGTCTATCACACTGGTAGAACCCAGCAGGTGAAAGACGAACAAAACAAGATAAAAAAGTAAAGTATATTTTTTTCTGCTGCTAAATGTGTACCTAAGCAGAGAAAACATCAGAGTGATTGAGATGTTACATAAATAACAAATTAACATCAAAAATCTGCTTTAGGAATTATAATAGAAAAAAATGCAACATTTCATTTTAAAGTGCATCAAAAATCATGGCTTACCATTCTTCACCACACCCTAACCTGGAGCCTGTCTTGGCAGCTTTGGGAGCAATACAGACAGCCCTGGACACAGTGTCAGTCCGTCCGGCACAGAGCGCTCACAAACACAACACTAAAACCAGTTGCCAGTTAACTTAACCATCATGTCTTCTGGGATACGGAAGGAAACCTGGAGTACCGTGAAAAAGAATCACATCTTCTCATTCATTTTATTTACTGATCTGGAATAAGCAGGTTAGAAAATGACAAGTGACCTTTCCTGGTGAGGGTGGCTATTGCAGCAGGCCAAGCAGAACAACCTGAACCTTCCTGTCCTCAGCTACAGATTCAGGCTCTGCCTGGGGAATTCCAAGGCATTCCCAAGACAGGTGAGAGATGAAATCCCTCCAGCATGTCCTGAGTCTGATCCAGGGGCTCTGCTCAGTGAGATGTGGCCCAGAGCGACACTAGGGGGGAGCCATCTGAGGGAGCATCCAGACCACCTCATCTGGCTGATTTTGACCCAGAGCAACAGTAACTTTCATTTCTTATACTCGCAATCTCATTTTTTTGGTCATCATCTATGGCTCATGAGTTATGACTGTTGGGGAATTTATATTATTATTACCATTACCAGGTATATAATGTAACAGCATGTAGACTGATATTGCTAGAGCAGGTAGGGACTGTGTGCCTATGACTGCGTTGCTCTTCTGGTATGGTCTTTTCCACAAAGCATACCTGACACCTCTTGGATAATCTTTTCCAGAAGGACAGCATTACTCTTCTGGAATAAACATTTGCAGCGACTGGGTGTCCTCTGCATTATTAATGGACTGGTCAATTCTCAATATCTCCCTTCGTTGTCTGATATGTACAAAACGATGTAGATGACTAACATGACTAATCCAGCTTTATTTTAAATCGCTTTTTTCCCCAAATATTCACCCCTTCAGGTAAATGCTGTTTATGCAGTTGTAGTTGACAACTACAAATTTAAAAGCACTGTGATCTCATACTTAAAATAAACATGAAGCTAAGGGCAGATTGTCTTACTCTGGGGGCTTCTGATAACAAATTGTATATGAAATCCTTTGTGCAAGCTGGTGCAGAGACAAGTCAACAAATGACATACTGCAGTGGGAGGAATAAAATGGTGTCATCTGTGATCTCTTAAATTATTTAGAGTATATATCTGAAGTCATGTATCAGCGACTCTCCTTGTAATTAATCATGTATTCAATTACTTTAAGAATCTTGTGTTATAAATATTTTTATTTCATCCAGCAGATTACCATTTTGCTTCCACCCACTGCACCTACTCTATCCTCCTGTGCTTGGATGATGACCAGAGCTGGGGCTAGTGTCATTTACCCAAAGGAATTACAGAAAGAAGAAAATGATTATTCAATATTTAAATTCAAGATGTCCTTGCAATTACTTAATACATTTTGAGACACAAATCTGCTTTATAGCATTGTGATTTAGTTTTCTAGTTTTTACCGCTGTTCATACACCACACACTAACGACTTAATACAAAAAAGCTTGAATTTGCTAATATTTGGTGGCTCTAAAGCAAATAGAAAGTGTCATAGGAGCATCAGCTGTAAATAATTCTGTTCCAGTAACCCCAGGATTTGTGAGGCAACCAGTCAATATTGGTGTACTCAGAAAAAGACTGTTAGGCCACCAGAAGAAGAATGTGTAGGAACACTGAAAAGGTGGTGTAATTCTAAAATAATTAATGATTTCATTTAATGATCCAAAGTGTCTAAACTAAAAATATGTCAATCATATTTAGAAGCAACACCTGCACTTAGTCGACATCAGAATGTAATGTAAACCTGAAGGGCTTTTGCCATCAAAAAGCTTGTTTTTGTATTTTAGAGAATATTCTGTCCATATATTGGGGATAGCAAGGTGTTCCCAGACAAGCCTAGAGATTTAATCACTCCAGCATGTTCTGGATCTGCCTTGAGGTCTCCCCCCTCTTGCACATGCCTGAAACACCTAAACAGGGGGGCATTCAAATCAGATGTCCAAACTGTTTCAACTGGCTCCTCTTGATGTGGCGGAGCAGTGGCTCTACTTGGAGTTTGGCACTCAATCATGTCAGGCAACATGTAAACTGAACAATTTATTTTTCTTTGGTTATATTCTTGAATAAAAGTGTACTTATTTTGTTATACCTTTTGTGAAAGTGTTTATTTGATATTTGGATTTCAGTCTTCACTTGTCAGCATTTTGTCTTTAGTATTACAACTTGAAAAATGTTTCTGGTATAGTTATGTGTTCAACATTTCCTGCCTCGCATTTCCTGTAATCCTACATTTACCCAGACAGTTGTAGACACGGAACACACATGAAATGCATGTATTCCAAATAACAATATATTATTTACCCTATACAATTCCGGGCACCTCACACCCAGATAAACAGACTTGAGCTCTGAGAATTTTGCATCTGACTTTAGCTGCCTCTATAGGGGATGGGATATCAGACTGCTTGCCGCTTGTGCTGATTGACACATTTGCAAAACAAAGACGCTGATGACAAGGTGCAAAGGAATATAAGGTGGCCTGACATTATGACTTTTGTTGTAGGCTTCAGGGATTCTAGTGTTAAAGTCACCAATTACTCCACAAATGCATATTGTGAAGGTTGTTATTATTATTATTACTATTATTATTCCTTTTTTAGCAGATGTGCTTTAGATAAGGCAACTTAGAAAGTCAAAATTCACAAAAAAACACCAAGCCAGTTGTCCACGATGGTAGTTTATAAGTTGGATTATATAAAGCAGAGTTGATGACAATCTAGGAACATATTGCTAAAGGCACAGTAAATCAAAGATGAATAGGGTCAGGAAAAGTTGTGGATAACCCCTGTGTAGTTCAGGGTGATAGAAAGCTTAAGTAGCCTCCAAATGCTGTGTGGGAAGAAACACAAATATGTCAAAGTAGACCTAGGGGAAACATGTCGAATCAACACAATCTAGAAAATGGGCCGAAATCTGTGGAGATGTTCAATAGCAGTGCTAATCACTGCAGCACCCCTGCCAAAAGCAAGCATTGGACAAATATGTAAGGACATGGTGTAAATGGCCAGAAATGATAACCAAAGGCATGCACAGGTTATTTGTTTAAGTTTTCCGTCATCAGAAGTCCTCTTGAATGTAATTAGCTTTTTACACTTTTTGGCAGGTTATTTAAGCACACAACCTTTAACGTTTATATTTCATTGTGTTCCCATAGCTTTATATGTATATAGGTGTTATCACTCCATGTGCAGAGAAAAGTGAAATTCTTCCTTGCATGTGCTAATTCACATGTAATACTTTGCCACACTAGCACCATGATGAGCTGCAGTATTTTATGTAGATAAGGTTCATTAGATTAGATTAGAAACATTTTATTAATCCCATGGGGAAATTCAAATGCAAACAGCAGCAGAAACATAAAAAACAAGGATACAGACTCACAGGACAAATAATACAGCCAATCAATCAATCAATTAATCAATAAATAAACTTAATGAGTAAATTTTGTGGAAGCACTGAATTGCCTGATAGCAGTGGGCAGAAAAAACCCCAGAGGTGCTTCATAGCACACAGTGGTGGACTGAGCGTGTGGCTAAAAGATCTCCAAGAGATCACCTCCTAGAGGGGATAGACAGGATATTTCATGATGGCAAGCAGTTTTGTCACCATTGTGTTTTCCACAACTGCTCCCAGTGTGTCTAGGATTCACTCTGTGATGGAGCAGGATTTCTTGATGAGTTTGCTCAGGCTTTGTGCTTCTTTTTTGCTCAGGTTGCTTACCCTGGAGACTAGTGCTTAGAATACCACATTGGCTAATATGGACTGGTAGAACATTTCCAGCAGCGTGCTGCATACATAAAAGTCTCCTCTCAGTATCCTTGGGAAGTACAGTCTGCTCTGGCCCTTCTTGTATAGCACCTCTGTGTTGTCAGACCAGTCCAGTTTCTTGTTTATGTGAACCCCAGGTATGTACTTGTAGCTCTGCAACAACACTTCCATGTCTTCCCCCTGAATGGTGAGTAGTCTCCTGTTCTCCACCGCCTTCCTTTACACCGACTCATCATTGTTAATGCAGCCTATGATGGAAGAGTTACCTGAAAATTTTTATAGATGGCAAATGCTGGTATTGTGCTGGAAGTCTGTTGTGTAGAGGGGTAAACAGGAAGGGAGACAGGACAGTTCCCTGAGGTACTCCTGTATTACACACCACCAATTCTGACACATAGTCCCTCTGCCTCACAAACCACTGTCTGTTGATCGAGTAGTCCATGACCCAGAAGATTGTTGGGTCATCAAGATTCTAACCCTTGGGTTTTTTCCCAGTTGATGAGGCAGAATATTGTTAGACATTATTGTTATGCGTCATTCTTCACACCGGCTGTTTGTCTTGCTGTGGCTGCTTTCCTATCCATTCATCATCCACTTTATTTTTATTTTAACAGTGGGAGACTTATTTGTTTGCATTTTTATGTAGCAGTATGTGAATACTGAACCAAAAAGTGGGTTATTTTAAAGCCAGGCTGTGCTAGTTGCAAATGGTAAAAGCCAGGAAATAGTCTGACAAATTCTTGAATTTAGGTCCTTATGTTTGTCTTTTAAGCTTAACTTATATAGAACAAATGTGATCAGCAATTCTGTCCATTGACACAAGTCATTTTGTCTAATATTGAGATCTCTAAAACAAAACCTATAGGCCACTAACTCACAGGAAGGCTGAGGCTAATTTTTACTTGCACTGCAAGCTAAATGAACAAGAACAGACTGGCTCCTTCTGTCATTTCTTGGATATACAATAATTGTGTGTTGATCTGCTGCATTTGTATCTATTTATATCTGTAATACTGTTATAGAAAACAGTAATTATTGTTAGAAGCAGTTATTGTTTGAAAAAGAACTACTTAAAATGCTTGTAGCTGCGTCTTTTCCAGGTTTCCCAGAAATGCTAGAAATGTGGGATTCTGCTAAAGTCAAACAAATAAAAAGAGAAAGTCCAAAGTCCAATAATGTTTGTTTTTAAAAATTTTAGTGAAAATTCAAAAAAGAGCAATTCATAAAAAATCTGGAAAAAAAGTTACTAGACAGATCTGGAAAGGTTTTCGAAATCATTTCCACAGACCATAGTGGGCTCCATAACTTTTAAAAGGAACAAGCTTGGAACAAATATGACTCTTCCTAAAACTGGCTGCTGGTCAAACTGAGCAATCAAGGGATAAGAGCCTTGGTAAGAGAGGTCACCAAGAATGTGATAGTTATTCTGGCTGAGCTCCAGAGAACTTATATGAAGACTGGAGAAATGTGTAAAAGGACAACCACTACCATAACCACACTCAACTAATCTGGACTTTATGGTAGCGTGGCCAGGCAAAACTTGACAGCCCACTTGGAATTTACAAAAGACACCTATAGGGCTCTCAGACTATGAGAAACAAGATTCTTTGGTCGATGAAACCAAGACTGAACTGTGGTATCAACTGTAAGCATCATATCTAGAAGAGACCAGGCACCATTCGTCAATACCACTCTACCACAATACCATTCTAACAGTGCAGCAAGGTGCTGGCAGCTTCGTGCTGTTTGGTTGTTTTGCAGCATCAGGGAATGGGAGACAAGCCAGGATTGAGGGGAAGCTAAAAAGGGCAGAATACAGAGATATCCTTAATGAAAACCTGCTGCAAAGTGCTGTGGACCTCAGACTTGGCTGAAGATTCACCTTCCAACAGAACAATGACCTTAAGCACAAAGTAATGACAACAGTGGCTTAGGGAGAACATTGTGAGATCTCTAGCAAGTGCCAAGACTTGAACCCAATTAATCCCAAAAACAGTTGTCCAATGATGGTCTCCATCTAACCTGACAGAACTTGAGAGAATATGAAGAGAAGAAGGGCAGAAAATGCCCAACTCCAGGTGTGCTAAGCTTTTCATATCCTACCTAAGAAGCTCTAAGCTGGAATTGCTGCCAAAGGTACTTCAATTGAGTACTGAGAAAAGGGTCTGAACAGTTGTTTCATTAAGAAATTTTAGTTTATTTTTAATAAATTTGCAAACATTATTGAGTAATTATATTGAATGTTGTTTGATGAGGAAAAAATTAATTGAAACAATTTTAGCATAAAATATTTGCACAAAATTGTTGCACTTTTAGGCTTAGGATTTTATATAGAGAGAGTAGATTTCAATCCAAACTTCTATTCTGGTGGGCCATAGTGGTTGCAGGTTTTTCGTCCCTAGTATACTTACTATTTAGAAGCTAATTATTACTGTTAAAGCAGTTACTCGTATAGTTCATGCAACATTTTTGTGCTTGATTTTAGTTAACTTACTTGTTAAGATTCCTAGCCCTTAATTGCTTCTTTAATTTTTTAACATCTGCATCCTTAATTTTTAATTTCTTCTTGTTTGCTTAACCAGCTCATAGTTAACAGTGAGACCCAGCAGCTCACTTTGTAACTTGGTATAATTGACATGAGTGTATATTGTATCTACTGTAACAAAATATTTGGAAAGAAATGGAAAAAAATAAAAACATGAATTATATAGTTACTGATTTGTGTTGAGCTACAAAATCATTTGGATGATAGCCTTGGAAAGAAAAAAAAATCTACAATATATGAATGATCTGACATAGAAGAATGCAAACTCTAACAAGCCAGAAAATTTGGTAACATGTTCTACTATCAGCAAGGATCAACTTCTAATTAAGTAATTAAGTTGGAAGAAAAACCTGCAGCTATTTCGGTCCTCAAGGACTAGAAGCTTTAATATAGACAGTGTGTGGAGTGGGATTTGAACCCAGGACTCTGGGACTCTAAATCAGCCAGGTTCACCATCCCACCACCATCATATTTATGGCAGCCTTAAATAATGTATATAATTAGCATAACAGATTTATATTCTATTAGTCTCTAAAGTTAGACCTGAAACTGGAGTTCAAGTTGAAATTACGGTACAAGATCTGCTCCCACCATTATGGACTTTCAGCAGACAATATGAGGTAACTTAGCACATCTTGCTTTCAGTCTTGAACTACTGCATGTCTGGTCATTGCTGTCAATTGATTAAACAAGAAAGCTAACATTATTTGGGACAACCATCTTCGCTATAGATTTCCCATGAATACATGATTATAAATAATCTCATTAGAAAATTCTTACCAAGGCTGTAAACTAATAAGTTCATTACTACAGTTATAATGATCACTGTAAGGAAGTTTTCAACTTCACAAAGGTCCTTGTGGTTTACAAAGAATAGAACAGTCCTGCAACTACATAATATACACCGAGGTGACCTGCAGAGAGCTTCATTTCTCTTTTCCTATAATAAAATATCTTGTTTTTTTTCCGTGTGCTAAAAGACTCAGCTGGCATTAAAGCAAATGAGCCCAGTTGGACTGAGTGGAATTTCTCCTTTTGCAATTTTTCATAATTATGTCTGTGTATGCTGGTAGTATGGTTTACAACAAATTTAATTTATTTTTTAGAAGGAGAAACAGCTGTGTCAAGCATTCATACCACCTAATTCTCTATATCATAGTTTGGTAGATTTGTTTACTCAATATGTCATTCTTTTTCTTATGAATTTGTAAAATAATGGGAGAAGAACATAGTGTTCAGACCTTATGTTGTGCATACTTCCATTGTTAATGATATAAATAAATTTGAAAAATGGGCTTTGGTGTTTAAAATTCCTAAATGTCTTGTTCATTTTTAAACAACATCCATCCATCCATCCATTATCCAACCCGTTGAATCCAAACCCAGGGTCACGGGGGTCTGCTGGAGCCAATCCCAGCCAACACAGGGCACAAGGTAGGAACCAATCCTGGGCAGGGTGCCATCCCACCGCAGTTTTAAACAACAGTATGAATGAATATTGTTATCATGCTATTATGCAGTCAGCCTTACTATCAGAAATTATATAATGTAATTACATGTATAAACCCAAACTGTACATATTATCATGTTTATATTATTGTTACCATTTAAATATTCTTTAGGTTAGAATCACTCACCTTAATGTGCAGCACATAATCATTTCTCAGGTTTGGAATTTCAGCAAACAATGTTTAATTCCGATGTATCGATTTATTAAATTCTGTGAGGACATAGTGCTTTTTGGTCTTTATGCTTCTCTTTGCTATTATCTCTTTCCACAACTTAGAATGTCAATACAAATGCTTAAGGGCAATTGAAAGCTTTATATTCCAAACTTGCCTTTTTGTTCCATTACAAGTTCACAGAGAGTATCAGGGTATCCAAGTAGCATCAGTCATAAGATAGAAACCTTAGACAGGAAACCAGTCCATCTAAGATGACCACTGTCACACTACACTGCACTCAATGTACTTCAGTTCAAAGTTGACAGACAGCAAGTTTAAACCCACAACTGTTGTATAATGTAGACAGGAACATTATGAGAAAGGATATATAAAGCATCCATAAGACCCACAAAGCTGGCCAGGAACCTCACTGGCTTGCCCAGAAGAGGCTCACCACAAGTCAGCCCCTCTACCCAAAAGTTACCTAAGGCCTACACAGGCCTAAAGATGGGGAGCTGGATTCAGAATGTGCAGAAAGTGACGAAATAGCTCAAAACGCTAAGAAAGACACCCTCTAGAGATAGGAATCATCAGCCCTCTAGCTTGGGTAGAGACACAGAAATTAAGAATCTTTATAAATAAAGATTGTATTACAAAATGTAATCAAAGAAGCACAAAATAAAACAAGGGATAAGGGGCAAAAAAGGCAACACAAGGTAACCAAGTTCAAATCTGTAAAACCAATATCGGAATCCAAGGAACACAGCAGAAAATCCAAAAAAACAGAATATCAAAAAAAAAAAAAAAGAATAGTTACAAAGCAGAACATATACAGTACAACACTCAGTGGCAACCAGGGGGTGTCCTTCGGGTGTGACATCGCGTTGGCCTCATTATTTCCAACCAAAAAACACACAAAACAGCAAAACAGTTAAAGATACAGTTCAATACAAAATAATAACTAAACCTAACAGAAATTACACAGAAACCTCTCCACAAGGGTTATTCTCTCCTTGACAAAGCAGGTAGCACTGTGAGAGTTATCGTTTTTGATTTCTCCAGCACTTTCAATACCATCCAGTCATCCCTGTTAAGGTGTAAACTCAGATATATGCAGATGGATGAGCCTATGGAGTCCTGGGAAATGGAGTACCTGTCAGGCAGACCACAGTTTGTGAGACTCATGGACTGTGTGAGTAACACTGGAGCTCCACAAGCGACAAGGCTTGTCTCCTTTTCTCTTCACTCTGTACACTTCAGACTATAAATATAAAACCAGGTCATGTCACTTGAAGAAGTTCTCAGATGATTCTGCACTTATGGAGTGTATTGATAAAGAGGATGAGACAAAGTAGAGGTGCCGGGGGAGAAGTTTGAGAATTGTCTGTATCGTAACATCAGCAAAACCAAGGAACTGTTTGTTGGCTTTCACCGCACCAAAGAGCCTCTATGTCAAATCACTATTCAAGGAGAGGATGTAGTGGTGGGCCCCCACAAGTATTTGGGAATCCACATCAATGACAGGTTGGACTAGTCTCAGCACACAAAGGAACTATATAAGAAAGGGCAGAACAGGCTCATTTCCCTTAGGAGACTGCGCTCCTTGAACGTGGGAAGTGACATCCTTCACATCTTCTACAACTCTGTGCTAGCCAGTGTGATTTTCTATGTTGTGGTGTGCTGGGCTGGTAACATCACTTCAAGAGAGGTCCACCAAATCAACAAGCTAATTAAAAGGGCAGGCTCAGTTATAGGATGCACTTTGGACCCCCTGGAGGTCGTAGCAAAGGAAAGAATTAAAAAAAAAAAAATCAAATCTCAGTGCCATTATGAACAACACTGCACATCCTCTCTCTGACACACCAACACTGAGGACTTTCGGCCAATAAATCATTCAGCAGAAGTGACTTGAGAAATGCCATGTGGCCTCCTTTATACCAACAGCAATACATCTCCATAAGGCCTCACTGTGACTGTGACAGCCAAGTCAGAACTCTTCTTTCTTTTTTAACTTGCTCACTTTATAGTTATTCTGGTGTGTATTTAGATCAAAGTGTGTACATTTATTTATTTAAAGAGTTTTTGTAAAAAGCCAATATTCCCCTTTGATAGTAATAAAGTTATATCTATTGTGATAAGGCGCTATATAGCGCCCAATCCGGCACCGTCTGACGCAGAGGCACATGCTAAAATCAAAGAGTTTTTTATTTTCTCTTCAGCCGTGAGGCACGTCTTCCCCATGTTCCACAGGCCTAACACAGTCCCACAGCACTTTATACAGAGCACAAACAATCCTTCCTCTGGCACCACCACTCCTCCCAGGCAACCTCGTCCTCTTCCTCCTGATTCTGGCTGTCGAGTGCTGGAAGCTGACCCCTTTTATAGCCCACCCGGAAGTGCTCCAGGTGCTTGATCACCTGTTGCTAATTGCACTTCCGGGTGGGGCTGTAGAGGTGTCAAAAATGGCTCTGGGATCCATGTAGCACCCCCTGGTGGCCACCCCAGATCCCCACAGGGTTGTGGAGAACTCCATCTCCCATGGAGCCCTGCAGGAAACTGAGGCACCATCATCACCCAGGGAGGTTGCCACCAAGCGTCCCGGGGGAGGTAGTGAGGAGCCCATGGCTGCTCCCCCGGACCATATACAGCAGGGGCGTCCCGGCCAGGCATGGGACCTGGCCGCCCATTACACTATGTATCTAAAAAAATAAATCACAAATGACAAAAACAACAATAGAACAGAATATACATATAAACCAGGGAATGAACCCTCGGTAAAACCTAACAACAAGTTTTTGGGATATGTTAGGGAACCAGTTGAATAATTTTCCATAACTACTTTGCTTAGGTTATGGGAAATTACTATCCATGACAGTATTGTATGCAAGACAGGAACCAACCCTGAACAGGCAAAGAGGGAACAGTCATGTCCCTACCCAACTTCTCTCCCACTGAGCTAGTTTAGATGTTGCAAATTAACCTCGCCAGCATGTGTTTGGCATGCGGGAATGGAAGAATTATATCCTGAGCAATGTCTACACCTGAAACATGAAGGATGTATAAACTCCACACAGACGCTGGGATGACATTTTAAACCTTGGTAACTGCATGGCAAGGCTGTAATGACACCTGCTGTTCCAATTACTTTATATTGAGGGACTCTACAAATGTAACATTTCTGAATTATCTAAATTTTAATATAGTGTAGGAGTAATATTGCCCATGATTTTAGATATTATGAATATTGTATAGCCTGTACAGCAAAATATTATCCGAATATGTACTAATAAAGCACTGAAGACATTCACTTTGGAGTAACTTGAAATTGATAATGTTCAGAAACATAAAGTAAAATTCTGTAAAGCTTCAATAAATAAATAAATCAATCAATTATCTACACTGTTGAGTTCTGCCTTCCTTTTGCTGTTTGTGTTGCTTACTCCAGCTGCTGAGTACAACCCCTCATTTTTTTTTTCCAACCTCTGTGTGTCCCTTTGAGGTGTTAGTTTTACTTTTTCAAATTAAATGACCTTTTCCGTTGTTTCCCGATCACTCTGCCAGCTTGTACTGCACATTTAAGCACATATATACTTCAGTACATGAGCCTGGTGTGCTGACTTGAGGTAAGAAATGAGTAGGAAAACAAAGTCAATCAAAGCTCACCAGCGAGCTCCGATTCTCATTTTAACTGGCAGCACAACAAGGAATAGTTCTCATACAACTGCTCCATGACAAATATCATATCCCTTCTCTTCACTGCCTCTAAAATTGGTAATTTTATGAGCGTACAATTTAGAAATCCTAGGTATTGGAATACCTTGGTCTCACTTGTCTTGACTAGCTTGATTTATCCCTAAAATATATATTTCAAAGTAAAGCCCAAAGAAACCACTTTTGAGCTTGATTACAGGAACATCATACACTTGAGCTTCATTACGTGCTCTGACAAAAATATTTTCCTGGTAGCCTCTTGATAATTTGGGTCTGTGTGCTGAAATAAATAAATTAATAAATAAAAACAACAGCCAAAGCAGAACATTTTCTTGAAAAATCTAAAATGCTGATTAAAATAAATCTTATTTTTACAGTTAATCTGATCTCCTCTCAGTGGAGAGATTCAGCTCCCTGATCCACTTCAAATTGCTAGCGAACCAAAGGATTTATTCCAACAGAGCAGCGCATTTAAATTCAAATGAAGTTATGCATATTAAGAAATCTACACTATGTCTCATCGGTCTTAGTAAAACAAATTTATTAAAGTCAAGGGATACAATTTTTTATAATTAATCCTAACCTTATTCATAAAAACTCATTTTCAGATGTCATAAATTCTCATTTGATTAATTGCTAAATCAGAAAAGCAAATCTTCACCACCCAAATCATCCAGAATGTTCCTATTTAATCTATCCTCTTATACACTATACTGTATCTTCATTGTTCATTTTCTTGAGTTATTATTTTTTATCCATGAACTTTGCTGAATGTGTCATAAAAATATTAAATATGTCATTCCTATTTAAAACAGTGTAGTATATTATCAATTTCCCTATGCGGGTCCATTTGGTGTTAAAAAAAGGGAATTAGTGTTACGGATCTAAGAAAGCTTTCAAACATAACACATATCTATTTTCTAAAACTGCTTTATCCACTTTGTGCCCGAGCTTAACTTGGCACTATCTAGCACAAGCACAGAGCCAACTATCATGCTCGTGGAAATACCCATAATTTAAAAAAGCAAAAATACAGAGGTAAGAAGAAGTAGTATGTGAAACCTTTAAAAGTCACCACATTTATGTAAAAATGTGTGTTAAAATCTGGTCTGATCGTCATCTAAGTTACCATAAGGAACAAACACAGTGTGGTTTAACTAATAACATACAAATTACATGATAAAAAAATTACATTGAATCATAAATACATGATTCAAAAACTTACAGTGTCAGTTGTAAAATCTATGTGAACGGCTAGGCTGACGACTTCAACAAAGACTAACTGGAGACAGGAGATAGCAAACCTGGAGTCCAACCAATGAAACAGGACTGGAGCTGTGGTTAAGAGACACTACCACCAATAAAAAAGACTAAAACATTTTGAGTTTGCTGTTCACGAGAAGTATTTGTAAATGTGAAGCAACCCTGACAAAAATTAGATTCTACAATAAAGAACTGTTGATTCATATAAAGCTGTAAAAAGTTACAACGTCATTTTAAAGGGTTTAGATGTTCATTAGCCCAAAGTTAGACAAATTGAATGTTAGTGGAGCTAATTTCATACTATGGTTGCTCTTCCAAGAAATGGTCAACAAGCCAAAACATAGAATGCTCACTGAGGTAAAAAAGAGCAGCTAAAGTAACAGGTAAAGGCTTGAAAGGCTTGAACATCTCGGTTCATGAGTCTACCATACGCAACACATTGAACAGGCCTAGTGTCCATGCCTGCACACCAAAGAGGCTCTCCAAAAAACATTGCTGCACACCAGATGTTTGCCAAAGACCACCTTAATAGTCCACAATGCCATTGTGAAAATGTTTTGTGAACTGATGAAACTATGGCTCAGTTTATTGCAGTGGTGTGTATGATGTAAAGAAGGGCACCACACAACATGAAAACACCATCCCAATGGTGAATTACAGTGGAGGTAACACTATGATCTAGGGCTGCATTGCTTCCACGGAGCCTGGACAACTTGCCACCATCAAAGGGAAAATGAATTCCCAAATTTATCAAGGTATGCAACAGGAGAATGACAGGGTGGCTGTCTGCAAGGTGAAGTTGAGTAGAAGCTGAGTGATACAACTGGGAAATAACACCAAATATTGACGTAAACCTGCTACAGAATGGCTTAACAAAAAGTAAATCTGCCTTTTGAAGATACCCAAGTAGAATTCAGTCCATAAGACATTACAGATGCCATGGTGTGACATCAGGAGAGCCATTCACACTAGTTATCGTAAGAGCATGGTTGAGCTGAAGCAGTTCAGTAACAAAGAATGCTCCAAAATTCCTCCTGAACATTGTGCTGCTCTGATTCACCGATAATGGAAGCACTTGTTGGTGTTTACTGCTACTAAAGGAAGTTTGACCAGTTATTCAATTCAAGGGGTCACTTAGTTTTTCCACAGCACACTATGAGTGTTTGAGTGGTGTGTTCAATCACGACAAGGAAGATTCAAATTATTTGTGTGTTATTAGCTTAAGCATGTTGGTCTTTGGGCAGATGGGGCTCATCATTCCTGCATAAGCATGCTAAGTCATAACAAACGCTGTATGAGAAACTGAACAATGCGCTCAGCCCCATAGACTCTTGAGAATGACAGATGCCTACTTGATTGTGTTTGTCTAAACCTATGACTCAGATGAAGATAAGATCACATTTTATGACTAGTTAATGCAGAAAACCAGGTCATTCCAAAGGGTTCACATACAGTACTTTCTATGTAGAAGAACATTTTGGAACTCTCATAATTTTCAACTGAACTGTCCGATTATGATGATGGCGTCACACAGTTTCCACAGGAGGAATAACACGGATCTTTTTGTAAAGACTGAAGTACGGAACTAACATACTGAATTAGGTCATTGACATTATTGGAATTACTTGACTTGGTTAACGGCACGGTGGCGCAGTGGGTAGCACTGCTGCCTCGCAGTTGGGAGACCTGTGGACCTGGGTTCGCTTCCCGGGTCCTCCCTGCGTGGAGTTTGCATGTTCTCCCCGTGTCTGCGTGGGTTTCCTCCGGGCGCTCCGGTTTCCTCCCACAGTCCAAAGACATGCAGGTTAGGTGGATTGGCGATCTTAAATTGGCCCTGGTGTGTGCTTGGTGTGTGGGTGTGTTTGTGTGTGTCCTGCGGTGGGTTGGCACCCTGCCCAGGATTGGTTCCTGCCTTGTGCCCTGTGTTGGCTGGGATTGGCTCCAGCAGACCCCCGTGACCCTGTGTTCAGATTCAGCGGGTTGGAAAATGGATGGATGGATGGATGACTTGGTTAAGATTTAACAGTTTTATCATTGTGTACTATTCTTGTTTGATTAGTTTAAAGGTTGAAGAATTAATTGAATGTATGCCTGACAAAAGGTTTCATCTAATATATCAATTATTTACTGAATAATTTTAAAGGATAACAAGGATGCATGGCTCAGCACTCACAGGATGGCCATGCCTCATAGATAGAAAACATAAAAAACAGAAAACAACATGGCGAATGGGGTCTTTTTTCTTTACAACTAAAAAGGCATAAGCGCTACGTGTCTCTAGGGAGATCTGTAACGATGAATTGTAGCACCTGGAGTGAAAGACCATCTTAAAACTACTGCAGCTAAAAGAGACCAGGTTGTAAACTTTATTATAGCACTTCTGCCTATGCTTCTTATTTTATTAGTTACTTATTACATACTTATGTTATATTGAATAAATGATCAGTTTGCCTTCACTGCTATACCGCCTCTTGTCCTTCCAGATGATGGTGTTATATAATGCCAAAGTTTGGAGTATAAGCCCCCAAATAACAAAGAGCCTGACACGGGGTCGCCAACTCTGGTTCTGGAGGACCACCATGGCTGCAGGTTTTCTAACCCTTTTCTTAATGAGTGACCTGTTTTTGCTGCTGTTTAACTTCTTGTGAATTAATTTTAATTGACTTGCTCCTGAAGACTCTGACCCAATAATTGTTCATTTTTCCTTAATTAGCCGCCAAACCATAGTGAGATAGAAAATGAGCCAAAACACGACCAGCAAACTGTGTCCATCATGCAATATCCGAGAATAAAGAAAGATGAAGCTTTCAGGAATACTGCTCAGGTCTATAAAACACTTTACCAGTGTGCTCTTAGAAAAGTAGAAAACCTACAATTTCAGAAATGTATGCTGTTGCACAATGAGAGGAGCAACAAGTCATGGAATTAAAGAACGGGTTTAATTAACAATGAGACTCTGCACCTAATTAAGCAACTGGTTGGAGTGAAATTGGTTGGAGTTTGAGGCCCTGACTTAGCTGGTCTTCTGTTGGCTCACTCACTTCACATTTCACTTCTGTTTGGGTTCTATTTAAGGAAAGAAATGAAACAATTCAGAGGAACAAATCTTAAAAAAGCAATTCAATTAAAATGAATTCACAAGAAGTTAATTAGCAGCACAATCAGGGCACTCATTAAAAAAAATGTTTAGAATGAAAACATGAAGCCATGGTGGTCCTCCAGGACCAGAACTTGGCGACCCCCGCCCAAACGTTTAGGGTCAGTGTAAAAAGAAAAGCATTGCTCACAATAGCATGCCATGTGAACTGAGAGTTGATGTGCTGTCTCCCCACAAGCTGTCATTTGAACATACTGTAGATTAAAATGTGCCATACTAATGTATGAGACACATTAAAAACATTAATATTGTAAAATGCAGCATGCATATGGTAAGACAAATATACAGTGTATGTACAGTACAAGAGTTAACAGAAGCTCTAATGAAATCAACCCCTCTCAACCTCAAATGGTTCCTTTTCTTATTGGAAATTAATGCATTACTGAATTCACTGAAATTATGGCTCCAAGCATCTTCAGAAACCCTTGCCAAAGTAACATTTCTTCAATGAAATTCAGACAGCTTCATAATAAATGCTTTGACACTTGTTTAATTACTTGCAAAATTGAATGTCTAATTGCTTTTTCACTATTATAAAATTCATTGTGCATTCCTTGCAATACTCCCGGTGGTAAATGGAAAACCTCCCGTACTACACGCTATAAAACGTTACGCAAAGAGTTAACTGGCAGCATGCTGGAGATTATTGTACTGATGGCTTGTTAACTGATCAATTGTTCGTTATTATCAGTTTTTTTTTCTTCTTTCTAATTCCAAAGTCTGATAGGTTTAAGTAAACACATTACCTAATTGCCCCTTCTGTTTGTCAGCTGGAGTTGGATTGATAAAATGCAAATGAACAAATCATTAACGAGCAGTTGTTATGAATCTCTCAGGCAGTTCAGGACCCTATCAAATCCTCCAGCTATTACTTTGTGTGATTGATGTACTATTGTAAGTGATTGTTCCTGATCTTATTAAATCTCATTGATTTTTTCCCCCAGTTTCTATTTTATGCTGGGGCAGGCTAAGACTATTATGAATGTTGCTGAACTCTGTTAATCAAGCTTACACAGCTATTTTGATGGCAAACAATTAGAAATCTGCAGCAGTACCTTGCAATTAGCTTTAGGGATATGGACGTCAACGGCACAATAATGAAAGAGACCTTCTCCTTTGCAAAAGTTAATGAGATTTACAAGTTTGACCCTAAAGCAGCCAATCAGCAGCTGTGACTTTGATGACCTTTGTGTGTGTGTGTGTGTGTGTGTGTGTGTGTGTGTGTACGTGTAAGTATTTTTACAGCTTCACAAAGGTGACAAACTAATAATACTGACTACCTGAAGGCTTGCAGCCAAAGCTGATACATAATTCTCTCCTGGCAATTCAGACTATTCCTACTCTTTTTTGTGTTTAAAAGAAATGCCTTTAAAGTTTAAATTCACAAGTTGGCATTATCATTTTATTTAACATTTGCATTTTTGAAATAATATTGCTTTTCAGAGTCACATATCAGAATGAATAATCAATTTAAATTCATTTTTGGAGAAAATAACACATAATAGAGTGGCACAGTGAGAGACGTTTTAGCACAGCTACCTCACAGATCCACTGTCACCAAGTCATCATTTCAAATGCCACCTGAACTTCAGAACAAGTAGTCCACCTGAAGCTAAGCAAGCCTGGGCCCGGCCAGTACTTGGAAGGGAGACCATCTAGGAAAAGCTAGGAGTTACTACTGGGAAAGATGCCAGTAGGGCAATTACCTTGTGTCCCAGTGAAGTCACAAGGACATTGTACTATAAAAAAATGGCACTGCCCTTCAGTTGGTCCTGACTCTCTGTGGTCATAAAAGACCCCTGGATGTCCTTCGTAAAGGGTAGGGAGTTTCCTTATGTCCTGGCTAAATCAGCCATCTTTGCCTGGTCATTCTGGCTCTCTAATCATCCTCTGTCCCTTATTGGCTTTCCCACCCCTTGACCTATTAGTGTGTAGTGAGTGTACTGATGCAATAATGGCTTCCATTGCATCATCCAGGTGGATGCTACGGATTGCTTGTGGCTGAAGTAGTTCCCCACTGTCTATATAAAATGTGTTCAAATACCAGGCTTGTTTGTTTTCTGTTCTCCCCGTGTCTTTACTGTCTTTGCCAGGTTTTCTCTGTTATGATTAGGAGTCATGAACATAGAAGAAAATTGTTTGAAGCCTCAAAAAGGTACCACAAAAACTGGCCTTTCCAAAATAGCCTTATCCCAAACCAGCAGGCCCCAACAACTAGATGCAGGCTTCAGTCCATGCAGGCCCCAAAATAGGACAACTGGCTTTTAAAATTCAAAAATAGCAAGACAGTCCAAGAAATCTCAAAACATCTCATAAGGGAGGAAAAAACATAAAAAAACCTCTGGTGTGCAAAAGTATTCTGAACAAAGAATCTTTATAAATATAGATATTTATTTGAAAAATCACAAAAAAAGCAAAAAAAGACAAAAGTTATTTATATGAAAGGTCAATCCAAAGCAAACAAGTACAATCTGTAATCCATTAATCAGTTTTCCTAAAAACAGAAACAAGAAATCCACAAACAAGAATGATAAAAAAATTGGAATACTTACAACTCCAAGACCAATCAATGAACTACTAAGAGCTGTGGCATGTGGCCGTGTCGCCTCCACACTGTATGGACCAGGTAAGGGAATGTATCCAGAGCATTACCTCCCTCGGAGCGCTAGGTGGCAACCCCCCTGGGTTGCAGCGGTGCCTCAGACTCCCGCAGGGCTCCATGGGAGTTGGAGTTGGATACAGCCCTGTTGGGATCCGTGTGCACTGTCAGGGGGTGCTGCAGCTGCTTCTGAGCCCTTATGGGCAGTTCTTTCGCCACGCCTGGAAGTGCTGCTGAAAGCGGAACAACAAGCAACTGGAGTACTTCTGGGTGCCTTATAAAAGGAGCCAGCAGCCACTATTCCGACAGCCAGAGTCGGGTGGGAGAAGACAAAGTTGGCCACGAGGAGTGGAGGAGAGAAAAGAAGGGAAAGAAGAATGTTGTTTAGTGCTTGTGACCGTGCTAGACTTGTGGGAAATGGGGAAGGCGTTTCCCACGAGGGAAAAATAACAAAAAATAAACATGTGCCTTGAACTTGTGTCCCACTTTGTCTGTGTCGGGTTGAGGTAGCGGTGCCCACCTTGGAGGTCCACGGGGCTCAGTTCTCATCCTGAATTTATAGGCTGTGGGTTGTTGCATAGCAGAAATGTAAGGGTGATTCCAGCTCTTGGAGTTCCACCAACAAAATTTAAAGAACATCAAAGAACAATACAAGGTACATGAATACTGAATAAAAAAAAACAATATTAATAAAAATTACACAAGCATGTGAAACATGCCTAAAAATAATAATAATAAGACACCAAAAAGGAAAATAACTTCTGGCCATGGTAGGAACTTGTCTGTAAGGGGTGGCCCAATGGATGCACTATTTTAATAAAATAAAATTCCTATCAAGAGTACCTTTCTCCTCAAAAGTTATTTTTAAGACCACAGCTAATGTGGATAATGAACAAAAATGATAATTAAATCATTCCTAATCTAAGCAGCTATCTCTTGCATGTCACGTCTCCTTAAAACAAACTTGAGAAACATTCTATACAACTACAATTATGGATTTAGTTTACTGTTTAATATTAGCTCAACAAAGATAACTTCTAACATGGATATTTAATATACAATATATTCCTTTTTTACAGGGACAGACAGCTGTTTCTGTTGACAAACAGATCCTCAGCAGTCAGTCCGAGCTGCAGCGTCGGGCAAACATGCCCACAGTTTATGCCTGAATGTGCTGCCTGTTTATTTCGAGTTTTATGCACTGGTTTTTTTTTTCCTTCGTCATTCTAAGTTTTGAAATACCAGATTCTAAATCTGAGCAGTGCTTTCTGTTGAAAAATGTATTTAAAGTGGTTAAGTTCTTTTTTGTGTATTTCTCGGCACCATTTTATTTTTCACAGCCATTGACGTTTTGTGGCTTTATTGCCGAGACGCGGTGTTCTGTTATTAGGGGCGTGATTTCAGAGGTTGTGTGACTCACTGCAACACACTTTAAAGGTCAGCACAATTCACTTTCTGGTATTTGAGATTTCAGATAAAGTCCCTCAAAACTTAACTTTTAATTAATATTGTAGGCATTTCCTGGTATCAGAACTTTTGCTTCTGTCTTTTTATCTTTGATTTCAGATTTTGTTTGGATTTGTTGTCAGTGCATTTTGACTTTCTGGTTTTGGCCATTGCTTGTTTTCTTTTGTCAACATGTCATCTTCTGATCCCTTCCCATTTAGTAAACTGCCATTTCCTCCTATGGCAGTTGTCATGCACAAGTGCTTTGGAGTCATATTCATGGCTTTGGAAAGGTAAGCATCTTCACCCAAAGCCAAGGGGGTGTGCCAACATTAATGCATTTGTCCTCTCTATCCACAGTCCAGGATATTTAGGGCCAGAAGACCCCCTTACATAAAGTGAGTGTTCATCCTAGAGCAAGAGACCAACCAGACTACTAGGCACTCTCTTCACTTACTTAAATTCATGTGCTTGTTAATTTTGTTATATTTCATTTTCTGCATTATTAAACAGGGTTGTCACCTGACTCTCCAATATTCTTCTGTTGAACCCTTGACCTTGTTCTTACTATCGATTAACGGTGTACTGGTCTAGTAAACCTCAATCATATGCCATACATATACATACAACCACAACAAAATATATAATAAACAAGAATGTCTCTTTGATGAAGTAAATAAAAATGAAAAACACCAATAAGCACCCATATATTACGCTCTGCATATGTTTTCTAACTTGTTTAAAAAATAAGAAAACACTTATTGTATCACAACTATAAAAACATTGTCTATTGTCAGTTAAATATTAACTGCACATTAACTGTTTTTTTTTTGTAATTTCAAAATTTTAAATATGTTAATGTGAGATTTAGTATATAACTTGACTTTATATTACAAACAATTTTTGATATTTGACTTGGGATATGATTTAAATATATAGCAGTATTATCAGGGCCCTAAAAATGCAATTATTTTTTATGTGTTGTCTGCCCAACCAGCCAGCCTAAAAGTCAAACTCTCCTGCTCCCTCCCTTGCACACTACATTGATAGGATAGGCTCTACAACATCCCCCTTGCCTTCCATTCATGGAAATGTAGAACAGGATTAAGAGGGTCTGAAAATTTTATGGATATAAAATAAAACATTAAACCACACATGTATGGAAGGGGTGGGTGTCAAAAGTTTCTGGAACTATTAAAAAACATAAGTCTTAGAGCAATTCCATTTTAGTTACCTTCAAAATACTCTCTTTGAGAGGTGATACACTTGTCCCAGCGCTTCTTCCATGACTGGAAACAATTTCTGTACTCAACTTTTGCTACCATGGCTAAAGCCTCCTGCAATTTTTCCTTAATTTCTTCCACAGTAGCAGTCAGTCTCAATTTTCATTTCAGGAACAAAAAGAAGTCACAGGGAGTGAGACCTTGTCAATAATGGGGTTTTGTGGATGTGTTGACACTATGCAAAATTAAGTTTTGGGTGCACAGCTTCTTGGGATGTTATTCCCTGATGTTTTCCCACAGACGCCTGTTCAATGTAATGTCGCTGGTTAGTCTTTCCGGGAGTGACAAACTCTTTATGTAAAAGTCCATCAATGTCAAAATGCGATCATCATTGTCTCTTGGAAATCTGTCTTGGTGGTTTATAAAAAAAAAATTACCCAAGTTACACAGATCATTGTAGCATAAATGGCAGAAATTCACTCTCAATAAACTCAACATGATGGCACTCAGTGAACTGATTAACCAGACTGTAGATATACAATACCTTGCAACATAATTAATAATGACAGCATACTCCTCTGCTATTGATCGATTCTGGAAATTATTTCATCCACTCTTGTATATTCAGAATTATACATATTTCACTACAAATGGGAAATATGAATTTCTGTTTCTAATTCTAAATTTGCTTCTTCGTGATGTTAGACCTGATATTAAATTTTCCTTTAAACATATAAAATTAACGATATATTGTGTCTTTCAGAGCTTATTAAGTCCACATTTCTGAGCATATACTCAATATGTAGACCTTCTGGACATTCCAGTATTAAAGAAAATCTACAATAGGAAGCAATGCCTTTAAATACAGGATCTCTAAATTATGGAATTGTCCAACCTTATATTATACAAATTCCATACTTGGCTTAGTATTTTAATCAATTATGATGACATATTTGTTTAGCATGGCTTCCTCCTGTTTGAGCTGGTAGTGTGGATGTTTATTTTATCAATATTACTACAATTATTATGGTTCTCTGTTATTAAATGTTTCTTGTTCTCATTTTTATGTCCTCTGGTAATGTATAATAATAATAATTCTTTACATATCGCTTTTCTCACTACTCAAAGCGCTCTCCACACAGGGAGGACCTGGGAAGCGAACCCACAATCTCCTTACTGCAAAGCAGCAGCACTACCAGGGCCAACTGTGAGGACCTAATGTTGCAGATTCTTTAGCAAACTATCTCTGCTGCCCTTCTAACACGAAGTAATAGTATCAGCAAATACAAATACAGCATTACACCATTGCTGTATTCCACCAAAGCCATGGACACCAGCCTGCACCATGTTATACTGAAGAATGGTCAAGATTATTGCTTTGCCTTTTCCAATGGAATATGCGCTCACTGGATTTATTTCTTTGTAGAATCAATTTTTGCTTACTTTTGTTTTTTTCTGCCTTTCATTACAATTTGCATAAATTACCACCACTTGAAGCCTTAACAACCCAATTAAAGCTTCCTGCTAACATATGTAGTGTTCCTGTTATGAGTTTTAGTATTTTTAGCTTTTATCTTCTCTGATAAACATCTCACTGCAGTCTTGTATATTCGCAGACATCTTAACAGTTCAATGTAACATCGCTGGTTTATAGTCTGTCCAGGGGGAACAAACTCTTTATGAACAAGTCAGTCAATGTCAAAACGTGAACATCATTGTCTCTTGAAAATAGGTCAAATCAACTGAACGATTGTTGAATAAACACCAAAAATACAAACTCAGTCAGCTCATCATGATGCCACTCGGTGGACTGACTAACCAAACTGTTGGCATACGATACCTAATGGTATATTCAATAATTACACCCTACTCCTATGCCATTCCAGACCTTTTTGGGTCCCCCTCATATAAACAAACAATGCTTTTCTTCTAAACATCCCACTACTTCCATCCCACTAAAGTGACCCTCAACACCAGTGTCTTAGGCAACCCCAATACATCAGTAGTCTCGGGTAGTAGAGTCACAGATGAATGCCTCTTAATCCTCCAAATCCAAGATTAGAACACAATGTACTCCCCTAACTCTCCCTCTCCTAAGAAATGCCCCAGTTCCTGTGCCACACCATGTTGTTTATACCTCAGATACTTAATATCACATTTCTTTGCGATTGACATACACTTCAAACACTGTGGACACCCATGGTTTGCATCCCTGGCTTTAATGCAGTTGTCGGAGGTTCCCTTCACTAGTCTGATACCATTAATTTGCTCTGTGGTGTCTCTTCTTTCTTGCTACCAAACAGCCACTCTTCATTTTTATGATACTACCTACTGAGATGAGTATCCAGTGACTTTATCTTTATGCTTTAAAAACTTTTATTTTTTTTACATCCCCAGCATGTAGTAACTGTTTTCATTTTTTATTTCCTCAGTGAGATTAGTAAAAACAAAATCAAACATCAAATATGTTGTGAGATAAGTCAGCAGTGTAAAAAAGATAGTAAACAAAGCATTTATCATAAATGACCTAAACCATTTGCTGCATATTAAGGTCTTTTATTCTATAGGCTTTGTTTTGAACTGGGAAGGGGCAGAAGAAACTACAAAGTCATAAATCAATTTGCAACTATGGCTTTGTAAACCCTCCATTGAGACCTTGCTTTAGAGGTGGCCATTAGGGAGTTATAAAGTTGCTCTTCTAAAACAAAGCTAATGAGGTCTCTGCATTTCCGTTATTCTGACATTTTTGGATGCATAAACAAAAACGTAGAATTTATGTCTCAAGAGGTCACAGGAATTGCTGTGACTTAGAAACCAATGAGGAGAGGACTGCAAGAAATGAAGACGAACCCATGTTGATTTTTAAAGCACTGAAGTGACAGGAAATGGCAGTCACATCGCATCATTGTTCTGCTGTTTATACTGAACGTAGTTTAATCATTGTGATCTCCAAAGAACAAAATCAATATCAAGAAACTAAAGCTGCCGCACTTTGCAACTATCAGCTCTGCGACTTCTTGACAGCTAGCATCCAGCCCAGAATGAGCAAATTTAAATGTCTTCTTTTGAAAATTGTGTACTTTGTGCATTTCCTCATTGACTACTTTTGTCACCATATTTATGTAACTTCACTGAATCAAAGCAGAAAAAAGATGTTATTTTACTACAAGATGGTAAAATGATTGTACATGATGAGGAAAGACAAATTAAAGTCTCTCTAAAGGATCAAGATTCGTAGCTGAATTTTATCTTGCAGTTTAGTGTATACTCAATGCACTTATGGAAATCTCTTATTGCTTTCAACTGTTAGTTTTCTGTTTGGCTTGCGATGTTAAAGTCACAGACTAGCCCTGTCTGCTTTGGTCTGACAGATGTTGACTTGCTGTCAGTTAACGTTAATCTTTATTATTTCTATTACTTTTCTCATTTCCCTTTTATAGGTTGGCCTGTCAATGGGCATTTAAAAAATTTTTTGGACAGATCAAAGATCAGATCTGAGCTGTCAAAGTCAGACACGTGCCGACGTGATGCGCTCAAAGACAAGAGCACGTGTGCACCCTTTACACCAGCTTTCCTGCCGGAAAAGCTGAGCCACAGCTCTAGGGTGGCCATCCAGTAAAGCATGGCTGGCAGCAGATCTGAGCAAGTCAACAGAACAAGAGAATAAGAGGCATGGCATGAGAAAAACTAAACAGCAATATTTTATTAGTGACTAATACAAAGGGGTGTTAGCAACAAGTAGGCAGATGATCATACTGTCATGTCATGTCTGGGTTCCTCCCTTGGCTGGGGTTCAAATTCATATTTTATGTCTCTTTTGCTAATTTTTGAGTCTTTGATTTATGTTAATTATGTTAAGGTTACTTTTGTCAATTATGTGTATTATTCTTTGTTTTTGATTTTGTTTATATATGTATGCTGTGTGTGTTATGTTCCATGCGTGTTGTGAGTGGTACCTCAAGAGGCGGGGCCACCTCTCAATCACCGCCAGGAACTGTCCTCCGCCCTATAAATCCGTCAGGTCTCCCACAGCTCCTGTTGGTTCATTTCGAATGTGCCTGGGAGTGGTGAGTTTACTTGTGCTTATTGTGAATTCTATTGTGAATTATTGGATCTCTGGCATTTCAGCTTTCTGCCTTGTTGTTTGACCTCTTTTTAAAATCTGTTTTGGAACTTGTTTGATTTTGGATCGCTTTTCAATGGCAACCCCATTTTGCCTTTGTGCTCCACGGAGCTTCATTGTGATTGCAATAATTTTTGTGAATAATATATATATAAATATACCATATAATATAGATTTGGTGCTTGCCCTTATTACTACCCAAGGTTTGACGGTGATATCGCTTTCTGGTGGGAATTATCTGAAGTGCTTCGGAAGTCTTTAGTGCTTGGGACTCCTAGTTCACGACATATAAACAAAAAGTAGAAAAGAAATAAAGAAATGTGCTGAAAAAAACATTGTTGCACTTCACACAGGGTTCCTCTCTTGGCTGGGGTTCAAATGCCATTTTTATGTCTTTCTTATTCTTTTTTTTTTCCTTTATGTTAATACTGTTGGACATTTCTTTTCTACGTAATAATAAATAATAATAATTCATTACATTTACATAGCGCTTTTCTCAGTACTCAAAGCACTATCCACACATGGAGGAACTGGGAAGCCAACCCACAATCTTCCACAGTCTCTTTACTGCAAAGCAGCAGCACTACCACTGCGCCACCTGTGAGGGTCACCTGCCTATCACTGTCAAGGTGCTGCCCTCAGTCTTTATAAACTCACAGTCTATACTGTATTGAGGACTTGTTCTGTTCTGTGTATTGTATTGTATTGATCGCCTTCTTTTGACACCCACTGCACACCCAACCTACCTGGTAAGGGGTCTCTCTTTGAACTGCCTTTCCCGAGGTTTTTTCCATTTTTTCCCTACAAGGGTTTTTTTGGGAGTGTTTCCTTGTCTTCTTAGAGAGTCAAGGCTGGGGGGCTGTCAAGAGGCAGGGCCTGTTAAAGCCCATTTCGGCACTTCCTGTGTGATTTTGGGCTATACAAAAATAAACTGTATTGTATTGTACTGCAGTTCATTGTAAATATGTTCATGGTGTGGTGAGTTTTCGCCAGTGTTTACTCTGTACTTTTGTGACTATTTGCATTTTGTGAACCTTTGCTCTGTTTTTTTTGACTTCTGTTTCTTGGATATTTTTGCTATTTGGATTGCCAATTTTGAAGGCACTGCCTTCTGTAACATTTGTGCTTTTTGTGGATAATAAACTTATTTATTTTTAAAGATTAATTTATTCTGTCTTTGTTATAATACTACCAGGGGTTTTCCCTATTGGTCCACAATTTGGTCTATGATCAATCTGATGATACGCAGATTTATTTACACACAGGGCCTATGCAAACATTACCCCCTCCTGCATTGGTTGCCTGTTTGGTGGACATAAAACACTGGTTGTCTGAAAACTTTCTTAGACTAAATAGTAATAAAACTGAGGCTTTAATTATTGCATTTCCAGTCACTTTAAAGAAAATAGACAATGTTTCAGTAAAAACCCCAAGCTTTATTACATCCTTTACTGCACAGGTTAACAATCTTGGTGTTATTCTTGACCCTACCATGCATTCTCCTTTGATCCACATATTTATAATACTACCAAGGTTGTCTTTTTCCACCTTGAGCAGATTTCAAGGGTGTGTCCATTGCTCTCTGATACTGCAACTGAGATGGTTATTCATGCTTTTGTCACCCTGCAACTTGACTATTGCAATGCAGCAATGTTTCTCTGCTCGGAGCATAAACAAGTTACAATATGTACAAAATTCAGCATCAAGAGTGGTTACCCATTTAAAATCCTGGGAGCATATTACTCCTATATTTCTAAAATTACACTGGCTAGCTGTCCCTTTCTGCATTCAATATAAACATCTCTTTTGAGTTTTTAAAGCTCTTCATGGTCTGGCCCCAACTTACTTGTCTTCATTATTATGCCCATATACTCCATCATGTTCACTTTGTTCATCTGACTCCTTGTTAACCATTCCACTGTGCAGATTATGCACTATGGATGATAGGAATTATTTTATCAAAAAATAAACAATTGAAATATTAAATTGGCACAATTATTCAGACCCTTTACTCGGGAGTTGTACTGTGTTAGCCATTATGAATGGCTGAAGAAGGGGCCTGAGTTGCCTCGAAAGCTTGCATATTGTAATATTTTTAGTTAGCCAATAAAAGGTATCTTTTTGCTTGACTTCTCACTAGACCCTTTATTCAGAACTTAGTCAAAGCAGCGATTCCAACCTGGAGTTTTCTTGGGTATGTTGTGACATGCTTCACACACCTGCCATTCTTCTTGTCAACTCCTGTTAAGCTCTCTCAGGTTGTATCAGTGGACAGCTATTTTCATGTCTTTCAAGAGATGTTTGATTGGCTTCAAGTCCATGTTCTTTCTTGGCCTCTCAATGTGATATACCCAGTGTTGTCCCTAAGCCACTCCTGTATTGTATTGTTTTTGCTTTTCACTTAGGGCCATTGACCTGTTGGAAGGTGAAGCTTCAGCATAGTCTGAGATCTAAGGCCCAGAGAATCCTGGAGCAGGTTTTCATTAAGGATATCTCTGTACTTCTGCTCTGTTCAGCTTTCCCTCAGCCGTGTCCAGTCTCCCAGTCTCTGCCACTGAAAAAGAACCTCACAGCATGATGCTGCCACTTGGAATGGTATTGTAAAGGTGATGAACTATGCCTTGTTTCCTCTAGCCATGGTGCTAATCTTGGTTTCATCATACAAAAGGACTATAACACTCTGAGAGAGTCCTTTAGCTGCCTTTTTACAAATTTCAACTGGTCCTCCATGTGGCTTTTACTAACGACAGGATTCTCTGCCTGCCCCACATCAGTAGAGTGTTGCATTGATGATTGCCCTTCTGAAAGTTTCTCCCATCTCCACATCGATTCCGTGGAGCTCCAACAAAGTGACCACTGGGTTCTTGGTCACATCTCCTATTATGGTTCTTCTCCAATGATATTTGAGTTTGACTGGGTCACCAGTTCTTTGAAAAGTCATGATTGTATCAAACTTCCTCCTTTTAAAAAGTATATAGGCCACTGTGCTCTTGAGAACCTTCAGTGTTGCAGGAATATGTGTGTATCTTTCTCCAGATCCGTGCCTTGACACAATCTCTAAGCTCTGGTGGCAATTGCTTCAATCTCATGGTTTGTCAGCTGTAAGACCTTCTATTGAAAGGTATGTGCCATTCCAAGTCATGTCAAATCAAATGAATTGACCATAGGTAGACACCAAAGAAGTTGTAAAAACATCTCAACAAAGTTCAACAGAATGGAATGTTCCTGAGCCAAATCTCAAGTGTTGTAACAAAGGGTCTGAATAATTGTTTCAGTTTGATATTTCAGGGTTTTTTCTTAATAAGTTTGCAAAAATTACTATAATCCTGTTTTTGTGCTGTCATTCTATGGTATTAAGTGTTGCTTGATGTAGAACAAAGCTGTAGGCTTGCAAAATGTGAAAAACTCAAGGGGTATGAATACTTTCTGAAGGCATGGTAACTTCTGCTTCATTAATTTTGCATGGCACCAGATACTGACGGAATGGGCCATAAGCCATCTGCTCAGAGATGAGCGGTTGGGAGTAGGGCTATAACCACGCACTAATGGTTACGCGTAAGACAAAAAACACACTACTTGACTTCGCATTGGAGAAGATGTCAAAGTTTAAAACTGAAATGACTACAGCTCACCCCCTTATACAACTGGAAATCACATGGAATGACAGATCGCATGACCATCTCATGACTTCTCAGCACTGTTTCAAATTTACTATTTATGGCAACCTCATATTACTTTGTCACTCAAAGTAACCAGTGGCTGTACAAATGTTTCACAGGTATGGCGAGGTCAGCCCAGTCTCAGCCCATCTTACTCTTTTTTTCTGTATTGATGTGGAGTCTTCCACATAGCTAAAGGAGCCTGAGGCCTCCAAAAGGCTTCACTGGCCAGGTCAGACATCCTTTACCTGCCTGGAAAAGTCCTTGCTCCAATGTGCTTAACCCCAGCTCTAATGGCCTGTCTCAGGTTTTGCAGGCCCAAAATGGGATTAAGATAAAAAAAAACAAAAAAACATAAATGTTCCAAAATATAAGGATGACTGTAAACCCTTGGCATGTATTAAATAGACAAAACAAAGAATCCTTATAAATTGAAGATGTATAGCTCAAAAATAGAATAATCTAGGAAAGTGCTTTAATAAGCAAAAAAGGATAAAAAGGATTTGTCTAAATAGGCAATCTGTAGCAAACAAGTCCAATAACAATCCAGAATTCATAATCCTTAAAACAAAGCAAGAACATAACAAAAAACAGTAAATCAAACACAATTAGCAATCCTCACAGATCTCCACTTTAAACAAATGATCTACAACTAATGAGCCTTCTCAGCAGGCTTAAATTGTGTCACTGACTATGGTTGTTAGTCTTGCTGCTGTGGCTGATGAGTCCACACATTCTAATCTGTTGCTATACACCTTCACAACACAATATTTATGTTGCTTCAGGTAATGTTGAGTTTTCTCTTCTTGAGGGTGTCTTTTTGTCTCTCATAAACACATGACTGACTAGCATACTCCGCAGAAGTGACAATGTGCTATGCACAGGACAGAAACACACCAAACAACAAGAAAATGGCAAAAGAGTAAGAGCCTGTTGCTGCACTGTGTGTGCAAACATAGGAGCGTATTTCTACTTCTAAATTGTTATGAATATGCCAAGATGGGAAGATCAAAACCATTGAAAAAATATTTCCCAATTCAGAAAAGCCACAAGAAAATATTTTAATGTATACAATAATACATTTATGCTATCTCGTAGACGGACAGAGTATTTATTGAATAATAAGGACTGGAAGGTGAATGTAGTCAGAAATAAGCCAAAGTCAAAACTGAAAATCAGACTGATAAGTTGTCAAAAATTGAATAGCTAACCAGAACTCGACAGTCTTAAATTCTTCTTGAACCAGGGCAACAACAATTAGAACTTTAACTTGCATGCTAACCAATGCTATCTGTTACTCTCGGGTAGAGAGGGAAGGTCCATTTAACCTGTATGTCTCAGAGAATTCTGCAAAATTGTGGTTCCAGTAATGAAACAACGCACAAAGATTATGAATTTCTTAAATTCATTATGAAACCAGAAACTAATGTAATGGTCACAATCCTTGGGTCCTGAAAACCCCTAAAAAGATGTGCACTTTATAAATATTGACACAGGATAACCCATAAAAAAGTATGAAAAAAAACTAATTGTGACAAAATGAAATACAGAATTCAGCCATTAACTAAATTTTATTTCATTAAAGTTAAAAAAAAAAATCAAGTGATCCAAAGAACAAGAAACATTAGGAAATAAATTCATATAATAAGAAAGGAAAAATGCATGAAGTAAAGGATTAAACATCCAGAAAGACAAATATAAATACTTCCGAAAAAATAAAAATGTAACAATTAATAACAAAGAACAAAACCAAATGTTAATATCCAAGCAAAGGTCTCATAAATCCAAAACTTCCTAAGAATACATTTCAACTCAATTAAATGTCAATGTCAATTTATTTATATAGCACATTTAAAATCTCCAAACCAAAAGAATTTAAAAAATAGAAAACAAAAATGACCAAAAATAAAGTTTCAGAAACTCACTTTGGTATTTGATGGTCTTAAATAGTCCTCTCAGATAAATGCAGCCCTAATGACCACAGCACTGTCAATTCCAAATTCTTATGTGGTAGTAGACCATGGTTTAAGGTTAAAGAAGAATGGAAAATCTATAATGAAATTTAAACTATGCAAAGGAAAACAACCAGGGGAAAATGAGTAATTTAAAGAAAAATGAGGCAATTCTCTATTTCTAACACAAATCACTGTTGTTTTTTTCTAACTGCTATCAAATAAAATAAGTTCTTTAGAAATGCATTAGGCTACAGAAAGACCAATAGTTTTTGCACTGCCGTTCTGTTCAAAATACCAGATCAGGATGTGGGTAATGGATTTAAAATTTCATTAGCTGCACCACAGCTCTGCTTAAAAATCAGTTACCTGGAGGATTGCAGTTCTTCCAATATCGTTACAGATGCTATTGTGAATTTCAGTCCATGTGTTCACAATGCCAAAAAAGAATACATTATAGGGATTATTTAAATAATATATCATTCTGTTTTTGAACACAGTTAATCAACTCTTGTACACACTCAAACTCACTGTTACCAAATTCGTTTAGGGTCACCCATCAAGCTAAGAGAAATGTTGGCTTATTCAGGGTCATCCATCAGCCTCACAAAAATGTCTCTGAGAAGCTGGAGAGAAACATAAATGCCACAAAAACATCATGCAGACACAAAGTGAACGTGTAAACTCCACACCAAGGGCAAATGGATTTGAACCCATTCTCTTGGAGTATTGAAGCAGCACATGATTAGCTGCAACATCAAAAATATATATACTGTAAATAAGGAAAAAATATAAACACTTTGAGAATACTTCATATATTTTCAAACTATATAAATCGTTTTATATTATACATCTTCCAACATCTAAGTTTTAAACATATGTTTCCTGTAGAAATGCAATATTGTGTTACAAACAGAGTTTTTTCTCTGGTTTGTATTTAGTTTTTTTAATTTTACATTTTTTTTAAGTAATTTCTGCTGTTTGTTTATGATTTAAAATTTGTGTACTGTGTTTTTAAATGTACAGTATATTCATTCTGTGTCAGCAAGAAACCACAAGAAGTGGGGCCATCTTGGCTTCACTACTGCTAGGAACTCCCACTTGCTATATGTTACATTATAGTGAGGATCCCAGTGGTGGATCATGGACCTTGTGTTGGAGCTGTGAGTACTGCTTTTGGTTTAAATTTACTGTTTTTTTTTATTTAATTTTGCTTATGTTTTAGGAACAATGTACAGGGACTTGTTTGTATTTACTGGGCAGCTTGGTTAACACTAGAATCCTGAAGCCTACGAAAAAACTTGTAACGCCGGCCCACCTTAAATTCCTTCTCACCTCTCCATCAGTGTCTTTTGTTTTGTAAATGCATCGATCGGCACAAGCAGCAGGCAGCCTGCTATCCCATTTTCCCACCTTGATGGAGCTCAACTCAAGCAAAAAGTTCTCCCAGCTGAAGCCAAGGCTCCTTATTCGTGTGTGAGGTACCTGGACTTGTATAGGGTAAACAATACTGTATATCATTATTTGGAATACATGCATTTCATGTGTGTTCTGTGTCTACAAAGATCTGGGGAAGTGTAGGATGAAAGGAAATGCAAGAAATGCTGAACACATACCTAAAGCAGAAACTTTTTCCATGTTATACTAATAATGACGTGAAGTGTATAATGTGTGAAGACTTTAGTCCAAATATCAAATAAACACGTGCACTTTTATTTGAGAACATAACCAAAGGAAAAAAAGCATTCAATTTATATGTTGCTGTCAATGAGTTAAAAAAACCTAAGCTCAAATGTCAATCGACAAGAAGTTGATATGTGTTCTTGAATGGTGCAGAGGTAAGAACTGCTGCCTTATAACCCAAAGGTACCAGGTTCAAGACCGGGTGCTCAGCAATTTGAGCAGTGAGCTGCTATTATTATTATTACTTTAATATAATAAAAACATGCATTTGATTTGAGTCTGTAACACCTGGTGTAAACTTTGTCAGGTTAGCGCTTGTTTTTTTTATTATTCAGTTTTATTCACATTCATGTGGTACAACGAACTTGCCTCTCCCTCTCTGAGTTAATGGCATTTATCTAAGAGCAGCACTGTGGTTGATACCTGCTCAGAACTGTTTGTTGTACCAGCAATCAAAGATACAATGTCCTGTGACCACTATCAGACTGGACTGCCACATTATACAGCAAACTACATGCTTACACAATACGACACATTTATGCTGGATAATAGAGCAGCACATTAACGGAGTGGAAATGCACCAAGCACCAAAATGATGTGATTCTCTGCTCTTTACATGGGTCTTTGAAATGACTTGCTGTCCTTAAAAGGACTGCTTGCCTTTTGCTGCACTAGTTGGAAAAAGCACCTGTGACTGCATGGAGTTTCATCTGCAAAGAGATTGGACTGGCCAAATATTACACTTCAGTTATACAAAAAAACTAGAGGTGTGGGAATCTTAATTCATAGAACAATTTCATTTGTAGTATCAGATGTAGTATCTGGTCCTGAAGGGCAATATGAGATGGTGATAGATAATTTACTTAGTTGTAAAGTGATTTTGATAAATATCCCAGTGTAGATGATAGTAACTTCTTCCAAAATGTATTTGCATCCATTCCTAACTTGAACACTCATAAAATTATAATGGCCGGAGACTTTAACTGTGTTTTAAATCCAGACCTGGATACGTCTTCAGTTACATGGGCCATAAAATCTAATACTGCAAAAATAATAACACGGTTTTTAACTCAACATAATTTATCATACACATGGAAGTTTCTAAATCCATACTTAAGAGCATAATCCTTCTCCTCACCAGCATATCATTGTTACTCAAGAATTGATTACTTCTTTATAGATAACAATTTCTTGCCCACAATCAAATCTTGCAAGTATAATGCTATTATTATATGCAACCATGTCCCTCTGATCATGGAGCTCAAATCACTATGCTCCACATACTCATCTTGCAGCTGACGTCTTAACCCCCTGTTATTAGCTGATGAGAACTGCCCAGAATTTATATCCAAGCAAATTGACTCTTTTTTAGAGACAAATGCATCCTCAGAGGTTTCTGCAGGAATACTCTGGGAAACTCTGTAGGCATTTTTAAGAGGACAGATTATCTCATATCTCTCCCACAAAAATAAATCGGAAAACTAAAAGGTCTCAATATTAATCAGTGAAATCATCAGATTGAGTTACTTTTAATGAAAAGGCAGGCTTTGCAATCAGAACTCAATCTTTTGACAACAAGAAATGGAACAACTCATTTTTAAATCATGCCTTCATTACCATGAATACAGAGAGAAGGCTAATAAGATCTTAGCTCAACAAATCCACAAGCAGGAAGTTCGCAATGCAATATCAGTAATCACCAACAGAGATGGAGATAAAATCATTGCCCATAAAAAAATAATGCACACATTTAGAAACTACTATAAGTCCTCATATTCTACTCAATTTGAAGAATACAAGACACAATCTAATGTGTTTTTTGATACATTATGGATACCACAGCTAGATACTCTCAGTGTAGGAAAATTGAATAAATCTCTGACACTATCAGAATTGCTGGATGCTATAAACTCACTTCAGAGTGGGAAAGCACTGGGGGCCTCATGCATAACGCGTGCATGGAATTCACACTAAAACATGGCACAAAAAAAATCCAGATGCATAAATCTGTGTGTATGCCAACGTCTACATTCTTCCGCTGCATAAATCCCGGTCAGCATGAAAAGTAATGCACGTGCCTGCTGCCACTCCCCAACTCCTCCCAGAATTACGCCTCTTTGAATATGCAAATCAATATAAGTAGCCCTTAAGCTCAGCGTTCTGTGAAAAGGCAATGGCAAAAGTACGGGGGAAAATAGAAGAATTTCAGCAAATACCAAGTGAAGGCAAGGAAAAACATACTATTTGTTGGCTTAAGCAGTAATATAAACAACAAAAGGAAGTTGATCGAGTGATACAGAGTGGCGGAGAAACTCAAAAGTTCAAGTTCACAAAGTCGCACAGTGCCCGAATTGAAAAAGAAGTTGTCAGATATCAAAGTCGCCGTGAAAAGGCAAGTCGTAGCCCACCGTCTGAGTGTCATATGAAAGCTTATTAGGGTACAGAGAAAAAAAAATAGGGACACAGTGAGAAAAAAGCTCGAAATGTCAACTTTAATCTCAAAATGTTCACTTTAATCATGTAATTTATTTTGTCATTGAAGTAGAACATCATAAACTTCATCTTAAAATCATTCAATTTACTAGTTTCTCAAATCCCATCGTAACTTAAGTAGTACGTTAACTGCTTTGTTTTGTATGCGTTCTTCTATGTGCTCTATGTATGTGAATCACTACGTGCCTCTTAAACAGGCTTTCTCTTCCTCCGACAGGACACAGAATCCATTACATTCGTGATATTACAGTTCTCTCAATAATTTAAATACTGAGATGTATACTTGATATTATTTCAGTATTCATATCATATCAATTAAAGCATGTATTAAGCATGGGAACACGGTGACGCAGTGATAGTGACGAACTGGCGCCTCATCCAGAGATTGTTCCTGCCTCCCACAAGATGCTTGCTGCACCGTGTGTGAATCTTCGATGAAATCATTTATTGCAGCAGTACTGTCTCTTTCAAACATACTAACCCCCACTTCCTGTCCTTCCTTTTCTTTCTCCAAGTACCCAATTGCCACACAGTCAGCTCTGTAATAGATGTTGAGCCATCTGTAAGCTTAGAACTCCGATACTTCAAAACTTTTAAGGAACACTGAAATATCTTCATAGTACGTGTTTAATTATTCTATCCATCTATCCTTCTAGTGTCGCGCCAGCCCCAGCAAGCATAGAGCGCGAGGCAGGAACATTTCCTAAACTGGGTGCCAGCTCCTTGCTAGCGCTGAAACACCGTGTCCTCACATGTTTAATTATTAAAAATATAGATTATTTAAATGATGTTAACATTTTATCTGTATAATGTAATAAACATATTTTGCTGCATTTCATCTTAAAAATGATATTGTCATCATATGTAAATATGCGCTTTATAAAGGGGCGCAAGTTGTGGAATATTATAACTGTATCGCAAGTTTACAGTGAGGTAATTGTACTAATAAGTACAAACAGTTCTACAAGGAGCACTTGATGGACTGATTGATTGCATTTACAGTTCTTGGGATGAAACTGTTTCTGAACCGCGAGGTCTGTACAGGAAATTCTCTGAAGTGTTTGTTGCATGAGAGCAGTTCAAATAGACTGCATGGCTGAGGCAGCGTGTGCCTGATGCTGTATACCGATAATTCTCTTTCCGATCAGCTGCTGTAGAGCTGTGATTCCACATTCAGATACAGTGATATAAATACTCCGAGTGGTGAAGTGAGAGTAACATGGAAAAAGATGATCCGCTGTGGCAACCCCTAACTGGAACTGCCGAAAGAAGAAGAAGAAGGTGCAGTGAGAGTAACAATGCTAAAGCAGCTATGGTATTTGGAATAGTTTCGCCATTCCGTGGACCATTATATTGTTACAGGTTAATTACAATCAGATGCCTTAAAATAATAAGCAATATGCGGTTAATTTCAGTGTGTATGATAAAGCCACGACAGGGATGTGGATCTAAAAAAGAAAGGGAAACCACACTGGAACAAAAGCACTGCTTTGATGCTGGGTGCCACCAGTTTGCAAAACCAAGTGGAGAACTTGCGTATGCCAAGCATTTAGCTGGCATGAAAATGTGCATGGCTTTACACCAAGTTTAGGTTTTATACATCGCAATTTGAGCGTGGAAACGGGAGTATGCAACATTTTTTGTGTGTACGCACCATTTATACATGAGTCCTCAGTTCCTTATGGCTACCCTGCTCAATTTTATAAAACAATTAAAGAGGAGAAGGACAAACAAACTGTAATTGCCTTTACTTTACTATTGGCACATAGACTTATCTTGCTCAACTAGAAGAATCTTAGCTCACCTCTTTTAAGTCACTGGGTAACTGATGTTATATACTATTTGAAATTGGAAAAAATCAAATTCTCACTTAGAGGATCTGTTCAAAAGTCTTTTTAAAACCTGGCAGGATCTAATCAATAACATTTTAGAATAAGCATTTACATTGGGGAGAAGGACTCCTTTTCCCTCTTTACTACTCTCAAACATTTTACTCTGGCAGTTGGCCTCCTTCTCTTTCTCATGGGTGGGGTTTGAATTGAATTTAGTTTTGTTAAGTTTTACTAGATTGTATGGAATAAAAGATAATATATATATATATATACCTGTGTCTATATTATCAAACATGAAGAATCAAGTCCAAAAATGATGGAAATGAAGCCCACAGCTGTCAGGATTCAATCCTAAATGGGGCATCAGTCACAGTGCACACCCTCATGTTCACTTATAGAAAGCCAATTTAGAGCCATTTGTTTAATTTTTACTTTTGAAAGTTCTTTCTAGTATGTATTTACTTCTCAAGTATTGTGCATTTTAATTTTCCAGTATCTTCTTTTTTCGCTTCTTCACCTTGACGTTTTTGCAAACTGCCATTTGTTGTTGTATTTTGTAATAGTAGTTTAATGCAATAAAGGCATAATTATATGTATTTATTTCTTTCCTTCCTTGATGACAGATTTAGCATGTCAAAAACACGTAGAGGTCAATGTTAAAAAATGTTTAGCTGCATAACAGAAAATTTTCCTCCCAGGTAGTCCTATTCAAGGTCATGATAGGCTACAGACTACCCCGTGAGTATACAAATCCAGAAGAAACCGGTGCCAGTCCATCGTAGGCCTCAGTCTGACACCCAATCTTGCACAGGGATAACTTAAAATTGACACACAACTTGACACTCACATCGTTAGTGATGTAGGAAGACACCCTCAGTACCCAAAGAAAAATCCTTTCAGATGTGGGGAGAATGTAAAGCTCCACAAAGACAACAACCAAGTGTAGGTTTCAAACCCATGATTCTGGGTAAATAAATCAGAACTGTGTCACCAACTATTAAACTTAAAAAAAAAAATTCTTTAATCTAGAAAAAAAAATTCAGGTCCAGGTCTGCTGCAGAAATGTGTGAAAAAGCAGTCTTCTGTGTCTACTTTCTGATTTTTGTTTGAAGTTTCTTGTAATTGAACCTCATTCTGTTAGGGAATGAACTGTTTGTTTTCAAAAGATGGCTTCCTTGACTTGTGTGCTTCTAGCAAATAAATAACCCGGTCACGAGTGTTAAGCACCACACATATTTGAAAGCTGTGGCACTCTAACTCTTTTCCCTCTTTCTCTACATGTTACTGTTTAATTTCTTGCCTCCAACAAGTATTTCATTCCAGGGGTAATTTTGAGTGCAAACATAATGTAACAGTAATGCCATGTCTCTTTCCCAAGCTGCTGATGTATATTTGTAATATCATTTGTGTTGTTTGCTAGGTGCAGGAGAGATGCTGTGTTTGTATGTCTTGTGATCTCTTTTCAGTCCACTTTCTACACTTTAATTTCCGAGTACACAGATATTAAACTGAATACATTCCAATAAAAAATGGAAAAATGGAGGTGTTCTAAAACCATTTTCACCATGGCTTTCTTACTGCCGTTCAACTTGTCGGACCTGTAGCTCGAAGCCTTCTCTTCATTGTTAAAAGTGACACTTCTTACTTCACCAACTGATAAACTGTGATTGAAGCTGTTGTCCTTTGAGACTCCTGTCATGTTGAATCTCAAAAACTTGTCTTCTGATTCTGTTTTTGGCTTTGGGTCTGCCAGATCTGCACCTGTCTGGCACATATAAAAAAATGCTCTAAAGCAAAAATTGCATTCAAAAATTATGCCATGGAAATTTTTTTCTTAATCAATAAACTTCCTAGAAAGTGCAGTAAAAAGAAAAAAAATCAATAGTTGCCATGATCATCCTTTGCCTTCTCTTATTTCTTACTGTTGTGTGGTACAAAATTTGTAAATTGTGCTCTGTATTTTCATTGAATTTTGCTCAAGACAACAACAGAGGGACTAAATTCAGGACACATCAAAGTATATCCTCTTCCCAGTTGTATCCAACCTATGAAACAGCTGTTCCAACAAAGAAAGGAAGACATGCGGGTGCCTAAGGCTATCGATGAGTTTATAACCTGGGCATCTGGGACAACAAGTTGCTAAATTGGTTTACAGCCTGGGAAAGGAAGACATGCAAGTAGTACTAAGCAACATTAAAAGTTTTATTGTTTTGGAAAAACGGACATACTCAAGATTAAAGATCTGAGCAAAATTTAACCATCATATTGACAGCCAGCCAATCAGGTGTATGTAACAATCATGTGTTGTGAAACCCCCGGCATAAAATTTCATACTAAATATGCCTTGTCTGAAGAGTGGCATTAGGGAACGAAGACATCAGGAAAAGGGGAACAGAGCGACGTCAGAAGTGGGCGCGGGCAACCTGCAGCCATTTCCATTTGATCGTCAGAAAAGCATTTAATGAACATTAGAACAATCTAGACGAGAACAGGCCATTCAGCCTAACAAAAGCTTGCCAGTCCTATCAACTTATTTCTTCCAAAAAAACATCAAGTCGAGTTTTAAAAGTCCCTAAAGTCTTACTGTCTACCACACTACTTGGTAGCTTATTCCAAGTGTCTTATCGTTCTTTGTGTAAAGAAAAACTTCCTAATGTTTGTGCGAAATTTACTCTTAAAAAGTTTCCAGCTGTTGTCCCCATGTTCTTGATGAACGCATTTTAAAATAAGTCTCGAGCCACTGTACTACTTTGCTTCATAATTTTAAACACTTCACTCATGTCACCTCTTAATCTTCTTTTGCTTAAACTGTATAAACTCAGCTCTTTTAATCTTTCCTCATAATTCAACCCCTGTAGCCCTGGAATCAGCCTAGTTACTCTTCTCTGGATATTTTCTAGTGCTGCTATGTCCTTTTTGTAGCCTGAAGACCAAAATTACACTATTGCAGTATTCCACATGAGGCCTCACTAGTGCATTATAATGCTTGAGTAGAACCTCCTTGAACTTGTACTCCATAAATTGTGCTACATAACCTAACATTCTCTTAGCCTTCTTAATGGCTTCTGAAAACTGGAGGTCGATAGCTTAGAGTCCACTATGACTCCTAAATCCTTCTCATAAGGTGTACTCTCGATTTTCTGACCACCCATTGTGTATTGAAACCTAACATTTTTACTTCCTATGTGTAATACTTTGCATTTACTGACACTAAATTTCATCTGCCACAAATCTGCCCAAGCCTGTATGCTATCCAAGTCCTTCTGTAATGACATAATGGATTCCAAATTATTTGCTAATCCACCTATCTTGGTATCATCTGCAAACTTAACCAGATTGTTATTTATATTTGTATCTAAATCATTTATATATATTAAAAATAGCAGCGGTCCTAGCACTGACCCTGTGGAACACCACTCTTAACATCGTCCAATTCTGATGAGGTTCCTCGCACCATCACCCTCTGCTTCCTGTGTCAGAGCCAATTCTGCACCCATCTAAAAACATCACCCTGAACTCTCACTTCTTTTAGTTTGATGCCCAACTTCTCATGTGGCACCTTATCAAATGCTTTCTGAAAGTCAAGATCAATAGTATCATATGCTTCACTTTGATCACATCCTTTTGTTGCCTCCTCATAGAATTCTAGCATGTTAGTAAAACACGACCTCCCTCTTCTGAACTCATGCTGACTTTTCAGAATAACTCCTGTCCTTGCCAGGTGTTGCTCAATCTTATCCTTAATAATTCCTTCCATTAATTTGCCTGTGATGCATATTAAGCTTACTGGTCTATAGTTGCTTGGATCTGCTTTGTCACCCTTTTTATATAATGTGATGATATTTGCCATTTTCCGGTCCTTTGAAATCTCTCCAGTGTGCAGTGACTTCCTAAAAATATGTGTCAAGGGTTTATATCTGTACTCACAAGCCTCCTTAAGAACTCGAGGGTAAATATTATCTGGTCCTGGTGATTTGTTTGATTTCAGCCCATTTAATCCGAGCAGCACTTCTCCCTCTACAATTTCTAAATCCTTCAGTACCTCTGGGAGGTTATCCACTTGCTTACTTGTGAATACCCCAGAAAAATGTAAGTTTAGGGCATCCGCTGTTTCACTGTGTGTATCTTTTAATTCCTCTTTACTATTTCTGATGCACTTGACCTCCTCCTTGACTGTTCTTTTACTACTAAAATACTGAAAGAATTTGAGTGAACAACTACAAGTGCTAGATCACAAGCCACCTGCGACATTCATCCTTATCATCTTTAACTTTTTGTTAGGTTTTTCTAAACACTGTATATATCCAGAATTTACTATGAGTCCTATTTTCTATTATTCCATACTTTGTCTTGATATTTAGAGTGATTGAGGTAATAAGGTAAATTTCTTTGAGCACCTGGAGCAGTGAGGAAGTGCCATATGATCCAAGCTGTAAGGTTTATTGAGCTGCAGATGAAGAGCTCTGTCCAGTAATGAACAGTGCTTGAAAGTAAAACATTCACAGGCTGATAAATGGCCTATAGCCAGGAATGTTGAGTCTTTGTATGTTTGAATATATTCTTGGAGACCAAAGGTAATATTTAGATCTGAGATATTTATAAGACATCCCACATTGTTCAAGCCTATGATAAGTAAGTCTCTTGGAGTACTAGGAAAAGCGGACTGTGCATGTGTTATTCATACAGTACTTGTGTGCGTTAAAGTGCTAGGGAATAACGTCTTTCATATGGTACTTTTGTGGTTAGGGTCTGTGTGTATGTGTATATTTATGTATGTGTGTGTTAATCTTAAAGTGCAACAGTAGACCAACCTGGTAACGAACCTGACGAGTACACTTATGCTTAAACAAAATAGGTAAAGGATAGGTAGAGGGAAATACCATGATAATACACTTAAGGTCATTGTCAGTTTCTGGTGGTCCTTGTGTGGTCAGTTGTTCCAGGCCTGTTGTGAGTTCACCACAGTTGTACAGCAGACTTACTTACCTTGGCAATCCCCTATTGAGATCAGGGCTCGGTTGTGTCCACATTATCTGTTTGTGGATTCCCTGTTCTTCTTTTTGCTTCAGTTTTTGTAAGGTTTTGACCATGTGATTTGAAGTCATTGTCATTCTGCAGAATGTAGGGACTGATCAGACACCTACCTCCCTGATGGTACTGCATGTTGGATAAGAATTTGCATGTAGTTCTTTGAAATGAGGGGGCCATCAGTTTTGATCAAATCACCAACTCTGTGTGTAAAAATGAAGCCTCAACCCTGCAGAGAATGTCCACTCTGCTTTACTGTTGCCTGCAGACATTCATCCATGTTCCATTCTTCAGCCCATTAGTGGACTCACTGCCTTCAGATGGAGCCAGAAATTTCAAGTTTTGACTCATCAGTTCAGAGCACCTGCTGTAATTTGTGTAAGTTGTTTGGCTTTATTTTGACTTTGGAAGAATAAGTTTTGGTCACAACTCTTCCATGGAGGCCATTTCTCTCAGTTTTCTCTGGAGTGTAGATGGATGTATCAGGGTCCCAATGGTTGCTGCAAGTTCCGAGCTGAAAGCAGAGCTTTATATCTTCCAGTTTCACAGGGAAGTAAGGTTGATGTATTTCTCATTTGCTGCATTAAGCTTCTGTGGCTGACCACTGTGTTTCTAGTCCTCAACCTTTCCTGTTTGTTTATACTTCTACAGAGGAGCTTGGATAGCACATTTGGAAACACCTGTCTGCATGGGAGGGTCTTGCTGATGCAGGATGACTACCTTGTGCCTTGTCACTATACTCACTTCTGCCATGATGTAAGCTATTCACGTTAAACCGCTACATGTACTACAACCTAACCCTTTTCTGGTCATTTTTGGTTCAGATTTATTCCCTCCATATATTTGTTTCTGTTTCAGATCATCACTATTCTTCAACCTACACATGATATCAGTGATCATTAGCACCTATTTCTTATACTTGCTGAATCAAGCACTGGCTGCGTGTCGACAGGTTCTTACTTTTTTAACTCTAAAGTGCTCTATTACTGAGTTAGTTTCCTTCTTTAAGAACTGTCAGATATTTTATGGTATTGTTTCATTTTTTGCCAAAGGAATGTTTGGAACTCTAAAATATGCTCTTTTGTATAGACCTACTAATCCAGAAGACATAAAATAACTAAGAAAAATATTTTTGTGAACTAATGTATCTCAGACTTTTGCAAAGTACTAAATATTTAATAAATATGCAGTTCAAATTCCATTAGAATGAAGTGCTCGGGAATGAAAAAATTATTTGTTATAATGGGATTTCATTATAATGGAATTGGAACGTATCGCAATCTTTCGGCATGCTGACTGCAGGATGCCAAACTCAATTTCAGGATCTATTTTCTTCTTGCTAGCATCAATGGCAGCAAGAAGTTCCAACTACTTCTGCAAAGTAAATTGCTTTAATTATATAAACAGCGCCCCTCTATGTCCATAATGCACCCCTTAGGTGACATCACCTAATGGATTGACAGTCTCTTTCTGGCTGCCACCTGTTCTTTTGTGAATCTCCCTTTTTTAGCTGGGAAAAGTTTTACATAATAAGATCATGATAAAAAGTTTGAGTAAATGAAGGTCACATTTGTAAATAAGAATCATTGGATGCATAAACTTATTAGAACAAAATTTGAAGATGCATACAAATGCAACAGTTTTTAAAGATATGGCGTGCTGGTGTTCATAGGCTAAAATCTTGGTGAATTTAGGAAACACACTAAAAACTAGTTGAGTAGCATAGACATGAGGGTAGCTCAGCAGTCAGGGTGTTTGCTGAAGGGTGAGCCAAAAATGAATCCTCAGTCTGATCAGTGTGCTCAGCAAAGTCAAGCCTTACCTCGAAAATCTCAGAAATAAGTGACAGAGTTTAGCCGCTGCAAACCTCCAGAGCTCTGGAAGGACAGCTGATGTCAAGTGACATGAACATACCATCTAATAGAAAGCTAGATAAAGCTCCTGAATAACAACTTTTAGGCCAAGTACAGAAGAAATATGTGTTTTTCTGATTTTTTTTACGGACAATGACTTCATTGTAATGAATTTCGAACATAAACCGAACTTTGATGTAATGAGTTTTTTTTTAACATTAATTGTATAGGACATTGGCCAGGGTCAAAAAAAAAGGAATTTGTTTAACAGAATTTGACCTGTATGTATTCATATGTATACTGTATATACCATGTATGTATACAGTATAAACTAAACAAATGCTTTTCATTGTACATTAAATTTAAATCTTTTACACGTTTAAGTGTGTTAAATAATCTTATTTTGAACTGCATAGCTTTCAGGATTCTAATAAATCTGTAGTTCAAAGTCAGAGCTCCTCAGTGCTTTGTTGATATTAAAAAATATTATTGTTCCCTTTGCAGACACCTTTATCCAAAGTACCACACAGGTTCAAGATGCACTCTGACTGTTTCCATATATTTATACTATTTTACTACTGGCAGGTTAATATATATGACTTGCTCAAGTTAATTAGAGGCAAGGGCTTAACCTGTAGCCTTTTGTTCTAAAGACCACGGCCCTTGCTACAAAGACATACTGTTTTATTTCTTTAATTCTTACTACTGCAATAACTTGTGAATTTTGGGGTACGGCTGCTCATATTGTTATAGTTATCAGAGATTTAATTTAAGTCCAAAACTCGGTGGATTTGTCACGTCTGCCTGTTGTTTCCTCGGGTACTGAAGATTCTTACCTGCTGTACATTTTATTTGCACAGTTTGCTCCAGAATTACCATGTCAGTGGAATAACCTGTTTTGTTAACCAAAGAACTACTGTTCATGAAACTCATATATACTCTTCCCTTGAGATCTTAATTCTTCAAGAAATATATTGGGAAGCTGAAATAAAAGTGGTTAAGCAACAAAACAAAACTGCTTCTGTCTCTGTGAATACAGCAGCCTTTTCTTTGATCAAGTTTTTCCTAGTTTTTGATGCCCATGGTGTGAATCAGAGATGCCTCAGACATTTTTCTTCTTTACACACGGAGGAATAGAGAACATCTGATAATCAAATGGTACACAACTATTTTTCCTTAGAATTTAAACTGCCTTTTGATCAAGAGTTTTGCACCTTTTGTTTACAGCTTTAAAATCTGTCATATTTTCAACTTTGAATCCTACTGCTTCCAATTAAATTAGTTTATTGCTCATCACCATGGTACATTTGTTTCTTGCGCATTTTATGTAAATTGTGTCACTAGCCCTATTTGCTTCAGCAGCTATGATTCATTTATGTATTTAATGGCTTCAGCAGACCTGAAAACCGACACTATTCAGAACAAAATCTTTCTGATTAGAAGAGCCAATTACTTAATTAAATTAATGACTCTGGAAACATAAAAGATGCAAGCGGGAGTAAATGGCTTGATATTTTGAAAATATAAAGAAAGTATATGTACGCACATATATCATTTGAGTAGTTTGACCCTCTTTAAGTGGTTATGTTAGTATTTTTTGTCAGCATGTCATTGTTAATTCTATTTTTGAATAAATAAAATGGCTCTCTATTTATGGGCTTTTTTTTTAGATATTATCCATTTTTCATTAAATAATTTCACTGACCCGGAGTCTACCCTCCAAAATGTTGTATCATGGCAGTTTGTTAATGGAAATCCTTATTTTCCCTTTTCCTTCCCCAGTGGATGGCATAGGGAAGAGAAATCTAATCTGTGGATTCCAGTCCTAAATAACCCCTTCTGCCTTCATTATCCCAGGGTCTTGGGCTTGAGCGCATGGGCATGTTGGGCAGTTGCCCGGGGGCCCCATGAGCATAGAGGCCCCATGCTAATCTATGTATGTTGTGACTTGCTGAGTGGTTGTGTAGGTAGGGGTCCCAGGACACTGCTTTGCCCAGGGGCCTATAATGCTGTTAAGATGGCCCTGCTTGAGGGTTGCAGTCCTCACATATCACCTTGATGGTAATCTTACTCACTTGGAGTGACTGCCAGGAGAAATTCTGTCTGCTGTTTTTACTAGAAGGTATGCAGGTAATAAAAAGTTGAGGAAAACATGGGGAATAGATCCTTCGTGGATGAGGTCTTAAGCTGTCTTCGCAATATGTGCCCTGTCCGTGAAGCTGATAAGAATATAACAATAGGAGAACTTGGTGTAGCAGATGAAGGTGTGTTTGTTGTGATGTGGAGTCTCAGACAGAGTGTTGAGGCCTCCTAAAAACCAATGAAAGTGGGCCAGGAACTTCATTGGTCAGCCCAAGGAACTGGTGGTGGATTTTAGGAGACCCAGGCCCCTCATGGACCCCGTGATCATCAGAGGTGACTGTGTGCAGAGGGTACAGACCTATAAATACCTGGGAGTGCAGCTGGACGATAAATTGGACTGGACTGCCAATACTGATTCTCTGTGCAAGAAAGGACAGCGCCGCCTGTACTTCCTTAGAAGACTGGCATCCTTCAACATCTGCAGTAAGATGCTGCAGATGTTCTATCAGATGGTTGTGGCGAGTGCCCTCTTCTACGCAGTAGTGTGCTGGGGAGGCAGCATTAAGAAGAAGGATGCCTCATGCCTGGACAAACTGGTGAGGAAGGCAGGCTCTATTGTTGGCATAGAGCTGGACAGTTTGACATCCGTAGCAGAGCAACGGGCACTCAGCAGGCTCCTATCAATTATGGAGAATCCACTACATCCATTAAACAGTGTCATCTCCAGACAGAGGAGCAGCTTCAGCGACAGACTGCTGTCACTGTCCTGCTCCACTGACAGACTGAGAAGATCATTCCTCCCCCAAACTATGCGACTCTTCAATTCCACCAGGGGGGTAAACGCTGAACATTATTCAAGTTATTGTCTGTTTTTTTTTTTACCTGCATTTTTATTACTCTTTAATTTAATATTTTTTTGCTGCTGGAGTATGTGAATTTCCCCTTGGGATTAATAAAGTATCTATCTATCTATCTATCTATCTATCTATCTATCTATCTATCTATCTATCTATCTATCTATCTATCTATCTATCTATCTATCTATCTATCTATCTATCTATCTATCAGAGGAGGCTCACCCCAAATAAAACAAGCCCCTCAATTGTTATCTACAGGTGTCTAGGCTAGCAGAAACAAAAATCAGACGCTTGTTTGTAAAGTTTATAAAATATGAAAAAAAAACCAAGAAATAGTGAAAATATAAAACAAGGAAGAGAAATAGTTATAAGTCTGGTTTGTAATCCAAAGGCAAGCTTTTTTTTATATAAATGAAGGTTTATTTTTAAAAAGTGAAAAACATCACAAAAATATTCAAATGGACAGAAAGGAGCAATCCAAGCTAACAAATCCCAATACACCGTTTCAAAGAGAGTAATCCAATGACAAAGCAGAAATAATAATAATTTAAAAAAAAACAACAGAATATTCAAACACAAACTCAATACTCAGAGGTGGTAATGTCAGGGTCGACCCAACTCATGGGGTAAACACACACAACATTAGGGGTAAACTCACATTGAATGGAATGTACATTTATGTACAGTAATCCCTCGCTATATCGCACTTCGCCTTTCGCGGCTTCACTCTATCGCGGATTTTATATGTAAGCATATTTAAATATATATCGCAGATTTTTTGCTGGTTCGCGGATTTCTGCGGAAAATGGGTCTTTTAATTTCTGGTACATGCTTCCTCAGTTGGTTTGCCCAGTTGATTTCATACAAGGGACGCTATTGGCAGATGGCTGAGAAGCTACCCAACTTACTTTTCTCTCTCTCTCACTTGCGCTGACTTTCTCTGATCCTGACGTAGGGGGATTGAGCAGGGGGGCTGTTCGCACACCTAGACGATACGGACGCTCGTCAAAAAATGCTGAAAGATTATCTTCACTTTGCTCCCTTCTGTGCAGCTGCTTCGTGAAGCGACATGCTGCACGGTGCTTCGCATATTTAAAAGCACGAAGGGCACGTATTGATTTTTGGTTGTTTGTTTTTATCTGTCTCTCTCTCTCTCTCTCTCTCTCTTTCTCTCTCTCTCTCTCTCTCTCTTTCTCTGCTCCTGTCGGAGGGGGTGTGAGCTGCCGCCTTCAACTGCTTTCTGCTGCGGTGCTTCGCATACTTTAAAGCCAAACAGCCCTATTGATTTGTTTGCTTTTCTCTATCTCTCTGACATTATCTGCTCCTGACGCGCACTCCTTTGAAGAGGAAGATATGTTTGCATTCTTTTAATTGTGAGACGGAACTGTCATCTCTGTCTTGTCATGGAGCACAGTTTAAACTTTTGAAAAAGAGACAAATGTTTGTTTGCAGTGTTTGAATAAAGCTCCTGCCTCTCTACAACCTCCTGTGTTTCTGTGCAAATCTGTGACCCAAGCATGACAATATAAAAATAACCATATAAACATATGGTTTCTACTTCGCGGATTTTCACCTTTCGCGGGTGGCTCTGGAACGCAACCCCCGCGATGGAGGAGGGATTACTGTACAGAATTACAGAATATTAGACAAACCAACAGTATTCACAAAAAGACTTGAAAATAACAGTTTAACAAAAATGACAAGAAAACAAAATACACATAAGTCCAAGTTGACACATACAGCGCACAAACTGTGAGACAGCGAGTGAACGAGACACACACACACACACACAATGAGATCCTACTAACTCCTGGACCACCCTCCACTGTCTTAATGTAACTCCCTAACTGAACCAAATAAGAGGTAAGTGAAAGACAAAGAGAAGAAGAGAGATGGAGAAATTTCATTTAAAACAAAATGTGGAGGGAACGGTAGCTGGGGTTAAACGATTCGAGGAAAACAAATAAAATCACTCCAACCGGCGGCTGAAATGTGTAGGAAAATCAGATGTTTATTTAGACTTCCTCAGAGTGATTGACCGCACTAGGGTGTTATGTTGCAACCAAGGTTGTTCCTTGGCTTAAGTTTATTTTTTGCTTATTAATTTTTTTAATTATGTTATATTATTAGTTCTGTTTTTGCTTTTGGCATGTCTTTTTTTTATTAAATTAATTTTGCAAGTAAATATTTGTTAAGAATAAATACAAAAAAACAGTATAAAAATACCACCTGCCAGACTAGGACCTCCACTGATCCTGACCTCAAGAGAAGTCCAGGGGGATATTTTTCGTATGTGGATTACTCGTTTAGCCGGATGTAATTGTTGAAGATTTGGCCTGATCCTGGATCTGTCCTATGGCACACATTGAAGACAAATATATGCAATGACCATCCTTTACCTGAAATGAAGTGACCACTGCATCCTGCCACTGGTTCTGAGGAGGAGCTTCTCCCTGGAATGCCCTCAGAAACAGGTTGATGGGCATTTTGCTGGATAGCCAACTCTTCTGCAGGGGTTAGGTCTGGACCACGTGGACCTCCACCTGTTTTTTGCTTGTCTGCCTTCTTATTAGCTTTAAAATTAATGTTTTTTATATTATATATGATTATTTATGTTAGCAATTCTTTAAATAGTTATATACTAATATTTACCAGTTTGAAGTATATTCTGGGTGGCACGGTGGTGCAGTGGTAACACTGCTGCCTCGCAGTTAGGAGACCCGGCTTCGCTTCCCGGGCCCTCCCTGCGTGGAGCTTGCATATTCTCCCCGTATCTGCGTGGGTTTTCTCCGGGCGCTCCGGTTTTCTCCCACAGGTTAGGTGGATTGGCGATTCTAAGTTGGCCCTAGTGTGTGCTTGGTGTGTGGTTGTGTGTGTCCTGTGGTGGGTTGGCACCCAACCCGGGATTGGTTCCTGCTTTGTGCCCCGTGTTGGCTGGGATTGGCTCCAGGAGACCCCCGTGACCCTGTGTTTGGATTCAGCGGGTTGGAAAATGGATGGATGGAAGTATATTCTTGTACTTCACTTTAACCTGTTCCCATGTTCTCCTTGTGCTCACGTTTGATCTGGAATTATGACATATTAAATAATAATTAATCTGACACATGGGAAATGAAACGCTGCATTCAGTAAGTGCAATACACACTACTTAGCGTTTAATTTGTCAGCCACATTTTGCCAGCTGTCTTTTCTGGTTTGGGCTGCTTTTGCAGTGTTACCCCTTGTGCATATTAAATCTTGAAATTCTTCATGTCCTTCAAATAAAAGGTCCTGCTCCGCTTGTGTGAAAAAAAATGCGTCCATTCTTTCGTCATTTTGTTACAGCCTATCAAAGACTTGCTGATCATGTTTTCTAGACTCAATATATATGGGCTTTTCAATCAGCGCGGGCGCGTACATTCATCTTGGATGATTAGATCCAGCTAAACTAATCTACTAAACAGCTGCGTTTGAAAAACCAACTTATCCAGGATGAGTTTCACCGGTATTAACTCATCCAAGATGAGGCATCTGATCTTGGATGATTTAAGCGACGTACGGAAAATACCCCCCAGGGCAAATAGACCCCAAAATAAACAGAGAGACTTCAAACTGCACAGGCCCAAAGTGGGGATTGGTCTTTAAAGTGTTAAAAGTTATTTAAATGTTCAAACAACGCAAAAATGCTCTTCAAGGGAGAGGAACCGTTAAAACCTCTGGCTTGGTTAACAACTTCAACAATGAATCTTTATACATGCAGGAATTGATTTGTAATTCAAGGACTGAAATGAAAAAAAAAATAATAATAAAGACAATCCAACATGAACAACTCCAATCTGTAATCCCAGAAAAATTCCACAAACCCGAAGCAAAAAATGTGTTACCCAGAAAATACAATAATACAAGAATGTATTCTTCATAAAACAAAACATGAACCACTGCTGGGACCATATATTTAACTTAAATATAAAGGATGAGGGTCATCCCAAAGAACAAAAATACAATACTTACAAATGAAATAATTAACACAGTATTAAGGAGAAACATAATTTCAAATAAAGGGAAAAGAAAATCAAAATAAGAATTATAAACCATAGATGGAAACTTGAAAAACAACAAATATATTTAATTTACAAGAAATAAACTTGGCGGAACTATACCAGTATAATGTTTTTTGTTAGCTGCACTGTTACCTTTATGTGGAACCTAAGGAGGGAGGGCTACCCAATTATGGATACAAGCCCTGGCAGTATTTAGTCGAACCTGCCGCTTGTGATTGTAACATAAGAAACATAAGAACTGTGACAAACGAGAGAAGACCATTCTATCTATCCAGCTCGTCTGTTTGCTTAGCTAATACCTACGCTCTCCCAATATTTCATCCAGATTTTTCCTAAAAGTTGTCAATGTTTCTGCTTCTATAGTTTATTGCAGAGTCCCACAACCCTTTGTGTAAAGAAGTGCCTCCTGGCTTCAGTTTTAAATGCACTTCCCCTTAATTTCTACTGATGGTCTTCAGTACGTGATTCACCCTTAAGCTAAAATAAAATTGCTGGATCTACTTTATCAATGGCTTTGAGGATTTTAAATACCTGAATTAGGTCCCCACACAGTCTCCTCTGCTGCTTAATGTGTACTTAATCTCAGATTACTGGTTTTGACTGCCTACTTTGTTCTTGTTTTTAGCAGTTCTTGAATTAATTTGATTTAGCTTTCACCTTTTGGGCTAAACAAATGCTTGTTTTCTTTTCTTTTTCTTACAGTTTACTAGTAAATACTTTAAATTTAAAGAAACGCTGTTTTTGCTTGTCCTTTGGGCCAGCAGTTTTTAAATGGTTTTCCCTCTCTACCCCCTCTCTTACCTCATTGTTGCCTCATTTCTGGGCCTGTGCAGGGCAGCAGCCCGAGTTGCAGTTAGGTTGCCTAGGTTGAGGCCTGTTGAGTAGTTCCAGACGTACAAAATGGGCAGGTCTGGCTTTGGTTAATTTTGAGGCCTGGTGGAATCACAATGCAGGTTCGTATGAGCGTAGAAAGGGTCAGCTCAGCAGCCTGCTTCCTATAACTACCTGTGATGACATAAAATCCAAGACTATTCATCAGAACACTTAATAGAAATTTGAAATGACTGATTAAGTACTGACTGCAGTAAGAAGGGTATTTTGAAAGTTTGGGAACACACGGCAGAATCACAGTTGAAATGCTTTTCTTTGACTTCATATCCCCTAGTTTAATATACTCAGTGATCTAAACTGTTTAATGCACAAACTTTCAAATACATGTGGAGTGAACATTTAATAGCAGGCAGTGAACAAAACTTTATTAGGACTAAAAACATTTTACACTATTAGTCAAAAGCGTGGACACATGTTTTTGACATAAATTGATACCTTTTTTGTGAAGATAACATTTAATTGTTTTAAAAATACAGCCAAGACATCACCAGAGTTGCTAATGAATAGTACTGCTTGAAATGACTGATTTTTTAATTTATTATTCACAAATGGCTGCAAAGTGCCATTTTCAGCAGCAAATCCTTCAGTGTTCTAATGGTCAACTTCCATAGCTTATCCTCAATTAGTAACTTTACATGGTAATTGGTTATTAGATAAACTTTATCCATTTTTGAACCCAGAACTGAAATTTATGTTTTGGATCCGATTCCATCCCTGGTTCCATGCCTCTTGCATGAATCCCCCTCCATCCCCCATTCCCCTCAAAACTGAATATTGTTCCACATTCATTACATTCAATAATTCTCCCGTGTACTGTCCGGGAAAAAGACAACCAAAATTAAGGCAAACATGACTAGAATACTAATCTAACTTAAAGGACCAGCTAAGGTCAGGTAAAAGAAAAACAAAAAGAATGTGTGTGAATACTGAATATGCAATCCCAAGTGATTTTTTTGCTCTGATTCGCTAAGAAACAATGCTTGAGTTTTAAGAGACCTCTAAAGGATGTGTAAAGCCAGCCAGGACCTTCACTGATCTGCCAAGAAGAGACTCACCTGAACTCAGCTGGATTACAAATATGAACTGCTGGCTACAGCTCGAGCAGTCCCTAAAAACGGAGAGCTATCTTTGAAAGTTCAAAAAAACTTTATATTTCCCAGTATATATAACAATTCCTTACAAGGGAGATAAAACCATGAACACTCTGTGTAGCTGCGTTTACCGAAAATTACGAAAGTTTTGGAGCTCCAGCTTGTAAATGGGATTCAGCAAAAGCCCGACACTTCGAAATTATCCCACAGACAAAATATCTTCATTTTTAACTTAAACTTTTAAAAGTTTTAGTTAAAATTCAAAGTAAAACAGTTCACACAAAAAAGAGAAAGTTGAAATAGAAAAAATTAGAAAAGTTCTTGTTTAAGAGAAGTTCTGTTCAAAGCTTATAAATCGTTTCATTTCTAATTGTTACAAAATTACTTCTAAGCATTACTGAACCATTTAAAAACGGTCAACAAAACTGTATGCCTATCCCATTTCTATGTTGAAAATGGGTCTTTTAAGTCCCTGAGCACTGAGACCCGTTCTAAACAACATCTGACTCAATTATCACACTGTATCTTAATTTTAGCAAGAAAGTTCTATCTCATACTATCCTACAGGGGAGAAATTGTCTATGACTATGAAAGAAATTTATATTCTATTCAAATTAAGCAAACAATAATATGGGTTTAGGGCAGCCCGGTGGTGCAGTGGTAGTGTTGCTGCCTTGCAGTAAGGAGACCTGGGTTCACTTCCCGGGTCCTCCCTGCGTGGAGTTTGCATGTTAGATAGATAGATAGATAGATAGATATATAGATAGATAGATACTTTATTAATCCCAAGGGGAAATTCACATATTCCAGCAGCAAAAAATATTAAATTAAAGAGTAATAAAAAATGCAGGTAAAAAACAGACAATAACTTGAATAATGTTCAACGTTTACCCCCTCTGGTGGAATTGAAGAGACGCATAGTTTGGGGGAGGAATGATCTTCTCAGTCTGTCAGTGGAGCAGGACAATGACAGCAGTCTGTCGCTGAAACTGCTCCTCTGTCTGGAGATGACACTGTTTAATGGATGTAGTGGATTTTCCATAATTGATAGGAGCCTGCTCAGTGCCCATTGCTCTGCTACTGATGTCAAACCGTCCAGCTCTATGCCAACAATAGAGCCTGCTTTCCTCACCAGTTTGTCCAGGCGTGAGGCATCCTTCTTCTTAATGCTGCCTCCCCAGCACACCACTGCGTAGAAGAGGGCACTCGCCACAACCATCTGATAGAACATCTGCAGCATCTTACTGCAGATGTTGAAGGATGCCAGTCTTCTAAGGAAGTACAGGCGGCTCTGTCCTTTCTTGCACAGAGAATCAGTATTGGCAGTCCAGTCCAATTTATCGTCCAGCTGCACTCCCAGGTATTTATAGGTCTGCACCCTCTGCACACAGTCACCTCTGATGATCACGGGGTCCATGAGGGGCCTGGGTCTCCTAAAATCCACCACCAGTTCCTTGGTTTTGCTGGTGTTCAGTTGTAGGTGGTTTAAGTCGCACCATTTAACAAAGTCCTTGATGAGGTTTCTATACTCCTCCTCCTGCCCACTCCTGATGCAGCCCACAATAGCAGTGTCGTCAGCAAACTTTTGCACGTGGCAGGACTCCTAGTTATATTGGAAGTCCGATGTATATAGGCTGAACAGGACTGGAGAAAGTACAGTCCCCTGCAGCGCTCCTGTGTTGCTGACCACAGTGTCAGATCTGCAGTTCCCGAGACGCACATACTGAGGTCTGTTTGTAAGATAGTCCACGTGATGTTCTCCCTGTGTCTGTGAGGATTTCCTCCCACAGTCCAAAGACATGCAGGTCAGGTGCATTGGCCATCCTAAATTGTCCCTAGTGCGTGCTTGGTGTGTGTATGTGTGTGTGTCCTGCGCTGGGCTTGCGTCCTGCCCGGGATTTGTTCCTGCCTTGGTGTTTGGCTTCAGCAGACCCTCTGTGTTAGGATATAGAGGGTTGGAAAATGACTGACTAATATGGGTTTAACTTAAAGCATTACTTTCTAAGACCGGTTCTTACACTCTGGCTTGTAAAGAATATCCCAAACTGTAAAAATTACAAAAATACTAGAAAATGTTCAAAACAGAGCAAGAAATCCTAAAGCAAACTTGTCCAAATCCACAATCCAAAACAAAAAAACTGAAACAGAAGCTATTATGAAATAACGAGATAATTCTTTTTTTGTCCCTCTGTTTATTGATATTAGTACCTAATTAAACTCCTGTCAGGTTTGTTTTTGTCCAAAGAAAGTATTCCTTTTATTACAGTTATCTTTCAAAGTTTTGCCTGGATATTTTTGATTTGAACCATTTCCGCCATTGTTTGGTCTCTTGTGTGAGTTGCTATTTTGAGTATGTGGCATCTGGGATACTGTCACGCTTACTGTGATTGTGGTTATGTAATTCATGACTTCCTCTCTAATTCACGACAAGATAAAAGGTCCTCCTTTCTGCACTTCCGTATCCAAATTGCAAACCCAAACTTTGCGTGCAGTGTTGCTACTTACAAAATCAGTTTGAAATTATCGATGTTGTTTTCTTAACTTTTTTACTGAGCCTCATATCTCAGCTTTTGTTGCCAATGCTTTTTGACTTTTTGCAATGTCTTGACTACGTTTTTTCTTAAAATCTGCTTCTTCTATTTTAATGAAGAATAAAAGCCAAATAGGTCAAAGAAACTAGTAAAATCAAAATAAATAAATAAATAAAACAAATAATGCTCACAAAAAACTGAATGTTCCACTGATGGATCCTGTTTCTGGGTGTAATATATACCCAGAAGAAGTACCAAACAGATGTGACATCGGGGTGGTCACCCATAAAGAAGAAGGAACATGGACACATTTAAAAGGACAGTACATAATAACAGACATAATAGAAAATACATAAAGCATGACACATAATAGCTTAAAAACAACAAAAATAATAACATACTGTCACACACGTGTACATGGGAGACAGCTAAAGGGCTCAAATGGATATAATTACATGCCGGACCAGGACATGGCAGTGTTCACTGACTCTTTCTCTCTTTCCGAAGGAAATCTCGCCTGAGTCCAAGGACATTACTTCCGGATTGGGCCATACCGATATCACTCCTTCCTGTTCTTCTATTGATTTTTTGTTAATCAGTTCTGTTTTGAACTCCAGTCTGTACAGACCTGTTTTATGTTTTCTTGTAAATTATTCATTTCAAGTATACGAGGTGGCTGCCCCAAACCTTTTTTCTGTTGTTCTCTTCATTTCACAATACATCACCACAAAACGCTTTTTAAGAAAATCTAGAATCTTGGATGGTTACCTTCAGTGCTGCACCAGTGTAAATACTGTTACACAGATGATGTCACCCAGTGTGACATGGCATCTGGAACACAAAATTGCAATGAACATGCCAAATCAAAATGCTGCAATGGAAAAAAGTACTAACTAATAATCAGTTGAATATAATCTGTTAACAATGTAAAATTATGGTGTAATAAAAACAAAACTAGAAACTCCATAATACCCAGAAAAAAAAATCTATATCCTCTTTAATAAAACCCCTGTGTGCGTCCATGTGTCTGTGTGTGTGTGTCTTCTGGTGAAGTGCGCATGTGCGGGGCATGGTGCGATGCTTCAAAGCAGATGCTTCAAAGGCCGCCTGACGCGTCACACAAGACAGAGAGGGCGGGACGTATAAAATATCGTGCGGCCGGTCCAATCAGATTTTGGTAAATGAGGTAAGACCTAAAACATAACACACGAAAAATCCAATCGGGTACTGAGACGCAGAGACCAGCTTTACCAAAGAGGTGGGATTAGTGTTTGTTGTTGTGCAAGTGTTCACTCTGAGGATGTCAGATTTGTGATTAACAAACTTGGCCCGGTAAAGTGTAAAGTGTCAGTTGTTGAAGGGGTTTTCCTAAATATATGAATTTTCATGATATTACAATAGGATGACTTTTAAAAGTAGATTTATTTTCGCCACACATACAATAATCAGATGCACAACAGCACAGATTAAAATACTTGCTGGGGAACTGCACAGTACTTGCTGGAGAGACGTATTACTGCAAAAGGCACACAATACAGTGACGCATATTACAGCCACATACAAGCCAGGATTACTGTAACAGAAAATAGACAGTCCCTTGCCATTTAATATAGACTGTTCCTACTAATGTTTATGCACTACTGTTCTAGCGCCCGTTATTGTAACGGGCTTAATGTCTAGTATATATATAATATGTTTGAAAAAAATGCATTAAAGATCATATAAGTAAAAAGCACCATATTCCTGCCTTGCGCCCTGTGTTGGCTGGGATTGGCTCCAGCAGACCCCCGTGACCCTGTAGTTAGGATATAGCGGGTTGGATAATGGATGGATGGATGAATATCCCTAGATCATTGATAGTTAGATTCATAAGCTTAATTTTCACTGCTGATATTTCACCTCTCCTTGTGGTTATTTTTTGTTTGCAGAGAGAAGTTCTTGCAAGTCCCTTTTTTGTTAGTTGTCTGGTCACGTTTTAATGCCAATACGTCAGCTTGCAGTTGAGACGAGGTTGTGGAGGTTTTATTGAGTGTGGATGCTTGTTTTAGAAATAGGTTCCTCAAGCTTTCTCTCTTGTCCAAATCCATATTGGCGTTTCCATTAGCAGGCCGCTACGATTTCTTTAGGGACTCCAGGACTGAGTGGCTTTTATGATTTTAATTCACTATTGTAGCAAGTTGGGGACAGAAAATAATCTCTGTATACAGTTAATCAAATAGTGGTTGTGGAAGACATTCTAAATGCTCATTGTGTTAAAGCTATTGTATGGTTAAAAAAATACATATTTTTAGAAATTAAGCAGCTTGCACTACAATTGAATTACTAACAGCCTTCATGCTGCAGCTATGCATGTTATGATGATATAAGAAAATAAAGTGCTCATTTAAGATTAGAGGTTTAAAACTTGTAAATGTTTATTGTGTAAATAGTTATGCATTGTATGTTTTGTGTATTTGTATGTATTAAAAAATATCCAGAATGACACTACTGCTTTAAAAATGACTGCTGATTGTTCTTTCACATAGTGCTAATTGCACCACACTGCAAGAGTACTGCTGCCCAAATCATTTATTTACCTAATGACACCATGCCAAAGGTGTGTGCAGAGTGCCAGATGTATCTGCATAAAGCAAGCAGACATTTTGCAATCGCCATATTTGCACACTCGCATCCAATTTACTGTTCAGTATGTATGTAGCATGCCAGTGCTGATAATCAGCCAACTTAGGGTCCTCCAAATCAATTGTGTTATTTGAGAGGGGCTTCTGGGACTTTGGCCCCCAGATCTCAAGCATCCAGTCCCTTGTCAAGAGCCTGATCCAACCCTACCCCATGGACTTGGGTGTCTAGCTCCTGATCTTCAAGAGCCTCGTCCCCATTCATTCTAGTTTGTGTTGACATATCTGGATGACTGTGCGAAAACTCCAATGGGGGCCCCCATGCTCTTCTACTGCTCAAAAAACCCAACAGGACTCCAACCCCCTCCTGGCCACTGATTGCACCAAAACTCCCACCCTTCAGCTGTGCAAGAGCTACTGCTTGCTCTTTGACTGCTTGAAGACTCCAAAAGGAACCGTTCCTCAACAGTCAGTCAGTCAGTCATTGTCCAACCCGCTATATCTTAACACAGGGTCATGGGGGTCTGCTGGAGTTCCTCAACCCTTCACGAAAATTCCATAGGGGATCCCACACTGCTTTTGCACCTAACTTTTCCAGCTAGTGGAATTTTCAGATCATATTTGGTCTCTAACAAGTCTAGTCATATCTCATAAGGTCACCTTGCCTGAGAATATGAATATTTATACATGATGATGGCTCACTGCTTGTTTTGCATCTTTGTGCATTATCCTATATCATATAAGGTGGTTATTTTAAGTAAAGGTCTGTAAATGATTAGATAAATGGTGTGCCTTTCTGGATTTGCTGTTTGATTGACAGGTTTTTTTAATGGCATAAACTTCAAGGTTGCTTAAATGTCCAGCTGGTGCTGTGTGTTCTGTAAAGGAAGGATCAACTTTAAAAAAGCTAAAACAGAGAGAAATAGAGAGATTAGTCAAAGCCAAGAAGGAAAGATTATCAGAATCAACATAATCTGCAACCAAGTAAAGGGACAAAATGGATTCAAAACCAAAATTAAACAAGTAAGGAAATTTGCACATGTCACAACATTCAGGTGTGTTTAGTGACTTGGTTAGCTGGTTTAGGAGTTGAATGAGTTTTACATTTTCTGGACACTTCATTAGGGAGTTTGTTATGATCACAGTGGGTCATATTCAAAAATAACAGTGATAATAGACAATAATATAATTTTGTCAGTCACCTTGGGTAAAGGTGTCTGCTAAATAAATAATGATAATATATTATAACAGACGGGGGCCACCATCAAGCCCCAAACCCTGGACTCAACCAACACATACTAATTTTAGTTATAAAAATACCTCATAAAGGTTGCTCCAAAAGGTTGCACAAGCAATTACAAGCACAATTCTTCTTCTTTTCTTTTCTGCTCTCTCTGTCCACATCTCTGCAGCGAGTGTTGCCTTCCTTCCTCCTGGTTCTGACTCCACTGGAGCATGCTGGATGGTTTCTTTTTATGTTGGAACCAGGGGTACTTCCAGTGCCAGGGAAGCACTTCTGGGGAAAGAGGAAGACTCGAAAAAAAGGGATCATGAATCCCCACCACACCTACTAATATAAATCTTCTTGTATCCTTACACAACTCCCATGTAGTTTCATCCACTATCCTCCCAACTCTGACCACCATACAGGAAACTCTGCTTCTTTTATGCCGAACCCAGGAGTACTTCTGGTGCCTCCACATTGTATCCAGGAACCTCCCCCTGGCGGCACCCATGGACCACAACAGGACTATTTTGCAGGACTGCAATTCCCAGCCTGCCCTGCAGGTATCTATGCAGGCACCATAATCCAAGAAGACTGTGACCTATTGTATCACAGAAAGAAATAGTTCATGCGATTAGTCTCCCCCTGTCCTTCCATTAAACTGGCCTTCTGGTCAGGTAAGAAACCTTGAACCATTCCTGCTGGAATGCCAGCTCATGCCTCATGTCCATGACAATGTATAGTGTATGTGTGTATGTATATATGTATGTATGTATGTATATATATATATATATATATATATATATATATAATGTACAGTATATATTTACTGTATATATATACATAATAATATATGTACAGTATATGTGTATATATATATATATTTACAGTATATATATATGTGTGTGTGTGTGTATGTATATACTGTATATTTGTATATATATATATGTATATACAGGGGTGGGCAAAAGCAGACTTACAGTTGTGAGTATGTGAAACACTGTTTATTTTTGTATTATTAATTAATTAATTATTGTATTATTTATTTGTATTATCTGTGCTCTTCGTCTTAAACCTATTGAATTAATAAAGCTATTGTAGTAATTATAATCTGCATGTCATTTTCCATTCAAAGAACTGTAAAGCTAGATTTGCCCACCCATATATGTATATATATATATATATATATATATATATATATATATATATATATATATATATATATATATATATATATATATATATATATATAAAGCCTACTTAGTGCTAATGTGTTTATTAGATAGATAGATAGATAGATAGACAGATAATGACTAACAGATTAACAGATATGCACAGAACACATACATACATGCATATATGTACTCAATTTAATTAGCATATTACTTTAACTGTAGTAACCATAAATAACAATATCATTTATAATATAATAGTTGGCTAGTCCTTAAGAACATGCTAAGGGCATTGTATTCGGTCCAGCAGTTGTAAAAGTATTCCAGCATTGCTGTGTCACATTTATCTTATTGAGCGGTTTGAACTCAGTGGGGATAAAGCTGTTTCTTCAGTCATGTATCTCCTCCCAGAGGGCAAGATCTAAAAGCAGCTGTTCAGATCTTGTGTATATTCCCCTGCAATCTTGGCTGCTTTCCTTTTTGCCCTGTAAGTCAAATGGCCTTTGAAGCTCCAAATATTGCTGTCGACAGAAAGCGGACCCCAGACTGATTAGTTTCCTCATTTTCCTCTTGTTACTCACTGGAAGCCCCACATATCAGATCAGAATTGAGAAGGTATGCTTTCTTCATGACATATATAGTGATTCTGTATGATCCAGGGGGATGTATTAATGCTCCTTATCCTCCTTAGCAAGTAGCTATGTTGCCGACACTTTCTATAGTTGCATTTAATTCTACTGTGGAAGTTCATGCTGCTGCGCAGTAAAGTTCTTTGGCCCTTTCTACCTATTCACTAGTAATTTTTGGGATGGTGTTCCTCCCAAAGTCAGTGAGAAGATGTGTATATTCTTCCCTTTTAGTTGAAGCTTGCTCCAAGTGTTGTAAAAGGAGGGTGCACTCTTGTTGCAACCTTCAAGGTCTAATGTGATAACAAGGAAGCCGAGGAAGTCAAAATGCTTCTTTGTTCTAATTATTGTATACAGGAATGGATGAGCAAATAGAGGATATAAAATATGTAGGGTGGCTTACCGACTGACCCACTGGTCTAGAACCAGAAGTACCAGAAAGCACTTCAGTCTCTCTCCTCCCATGTCTTTATACATTACTGACTAAAAAGGTTTCTCTTCCTTCTTCCAATGAGTTCTTATCCTAACCCAACCTCTGATATTATATGTGGGACTTACAAGATTAGAATTAGGCATATACAATTTGAGGGTCACCAGGCCACAGTGTGAGACTTGGACTTCAATAGCCCCTGACGGGTCGGTGCTCTTGCGAAGCTATTTGTCTGATTTGTGTTCTTGTAGTAATAGATAGCATTGCTAAATATTGTCGATAGGGGATCTGGGAGAGAAAGGAAAAAAAAAACCACCCCACGCCAGAATGTCACACCGTAACACTCTTCTGTCTTATGCAAAGTAATGACCTTAATAGGTGCATCAATTCATTCTTACAAGTAGTAAGTTCTAGGGTGTGGGTCATATACTCGTCCATTAGATAGATAGATAGATAGATAGATAGATAGATAGATAGATAGATAGATAGATAGATAGATAGATAGATAGATAGATAGATAGATAGATAGATAGATAGATAGATAGATAGATAGATAGATAGCAGTGGATTCTCCTTTATTGACAGGAGCCTGTGTGATGTCAATCTGAAATTGTATTTGTGTTCAGCTTGATGGCATATATAATAATCACCAAAATTTTTTCAGGAAGCAAATACTATTGAAAAAAAAATGTCCAGTGCTATCAAATCAGCTTAGTAAAATTGCAGGTCTGGAAAGTTAGAGCCTGTTATAGAAAGACTGGGTAGAAGACAGAATTAACCCTTCGCAAGGGTTCAGCCCATTGTTGGGCATATGCACTCACGTATACACACAAGGAAAAGTCAAAGTTGACAATTAACATAACACAGTCATTTTGGAGTGCAAAAGGAAAACCTGAAATATGAATAAGAAATGACTTCCGGGAATAGGAAGAACATGTAAACCTGTAAACCAAGTCTCAGAGTCAAATACAAAAATCTGAAGCTGTGAGTCAACAGCCTTAACTACTACACCAGAGGGTTTTACAACTTCACAACTCATAATAAGCCTGTGGTGAGCACCAAACAAAGGGGATTCACAAGCCCAAGGGTTTTACTTAATTGTTTTGCTTCATAATAATTTCTCAACTGTTTTGTTATGTATGCTATTTAATGCATCTTTTATTGGTTCCTTTTTACCTGGGATTTGTTTTTGCAAAGATATCTAATGCATTGAGGTTTATTCTTTACCTAGAGTGCCCTCCATAATATCTGAGAGAAAGGCACATTTTTCCTTGATTTACCCCTCTGCTCCACAGTTTAAAATTACAAATCAAACAATTCAGTCATGATTAAAGTGCACATTGTAGACTTTAATTTAAGGGTGTTTGCATACATTTCGGACACACCATATAGAAATTACAGTTAACACACTTACATTAGTTTTTTCTACACTGTCCTCGCATTTCAGGGCACCATACTGTTTATGCTTAGGACAACTGTGTCACAAGTGTTTGTGATGTCTCAGGTGTGTTTCATTGCTTCATAAGATACCTCGGCTTGCTCTACCTTTTGGAGTCTGTAGTTGCCATTGTTCAACATGAAGACAAGAGCTGTGCCAATGAAAGTCAAAGAAGCCATTATGAGGCAGGAAAACAAGAATAAAACTGTGAGAGACATCAGTAAAACCTTAGGCTTACCTTAATCAACTGTCTGGAATATCATTAAGAAGAATAAACGCACGTGAGGCAGATGTGTATGTGTAAGAGACGACTATAAGCAGAAGATTTCTTGAACAGAAATACGGAGGCCACATTGCAAGATGCAAACCACTAAGCCACAAAAACATGATGGCTGGATTACATTTTATGAAAAAAGTACTTAGAAGAGCCTGCAGAATTCTGGAAAAAGGTCTTGTGGACAGACGAGACAAAGATGAACCTGTATCAGAGTGATGGCAAGAGCAAAGTGTGGAGATGAACAGGAACTGCCCAAGATCCAAAGCAGACCACCTCCTATGTTAAACATGGCACTGGGGGTGTTATGGGTTGGGTATGTATGGCTGCCACAGGTACTGGCACACTTCTCTTCATTGATGATGGAACTGCTGACTGCAGTGGCACATTGAATTCTGAGGTGTGTAAAAACATCTGATCTTCTCAAGTTCCAGTAAAGGCCTCCAAACTCATTGGATGGCACTTCATCATCATGATGATGACCCCAAAAATACTGCTAAGGCAACACAAGAGTTTTTCAAAGCTAAAAAATTGAAAATTCTTGAATGGTTAAGTCATTTACCTGATTTAAATCCAATTGAGCAGGTCTTCCATATGCTGCAGAGAAAACTTAAGGGGACAAGCCCCTGAAACAAGCAGGAGCTGAAGATGGCTACATTAGAGGCTTGGCAGAGCATCACCAGAGAAGATCCTCAAAACATGGTGATGTCTATGAATCACAGACTTCAAGCATTCATTGCATACAAAGGATATGCAACAAAGTACTAAATATGATGCCTTTAACATACCTGCCATTGCTGTGTGCCAAACATTATAGTGCCCTGAAATGGGGCGCCATGTGTGAAAAGTGCTGTGATTTCTTCATGGTGTGACTGAAATGTGTGCAAATACCTGTAAATGAAAGTCTGCAATATGCACTTTAATCACGTCTGAATTGTTTGATTTGTTATTTTAAACTGTGGAGCAGAGGGGTAAATCAAGGAAAAATTTGCCTTTGTCCCAAACATTATGGAGAGCACAGTTTGTAAAATGGTACCTATTATTGGTTAATAAGTCCTGAAATTCACTTAGTTTAATAAGATTAAATGATTAATATTATTTTGGAGAGGAGTATACAGTATCTTTACTGCTGTAACTAAATGGTAAGTGTGATATTCTCATATTCTCATGTACAGTGTTTCTTTGTTATAATATCCAGTATTGTACTGTCTGCCATGCCTGTATAGGGTCACCTCATTTACTATATACTGTATATACTGTAAGTAAGCAGAACGTGTCATTATGTAAGTTATGAAGGTAACCAATCTCAGAAACATCATACAATGGAGGTGTAACCTTCTCCTTCAGGTCAAGCATGTCTTTCTCCTTCTTATTTCATTTATGCCTCTGTTTTCAAGGGCCAGTGGCTCTTGTCATCTGCTCTTGCATGACCTGTGACATTATAACCTTTGTCTAATAAAAAGTGACAACTCTGTAAAATGCATAGGCATGCCCCAGATGAAATATTGCACTTTTATTCTGGTTTGTATTTACATTACCCTGAATGCTAATTATGATTTTTATAAGAAATATTTTTATCCATTTCAAAAGCTCTTAAATTAAATACGTCAGTATATGCTTAAATGTTTTATGATTTTCTTCTTTGTAATTTTTTTTTCTTTTGTTCTAATTGTTGTTTGTTTCAATGTAGTGGTGCTAAGATGGTAGAGCAGGGAAAATCCCCACTTCACACTTCATTGTCACTATATGTGTAGTTTTAGTGTTGTTAAATGGATTTTAAAATCTAAATTCCCAGAATGTGTTGTCAGTGAGTGTGCTCTGCGATGTATTAACGTTCATTCCAGGTTTGCCTCCTACTCTGTGACAAAAGCCACCAGGATAACCTCTCATTCTGGTTGGCTCTCTACTGGAAAATGTGGGTGATAAAAAACTAGGCTAGATGTTTTTTTATCTGAAGTATATTTTAATTTTTAGCATATTAGTTTTACACATCAGGTTAAACTGAAGGACCTGGATCTCAGCTTTCATGGATCTGCTACACCTTGATGGTATCCACTTTCCCGTTTCGTACAGAGATTTTACAAAAAGCTGTCATTTTCTTCTAGCGAGTTACTGTGGTGTGACTAAAAGCTGGGGACACTACTCGCATATCTTCATCGTCTCCATGATGCACGTTAGCTGTTCGTAGCAGTGTGCCAGTTTTAAGTACAATGATGAGAGTATTGGTGAGCCCACATTTATATGCAGATTTCCTCATTAGCGCTCTTAGGTTGATAATCAAGGCACTTGCCTCCTCTGACGTATAAAAGGAGCCTAAGCAGAACAGACATGGAAAAAATAATGAAAGAGAGAATTTTGAGGTTATCGGGAAGCTAAAAATAGAACGAAAAAGATAAAAGAATCATAATGGAATGGAGGCAAGTGGTTAGAAAGTGGACCCACAATGAGTGGATGGATGGCAGTCACAGTGTCAGGATTGCTTCTGTTGAGCACTCTAGGACCTGGAGTGACCAACCACTCTGAGTGGGCTCTCTGTGATGGCCCAGGAATGGAGACAGGGGTCTTTATGAACACAGAAGGATGGCGACGGAGACACAAGCCAACTAAAAGGTTCACTGCACTTGCCAGATGACATCTCCTCTTATTGAGGAGACCTTAAAGGGTGAGCAGAGGACATGTCAGTTTGAAAAGAAGGCACTGAGGCTCATAAAGATTGTGTTTTAACCTCTGCTTTTTACTGTTTGGATTTATTTGTAATCAGATTATTCATTAACTTTTAACCTCCACAAACACTTCCTTTATTGATGAATATTTATTTATTTATCGCATGAAGAACTGAACTGCACTCTGTTTTGTTGGACACTTTGTTGTTTGAATAAAAAGCACAAAGAACTTTTAACCCACCCCTGCTCCTTATTGCATTATCCATCTCAGTTTATGACTGTTGATATATCCTGTGTTCAAGGGAGCATAAGAGCTGCAGCCAACTAGGACATCAAACTTTAAAGTGCCCATCTAAACTTCTTACTGGTATGTGTCACACTTCTATGGGCACTACTACCTGGAGAAGCTGACTACATAATAACACTGGAAGAGATCTTTCGCGTCATCTTTAGTGTAATCAAGCCGGCCTCTAAAAATATTGCTGGTACATGTCTTCAGCAAGACTGTTGCAGTGCCTCCTTGTGACACAGCATGGTAACCACACTCTTTAAAATAATGGTTCTGTAATGGCGCCTTCTGGTTCTTTACTTGGTTGTTTGGTTCATTGCTTGACGAACTGCCATTTCATTCTGGGAAGGGTTCTTTGCATTTGAAGTTGCTCTTTCTACTTTGAAAAACTTTTTAATAGTGTAGAAAAAACTGACATCTTTAATGTATGGTTTGCTATCTAGCAGGGCACTAACAGAAAACGTGGACTGTGTTATACTGTATGATGCAGCGAGCCCTTTTAAAATCAGGAGGCTGTTATTTAAAAAATTTGTTACCATCTATTCATGGTTATTTCATGGTTCTGAAGCCTGTGATAAATCTAAATGAATAAAACTTTTGGCGGCACGGTGGCGCAGTGGGTAGCGCTGCTGCCTCGCAGTTGGGAGACCTGGGGACCCGGGTTTGCTTCCCGGGTCCTCCCTGCGTGGAGTTTGCATGTTCTCCCCGTGTCTGCGTGGGTTTCCTCCGGGTGCTCCGGTTTCCTCTCACAGTCCAAAGACATGCAGGTTAGGTGGATTGGCGATTCTAAATTGGCCCTAGTGTGTGCTTGGTGTGTGGGTGTGTTTGTGTGTGTCCTGCGGTGGGTTGGCACCCTGCCCAGGATTGGTTCCTGCCTTGTGCCCTGTGTTGGCTGGGATTGGCTCCAGCAGACCCCTGTGACCCTGTGTTCGGATTCAGCGGGTTGGAAAATGGATGGATGGATAAAACTTTTTTTTTCTGGAACCTTCATGTGGGAACAAAAAATGGTTCCCCTATGGCATTGCTCATTGGCACCTTTATTTTTAAAAGTTGTGGATACCTTGTGGCCCCAGGCTAAACTATCCTCTAGACAGTTGATATGTGCATGGAATGACAACTTCGTTTTGTGGCACAGTGCAGTATATCAGCATGAAACTGATGGCAAACTCAGCCCCAATTAATTAGTTAAGTCAAAGGCTATTGGAGTTAACCTTAAACAAAACTGGCAGAAGGCAAAGGTAAATTCCTACTGTATTTGCCAAGCTAGTCATGGTCAGGGTTAGTTTAATTATATAAATGTAATTTGTAATGTAAGGCAATAGGCTTCTATGTAGATTTAATTATTATGGAGATTATAGCAGTATTTCCAAGCAGGAACCCTGGATAGAGCACCAGTCTTTTGCAGGCACCTGTGGCAAACAATTCAGAAATGCCAGTCAGCCTAATGCATACACACATACACACACACACATCTTTTAGATATGGCAGGAAAACTAGATGACCTGGAGAACATGGAAACACTTGATTGATCTGTGAAGTAGCATCCCTAACTACTATGCCACCTTGCCTTGCACCAGTCTTTTGCAAGCACCTGGTAATTCAGAATGACCAGTCAGCCTAACACATACATGTGTACACACACACGCACACACATCTTTAAGATAATGGCAGGAAAACTCAATGAGTTGGAGAACATGTAAATGCCACAAAGTCAACAGTCAGATATAAGATTCAAACCCAGGATGCTTGATCTGTGAAGTAGCATCCCTAACTGCTATGCTACCCTGTTATCATTAGGATTATACATTCTTGAAAGGACTCATTGAAAAGTCTGGAAATGTACTATATTTTCTCACATTTGAATCAGTACAGAGCTATTATAGAGTAGTTATCCATTTCTGAGTAGTAACAGGCACAAATCCATTTGTGGTTGGGGCACTGGTCATTGACAGGACATATTCACTCACACATGTACACCCGCTTATATTTTTCAGATAATGTAAAATAGGCAGATTTCCATCCATCCATCCATTTTCCAACCTACTGAATCCGAACACAGGGTCACGGGGGTCTGCTGGAGCCAATCCCAGCCAACACAGGGCACGAGGCAGGGAACCAATCCTGGGCAGGGTGCCAACCCACCGCAGGACACACACAAACACACCCACACACCAAGCACACACTAGGGCCAATTTAGAATCGCCAATCCACCTAACCTGCATGTCTTTGGACTGTGGGAGGAAACCGGAGTGCCCGGAGGAAAACCACGCAGACACGGGGATGAACATGCAAACTCCACGCAGGGAGGACCCGGGAAGCGAACCCAGGTCCCCAGATCTCCCAACTGCAAGGCAGCAGCGCTACCCACTGCGCCACCGTGCCGCCTAGGCAGATTTCCCCAGAAAAAAAAAAAAAAACTCTCCATGAACCCTGGAGGATGGGAAAAACATTCAAATCGGACAACAGAGTACACTCTTAACGGGGACTCTAATCAGGGGTTTAAACAAAATGAGACGGCAGTGTCATCCGCAGTATCAGTAGGCAGTCTTTGTTTTTTTATTTGCAGAAATATTATTTATTTAAGTCATAAAAGCAAATCATTTTTTTACTGCAATTTCAATAAAGCACCAAGTCATGAAAATTCTGTAAACTTTACAACATTGACTTTTAGGTCTTACATATAAGAAAGATCTGGGCTGTCAATGTAAACAGGAACCTGTCTTTGATCTGATCCTAATGCTGCTCATGGAAAGACAATAATTACTTTGCAGTGCAGTTGTAAGGCATAAATGTTATATGAATACACCAATGTAAATAAGTTATTGTTGTCAAACTAACTGTGTACATTCCAAACTGACTAATGAGGTCTGCATTATATCAATGATTTATAATAATCCCTAGCATTCATGGAATATGCATAAGGGTTTTGAAAGAATTCTATTTCTAAAGTACCTGCAACATTTCATTACATGAAGATCCTTCCATGACAGTCATTCCTGGATTTGCCATTATGTTCAGACAGAAACAACTGCCTCTTTATACCTGATAATTAATAGTTTCATTAAACCTGCATTAGATGCTTAAAACAGATTTTGCATGTACACCAGATGTTACAGATGAAAGTAGAATTTGAAAGGATCAAAGACCTAAATTTAATTCATTTTCTCAACATATTGCCAACATGACGGAGATCACATTTTAGTGCGTTCCAGATCTGATTATTCAGTGCCTTTCTGCAGCAGCAGTTGGCTTGAGCTCTTCAATGCAACACAGGCTTGTACGGCATTATCTGTCAAACTGTAGCATTAGCACAGGATTCATACCTGTAATGTAATGTGTATCTGCCCAGAGGCAGATTTAGAAAATCCAACAATGTCAGCTATGATATTGTGTTTAGAAATCAATAGATGCAACACACACCATAAGTGGATATAAGACAAAGCAATTCCCATCCATGAACTAACTCACAGAGCCAGGATAAATTGGGCAGCCTTGTGTGGATACTTCTCACATAATGCACTCACATACTATACTAAGTTGTTTTATGGCATTAAAGAGCTGTTAAAATGCTCATTACCTAGTTCTGATGATTAGCATAATTCACTGAATTCAACTGAAATAATTCTTGTGTGACACTCTTTATTTACTGAGTATAAACCCAGAGCATATTTAAAATAACAGTAAAGTTCAAAACTTACATACATAAACAGACACATGCGGGTAAACATACAGTTGGACAGCCATTATTGTTAGAGGTAATTGCTTCTACTTCGACATACCAGAATACAGAATACATTTCACTTGTATTGCAGCTGGCTTTATTGCATCAGCAAAAGCAAGTAAATTAATTCAGCTTTTTTGCAGTCCAGTTGTTTATTTCCTAATAATTTCTCAAAACTACTATACACGTATTACAACTGTAATGTAATGAGCTCCAATTTGTGGCTCCCTAACTAAGATCAATATATGTAAAATAGCTGCAAATATACACTAAAGTCAAAATGTATTCAGACCCCTTCAATTTCTGCACAGTGTATTGTGTTGTAGAAATAATTTTAAATTTGATAAATTTGCTGGTTTTGCCCATCAATCTACATTCATTAACCCATAAAACCAAAATGAAAGCATGTTTTCAGAAAGGTCTGTAAATTTATTAAAAATCAAAGGTTGAAATTTCTCATTCATGTAAGCATTCAGACTCTTAATCGGTTACTTTGTAGAAGCCCCTTTGGCTGAAATTCCAGCTTTGAGTCTTCTTTGTAAGTCACTACAATATCTTCACACCATAATTTGGGCACTTTATCCCAACAGATTCTTTGCAGATCCTAACAGGCCCCGTTAGACTGGATGCAAAGCAAGTGTAACCTGGTATCTTCAGGGCTCTCCACAGATGTTCTATGGGGTTGAAGTCTAGGCTAAGGCTGGGCCTCTCAGAACCTTGCCCCGAAGCAAGTCCAGCATCGTCTTGGCTGTATGCTTCGGGTCGTTGTTCCACTGAAAGGTAAACCGTCACCCCAGTCTGAGAGTATGTGCTCTCTGGAGCAGATATTCATCAAGAACATTCCTGTATTTGCTTTCAATTCTGACCACTCTTCCTGTCCCTGCCGCTGAGAAGCACCCACATAACATGATGCTGCCACCATCATGCTTCACTGTGGGGATACTATTAGGCAGATGTTGAGCAGTGCCTGGTCTTTGCCTTATATAGTGCTTGGAGTTATGCCTAAAGAGTTCAGTATTTTTATCATAAGATCACAGATCTTATTCCCTGAGTCCTTTAAATGTCATTTGATAAGCGTGTATTCAAGAGTGGCTCCCATCTAGTAATTCTACCATAAATACCCGATTGATGGAGCACTGTTGAAATGGTCATCCTTCTAGTAGAATCTCCCATTTCAGCAGAAGACTTCTGAAAGATTTCTCTTAGAGTGACCATTTGGTTCTTGGCCACCTCCCTGACCAAGGTCCTCCTTGCTTGGTTACTCGGTTTGGCCAGATGGCCAACTCTACGCAGAGTCATGAAGGTTCCAAACTTCTTCCATTTAACAATTAGTGAGGCCACTTTTGCTCTTGGGAACACTGAAAGCTTTAGAAATGGTTTAGACAGTGGGATCTGACACACACAGAAAGATCAGCCGACATTGCTAGTCTTCAGAGGGATCCTGCAGTCTCCAGCTCAGAGACTAGTACCTTGCAGCATGAGATAAATGGAGAATTCCTTTAGTCAACTGCACATAGCCCATCTCTGAATGCTGGAAGTGGTACGCCTTCTGGTGACGTCAGTTGATCTCCCTCTGTGTCAGTCCCCACTGTCTCTGCACAGCATCACCATTACACACGGTCGCCAATTTCTTTTAATTTAAATGTTTGCTCTGTGATGAACTGTTGGCAGTGAGTCATAAACCTGAGATTTCCTCACTCAGAGGCGAGCACTTTGTGGCATTAGCTAAATGGAGAGTTCCCGAGTCCACGAAAAAACTTATGATGTCACTTCACAAAAACAGTCTCAAAACTATGCAGTTTCTCAACCAGTCAGATTCATACAATTGATCCAGCAACAAACATATTTAATGTTTGCTACTCCTCTCCCACCCCATATATTTATCTCTACTGCAACCCTGTAGCAATGCTGACATGAAGACAACAATTCCCATCATGCCTTGCGGTGGATGATTTCATCAACATCCACACAGTCTCATAGGATGTCATGTCCTCCATGATAGCAGCTTGCATGTTTCTTATTTTCTCAAACACTTTGCGATAACAATTTTATTGCCTCGCTGAATGATTACAGTTTTTATCTTACAGTGTGTCTTTTTCTCTCATCGTCGGTTGTGCTTACCCAGATTGCATTTACAAAATATGCTTCCCCCCCTTTATTTTCATCAAGACCATTTCCTGAAAAATGTATCAGTCCAAAAGTAATCTATGTATTGTTGCTAATCACTGCCTATTATTATGTTATTTTTTGATATCACCTACATAGCAACTTGGTCTAGTGTGCACTTCATTCTACTGTATACCTCACACGTGACAACGAATCTCAAAAGCACAGCCTCCTGTTTTTGAAAAAGCCAACACTGCTCTTCACCAGCATATCACCATTAACATCCAAATATGAATCAATAACCAGTGTTAACCTCTTTTATGTATGCCATATTAGTGTGCCAGGTTAGCAGTGGCCCCCTTGGATTACAAATCTCAATCTCTAAAGACCTGAGCTCAGAAATGTATGGCCACGATATTGGATAACTAAATGTAATATATTTATGTATGTATTGTGTGGTGCAAATGAGGGAGAAGAGAACCAAAGAAAAGCTGAGATGCCAACAGGGTCACCGATGGTTCTTGGAGCTACGGAGGAGAAAGGAGACGGCATCATTAGTGTTGGTGCCCTCTCTGGCCCCGGCGGGGTATTACATACCTTGTCTGAGCCTGGAAGGTTCTCAAGTGCCCATGTGTGACTGAATCACTTGCTGATGTGGTAAATGTATATCTCCTATCTTTCTGTACTACTGTTACTATTTCATTTTGTATTTAAAGGAGGACAAATAGAGGTAAGAATGCAACTGTTATGTGACACATTCTTCATGTTATTAGTGTGTTTTTCTCTGGACACTCTTGTTTCTCTCGCAACATCACAAAGATTAGCATGTTAAGTTCATTGATGACTCACACTTGGCTTAGTAGCAGGAAATATTGGCGTGTGCATGAGTGTGCTCAGTAATGGACTGGCACTCCACCTAGGGTTGGCACCTAATGCTGCTGGGATAGGATTTGACTTTCCTTCACCCTGAAACTGCATTAAGTGGGTTCAGTAAATGAATGGATGGATGAATTCTTTTTGGACAAGCCTCTTGAACAGTTAACATTAGCAGTGTGTTGTAAATGACTTTTCCAGGAAGCTTTAAAACTCAAAGAAAACTCTTAACGTCTGGGAATAAATTGTAAAAACATGCAATTCAATTGCTCCCTGGAGATTCTGTTATGCTTTTTTAAAACATAGTTTACACAGGAGAGTTTCTGGGATGGTTGTACTTTTTGAACTTTATTTCCAAAAATAAAGGACAGGTTTGCTCTATGTTAGTTTCCACATATCAAAACAAAGTGAAAAACCATTGTAGTTATGCCCCCGGAAAAATAAGGAATCCCTAGTGTGTTTATATTAGACATATTTGAAAATGCATTTCTTTATTACTGCAGTATATATTAAAAAAAAACACCATATAACTGCAAAATGATCCATGATTTGTTGGGATTGTCTCACTGGAGATGTTAATTAGTCCAGGGTCCAAAGAAATGACTCTGTGCTTGACAGTCATGTAAAGAAACATCTGTAAAAAAGATAGATTTTCCTCATTAGAGCACTTATTGGGTTTCTGCAATTACAATGTGTGCATTACCTCCTAAGCCACAGTTCTTTACTCTCTTCTTTCATCCTAGCCATAAAGAAAAATACTTCACTCTGAGAATATGTGATATTACCTCAGCTTTGCGAAAAATTAGTTCTCCTTGAAAATGGGCAGTTGGAAAATGTAGCCTGTAATGAAGGTCTTCCTTTACTTAATGTTTTTAAAGAGTGCACTTCAAGCACCTTAATCGTGAGCTGATGAGAAGACTTTGTGCCTATATGTCAAAAGCAAAATTACATCATAAATGCTTATACGATCCTTAAACCGGAAACCTATTCCAGGAAAATGCCAGTATGATTTTAGATGAATTTGTTCAATACACAGTATCTTTCTGTTGCATTCCAGCATTCTCAAACCCAAATTCTTCCCCATTTGTGAAAGTTACAGTATAATAATGTTGCTCTATGTAAGAATCTGGCACTTTCTTCCCATTATTAAAGTTCGTTTATCTGTTTTTGTACACTGTCGGTCCATTCACAATCTGTGCAAGTATACCTGCTTAATCCAATTAAAGTACAAAAGCAACTAAGGCTTGTCCAGCCAACACTGTGTATGACGAACTAACTCTGAAGTGGATTACAGGCCAGAACAGATAAATAATTATGCATATGCCCAGTCATACTGGGACCGTTTAGAAACACCAGTCAAAACTAATCTGCACAAATTTGGGATGTAGAATGAAAGCAGAGCAATTAAAAATACACGCAGACCCTTTTAGGAAGAGTTCTGTGTGATATATTACTTTACACTTCAGTTATAGTAGTTCTCATCAATTAACAGAATATACACTCAGCAGCCATTTTATTAGGTACGCCTTGCTAGTACCAGGTTGCGTCCCGTTTTGCCTTCACGACTGTTGTAATTCATCATGGAATAGATTTAACAACGTGCTGCAAACATTCCTTAGGGATTCTGGTCCATATTGACATGATAGCATCACATAGTTGCGGCAGATTTGTCAGCTGCACATCCATAATGCAGATCTCCCGTTCCACCACATCCCAAAGGTGCTTGATTTAATTGAGATCTGGTGACTGTGTAGGCCATTTGAGTACAGTGAATGTCATGTTCAAGAAACTAGTTTGAGATGATTTGAGTTGTGTGACATGGTGCGTTATCCTGCTGGAAGTTGCCATCAGAAGACATGGTCAGCAACAAAACTCAGGTATGCTGTGGCATTTAAATGATGCTCAATTTGTACTAAGGGGTCTAAAATATGTCAAACCCCCCCCCCCCCCCCCCCCCACACCATTACACTACCACCACCAGCCTGAATATTTAATACAAGTCAGGGTGGATCCATGTTTTCATGTTGTTGACCCCAAATTATGACTCTACCATCAGAATGTCACAGCAGAAATTGAGACTCATCAGACAAGGCAACATTTATTCAATCTTCTAATGTCCAATTTTGGCGAGTGTGTGCAAATTGTAGCCTCAGTTGCCTGTTCTTAGCTGACAGGAGTAGCACTCGTTGTGGTATCCTGCTGATTTGCTTCAAGGTTCAATGTCTTGTACCTTCAGAGATGCTCTTCTGCATACCTCGAGTGGTAATTTGAATTACTTTACCCTTCTATCAGCTCAAACCAGTCTGGCCATTCTCCTCTGGCATCAACAAGGCATTTTCACCCAGAGAACTGCTGCTCAATGGATATTTTCCCTTTTTTTGGAACATTCTCTGTAAACCCCACAGACGGTTGTGAATGAAAATCCCAGTAGATCAGCAGTTTCTGAAATAGACCAGCTTGTCTGGTACCTTCCCCATTCTGATGCTCGGTTTGAACTTCAGCAAGTCACCTTGACAATGTCTACATGCTTAAATGCATTGAATTGTTGCCAGGTGATTGGCTGATTAGATGTTTGCGTTAACAAGCAGTTAAACAGATGACCCTAGTATAGTGGCTGGTGATTATATATCTTGTATTATTTGTTTGTCATTTATATTTATAATATTACAATGCATTATAGTATATTCCAGTTTGTAATTTCTTCCTGTAGTTAATAATCTGAGGCTGCATTTCTATAATGCTCTTCTTTGCATTGCATTGTCAATGCCTGTTTGATATACATACAAATACATTTTATTGGATCCAATGACAATTACATGTTCACAGTATGTGTGGAGTTTGCACATTCTCCCTGTGCCTTCATTGTTTTTTTTTCTAGTGCTTATATTGTTCTACTTCACCAGCAAGTTAGGTTAATTGGTGATTTTAAATTGGTTGTATAAATAAGTGGGCACTATGGTGGACACTCAAGGTTTTGTTCCTGCTTTTCTACCAGTACTACAAGGACAGGCACTATCCTGCATTAAGTGACAATGAGAATGCTATGTTATATTCGACTTCAAGTCCATGTTAAAATGTACTCTTAAGTGTATGACACTTGAATGTAACAAAAAGGCAATGACAAAAAATCAGAAGGGAGCAGGTTAATAACTAATGGCATAAAACAAAAATAATAAACATGTGACTATCTCACTCTAGATCTGAATGAATAATAAATCTTCTATCTTCCTGGTACGGTGACTGGTCCATTTTCCGTTTAATTGGATTCCAGCTTACTCCTTCTGACTTCACCTTTTCTTTGGCCTGTCCACCTGCTGCTAGGGCAACTCTTGTTTCTCCAGGCACCATTTGCTAAGATCTGGCAGGACCTATTGATGCCCATGTCGAAAGTCCTTGTGAGGAAGGCTCTGGGACCACTTCTTGTTTCTGCTAGAGGTCCAAGGAACTTCTGAAATCAATAGGCCAAAGCTGTTTCTAGAGGCTGGAGACATCGCTGCAGAATTGGCTCTCAGTTCCCACTTAAATCAAACCTAGATTGCTCATCCATTCTGTATGGTGACATGAGGGCACTGATGAACTAATGACTTCCTCTGCCAACTATCTATTTAGGGTTTTCTTGAAACTGTGCCAGCATTTTTTTTTGTGCCAAAGGTGTTAATAATTTCTGATCAATCAATGTACTGAGGCATGAATCCACCATGGCATCTAAATGCCTGACTCCTGTCTTACACTACCACACTTATATTGCAAGTGTCCCTCCACAGGTCCCTCCTCCACACTGAGGTACTTACAAGTCAAAATCTCTCATTTCAAAGTGACCTTGTCTTATACCAATGGATACGTTCTCTAGGGGCTGACCTCTTAACTCTGACATGAAGTAAACATCTTTAAAGTGATAGTAACAGACACAGAATAAAAGAAATAAAGGAGGGATCTCAACATGGGCTCCTGACAGCTTACAACTAAAGTATCAGCTCATTCATTTAATGGTCCTGCTTTTTGACAATCACAATCTGCTGTTTGATCCTGTCCAAGCAGCTTTATGCACAACCAACCCTTAAAAGTATGACAGTCCATCACAGTACACACTCAACGTGTACACCATGAGCCAAGTTTCTGTTATTCGACAATTTAACTTCCTGTCATTATCATGCGGGAGGGGGGAGGAGTTTCTAGAGAAAGTCTACAAGAATACAGTTGGAACTAGCAAATTCTACACATCAACTTGAAAACAAGTAGTTACTATAATTACTCTTGTTAGCGTTTTGTATTCATCCATTCATTTTCATGAATCTTTGTCATTTAGCATGGGAATCAGAGCTTTTAATCAGAATCTTGCAGCAGGTGGTGTAGTGCAACAGAGAAAATATGACTCCAAGATGGTGACTATAAAGCGGTTTTCCAGTCATCTTCGGTCAAATGTCTGTGTTCATTTGCCCATTTTAATCTTTTCTTTTTATCTGCCTATTCCAGATGTGGCTTTTTCCTTGAAACCCCACCTCTTAAGCCAGCATCCTGGAGTATTTGGCGTGTATTTAAGGAAGATGCCAACTGAGAACCTGACAGGCATTTGTTTCTCAAACTACAAACTTCTTATGATGTTGTGCATCTGGACCTTCCTCTTCTTTTTCTGTCCTGGTCAGATGCTGTTTGCATTTTCCCTCAAGACAGTTTCAAATCTTCAGTTTCTTGGCAATCTGTTACATGCAATAACCTTCATTCTGCAAAAACAAATCTATCTGTCTCTTGTTTTTTATTTGTTAATAAATGTTTTTAGAGAAAGCAATTTCATTTTGGCCATTCTGGTATCCAGTCCCAGAACTGAACGTTAGGAATTATAGTACCTTGCAACACAAGAGAACAAAATAACAGATTGTAGTGCTTCTAATACTGTTGCTAAGATTTCCCTAATAACCATTTAGCTTTTATACACAACTAACTAAGGATAAGCTAAGGAAGTTGACCATTAGGACACTGAAGGAATGGCTGCTGAAAATGGGGCTTTGCGGTCTTATATGAATAATAAATTCAAAATCAGTCATTTCAAGCAATAATAGCCATTAGCAGGACTAATTATGTCTTTGCTTTGTTTTTTAATCAAATTAATAGTATCTTGATTAAAAAAGGTATCAGTTCAAACAAAAAACATGAATAATTTTGGTTGTGTCCTACCTTTTGACTGGTAGTGTATGTTTAAGCATGCTCTGAGCTGTCCTGCCATCTTCAATGCAGCATAGGCAGCAGTACCCATTCAATCGCGTACTTGTAGTATTTAGTCATCCATTCCTGTCTTTCCTGAACTTGAACTACAGGGTTATAGGGATGTTAAAGTCTATCCCAGAGCACAAAATGAAATGTAGGAAGAAGATCTCTACTCAAGATGCCAATCCAGCCTCTACCCCCAAAACGATGGCCAATTTGGATTCATCTTTTAACCTACTGTAATATTTCCTGAAATATTTTAGAAAGTAGCACAGAAGCTGAATGCTTCAGTAGTATCATAAAATTGAATTATATACTTTTCTGAAATTAAATATTTTTTATTGATATGTTTTTATTAGACTGAAAAGAGTACTGTAGTTTATGTTCTTTTCAGAATAATTATTGAAAGATTTTAAAATTGACTGCTTACATTTTTCAAACTTTTAAGAGATAGACAGTCACTGAAGCTGGAGATAATCTAAGCAATATTAGGGATAAGGGGGGTACCAAACCTAGGATGCCAGTCCAGTGCAGGGCACACACAATATACTGTATATTCTGTAAATAGCGCTCTGATCCATTCCAACTTAAAATTTTAATCTGTTATATATATACTTTTTTTTTTTTTTTTTTTTACTTTTTACTGATTTTTTTTTAATCCTGTTATAAAATGAGTGTACAAAAGAGATTACACCTGTAAGGCAAGTTCAGTTAAATAAATAAATAATGCGAAAGATGAAAATAATGTTTGTGTACTCAACTGTAACTACATGCGTAGGAAATGTCAATAAAATGTAATTAAAACAAAAAGTCAATGCAGTCTAGTGTCAAGTGGGAGTTTCAGATTTCAAGTCTTAAGCTAGCCATTGATGTACAATATGTGTTTGACTTTTCTACATAGTGGGGTTCAAACTAAAGTTATATAAGGAAAAAAAAGTGAATGTCATTACAAATTTTCTAAAAGAAAAACAAACAAAATGAAACCTTTCTAAGATAAAATTAAGTTAAAAGGTTACATTTTTTGTGCATCCTACGAACAATTACACTCCAAATTTAACTTTCCAGCAACACATTTCTTTCACTACCTTCAAATTAGAAACTTTGTTAAACAAAACCTGCCCGATTTTCCTCACCTCCCACCTCCCTCTATGCTGGAAAAATAATTGATCAGTCTTGAGGACTCAGGCAGCATTTCTGCAATATATAAAACCATTTTGCAGTCCCTCCCTTGCAAATATCCAAGAGGACAGTGGGAAAAGGATCTCTCACTCAATATCTCAGAAAAGGAGTGGAAGGGAGCAATGCAGAGAATTCACTCAAGCTCCATATGTGCAAAGCATACAGTTATTCAACTCAAAATTATATATCGAGCACATCCATTTCATTTAAAATTGTCCAAAATGTTTCCAGGGCAAGATCCAACCTGCGAATGCTGCAATCAAGTTCCGGCCTCACTGGGCCACATGTTTTGGGCCTGCACCAAATTAACATCATTCCGGACAAAAATCTTTAAATGCCTTTCAGACAGCCTTGGTGTCACAATCCCTCCTAACCCATTAACAGCTGTGTTTGGTGGACTCCCAGATGGACAAACAAACTGTAATTACCTTTACTTCACTATTGGCACATAGACTTATTTTGCTCAACTGGAAGAATCCTAACTCTTAAGTCACTGGTTAACTGATGTTATATACTATTTGAAAATGGAAAAAATCAAATTCTCACTTAGAGGATCTGTGCAGAACTTTTTCAAAACTTGGCAGGAACTAATCATTAACATTTTAGAATAAGCTTTTAAAGCACTGAGGAAGCAGATTCTCTCCCCTTTTCTTTTTCTTCTCCATTTATCTTTATTCACTTATTAATTAATCTATCTATTAATATTTACTATCTTTAAGTTTTACTCTGCTGGCCATGCTCTCTTTCTCAGGGGAGGTGGTTGATTTGTTTTCAATCCTATTTTTGTAAAAATAGATCTATTTGTATGGAATGTTGTGTGATTTCAATAAAATTTAAAAAAAAAGGCTAAATTTAAAATAAAGATGGTGTAGCTGCGTTTTCCCAAAGTTTCTAAAGTTCTGCAGCTCAAACTCAAAAAATGGGATTCAGCAAAGGCCTGATGCGCAGAAATGATTCCACAGACAAAATATCTTCGTTTTTAAAAGTTTAGTTAAATTTTAAAAGTAAAACAGTTCACACAAAAATAAAGGAAGAAAAATTAAAATAGCAAAAAAAAATAAAAAAAATATAATAAGAAAAATTTAGTTCTAAGCTTAATCTTGTTACATCTTAAATCGTTACTAGTCACTTATAATTTCTGAACCATTTCAAAACGGTCAGAAAACTGTATGCTTATCCCATTTCTAAACTTAAAATGGGTTTATCAAATCCCTCTTTACTGGGACCTGTTCTAAACAACAACTAGAGCTTATTATCACACTGTTTCTCAATTATAGCAAGAAGATTCTATCTCTTACTAACTTATAGGGGGAAAAAGACTATACCATTGTCTTTGAGTATAGAAGAAATTATGTTCTATTCAAATAAAGCAAACATTAATATGAGTTTAACTCAAAACTTTAACTTTCTAAAATTGGCTCTTACAGATGGAGTAGGACAAAACATTACAAAATTTTACTTTTCATAAATAGAATATTATTTGACTAAGTGTTTTTCGAGTGGGCAAGTACGAGTGCCATCCCACTTGGAAAACAAGGCGCCAAGGCCTGAATCCCTACCACCTTCTGGGCTAACGCATTGTTTGTTAAACTCTTTTGAAATTTAACGTAAGATGTGCTCTTTGCTTTGGCCTGGCAATACAAATGGTTCAGCCAAACACTCCTGTGCTTTTGTATCACTAAATGTGTATTTTTTATAAGTATGGATTTTACCGCAGTATAGCATATCTAAGTCTCTAATGATAACTGCTATGTCTTGCCACCTTCTGATTTAATGCTAACTGTTAAAAGATGACATATCATAAAATTTGTTACTCGGCTGGTTGTCTCTTCACAAAACAAAAAAAGAAGAAAAGCTAAATGTAAGTAACGGAACAGTTTAATGGGAGGTATAATCCTTTCAGGCGCATTGAACGCCATGGAAATGAGGCTAGAATGCCACAGGTAACTAAAAACACAATGTAATTCATAATGGTTCACATCTGTGTTAATGTGTTGGTGAATATGTGGACCATTTGAAAGAGACTTTGGTTCGCTTTAATAACAGATAATTAGAACACATACTGACTCTGTAGATCTTGTCAAAATAAGACAACTGTTTTTATAAGAACACCTACATTACTTCCTCACAGTGCTGTAAATTACACTGTTAATGCCAGGAATCATCAAAATAACAAAATGCTACTCTCGAAGAACTGGCACCACACTGTGAAACAGAAAATGATTTACAAGAGAGGCTACATCTGCTATTAGCTCTTTGGCTGCACATATGCAGTACTTTTATACACCTTAGGCTCAAAAACATAAAATTGATGATGGATAGCCAAAGTTTTCAGAAGGACTCATTCTGGCATGTCACTTGATAACATTAAAGAAAGACTTGAAAACAGATGTCTGGAATACTTTAATGATGATGCTCTCTTTCTCTTGTTCAAGTGATAATGGGCAGATTTAAAGGCTACCCTGCTGGTTTGATCCTGGCCTCAAATATCATGACCAAAGGCTGGCAAGATGCTCTCTCCTTGGGAAAAAAAAAATGAAGCAGAGGTGAGCCTCCCGATATCAAAAGAATCTTACACTTAAAAAGAGTGATTATGATTCACACATCAAGACCTTCCCTTAAAAGAAATGCTGGGACCTCTATACAAATATGTGAATGAGAAAAGCACATACAGTATGTTGAAGCTATACTTTATGTTGGTGTGGGGTTTATAATGGATAACACAAACGTGAAATTTAGATGAGTGATCCAAATGCGAAAAGTAAATGTGACAGCTGCCACCCTCCTGCCATCCTCCAGGACTCAGATCCAGAACCTCCAGCTTCTAGCAATCTAGAGAGAAGCAGAAAGAATTTGTGATTTATATCCTGGAGACAACAGCGAGATTTACCACAGCTCCTCTCTTTTTTTCATTTTAGCCACTTTTCACACACGTTAGTTACAGTTGCACAAAAACAAATTATATGAATACAAAAGTTCTGCCAAGTCTTAAAACACTCCATATTCCATGAAGGAGCCATTTTCCAAATACCATCAGAATTCTGCACGGAAATGACAAGGAATGAAAGAAAATGTGATAACAGGAGAAAAGAGTGGAATCTGACAAAGAGAAATCTTTTCCTTCAAGCACTCCCATTGATTATAAAAAGACAAAATGTATTAGTAATGAAGGTTGAAACACTCCAGGCCTGTTCACAGTACCCTTTGGAGTATCATCCATAATGTTTGATCTGTCGTTCCAAAATGTTTGCTATAGACAAAAGGATGTACCACATCTGGAACTCTAGGAAGAGGAGATGTGGAGCAGTCTGTACAATTATCAAGAGATAGTGTAACTTAGTTCCTAATAAGACCAACCACTAGGTCCACTGAAAAAACATCAAAGAATCGGCATGTACAGTGCCTATAAAAAGTGTTCACCCCCTTGGCGCTTTTCTTTTTATACAACTTTGAATCACAGCAGACTTAATTTGGCTTTGTTGACACTTATCGACAGAAAAGACTTAATGTCAAACTGAAAAAAGATCCTTGCAAAGTTACTGAAATGAATTACAAATATAAAACACAAAGTAAACAATCTCGTAAATATTCTTCTCCTTTAAAATGACACACCTATATCATCACTGGAGACAGCTAATTGGATTTAGAAGTCCCAGAATAAGTTTAATGAAGATTACATATCTGGGGTTTCCATTGATGGCAGTATAAATGACCTGAATGTAGGTGGTCCAGTTTGCTTGTTGTTGCTTCATTACAATGTCCTAATTTACACAGTGAAGACATTTCAAGAGACTCTCTGAAAAGATGATCGAAAAGCGTACTTTAGAAAATATTCAAGTCACCGAATGTCCCTTGGAGTCTTGTAAAATCTGCCATTAAGAAATGGAAAGAGGATGGCACAGCTGTATTCCTGCCGTGAGCAGGGTATCCACAAAAAATAAGTGATTGCTCAAGAAGATGATTAATGAGGGAAGCCACCAAGAGACTTATGAGAACTGTGGCCCAGGTGCTTCACCTTTATGGGAGACTGGTAAAGAGAAGGCCTTTCTTAAAAAAAATGAAGGCAAATGGGAAATTCTGTAGTGAGCTAGAAGATGATTTTGTGGTCTAATGACATTACAGCGGAGCTATTTGGTCCTTAGATGACACACCATGTTTAGCCCAAGTCAAAGTATGGTGGTGGTAGCATCATGCTGTGAAGATGTTTCTCTGCAGAAGGCAATGGAAACCTTGTGAGCATAAAATGAATTCAGCAAAATGCTAAGAAGTGCTAGAGGAAAAGCTGAAGTCTACAAGAAACTTGCACCTTGAGAAAAAGTTTGTTTTCCAGCAAGATAACAACCACAAACAAAGCTAAAGGTATACAGGAATGGCTTAAAATCAACAACGTGAATGTCCTGGGGGGTATTTTCCGTACGTCGCTTAAATCATCCAAGATTAGATGCCTCATCTTGGATGAGTTAATGCCAGTGAAACTCATCCTGGATAAGTCAGTTTTTCAAACGCAGCCGTGTAGTAGATTAGTTTAGCTGGATCTAATCATCCGAGATGAATGCGCGCGCCCGCGCTGATTGAAAAGCCCACATATATTGAGTCTAAAAAAAAAGATCAGCAAGTCTTTGATAGGCTGTAACAAAATGACGAAAGAACGGGCGCATTTTTTTTTCACACAAGCAGAGCAAGACCTTTCATTCGAAGGACACAAAGAATTTCAAGATTTAATATGCACAAGGGGTAACACTGCAAAAGCAGCCCAAACCAGAAAAGACGGCTGGCAAAAAGTGGCCGACAAATTTAATGCGTGTGCATTGTACTTACTGAAAGCAGCGTTTCATTCTCTATGTGTCAGATTAATTATTATTTAATATGTCATAATTCCAGATCAAACGTGAGCACAAGGAGAACACAGGAACAGGTTAAAGTGAAGTACAAGAATACACTTCAAACTGGTAAATATTGGTATATAACTATTTAAAGAACTGTTGACATAAAGAATCATATATAATGTAAAGAACATTAATTTTAAAGCTAATAAGAAGGCAGACAAGCAAAAAACAGGTGGAGGTCCACGCGGTCCAGACCTAACCCCTGCAGAAGAGTTGGCTCTCCAGCAAAATGCCCATCGCCCTGTTTCTGAGGGCATTCCAGGGGGAATCTCCTCCTCAGAACCAGTGGCAGGATGCAGTGGTCACTTCATTTCAGGTAAAGGATGGTCATTGCATATATTTGTCCTCAATGTGTGCCATAGGTAGGTTCCATATATAGCCCTCTTTTTTTGTTGCGTCAGTTGCAGAGAATGTCATATCCCTAGAACCTGTGTTTGACCAATGAGATATTAACAAAGGTCAAATATCTGATGAAGACACTGTGTCTGACCAATGAGATATTAACAAAGGTCAAATATCTGATGAAGACACTGTGTCTGATTATTCATCAGGAGGAGAGGTACATTTTCCAAATAATGTTTAATCAAACCCCACTGTGATCAGTCCCATGTGCCTGGGTAATGAGAATGTTAGGCTGATTGTGAGATTCTTTATGGAACTGTGGGTGTTTTTGCCTGTGTATTACCTACCTGCAATTGCATGAAACGCCTCTTTTGTCTGCACATGCAGGTGTCCAGGAAACACAATGAAAACCCTAAGGAAATATTTCAGAGCCAAACAGACTTTACGAATTGCCTTGCAAACTGCACTTTTAGATAGATTTTCCGCATCGCCTACAGTATATAAAAAAAGTGCCGCTTGCAAAAAACCTCAAAGCAATGCCTACTGTCTGTGTGGTTGTGAGAGCCCGACTTTGCCAAGTTTAACTTCAAATATAAGGTCCTAATAAATTTTTGAGGTACAATATTCCCCCTCGGCTAAAGCGGTATCTTTCGAAAAGAATTTCCTCTCTATATGAAATTCTCTTCTTATAATTTGCGTACCGATATATCAATTGGTCACTCATTCATGAACCGCGAAGTCATGACTAAATGAATTCCACGCACAGACTCTGATTAAGTGTGTGAGCTAATCCTTGTTTACATAGAACAAACCTGCTCCGAGCAGGTTTGAGGATTAGGATGTGTTGCTATGACAACACTTCCAGCAAAAGTTTCGAAAAACCGACAGATCCAGGATCAGGCCAAATCGTCAAAAATTATATCCGGCTAAATGAGTAATCCACGTACGAAAAATTACCCCCAGGAGTCCAGATCTCAAACCAATCAAGAATTCATATGTGACTTGAAAAAGGCTGTTCACTTGCAGTTCTAATGCGACTTCACACAGCTTGGTCAGTTTTCCATATAAGAATGGAGAAAAACTGCAGCATTCAGATGAGCAAAGCAGTTATAGAGAGAGATCTGAGCATCTTGACTCAAGAATGTCATGGCTGCCAAAGCTGAATTTACTAAATACTGACTTGAAGGAAGTGAATACTTATGCAATTAATTATGTTTTATGTTTGTTTACAGAGATGTGTATTTATTTTAATGTTAAAGAGTCTTTTTTTATTGATTAATGCCCAAAAAGTCAAATTAAATCCATTGTGAGTCAAAGTTTTATAACAATAAAATGTGAAATTCTCCAGTTGGGCTTTTAAAAGATACTTTATATGGATTTTTTTTCTGATGTTTTTCTTTCCCTATAAAATTTAGCTGGGGAACAGTTGATAGAATACCACACTTGATTTGTAACAGTTCTAACATTTGGGGAGTTCAGTGTGAAATAGTCCGACACTGCTTCTTTCAAATCCAATATCTGTACATTTTTTGAGCACCATTGACTTTGCTTTAGGGCATAAAATTAGCACATTAGTTGACTATGACATCCATTCATCAGATTTTTGCACCTATTTATGTCTTGTTACAGAAGCAGAAGTTTTTAATGGTGGATGTGAGACACTATTTAAACATGCAGCGAATACCAGGATGATCAACAATTATCAGTTCATTTGTTCACAAGCCTGAAGTCTGTAGAGGAAACCTCAGCAAACACAGAGAGAACATGCAAAGTTTATGAGGAATCACAACTAAACACAATAAAGTGACAACAAAATCAACTGATGGCTATTTATATATTCTCAGCATCTCTCACTAATCAGCGGATTCTCATACTAAAGTATGACATACAAAAATATAAATGGGTAGATACAAAAAATTGAGAACCAGGAAGAACTGCTAGCTAGTAGGTTGGAAATTCACTCAGCTACCTGTCGTACAAAGTCTTTGCTATTTTGCTGTACAAACGTGCGCCAACAAAGAGAACAAAAACAAAAGAAGGTCTGTGGAACTGAAGGCTACCCCATTTAATGTCCAGGCTGGAATAAATGCAAAGAAATGGAAAATTACAGGAAATACGTCACGGTTGACATCCTGATGACTTATTGTAGCCTGTAGATGTGTTTCTGTTCTGGTCAGAAGTCAGGTCTTGAATGAAAACAGACTTCCTGTGGTGAGGTGGTTATGTAAAGGATGAAGTCAAAGGAGAGGAGCTTACGGAATTCTTCCAGAAAGTGACGTTGGTACTCTTCTTCTCTAAAATAAATGGAAATTACGTTCACAGCAGTGTAACATCAAAAACTAAGACTAATCCAGACCCATTGGACACACCTGATGCTGAAGTGCGTGTCATGTGTTAAACCACATTCTGGCTCAGGAGAAGAATCTCCTGAAGGCCGTTTAATATCCCTCCCCTTAGGTTATATCTGAGTTTGGATTTAAAGTGGACATTTCAGGATCTGTACGGACTGTTATGATGAATTTCTTTTTAAATTCTAATTTTTTGGCTTTGTTACACTATCATCTATGAGTTGGCTCCTTGTAATTTCATATTACAGAAGAAAATTAAGACAGTAGTTTAAAAATGCAAAATCCATGCTTGTTTAAATGAAAATATAAATTTAATAAACTGACAACCATTTGCTTAGATCAAAAAATAGTAATTACAAAATATGTTTCTATAATAGCATAAAAATTAACATGGGCCAGCTATGATCGATCTGTTAATTTACAGCAGCTAGCTCTGCTGGTCAAATATCTGGAATATGAATCAAAGTCAAAATTGATACTTTCATCTGCAAATCACATTGTACACTGTAAGAAAACTATAAATAAAACACATAAATGAATAGCGTTAAAATTACTTCTCACTCAAAAATTACATTTGCAACCGGACTCTGACCTATCAAAGGTTATATTTAATATACTGTTGTTATTTGTGCATAGCCAGTGATGTTACCAAAGCAGTTCGTTTCTAAGGCTCAATGGGCACTATTACACCAAAAAATGACCTTGACCTCTAGTTATTAAAGTTTAAAGGTCACAATTGCTCACCCTGTCTGTTTCAGTTGTTGATTTACTTAAGATTTATATATTGCTTTAATGGTAGATGGCTCACAGCACACAGGTCAATCTACTGTCCTCTGAATGTGAACTGTCAAATATGTATGTTTCATATACAGAAACAAGTTATGCATTTTTCTGGTGCAATATTTCACATTTCAAATAAACAATGCACTGTTTTCCTAATTTAAATTTATTTTCTGATCATTTTTGGTTTGAATATGTTGTTTATCTGAGATGGTATTTATAAGGTCATTTTATACAGTGAGAAAAACAAAGACAATTTAAATTTCTGTGTTAAGCTTGCTTGTGAATGCAAATGAAAATCATTATTATTATTTGCCTAGTCCAGAACAGATACAATTTCAGGTTTGCTGGGAGCTACACTCTATGACCCCAGCACAAGCCCCATGGTAGAAAGCCATCCTGGAGAGCATAACCATTGCAGGAAGCACTGCTGCTCATTATGTTATGCCAGTGTGGCTCAGCATCATCATCAGCCCATCCGCCTGCTTTTTTATTTCCTACAAACCTCTCTGAACTGCCTGCTGGCAATATACATTGTGAGTAATGGCACAGGTGTGTTAATATGTGGTGTGCATGTTTTTGAGAAACTATAATGACAGTCAATATCTGAAAGTCCAGAACATCTTATTAAAAACCAGAGGGATAAACCGTAAACAAAGTTTAAACAAGAATTAACATCTTTAACAAATAGGTTATCACCACACTGTGGAAGAAAAATAAGACTTAGGGTGCATAAAGAGTTTTGGTATGATTCCCACATTAAAATACACCATCTATTTTTTTTTTTGTTCTTTATTTCACCTTATACAATTTCTTGTATTAGGAATTTGTTAATTTTCGCACACCCCTTGGGGGCAGAGTGCAGGGTCAGCCATTGTACAGCGCCCCTGGAGCAATTACAGGTTAAGGGCCTTGCTCAAGGGCCCAGCAGAGTAGGATCTCTTTTGGCAGTGACGGGGATTTGAACCAGCAACCTTCGGGGTACCAGCGCAGATCCTTAGTCTCAGAGCCACCACTCCGCCCTAAATTTTTATAAATACTTCTAAATATTTTAGAAGTAGTATAAAAGGGTCAATAACATCAGAAACTTGTTCAAGCAAATCAGGAAACCAGTTTCTGGTCAAGTGAACAGCGAAGACAAGAATGTGCTAAGAGATGGCTGATCTCATACACAGGATATACTAGTAGGATTTAGAAATCAGAAGATGTCCTGCACCCAACAAGCCTGGACAGCTGTCACATACATAGAAATTTCAATGGTAACGAAACAAGACTTTTATTTTGGGGTGTTTAAACTAAACCCTGCTCTCTGCCCAAAACCTCTAATGCCTATTAACCAATCAGAAGGGTGTGTAAGTCAACGAACCAATCAGAGTAAAATGTCAAGTAATGTGTATGCATTAATTTGTGAATTTCCCTTTGGCAGCTCTCTTTTGCCATCCACAACAAAGAGGTAATAAACTACAAAAATAAAATGTTTATTAATATACACAGAGAGTAAACACAATACAATGTCAACAGATGTAACATAATAAACACCTGTCATCTTTCTGGTGAAACTATACAGGTGAGCTCCTGCACAATACCAAAAAAATAAATCACAATATTACAAAGAGGCAAAATGGAACCAAAAGAGACTTCATAACAAAATAGACAAAATTATATTTGAAACACTACAAAAACATTGAACAAATGAAAAATTCACTTAGGCCGGGCTGAAACATAACATTGAGGAAGTATTGAGTGGCAGAATTTATTATAGTGTGGAGCTAGAGCTGATTCTTACCTAGCATATTTAAATTTGAACACTGTAAACTTTAAATAATAAATACTTAAAATAAATTATGATCATTGTAACTGACAAAACTACTTAAATACTATTAAAAATACAAATCCCTGGAAACATATTTTATTTTCTATAAAAATATGATCCATTCAATCAATTAATTTTTTACCACATACCTCAACTTTTTATTCTTATTTAAACTTTCAACTTTTATTGCGACAAAAGAAGTAAAAAAGAATTTTCTTGAATGGCAGCTTGTGCATGTCATTCAGCAGCGTTTTTATTAATGAATCATGCTTTCATGCCACTTTTCGGTTTTGACTAATTTTGTCAGGTTTGTGCATGGTGCAAAACTGAATCTGTGGAATATGTCTCTTCCTAGATGAGTGCCACTGGAGACTCACGCAGCAAATCTCAAAATCATAAGAGGCTTCCAGCAGACACACTATACAATTAGGAAAGAGACATGGATACATGCTTTTAGATGCTCAAGGTTAATTTTTTTTCAATGAACTTTTGCAGCACCAGGATGTATTAAAACCTATACCTATCAGGCACGGCAGTGTAACAGTAAGGAGTGAATATTTGATTAACAGAATAAATAATAGAGTTGTAAAGTTAAAATGAAAATCTTTCAGTACAGTATTTCAAAATTCTAATTGTGTTCTGAGCTCTGCTACACATGCATCAATACCAAAAATCTAAAACAACTGAATCACAACATATCCGAATACATTTCTTTATAATTAAAATCATAAAGTAGTGTTTACACATTAGACATTATATTGGACGTACTGTTTGTAGTGCCTAGTAGTAAGTTCAAGTTCTGGTTTGGATATTGTTTGTGTGGAGTTTACTCCCTTTTTCCTGTATAAGTGGGTTTTCTTGCAAGTACTCCTGTTCACCCTCCATAATCCAAAGAACATTAGAATATTAAAACAATTGTGACAAAAACAGGCCATTCAACCCAACTACATCATCCATCCTATTCCTATCCTGTAACACTGCAAGGAACAGTCCTGTCTCATTTTCTCTTCACTTTGTACACCTCTGACTATAAATATAACACCAGGGGCCTCATGCATATCTCCGTCCGTAGAAGTCACACTAAAACATGCTGTACAGACAAAAGTGGAAATGTGCCTACACACAAAAAAATTCAGATGCACAAAACCATGTGTAAGCCAACTTCCACGCACTTCCACTCCATAAATCCTGGTTAGTGTGAAAAGTAATGCACGTGCACGCGCCTGCTGTCCCACCCTGACTCCTCCCAGAATTTTTCGTATTTTAATATGCAAATCAACATAGATATCACCTTCCCCATTAGGTGTTTGTCTTTTAACCAATGGCAAAAGTACGTGAAAAAACAGAATTTCAGCAAATACAAAGTGGAGGCAAGGAAAATGTATATTTGTTGACTTAAGCAATGATATAAACAACAAAAGGAGGTTGATTGAGTGATACAGAGTGGTGGAGAAACTCAAAAGTTCAAGTTTAGAAAGACACATAGTGCCCAAAATAAAAAAAAGAAGTGTTCAGATATCAAAGTCGCCATGTAAAGGCGAGTCGTAGTTCATTGTGTGAGTGTCATACGGAAGCAAATTAGAGTACAAAGAAAAGAAAAAAAATACGGACACAGTGGAAAAAAAGGTCAAAATGTACACTTTAATCCAGTAGTTTATTTTGTCATTAAAGTAGAATATTGTAAACTTAATCTTAAAATCAATGTTTAATTTACTAGGGTTTCTCAGATCCCATCGTAACTGAAGTATCTTGTTAAATGCTTTGTTTTGTATGTTCTTCTATGTGCTCTGGGCGTGTAAATCACTATGTGCTTCTTAAACGGGCTTTCTTTTATGCCGACAGGACACAGAATACATTACATTTATGATATTAGAACTCTCTGAACAGTTTAAATACTAAGATATATACTTGCTATCATTTTCATGATGAAATGAATGAAAGCATGGGTTAAAAATGTGGGCACAATGGCGCTGTGGTAGCGATGAGCTGGCACCCCGTCCAGAGATTGTTCCAGCCTCCCACAAGATGCTTGCTGCGCTGTGTGCGACCCTTGATAAAATAATTTAATGTAGCAGTACGGTCTCTTTCAAACATACCAGCCCCCAATTCCTGTCCTTCCTTTTCTTTCTCCACATCACAATCACAACACAATAAGCTCTGTAAAAAATGTCAAACCAGCTGTATGCTTAGAACGTCGATTCTCCAAAACATTTAAGGAACATTGAAATATCTTTGTAGTACATGTTTAATTATTGTATCCATCTATCCATTACAGGGTCGTGGCAGTCCCAGCAAATATCTTGCGGGAGGCAGGAACAATCCCTGGACAGGGTATCAGCTCATCGCTACCGCTGCACCACCGTGCCCACACGTTTAATTATTAACACTATACATTATTTAAATGAAGTTAAAAATATATCTGTAATATACATACTTTATATACTCATCTTATACTCATCTTAAAAATGAAATCAAGAGCTCCAAGAAGATAGCTCTTGGAAATCTAAATCAACTTAGGAGCCAGTCGTCATTATCTGTAAATACGCACTCTCTTCTATTGAATTTATTTTAATTGTTATTGTATGGTACAATGAGATTCAATATGCAAATCCTCCATATACTTATTTTCCTGTAAAATGATAAAATAATAGTAATAATAATAATAATACGATAAAAGAACAATAAAAAATATACAATATGAAAGCATAAGTACAATATACATGTACCTATAGTGCAGATAGTGCAAATAGTTCATAAAGTGGCTCAGGTTGTGCAATATTACAGGTTATGCAATATTACAACTGTAGTGCAAGTTTACAATGAGGTGATTGTAATTCTAAGTATAAACAGTTCTACCAGGAGCACCTGATGGACTGATTGAGTGCGTTTCAGAGCTCTTGGGATGAAACTGTTTCTGAACCGCGAAGTCCCTACAGGAAAGGATCTGAAGCATTTGCCAAATGGGAGAAGTTCAAATAGATTGTGCACATGGCTGAGGCAGCATGTGCTAGAAGCTGTATCCCGATAATTCTCCCCGCTCTTGACACAATCTGCCATTGAGCTTTCCAATCAGCTGCTGTACAGCTGTGATTCCACACTCAGATACAGTGGGTTAAAATATTCTGAGTGGTGCACTGAGAGTAACAACGCTAAAGCAGCTATGGTATTTGGAATAGTTTGGCCATTCCGTTCACCATTATATTATTACAGGTTGATTACAATTAGATACCTTAAATTTATAAACGATATGCTGTTAATTTCAGTGTATTTGATAAAGCCGCATCAGGAATATGAATCTAAAAAAGAGTGGGAAACCACACAGGAACAGTAGAACTGCTTTGATGCTGGGTGCCGCTAGTTTGCAAAACTGAATGGAAACTTGTGTGCGCACAGGGTAAGGCTGGAGGTTGTAGCCAAAGAGAGAATCAAAACAAAAATGAGTGCCATTATGAACAATGCTGCACATCCTCTCCATGACACACAAACACCGAGGACTTTCAGCCAACCAATTATTCAGTAGAAGTGTGTCAAGAAACATTATGGCGGCTTCTTTATACCAAAAGCAATACATCTGCAGAATGCCTCACTGGGATTGTGACAGCCAAGTCAGACGTTTTCTTTCTTTTGAATATTCTTGCTTTTTAATTATTTTGCTGTGTGTTCAGACCATAGTGTGGGTTTATTTATTTATTAAAAGAGTTTCTGTAAAAAGCCTAATTTCCCCCTGGGGACAAATAAACATCTATCTATCTATCTATCTATCTATCTATCTATCTATCTATCTATCTATCTATCTATCTATCTATCTATCTATCTATCTATCTATCTATCTACAAGATTGTCCAAAATATTATAAAATCAGGATCTAATGGTCCCTAAAGTTCTTTTTTCCACTGCACTAATTGTTAATTTATTCCATGTGTCTATGGTTATTTGCATGAAGCAGAACTCTCCAACTGCCAAATCTGCCCCTAACAGGTTTTTTAACTGCACCCTGGGAGAAGATTTGTTTTCCAGCAAGACACAAAAACAGCAATGTGAATGTGTTAGAGTGGGCAGGTCAGAGTCAAGATCTCAACCCAAACGAGAATTTGTGGTTGGACTTGGTAAAGACTGTTTACTCACAATCTACATGCACATGAGAGAGTTTGAGCAGTTTTGCAAAGAAGAATAGGGAGAAAATTGGCAGAGTGCAGATGCATAAAGCTGAAACAGACAGGCCTGTGCACTAAGACTCAAGACTGTCATGATGGCCAAATGTGCATCTTCTTTGGTTCCTGCCTTGTGCCCTGTGTTGGCTGGGATTGGCTCTGGCAGACCCCCGTGACCCTGTGTTCGGATTCAGCGGGTTGGAAAATGGATGGATGTGCATCTTCTAAATACAGTACTGACTTAAAGAAGGTGAATACTTACACAGGCAATTATTTTGTGTGTCGTATTTGTAATAACTTGGATCACCTTGTAGAAACCTGTTTTCACTTTTTTTTTTTTAAAGACTCTTTATGTGTTGATTAATGTGAAAAAATCCAAATTAAATCCATTGTGATGTAATGTTGTATAACAATAAAATATGAAAACTTCCAAGGGGGTGAATAAATATTATAGGCACTGTAAATTGGACTGAAGTGCTTTTCATTTTTTAAGTTTTCTTACTGCATGGGGCTGCAATGCAATAAATGATTAGCTCATATAATGAAGCTAGTTGAAAAAGGCATAATGGTCGGCGCACATTAATACTTGCCATCAGAATCAGAAGCTCATAGTAAGTCCAAAAGTGCTCAGACTTGGTTAAACAGGGTCTGATGGGGGTGTGTTTACTAAATTCATAGCATCCTAAAAATTAAGGATTGAGAATGTCCCAGTGGCTAAGAAGTGGATTATGAACTGAGTTGTTGTTTAATCCTTACTGTCATCTCACCCACTGAGAAGCAATTGTGCTATTGTGAATTATATAATGTTTTGGATAAAATAAAGAAAAAAACATGTAATATACTGTATGCCATTGAGGTGATATAGGTGCATCTCAGAAGACTTTTTGGTGTTAAACATCAGTTTATTTACACTGTGATGAGGCTCCATTCTTACAGACAAGCATACCTGGGTTACTTAGCATAACTAGCTTGACACATGAGTCTCTAGAGGAAATTTATAACAAACGAGAGCAAAAAGGCGCTAAATAAATGCAAGGACATTTCCAAACCTAAATGTGAAACTGGCAACCCAAGCTGTGAAAAATAATTCTAATGACTGCAGCACTATTTTCTCACTATGTTTTAAGAAAGGGAAAAATGTAACTAATGTGGGCATCAATATCTACCCACTGTTAATCAGCTGCCTTAATGTTTTCATTGTTAAAAATGTTGCACATTCAGTAGTCATTAACTTAATTACAATCCATTAACCAGGCTTTTCACATCGGACAATATAACAAAGCATTTTACAAAGCAATTAACCACATTACAGTGCAGAGTGAATCCAGTGCTAATACACTGAAAATACATGAGACAAAGCATAATGAGATGCTTACTTCAAAAATGAAGTTTATTTGTTTTTCTGAAATAGATTAATTTGTTTTTTCCATCCTTGACTGGGATGTCTTTTCTTTCAAAGTCTCCTTTTTGATGTATTTTCTTAACGATCAGATTATTGTTTTGTTTATTTGTGTAATAGTTTGTTACGGGTGCAGTATGTTTCATTTCCCTATACATTATGTTCTTTATGTTAAACCAAGGGTGACAGACATCTGACGCTGCAGTTGGGGATCGGGGCCCAGTGTCATTTAAGAAGCAGCAGCACACGGTAGCTTGGCATTGCATTTATCTAATGTTCTTTGGTTTTCAAGTTTGCATTTGTGTTTGGATTCTCCTGGTTTATTAACTTTTAGCTTTCATTATTTGGTACTGTGTTTTGGGTTTTAATTTGTGTTTATTTGCTCTTAACATAAACTTTTATGCAGATTTTTTGGTTTCTTTTTCTGTACTCCTGGCCTGTTTTCTCCTTTGTATATTTTTTCTGAATAAATCTTTAAATATTAAAGAAATTGCTTTTTTTTTTTCATTGGCCAGAGGGTTTATGTGATGTATTTCAGCCAAGGTTCCTCTTTGGAGTTTAAATTATTGTTCTGTGTCTTTTTTTTTGTTAATTTTTGACTCCTTCATTTATGCTAATGTTTCTTTTAATTATTATGTCATTCCCTTAGTGCATGTAAGTCATTGTTAGGTATAATTTGTTCTGTAGGTGGCTGCGCAAGAGGAAGGGCCTCATGGCCATCAACTCGAGGGTACCATTACTTAGCCCTATAAAGGCCGAGGGTATCCCATAGTACCTTGCGTTTCATTTGGACAAACTTGGGTCCTTTGTGATTTTTTCCATGCTTAGTGATTTATTGGATTAATGTACCTTGTCCTCAGTTTTTTGACTTTGCCTTTTGTTTATGTATTAGGATTTTGCTGGCCTTGCATTGCCTTTGCTGGCAACAATGTTTTGTCTTTTTCTGCTTTACAGAGCTTCTTGTAATTACAGTTGCATTCTTGTAAAATAAACCTTTCTATCTTATTACCATTTGCCTTTGTTATTTGCCAGGATTTTGATGGTCTTTTCCCTTGTTAGTGGCATTTTGAGAAATATTCTGGGAATCCGTGTACTGAGGAACCCCGAGTTCATAACATTGTTGTTGCAAGAGTTTTATCCCTGCTCATGTTTCTTGTCTTTTTATTTATGTAGTAGGTAGCCCCTGAGGGGACATACTGTAATTTTCTTTTCAACAAGGTACATTAAAGAAAAGACTAATAGATGCTAACACAAAACAGGTAATAGTATCTGTTGTACAGTAGATGCGATAGTACTTGGCGTGCACCTGAAAGTATCTGGTGCACACCGACCAGATTAACTCACAGAAATAATTAATCAATCCATAATTTTTGCTTTATTTTATTGTGGAATATGTTTTTTGTTTTCTTTTCATGTGAATTTTATTATACTTTATTTGTACTGTCTTGATAGTATTAGATTCATTAGTCTTTTCTTTCAGATACCTTGTTGTCTTTATGTTGAACCAATACAGCCAATGAGTTAAATGCGAATTTTTTCCTAGTGTTTTAATTCAAATATATCATTTATTATCTATGGGAACTGTTTACATGAAGATCTAATGTTTTCCTTTTTAAAATAAAGAAACCTCAATAATTTCCATGGGGTGTACTTACTTTTCCACTTAACTGAAAATAAATGTTTACTTTACACTTTGGGGCTGGCGCACTTTTGGGGCCTTCAGTGAGCACCTATCCATTTCCCATGAGCAGTCGGCAAAGTTGCCCAGGGCCTGCCAGGGTTACTTTATTTTTGTCAAGCATCCTCTTAATCAGATTGTTGTGTTCTTCCAAATTAAATCATGTATAAAGGCAATTTTGTGAACAGAAATTCATTCTTATTAGCATAACACCTTCACACATCACACCTCATCAGTAATTTATGGAATACTTTTCCTAAGAAGATACATACTGTATAAGCAGTTAGACAAAGGTGACAAGTTGGCCTGGTTATATGGGGCATGTTTCAGATTTAACTCTGGTGTCTTAAATATTTGCCTGCAAACAGTTATCTATCTAAATTTCTACTTAAAAATTCTAATAGATTCATTTTAAAATAGGCTCAGATGACTTACGTGAGCTTACATTCATGCTTATAAAACCAGCTGAAACAACAGGAACTCCAAAGTGGTGTCCAATCTGTAGTTTCTCCCTGACAACCCCCATTCCACAATGAATCCTTTTCCTCTGCTGCCATTGGCTGTAACCTCATTTTTACTGTCACAGGGAGAGCTGATTTCACTTATTCTTTAATGTTAATCCTGTGCCAGTAAATCTGCAGACACGCAGACTCACTGACATGATTCCTCAAACTAAGACTTTTGGTTCACATGTCACTGCTGTGGTGTGATAAAAGCATTATTACTAATAATGCTTTTCACACAAACATGATTAGTAATAAGATGTGACATTCTTAATGCAATGGTTTTTAGGCCAACCCTTTTTTTTTCTTTATTTTAATGTAAGGCATGCCTTTTAAAGGTTATTGTGTTCCTTTTAGGAGTATTAAAGATAAATTATTACTTTTTCATGTGATAAGAATTTACTCTTCCAGTGAAGGTAAACTGAATGTTCAGGAACAGGAAAATAAAAGAGGAATTACAAAAAATGTTATATCATAGCAGATATCAGAGCAGAACACATCAGCTTGGAATGGATCATGTTAAGTCCCATAATAAGAGTCACAAGAAGCAGTTTCAACTCAGCAGTTTTCGAAATATATTAGAAGAGCTAAATTTGCTGCAAAATTTTAAATTAATCCTGTTATAGTAAAATACCATAAATAAAGATTAGACGGGGGTGCCCTCAAAAATAGTATAATTAGCTTATAAAGAAACATTTTTTCTGATGTAATAATCAAATGTGGAAAAATATGATGTGATATTTGGAAGCTGTTGTTAACATAGCCCTGTTTTTTATATGTCTATGTATCTATTCAAACATCTCACTTGCACATTTTCCATACTTGGTAATTTAGTAATTATTGATCCATTTATTATCAAACTACTTAATTCAGTACAGGGTAATGGGGTCATATCCTAGAAGCATTGGGCGCAAAAAAACAACCAGCTCTGAACGGGGCAACTCCACACTTGAGGGATGTACACTCGTTTTGGGAATAATTAGAAATTAAATAAATCAATTACTTTAAATGTTGTTGAAATTTATTTTGGCAAAGTTTTTTTGAAGCATTTGGAAGTTTCCGTATTTCTAAAGCTTTTAGAAACAAAGATATTTTGTCTATGGAATCATTTCAACGTGTCAGGCTTTTGCTGAATCCCATTTTGTATGCTAGAGCTGCTGAACTTTGGTAATTTTGGGAAAACACAGCTACAGTTCTACTAGTAAAGCACGGGGTTAAAGGGACCTGACAGTCTATCATGCCAGGCTTTGGATTGTTCCTAATTCTGTTCAGTGTATTGATTTGGGTATCTTCCTGTTTTTCCTGCAGCATCTATATTCAGTAAAATGCGAAAGATATTTTCCTTATAAAATTTAATTAAGGAGCAGTTCACTAAATTTGCTGGTTTCCGAAATCTCTGCTTTGGCAGCAGGCTAATGTTTATGCCAGTAACTTTATGGTTTATACAGTCAAGCATTCTTTTACTGTATTTCCTGCTTTGAATAAGTCAGTCAGTCAGTCATTGTCCAACCCGCTATATCCTAACACAAGGTGTTTTGTCTTGGTAGAGTAATATGTTGCTCTACTTTCCCCTATTGTATTATTAATAAGTAGCCTTTGTCAAAATACCTAATCTCACAGATTTACCTCTGTTTATAAGGTATTATAGCATATAACTTATCCCCACCTTCCCTTCTATATCTATAGGCAATTAGGTGTAGTAAAAAAAGACAAGCAGAAATTAAGTTACACATAAAACAATGTATTATTGGTAATATTCATAAATAATAACAATATGCTAAGTACATTTGAATATTGGCAACCATACAACCTGATTAAATGGTGATATGTAGTTTCAGGCAGCACACAGACTTGTAGTTATTTAAAATGTCTCTAGTTAAGGCATCATTGGTGCTCAGCTTTCTTCAGAACAGGCCGTATGCCTGTTCCAATATGGCTGCTAAGCTGTGGTCTCCACTGTGTTGTCCTTTCAGTTCATGGTGCGATGGTCTTCATCAGTTTGGTAAGAGATGCTTCTTTCAGATGTTAGAAAGTAAGAGAATGTGGTTGAGCAAGCAGATTTATAGATTCACTGTCCAACCCCTAGAGCCAATAGGACATCATGGTACTTAAAAGCTTCTGATCCAAGCCAATTCCAAACAGCCATGCTTCAGACCAATGGGGGAATACAACATCTTAAAACCTGCCACCCCTCCAAGATCATATGTTAAAGTAACCTAGCTTCCTTGCGGGGGGTTGAAAGACTTTAGCAGAGAAACACTCTGGGCACACGCACACACACACACACCCACACACCAAGCACCCACTAGGGACAATTTAGGATTGCCAATGCACCTAACCTGCATGTCTTTGGACTGTGAGAGGAAACCCATACAGACTCAGGGAGAACATGCAAAATCCATGCAGGGAGGACCCGGGAAGCAAACCCAGGTCTCCTGGGCACTACCACTGGCGCTACCACTGCGCCACCTTTGAATAAGTACTCAGAGCAATTAAAGCCAATTTATTAACAGGGAAACCCATTATCATCAGCTTTGTTACACTATAGATACATTTTATTTAGAAAAGGAAAAGTGATTGCAGTATTCTGTATTCTGACCTTGACATCCTAGTAGGAAACCAGTCTTTCAGTTCTTCACTAGGCAGTAAACCGCAAATGCCTTCTAAATTTATTAAAACACCAGCAGGGATTTACACTACATAAGTGAGACATGAAAATGTTTTACGATAAATATTGGGACAAGCCCTGCTCAATAGCAATGTCTATCCCATTTAAACAATGACAGTATCAGGTAAGTAACAGCATTTAGACAGGAAGTCAATACAAGTATGAAAGATCTCCAATAATGAGCACGATCAAACCAATACAGTCTTTGAGTATCTGGCCTTCTTATTGACAAAGGCTGCTTTCAATCACACTGTATCTATTCCTATATCAATCATCACTCTAAATGAATACAACATTATCATTGATGAACACATCACTTTAACAGCAGCAGTGAAACACCTGCTAACTGAGGAGAGCAAAAAAAAAAACACTTGATTTTTTTCAGCTGCAATTTTTTTCTCTTTCTGTATTGAGTTGAAGCATAAAAAAAATGATGTCCTATCAGCCAGAAATCTGCTTTGTAAAACGTAATATTTTTAATGTACAAATACATAGAACAACTGGCAAAATGTGATCATTTTTATTGCAAAAATATACATCCTTTTATAATAATTAAACAATAAAAGTTGACACGCAATTAAAATATTGATTCCTTTACTGAGTGCATAACCATTCCTGTATAGGCTTTTCCCCTGAACTTTTTAAAACCTTATCAGCTCTCATGCTGGCTGGAAAATTCTCTCAGTATTCACAATAGCCACAACACAAAGGCTTATCATAATAATTAAAATGCTATAAAAAAGTAGACTGTGATTCTCATTAAAATGGTGTAAAATTCAAGTAAAAAAGGACTTCTTTACATCTATCAATATTCATTAGTTGCTCATAACTCCTTGGTCTTTATAAACTGTTATTTCTGATAAGGGTCATCCAAGGGTCAGGGGCGAATTGACAGAATTCTGATGGGAATATGAGGTGCTGTTATTCTCAATATATGCTGGAAAAAATAATTAGTCCATAAAGAGTAAACCATCCTAGTGATTTGTGGCATTTTATGTTGCAGAGAAGTGTGATAGAAATACACTTGTGCCTTGAGCCATATTAAATTAAACTCTGAAATGCACTACAGAGAACGTGACATTCAGGAAAGAAGCAGACAAATTCAGATCACTAATTTTCAATTTATCTTACAATGAGACTGCTATACTATATCACTTCCCTTCACTTAGTTATATCAGAAGCTTATATAATGATTTAACAGCATATGGAAAACTCGCAGTGCATTCTTATTCCATGTTAGTAGACATAAAGACTATACCATTGTGCGAATGCAAAACGAAAAATGGTAAAAGGAAAAAAAAATTAAACTGAAATCCATGCTAAAAGATCAAATAAGACCATAAAGGAATATTCCACCATAAAATGGTATCTTTTTCATATATCACTTGCTCTGTGCGGCTTGTAGTAAAGGCCAAGAAAAATTTTGATCTGATGTTTTCATGTAGGAATGGAGGCCACGAATTTTAAGCTGAATGAGTGTCAAGTAATTTAAATCATCCATGAAAACATTACTCACGTCACTTAATCCACAAGCCAGGTCATCCAGTCCTATGCTGACAATGTCCTAAACGCATGTTTTATTTTTAAATACTGTTAAATTAAACATTTTCTGGAAAACACTCTTGTGAACAAAAAGGGAACTCAGATTCAGAGGAGCAATCAAATTAAAAACTTGACATCCCAATTTAACAATCATGAGTTCAGTCCAGTAACAGCTTATTCATCGGCTACAACTGCACTTCGCAAGATGTTAACAGTGAAAAGCGCGATGAGAAATAAGTACAACTAAAGATTAACACTAGAATTACCAGAGCCTACGAAAAAACTCGTAAATCCGTCCCACCTTAAATCGCGTCTTAAATCCGTTTGCACCTCTCCGCCAGAGTCCTTTGTCATCTAAATGTGCTGATAAAGCTACTAGCAGCCAGCTATTCCATCCCCCCACCGAATTAGAATGAACTTCTCTCCTAGCTCAAGCCTTGCCTTGATTTGATTACCTGGGATTGAAGTGGAGTTTTACAGTGGAAATAATTCTAGCGTTATTTGGAATACACGCATTTCATGTGTGTTCCATTTCTATAGTTGGCTGTGCAAACACATTTTTAAAACAGAAACGTTTTTCATATTCTAATAGTAAATGACAAAATGTAGGCATAAACTATAAAACGTATGAAGTCTGAAGTCCATATATCAAAGAAACACTTTCACAAAAGGTACAAATAAGAGAACACGTGCGCCTTCATTCAAAAAAAAAAAAAAAAGCCGCATTAGCATGCCACATTGACACTCTTACTACAACCACCGCAGTGGTGTAATGGTATCAGCGCCTGACTGGGAATCAGAGGGTGGCGAGTTCGATTCCGCACGGCTCTACTTCAAGAAATTAACTGCTCTTATTCTTACAATTTTAGAATAACAATATAAATTTGATTTCAGTCTGTAACAGGCGGTGTAACTTATGATACTGGTAAAAGGTTAGCTTTTTTTTTTTTTTTAATTCACTTTTCATTCTCGCAGTCACATTCAGAATCAATCCATACAACCCCATCTGACACAGCTGGTTTCACATAAATAAAAGTGTACTTTTATTCAAGACTATAACCGAAGAATAAAGAAAGCAAGTTACAGTTGGTGGTTGATACGACAGCTTGCGTGGTGCAATGTTAAGAACTGCTGATTTCCGATCCGTGCTATATAAAATCATCACATTCAAATATTAACAGTTCCCACACACCCAAGGTCCGCCATTCCTACATTTGCGACATGTGTACTTGTTGCAGTGTACACACCTCTCTGTGCTATGGTTCCTATTACAGTGAATGAGCACCTGACACTGTACTTTCTTCCCTGGGGGAAGCTGAGGTCTTAGAACGGAAGTTTGTTGACGCTGTATCATCTTTCCTTTTTCCATCGCCTTTTCCTGTAAGAAGCGACGACGAAGTTCCTCTGCAAGGTGAGCCATGAACACTCTTCTTTCCTCAGCGGACCCCGTGCATGCCTTATACAGTACGTGTGCGTTCATCGCTGCTAGGTCAAGGATGTTGTACAACACAGCAACCGGCCACCTGCGTGTTCCTGTGCGCACTGAACAAGCACGCGCCTTCTGGTCCATGATGTCAATGCCACGCTGGGGAAAAAAGACAAATATATGTGACATTTTGAAGAAATCATTTTATCACCAGAAGAGCACCAGGATACTTCGTCACACTAATATTTTTTTCATTAGCATACCTTCATGTGGTTGTAGTCTGTGACCGTGTTTGTTTTTGTTTTTTTTATCTTGCCCAATCTCCACATCATGGTGCATTGTGCTGAGAATGCAGACAGACTTCATCTTTTTGGGCACATACACTGTCAGCATGGCACTGGGAGATCTAAACACCAGCGTGGAGAATTGTTCGTGTACTGAACTGACTTTAGCTGCAGGTGGAAGTTCCCGTCGCACTTTATTCATGGTGCCAAGCAGAGTTGTATTGCGGTGCAGCAGTCTATTAGCCAGCGAAAGTGACGTGAAGAAGTTGTCTGTTGTTACGGTTCTGCCTTTTTGGATTGCGGCAGATTTGGAGACAAAGTACATGTGCAATGCCACTCCTTATTTAGGAAAAGATCTCAGTCGTCCCACGGGAGAAAGACTTTCCGAGTCTGTGGTCATAAAGCTTATGGAGCCATTTCTGGACAAAGGCAGAACCGTAACAACAGACAACTTCTTCACGTCACTTTCGCTGGCTAATAGACTGCTGCACCGCAATACAACTCTGCTTGGCACCATGAATAAAGTGCGACGGGAACTTCCACCTGCAGCTAAAGTCAGTTCAGTACACGAACAATTCTCCACGCTGGTGTTTAGATCTCCCAGTGCCATGCTGACAGTGTATGTGCCCAAAAAGATGAAGTCTGTCTGCATTCTCAGCACAATGCACCATGATGTGGAGATTGGGCAAGATAAAAAAAACAAAAACAAACACGGTCACAGACTACAACCACATGAAGGTATGCTAATGAAAAAAATATTAGTGTGACGAAGTATCCTGGTGCTCTTCTGGTGATAAAATGATTTCTTCAAAATGTCACATATATTTGTCTTTCTTTTTTCCCCAGCGTGGCGTTGACATCATGGACCAGAAGGCGCGTGCTTGTTCAGTGCGCACAGGAACACGCAGGTGGCCGGTTGCTGTGTTGTACAACATCCTTGACCTAGCAGCGATGAACGCACACGTACTGTATAAGGCATGCACGGGGTCCGCTGAGGAAAGAAGAGTGTTCATGGCTCACCTTGCAGAGGAACTTCGTCGTCGCTTCTTACAGGAAAAGGCGATGGAAAAAGGAAAGATGATACAGCGTCAACAAACTTCCGTTCTAAGACCTCAGCTTCCCCCAGGGAAGAAAGTACAGTGTCAGGTGCTCATTCACTGTAATAGGAACCATAGCACAGAGAGGTGTGTACACTGCAACAAGTACACATGTCGCAAATGTAGGAATGGCGGACCTTGGGTGTGTGGGAACTGTTAATATTTGAATGTGATGATTTTATATAGCACGGATCGGAAATCAGCAGTTCTTAACATTGCACCACGCAAGCTGTCGTATCAACCACCAACTGTAACTTGCTTTCTTTATTCTTCGGTTATAGTCTTGAATAAAAGTACACTTTTATTTATGTGAAACCAGCTGTGTCAGATGGGGTTGTATGGATTGATTCTGAATGTGACTGCGAGAATGAAAAGTGAATTAAAAAAAAAAAAAAAAGCTAACCTTTTACCAGTATCATAAGTTACACCGCCTGTTACAGACTGAAATCAAATTTATATTGTTATTCTAAAATTGTAAGAATAAGAGCAGTTAATTTCTTGAAGTGGAGCCGTGCGGAATCGAACTCGCCACCCTCTAATTCCCAGTCAGGCGCTGATACCATTACACCACTGCGGTGGTTGTAGTAAGAGTGTCAATGTGGCATGCTAACGCGGCTTTTTTTTTTTTTTTTTTTTTTTTAATGAAGGCGCACGTGTTCTTTTATTTGTACCTTTTGTGAAAGTGTTTCTTTGATATATGGACTTCAGGCTTCATACGTTTTATAGTTTATGCCTACATTTTGTCATTTACTATTAGAATATGAAAAACGTTTCTGTTTTAAAAATGTGTTTGCACAGCCAACTATAGAAATGGAACACACATGAAATGCGTGTATTCCAAATAACGCTAGAATTATTTCCACTGTAAAACTCCACTTCAATCCCAGGTAATCAAATCAAGGCAAGGCTTGAGCTAGGAGAGAAGTTCATTCTAATTCGGTGGGGGGATGGAATAGCTGGCTGCTAGTAGCTTTATCAGCACATTTAGATGACAAAGGACTCTGGCGGAGAGGTGCAAACGGATTTAAGACGCGATTTAAGGTGGGACGGATTTACGAGTTTTTTCGTAGGCTCTGGTAATTCTAGTGTTAAAGAAAATGCGAGTGACACTATTATGAGGAAAAAAATGTTCCAAATGTTTGTTTATTTCTAACTTGCCATTAAAAAATTCCGAGTTACTCCAGCTGTGGCTATGAACATAAATGTAACCACAAATCCATCCATCCATCCATTATCCAACCCGCTATATCCTATCTACAGATGATTATGCAGCTACAGTGAATGTACTGTAGAAAAACGTTAACTTAATGATGCTAACTGCATACATGCTCAAAAGCTAACTGGCTGCAAAGCAATCAGTTAGTCTGTTATCGTTTCATTGGCCCTGGCACAGCTGTACTGTAAATTTCAAATCCTTTGATTTTCCTCCTCAGGGCCTGGTGGAATAATCATCCACAGAAAAATGTTCACCATGAGCCTAAAGTGAAAGAGTAGCAGAGAGCGAGGAGGGGCAAAGCTAGATGAGATGTGCAGGATGGAATGTCAGAAGCGATAGACAAGCATCTGGGAAGCTACAGTAGTCATTCAGTGCTGTGGAATTGTGTGAAACAACAACAAAAATAAGTTCAACTTCCATTGTTTTTGAAAAGTGTTTTTGATTCACACAAAACAAATAAACAGACATGGCTTTTAATAAAAACAGTGGAGTGTACTTTGACTGGCTTCAACATCATTTTTACCCTAACAGCTCTGACATGTTTCATGCACCATTCTGCAAACCACCTCCCAGTTCTTTCGTTTTATACAAAACTAGTTGCGTTACTCTTCCAAGACAGGTTGAAATCTGTCTAATCAACATACATCTCAATATTAACTTTTGCAGTGCACCACCTACAGGAATGTATTTTGTATTACATTTAGTAGTAAAATGCATTGGATTTGACATTTAAACAGATGGGGCATCACAAACATGTGTCTCTTTTATATTCTATTTGGGATTCGTAAAAGCAGTTTTAATGTTTGTGATGCATCGTCTTTTGGAATGACAGAGTCATATCAAGTAAATGGACACACAGATACTTGGATACACAGACATTTAAACTTTTCATTACAGTGGAGGGTATACAATGATTAAGATTTTTTAATTAGCAGAAAGCCTGCTGTGAAATATTAAATGAACCAAATATGGCTGCACTAATGTGAGAACAAAAGCTACTGTATATGTAACACAGTCACACTTGTTGTAGCAGAATGGAGACATTGTGAGTAATGGCACAAGACACTTGGAGGAAGCCATGAACTGGGAGCCTACATTAGATGGCCGGCAGGAAAAGTGTTTGTTAAAATGCCTCCTGTAGTACGATTGGTGTGTCAAAAGGTGAAGCTGAAAACTATTGTTTAGTAATCAATTCATTAAGATTGTCCACTGGTACTAAAGCAATAAATTAAATGCCTGTTACATCAGTTAAGTTTGTTTATTAACAACAGAAATAGAGTGAATACATTATATTAGCATTTTGCTGGAAAAACAGGCATGACTGGTATTGAGATCTTAGCCATCACCCTTCAAAAAACCCTACCTGGCTACTGGTGATTTATAGTGATATGTGAAACTATCAGGGGAGGCCTCAATTAAAGGAGTTGTGTCTGTAAGTATAAGCCATGTTTTAGTAAGACTTTGTTCTCAAAATACAATTTCATTAACAAAAGCTGTTTAATTTCCTAACCAACAATCATCTTTAACATTGGTGTCCCTGCCTATTGTTCTTTATATATTGCTCACTTTTTAATCAGAGTATAGCATCAAGTTAGTGAAACTTCTGGGCTACTGATCTGGTCAGTTAAGTAGCAGAGGGCGTTTTTAATCAGTTTAAGTTGCTTTGGTGTTAATGAAATTAATAACAGGTGCACTAGAGGGGCAACAATGAGACAACCCCCAAAACAGGAATGGTTTAAGAGGTGGAGGCCACTGACATTTTTCCCTTCTCATCTGTTTTTTCACTCGTTTTTCATTTGGCTACGGTCAGTGTCACTACTGGTAGCATGAGGCGATACCTGGACCCTACAGAGGTTGCACAGGTAGTCCAACTTCTCCAGGATGGCACATCAATACGTGCCACTGCCATAAGGTTTGCCGTGTCTCCCACCACAGTCTCAAGGGTATGAAAGAGATTCCAGGAGACAGACAGTTACTTTAGGAGAGCTGGACAGGGACATAGAAGGTCCTTAATCCATCAGCAGGACCAGTATCTGCTCCTTTGGGCAAGGAGGAACAGGATGAACACTGCCAGTGCCCTACAAAATAACCCTGGTCAAAATGACCCCAGCAGGCCACTGGTGTGAATGTCTCTGACCAAACAATTAGAAACAAACTTCATGAGGGTGGCCGGAGGGCCTTATGTCCTCTAGTGGGCCCTGTGCTCACTGCCCGGCACCGTGGAGCTCGATTGGAATTTGCCATAGAATACCAGAATTGGCAGGTCCACCACTGGTGCTCTGTGCTTTTCACAGATGAGAGCAGGTTCACCCTGAGCAAATGTGACAGACATGAAAGGGTCTGGGGAAGCCATGGAGAATGTTATGCTGCCTGTAACATTGTTCAGCATGACCGGTTTGATGGTGGGTCAGTGATGGTCTGGGGAGGCATATCCATGGAGGGACGCATGGACTTCTACAGGTTAGACAATGACACCTTGACTACCATTAGGTATCGGGATGAAATCCTTGGACCCACTGTCAAACGCTATGCTGGTGCAGTGGGTCCTGGGTTCCTCCTGGTGCACAACAATGCCCGGCCTCATGTGGCGAGAGTATGCAGGCAGTTCCTGGAGGATAAAGGAATTGATACCATTGACTGGCCCCCACACTCACCTGACCTAAATCCAATAGAATGAATTTTTGTATTTGCCCACATTTTTTTGGGGTTTGGGATGCCAAGTATTTTGAATATTTAAATATATTCTTTATTAATGTTGTTATCCCCTTTGCTATGTTTCTTTAATATTATGTTTTAAATTCTGACACCATCACCTTTTTTGCACATTTGCTTTGACGTGGTGACTCATTGCTTGGGAGTGTGGTCTTTTTTGCATGAACGCACCATATAGAAGATGGTGTGATTGACAACACTTTGTCCAGAATTCTCTTTAAAAGCAGTTTGTGGTATTAGGTGTTGGTCTAGTGTTTTAAGGAAAAGAACTTGGCACTCACTTTTGACTCTGATTTATGATTTTGTATTAGGATTTGGCATAAAGCTCATAGGTACTCCTTACAAAGAAACAATAGTTTTTTGACCACAATTCTGTCTCTTCATCTTGCAAGCTTTATAAGTTAAAATTACAATTTGCCATTTTTTTCACCTGGCTATAACACAGGGGTCCCTGACAGTGCTTCCTACTTCGACTACATTTCCCATGCTGCCCTTTGAGAGTCCAAATTAGGGCAAAGCTGAAGGTATGTTGTCACCTGGTGTACCAGGGGGACATATTGCACTGAGAGACAGTGGCCTACTGCTCGTCTGCTGTGCCAGTAATGACAGCTCAAAACCAGCTTGGCTAGATGACAGCACAGGTTTTCCACCTGACTTAGGATTTCTAAGAAGTCCCTTTCATTCTGAATACTGGTACAGTATTGACTGAACAACCTAGATGTTATTGGAGATGAATATATTTTCAAATGGCTAAAAATAAAATTATTTTCTATGCATCAAAGTTTTTTCTAATACATAAGAAACAAAAAGCAGAGGTCTCACTGCAAATGTAACTGAATAGAAGTTGCTAGATTTCTTTAACTAGAAACCAAAGAATTTGATAATCTGCTATGACTGAATTTTTCAAGCCTTCAAGTTGAGTTATTTTTGTTCTTTGCATATCTGTTATGGGTTTTGACTGTGAAGATTTCAAATATGGGCGGCACGGTGGCGCAGTGGGTAGCGCTGCTGCCTCGCAGTTGGGAGACCTGGGGACCTGGGTTCAATTCCCGGGTCCTCCCTGCGTGGAGTTTGCATGTTCTCCCCGTGTCTGCGTGGGTTTCCTCCGGGCGCTCCGGTTTCCTCCCACATTCCAAAGACATGCAGGTTAGGTGGATTGGCGATTCTAAATTGGTGTGTGGGTGTGTTTGTGTGTGCTTGGTGTGTGGGTGTGTTTGTGTGTGTCCTGCGGTGGGTTGGCACCCTGCCCAGGATTGTTTCCTGCCTTGTGCCCTGTGTTGGCTGGGATTGGCTCCAGCAGACCCCCGTGACCCTGTGTTTGGATTCAGCGGGTTGGAAAATGGATGGATGGATGGATTTCAAATATTTGGTTTAGTTTTCTATAGAAAATTAATTTTGTCTAAGATATTTTGTGTCATTTTGTTTTGTTGTGGGCACCACCATTTTGCAAGTCTTGTGATCAAGATTGCCAGGGGTAGGGTTTTTGAGGTCAAGATGTCTGACGTCAGTTATGCTATGGGTTAAAGGTTGCCTCTGGCAGACATTTCCTTTCTGAACAGATAAGCTCATAAAAGGACTTAGTGAAATTCTTTCTTTTTCTTTTTCATACTACTTTTTGCCAATGTACTGTATTATGACTTTCATTTTTCAGGTTTTGTTTTCTGGCTTGTCGACAGTGTAGTTTGACTTCTGATTGTGATCTTTGCCTGTATTTTTGGCAGTGTCTCATTATCTGGTCCATCCAATCTGGTTGTCTCATTGTTGCCTCTCTAGTGCACCTGTTGTTAATTTAATTAACACCAAAACAGCTGAAACTGATTAACAATCCCCTGTGCTACTTAACTGACCAGATCAATAGCCCAGAAGTTTCATTGCCTTGATTCTATACTCTGATTAAAAAGTGTTCCTTTAACTTTGTTGAGCAGTATATAGATACGAGCGAGCGAAGCTGCTTTACAGACTTTGAAATGATTGACGCACAGTGCGAGAAGCAGAACGCGCAGCACGGCAGGAGGAGCAGTAAGCAAGCAGATGATCCGTCCGCATCTCCAAAGCATGTGTTCAGCCACCCCCTTCACAACGTGAGCGGCAGAAACACGATGTGGCTGGTGTGTAGCGCGCTCCATTGGGGGGAGCAAAGCGAACAATTTATATATTAATTTGCAAGTATAAACATTTACAAGTATAGTTTACCTAAAAAACAAACACATATTAATAGAAGTAAATTCTTCATTGATGAACAAGGTATAGCTGTGATTAGAACTTCTGCGCTACAGTATGCTGAATACTGCATGCAGGCATTGTCTATGTGTGGAATTTGCACATCATCACAACTGGTTTCCCTTTGCATCCCAAAGATGTGTGCTTGGTAGTTTGGCAATTCTAAATTGGCTCTGTGTGAGTATGGGATGGCTGTGTTTGGGATTGGTACCACAGCCACAGCTGGTTTCTACTGTGCACCTCAGGCTGCCAGGAGAATCTGTCTGGCCACATGCAACTCGGAATTGACTAAGACAGTTTAAGATGATTACGTTAAACATTCATGGTTTTTAATTTTTTTAAAAATAAAAGAAGTCATTTTTTTCTCAATTTACAATATTTCATAAACTTCCCAATGAAATGTTTTTCACTATGTTACAGCCAAATGCAAATACCCTATTTTAATAGCTTGCTCCACTGTCACCCAAAATAATACTTTAGGTGAATAAAATGAACAATTTCAAATCATCTTGTAATTCTGTTTTCATGATTTGTCATAATGATTAATTCAAAAAGAATGAATCACTTATGGTCTGCACATAACTATTAAAATAACCTGCTTGATCATATACTGTAAAATTGTTTTTTAGCCTTATTACTTACTGCTGAAGTAAATAACCAAATGAGTTTATTCTTTTTTTTCTTCGTTTCTTGCACATAGAGTAATTTAGATTTTTGACATGTTTTAATAGTAAATATAAGCATAGTTGGCTACATACCAACAACTAGAAAGTTCAGATCCAAGTAGCTTTTTTGAAAACTTCAATACAAATAAATATGAAGCACAGCCAGAGCTGTAGGTCCCCTTGAGAGCGAGATCAATCAGTTTGAACTCTAATTAAATCAGCCGGCTTCCTGGAAACACAATCGTAATCAACCACACTCTGGGTGTGGAAACAGTCAACCTTATTTTTCAAAGCATAGCTTACATTGTTCAGTAAATAAACTTAAAGAAATCCTGTCCTGCAATTTCCTGTCTTCAAATTCTGAAGTCAGCATGTCTAATTTAAGCTGTTTAAATATATACATTTGAAATGAACCTTTATAGTGTGATATTTCAAAACTTAAGTAAATAAATAGTGCTTCAATTAGCATTGGATTCAGAAGTTCTGTATTTAGGTTTTAATATTAAAAACGTCTATTCATCCGTTTTTTTAACCACCTTATTCAACCACAAGGCCGAGGATAACCAGACCTGAAAGTGAATACAAGGCACTCACTGAATTATACCACGTTAATTTAGAGTTAATAACCAGACTCAAAATGTACGTCTTTGACAAGTGGGAGGAAATTGGATTACCAAGATATAGGACATCCCAGGCTTCTTTATGAAACATCTTGCATGGAATCTGGTGCAGGTTTGGATCCTGTTTCGAGCCCACCTATCCACTCTTCAATCCTGAACTTCATAAGGGTGTTGGGAAGTGACAGAATTGCATTTTGTTCTGGAAAAATAAATAGTAATTATAAATTAATGGTGCCAGTTCATCAAAGGTAGGTACAAACATTCCATTCACTTATACCTTAATTTACACTCTCCAATTAACTTAAAAAGAAGTCTTTAGGATCTATGTGTGATACCCCAGTGCCCTCGGCTCAGCATAATCCAACCCTGGGCATCTTGCAGTTTATGAGTCTCCACTGTGAGAGTGGGTAACACAAAGACACAGCAACCACGGTTTTTATAGAGCATGCATAAATATTAGCTGTTCTTTATAACATTTAGTGCCTTCTTTTTTCCAAATTCATTATTCACAATCCAATGCAGTGATGATTCTTAAAGAAGAAAAAAGGAAAACACAAAAAATACCTTGAAAAGTTCTGTCAGACAGGCATCTTTCAAAGATAAAAAGGAGACAAAAAATAATACCTCTCAGAACATCTAAGCTAATGGCTCAGGAATCAAAATAACTTCTCCTGAAGTCTGGTCCCACACCTGCCTTATTTCTGTACCTTCAGGAGCCCAGTTGCAAAATACTTAGTGTCCATTATCTTCATTCCTTTCCACACCTGCTCACTCTCTCTCTGTCTCTCTCCAGTTCACCTGTTCTCCAGATCACACACGTCAACCGTCAGTCCTACTCTTTATCATAATTCAGGCACAGATTAGCAACCTCTTCTATTCCCTGACCTTCCTTCAAATTGTTGAGCAGTTCCAAGCACGATCTATGGTGCATTTACTTTGTAATAAAGCGCTACTGTACGTTTGTGTGTGTGTGTCCAGGCCCTCCAAATAATTTGATTGGTCAGCTTGGCTTTGGTCAGTTTGGCTTTGGTGATGTGATCAATAGAGCAGGGGTGCCCAACTCCAGTCCTGGAGGGCCGCAGTGGCTGCAGGTTTTCATCCTAATCCTTTTCTTAATTAGTGACCTGATTTTGCTGCTAATTAACTTCTTTTGAATTAATTTTATTTAACTTGCTCTTGAAAACTCAGACCCCTCAATTGTTTCTTTTTCCTTAATTAGCAACCAAACAATAATGAGATACAAAATGAACCAAAACAGGACCAGCAAACTGTGACCATCATATAATATCTGAAAATAAAGAAAGGTGAAGGTCTCAGGAATGCTGATCTGCTCTTAGAAAAGAGAAAATCCCCAATTTCGGAAATGTCTGTTATTGCACAATGAGAGCAGCAACAAGTCATGAAATGAAAGAACAGGTTTAATTAACAATGAGAATCGGCACCTAATTAAGCAACTTGTTGGAGTGAAATTGGTTGGAGTTTGAGGCCCTGACTTAGTTGGTCTTCGGTTGGCTCACTCACTTCACATTTCACTTCTGTTTGGGTGCCTTTTAAGGAAAGAAATTAAGCAATTCAGAGGAATGATGAAGAAATTCGGATAAACATTTCTAAAAATTAAAATTAATTCAAAAGAAGTTAATTAGCAGCAAGAACAGATCAATAACTTAGAAAAGGGTTAGAATGAAAACCTACAGCCACAGCAGCCCTCCAGGACTGGAGTTGGGGACCCCTGCGATAGAGGAAGTGCCAGGCAAGAGAGGTTGAGACACATGAGGAGGAGTAAAGGCATAGGAGGCCCACTTCAGGCATGTACAGGTATATTTGACTATTTATATTTCACCTAGTCTCTAAACAGTTCAAACAACATACGCCAAATTGACTTCAAACGGTACTATGGTACAATTTGTCACAGTAGGACAGAAACTGGGATACCTGGAGGAAAAAAAAATATACACAAATTCATTTTTTATCAGTTCATTTTTGTACAGTGTGGTCTTAAATGATTGTTGGCTTATTGGCTTAAACCACTGTAACAAGTTCACAGGTAAAAGTCTAATTCTATAACACACACATAAAGATAAAGATTAGTTGAAATACATGGTAAAACAAAGTACAGGTGGAACCTCGGTTCACGAACGTCTCTGAACACGTACAAATTGGGTTACGACCAAAAAAGTTCGCCAAACTTTTGCATCTGTTCACGACCACACATTCGGTATACGAACAAATGTTTTTACATTTACTTTACTATTGCGCTGTGCATTCTATGGTATAATTAACTACATTTGTGCTTAAAAATCTTTAAAAAAATATTTACATACAGTTTGTATGGTTTGGAACGGATTAATTGTATTTACTTACAATCCTATGGGGGAAATTACTTCGGGTCACAACCAAATCGGGTTACGACCAGAGTTTTGGAACAAATTACGGTCGTGACCCGAGGTTCCACTGTAATTTCAAACTGAATGACATGAAACGATCCTAACAATGAATGCCCATTAATTAATATTATCATTGAGAAATATGCAGTTGACAGAGGAGGAGAGGAAAACAAAAATTCCAGTCACCGTCATCCCTAATTAAAAAAAAACAATCGATGGTCGGTTATAATGCAAAGACATTGGGATGACATGCAAATTCCTCAAAGATACAAAATGGCTACAGGGCAGTAGCACTAACCATTGTCTTATACAAACAATTACTAATATTAATGTTTATTTTTCAGATGAAGATAATATGGATTAGATTTTCCCAAGCAATATAAAAGAAATGTCATGTCTCAGACAAAGAAAATACCTTTGCTACTTGCTGAATGATCAACGTGGAAAATCATTTGAGCCAGAAGCACAGAGGAGATTACCGCATCTTCAAGCATTACACCTGATCACATGTATAGTAACCGCTCTGTTTTTATTTCAGGCCCAAAATGTTTGTAGAGCTATATACAGCAGAATATCAGCTTGCAAACCATTCTTATTTTGACAGGATATTTTATTTTGAAAAGTCTGTAATCCTCTTCAGAGAGTTTTACACTGAAACGCTTGTAAGCCTTAATTAGAAATGCTTAGCTGTGTCTCAGTTATTAGACATAACATATGTTTTCTTGTACTATGATTATTAAACTATCCTCCCTTATCATGAGCAATACAAGATGTTTACAGAGGCCAATAAAAGCAATCTGCAAATGAATGGTGCGCTTAATTCTAAAAATATTGTAAATGTTTAGAGCTAGTAAAAAACAAAATCTGCATTGCTTCTCAGAGTACATATATGCATTTCAGTGTAATTGTGGTATTGGGTTAGGTATCACGGAGTAATGCATTTTTTTTAGCATTCTTTAATGAACATTAGCCAACCTAATGCTGAAATAAAAGTAAGAAACATAGGAAAAGTAAGAAAGAAGGCGTTCAGTCGATTAACAGATTTTGTACTCAAGGTATGGATTACAGGAAAAAGTTATGTAAGATGGGTGCCACCAGTGGTAGCACTGCTGCATCGCAGTAAGGAGACCAAAGTCCTCCCTTCCTGTAGTTTGCATGTTCTCCCGTGTTTGTGTGGGTTTCTGGTTTCCTCCCACAGTCCAAAGACATGCAAGTTAGCTGAACTGGTGACACTAAATTGGCCCTGGTGTGTATTTGGTGTATGGGGTGTTTGAGTGTGTGTGTGTTCGCCCTGCGATAGACTGGCGCCCTGTCCAGGGTTTGTTCCTGCTGTGCACACTATGCTAGCTGTGACCCTGGTCTGGATTAAGCAGGTTAGAAAACGAAACAACAGATATTGAAGATGGGAAGCAGGGACCACACAAAGATTTATCAGTATGTGACACAGACTATTGAGGTTTATGTCTGGTTTAGTCAAGCTGACTAAGATTAGTTACCGAGCAAGCAACGTGACAAAGTAAATAAGTAAATAAGTGGATAGGACTGGCAAGCTTTGTTGGGCTGAATGGCCTGTTCTCGTCTAGAGTGTTCTAATGTAAACTCGTGTTTTGTCAGAGATCGTTGTAAAAACTGTAATGAAAGGGGGAGGATCTATTAAAATTACAAATTATTCCAGCAACAGTGAAAAGATAGTAGAATCTGAGCCAGGAGCAAAGCCAAAATATATAAGGGAGTCTGGTAAAAGTACTGTAGGTACTGTATATACTCACGTATAAGTCGGGTCTTAAAACCTGAAAAATCGATCATAAAGTCAGACCCTGACTTATACGCCCATTCAAAAATGTGACACTTTATTATTATTTTTTTTTACATCTTCTTGCTTCCTCTAATCTCGCACCAGTTTCTCGGATACATCGAATTTTGTTGCAGCAGCGCAATTACCAATTTCTTTCGCCACTTCAATGACTTTTAATTTAAAGCCAGCTTCATATTTTCTTCTGATCGAATGCTCCATCATAGATAAGGGATGCTCTTAAGATAAAGGTGTATGAGGGTGTGAGATACAAAAAACACAAATCAGTGCAAACGTCACTTCAGAATAGTTCAGGTATTACCGTGTGGTCACATAGGCACAATACATAGAAAAAAAGGCAGTGTGCAACACGGTTACTCTCTCAGGGGGGTGTTAGCATATCATAATCTCATGGACCAATGACATGAGTTTTCCGCATTCGACTTATACAACCAACATTATAAAATACTGGAAATTATAAGTAATTGAATATCCCTTGGAGTCCAGTTAAGTATGGCACAGCTGTAAATCTGCCTAGAGCTGACAATTCACAAAACCTGAGTTATAGTATAATAAGAATAGTGAGGAAGGCCAGCAAAAGACCTCTGAGAAATCTGATGGAGTTACAAGGTACAGTAGCTAGTATTGTAGAAACTGTTGTAAGGTTTCTAAACTTGTTTGGGACTCCCCCCAATAGGACGACACGCCAAAGAGCATCCTGAAGCATGATCGCTGCATCTATGGAAGACAGTTTATCAGTTGCCGGGACAACTGCAAGCTCCCAACGTGGACGCGGCTCACAGCTAAAGCAGATCCGAGTTGATCGCGGTCGCGGCATAAGCGCTTGCTGTCAAAGGGGGATGTAAGGAACATTATAATTGCAGGGAACAGAATTACTTGGCCACTAACCTAGCCACGACCCTGCCTGATTGCTGTGTCTGTGTTTAGGAGAGTGATAGAACCCGCTACAATAAATAACCGTGCTGTTCCAGTTTCAAGCTGAATAAAGTTGGTTTAGCTGAAGTACTGAGATTCAGCCTCGTGTTTTGGGGTGCAAGACAGGGACTCACACGTCACACTGTGTAGACAACTTTTTCCTGGGTGCTTCACCAGGCACAGCTCTATAAGGAAACAGAAAGAGTGAGTGAGAGAGAGATAGAGGATAGGAGCATGCACTGATACAGCACATTTAATAAAAAAAGAAATGGCATTGTAGCTATAAGACTAAACACCAGGTTTCGTGTAACATTAAAAGCACTAAAAACACACCACTGTGAAGCATGTTGGTGGCAGCTTCATTCTAGGGTTTATGCTTCTATGCAGAAGGCCTTGGAAGGCTTGTAAGGGCTAGATACAGGGAAATCCTGGTGGAAAAGCTGTTACAATCTGCAAACAAAAAACTTCTTGGGAGAAGATTTGTGTTCTAACAAGACAGGTCCAAGCATAAAAACAAAGTTACACAGGGATGTCTTCAAAACAGCAATATTAATGTCCTGGAGTGGCCGAGTCAGAGTTAAGATCTCAAACCAATTGGGAATTTATCAGTGGACTAGAAAAAAACTTTACTCACAATCGCCACGCCACCTGACAGAGCCTGAGCAGTTTTGCAAAGAAGAATAGGGAGACATGTCAAGAGTCCAGGTGTGCACACATGCTCAAGGCAGCCATGGTACATCTACTAAATACTGACTTAATGGAGGTCAATATTTATGCAATTAATTATTTCATGTTTAGAGATTTTGCAGAGACCAGTTTTCGCTTTGACATTAAAATGTCTTTCTCTGTTGATCAGCGTCATGTGATGGATGGCCGGCTACATATTCCGGCCCTCACCCCCAGGCCGCCAGGAGGAGCTCTCCCGACAGCATGATCGTGCCCCGAGTTCCAGCAGGGCCTCATGGACTATGTAGTGTTTATACACAGCCCTGCTGGATACCTTGGGGGCCACCGGGAGTCGCTGTAGGGGGGCTCGTGGGCTCTTATGTGCCCTATAACCCGGGAGTACGTCACGGTCACGTGACAGGAAGGAACGACGTGCTCCCGGGTTGAAGAAAAGGACTGTTTACCCTGACCAGGAAGGAATAAGGAACTGTGGACTGTTGGACAGGAACATCTCCGGGTCATTGTGTATAAAAGGACTGTGGGAAAGCCCAGACACTGAGCTGAGCTGGGAGGTAGGAGAGCGAAGTGTCTGGGCGAGGAGGAGTGATTATTGTGTTTATTATTGTAGTATATGAGTAGTGTGGTGAGGAGAGTGCTTTGTGCACGTTATTGTTATATAATAAAGAAGTCTTGGACTTTTATCCAGTGTCTGGAGTGGTACCTGAGGGTTCGAGAGGCGCAGCAACGCTTCTACTGCTACAGTCAAAACATTCAAATTAATTCCACTGTGATTCAGTATTGTTTAATAATAAAATTTAAAACCTTCCAATAGATTAACATAGGCTCTTTACTTTACTTTAATTGAGGTTTTATTGTTAAGGGTGCCAGGACAATGTAAGGTAGTGTCAAAAGATGAGACAAAAGAGCCAAAAAGGGTTTGGGGCAGCCTCCCATGTAATTGATCCTGGCTGCAAAATGATTGATTTTGTGTACAATTTTATACAGACTGGAGTCCAAAACAAGTTGACATGGTGGGTTTTTAAAGTGTGGAAGAGGAAGTGAGGTAATTATGACCGGAACCGGAAATGTTGTCCTCTGGACCGGAAGTGACATCATTGGGCTTGTGATCGGAAGGGACGTCGTTGGGCTCATGACTGAATGGGACGCCATGGAGGCCAGGTGGAATTTCCTGTAATGGTTCTGCAGTGGAAAGGGAGAAAGATCTGGTGTGAAATTACATTCCTTCGAGGCCTTTACCTGACTCCCATGAGCATGTGTGTGACAGTAGATATATTCATTTAATGTGTTGTATTACTGTATCTATTAGGATCATGGGAATTCCGTTGTCTTCTAGATCTTGTGGCACTATCCTTTACATGTGTACTATCATTTGGCAGACTTTTTATTGCAATGTTTCCCTTCTTTGTTATGTCTACAAATATGGACAATGTCACACAGTGCAGAGAAACTGCCCAGTGAGGGCAACTGACTCCTCCCCTTCCTGTCCCCGGGCCATAAAAGCGAGACCATGTGCAAGGAGGTGTCACTTCAGGTTCAGGTGACCTAAGGAGAAGAGCTCCACAGCCAATTCATAATTTCTTACTTTGTTGTAACTGAACTAGCCCAAGTGTTAAGGGGCAACCTTTTTGTTTCTCTTTTTTAAACGGCCATTGCACGTTGTTTTTGTTACTTTTTTCAGTAAACAGGGACAGCTGGGTTGGCACCCCAAAATTCTGTTATTGTATCAGCCTGTAATTCAATCGGATAGCCAAAACTTGAAAGCTCACACTATAAATCACACCAAAGGAAAACTACTTTTCTGTCTAATAATGGGCTGTGTGTATTTGTTGGGAATGTTGTGATAAAGTAATACTAAAACTTTACTAAATACTGTTCAGCTAAGGAAAATTATGTCTTACATACAATATATGTGTCCAGAAAATATATGAGGCAAAATGAAGAAGAATTATGATCTCTGTTTAGCCTTCTGCCTATCAAATAATTGTAATTGCTATAAATACTGCTACTTAGAAGTGAAGTGTTTACTGCATTTTAGAGGATGTTTTGCTCTGTAAAGTGGAATTTTGTTTTTTATTCATATCCTTTTTAAAGTTCCTTATGTGTTTTATTTACTGGCAATTCTGAATATATCAAAAATTAAAGCTGCTCCAATGTAGATTATAAAAAACATGTAATAAGTATACAAATAATATGTAATTTTAAAGACTCATTGTGTTTAACATTGCAATATGGACTTTACTTTTATATAAGAGATTCTAAAGTAAGTATCAAATGTTTACTCGGCAGCTAGACATTCGGGAAAAGGCTCAGGTGATGTGCCATCTAATTTAATTTCTAGAATAAAATGATCGATCAAAACAAAAGTTTTCTTTGTAAAGACAACTGCCCTTGGGATAATGTGACCCCAGCTTTAATATTTGAATGGCTGCAGAAACAAATACAGAATAAAATCACTGTTCAGTTTGACTTTGACCTGCTCTTGACATTCCCTTTTACATTGAGTCCTTTTAAAAATATCAAAAAGAGAAAGTAAAATATACAGCACTTGTGTGTCACTCAATTCTAAGCAACATGTCAATGTATTCTAAGAAACGTATTTAACATTCCCATCCCCATCTCTTATAGTTTAAATAACGAATAATTTAAAGCTTTAAAACTTTCAGAATTATCATCTTTAGATAATTATGCTTTTTCTTCAGTGCATAATTAGCCAAGAGAAACTGAAAAAAAAAAAAAAACTGGAACAGTGTACAGTTAATTAGTTTGGCCGGTATAATGGATTTATTTTTAAAAAGAATGAGTAGAAAACATATAAGTGCTCTCAGAAATGGTAGTCTAATTTGCATTAAAACCAGCATACACTGTAACACAAGTGATATGTGAATAAGCATTAATTCCAGAACTAGAGAAAAGGAACTATTTCTTAGTTCACTATGGGGGGATACACATGGAGTAAATTAATATTGTGAAGAAGCTTTATGACACTCAATACAAGCTTCAGTTTTCAATTCAGTTTAGTTGTGACAGGCTCACAGGTAGATACAAATGCTAACTTTATAAATTAGTAATTACAGTACATAATCCATCCATCCATCCATTTCCCAACCCGCAGAATCCGAACACAGGGTCACGGGGCACAAGGCAGGAACCAATCCCGGGCAGTGTGCCAGCCCACCGCAGGACACACACAAACACACCCGCACACCAAGCACACACTAGGGACAATTTAGATACGCCAATCCACCTAACCTGCATGTCTCTGGACTGTGGGATGAAACCCACACAGACACGGGGGGAATATGCAAACTCCACACAGGGAGGACCCGGGAAGTGAACCCAGGTCTCCTAACTGCTACCACTGCGCCACCGTGCCACCCTAACTACATAATCAGTACTTATAATGACATGCAATTGTTAACCTGACAAGAAACAAAGTGGTTCAAAATTGATTAACATAAATAAACCCTACAAATATCTGTCTATTAATTAATTGTTGAACTATGGACAGTTGACAGTGGGGGAAAATAAACATCTTGTTGGTTCCATGGTCCGTTATAACAGACAAAGGCAGACACAGTCTCAGTCCTGGAGACCTCAGCCAAATGAACGCCCACACACGCCTGGGCATTCTACAGTAGAGTCCTTGCTGGGTCCTCCAATGTGACAACAGTATCTTTCCATCTGATGATTCCATGGCTTCCAGAATCTCAGATGACTTTTTCATGTGTAGAAAAACAGCTTGAATTTAGAGCAGTGGGACCAGGTGACCTAACAGGATACCAAGAAGAGAAACAGAATAGAGCAGGGTTAGTAATGGTTTATAAATATTATATTACTTATCAGTAACGGAGCACTGCACAATAACGTGCAATGAATACACTTGACTTGAGCATTCCTAGTTTTCATACTCTTTCTCTGTACGTTTAGCATTCATTTGTTTAGAGACTGATGTGCTTGCTGCTTCCTGAGCAGCTCTTCTTTTCTCCACCCTAGTGGCCTGCTTTTTCATTTCTTTTGTCAACATTTTTTCGCGTTAAAACTGATTAAGTCAGTGTGTGTATTGCAATTACTTAGTACGTTTTCCTTAATTTTTCACTTAAGCTGGAACCTAAGTCTTCAATATGCCTCATGAATGATTTAAGATATGAAGAGGAAGGGAAAGTGACAGTGAAGGCGGTAGGGATGAGAACGGCACCCATACGCATGCGCCGCACGGCCGCCCTGCTGACTGCTGCCGAGAATTGATTCTACAATAAAATAAAATAAAAATTAAAAGAGAAATAACCAAACCGAAAGCAGATAGTAGACGTCACGTAGTATATGTGTAACAAATTTCAGGTCAATAGTTCAAACAGTTTGCGAGCTACAGGTGATTTCAAATCCTGGACAGACAAACGGACAGCCACAGTAGCATATTATATAAGAAGATATTTTTTGTGCAAATGACTAACAAACTGAGATAAAATATGAATAGCTAATCAGCAGGTCTAGTCAGGGTATGCTAAAATGAAGTCGTGAGTCTTTGACGTGGGTGTAAAAGCTGAGACTGAAGGAGCATCTCTTAAATAACCACACAGATCATTCCACATCTTTAGGGTCCTCTAACTAAAGCCTGACCTCCCATTGTTATTTTATTAATCCCCGGATAATCTTGAATAGGCTGACATTTTTTGATCTTAATGCGTGCTCTGGCTTGTAAGTAATGATTTGGTACAAAGTTACAAAGTGACAGAAGTTTGTTGTGATCTGCATCATTTTCACAATAAGTAACATTTCTGTTTATTTCTGCATTAAGAGACAAGTAGTTCTCATCCACCCACTCGTATTTATTCACTAACACAGTTAATTAAGGAAACTATCAGAGAAAAGGCATTTGTACTGATAGCTATAGTTGGGTGTCATCTGCTTACATGTGAATATTATGTTATGTCTGAATTTCTCCATGGGACTGATAACCTTTATCTAATCTAATCTTATACATAAGCAGGGTTTTTTCAATTTAAGTCTTTATATTGTCAAGCTTGGGTTACAGAGTTGCACAGAAGACTGGCAAAGGGATCAGGTTTCCAAGGAACAAAATCTTTATTGCTAAACCAGCAGGTAGAAGCACAAGACCTTATTCAAAAGGGCTTTATCAATAGCAGAAAAGCATACAGGTTGCGGCTGTCAAACGTGATGGTCCAGCTCCCCTGTCCAGGTCAAAAGAACACAAAGTCTTCTTCATCAAGCGGGTTCAGTGGCTTGGAAGCAGCAACTGGGGCAGACACAGTCTGAGGGAGAGGACAAGAGAGTGAGCCATTAAGTTGGCTGGGGCTCAGTCTTTTAAATGTTCTAAACCTGTTACACAGAAAGCCTGCAAGCCTACAGCTGATCCCACAAAGGGGACGGGTAAGAGTGTGCTTGTTTCTCATTGAAATACTGTTTAAGAGGGAGTTTCTGAAGGGGAGCTCTGTTTCTTTGTCGTAGGTTTACTGTTTAACGAAAAGACAGGTCGCAAATAAGAGCATGCAGCTGGTGGCACTATGCAGGAGGTAAAATGGAGCAGGGGAACTACTGAAATGCACAAAAGTGACGGTCGCCTCTGTTATGGGCAGCTAACCAGTCACTCCATGTTCAAAGGAGGATTTTAAAATCTCCCCTAAACTTACCTGGAAGCAAGTGTAAAGACATAAGAACTAGAATTACGTGGTTGTACCTTCTAGTTCTTCTAATGATTCCTGCAATACTATTTTGAACCCTAACCCTAACTAAAATCTGTATAAAGAAAGATTTGAATAGCCTGTTAATAACACATTATATTAGTCAATTGTACTAAAAATAAATGTATGATTTAATTTCTCATTATCCTCCGTATTTAGAAAAAGTTTTAATTTTTCATTATTGTCAAGCTGGAAAGAAACACATCCACCCATCCATTATCCAACCCGTTATATCCTAACTACAGGGTCACGGGGGTCTGCTGGAGCCAATCCCAACCAACACAGGGCGCAAGGCAGGAAACAAACCCCGGGGAGGGCACAAGCCCACTGCAGGGCACGCCCACACACACACCCACACACCAAGCACACACTAGGGACAATTTAGAATCGCCAATGCATGTTTAAAAGACATACTGGTGTCAAAGATAATGCCATGGTGCTGTAATATGAGTATAAGTTTAATATGTCACTGTATTCTGTGCAAATATATCTTATAAATCTGCCTTTTTCTACTCACATGCATCATATAGAACTGCTAGGCAAGCATTATAATATAAGACAAGACCGATAGACACAACTGGGAAACAGGCAGTCAGACTGAGGACTGTTGTATACTATTTTTGTCTGCCAAAGTCAGCATGAAACTGTACCCTCTTTTGCCTTGTTTGGAATTGCATGATTCACCTAAGTGGAGGCCTGTACATGAAGAAAGAGTATAAAGGCTTGGAACATTGCCCGGCACACCTTTTTAACTGGCGGACGGATGGGAGATAATGTCATCCAATCCTGAAAATGCTTCCACTACAAGGTGAAAATGGCAGACTCTACACATTGGACCCCCACTCCCAAACTGGGTTCTTGCCATTGGCTTCTTTCATCTGTTATGCAGTGTAAGCCATCATTAAAGAAAGCTAAGTTATTTCTCCTATGTAATTTCTTACCGTTGTATTACTAAGAGAGGGGTATCGCTTTTTTATATTATATCTATATAGTTTTCGGGTTATGTAACACACCACAATTACAAAAGAACTCATTCCAAGGGAGCTAACGCCCCCCGCTGGATACAGTTGTGTACTTATTCCGCAAAGCTATTGGTTAGTCCACCTCTTTTACAAAATGACACAAGATTGTTGTGATCTATGTCATTTTCACAATAAGCAATATTTCTGTTTTTACTACACTCAGGGACAAGTAATTCTCATACACATACACTGACACAGTTAATTAAATAAACTATCAGCGAAAAGACATTTGTTCTAATGGAACGCTATAGTTGGGTGTCATCTGCATACAAGTGAATATGTATGTTATGTTTTTTAATTAGAGTTCTTTTTGGAGCCATGTAAGGTGAAAACAGTAAAGACTTGAACCCTGTGTGACTTCTGAGTATAATGATGGACGTACTAAAATTGGTTTCATAAATCTGAACTAAACCAGGCAAGGATAGTGCCTGAGAACCCAACATAATTTTTCTGGCTATGTAATAAAATAAAATAGAAAATGGTGTCAAGCTGCTACACATAGTGTCAAAGGGTCATAGAGATGTTAACTAGTGTCTTTTAGCACATTCAACAAATTAATATATAGCAAGAGTCTACAAAAAATATCCTTTCATGCTTTCTTTCATTGAGAAAGGGAAGGGTGACATATCAGCGAAGCTGAAACCATACCTGATTAGAATATCCCATTGTAAGACAACAACAAACAATAACATTTATTTATATGGCACATTTTCATACAAGATGATTAAAGAAAATTTTATAAAAATAATAAAAATATAAAAATAAGATTAGGCAATATTAAGTAACAAACAGGGCTAGAGACAAAAAACAAATCTACAGGGGTTCTGATGCCATGAGACCACCCAGCCCACACAGCTACATACATTTTTTTACATTTTCGGAGCGTATCAGGTCATCAGCTTTCATTTACTGCCAAGATCAAGATTCTTGTCCCAGTAGTTTGCAAGTGATTTATTACTTCAAAATGTATTTCTTGAAAATAAATGTTATCATTTAATTATAAATATTGAGTTGCATTTTTTGTTAACATTGGAATCCCTGAAGCCTACGAAAAAACTCGTAATCCTGGCCCCACCTTAAATTCCTTCACACCTCTCCACTAGCGTCTTTGGAATGCAAATCACTTCTAAAAATTTAGGCAACTTTACATCCTTTGAGGCATTCATTTTAAATATTAAAACAGATTCCAACACAATTATAGTGCTAGTCTACAGACCACCAGGGCCGTATTCATTGTTCATGACTGAATTTAGCAACCTTCTATCTGATTTGGCTATAAATCATGATCATGTAGTACTGATGGGGGATTTTAATGTACACATTGACGGGGATCTGCTGGAGCCAATAACAGATAACAATAATAAAAATCCTCGGGTACTGTTTAGAACAGTGGCTAAATTAACAAATGGAAATTCAGATCAACAGTGCAAAATACCAACAGACATTAGCAGTACAGACTTTATGAACTTCCTCAATGAGAAAATTAAAAATATAAGATCTCAGATCTCTGCATCACACTACAAACCAAATACTAGCTTAGCAGACCCTATCTCACATTGCATTCAGCACTTTAGTAATTTTAATCCTGTAACTGAGCAGGAAGTCTTAACTTTAATTTCTAAAATGAAGCCCACTACTTGTTCCCTAGATCCAGTGCCAACAAAACTAGTAAAAGGTGCAATGAATGTTCTTGCAGCGCCTATTCTAAACATTATCAGTGGTTCATTATTGCATGGCACAGTACCTGATACACTAAAAGTGTCAGTCATTAAACCTTTACTTAAAAAGTCAGACCTAGACCCACACATACTAAATAATTATAGGCCTATTTCAAATCTACCGTTTCTCTCTAAAATACTAGAAAAAGTAGTCACCAATCAGCTTCAGTCACACCTTACGCATTACAATTTATTTGAGAAATTCCAGTCTGGTTTTCGCACTTGTCATAGTACAGAAACGGCACTAACGCGGGTTGTAAACAACATTCTGATATCCTCTGATGAAGGAAACTCCACTGCAATTATGTTGTTGGACTTAAGTGCAGCATTTCACACCATCGACCATTCTATTTTACTACACAGCTAGAAAAAGATGTTGGGCTTACAGGCACCATGCTCGCTTGGTTTAGTTCTTATTTATCAAATCAATTCCAATATGTACAGAAATGTGCTGACAGTACTCCATCATTATACACAGAAGTTCAATATGGTGTCGCGCAGGGCTCAGTACTGGGACTTTTACTGTTTTCACTTTACATGCTTCCACTGGGATCTATCATTAGGAAACATAATGTTAATTTTCACTCATATGCAGATGACAACCAGTTATACCTTTCATTTAAATCAGATGAAGTTTCTCCGATGTTGTCTTTAATTAGTTGTGTTAGTGAATTAAAGGAGTGAATGAATGAGAACTACTTGTCTTTAAATATAGATAAAACAGAGATGTTGATTGTTGGAGGGAATTACGCTGATCATTACAATATTTTGCCATCATTTAACTCAGTTGGAGTCCCAAATAATTTTACTGACTGCGGTGGATTGGCACCCTGCTCGGGATTGGTTCCTGCCTTGTGCCCTGTGTTGGCTGGGATTGGCTCCAGCAGATCCGTGTGACCCTGTGTTCGGATTCAGCGGGTTGGAAAATGGATGGATGGATGGATAATTTTACTGAATCAGCCCACAATATTACAAAGTTGTCCAAAACATGTTTCTTCCATCTTAAAAATGTTAGGAAATTAAGACGCTTTCTAAATAAACAGGATTCTGAGAAATTAATTCATGCATTTATCTCTAGTAGGATTGACTACTGCAATGCAGTGTTCACTGGATGTTCAAACTGTTCTTTATACAGCCTCCAGTTAATACAAAATGTGGCTGCAAGAATTATTACAAGAACAAGAAAATACGAACACATAACTCCAGTTCTTAAATCCTTACACTGGCTCCCGGTTAAGTTTAGGGCAGACCGCGGTCCGGCTTACTTGTCTGAATTTATCATGACTTACAAACCAGAGCGCACATTAAGATCTCAAGATGCTAGTCTGCTTATGGTTCTAAGGATTAATAAAATAACAATGGGAGGTCGAGCTTTTAGTTACAGGGCCCCTAAACTGTGGAATGGTCTGCCTGCTACTATAAGAGATGCTCCTTCGGTCTCAGCTTTTAAATCCCGGCTGAAGACTCACTACTTCAGTTTAGAATATCCTGACTAGAGCTGCTGATTAACTGTACATACTGCATCTCTGTTGTTAGTCATTAGCACTAAAACATAAGTAACATGATAGTTAGAATTGGATACTAATCCTCATCTATTCTGTTTCTCTTCTTGGTACTCAAATGTGGCACTTGGTGCCACGGCCCACCTGCCAAGTTGTTTTGCCTGCCTAAGATAAAGTCATCCCTGATGGAGGATCGCAGGAATCGTGAGAAAGAGGGGTCCTTTCATCGGATTGGCTGGCCCAACACTGTTTCAGCCGTGGAATGGCCAAATGGGGGAGGCAGCATGATGGATGAGGTCTCCAGGTGTCTAAAATTATCCAAATCTTATTATGTGATATCATCTACTGTTAAATTCTGCTCTGTACTTCTAAAAAATTTGTTCTGTTCTGTGTATTGTATTGTATTGTATTGTATTGTATTGTATTGTATTGTATTGTATTGACTCCCTTCTTTTGACACCCACTGCACGCCCAACCTACCTGGAAAGGGGTCTCTATTTGAACTGCCTTTCCCAAGGTTTCTTCCATTTTTCCCTACTAGGTTTTTTTGGGAGTTTTTCCTTGTCTTCTTAGAGAGTCAAGGCTGGGGGGCTGTCAAGAGGCAGGGCCTGTTAAAGCCCATTGCGGCACTTCCTGTGTGATTTTGGGCTATACAAAAATAAACTGTATTGTATTTTGTTTTGTAAATGTGTCGATCAGCACAAAGCAGCAAGCAACCTGCTATCCCATCCTCCCCACTGCCGCAGCTCAACTCGGGGCAAAAATTTATCCCAACTCAAGTCTTGTTTATCTGGGTGTGAGGTGCCTGGAGTTGTATTGGGTAAATAATATATCATTATTTGGAACATATACATTACATGTGTGTTATGTTTCTATAACGATCTGTGTAAATGTAGGATGACAGGAAATGTGAGAAATGCAAGGAATGTTAAACATAGCTAAAACAGAAACTTTTTTCATGTTATAGTACTAATGACAAAATTTTGACATGAAGTCTATAATGTGTGAAGACTGAAGTACAAATATGAAATAAACACTTTCACAAAAGATACATGTATAACAAAACAAGTGAGCTTTTATTTAAGAATATAACCAAAGAAAAAGAAATTAGGTTAGGCTCCGACACTGACACAACCACTTGGATGGTGCAGCAGTAAGAACTGCTGACTAATAATCAGGTCTTTCTTTTTTTGTCAGCTTTGCACCTCAGGACACTGCCATTTTTCCTCAGTCTTCACTGCAAAACTGTTCAGGCTCTATCAGGTTTCCTGGTGATTGTGAGTGAACAGTCCTTTTTGAAGTATTGTCACAAATTCTCAATTGGATTAAGATCTGGACTCTGACTTGGACACTCCAGGACATTAACCTTGTTGATCTGAAGCATGCCTGTGTAGTTTTGGCTTTATGCTTGGGGTCATTGTCTTGTGGGAAGCTTGTAACTTTTATCCTTGCTCCAGATATTCGCCCTTTTGCCCTTTTCATTTTCAGACGAGCAGCTCTTCTGATATAGCGCAATGGGGCTCTATAGGTGGCGGTGATCACGATGCTACCAGGTGAATATGGGAATGTTTAATACTGTATATCCCACTTGACATTTCTCAGAGTCTCTTATATCCTTAGATGTTATAGACGCAGACAGCCATCAGATCTTTTGCGCTCACTGTGTGACATTTCTCAAGTGCACTGCTTGTCTGAGAGGCAGCTGAGGAAGGCCAATGCACAGGCCTGCACTGACAGCAGCATTTCTTCAGTCTAGTTTAAAACAAAATCATTGAAAAATGTATGGTAACAAGCCAGAGACCAAATCTTAACTCTGTATCAATTAATTACATTTAAAACATTAATAATTCTAAACAAAATAATTAATAACAAAAGAAAAAGAGCTTCTGTAAAATCTGCTGCAAGTCATGAGGGTATTTAAGAAGAAAGTCATGATATCAAATTAAAACAGCTTGTCTAACTAAAAGAGAATTACTTACACTTCATTGTCACTACTATACAGAATTTTCCACGTCAGCTTTTACTTTTATTAAGTGTATCATAATAATCTTTAATTGGACTAAAGTTCATTGCATTGTTGCCTGATGTGCCTTACATTGTGATAACACAAAATTTTAAAAATTTGCCCCACAACATCTTTATTGCAATTAGAAATCCAGCTAGTAACCACATAGCTACTAGGATAATGATCCCTGCTCATGGGCACAGATGGTAAATATGTGGATCACTGTAATTAGTGGCATACACAACAATTGTTTGGTTATCTATCTCACTGATGATTTTCAGTACCCGAGAGATTACAGGACGTCTGTACAACAGAAATCCTACCTCACACTGGCCATAGTCTTGTAAACTTCAGACTTATCTGTTTAAGGCTGCTTTTTCTCTTTGATTACAATTGCTCTGTCTGATATGTTTTTTTAGTTTTTTGTTTATAATGTAACTTGTATTCGGTGTCCTTGAGTGTATAGAAAGGTGCCTATGAATAAATAAAATGTATTATTATTATTATTATTATAGTAATTTTTGAATGTTAGCATGTTATAGATACAAGTGTGGTTATGAAACTAAACAAATACTCTATGTTCTAAATAATAATGTCTAATAACTATTCATAAAAGTATCTTTGCTACATATGCAGAGCTTCAATTCTAAGATTTTCTTAGGATATACTAAGTTAATTTTTCCTTTAAGATATCAACTGGAAATGTGGTAACATTTATATAGATTCAATTAAATGTAACTTCTCACATTGTTTATCAGTAGCACGTGTACTTGTGAGCTAGTGATAAGATAAAAATATATATTTGGATTCGTTCCATGTCTTGTAATATGTATAAATGTTAAAATAGTTAAATTCTCAATCCACAGCTGGAAAATTAAATCTGTTAAGTTTGCATTGCATCATATAGAGGCTGCCAAGTTTAAGTGAGAAACATTCATTAATTCACAGCATTAAAAAGGGGTTTCTGAAAAAACAATCTGGTAGAATACAATATGCTCTCCAGATTTGAATCTTGGCTATTTGACAATAAAGTACGTGTGCTGTGCTTATCACACCCTCTAATAAATCACTACCGTACCATTAATTAGATTGGTCTTATTCATTTCTGGCATAGGGCTGTTTTATGAATACAAGCCATTGTCTCTCAACAACCATCAACCATAAGTCAAAAGAACACAAGCCTAATCATGCAAATAAAACATATGCATCCCTCAAGAGCTGGCACAGACATGCCTCTGTTTTATGCATTTAGCTCTATTAACGTCTAATTAACCCCATTAACAGCTGATTAAAGTTTTATTTGCCTATGGCAACGCACATTATTTCAGGTGAGCAGCTTGTGGAAAGTGACAAGGGAGTAAGAAGGGCACAGCCTAACTATACTCCTTTTGTTAATCCTGACAGCTGCTGTGTGACTGACATTCATTCACTTTGCTAATTAGGCTCCGAGAAAGAAATAATATGCGGGTAGACAAAAAAAAACAGACTTTTATTTTGTAAATCTTCCTTCCCAAAGTAAAGCTTGTCAGGTTTAAAGCTAACGTACACTTTTTTTTTTTTGTTTGTTTAAATTTCAACTGATTAATAGAGAAAATAGAATTTTTAAAATATATATCGGTTTGTCACTCTGTGAACAAAAGGGTTTGTAAAGAAGTGTAACAGTGAAGCCCACCCAGTTCAGCCCCAGCAGAGAGGATACACTGGCAGCGGAGATCACCATTGTAATTCTCGTACAAGTGGAAGGGCAGGCACAACTAAGAGCCAGTAATGCTGTACTGTGCCAGATGTCCCGGAAAGGGCACACATAAGCCCCTCAGAGTGAAATGCAAAGTGGGTAAAAGAATGCAGTTTTCTTCCACAACTGTAGGTGCAGGTGACCCCAGAAGAATGTGACGTTTTTTTATTGCTCTTTAAAAGAAGAGGGAGCAGGAGGGCTGCCTTAGAAGACAGTTGAAAAAAGGGCAATATCCAAAAATTACTTTTTATTACACAATTCTATAGTTTGTTCCATTCTAAGGCTTTCAGTATACTACTGTATATGCTCACTAATGTGTACATCCAGCATCTTTATAAAATATCCAGACACCCTCACTTTTTACACATTTTTTTATGTTGCAGCCTTATACTAAAACCATTTAAATTTATTTTTGTCCCTCATTAAGCAACATCAATACCCAAAATGACAAAGAGAAAAAGAGGATTTTAGATTTTTTTTCAGTTATTTAAAAAAGAAACAAAACCTGAAATATCCCATTTACACAACATTATTCAGTATTCAGAAGTTTACTCAGTACTTACTGTAACTGAAGCACCTTGAGAGTGACTACAGTCTGGAGTCATCTTCGGTATGGCACAACAAGTTTTGCACATCTATATTTGGGTATTTCTTCCATTCTTCTTTGCAAATCCTCTTAAGCTCTGTCAGGCTGGATGGAGACCATCAGGGGCCAGCTATTTTAAGGTACTTCTAGAGATGTTCAGTTGGGTTCAAGTCTGGGTTCTGGCTTGGCCACTCAAGGATATTCAAAGTTTAGCCTTAGTATGCCTGTGTTGTCTTTACTTGGTGCTTAGTGTCATTGTCCTGTTGGAAGGTGAACCTCTGGCCCAGTCTGTGGTCTTGGCTGCTCTGGAGCAGGTTTTCATTAAGAATATCTCTGTACTTTCCTCATTTTAGGTTTCCCTCAACCCCGCCATTGAAAAACAGCCTCACAGCATGATGTAACTACCACAATGCTTCACTGTTGGAATAGCATTGCACAGGTAATGAGCAGGGCCTTGTTTCCCCCAGACATGATGCTTAGAAATGAATTCAAACAGTTCAATCTTGGTTTCATTATGCTAGAGAATTGTGTTACTCACAGTCTATGAGTCCTTTAGGTGCCTTTTTGCAAACTCCTAAGGACCTTTCATGTGTCATCTGCCCACTCTGCCGTAAAGCCCAGATTAGAGGTGTGTTTAAGTGGTGGTTGTGATTCTTGAAATTTCTCTTGTCTTCACACAGATTCTCTGGAGCTCAGCCAGAGTCACCATTATGTTTTTGGTCAAGTCTCCTACAAAGACCCTTCTCCTGTGATTGTTCAGTCTGGCTGGGTGACCATCTCTTGGAAGAGTCGTAGTTATTTAAAACTTCTATTTAAGAATTATGTAGGCCGCTGTGCTCTTGGGAAGCTTCAATGCTGCTGGATTCCCCAGATCTTTGACTTGACACAAACGTGTCTCAAAGCTCTGCAGGCAGTTCTTTCGATCTCGTGGCTTGGTGTTTGCCGTCATAAACATTGTCCACTAAGGGACTTTCATATAGGCAAGTATGTGCCTTTTCAAATCTTGTTCAATCAATTGAATTGACTGCAGGTGCACTTCAAACATGGTGTAGAATTATCTCAATGATCATCAATAGAACGGTAATTGTCAAATTTCAACTGTCATAGCAAAGGGTCTGAATACTTAGGTAAATGGAATATTTCATTTTTGTACTTTTAATACATTTGCACAAATTTCTAAAATCCTGTTTTCATTTTGTCATTCTATGGTTTTGGTTATTTGTGGATGAAGGAAAAAATAAATGTAAATGAATTTAGTATAAGCCTGTACCATAAGATATTGAAAAAGGTGAAGGGTGAGGGATACTTCCTCAAAGCACTCTACAGTATAACAGGAAAATTAAATAACTTGCTTAGGGTAACAAAGTCAGTCAATGGGCTAGGGCTACAATCTTCAGCCTTAAGAAGTCCAATATCTTTGTTTAAGCTCATATTACTAATTAGTACTTAATCAATAAAAAGTCAAAAATGATGTTAATTTTATGGGGAAACTAGCTTCTAGTGATCTCTTTCAATTTGTTATGTATTATCATTTTCAACATCTTTTTTGTTTGGCTTTTTTTTGGTAAGGGTCACAATCACAAAACACTGAGCTTGACCAGTCTTCTCCCAGTGATAATTTGTGCTTATCTGTCAAAGCTCAGTGTGATTGTGGATTATTTGTACAGTGGAGAACATTGTGATAACTACGGGAAAAAGAAATGGCTGTACCTAGTAAACTTCACAAGGCAGACGTCCAGGGGCATTCTAACTATGTGATCAAACCACCTCACTCTGGCTGGTCTTGATCCGGAGATGCAGCAGTTCTGCTCTTAGGTCTTCCTATATATTGCCAAGCTCCTCAACCTGTCACAAAGAGTAAGTCCAGCAGCCCTGCACGGGAAACTCATTTTGTCATCCTGTAATAATGACATCATTTTTTGGTCACTTTTCAGAGTTCCTACATGTAAGAGGAAGCAGTAAAACTGAACAAGTGACTTATAAATTAATCATTAATCAGAAATGTAAATTCGGAGACCTGCTTGTTTTCTTTTTCTGTTATTATCACAATGTTCTCTACTACACAAATAATACACAATTAGTTCCCTCTTAAATTGCAGTGAGCATTCACATACACAAACACACATACATTACTATTACATTTAATTCAGCTACATTGTTAGAAAATCTTTAGCGTCATCATTCCTGGGGTGAGTTTTATTGAGGTACCACTGATTTTAAGAATGACATTTTCAAATTGTTAACATGCGCATTAATTTTACAATGTCACGGTTCACCATATTTCATAACCATGCATGATTCTTTACAATATATGTACAGTCGGGTTTTACTCTCCAGCATACAGCTTTTTAAAAACAGTAAAACATTTCTAAGCAATTTAGCTGACATTGATTTGCAGATTTATTTTTGCCATTTATTCATTGAATCTGACTAGGTTATCATCAGACAATATTCTTTTGTGTTTCTGCTCCACTGTGTTTGGTGGCTATTGTTAGAATGTCCTTTGTTGAGCTCTTCCATTTAACAGTGCCTTCTAGCCAGGAAAATAAAAAAAATGTTATGGCTCAGTGTGTAAAAGAAGACACCCATTCCAGATCTTCTCTGGGAGAAGTAAAAAAAAAAAAAAGAATAATAAATTTGTTCTCTTGCAGGCTATATTGAAGAAGGCTATTTTCTTTGGCAGCCCTGGTACAACATACAGACATTAGAACATCATGTTGAGTTTTGGGTATACACATACTGTAATTACTGTAATTGGGTATATTGTGTGAAAATAAATGAACAGACATTTTTCTCAGCCCATCTAACAGTTATGTTCATCTTTACTAAAAAAAAAACTTGGCTGTTTACCAATTTCCAACCAACAAACTATTTTTTTTTATAAATAATCATTTATCTAATTCTTTTCTCAACCTACCCAGGCAGCAGTGGATAAAGGACAGGAACCAATCTTGGACAGAGTGCCAGTCCTTTGCAGTCCACACCTACACACCCAAACTCACTGGTACTTGGCCAATAAAGAGCCACCAATACCAACTAATACACACATTTTTGGAATTATAATTATTGTTGCTTAATTTGGCTGCACTATCACTTAAACTCTGGCCAAAACCTTGTGGACACCTGAACATTGTAGCTATATGAATTTGTTGAACATCCATCCATCCATCCATTTTCCAACCCGCTGAATCCGAACACAGGGTCACGGGGGTTTGCTGGAGCCAATCCCAGCCAACACAGGGCACAAGGCAGGAAACAATCCCGGGCAGGGTGCCAACCCACCGCAGGACACACACAAACACACCCACACACCAAGCACACACTAGGGACAATTTAGAATCGCCAATCCACCTAACCTGCATGTCTTTGGAATGTGGGAGGAAACCGGAGTGCCCGGAGGAAACCCACGCAGACACGGAGAGAATATGCAAACTCCACGCAGGGAGGACCCGGGAATCGAACCCAGGTCCCCAGATCACCCAACTGCGAGACAGCAGCGCTACCCACTGCGCCACCATGCCGCCTTGTTGAACATCCCATTCCTTTAATATGGAGTTGCCCTCTGCCCTCTGAAGGGTGTCTGTGGGAATTTGTAACCATTCAACCAAAAGAGCCTTTCAAAAGAAAGGCACTGACGTTGGATGAAAAGACTAGCTCACAAATCTGTAGGGTTGAGGTCAGGGCTCTTTGTAGGACATTCACGCTCCTCCATGTCTTTATGGATCTGACTTTGTGCACAGGGACACAATCATGCTGGAATAGAAAAGGGCCTTGACCAAACTGTTGCCACAAAGTTGGAAGTGCACAATGGTCTAAAATGTCTTTTGTATCCTGTAGCATTAACAGTACCCTTGACTGGAACCAAGGGACCTAGCCCAAACCCTGAAAAACAGCCTCAGACCACCACCAAACTTTACACTAGTCACTATGTAGTCTAGGAGGCAGCATTCTCCTGGGATACATCAAACCCAGAGTCATCCATCAGACTTCCAGCTAGTGAAGCATGATTCATCACTTCTGGGGATACATTTCCACTACTTCAGAGTCCAATGATGGTGTTCTTTAAACTCTCCAGGTCGACACTTGGCATTGTGCATGGTGATCTTAGGTTTTTGTGCAACTGTTCAGCCATAAAAACTCATTTCATGAAGGTTCAAACTCACAGTTCATGAGCTGATGTTGCTTCTAGAGGCAGTTTGGAACTCCATTGTGAGTGATACAGTAATTGCGAGCTATGCGCTTCAGCACTCAGCACCCTGCTCTGTGACGTTGTATGGTCTACCACTTTATGGCAGAGCTTTTGTTACTCCAAGATACTTACAGATGACTGGGGCAGATCTAGTAGAGCTGAAATTTCATGTACTGTTGTAATGGTGGCATCCTATCACAGTGCCACTTTTCAAGTCACTGAGCTCTTCAGTATGACCCATTCTACTGTCAATGAAGACTGAAAGGTTATGCGCTTGATTTAAAGCACCTGTTCACAATGGATGTGGCTGAGACACTTGAAGTCAATAATTTGGAGGGGTGTCTGCATACTTTTGGGCATATAGTATACACTGACTTACAAGATCTACATATATTACAGTTGTACTTGATACATTTTTTACAATTGGTTCACAGGTAATTTAGGTCAGTGGCACAATACACACATATTCCTATGATTTTCAATCATAGTGTTCATTTTCATTATCTTAAGAAAATCACTGCGAGTTGTAGGCCATCATGGAAGGTGTCCATTATCATCAGTTGTGTAGTGTGATGTCCCCAGTAATCAGTCATTGTGCTCTTAACAGTCCCAAGAACTATTTGCAGTTCATTACAACTGGTTTGATTTTCTCGTGCCAGTCCATGCGAGAGTTAACAGGCAATGAGCACTGAACAGGAAGCACCATGTGTCCACAAATAAAGAGGAAAAAGGGCAGCTGTAAGGAATGAAGGAAAGCAAGTGTTTTGGGAAGTGAAAATGGAGGAGAGGTTCATCAAAATTTGGAGTCACCTGAGATATCTGTTCACATGTCTTTTTTCCTGAAGTACAGAGTGAATTTTCCCTTGCAAGCAGAGTCAGAGCAGGCATTTTTAGTGCCCTAAGTGATAATGTAAATGGCATCCCACCACCCCCTTTGCTTTGAGCGGAATCATCGCTGCCAGACCTGTACAAAGAAATCTGGAGACACGAGAGAGGGGCCAGGAGTGGGGAGAATGAAATACGGAGGAGTTGGATACAAAACAGTGAACTTACAATTTCAGAATGTTCAACGGGACATTTGATTACTTATAGGAACATCTACAAGCCTGTTTCAGTAAAATACATGCTTGAAGAGTGTCATTTCAAGAAACACATAGGAATTGCATTCTATTAGCAGGCTTTATTATTATTATTATTGAAGTTACTGTTTTTTAAATAAAAAATATATTTGAATCACATAATACCATATACAATTTTGACTATACTCTGTAGCTCTGTATTTAAACTGCCAATGTAACAGGTAGCTTATGATGATGGTTATAATCTTGCCAAGGTGGCTCCATAAATGTAAACATTTCATTTAGATTACATAATATAATTTGACAAGCTTGAAAGAATTACAAAAATCAATGACATTGAAATATAAAGATTGTCTTTAAACATATATTCATGATTCCTATTTATTATATCCCCACTCACATATGCAAATAATGCAATACAACTGTCCAGTCAATGCATGACTCCAGAGAGTTTTTCCAATGGGAGACAGACTATGGAGAACTTTTTTAGTTTGACAAGCGTGAGTGTCATAGATGGTGCCAAGTTTTCATACAAGTTTTAAGAATGCACATTTGAGAGATGATTATGGTTTGAATTAAATCAGCCTTTATCATTGCATTCATAGGTAACATTTCTGTTTGATTTTTGAATTTTATTTTGCGCCATCTGTCTTATACTTCAGCAGTTTGAGGAGTACCATTTATATTATTGTTGTTGTTGTTATTGTCATTTTTAGATTATTATCGGTGTTGTAGCCTATGATTTTTGCCTAAACCCAATCCTGTTTATGACAAGTAGACACCCATGAAAACAAAACTAAAACTATGAACCTGCTCCTGAACAAAAGAATGTAACAGCAACTTTCTTTGTAAAGAGAATCTGTGAGAGTGCTGTGCATGCTGGGATCTGGAAAACCACCTATAACAGACATGTGTAGGTCATGAGACATCAAGACCAAATATCACTAGTATTCAAAATTAATATAATGCAATATAGTCTGGCTAATGAGAATCAGACAGTTGTATTGAGTCATGACTGTTCATAAGTCTAAGTCTGTATTGATTAAAACAATGCTGCCCTCAAATTTTGCTGCCCTAGGTGCCCACCTTGTTCACCAAAATGGTAAGCCAACCCTGTTTACAGTAGGTTGTGTTTATTTTTTACATCTGCAATAACATACATTTATTTGTTTAGCAAGGGTCTTGTTGCTGTCTTTTGGACCGTACTAACAAAAGCACCATCGCTCTTTGCTATTGAAATCACCGCCTTACTTTGAGCTCGACCTTCATGAGGCTTAGATTGGTTTGAACCATCTAATTGTTCTCATCCACATTTAAGCCAAAGTCACTCATGGTTCTCTCCAGATACAGTATATGTATTACATATCTGGCTATGTTACACCAGGTCATTGTAATACTTTACTAAATGTGCGAGTTGTATAACTACATTACCCATGAAAACCTGGGATATGATGTCACATGGCAATTATAGCAAAATGGAAATTCAGTAAACCTCAAGTATTTACACCCACCCTCTGTGTTGCTTGTTTGTCTTAAAATGTTGACTTACAAGTGCACAGATTATAAAGCAGTCTTCTTTAGATTTCATCATAAGTTCTGATTGAACATTACGTAGCATGTTTGTCACATTTGTAAACTGCAATTTGATTACCCAATGATTTCTAAGCAAATAAATAAAAACTAACAGGTGAAGCATCTTGGTTCCAACATGCAGTCATCACAGATAATACTTACTAAAAAACAGCCATACTGTTAGAAAAAAACGCAATGGGCAAATAAAATTGAAAATAAAAGTGGGAACTTTTCATTAAATGTCCTTTTAGTCTCCCTCTTAGAAAGAACTACTTCAGTGTGAACAATAATAATTAGTGCCAAAGCCGAGTATTGGTGATCACACACTTGCTCTCAATTATCCGTCCAAAAAGCTGTATCTTGAGCTGATTAAACTGTTGCTGAAGAGACACTTTCAGATAAGGATTGAAACACGTCTTGTAGCTTTCTCTACCGCTTCACCAAATGAGTCTGCGGGTCTGCATGTGTCTCTCTTTATCTTGTTTCCTATCAGTCATTCTATCTGTCTGTCTATCTGCTTTATTGATCTCTCTAGCCATACTGTGCACTTATTTCCCCAAGTTCATCCTTCTAAAAGAAAAACTGTAATATTCTACGCATAACCCAAAGAGGCCTGATGTATTTTTTGAATATTTTCTTGAAGGCTTTTTTAAATGGAAATTGCTATACACAGGACATAACTAGAATTTGATGAGTCTTAGTGAAAAAAAAGGAAATTGGCCCTCCTCATGTGAAATAATCAACGTAAATAACATAAAATATCAATAGTCATAATTTATCTTTACGGAGTTATGGTAATGACAACACCATTAACCTTTTAATCCATTATCAAGAAAGAAAACATGTTAATAGTAAAGCCTAGTGAAACGACAACCATGCAGTGACAGTGGACCCCGTAACCACATGGGCTCCGGTGCAACTGCTTCGTCCTGGCTGCCAATACTTACGCCACTGGCTATATGAGTGGTTCTCAAATTCAGTTCTGTGGACCCTATGTGGCTGCAGGGTTTTCTTCCAAATGGGTTCTGTTTTGAATTGGACTTTTAGCCTAATTAAGCACCCTGTTATTTTTTGGGGTCAATATACACATTTTAAATATTGTTAGATAAATTTGTACTAGAGTTAGATTTGCTACCTATCTAAAATGGGTTTAAACCTATGTAATCAGTGTAGATTAGCATTTAAAGTGCATCATCTATTGGAATATATCTTGTAATGCATGTAGTAATAAAATGCATTGCATTTGTCATTCCAACAGATGGCACATCACAAACATTTGTAGTAGTAAAATGCATTACTATAAATGATTGTGATGCTCCGTCTGTTGGAATGAAAAATACAAGGCATATATCTCTGTTATATGCATTTGTTATGGGATTCATAAAAGCAGTGGTAATTTTTGTGCTGCATCATTTGTTGGAATGACAAATATAGTGCATTTAATTAGTACATATGATGAGGACGATTAGCACAGTCCATTAGCATATATTGTTGTTTCAGGGTGGCAAACCTGCAAGGTTCAAAGCATATCCACATACTCACATTTACAAAATGATTATGATTTATAAAGATAAATTGCAAATGTTTGTACATACACCAGGTTTCATAAATTAATTTTTTTTGGCATATACATTTTCCTGTTTTTTGCCATTTGGATATTACCAAGCTTGATTCCACACATACTGTATGGTCACTATCTGTATTGCAATTTGTAGATTTGCCTTATGCCTGCATGTTCTTTCTGGGTTCACTAGTTTTCCTCTGACTTCTTTAAATTGTTCAAATTAATACATAATATTGTCAAATGTACTTAATCCAGTTTAAGGTTACAGAGGGTGAAGCCTATCTCAGTAGTTTTTAGTCACAAGGGAGGAACCAACCCCAAATTAGGTGCCAAATTAAAATTTATGATTAACCAAACACACTTATCTTTGGGTTGTGTACCTGGAGAAACTTTTATATGTATACGGGTAGAACGTGCAAGCTCCATTTAGGTTAAAGAGCATCTGTAAATGGCACTAATATGAGTGAATGTAGGGATGTGAGCTGGTGTGCCCTGCAGTTGTGTTCTGATTGAGTCTGTTTCTGCTGCGTTTGAATACAGCGCCTCTTGAACTTGAAATAAAAACTGTAGAAAGTGTAAGAAAATAGAGATATTCAGAAAATATATACTGTAGATGTCAATGAATGCCACAACTCAATAAATACATTGATAATTACTTTTTTTGGAGGGGGGGGGGGGGGTTATAATAGTTGGCTAATTTGTTAAAAAAGAGCCTTCAATTTACAAATTTTAAACCCTCAGTCCCTCATTAAGGTAACACTGTGGTGTGGCTCTAGTGCATTCACTAAGCATAAATCCAAAGGTTTATGTGGTTTTCAGTACATAGTGATCCCACCATAGGTTGACTCTCTCTACTTAGCTTATTGACAGATCCATTTATTGAGATCAAAGGTCATTCAGACCATTTGCAGAGTGAGATAAAGTAATTCTGCCTTTTTGCATCAATGGCTTACCATGCCAAGCAGAAGTTGGTAGTATCTATAAACAGGTTGGTAATTTACATATATAATGCACAGGTAAAGTATATTATACTGTAATTGATATGTAATTCAGAAATGTTAATAGATAGAGAGAGCTGTACTTGTCCATTGGATGAATTAGATTTTTTACAGAAACTTAATAAATAAATAAATCTATTCTGTCTATATAAAATCCTAAGCTGAAAAGTGCAACGATTTTGCGCAACGATTTTGTGTGACTTTTTATGTCACGTTTTTTGTCACACTTTAAATTGGGCTTATTTTAAAACCTACATATAGATGTTTGGTATCATTCTTTTCAGAATTTATCGAACGTAAATGTGATGTTGTTGTAGTTTTTCAGATTCTTATTCCATTTTTAAATTATAAACTAAAATATCAAGAACTCATGTCCCGCAAGACGAGACTTTGTGCCAAGAGATTTAACCACACCCGGGGCCGGAAATAAAAGACAAAAAGTAGGTCAGCTGCAGTAAAGGTTTTTAAATTTTCTTAGTGCCACACGAGATGCAGATGACGCGGCATGGCATGGCAGCAGCAGCAGCAGCAGCAAGCCAGCAGCTGATCGAGCAAAGGGGAGGTAAAAAAAAACTGTATTTGTCTCCCATTGTATCACCGTTTAAGAGGGGGTTTTGGAAGAGCGGCCATGTCTCCTGGGAGTGTGTTCAGCCCTCCTCTTCACAACATGAGTGGCAGCGACGCGAAGTAGCTGGCATGCAGCACAGGCAATGGGTGTTGGCAAGTGAAGCAAGCAGGATGTAAACCCCCTTGTAAATAAATAAATAAATAAAAGATAGACAAATAAAGGCATGGTGGCGCAGTGGGTAGCACTGCTGCCTCGCAGTTGGGAGACCTGGGTTCGCTTCCCGGGTCCTCCCTGCGCGGAGTTTGCATGTTCTCCCCGTGTCTGCGTGGGTTTCCTCCGGGTGCTCCGGTTTCCTCCCACAGTCCAAAGACATGCAGGTTAGGTGGATTGGCGATTCTAAATTGGCCCTAGTGTGTGCTTGGTTTGTGGGTGTGTTTGTGTGTGTCCTGCGGTGGGTTGGCACCCTGCCCGGGATTGGTTCCTGCCTTGTGCCCTGTGTTGGCTAGGATTGGCTCCAGCAGACCCCCGTGACCCTGTGTTGGGATATAGTGGGTTGAATAATGGATGGATGGATAGACAAATAAATATATATACACTGTCACATACACACCACAGTGGTCCCAGATCTGCTCAGCCAAGGTCAGTAGAGCCACTCCTGGGCAAGAGAAGGCACTGTCACCAATAATCTCCTCTCTTTTTTCCACAGCCCAGAAAACACAACCAAGCCCTACAGTAAGGTCAAATGAAAGCTCCACCCCTTCCACTCCCAGGGACATAAAAAACGTCATCTTGAGAGGGCCACAAAGAGAGAGGAGGTTAGACAAGTGATTATATGCTTTATAAGTGACTTCAGTTGTGACCATTTCAGTTCTTCTGAATCCTGTGTTTATTATTGTCACAATTGTTTCTGATAACATTTTTCCTTACATTTTGGTACCCCAAATTTTCATGTTGTCTTGCCTGCTTCCTGGCCACCGCTCACAACATACACACTAGAGTCTGACCACACGCCAGAATAACTAAAAAGAATTAGTTACAGCGAGGCATTATACAGTTGTATTGCTGGAGCCCCCACAGCGTTTCTTGACACACTACTGCTGAATAATTCATTGGCTAAAAGTTTTCAGTGTCAGTGTGTCAGAGAGAGGATGTGCCACATTGTTTGTAATGACACTGAGTTTTGTTTTAAATCTCTCCTTTGCTGTGACCTCCAGGGAGTCCAGAGTGTGTTCAATACATTTGAATTATCTTGTTAATTCAGTTGGCCTCACTTGAATTGATGTTACCAGCCTAGCACACCACAGAGTAGAAGATCGCACTAGCCATCACAGAGTTATAGAAGATGTGAAGGATGTCACTTAAAGGAATACAGTCTCCTAAGAAAAAGGATAACTTAAATGGTCAAAAGTGGTTATGTTAAAAAATAAAATCTTGTGATGGGACAGCATGAAGTCAGTTCTTTGTCATAAGCCAAATTTTACGAATACTGCCATTGAACAATGAAGCCAAGAGAAAGTGACTTGTTCTTGTGCCCCAGTTACTGTATATTGGGTTTAGGCATTAATAAAGAAACCCCAAAAGGTGCACAAGGACATACAAAGAGATTCAAGACTTAATTTCTGTTTAAATCAGTTTCATTTTATATTTTGCATTTGAAATGCTCGGTGTGACATAATACAGTTGAAACAAAAATTGCTGTACATACAGTACAATGTACATAGTGTATTTTTTTAATTACTATAAGGAAGGATGAGGAACACAAACTCTGTCTACTAGTTCCTGCTCATTCAGTAAACAGGGAGGATCAGGCCAGGCTGAAAAATCCATGAGTTCATGTGTTCGTCATGTTGGTTGTCTACACTGCGGGCTGATGGTGACAGTCAAGTGGTGTAATGCAGAAACGAGAAGAGCAATGAATTACAGGATATCAGAACATCATTTTCAACAAGGTGTACCTCTTAGAACAGGGGTAGACAATGTCGGTCCTGGAGAGCCGCAGTGGCTGCATGTTTTTGTTCCAACTCAGTTTCTTAATGAGAAGTCAATTACTACTGATGAAACATTTATTGCTGAAGTAAATTTTGATGCTTCGTTTTAGTGGTCTCACTTGCTAAGGTTCCCCACCCTTAATTGCTTATTTTAATCTTTAACAGCTGCATTCACTGTTTTAATTGCTCCTTATTAGCAATAAGATGTAAATGACAAAGCAGTCAGCAGTTTATCATCTAGCTTGTTTCGATTTACATCTCTGTGTGTTCATCATGCACTATTGGATTTAATCCATCTATCCATTATCCAACCCGCTATACCCTAACACAGGGTCACGGGCGTCTGCTGGAGCCAATCCCAGCCAACACAAGGCGCAAGGCAGGAAACAAATCCTGGGCAGGGAGTCAGCCCACCGCAGGGCACACACACACACACACACACACACACACACACAGCAAGCACACACAAGGGACAATTTAGAATCGCCAATGCACCTAACCTGCATGTCTTTGGACTGTGGGAGGAAACCCACGCAGACACGGGGAGGACCTGGGAAGCGAACCTGGGTTTCCTAACTGTGAGGCAGCAGCCTCACCCACTGCGCCACCGTGCTGCCCTGGATTTAATAAAACAATTAAAAAGAAAATGTGACAGACTGAAAATTATCCATTTTAGGCTTCAAATCATTTTAAAGATATCTTTGGAAAGGAAAAAAATCTATGATATAAGAAACTTACATTGCAGACTAACAAGCCACAAAATTAAATAAGGTCTGAGATTGGAAAGGATTGGTTTATAATTAAGCAATTTTGTTGGAATGAAAACCTGCTAATTAGCGTCTATTTATCTCTAATATCAATCAAGACTCAATTACAACTCTGGCTTGTAGCAGCTAAAGATCTTGAGTCTTCAGAGAAGCTGGGGTGGATTGGGCCAGGCAGACATCCCCCATGCACAAAAACGTGCACACTCTCTTTTAGGAGTGCCAAACGTTTTTTCAGGCTATGACTATTTGCTTTAAAGTTTTGTTTTTTTTTGGTTTAAATCCATGATTTTCACATCAGGCGAACGTATGCCACTCTTAGCTTTATAACTGAAACCCCATAGTTCCTGGTGGTTCGTTTCAAATACACTAAGGAGTTTTTGATAAGGTCTCTGTTTTTGCTGTGCCTTGTGCTTATTGTGACGTAATGGGATATTTTGACCTTCATGCTTTATTTTTGACTATGTTTCTGGATTACTGTATTGGGACTGTGTTCGTCTTAGATTACCTTCATTTTGCCGTTGTGCTCCACTGGTCTTCTCTGTTTGACAGAGCATTTCCATGAAGAATAAAACCTTTTTATTTTTATTCAATTTCTGTGTCTGCCTGCTTATCTAGATCAGGGGTGGGCAGATTCAGTCCTGGAGGGCCGCAGTGGCTGCAGGTTTTTGCTCCAACCCAATTGCTTAATAAGAAGCCCTTATTGCTCAAGTAACTTTAGTTGTATTGCTCGTTAAGATTTTGAACCCTTATTGCTCAGTCTTAAACAGCTGTATTCTTGGTTTTTAATTGCTCCTAATTAGCAATACCATGCAAATGACAAAAGAGCATTTCTCCATTTAGCTTGTTTTCATTTACACCTGTGTGTATTTATCATGCACTATTTGGTTCAATTAAATACTTGGAAGGAAAGTGAAGAGAAAAAAGTGAAGCACTGAGAATTACTCATCTGTTTTAGACTTCAAATCATTTGGATGATATCCTTAGAAAGGAAAATAAATCTAGGATATGAGAATGACCTGACATGGCAGAGTTAAAGCACTAGCAAGCCATGCAATTAAATAATTGACAAGAATTGGTTTTTAATTAAGCAACTGGGTTGGAACAAAAACCTGCAACCACTGCGGCCCTCCAGGACTGAATCTGCCCACCCCTGATCTAGATGGGGTTTGATGGTATTTCCCCCACTAGTGGGCATTATTAGAAGTGCTTTTGCAACTTTTTGGAACTTAGGACTCCTAGTTCATAACGCCAACAAAGTGAAGTCTTCATGATGGAAGACTGACCTGATATTACCCTAAAAAATGTTGTCCCAATTCCATTTAGCAATCACAACTGTCAGCCATAGCCCAGTGGTCAGATGTTTTATACAGCATCTCCAATAAACGTTCTCATGCCATAAAATAACTGGTAAATTTGACTGAAATTGATAGGCAGTAAGGCCGAAGACAAAAATAAGACCCTGAAGCCCACTAACATGATCTCGCAATCAATGGAGCAGAAGCCTATCCTGGCAGCATGTCAGTGCAAGTTAGGAACCAACCATTAACAGGAAAAGCAGTATAACTTTTAATAAAAATATAAGTTTGGGAAAAAGCACTTGCAACGCATGGCCCTTTAGTTATGATATTTTTTTAGCAAATGTTGGCCATTTAAAATGATTATCCCATTTATATAATAGTAAGAATAAAAAAATTGTCACATATAATTGAAAGCAATTACTTTATAATCAAAGTTACGCTTTGTACATGCAAAATAACTAAATATGCCAGAGAAAAAATGGACTGGTTTTAAGTATAGCAATTTTTTGGCAGCTCAGTATCTAAAAAGGCATAATTATTGCAATGCTCATGCTGTTTCTATTTTATGAAACAACTATATTTGATTTCTCTGTGTGTTATTTTTGTAAAATCTATTCTCTGAAAATGTAATCGATGCCATATGGATTGCTTATGAACAAAACCTTCCCTCCAGGAAGAAAATGGAATTATGTGCCATTCAATCCTTGTTTTGATAGTCAAAAGTGATGTACATTTTTTTAATACAGAGATATATTTTCATTCTTTGAATGCACTAAATGTATCATCCAGAAAAAGAATATGGGTGAGGGTTTAAAAAAAGTACATTTTACAAACATACTTTAAAAATCAAAATGTTATTAGTAAAAATAAATCAGTATAACAAAATCTGTAATATTGGGCACAACCACAAAGTGTTCTTTAAAAAGGGAAATGATGCTATCAGATGATCCCATGTACATTTGTTACGTGTAAAATTTCAAAAGGTGATGCTAAAATCCTCCATTCTGCTGGAATCGGTCACGTGCAAACACTTTTTCTAGGTTTTCAAAACTTTTTGGAGCGGTTGTGATAGGCTGTATCACAGGGTTTAGTTTCATTAAGGATTATTACTATTTAAAGATTTATGTTTCCAGTTATAAAGTAGTTATATGGTGCTCTTACCTTGAGTTTATGAGGTAGTGATGGTGAAGGCCCCAGAGAGGAAGTGGCTGGGCAGCAAGGTGAAGTTGTATTTCAGATGGAGGTGCCCTTGGCCAATCATGCAGGTTTGAGTAGGCCTACTGAGCGGCAGACATCCCAGCACAGCTCCTTGTGTAACAGGTGTCTGGTCACACTTATAGGTAATCTAACTTAGACACTATTAAAATATCCGACGACGCCACCCAGTTTTATTAAGAGACCGGGAACTCCTGAAATTTACCAATAATAGCACACAGGTTTCTTTAAATTGGGCAGTGAGTAAACACACAATGAAAGACACAACAGTAATTTTAGAAAAAAAGCAACAGTAAGTTCTGTTACACAAAACAATATAAGGTACATTAAAAAGATAAACGAACATAACAAAAATTTCAATTTCCCCTTTTTTTAAAAAGGAAAATACACAGTCCACCCTCTAAAAGTCCGTTAAAAACAAGAATTGGAGGATACAACCTTTAGCGGTGCAGAGTCCAGTTTGTGCACTGTGTTACCCCAACACTTAATTGTTCAACTGTCCATGGATGCACTCTGTTCCCCGGACACTCGTTCCCCTACAGAAGTTGTGTCAAATTGTTGAATCCCTGTCAGCGTCTCTTCGTTGTTCTTTTTTCTTCCACTCTGGGCTCCTTGTGTTGCTGGGACCTAGGCACGCCTCATTTCTCGTCTGTCAGCTTTGCTTGGTCCTCTCATGCGGCTTCCCTCTTTCGCTGGACCCACAACTGGCGTCTCCTTGTGGAGCTGTCTCTTCCTCCCTGGAAGTAAATGTTGCCGTCCTTGTGCCTCACGTCGTGCCAGCCAGGTACCCTCGTCTGCCTGCGAGCCCCTGTGCTCTGTCCTTGTCTTGGCAGCGTTTTCTGTGGACTGTCCCCTTTGCCTTCTGCTGCCAGGAGTTTTTATCTACTTCAGTCCCTGTCATTATCAGTTCTGGACAATCAGATTAAACAATGGTACATCTGCATTTCCTGGGCTTAACAATTAATGAAAACACAAGTTAAAAAAAGGAATTGTTACCAATCATGAATAAGTACAGATATGCTGATTAGAAACCAATATTTCCAAGTCAGGTAAATACAGACATCCTCCAAGGCCAGACTTCAAAGCGGCAAGACAGCAAATACTTACACAAACAATCCTGACACAATCAGTAACTGGATTATCCAGGATCCTCCAAGGAAGCAGAAGTTCTGTTATCATACGTGGTATTGTTTGTAAATCTCAACCAGCCATAAACTTCAAAGTGGTGACTCCTTTGCAGTACAGCAAATAAATACATCCTGCAGACAGCCTTTTAACTTCTCACCCCCCAGTCCCAACAATGGGTGCCTAATGGAACCACCCAGTGCACAAAAAAAATGTCCCCCTCTGACACTTGGCTACAATAGAAAGGACGTCTGCTTGGTCCATTTGAGTTGTGGAGGTAACTGGTATAAAGAGAGCACGGTAGCGCAAAATACCTTATGAAAGTAAATGCCTTGGGAGAAGTTCAGGACAAGTGACATGAGGGTTGGAGTAATTTGCATGTATCAGGTACCTGCACGCCACATAGAAGAATATGCAGCTATCGAGGGTATTCATCGGCAGAAAAGGGTACATGAGGTGGACATCACGTCATCTTCATTGATTGGTTGTGCTGGGTAGACGGTTACAGGAATTAGCCAAGTATAAAACAGATAGCCAGCCAGTAGAGCTCGTCTTTTGACCACTTGCCATTAGTAGGCGAGGAGCTACAGAAAAAGTCTGATGCATTATTTGTGTAAGCTTTCTTTTTAAATAATTTTACTGGACATATAACATTAATGGACTAATCTTGATTATGGTGTTGTATTATTTTTGGTCTCGTTTTTCATTTTTGATAGCTGTGTTTTTGTCTTGGGTGGAAGAAAATTCTTTTAATTTGGTTGGTTTTGCTTAGTGTTCTACACCCTTCATTTTTTTTTTCATTGGCACTTATTTTTGTTTTTGTATATGTTCAGTGTCATTGTAGAGAACTGTATTATTTTTAAGGATTGCATGGAATTGAAATATTGTTGGGACCTGCTGTAAATTAAAGAAAGTGGTATTTTACACGTGTTGGTCTGTGTCTCAATTTCCTCCATCACTGACCCTTTCGTTTATGTCTATGGCTGCCCAGAGTCTAAATGTGTGCAATGGTGCCAGCACACGGAGCATTACAAATGTAAGATAAAATTATAAACTTATGCAAAAAATCCATTACAATATTAAGTCTCAGAAGGCTGCATGACAGGTTAATAATTAAACTTCACCTTTATGCTCAATGTACTTTATCAGCTAATTCTATAAATTCTTGAAATTACTGTTAATCTGTTATTTTATGCTTATTGATTTTTTTAGAGGTTTCTTCTTTTAGGCTTCTAACATATTTGTTTTATCTCAATCAAATATAAAGGCCTACAAGATAAAGCAATAAAAATGCCATTCTGCGGTCAAGCTCACAGGTTAAATAAGATGGCTAGTCACACATTAAGACATGCCTGAGAGGTGTTACACTTCCAGAGCTGCCCCAAAGCTAAAGAGGTGAGAGCACATGATGGTAAAGTCAATCTCTGGGAAAAAAAATGTAAATGCATGGCATGGAGATGATGACATTTTTGGAATTACTGCTCATTTTTTTCCTTACATTTGATTTTGATCATTTAAAGTACTGTTGGCCCCCATTTCTCCCCACTTTCTTCTTTCTATTTATTTGAAGCTTCACTTTCACAAGTAGGAGTCTTAATCATCACAGATCAATCAAAGTTTTATTTGATAGGTACTGTTCACAGTTAATTGAAACAGAGGGTTTTACAACAAAACTGACTGGAAGGTCAGCAGTCAGACAGACATCAATGACTACTATCCTGAAGACAGAATGAAAAATAAAAGAAGAGGAAGAGAAAAAATAAAACGGGCCTGGAAACTTAAAATTTGTCTGCTAGTGGCTATACCAATAGTTAGAGTTATGCTTTTAGAGCTGTAATAATTACTGATAATGTAATAAAAAATGAACAGAACAAAAAAAAAAGAAACTTTTGACAAGAAGAGTTCATTTTGTTTAAAGCGATTCTTTCATTTGTACTCACCTAATGTATCCAACAACGTTTCTTTAGCTCAGTCAGTTAGATGGCTTGCTCCTCTGGTTTGTTAGAGCGGAGTCTTCAGTCCCACTTGGGGATGAGCCATGCAGCGCACTAATCTCAGTTTCTACATTATGAAAGGGCCGCCAAGGAGGTGCCAGGGACAAAGGTGGCAGGAGGTGAATGGACAAAGGAAGACTGTCCTGCTCTTATGTTTTAGCTGCAGTATGCTCTCTGGCTTATATTTATTTTCATTTGTTTTCTCCTTTTTGTTATTTCTGATGTAATAATTTGTATGTGGTAATTTTTGTTTTATTGTTCTGTTTATTTACTATTTAGTTTCTATGTATTTTGTGTTGTGCTCCTACGTTATTGGTGTTTTGTGGGTGGAACTCCAAGAAGGTGGACCACCCTGATGTCACCACTGAAGGACCGCCTCAGCCAATAAACTTGAGGTTGTGTAGCAGGTCCTTTAGTGGATCATTGATTTTCCAGCTTCTTGGTGTTTTTGCTTCTGTTTTTGTTTTTGGATTACTGGATTGCTGCTGTGGCTTATCTTGTTAAGCAAAATCTTTTTGCCTTTATATATATATAGATATATATATTTTATTATTATTATTATTATTATTATTATTAAACATCATCCTTTATAAAAATTTAAGATTGAACTTGTCTCTCATGTGGTGGGCTGGCGCCCTGCCGGGGATTTGTTCCTGCCTTGCGCCCTGTGTTGGCTGGGATTGGCTCCAGCAGACCCCCGTGACCCTGTAGTTAGGATATAGCGGGTTGGATAATGACTGACTGACTGACTTGTCTCTCCGGCCTAGGGTTTTTCTCTCTCTTGGTGGGTATTTATGTTTATTTATCATATTTTGCGACATTCAAACACAAATTTTGAACAGTTGAAACCAGTTCCCATATTTAGCAAGCGTCTCAGATTTACTCCTAAGAATTGCACTAAACATCTCACAGAGTAGGACATGCAAAATAGTTATAAAGCTTCTTACACCTACTGCCAGCGAAGAAAACAAAGAATGATGTCACAATTTTTTGCACCTCAGCTGGAAAATGGCGTTCATGATGGCATTTTGTAGTTTCCTTGAAAAGCATGATGAAACTTTGTAATTTTCTAATGCTAATGCTGAGGGTTCACCACATAGATGATAATATTGTTATTATTAGTAATAATAATATTCAAATTGACATTATTATATTCCAATTACAGGTTTTATGACACTCTCATGAAGTACTCTGGTGTCATGTGTTGATCTTTATAATGAACACTGAGACAGAAAGACCAAGAAGCACTCACTGAATGAGAATAAAGCCTGATAATGGGCACATTTATTTAACAATGGCAATACTTTTAGAAGGATCACCTTTCCACTGTTATGGCCACGGGGAACGCCTCATAAAAGAACAGCTACTGAAACTAGCAAGAACTATTCTTGCACTGTTACTGATGTCACATTCACTCTTCCAGTGTTCCCAATTATCTTCCAGAGTCATCTGCCATGCTCTCTCTATGATTCTCATTTATCTTCTATAAGGTTCTGTTTATCCAGGATCCCAGGAGTCTCCACCTGCCTTCTTGAACCTTCCCAGGCTTGTAAAGTGTAACATGAATATTTCAGGGTTTTCCTGGAATGCAAAGCTCAGCGTGCCTGTCTGACATTTCGCTATCAATCACCCATTTTGCCCCGTCCATCTTCAAAGTAAAAATCTGGCGACTCCAATACAGTTTGCATCCATGACCACCTGTGTGTTGATACTGTGATATCTCTTGCGATTCATATTTTTGTGCTCATCCATACTTGGGTCAATGATCTTTATGTGCATGTCATCAATTACACAAACAATTCCAGAAAATCCAGGATTTGCATGAATACAGATTGGTTTATCATTATGTCACGTGGAGAAGTATGGAAATGGATATCTAATATATTATTTCATATGGGGGGAGTGGTGGCTCTGAGGCTAGGGATCTGCACTGGCAATCGGAAGGTTGCCAGTTCGAATCCCGTAAACGCCAAAAGTGACTCTACTTCGTTGGGCCCTTGAGCAAGGCCCTTAACCTGCAATTGCTCCGTCCTGGGTATGACGTTAATCTACATCCAGCCCTGCATGTAGTCCCCCCAACCTGCAGGGAAAAACCTGAGGGTTGGTGGCAGAATTGGCACTCCAGCCACCGTAAATAAACCTCACACTGTTCCACTCCATCTGAACTAGTGTGGTGCTGAGGGTCCTAATCTGGGATCCTGAGTTGGTTTGTCATGTGGTGGATGCAGCAATGCACCGTATCAGCGCATGCTCCTAACCTCCTCTTCATATGTTGTAAGGGCATTTAAAATTTCGTGCAAAATTTGAACAAATGTTGGTTGTGACATACTCAGATCATCGCAGTTGCAAAGCTGCTTTTTCCCTATGGCCAAAAAATGTAACGTTACCAACACTTTCATTTTGAACAACAACATATGACTTCTTCGTGTGAATAGAGGAATCATGTGACTTAAACGATTTGTTACCAATATTATTCTATCTCTGTCAAATTGATATATTTTTATAAGTTCGTTGTTGTCCAACGTTGTTTGACAGGGCAAACATATTTGTTATAGTTAATAAAAATTGGATGTTAACAAGTGAGATTTACATGGTGAGCTTGAGGAGATGTCTCACCATTTGCAATGGACCTGCTGTTATTTACTAGAGCAGTGCCAACGTTGTAAATTATTGGGCTGGCACAGTGACCACTTTTGCCCCTTACATCATCCTCAATAAAGGGTGTGTTCGTCTGACATATTCTAAACAAAATCAGGTATACCCATAGCTGCCACCGCGTGTACCTCCTGATATGAAACTCAAATGCTGACATGGACTAGACTACCTAAATAGTTCTTGAATAGCCTAAATACCTGGCATTGTGGTTACCTCTGGGTCTGATCTGTTTTGTCAGTACTGCACTATGCTACACTCTCATGCTGAAGAGTAGAGCACTACAGGTCGTCATCAATGAGGGTTATTGCCTAAGTAATAAACCTTTTAGTTCCATATCCCTAAAACCATGCAGATAATTCCAGACAGGCTCTGTATAATCGTCAGCAGGATTGTGCTTGAAAATGGGTGGACATTGTGAAGAACTGGCATTTTGTCAAGGGCTCAGTGCTGCTGAGATAATCATTAGCACCTTGTGACCCTTAACTGGATTAAGTGTGTTTGATAATGTTGCAAAAAGACTTAAGTTACCTACATCCGTGTCTTGTGTAGCCTTCCTTACAGTGCAAAGGAATGCAGCCTTCACCAGAATTCAAGGGAATTTGGTTTAGTACACAATGGTATTTTTTAATGTAGCCTTGCAGTGATTTTTCCAAATTTGTTTCAGGATTTTCCATGACTCTTCTTTACTTGTATCCCATACAGCTACAGTTATATGGAGGTCGGATCTCTAAGGAAGCCAGTCTAATGCTGTTAGCGTTCCATCTGCAGACTTCTGCTCCATGTAGGTCTTTATTGTGCTTGCTGCATCTTTGGCATCGTTATCATGCTGAAAGATGAACTTTTTGTCAATAAGTTATATTCCCAAAGGTATTTCATAATGAATCAAATCTCTTTATATTTCTCAGCAGTCATCATCCATTGATTTTGACTAGATACCCCACACAAATGGTTGAAATGAACCCACAGAAACTGACAGAGCCGCCAAAGTGCTTCATAGAAGGCTGCAGGCAGGCATCAATGTACTTCTTGCCAGCTCTTCTTCTGACATGCCATCATTTGTTCTGCCTGATAGTAAATGGCAGGCTTACAATACAGAGTGAAGAGTGTGGGAACAGAATATAAACAGTTATGAAAAGTTAAAACATAAAAGGGGTTAAAACACTGGAAGAAATTACTTTACAAAATGCCTAAAATCAATGTCACAATAACTCACAAAAGCCCTAATTCTCTAAATTGCTTTAAAATAACAATTACCCAGATGTTGTTGTTAGTTTGTGGTCATTTTTAATAATTGCAGTGCAGTGAGGTCACAATTGTGACTGTACCAAAAATGCGGTAGCAATAGCACACTGCTGCTAATAACAAAAAAGCCACAGCTAGTCAAACATACACAAAATGGCTTCAGTTGCAGTTGTAAGCAATGAATAAAATGGTAACTTTTTAACATTTTATCTTTTTTAACTTTTTTTACGATAAACTTACAATCTAATGGACTAAGCAACTGTTTTCATTTTCATTCTGGGCAGATTTATTCATTGAGTTTTATTTTTCAATCATTTAAAGCTAGACTGATTTCTAGCTCGACTGCTGATTTGGCTGTGTATGGACTATTTTTCTGCCTATCCCTGCCTTGAGACTTACCCGGCTTTGTTCTCCGGACATCTGAGTTATCTGTGTCTTCGCTTAACATGTGGATCGGTAGGATATTTATTTGGTTCGTGTTTGTTTGGTCCATCCTGTCACTCGCTATCCTACCTTCGACAGGCCTGCTTCAGTACTCAGCTGCCGAGCTCCTCCCACTGCGCTTCCACCTATCCGAGCCTCCGCTGACTGGGCTGTATCTCCACCTGGACATCGCATTCCTCCCCCGTTGGAGATACATCCACTGTGGGTCCTGCCGGAGTATCCAAGCTGACAATTCGAAAATAATAAACTCCATCTGGTCCAGTTCTCGACGTCCTCCACGTAATTTAGGCAGAGTCGCTGATCACAGTGTGTTAGCCAGCCTAGCCCGGTCAGCTAACACCATTGCTAAATGCGATAACGCTGTTGTCAACTTCAGTCTGTTGAACATCCGGTCACTTACGAGCAAGGGGCATCTAATCCACAATCTCCTCACTTATCGTAAGTTTTACTTTTTTTGTCTAACCGAGACATGGCAACAACCTCCATGACTTTTCCCAAACTTAACGATCCAATCCCCCAGGGTTTGTTTATATCTCTCAACCCCATGGCTCTGGCCGGGGAGAGGTCTCGCGTTAATGTATCATGAGAAGTGGAAAGTCCTGCCGTTGTCTGTTCCTGCCTTCAGTTCATTTGAATCTCTTGTGTGTCAGTTAACTGGACCTGTTCCTACTATTATTGCAACTGTTTACCGGCCCCCTAAATAAAATAATGACTTTCTGAATGATTTTGCTGTTTTTCTTACACACTTATCTACTGTTTCATCAAACATAATACTTCTGGGGGATTTCAGTATACATACGGATAATATCAATGTCCCTATTACTAGAGACTTTACATCCTGCCTTGAGAGTTTTGGATTCCAGCGGCATACTTATGTTCCCACTCATTCCAAAGGACATATCTTGGACTTGATTTGCTGTTCTGGAGTTACCCCGCTTGATTGTACTGCAGATGAACTCCTCATAACTGGTCATTTTCTTATTCCATTCAATGTTAAACTTTCACTTTCCAATACTAAGCTTTCCTAGCTCATGTCTTTCCTTAATATTAAGAATATTAACTTAGACTCTCTTTCTTCTAGTATTGATTCCCTTATAGACATTCATAATTTATCCACTCCTGAAGAACTGGTCTCACATTATAACACTGGACTTAATGGTATTCTTAACTCTGTCACTCCATTAAAAACTAGATCTGTTTCTTTCTCCTTTTCTGCTCCCTTGTTCATGCCTGAACTTCAGCTTTTGAAAGCCAAAGGTTGTATAAAAAAACTGGACTCTTTGTTCACAAAGAGATGTACAAAAACCATATACTTTATTACAAGAACTGTATTACCCAAACTAAATCTAACTATTATACTCTCATTATTTCTTCTAATGAAGGTAACAACATGTCATTTTTTTCAGTGCTTAAATATATCACACAACACCCGGATTCTTTACCTTCTCACCTTTACTCAGCTGATTTTTGCAATTCCTTTATGTCCCTTTTTAATGAAAAAATCCAGAAGATTTATCAGTCTCTCGGTATGGATTCCTCCAGTACTTCATTTGAATTTCACCCAACAACTCACTCATTTCCTCTTTTCAGCTTCCTACTTTCTCAGAAATCTCAGATCTTGTCTGTAAGTCTAAGCCATCCACCTGTCAACTGGACCCCCTCCCTACAGTTCTGGTCAAAGCCTGCCTCCCCTCTCTGGTCCCTTTTATTTCTGCTACAATCCACTCTTCTCTCACTACTGGTACTGTTCCTTAATCTTTTAAAACTGCTGCAATAACCCGAATGCTGAAAAAACCTGGTGCCGATCCGACTAATTTCAGTAATTTTTGTCCTATTTCTAATCTACCCTTCATTTCCAAAATTCTTGAAAAAATAGTGGCTATTCATCTTCATTCTCATTTATCTCAAAATAATCTGTATGAACAGTTCCAGTCTGGTTTTCGTCCCCTCCACAGTACAGAAACGGTACTTATCTATCTATCTATAAAAATTACTAATGACCTCCTTATGGCAGCTGATTCTGGTTTAATTACTATTCTCATCCTCCTTGATCTGAGTGCATGCTTTGACACTATTTGTCACACTACTCTTCTCAATAGATTATCTTCGATTGGCATTACCCACACTCCACTAGACTGGTTCAGATCCTACCTCTCAGGCCGCACTCAGTTTGTTCTGCTTAAAATTTTCACATCCCAACCCACCACTGTTACTTCAGGCGTGCCCCATGGCTCTGTCCTAAATATAACATCAGCTTCCACTGTTATGCTGATGACACCCAGCTCTACCTCACTAGCAAACCTACTGTTTCCTTTCCACCCTCCTCACTTATTGATTGCATAGCAGAAATCAAATCCTGGTTTTCTTCAAATTTTCTTAAATTAAATAGTGACTAAACTGAGGTTCTCCTCATTGGTACAAAGTCAACATTATCCAAAACTGATCATTTTTCATTTGTTATTGATAATTCCTTTGTCTCCCCTTCCCCACAGGTTAAGAGTCTGGGTGTCATCCTTGGTAGTACTTAATCCTTTCAGTCCCACATCAATAACATCTCCCTGTCTGCCTATTTCCACCTGCGTAACATTAATCGTATTCACCCCCCTCCCTCACTCCCCACACCACTGCTATCCTTGTTCATAGCCTTGTCACTTCTCGTCTGGATTATTGCAGTTCCCTTTTCTTTGGTCTTTCTCGCAAATCTCTTTATAAGCTTCAACTGGTCCAGAATTCAGCTGCCCGCATCATTACCAGAACCCCCTCTATTCACCATATCACTCCCGTTTTGCAGCAGCTTCATTGGCTTACAGTTAAGTTCCGCATTCAATTAAAAATTCTTCTGTTAACTTTTAAGGCTCTCCACAACCTTGCCCGTCCATATCTGTCTGACCTCCTCCATGTTGCCATTCCCTCCCGTACCTCCATCCACTTGACTGTCCCCTTCGTCCGTCTTACCACTATGGGGAGCAGAGCATTCAGTTGCTTTGGAACTTGGAACCATCTGAGCTTAGAAATATTCAATCATTTTCACTTTTCAAATCTAAACTTAAAACTCATTTGTTAAAGACTGCTTTTTCTCTTTGACTACAATTGCTCTATCTGATTTTAACTTTTGTATTTTACTTTTGTTTATAATCTGTTGTCTATTGTTTGGTGTCCTTGAGTGATTAGAAAGGCGCCTACAAATAAATAAAATGTATTATTATTACTATTATTCCAAAACAGACAGAGCCCTCATCCTTAGGCACAGAACATGGACATGCCATTTGGGCTTATTATGGATGATAAAAAATAAAATTGTCGTAACAAACGAGGGGAGAAGATGTAATGACATGGGACCTAAATGTGATCCTCTGGTCTGAACAAACGCCAGTGTACACCCTAGATCTTCAGTGTTGTGAATGTAAGCTCATTAGGTGAATGTGCTTAAGTGAGTGCATCCACTCTAACATGAGGTGAACATAAAGTTGTTTTCTGCAGCATTCTGAGTAAGTTTGGAGTTTCATATATATTGTGCATATTGTCACATGCACAGAATACACATACAACCATTGGCCACTCATATTGAGCCACATTTAATTTTGAAATGTTGGTGACTTAGACAATTCACAATAGTTGCTTCTTCAGATTTTTCTGGTGGTCATATGTATTCTGGTTCTAAAACAGCATCATTATTATCAACCTGCTAAGAAAGGGCATCTACGTTCTTATTTTTACCAGCTGCTCGATTAGAAGTTGTGACATCAAACTGATTGAAGAATAGAGCCCATTCTGCTTGCCTGTATCTCAAACATTTTGCAGTTTTCAAACAAATGTCATTTTTGTGGTTATAAAAATTACAATAGTTTCTTCTATCAGATCCAATCAGTGCCACCTCTCTTCCGGGGCTTATCTGAATGCCAAACCTTCTCTGTTTCCTTCATTGCAATTGTATTTGTAATACAAGGGACTTTGAAAAAGTTTCCGTACTTTTATATTTTTGTTGGAAATGGTGGAGGAGGAGGAGGAGTAATTGGTCATGTCTGTCATGTGACTGGGAAAATTGCATCGCAAAGAAAGGTGACTATGTAGAAAAGTGATGTAATTTGTTTTTGAAATTCAACTTAAAAAAAAGTGTGGAAACTTTTTGAACGTCCCTTGTAGTTTAGTAAAATATGCACACAGATGGATTTTTCCAGTGTCTGGGAAACGTTGTGAAAGAATTGCCCCATACCGATACTGGAGGCATAAGCTTTGCTGTACTTGAAATTGTAAATAGATAGCCATTTCAAGTAAATAGATAGCCAAGTGATGTAAAATGGGAGCTTTAGCAAACATGTTCTTTAATGAATTAAAAGATCTCTATTTTGCCTCATGAGTCCAAACAAATTTCTTTGATGGTAATGTTTTAGTAGTTTTTGTTGAACTTACTGTACTATAATTTTTAATAATTTGTCAATAGAAATTTGCAAACCTGGCAAGGCAATGCTTCAAAAATTTGGAGATGATTTCCAGTGTCCAGACTTGTACATATTTAGACCAGACCTCGAAATTTTGTACCCAAGAGAGATACCTCATGGAATTCGTATTGTTCTATTATTGCAGAGCCAAGATAGCAATTCTAAAAATATGTTGTACATTTTCATCCATGTATTGAGATAAGCAAAAAAAAACTGTGCCGTCTGGCCGTCTCTCAAGGTATCAGTAAGTTTTTGGAAAAGAAATTGTTCTTACGTTTTATATAAATGTCTATTTCTATTGATTGTAATGCTATATAGTGTTTTCAGTAGCATCAACGCTTACTTCTCTCATAAAAAGCTTTATAAGTAATTTTTTTTTGTTGGCCTAAGACCTTTGAGCATTATTACATATACAGTGCCTTCAGAAAGCATTCAGACGCCTTTACTTTTTCTTTTTTTATTTTATTTTATTGAATTCATTGAAATCACACAACATTCCATGCAAATAGATCGATTTTACAAGAATAAGATTGAAAACAAATCAACCTCCACCCCTGAGAAAGAGAGCATGGGCAGCAGAATAAAACTTAAACCTAGTAAAAATAAGTAAATAGATAAATTAATAAGTGAATATAGATAAATGGAGAAGGAAAAGAAAAGGAGAGTGAATTCTTTGCATTGCTCCCTTCCATTCCTTTTCTGAGATGTTGAATGAGAGATCCTTTTCCCATTGTCCTCTTGGATCTTTGAAAGGGAGGGACTGCAAAATGGTTTTATATATTGCAGAAATGCTGTCTAAGTCCTTGAAACTGAGCAGTATTTTTTCCAGCATAGAGGGAGGTGGGAGGTGGGGAAAATTGGGCAGGTTCTGTTTAACAAAGTTTCTAATTTGAAGATAGTGAAAGAAATGTGTTGCTGGAAAGTTAAATTTAAAATGTAATTGTTCGTAGGATGCAAAGACATTGTCTATGTACAGATCTCTAAGTGATTTAATCCCAAATGTTTGCGAGGGTTGAAAAAAGTTGGTTCTCATGCAGAGGTGCGACCGATAAAAGCTTCTCTATCTTAAAATGCTTCCTACATTGGTTCCATATTCTGAGTGAGTGAGGCACAATTGGATTGTTATTGGTGATAACTTGCATTTATTGGGGCACAAAGCAAGGAATATAAAGAGGTACTGCAGGATTTTATTTCTATTGCAGACCAAGCCTGTATATGTTAATCTATTTGTGTCCATGTCCAGGTTTTTATAGTTTGTATGTTTTGCTGCCCAGTAGTAAAATTAAAAGTTAGGTAGAGCCATGCCACCTTCTGCCTTTGGCCTTTGTAGGGTCGCTTTTTGGATATGTGGATGTTTTGAATTCCAAAATAAATGTGGTTATGGTTGAATCTAATTTCTTAAAAACAGATTTATTGATGTATATTGGGATGTTTTGAAATAAAAAGAGAAGCTTAAGGAGAATATTCATCTTAATAATGTTAATTCTTCCACTAAAGTGAGATGAATAGTTGACCATCTATGCAAGTCTTCCTTAATTTTTTCCATACAGATGGCAAAATTTTATTGATAAAGAGCTTTATGTTTACTTGAGATGTTTAAACTGATCTGCAATGATAAAAGGGAAGGTGTCCAATCTAATATTGTGTGCTTGAGAATTCACTGGAAAGACCAGAGATCAGAAATCTTTTGAAATTCTGTTAGTGCTGTTAGGACTGCAGGCACAGTATTTTGTGGGTCTGACATATACAGTACCATATCATCTGCATATAGAGAAATTTTCTGTTCAAGTCCTTCTCTGATAATCCCCTTTATCTCATAAGCATTTCGACAGTGAATTGCCAGTGGCTCAATGGCGATTTCAAAAATTAGTGGTGACAAGGGGCACCGTTGTCTGGTACCACGTTCTAGTTTAAAGTAGTCTGAATTAATGTTATTAATACAAACTGAAGCTTCTGGATTGGTATACAGTAGATTGATTCATGCACAAATGTTCGGGCCAAACCCAAATTTCTCCAATGTAGTGAAAAGGTAGTTCCATTCAATCATATCAAATGCTTTTTCTGCCTCCAAGGATAATATCATCTCTAGGATGTTTGACTTTGCTGGTGAATATATTTCATTAAACAGGCATCGAAGATTGGACGCTAAGTGTCGGCCTTTAATAAATCCAGTTTGATGTTGTGATATTATTGAAGGCAGCACTTTCTCCATCTTTCTAGCTAGGACTTTGGAGAGTATCTTAACATCATTATTCAGAAGTGAAATTGGTCTGTATGATGCACATTGTAATACGTCCTTATTTTGTTTAGGAAAGACGGTGATTAATTCTTGGCGAACAGTATGAGGTAGAATTTTATTGTATTGTATTTATCTCGAGAAAAAACTGATTTGTTTTGATATAAATTCTGTAAAGTTCTCGTCTGCTAATAAAAGTGGGTTAAGACGCCATCTGCGAGATGAGTATGCGGGGCATAATGATTTTAGCTCCAAGATCAGAGGGGGCATGGTCGGAAATAACAATACTGTTGTACTTGCAGGATTTAATCATAGGCAAGAAATGGTTACCTACAAAGAGATAATCAATTTTTGAGTAGCAATGATGCACTGGTGAGTAGAAGGAATATGTTCTTGAGTTTGGGTTTAGAAATCTCCAGGGGTCTGATAAGTTGTTGTCAGTTACAAACTGTGTAATTGTCTTTGCAGTGCTAGATGTCATCGTCCCTGTGACAGGAGACCTATCTAGGTCTGGATTTAAAACACAATTAAAATCCCCAGCCATTATAATTTTATGAGTGTTCACATTGGGAATGGATGCAAATACATTTTGAATGAAGTTCCTATCATCCATATTGGGTGCATAAACATTTATCAAAATCACTTTACAATTAAATAAATTCCCCATAACAATCATGTATCTCCCTTCAGGATCAGGTACAACATCTGATACTACAAATGAGACTGTTCTTTGTATGAGAATTCCCACACCTCTAGTTTTTTTTTTGTAAAGCTGGAATGGAACATTTGGTTTGTCCAGTCTTTTTTGCAGCCGGAACTGATACTTGCTTAATAAGTGGGTCTCCTGTAAAAATACTATTTTACCATTAAGACTTGTTAGGTGAGAGAATACTTTCTTTCTTTTTAATTCGTGATTCAGGTCTTTAACATTCCAGCTCACAAAGTTAACTGTCCTGTCTTGGAGACATTGATTCTGAATTTTTGATGTCATTTTGTATTCTTAACCAAAACTGAGACAGCTTTGACCTTAATTTCCAATTTTCCCAGGGGTTATTGCCATGCAATCTATTGTTACATTGGTAATTATAAGTATAAGGATTAAAAGGACAGATTAGAGATAGCTTACTCTCTTTCTCTCCTCCCCAGTCCTCCCCCCCCCATTTTGCCTCCCCACGTGAGGCTGGACCCCACTTCACAAAGTCCAAGTCCTCTGACATACCTATAGACAGAGCACTTCCAAAACAAAACAAGCCCCCCAGCAGTGACATATGAGGATTAAAATTGAGATATCTATTGCCAATACAATATAAATACTATAAGCATAAAAAAAACAATCTTCAAGCATAGTAAACCTTATTACAATAATAACAACAAAATAAACCAAGGGTATGATGTTTAACAGTCTCCTTTAGAATAGTAAAAAGAAAAAAAAAGTTACTAATTAAATTTCTTTCACACATACATAAACGTGTATAATTGTAATTAAAACAAACAGTGACTGAGAAGGGAAAAGGATGTGTAATTACAGTACTAGTGTCATTGCAAGCGGATCAGACAGCCGGTGATATCTTCTTTACGGTGCCATGACAGAGTGTGACTCATGATCGTATTTCAGGAAAGTGTCGGGAAAGGATCAGCTTTCTTAACTCTTTTTATGCTTCCTCCGTAGTGGCGAAGATGTAATGTTTGCCTTGAATATCCACTTTCAGTTTGGCAGGATACAAGAGGCTGTATCTGATATCGGCTTTTCATAAGTGCTGTTTAATATTATAAAAAGAGGCACGTTTAGCAGCTGTTGAGGGTGAGAAATCAGGGAAAATACGAATAAGGTTATTTTCAAATATAATCTCTTGTTTCTGTCTGAGAAGTGACATTACATTTAATTTAGATTGTAACTTCTCAAAGCACACAACAAAAGCCCTAGGTTTAGATGTGTTCAATCCTCATATGCGATAAGCTGCTGCTATCTCGGTGTCTGATTTAAAGTCCTCTCCAATTATTTTGAAGAATAGTTCAGCTACGAATTTCACTGGGTTTGGACTTTCATGATTTTCCAGTAGACCTTTGATTCTAATATTATTGCTTCTGCATCCATCTTCCAGAACAGCAAGTCTGTCTCCAAGTTTTTTGCATTTGGAATTCGCAGCTGTTGCTTTTCCATCAGCGGTGGATGCTAAATTTTCATCTGTTTCAATTCGAGTCGTGAATCTCTGCTTAATGTCTTCCAGCTGATCGGCAAGTGCTCTCAATTCAGACGCATTTTCCTGAATGTGCTCCTCAATTTTTTCCAGCATATCTTTAAGGCCTCTTCAAAGTGATTATATATGCGGAGTCTTTATTATCCTGCCGCAGCTTCTCACTTGTCTTGAGCATACCATTTATTTCTTTCTTTATATCTTTCTTTATCTCTTGCTTGAGCTCAGCGATCATTACCTTCAGTTCGGACAGACCCTTTCTGCTTTCATGCATCGTAGATGAAGCGGCGAGCTCTATTACAGCCGATGTTTCTGACTCATGAGGAGTAGATGAAAGCACGGGCTGCAAGGCTGTTTTCAGTTTCAAGTGATCTTCTGGAATCGGCGAGCTATCGTGACCTGCATCACTTGCACATTCGCTACCATTTTTGCTCTCAACTGGAGAGGATGCAGTGGACTGTGGTCCTGAGAAGTCTGTGCTTTTGCCTGTCTGTTCCAGGTCAGTCTCTGAAAGGCCGTACCTTGAACTTGAACTTGCCTGTCTAGGCTTGGATGTAGCTTTAGGTTTCTTTTCCGTTTCTTTCTGAGCCCCTTTCTCATCAGTCATGTTTACATATGCTTGCATATACTATAATCTAACCCTCGGGTTGGGTATATACAGGATACCTCAGAATAATAAGAAATAATAGAAAAAATAACACTGCTGCTAATGGAGCTCCGCTTCAGACGTCTATCTCCCGCAACGGACGAGACGCCTTTACTTTTTCAACATTTTGCTATGTTGCAGCCTTGTGCTAAAATCATTAAAATTAATTTTCCCTAATGTTTCTGCATCTTGTTTGGAGTCCACTTGTGGTCAATTCAATTGATTGCACATGATTAAGAAAGACACCCACCTGTCTACAGAAGTTCCTACAGGTGTGACAATGTGTATTAGAGCAGAAACCAAGCCATGAGGTCAAAGAAGTTGGGTGTAGAGCTAAGAGACAGGATTGTGGAGAGGCACAGATCTGGGGAAGACTACAGCAAATCCTGCAGCACTGAAGGTTCTCCAAAACATAAAGACCTCCATATTTTTTAAATGGATAAAGATTGGAACAACCATTACTCTTTCTAGAGCTGACCACCTGGGCAAACTAAGCAATTGTGGAAGAAGGACCTTGGTAAGAAAGGTGACCAAGAACCCAATGGTCACTCTGGCTGAGCATCAGAGAACCTGTGTGAAGACGGAAGAAACTTCCAGAAGGACAACCATCACTGCCACACACTACCAATCTGGGCTTTACAGCTGAGTGACCAGATGATTCATGAAAGCCCACCTGGAATTTGTAAAAAGGCCCCTAAATGATTCTCAGTGAGAAACAAGACTATCTAGTCTAAATAAACCAAGATTAATGTCATGTCTGGAGGAAACCAGGCACTGCTCATCACCTGTGCATGTAATGAAGCATGTTGGTGGCGGCATCATGCTGTGTGGTGGTTTTTCAATGGCAAACACTGGGAGACTAGGCAGTGTTGAGAAAATGCTGAACAAAACAAAGTACAGCAATATCCTTAATGAATACATATGCAAAAACCAGACAAAAAAAATTTAAATGGGAGTTGTTTTGCTTGTATTTAGCAAAAAGAAATCTGCCAAAAGGTTAAGCAACATTTACTTGACAAGATTTCTTAAAATAAGCTAAATAATCGTAAATACAAATATTTAGATAAGTCAATAATTCTTACAAATAAGGAAAACTAGAGTTAATTTCATGTGTAGCTGCATTTTCCCAAAATTACCAAAGTTCAGTGGCTCTAGCATACAAAATGGGATTCAGCAAAAGGTTGACGTGTCGAAATGATTGCATAGACAAAATGTTTGTTTTATTTAAAAGTTTCAGTAAAAATTCAAAGTAAAACAGTTCATACAAAAAAGATAAAATTAATATAGCAAAAAAGAGAAAAGTTATTTTAAGAAAAGTTCTGTTCAGAGCTTAAATCTTGTTTCATTTCTAATCGTTATAAATCACTTCTAAATGTTTTTGAACCATTTGAGAACGGTCAGAAAACTGTACGCCTATCCCATTTCTGTGTTGAAAATGAGTTATTTAAGTCCCTGAGTACTGGAACCTGTTCTAAACAACAACTGATTTAATTATCACACTGTATGTATCTTAGTTATACCAAGAAAGTTCTATCTCTCATTAACTTATGAGGGTAAAAGGCTATACCATTGTCTATTGCTATGACTAAGCAAAAACTAATATGAATTTAACTTAACTTAAAGCATTACTTTCTAAGATTGGCTTTTTCACTTGGCTTAGAGTTCATTTTTTGCAGTGCACCTGCTCCAGAGTACTCGGAACCTCAGACTGGGATGAACATTCACCTTCTCACAGGGCAATGACCCTAAGTGGAATCTTCTTGATGTAGCAAGAGTGGCTTATTGACAACTCCAGAAATGTTCTTTCCAGCATAGAGCTCAGACTTGAACCCATTCAGACATCTCTGAAAAGATCTATCTAGTGATGGCCTACATCCAACCTGACAGAATTTGAGAGGATCTGTGGAAAAGAATGGCAAAAAAATCTATGTGTGTAAAATTTGTTATGTCAGACCCAAGAAAACCAAATGTGCTCCAATAAAGTCCAGAATAAAGTGTCTGAATACTTGTAAAAATGTAATATTTCAGTATTTTATTTTTAATAAATGTATAAAAAATTCTAAAACCCTGTTGTCATTCTGTTGTACTGAGTGTTGCCTGATGTGGGAAAAATGAATTTAAAGGATTTTAACTTATAACAAAATGTGAAAAAATGTAAACTGTGAAAAAATTGAAGGTGTCTGAATACTTTCTGAATCCTCTGTGTATAAAGGAGGCCTGATGGTGCAGTGGTCATACAGCTGCCTCGTGGATTGTTGTCACTTTCTCCTTGAGTACGTAAGATGTCATCTCATATCCCAGAGACATACAAGTTAGGCTAACTGGTGACTCGACATTGAACCTATGAGCCTGCTTTGTGGCTGTGGCTGTGTGTGAGCAGGTCCTGTAATGGATTGGTTGATTCATCTGCCTGCAACAGATTTTTCCATGAAAGACTTCAGAGCCTGAAATTTTGAATTGGCTTAAGTAGGTTTAAGAATGGTATAAAGAGAATGAGTAGAGTGTGAGAGAGAGCAAGAAAGAAAGAGAATCTGCAGCTTTTCTAAGTTCAGTAAGTTATTGTTCTGAACACTTGTCAATATTAGCTCAAGAATTCTGCTGTGGGCAGCACGGTGGCACAGTGGTAGCACTGCTGCCTTGCAGTTAGGAGACCTGGGTTCACTTCCTGGGTCCTCTCTGTGTGGAGTTTGCATGTTCTCCCCGTGTCTGCGTGGGTTTCCTCTGGATACAAGTGTGTGCTTGGTGTGTGGATGTTTGTGTGTGTATGCTCTGCGGTGGGCTGGCGCCCTGCCTGGGGATTTGTTCCTGCCTTGCGCCCTGTGTTGGCTGGGATTGGCTCCAGCAGACTCCCGTGACCCTGTAGTTAGGATATAGCAGGTTGGATAATGGATGGATGGATGGATTCTGCTGTGTCTTTAGCCATGATGTCCAATGGTTTGCCCAGCAACAGCAGTCCAAGTCAGTAATTCACTTTCTATTTGAAATCTGTAGCTTGGTGAAGATAGTGGCACAGTGGTTAACACAGTGATTTTAAATTAAAATTTGACACCCAGTTGTAGTTTATGTCGGCATAGATTTCTTTCTGAATTTTCCATTTCCTCCAACGTCTTTCAAGCCACATGTTAGGTTAATTTCTAACTGCAGTTTACAGTGTCGACCGAAGCATAATTGGAGCCTGTGCCACCCCTAGCCAAACCAGGGCCCTAAGAGGAATCTTCTTGATGTAACGTTAGGTAGCTTACTGATGACAGACAAATTTACATTTCCTAAACATACCCACAAGTGCATTCATGCTTCATACTTTCATTTTTTTCATTTCTGCTTGAAGCCATCACTCTGCTCATTAACTGGAAATTATCACAACAGGTGGACTGTCAACGACATTAATTAGACAATTCTTGAAACGGCAATAAACCCATCAGAGTCTAGCTGCAGACCTCTAGAGCTCCGTACTATGTGAGGTGGTTGTCCCTTTACATTATATTTCAGTGATTTATGAGATATGCCCAGTTACACTATAGTTAAGATTAAGGTTGTGGGAAGAGTTATCTGACTCAAGTCAAGTCGCCTAAACCAAGTAATAAAAACGTGCAATCCAAGTGACTGTTCAGCAGAATCGTGAAGATCTACAAACCCCCAGCAGCATCTCCCCATGGTACTTTGGTTCTCTGATCACGGGCCCCATGCACAATGCAGGATCTACATAAAGGAAGGGGCAACTCTATTTGGTGCCCTGGGCGGGGTAGACTGACATCACCCCTTGTTGTCCACAGTGGGTAGTCGACTTCAACAACCCATGGAGTGTCTGCTCCATCAGTATAAAAAATGCCACCACTTTGTTTATACACTGCGTACCTTAAGGAGCACATGCTCTTTGGTGTACAGAGTGTGCATACTCTTACTGTCATAAACAGCATTCAGCAGGTAACAGGCGTCAACTTAGTATTGTCAGAGTTCAACGACAATAGGCATTGGTTCCACTCAATGTGCCCCTCAACTTTTATAAATGTCACACCTGAGATGATGGTGCCTAATGTTGCTGACTCTGGCAGTTTGGGTCCCATATGAGTGGCCGTGTGCATGATTGGGTCCTGCGGAGGACTGGCACCCTATTCAGGGTTAATTTCGGCCTTGTACCTAGTGCTGGTAAGATAGGCTCCAGCCCCCCATGACTCTGAATTGAATTAAGAAGGCTTATGTCATACATAGTGAAATCATTCATTTCTTGTGGGGGTGATTTTATTATTAACAAGAAAAAAATGCTTAAAATATTTAGAATGCTCTCATGATTAAGTATCCATCCATCCATTTTCCAACCCGCTGAATCCGAACACAGGGTCTGCTGGAGCCAATCCCAGCCAACACAGGGCACAAGGCAGGAACCAATCCCGGGCAGGGGTGCCAACCCACCGCAGATGATTAAGTATTATTATCTAAAAACATTTTAACAGGCAGTAATGTGCATTTAAAAGCAGACTATTCACGTCATCGTAGACACATGTAAATCCAGCCTAATTTATCACTAGACAAACCTCCATAAACTTTTAATCAAATAAATAAATTGGTGCAATGAAGCCAATTGTCAGTCTCAAAAAGCATAAAACAATATCAAGAAACATGGCATTTGGAGACTCCAACAACAACTTTAATGAGCATGAGTATGCAGCTGCAGTACTGTAGTGCTCCTGCACAGACTGCCGAGAAGGCCATGTTTAATTTGAGCAGCGGATGAGCAGTCCCTCATGAAAGTGCAATACATTGTCACCAAGCAATTTTATAAGCTGCCTATGCTATATATAACTGCCTGGAAATACAGACATTGTATAAAAAAGACGAATCTGCTTAGTCACATGAATATAAGGAAATAGATTTGAATATGTTGAATATTACATAAGCCAAATGCAACATATATTTAAAATGTCACATTCACTAGCAATTTCTGCTGCCTTGAGCCTTTTCTCACACTCTGGAGCAGTCTAATTATACGCTCTTCTCTCAGTGTTCCCTAAATAACTATTTTCTCAGCAGGCATGTTTCTAGGGTTTTTAGATCAGCACTGTCCTAGGAAATTTAAGGCACAACAACCTTTAGGGTTTAATCTAGATTTAATGAAATACCTGAAAGGGCCGCTCGTTAATATCACGGAATGTGAGCCTATATTTTGAAGTGTTCTCTTCGACAGCATGTGCAATATGGGGATCTAACTTTTGTTTCCTAATATAAAAAAAATAATAATAATAAATTTGACTTTAATAATGTTATAAAGCACAGACACTTTGGAATATTGCACTGCAATGATTGCTCAGTCTTATTCTTTAACTTAATTAGTTCCACATTCCTCCCCTTACTAATTTAGTTATTTTGACTTTTCCTGCAAAAAGCGAATATCATAATTGGAATAATGAATACAAATTTGAAATGCCCCCTCTTTGCCATCCACTACAGGCCACTGATTTTATTGATAATCTCACTCAATCATTTGAAAGGTCCTTGACTCAAACAGTGACTCCTGGCTTCATTTCCCTCACCCTATGTCTCCTGACTCTCATTCCCTTCCTCCCAAATGCTTTCTCTTCTATCTTAACTGCAATAAATTAAACTGCAATATTAGGTTGTCTGGCAGCTGATATAATTAACCATCAAATTGTACATTTCCTGTAGCGATCTTCTTTTTTCCTTTTAAATAGCAAGGATCAAGATTTTATATTTGTTATGGTGTTCATTTTTTTTTTTTTGTAACTAAAATCAAATAATAAGAAACAATTATTTTTTCCAGTAGGGCAATAGATTTGGACCGATTTTAAATCAGTCATTAATGAAAGTAAATTTGATTAAGGTACATTTAAAGTAATTAAATGGAGGAACAAGATGCAAATAATATGTGTAAATTAAAATATTAATAGAATTAAGACTTAATGTTTCACATGTTTTTTTCATTAAAGTAATATTCAGGTTGCACTGAATTACGCAAACTATAAATTTGCTATTTGCTGGGAAGGCAGTTTTAAATTAAAAACCAAAATAAATATATTCTGTAATAAGTAGGATTGCACATGTTGTCAATTAATGTATTTAATCAGTGAGTAAAGAATACTTTGCATAAATTGAAACACAATAAATGAAAAAGATGTATTTTTTTCACACTGGGTAATTTTAAATGACCTGAATTCTTACATTGTGAAGCAATGGCCTGTAATGAGATTTAAATGTCTTGTCATTGTCTACACAGGTGAACAGAATGCTGTGACTTTAAACCCTTCACTCAAAATTGCGGCTGCATTACATGGATTGCCTGTGCCTCCTATCGGCCTGCTTGAAGCATCAGCTACCTACTACAGAAAATCATCAGCCCAGGAAAAATATATATAATAATACACTTTTATATCTTCACATCTCTCTTTCTTTATATATATATATATATATATATATATATATATATATATATATATATATATATATATATATATATACACACACACAAACACACGCATATAAATAATGTATTTATTTATTACTTATATAAATAGATAATCCTGTCCACTGTGCTTCTATAGACAACGATGCATAAACCGAATTTGGACAAGGTGTCTAGTGCAATTATAAGTAAAACCATTTTTGATATAGTAAAGTCATTTCAGACCTGTTTAAATGAGGTGAAAAGCAAAGTAGCAGTTCTCCCCATGTACCTCAGTCTCAGATGCTGCAAATAAATTAAGCAAGCAGAGCCATCGGGCCATATATGTCTTGTACGGTCCATTGGATGATGGCTAAAAAATAAAGCAATGGCAAAATGGGTGAGACACGCTGAACTCAAGATTTAAATTATTCCTGCATTATTGCACATTTGTGTGATCAAGTCCACAATTGAAGCTGCCTGTAGACTGCCTTTAAGTGTTTTTATTGCATTTTTAATGTATTCATGGCATTCTTGTTCCATTTCGGTTTCACCGGAGCATTTTAATATTGTGAAAAAATGCACTTGCATAATTGTAACACCATTTCTCAATTTGTCTGCTTTTAATCTATTTTGTACAGCCTCATTACAATTAGTGCAACAATTTAAGCTGGAACATAAATTTACAAAGAGTAGACCACTCAGGATGGGGAAATTGAGTAAAAAACATGGTACTATATATAAGAAATGCCTATAGATTTTAATATTGCTTAAAATTCTAAAGAGATTAACTATGTCAATGTACACCCTTCAGTTTGCACTCATGGAAATTTTCCAAAAATTGAATCAAGCAGTTCTTTTTGTCTTTCCCCATTATATATTTTTTTTTCTTTCACTCCCATAATAATTACTCTTTTTAAAAATTAAATAAATACAGCACTTTCTATTAGGAATAAGGGGTCAGAAAACTTTAATTATGATTAGTAAACTGCAAACATTGAGTAAGTAATGGTTGACTGATTACAGTATACTGTAACATTAGGAATTAGAAATATGCAATTACAATACAGAAAGACATATACTTATATAAAATGATTTCCTTTTTATTTATCTTTTTGTGTAATTAAAGAAAATGTATTTTCATTCAAAATATGGAATGCACGTAATTTACATTCAGTACTTAAACATGAGGTATTAAATTCTATTGTATTCTTTCAAATTGTTTATTGTTTCTTGAAGCATGTTCCAATCTTTATTGTATATCAGCAGAATGTTAGCCAGAGCACCACAACACAAAATAGAGAGCATTAGATGATATATATATATATATATATATATATATATATATATATATATATATATATATATATATATATATATAATAAGTATAACCTGTCACTATGTTGGAGAAAAAGAATGAATTGCATTCAGACTTTCAAAATCTATTTCAATTAGATATTTTTTAATAATGTAATTATATTAAAAAACTATCTTCAGTATAAATTATGATTAGATATTAAAGGCAATATACAATAGATAGATAAATAAATATTAAAGGCAATATATGACATATGCATATATTTGAATAATAGATATAAAATAATGTGATACATATTAAAGACAATAGATAGATAGATAGATAGATAGATAGATAGATAGATAGATAGATAGATAGATAGATAGATAGATAGATAGATAGATAGATAGATAGATAGATAGATAGATAGATAGATAAGGACACATTGTCTTTTACGTATATTTATACTTTTGGACAGCTGACCAGTGACCTGAGGAAGGCCAGCACACTGTCACAGGAGCCAGGAGTAAGACAGCCGCAGCTTGGATTGGTAGTGCAGGAGTGTGTCTGAGATGGAGTGTGAGACACAGCACTCCTTTGCAGCACAAGGTTAACAGCGATGAGGTAAATGACTGGTGATGTTTATTTTTTTACTACATTTTAGAGAGGAGCTGGAATATTTTATGAACAGAAATACTATAGAAGAATGATCCTTTTTCCAAAGAACTGGAAACAGAAGAAACATCTAAATGAATTTTATTTTTAATGATAAATTAATTAACCAATCCTTATTTCATATAACACCATACAAAGAGTACATGCACACATTTCAAAATAAACACTAAACACAAGACCTTAATATTGCATTTTACAATGATATTCGTCAATGTTTTATTAATGTGGAAACTTAAGTCTTCTCAATGGGTCCTTTCTGTTGTCCAATAACTTTGCAACACAACTACCTATAAATATTCATTCAGCTTACTAATGCCTTTGTGTGTGTGACTGTCAGGATTTTATTTTAGCGTACGCACATTTACATCCAAGCATTTTTTGAACCCCTGTCAGCATTCATGTTCTACCTTATTTATCCCTGTCTGTTCTGTATAATTTTCTGACTTCTGTATTTTTTGAAATCATCTTGCATTTTAATACGAAATCGTTTTGTAAAGTGCTTTAATGTAATTCTCACTAATAAAGGAACTATATAAAATCCAGACTGATTGATTTTATTCAGCCAGACAGCCGAATGTGATATTTGACAGTGTGCTAAGAACGATGCTCATCTTGTTTTCCTTGTGTTACTTTACTTCACAGTTTGCTTGCCATTTTTCTTTCCCTGCTTTTCAATTTCACATATTTTTCACAATAGCGTATATGTTGAGCTGCCTGAGGATGGATTTTGACCTGCCAGTCCTTCATTTATGTTATATTGCCTTCATGCTATTACTTCTGTAATAAAACTGTATAGATAAAAAATATATAATCTTTTGAAAGAGAATTTAAGCTTTTTGTTCAAACTCATCAATGTGGTCTAAAACATTTTCGTTTCACTCTTTTATTTTATATATAAAATATATAATATATATATATATGTTTGTATGTATACTGTATATATATATATATACATATGTATGTATATATAAATGTAGGAAACTATACGCATTTAAACTTGCTAAAATTAAAATAATAAAGCTAACAATAATTCTAAATGCATTGATCTGAATGAGATTGTATAAGCATCTGCATTGCATGAAAATACATAATACTTTTAAAGCATTTATTTTATTCTAATAAAAATATATATATTTTATTTTGCACACCTTTCTTCTATTTTGGGAAGGAAAAAAAAAAGTGATTTTAATTTTACGTTTCCAGGTGGAAGAAAGATGACACAACAGCTAGTGCTGCTGCCTCCCATTGTATTGCCACCCTGTTCATAGTCTTTGTGTGGTCTTCTTGTTCTCCTTGTCTCCAGGTTCATTTATATTGATTTCACCTCACATTGCAATGTTTTTCCTTTGACTGGTGATTGAAATCTCTGATTCAGCCCCATGCTGGAATGCCATCCAACCATTCCTACCCTAAATTGGTTTGGACCACCAGCAACCAAAAATTCAAAACAGGGTCAGAAAGTGAATGGGTGCATTCATATATTATGGACTTGTTCAGGAAGTAGTGCTTTGTTATTGTTTGTCTTGCACAAAACTAAATATTTAATGTTGATCTCACATTAATTATGAAATTAATTGAACTGACTGTGGTTAACTTATTTTGAGGGGGGCAGGAAAGGCAGGAAAGTGGGCTGATTTGATCCTTTTGTTGTCACACCTGTAATTTGTGTAAAAGTAATAAAACGACTAACCATGTAAATTTGAGTTTTATCCAGTAAAAATCTGTAAATCGTTCTGTACAAAGAGGTGCCACAACTTCAAACAAGATAGATTACGGGGTTATGATACATATTTTATAACTAGCTCATAATCACAGCGTGGAGTTCACAAGATGGCCTTGAAAGTGAGTGGTCTGGACTGTAAAATACAAGTTTTTATCCCCATTACTGTTGCACTGTGACCCCGTCTTTCTCAGTATAAGTAAGTGACAACTAGCCTGCATTTTGCACTTATACTTGTAGGAGTGCAAATTGACAGGCTTCCTATGAAACAGCAATTCTTTGTTTGATCTCAGAATTTCCTTAAAAAAGCTTACTGAAACAGAGTTGCATTTTAGGACGAAAATGGCATAACGTTCACATACCAAGACCAGTTTTGTTGGTTTTACTTTTTATCGATGTGAAAGATTTTCGGACATTCATACTACCCTTAGAGTTACACATTACTCTTACAGTCCTTTTTCTTAAATTAAACTGAAAATATTACAAATTTATGCAAGAGCTAAAATGAAAATGCAGCAATTAAAATAAGACGAGTTCAAGTATATTTCAGGTACTTAATGCATGTTGTGCTCAGTAATCTGAGATGTAACACAATGCATTTTTAATAACTGCATTACAAATTATAACTTTTCATGTATATGTACCAACATGTTAAACATATCCAGTTAAGATTTAAAATGTGCACTAACATTTCTGAACCACACATTTTTTTTTTTACAAAAAACAGCCCTTTTTTATATAATGATCTGAATAAACTTGCAGAAATACATTGTATATTAAAACACTGACTAATTTAAGAGGCTATTCAATATATTTACAAAAAAAAATGCAGTTTCATTTTCTTCTCTTCACACCCATTTTCTGAACTACTTAATTTAGGAAGGGACATCAAAGATGCAGCTGACGGCTTTGAAGCGTGTAACGGAAACTGAGCCCTGAATAGTCCTTTTCACAAAAGCTTGACTCTGGGAGCCAACCAAGTTGCAAAAGCAAATGACCCTGCCATTCCTGCCCACACAAAAAAAGGTCAGGCACCATTTTGCATGTACAATACAGCTAACTCTGAAATTCTTCCACAACCAACAGAATATTCATTCATAATGAGTTCGGTATTTGTTACTCTGTTCTCTGCAGCTTAATTGAGAGATTATTCAGAACTGGCCAATTTAAAATGCACATCCCATCAAAAGCTTAACTTGTTCATAAATGGATGCTTTTTTTTTAATGTAATCCTACTTTTGTTCAGACTTTTTTTGTAAACGTGATTATCAAAAAGGACGCCTTCCCAATACACACAGATATGTTTCTAGTCAGCAAAAGTGAATCAGTGATCTTCTAGTTTAGACTTCACCTCTGCAGAATATTTCATTCATTCGTGACATGAGCCACCATGTTCCATTGACCTTTATTTCTTTTTTTTTCTTCGCTTGGCATAGGCTTAGACCACACAGCAACACTGTTGTTGCAACTAACTGTACTTAAACTTTGTGTCTGATCAACTTAAGTGTATTGGATTTGAAAACAGTTAGTCAATTGTTTCTAGTCCCTAGGTGGTGGTTTATGGTAATGTTTGCATCAATACTAACAAAAGCCATACTGCTGTACAAAGTACATCAAGGAAATGAAAGATAACATTGCTTGTTGTCAGCTCCCGCTACAATAAAGGCAGGATTTAGAGCCAGGGCAGGGATCGTTAGGGAGCCACAAAATGAATGAACTGCTGAAATTGTGGGGTTGGGGTTTTACGCCAACGGTTTAGGGACTTGCTAATGGCTAAGGCTGAACCCAGGCCATAAGATATATAACCCAGACACATTTGGGCATACAAAAGGTCAGTAAAGGCTAAGACATATGAGAAAAGATGAGAGGGCCTCTGTCATAAAACTGCATCAGTAAAAGAGTAAGTGGCAATTCCTACATGCCATTAGATCCAGTGTTTTTGATTAGCTCGACCCTCTTGAACTATCCGTCACAGAATGGCAAGAAAACCAGCATATGTGGCGCAATCTGCGGCCAGTTGGAATGATAAAATAATAATTAAAAAAGAAAGGAGCGTATGTCTTTCAAAAAGAGATGGTTAAAAATTATGAGCAAATGATAAGAGAAATGTAGAAACAATTTACCGATGGCAGGTAAAAACACAGGAAACAAAGTTTTACCTGGTGCTCTTGTAGGCAGCATCAGCATCAAAAGCATAGAAATGTTTCCGGTGTAAGGGAATCTAAATCAAAATGAAAAGGGAACAAAAAGATGTTGCCAATCGTATCGAACACTATAAAGGTGTCCAATGTATACGGTAAATTTGTTAAAGGCACAAGCATGGCATTTTTTATTTAAATGCATCCTCTATTTCTTTATGCTCCTTTCCCATTATTTAGTAATTCTTCTTAAATATGTATATTCTTTATATATATATATATATATATATATATATATATATATATATATATATATATATATGCAAGTGGGTGATTTTCTTTGTTTTATGGCTTGTATAAACCAAATTAAAAAACAGAAAAAGAAAAAGCCAGAGTATTTGCTACACACTTGCTAATACAATGGCATGCTTAATTTTAAGAACACCGTTACCCCTTATTTGAAGTCTAACCTCTGGATGCCTGCTGTGTCACTAGATGCTAGAATGTCAAAGGAAATAAGTGAAAACACATCTCGTCATGTGGTAAATTGCCTGTTGAAAAGAAACGTACTAAGTTCCTGATTTGAATGTTGCTTGAATGCGGAGAGATTTTGTCTCACCGACTTGGATGAATCTAGTCAGCACACACAAAAAGACCTTGGAACAAAAGGCACACTACAGAAAGCAGGTAGACTGCCGCCTGGCTTGTTTTATTTCATTTGATTTGCTTACTTCATAGGCAATAAAATTGTTCTGTATTCTAAAATAAAACATGAATATGCACATAAATATACATAGATGAATATACCAACATGAATGCTGTATATATGATATGCTACATACATGTATAAATAAATATATGAAACATACAGTATGTACACACATTATAGATACTGTACATATAAAAATCACATTACTTTAACATAACTTATAACTCAGACATCTCCTTTTACATTTTTAATCTTCAATATACATATATATATATATATATATATATATATATATATATATATATATATATATATATATATATATATATATATATATATTATTGGACTATTAATAAATTTAAAAAGTTGTGATAATAAATTAATAGCACATTAAAGAAGAGTATCAGCTGCTGTATTTATGTTACTATTAAAGGCTTGTCTTTCCCTTTAAAATAAAAAATACAAAGGTAAGAAAATAACGAACCAGTTGATTTACATATATATATATATATATATATATATATATATATATATATATATATTCTGTGAGGATTAAGCTCCACCTCAAAAGGATGCTTCAGTTACCTATATATTATAAGTCGTATTATTATCTGTCATTATTCTGATAGAACTTCAAATGAACAAATACAAACAAATTTTCCTTTTGTCGGAGAAGCCACACAAAAAAGTGTCCTGCATGTAGCAGTAAGTGAACGCAATAGGCTGAAATGCATACTGCTTAATTTTTTTTTATTTTTTTTTAGATAACGGATGCTTTATAAAGACCCTACCTTGTAAGAGCCTTCATTAGTGGTCCTGATGCTCACATCAAGTAAAGAAAATACAAATTTCAAGATGAAAGACCTTCTACTTCAAAGCTCCATCATCTGCTTTTTACCACCCATGGACAAGAAAGAAATAAAAGGAGCTTTATTAAAAAGCAGTAACTGAAAGAAACAAATCTAAATTGCACTAAAAGTGCAATGAACAATATCTACTGAAGGAGTTGGTAAATGTTTTAAATAAAATATATTGAGCCAAATGTTTTCAGAAGAAGAAAAATATTACACATATAAAACAGAATGTTCTTTTTTCATTCAAGAAAAAACGAAATGTGATAATTGGGCATAAAAGGGATAGATCATCTTAAATGACAACATGCTTTTAGATAGAAATGTTGAATTTCAAGGACATTTAAACATAAGCTGTCATTATGGTCTGATTCACTGTTTATTCCTTTGATATGCATCTCCTGACCTGTATATAAAATTCATACTTTCAGGAGTGACATGTGCAAGCCTTGGACAACCAAGGGAAAAGGCATATTTCCTGACCTTGTAACCATGGCAACCTTTTGCTGATTGGTAGCAGTTGGGCTATCCATCCTTTGACTCTGAAGGCAAGTGTTTGAGGTTTCTGGCTTTGTTTGTTAATATTACAATATTTACATGAATACACAAGATTTCGTATAATTTGTGTATTTTTTGCAAATTCAAGAAGAAAGTTTCCCTCTAAAAGTATATCCAGTATATCAGAGCCAGGCTATGTATAAAAGTGTGTGTGTGAGCATTAGTGTCTTAAGTATATATACATTAATGAAAAAGGGTCAAATACTGTAATGTGGTAGACGTGTCAAAGGCATATAAGTTTATTTTTTCCACTTTGTCCTTCACTTCAGCGTCAGGAATGTAATAGTAATGCATTATAAGAATTATTAAAATACAAGACTGAGCTCAGGCTAATGCATGTGCATTTAACTCTAACTTTAAATGAATTTTCAAGCAAGACTTAAGATAGAACTAATTGTTTCTAGTGTAATAAAGTTTTCAATGACTGTGTGTGTTGGCCTCTTTAGCATTAGTCAATGAAATCAGTTTTTGTCAATATAAGAAAATTATTTTGATATATGTTCTCCTGCATTGCAAAAATCTACTGCTTTCCGCCCTGCCCATTTCAGTTTGATATACCTTATTACTTGACTTTTATCTTTTTTTTTTTTTGCTAAAAATACTAATTCAGCCATTCTAATGAAGAATTCATTCAGGGTCAAGAAAATATGTGTACCCCTAAAAAGGTTCTCATTGAAACCCATTGAAATCATTAAAGATAAAGGCATTCTCAATGTACAGGAACTCATTATTGCTTTAATATTAATTTATCCTTCATTTCCTTTTACAGATAAAAAGAATTTATGAAAATGGTGCCTTTCTTTCTTTCCTTCTCCTCTCACACAGACATATAGAGGGAATCTTCAAGGAATATTATGAAATTACAGTGAAGATGTGTGTGGGTAACATTAATGCAAAATTGGACGCCTGTGATATTAAAGAAAGATATGTATCTCTAGAATGTATAATGCAACATTTTAATCATTCAGGACCGCAACAAAAAAAGATCAAAGCTCACCCTACTCAATCATCATATTTCAAACTCAGAACTCTTACCTCACAGCTTGACTATAATGTTGAGATTTTAACAATTAATTTTAAATATGTGTAGTCTCTCTGGGACCTATTTAGATGTATGTCTGTTTGAAAATGTCACCCTTACTTTCTTTTCCTTTCACATTTCACAACTGCTGTCCAATTCACTTTATTGTGCTCCTTTTGGTGTATGTATATCTTCTCTTTCATATTTTTTTTTTAACTTTTGAATTATAGAATTTATTACATTTAAACCATTTCTTTAGAGATACTAATACTTGTCACATTTTATGGAATTGTGAAATCCTGCTGATACACATGAGGTTCAGTGGAGACATCGGCCGAGAAAAAAATGTGATACTTCTATAAGGCAAAGGAAATTGTTTTTGCCATAGAATCAGACAAACTGCTGTCAACTCATAATTCTTATTTAGCATACAGTGAAATTTATGCACTGGGAAACGGAAAATCACAAAAGATTACAATTAAAGTTGCAGAAGATATGCCATATGCATCTAAATCATGATGTAATTGTTTACACATCATAACTTCAATAAGCCACAGAACGTGATGTCATAAATTTCAAGACGCACTTTCCCAGCCATCTGTAACTACAGTACCCTCCTACAGTACGGATCTGCATTCCAGCCACATTTTTAACAAGGATAAAAATAAAAAAAAAATGTTTACAAATCACCACTTTGGTTTTGATTTGTTCAGTGCAGTCAGGTTATTAGGTTGCAATGGCGTGCCTTTTCAAAATGTCCTAGCTTATTTATTCCCTTTAATAAGACGACTGCTTATTGTGCTCTATGCATACATTTCAAACACTTAAATAACCTTCCTATTATGTAGATCAGTTTAAAACAGCTAATCAGTATGATCCTGTTGGTACATCTCATATATAATAAAAATGATTACGCTTTGATAAAGAAAATAATAGAATCAAATATCAAGAATGTCATATCTGAAAATGTATTTACTGAGAAATGCTGCCTTGGCATAAAATATCAAAATGCTATTTTTTTTTTCCTCCTTCACTGTTACATTAATTGCAGCATTTTGCAAACGAGGATGTCTGATTGATACAACAATGTTAAATTCTTGTTGAAAGTAAATGTTCCTTAAATAGGTACCACAACATTTTATTTCACATACCATGGATGCTTCAACAACCATGTTGCATTTTATTAATATCATAATTCAAATAGAAATTCATTTAACCCCCCTGGTACTCATATCACAGCTGAAAGTTGCAAATTCTAGGTGGCAGGGCCTAGACAGTAATTTCAAATTTTAATAACAATTTCTCTCCTCCAGCCACTGCTATATTGAATGAAAGCATAAATTGCTATGGCTGACCGCTAGTACTTATAAAAGCAATCTGGCTTCCCCCACTCTCATCTCCGCATCTCTGCTGTATCCCTCAGCAGTATTAATGATAGCAGGAAAGGTCACATGATAAATGAGTGACAAAAGAATCAAAACATATTAGCCTATAGCTTTGTTATCAGTATATGGCAGAGATGACAGAAAATTGTATTTTCCTCTGAATAATTCTGTGTTACATTTTGCTGGCTAGGCAGACTAAATTAAGAAGAAATTTCTGCCTCTGACTGTTTGTCTCTCCTCCTGACACAGTCAAAGTAATAATACACATTAATAACAGGGAATGTGCAGTGGGATGAGGATGGAAAAAGTCAGAAACAGTCAGTCTATTTTAGTCTTTCAAGGTGCTGCTGAATCTCAGTACAGTATGCATCAGACTCCCAACTCCATTAACATATTTTCAAAATATCAGAGACAAAAACAAAACCTTATTTTTTTTTCTTTATATTTTACATTATTTGGGGATCAGGCAGCACACGTCTGGTTACGGTCTAAAATTTCTTATGCATTAGTAAATGCACTTCAGTGCCCCACAAATGCAGATTATTTGCTTAGGGTCACTTGAAAAGGTCAAACTACTGAAATGGAACTTTGAGTTTACGGAACAGTGCCTCTAAGATTACATAAAAAAGGTATCTGTCAGCGGGCAAGTTATTCACACAAACGACTCATCCCCCCAAAAACAGTGTCAAAAAAAAAAAAAAAACCTCTAACCCTACAACCGACACAGTAAGGCCAAACCCTGGATAATCCGTTACCTCCTCCAGTGCTTAGCACCAATTTGTTGTACACTCCAGAGCTGTTAAACTAACAAAAAAAAATAATTCAATTTAAAAAAAAAAATTAAATATAAAGTCAGGTAACATTTCAGTAGAAACAAGATTACCCAGAGGACATGGACAGGAAACAGAAATCAGTCAGATCGTCATCTCCAGGGCACACCCTTCATTTGACTGATATGCATAAACTACACCCCCAGAGAAAAGCATTCAGTAATCAGAAAGAAACACTTTTAAAAGAATAAAAATCACAATGAAATAGTTTTAAAAAAGTATACTTGAACCCATTTCTAACAAAATTGCTGCTGGCTTCTTTGACGTAATTGGTTCACATTTATTGCCCAAGCAATTTATTTAGGAACCCAAATTTCCTGGATCTGGCTGTTGATTGTATGGAGTTTACGTGCTCTGCTTGTATGTCGATGGGTTTTTCTCCAGGCATTCCAGTTTTCTTCTCATTTCTCCAAAGTTTTCCAAATTAGATTAGTTGGAATTCCAAACTGGTCCTGTGTGAACGTGTGTGTGAGTGGGACTTGACATGGACTGGCGCCTTGTCTGAGGTTGGTTCCTGCCTTGCACTTAACGCTAAATTAGATTAAAGGACATATTGGGTTGTTTCAAGTTGAAATTATTTCCCCCAATTAAGTTTGCTATGTAAAATTGTATTCTACAGGGAAGCATATTTTATAATATTTTGAAAAATGACTACCCTACTCTTGCATTTTTGGGACTGGGGTCTCAATGTGAAGAAAAGCCTTAAAAAGTACCGAAAAAGTTCATGTTTTTAATCCATAAATATAATCAAGTGTTGCTGCCCATCTTTAGATTACACGCATATTGCAAAACTAAATATCCATTATGTTTCAAGTAGCAAAACAGTGTTCAGCCACTTGAAAAGGCTGTGCCCTTCACTTCATTACTCTTTTTCTTCCGCGGAAACCTTTCAGGACCAAGGGCATGGACTCAACTAGTAAAGTCATGTGGCAAATCAATATATACCAAGATTGTGAAGAAATAACTTTGACTTGAAAAATATTGAACTTATCCTTTAAGCAGGTTTGAGAATATTGTGTTATAACTTGATTATTGGTAGATTACACCGCAGATCGGCGGTGGGACCGAACTAACAGCTTTGTGGTTAATGGTCAACAAATTAGCCACTAGGCGTCACCACCTGTCAGTCTCTGTGCTATTTTGGACTTGATTCAGTCTCCAAAAAATGTTATCTACTTGGCATAACGTTTCTGAAGCTTCTTAATTCAAGTCAGGGTTCTGGATGGGTTGGGGCCTATCCTGGTATCTTCTAGTACAAGGCAGAAACGAACCCTAAATGCAAAGTCTTAGCTTAGATCATGTCCAAGATGTAGTGTATATTTTCTGTAAATAAATGAAGTTTAACGACTACTTCAATGGCTTAAAAAATATATATATATCTGCTTTATTTTACATAAATACTGTGTGTAGGCTAATGTGTTATACCAGTGCAAAGAGTAGGCATCAAATGTTACTGCCTTTCCATGCCTCAATAAGCAAACATCGCAGAAAAACTTTGCCCTTCATCAGCAAATGATTTATCTTGTATTTGCAGCCATTAGGATTGTTTGTGTTCTTCAGTTCTTTGCAATTGTGTATTTATTCTGTCATGATATTTGTATGCCTATTAGACCTCATCCAGGGTGGGCTTCAACCTTGTGTCCAATGCTTTTTGAATAGTCACTAGTTTCCTATAATCTCCATATGGATTAGGAAGTTGTAAAATAAATGAATAGCAACATTTACAGTGAATTCAGAAAGTATTTAGACCCCTTCACTTTCTGCACACTTTATTGTGTTGCAGATTTAATTTTAAATGGTTAAATTGGCAATTTTTGCCAATCAATCTACACTCAATAACCCATAATGATAATGTGAAAACATGTTTCCAGAAAGGTCTACAAGTTAATTAAAAATCAAAAGTTGAAATCTGTCATTCATATAAGTATACCTATACTGAGTGATGTAGTTGAAGCTAAAACCTTGACAGCCTTTAAGAAATGTCTTGAGGAGATACTTAACTGCTAGCTAAACAAATGAGCTTAACGGACTAAATGGTCTCCAATCATTTGGCAAATTTCCTATGTTCTAAACAGAAATCAGCAAAAATTGTATAATCAATATTTTATGTATACTGCATAACAAACAAGCATGAAGAACTGAATGTTTAATGTTACCTGTTTGGTAAGTTCCTTATGTCCTAATGAGGGAGGCAGGCAGGAGGTGTGAGGATTCACAAGTGAGCCATGGGGCTTATCTAAAGGGACTAAGGCTTCATACATAAATTAGGTGAGTTTTCCAAAATCGATAACTCTTACCAATTAATTAGCAGCTTTACAATGTACATACTGTAAGTAACATATACAAGCTGCTTTTTTGCGAGCTTCCCAAAACCCCTCTTAATCGCTGACATTAAAAGTTCGCAGAAAGTACTACATTGTTAACCTGCCCCTGGAGTCACTTTAAAAAAAAAAAAGCATTGTAAGGTGATTAAAAAAAAGGATGGGTTAACAATACTTTCATCAAATGATCATGTTTGGTCCTTTGGTGGGATGAAAGGAGATTGCGAAAAGCAATATGAAGTAAACATGACATTAAAATGTAATAACTAAACAAATGAGCACACAATTGGACTCCTATTATTTCTAAGACAAATACAAAAGAAATGTTAGAAACACCATAAAACAAAAACATACTTTTCTAAAGAAGAATATGACCTTCTTTTAGATGACCACATGGTTTCACTGTTTATTGGGCCTTTTGAAAGATGAGAAAAAAACAAAAAGTGTGATGAAACAGCGAAGAGAATACTGTAAGCACCTGCACATCACAACCTAACCTTACTCTCTTTTCAGACACACAGACATTACCTGGACAGCATGGTGTCAAGTTGCAAATTGTTTTGCATATGTATTTGAATGATATAATCTGTAATTTTTCCACACTCTTTAAATTAAATAAATAAATTCCATTATATATTTAAAATTCCCATAGTCCCATAGAGAGCGATGGTGTATTTATTTTCAGAATATAGAGAGAGTAAGTCAGGTAAATGAAATGAAAAGCTCTTTTAATTAGAAACAGGCAAACAAAACAAAATGATTTATGTAATGACGGTAGTGATGATAGCCTGCCTAGAATCCACACTAGCCTGTGCTCTAAAATAAGAAAACTGGGCATTTCCAACCTCCAACCCCCTTATAGCAGTGTTGTGCAGGTGAAAATCTAATGCCTCCTGATGATTTATGAGGACAGCAGAAGTGAATTTTCCATATACTATATTTTTTCATACATGTGTATGTACTTTGTGTTCTACTACATGGCCGGTTTGCTGCTGTGATATATTGTATTGTTATTTGGCCACTGTCTGAAACGTAAAAGGGATAATGGCTATTACCAAGTAGTCATCCACCAACAACCTTGCCGTTCCTTGCCTTCCTTACACACTGCTGAACTGGACCACTGATAAAAACATTGTGGGTTTTTTTCAGGCCACTTTCCTTCAGTACCCATAAAAACTCCTTGGTGATTGCAAATTACCAGTACATTCAATGCAGAGAGCCTTTATGGCAGATGTAACTCTGTGCTCCAAGAGGCTTCAAATATGTGGGTGTAACAGCTTAAACTAAAATCATTTAACTTAAATAATGTGTGAAGGTTGGGTTTACAAGGTCGAGGTCTGAGACACAGACGCATAATTTAATAAATACAGTATTGTTTAATATTAATAAATATTGTTAAAAATTGTTTAGTGTAGCTTTACTGGAACTCACAAAATCATGACACTGCCTATTTTTGTCTTTCCCTTTCTCATGTTTCTACAACCAATAGCAGTACAGAAAATATCTCTGTCAAACTGAAGCTAGCTGCAATTTTAGAAAACAGATTTATTTTTAAAAACTCTTAAACAACATAGAAGCATTATCATCTTTCTATATATAAAATCCAACATATGTCTGTCTGTATGTCTGTCTGTCCGCTTTTCACGAGAGAACTACTTAACGGATTTAGATCGGGTTTTTTTCTATAATCTGCTTGAACATTCCGATTAATTTTGCGACTTCTCTCATTGCGCTATGTATCAGAACGATCTCCTCAGTCTGTCAGTGGAGCAGGACAGTGACAGCAGTCTGTCGCTGAAGCTGCTCTTCTGTCTGGAGATGACACTGTTTAGTGGATGCAGTGGATTCTCCATGATTGATAGGAGCCTGCTCAACGCCCGTCACTCTGCCACAGATGTTAAACTGTCCAGCTCCCTGCCTACAATAGAGACTGCCTTCCTCACCAGTTTGTCCAGGCGTGAGGCGTCTCTCTTCTTTATGCTGCCTCCCCAGCACACCACCGCGTAGAAGAGGGTGCTCGCCACAACCGTCTGGTAGAAAATCTGCAGCATCTTATTGCAGATGTTGAAGGACGCCAGCCTTCTAAGGATGTATAGCTGGCTCTGTCCTCTCTTACACAGACCATCAGTATTGGCAGTCCAGTCCAATTTATCATCCAGCTGCCAGCCACATAAATACCTGTGCTCCCAGGTATTTATAGGTCTGCACCCTCTGCACACAGTCACCTCTGATGATCATGGAGTCCATGAGGGGCCTGGGCCTCCTAAAATCCACCACCAGCTCCTTGGTTTTACTGGTGTTCAGTTGTAGGTGGTTTTAGTCGCACCATTTAACAAAGTCCTTGATAAGGTTCCTGTACTCCTCCTCCTGCCCACTCCTGATGCAGCCCATGATAGCAGTGTCGTCAGTGAACTTTTGCACGTGGCAGGACTCCGAGTTGTATTGGAAGTCTGATGTATATAGGCTGAACAGGACCGGAGAAAGTACAGTCCCCTGCGGCGCTCCTGTGTTGCTGACCACAATGTCAGACCTGCAGTTCCCGAGAAGCACATACTAAGGTCTGTCTTTAAGATAGGCCACGATCCATGCTACCAGGTATGAATCTACTCCCATCTCCGTCAGCTTGTCCCTAAGGAGCAGAGGTTGGATGGTGTTGAAGGCACTAGAGAAGTCCAGAAACATAATTCTTACAGCACCACTGCCTCTGTCCAAGTGGGAGAGGTATCGGTGTAGCATATAGATATATCATAGTTCGCTTATTGAAAAAGGGAAAGGGAAACTTTCGAAAATTAATTGATTTTAAGATTGCGTTTATGACATTCTTAGCATAACTATGTTTTCAGTAACTTCACACCGATCCATCATCCATAAGCTTCTTTTCTCTTAATCTATTACATCATTTTTAAAAAGTTACATCCCTGAAGAAAACGATAGATAGATTTAATTTATTCCCTGTGTTATTAGCTTATGCATTTTTCTCCAGACAAGAAGTCGATGGTTATCCTGGAGAAAGATATTTGTAAGCCCCTTACAGTGACTATGAGTATTGTGATTTTTGGTTTTAGCACCCTGAGATTTGTTTATGAATACATTTATGTTTAGTAATCTCATTTTTGGAATTATTGTTTGTTTTTATTGTTTCTCTGGCTATGCCATTTTGTGTTTTGTTTTTTGTATGGTTATTGCCATATTGTATCAGTCTTTGCTTGGCTACAACCATAAAGTTTACAATCGCTATGCTCACAGAAGTCACATGACACACTGTGTCATTGAACCTGCCAAGAAAAGATAGCAGTGCAGGCGGATAAATATTCCAGCTTTCAGATAATCTCTAAATTTATTTCATGCAAAACAAACATTCAATTATTTTTGTTAGGTAACTAACAACTTCTTAGTTTCAGTTTGACTAGGATCTTACTTTGTATTTGAGCTCTGAATTTTAGATTATGTTTTTGACAATTGGTATTCTTTCACCCATTATGGTACTTTGGAACTCCAGCTCATCCTATTATTATGAATTTGGCTTCCCTTTTAACATCTGGTTCATCCCCTGGGCTTTTATTTTAAAATATATTGTCCAATAATTTTTCCAAGGTGAACACTGCAGTGGTTGCAAAGGATTCTTTTGTTCATAGTACATGAATGCATTTTGCATATGAATTCTGTAAAAATTGTGGAATCTGCACATAACACCACTCTGTTGGGACTCATCATATATTATAATAAGTCAGTGTATAGGAATACAATACAGTACAATACAATCTATTTTTGTATAGCCCAAAATCACACAAGAAGTGCCGCAATGGGCTTTAACAGGCCCTGCCTCTTGACAGCCCCCAGCCTTGACTCTCTAAGAAGACAAAGAAAAACTCCCAAAAAAAAAACCTAGTAGGGAAAATGGAAGAAACTTTGGGAAAGGCAGTTCAAAGAGAGACCCCATTTTCAGGTAGGTTGGGCGTGCAGTGGGTGTCAAAAGAAGGGGGTCAATACAATACAATACACAGAACAGACCAAATCCTCAATACAGTATAAAAATAAAAATTTTAGAAGTATGGAGTAGAATTTAACAGTAGAAGATATCACATAAGAAGATTTGGATATATTTAGAGTCCTAGAGACCTTATCCATCAAGCTGCCTCCCCCATTTGGCCATTCCATGGCTGAAACAGCGCTGGGCCAGCCAATCCGATGAAAGGACCCTTCCTTCCCGCGATTCCTGCGATCCTCCATCAGGGATGACTTTACCTTATGCAGGCAAAACAACTTGACAGGTGGGCTGTGGCACCTTTTGAGTACCGAGAAAAGAAACAGAATAGGTGAGGGTTAGTATCCAATTCTAACTGTCATGTTACTTATGTTTTAGTGCTAATGACTAACAACAGAGATGCAGTATGTACAGTTAATCAGCAGCTCTAGTCAGGATATTCTAAACTGAAGTAGTGGGTCTTCAGCTGGGATTTAAAAGCTGAGACTGAACGGGCATCTCTTATAGTAGCAGGCAGACCATTCCACAATTTAGGGGCCCTGTAACTAAAAGCTCAACCTCCCACTGTTATTTTATTAATCCTTGAAATCATAAGCAAACTGGCATCTTGAGATTTTAATGTGCGCTCTGGTTTGTAAGTCATGATAAGTTCCGACAAGTAAGCCGGACCTTGGCCATTTAATGCTTTATATGTTAAAAGGTTAATATTAAAGTTAATATGCCGTCAAGTTAAAGTTAATATGCCGTCAAGCTGAAGAAGGAGTCCTACTGGTCCCTTTTGTCCTGTGGGACCCTGGAGGCAGCTGATAGGTACCGGCAGGCCAAGTGGAATGCGGCTTTGGTGGTTGCTGAGGCAAAAACTCGGGCGTGGGAGGAGTTTGGAGAGGCCATGGAGAACGACTTTCGGATGGCTTCGAGGAGATTCTGGTCCACCATCCGGCGTCTCAGGAAGGGGAAGCAGTGCAGTGTCAACACTGTATATGGTGGGGATGGTGCGCTGCTGACCTCGACTCAGGACGTTGTGGGTCGGTGGGGGGAGTACTTCGAAGACCTACTCTGGAAGCAGAGCCTGGGGACTCAGAGGTGGGCTCCCCCATCTCTGGGACTGAGGTCACCGAGGTGGTCAAAAAACTCCTTGGTGGCAGGGCCCCGGGGGTGGATGAGATATGCCCGGAGTTCCTCAAGGCTCTGGATGTTGTAGGACTGTCTTGGTTGACACGCCTCTGCAACATCGCATGGACATCAGGGACAGTGCCTCTGGATTGGCAGACCGGGGTGGTGGTCACCCTCTTTAAGAAAGGGGATCGGAGGGTGTGTTCCAACTACAGAGGGATCACACTCCTCAGCCTCCCTGGAAAAGTCTATTCAGGGGTCCTGGAGAGGAGGGTCCGTCGGATAGTCGAGCCTCGGATTCAGGAGGAACAGTGTGGTTTTCGTCCTGGTCACGGAACAGTGGACCAGCTCTGTACCCTTAGCAGGTTCCTGGAGGGTGCATGGGAGTTTGCCCAACCAGTCTACATGTGTTTTGTGGACTTGAAAAAGGCATTCGACCGTGTCCCTCGGGGAATCCTGTGGGGGGTACTCCGAGAGTATGGGGTACCGGCCCCCTTGATAAGGGCTGTTCGGTCCCTGTACGATCATTGCCAGAGCCTGGTCCACATTGCCGGCAGTAAGTCGAACCCGTTTCCAGTGAGAGTTGGACTCCGCCAGGGCTGCCCTTTGTCACCGATTCTGTTAATAACTTTTATGGACAGAATTTCTAGGCGCAGCCAGGGCGTTGAGGGGGTCCGGTTTGGTGGGCTCAGGATTGGGTCACTGCTTTTTGCAGATGATGTTGTCCTGTTTGCTTCATCAGGCCGTGATCTTCAGCTCTCTCTGGATCGGTTCGCAGCCGAGTGTGAAGCGGCTGGGATGAGAATCAGCACCTCCAAATCTGAGACCATGGTCCTCAGCCAGAAAAGGGTGGAGTGCCCTCTCAGGGTTGGTAGTGAGATCCTGCCCCAAGTGAAGGAGTTCAAGTATCTCGGGGTCTTGTAATGCGGGTGCTGCATCGGTCTGTCGTGGTGAAAAAGGAGCTGAGCCGCAAGGCGAAGCTCTCAATTTACCAGTCGATCTATGTTCCTACCCTCACCTATGGTCATGAGCTATGGGTAGTGACCGAAAGAACGAGATCGCGAATACAAGCGGCTGAAATGAGTTTCCTCCGCAGGGTGTCTGGGCTTTCCCTTAAAGATAGGGTGAGAAGCTCAGTCATCTGGGAGAGGCTCAGAGTAGAGCCGCTGCTCCTCCACATCGAGAGGAGTCAGATGAGGTGGCTCGGGCATCTGATCAGGATGCCTCCTGGACGCCTCCCTGGTGAGGTGTTCCGGGCACGTCTAACTGGGAGGAGGCCCCAGGGAAGACCCAGGACACGTTGGAGGGACTATGTCTCTCGGCTGGCCTGGGAATGCCTTGGGATTCTCCCGGAAGAGCTAGAAGAAGTGGCCGGGGAGAGGGAAGTCTGGGCATCTCTACTCAGGCTGCTGCCCCCGTGACCCGACCTCGGATAAGCGGGAGACAATGGATGGATGGATATGTTAAAAGGAAAATTTTGAAATCTGCCCTAAACTTAACCGGGAGCCAGTGTAAGGATTTACGAACTGGAGTTATGTGTTCATATTTTCTTGTTCCTGTAATAATTCTTGCAGCCACATTTTGGATTAACTGGAGGCTGTATAGAGAACAGTTTGAACATCCAGTGAACACCGCATTGCAGTAGTCAATCCTACTAGAGATAAATACATGAATTATTTTCTCAGAATCCTGTTTATTTAGAAAGTGCCTTAATTTCCTAACATTTTTAAGATGGAAAAGAAACATGATTTGGACAACTTTGTAATATGCGCTTTAAATGACATGCTAGAGTCAGGCAACATGATTGTTCAAATGTGTTAGGATCGTACTGGGGCAGTGTCCCTAGTTTTGGCTTCATTTTATTTTTTATTTTATTTGTCTTACTTAGTTATTTTTTTTTGTGTTTAATGTTAATTTACTTGTGTTAAGGTTTATTATTGTTAGTTCATTCATTTTTTTTTCATTGGATGTGTGATATAAATTGATATTAGGCCTAATTAATTTAGAGCAGTTGGTTGTTGTGGTCTGTAGGGCTCTTCAATATACCCATTGCTACAATTTCGGTGCTGTGGCATTAATTGCTTCAGCAACGTGTTACGTTAAAGCCAGGGTCACTAGCCTGGCTGACATGTAAATTCCTATGATATATAATTTTTGCTTGTTTTGGACCTAAGTTATTATCATTTATGTTATTGTTGTTGTTTATATTTATTATTTGTATAATTCTGCATTTTCTATCAGTTTTGTTTGTTGCTTGGTTTGTACATGTGAATGCTTGTTCTGCTGTGTCCCTTGTGTTTTGTTAGTAGTTTTCAAGGATACAAAGCCATCCTGTCAGTCTCAATTGAGGTACTTGCCTCACCCTATAAAGGCTTATGGGAATTGAAGTACCTTGTGGTACATTGTATCTGCTTATTGGTTGGTGAATTTTCCTTTTTTTGCTATCGCTACTTCTTGAATTTTCTGGCTTTTTGACTCTCTTGCTGCTATTTTTGTTGTTCTTATTCATGGATAGTGTTTTGGGATTTCTTTCCTTAGGACTCCCTTGTTGCCAGCTCCTTTTGCCTCTTTTACTTTGAGCATTTTTCTAATTTTATTTAAAATAAATCTCAGTTTATAAAGATTTTTTTTTGCCTCTGGTAGAGCTTGGGCTATATTTTGTGAACACTATACTTATATTTTGAACATTTTGAAGCTAAGTGTATTTTAGCAGAGTGTAGGCCGAACCCAGTCACTAGAGTGGGAGTTCAGGCTGCCTTCAGTTGCACCCTCTCTGGGCAGACATTTGCGAACTCTGGCCTGCTTCCCTAGCTATTCTTACACCACTTTGGCCATTTTGGGTGAATGGATCACAACAAAGATGTTTTAAGCTTCTTTACTTCTTTTTGTGAAATGTGGTTTTTTTTTTTTTTTGCATTTTTTTGTCTGGATTTCTGAGCCTTGATTTGAGCCTTGATTGGAATTTAGGAGTTTGGTTTTTGGATTGTGGCTCAGCTTTTTTGTTAAGTATTAAGTCAGGTTTTGTTTTCATACCCCTTTTTGCCTTTTTCAGTTTCATTAATTTGCCATTTTGAATGATGTATCCCTTAATTTATTATTATTGATTATTTATTTAAAGTTGATTGATTTTGTTATGCTCAATAATAGTCAATATTAGTCACAAATGTTTATATTGTTGCGTGTTAAAGATTTTTAGGTTGTTCAGGCACTCGTCTTTGGGGATCAGTTCACAAAAAACTATTTTACATAAAAAATCTGGAATTGAATGTCAAGAAAACAAAACAATTGGTGGTGGGCTTTATGTGTATTTCCAGCACTCTAATATGAGAGGTGAAAGCAGAGGCTGGTTTTTCTCATACAGCTAAAGAAGTTCACAGAAGAAGAAGAAGAAGACATCGCATTTGTGTAGGGCTTTTCAAGATACCTAAAGCACTTTACATAAGGGGTGGGGGCACTTCAACCACCACCAATGTGCAGCATCCACCTGAATGATGCAATTGCAGCCATTTTGCGCCAGTATGCCCAGAACACATTAGTTATCAGGTAGTGAAGATGTGAGAAAGATAGCTAAAGACATCAGAACCAATGACCATTTCCTAACAGTGCATTATTATTAAAATTGTTTTGACACTCACCATCATAACAGTAATCTCTCTGCCAAGGACAGGAAGCAGCTAATGTGAGTGGTTCCTACTGCTTCTGAAATCACCAATCCAGCCTTTCTTCACTTTCGTTTTATATGCTTAATGTCTCAGATAAATGAAGGACAGATTTCATAAACAGTGTCATTTTCAAACTATGAACTTTAGATCTTAATTTTAAGAGTCATCTAAAATAATTTATTGAATGTAAGGGTCTAAGGTTATGTCCACATCACTACATTTTCATTCAAAAAAATTAAAACATTAGTCTCGATTTTCACCTTTCATCCACACTACTCCAACCCTCCAGAGCTGTATATTTCTGAAAATGCCAGCTTGGTATTGTAGATAGATAGATAGATAGATAGATAGATAGATAGATAGATAGATAGATAGATAGATAGATAGATAGATAGATAGATAGATAGATAGATAGATAGATAGATAGATAGATACTTTATTAATCCCGATGGGAAATTCACAAAGTGCACGTTGGTGAAAGCAGGGAGCTTTCAAAACACAGACTCTGATTGGTTTGAGCTTATTACATTGCCCTTCCCTGATTGGATCCTGGTCATTACATTTTCTCAGGAGCTCACTTTCTACTCATGTGATACTCTCAATAGCAATTCCACCTCATAGTAATTGCCTAGAGGGGCTGGGTGGTCTCGTGGCCTCAGAACCCCTGCAGATTTTATTTTTTTTCTCCAGCCATCTGGAGTTTTTTTTTTTTTGTTTGTTTTTTCTGGCCTCCCTGGCCATCGAACCTTACTTTTATTCTATGTTCATTAGTGTTCCCTAATTTTAATTCTTATTTATTTTGTCCTTTTTTCTCTTTCTTCATCATGTAAAGCACTTTGAGCAACATCATTTGTATGAAAATGTGCTATATAAATAAATGTTGTTTTTGTAATTCCAAATAAAAGAATCTTTTTTTTTTGTTTGTTCTGTGAATTTCTATTCATCATTGCTGTTCTCCACGTGTAAACACAAGCTGCAAATGAATGCCTAGCTTGCAGGACACTATCTCTCCCTGTTTCTGCCAATGCACACATGCCCAGTGTAGACAAATGGCTATGTCATATGCTTTTTCAGTCCTTTTAAGTGTGGCTGGAGATACTTTCGTAAACAATGCAGTTGTTTTTGTTAAAAAACAGTGTAGTTGTGGGCATAGCCTAATTGTGTTTGTGTTACATTGTATGCTTTTATGTTTTTGGGCATTGAAGATTGATGCTATCCAATGTTTTATGAGTATACTGATATTATATTCGTACAAAATCCACCAATTCAAATTCCAGGCAACATTTATTGTTAAGGCAACAAGGTTTTTACTTACAATTATAAATTCAAGGATAAATTCAGACATTATAGTCCATACCTTTCCATACACAGGCTTGAAACTTGTGTTTAACTGCATGATATTATTGTTACATGGCTCAATTTATACTTGATATTATTTTCAGTATTATGATTAATAATATTGATCACAAAATTTGAAGGTTAGATATAGTGCCCCTTAGGGCTCAGAACTGGGACCATTACACTTTTTCTATATGCAGCCTTTAAGACAGTTTAAAACCCTAATATTCACTTTTACTTGTATGTGGGTGACAATAAGCTGAATTGATCTATTAATCAAACTAAAAGAGCTCTCACCAAGCATGTCAAAATAATCATTTCAGGAAGTTAAAACTTTGGGCAAGCAATAACTATTTGCTCTTTTCAACACAGAAAAAAATTACATAAGTTGATGGAACCATTTAATTTAGACGATGTGACCATTTATTAGATTTTCTAAATAGAGCATACAAGTTCATTTTTATCCTTTGCACTTTTCTTACACATAATAACCATATTACCAAAGCTTATTTTTTTAGCTGAAAAGGTTAATGCATATCTCACAGTACAGAATAGGGAAAAGTATATGTTTGCCAATCACAACTGAATACAGCAGTCTGTCATATACACAATTTAAAAAACTCTGATTCTATGCTACCGATGAATTCAAATGAGCCTAGAGGCGTAGTTACTACAACTAGTAATATGTAATGTGAAAAGATTCAACAGACACAGAAAGAGGTTTGGGGGTATACTTGAAATAGGCTGCCTAAAAATGAGGTTATGGTTCAGAGTTTAAAGATTTCAGTCCAAAACGAGAACAAAAAGGCAGGAAAACATGATGGCATTAAAGGCAGGCAGGTTATGAGTGATGTCATCGAGGCCGGAACTGGAAGTGACATCTTCGGGCCCAGAATCGGAGGTGATGTTATCGGGGCCAGAACCAGAAGTGATGTCATCGGATCCAGGTGAAATTTCCAGTGGTTGGTATGCCGATGAGAAAGAGTAAGGATTAGTGCACTGTGCCATCCCTTGGTCTGGCATGGAATTACCTTCATTTGAGCCTTTTAGCTGTCTCCCATGTGCATGTGAGTGAGAGTAGGAAAAAATAAAAAATGGAAGAAATCTTTGGAAGGACAATACAGAGAGAGACCCCCTTTCAGGGAGGTTGGGTGTGCAATAGGTGTCAAAACATGGTGAAAATACAACACTCAAAACAAAATACAAGTACAGTGATCCCCCACCTATCGCGGAAGTTACGTTCCAGACCCACCTGCAATAGGTGAAAATCCACGATATAGAAAGACCACATTTTTTTTTATACTTTAAGCATTAAAATACCCCTCCCACACACTTTAAACACATGTAAACTTATTAAAACACACTTTGTAAACACATATGATATGCGGATGTCGGGCTAAGGATATGAGTAACATCTCTCTATTATAAAACATTTTAACATCACACAAGACAAGGCAGTGAGACAGAAGGACAGCTGCTGTACAGGCTTTTAAATGACTGAAGGGCAGAGCGACAAGCACAAGCAGCACAAAGCCAGCACAAAGTCCACTTCTTCTTAGCGTGCATTAAGCTCCCCCCTTAACAACGTGAAGTGACAGCAGCGTAGCGCGCCTCCATGGAGCAGGGGGTTTGAGCAAATTGATCGAGACCAGACCATCTCGGACAGACACTTTGACGACATGCCCTACTTACAAACAATTTAAAACAAGTTCACTGACATCTAACCTAGCAGTTGTTGGAATGCTTTTGGCGAGAAGCAGAACACGCAGCCTTGCCAGCAGCAGCTGCAGAAACCCAGCAGATGATCCGAGCACCTCTCCTTAGTGTGCGTTCAGCCATCACCCCACCCCCCCTCCTCCTCATCCTCCATGAGAACGCGCAGAGCGACAAGCAGAACAAGCATCTTGGTAGAAGCAGCACAAAGCCAGCAGCTGATCCGTCCACTTCTGCTTAGCATGCGTTCAGCTCCCCTTTTCACAAAGCGAGCGGCAGAGACATGAAAAACAAAAGGACAGCTGCTGTACAGGCTTTTAAGTGATTGACGCAAAGCGCAATATGCACAACACACAGCTGGCCAGCAGCAAGACACCAGCTGAACCGATCGCATCTCTTTAGCGTGCGTTCAGACCCCCCTTCACAACACAAACAAGTGCCGCGAAAAAGAGCTTTAACCACGCCCGGGGGTGGAAATAAAGGACAAATATTGTTTTTACAAATGTTTTAAAGTAAGAATGAAAATAATGCATACAGTATGTAACAATTCCCATGAAATTAACAATCTCTTTAAATTGTTTATCCGGTAAACCAAACCTGGGGGTGGGCGAGCAAAGTAATAATAATAGTATTAATAAATCCACAATGTAGCAGGGGCTCGATAGCTGCACCGCGATATAGCGGGGGATCACTGTAATCTAAACAGACGTTTTGTTCATGCAATAGGCTACTGGAGAGTAAATACGCAATAAAATATATATTAAATGAAATATCTCCAATGTCTAAATCAGGGTGTCCAACTCCGGTCCTGGTGGGCCACAGTGGCTGCAGCTTTTCATTCTAATCCTGTTACTAATCAGTGACCAGTTTTCACTGTCAATTAATTCCTTTTCCCTTCATTTCAATGGCCCTGTTTTTAAGGATTCAGTCTTCTGATTTGATTTGTTTCTTCATTAAATGAGATGTGAAATGAGCCAATAGGTGACCAGCTAAATCGGAACTTCAAACTCCAGCCAATTTCACACTGTTTCTTAATGAGGAGCTGTTAATTAAAGCCAGTATTGAATATCATGACTTGTTGGTACACTCATTCTGTCACAACAGGCTGTTGATCTTCTGTTTTTTCCAAGACCACTGTGAAGATGATTTGGTGACCTGAGCAGGCCGACATGACCGAGACCTTCACCTTTATTTTCAGGTTAGCAGGTCATATGGTGGCTCGTTTTTTGTCTCATTATTGTTTGGCTGCTCATTAAGGAAAAAGAAACAACTAAGGGGTCTGAGTCACATCAATTAAAACTAAGGCAAGACAAGTGAATCAGCAGCTAAAACGGCTCGCTAATTAAGAAAATGGTTAGAATGAAAACCTGCAGCCACTGCGGCCCACCAGGACTGGAGTTGGACACCCCTTGTCTAAATGAAACTGAAGCACATCACTGAATGCCCTCAGCAGAGCTTCCCCTCTTCTGCAAAGTTGTCTTCTTGAATGAAACGTGTCATTTCTTTTGCATACGAAGTACAGCATAGTTTTCATGTCCACATCTATTTATCAGATGATAGACAATCATCTGGTCACAGGGCAGTGCTTGGTAAACAAACCCCATTATTATTGCAAATGCGATGAACACAGCTGTTGTCAACCCTCCATGATTATTTTTTCCAGGAACATAATGTTTCTCCCCAGTCAAAGAAGTCAACAATACTCCAACGGGGTGTTTAAAGTTATGTTCTGGTACGATTGAAGGCTTGCTGTGTGAAATTCAACTGAACTAACTGGAAATGGAAACCAAGAAACTAATCATAACATGACTGAGCACAAAAACAAGCAAACTTTGAGTGTGAAAACACTTTAAGATGACTTTTTCCTTGATTTTTTTCCCCTTTTAATTCAAAAACATAAGAATGTTCTTTTCTTTCTAAACAGATGGTGTTTGTTCTCAAACACTGAACAGTCTTTACTCTAATACCTAAGGCATTTAATTTTCCCTTATGCTTTAACCTACCTGAATCTAGACTGTTCTTTGTTTGTTTTTACTCCAAAATATTATACTTTTTCTTTATTCTACCTCATTAAATTCTGTTCATTTTTGTGTTATGTTTCCTGCTTTTTTTCCCCAGTTTAATATTGATTTTTCTTTTGTTCTTTTCCCAAAAAGCTCTAGGATTTTTCACTTTACTTACAGTATAAATTTGATTTTTCTTTAGTCTTTTCATCAGAACGCTCTACAGAGAAATAGGTAATTTTTACAACTGAAATAAAGGCAAGATGGTTTAAGAGTGGTTAAAAAATTAAATGAACGTTTAAATAATTTATTCATGTGAATCAAAAAATGAGGTTCAAATAAACAGTTACCTTAACAAATATGACATTTGAACATTCAAAGCTCAATCCATTACTGCTTTTAATCAAGCGTTAACACTTTCTGAAATTGTAGATGCTATCAAATCAATGGAGAGTGGGAAATCCTCTGGCTTAATTAAAAAGAAAAAAAGAAAAGAAAAGAAAAACTTCAGTATTCACACCAATGTGATGTTCCGTGAAGCTTTCAATGACAAATCACTCTTAAAGGCAGACTCCCATTTAGTTGCTTTTACTTTTTTTAAATTGATCCATGTCATCTTTTATTGTTGATCCCAGTATTGCTGCCATTGCCTGTGAAGACTTCTCCCTTATTTTGTACTCCATTTTTTCTAAATTCCCCAAAACAAAAAACATTTTGGTTGTGAGAGTGCCCTGCGATGGACTAGTGTCACATTCAGAGTGGATACCTGGTAGTGTGTCTGTCAGTGACAGGACTGTCAAAAGCCATCTGCACATCTAGATTCTCCTTTGCAGTTGAGGCCGCCTGCAGAATAATTTGCAAGTACATCTAATAATAATAATAATTCTTTAATAATAATTCTTTACATTTATATAACGCTTTTAATGCTACTCAAAGCGCTCTCCACACAGGGAGGACCCGGGAAGCGAACCCACAATCTCCTTACTGCAAAGCAGCAGCCCTACCACTGTGAGTACCTACAGTATCTACAGTACTTCTGCAGCCAAAGGTATGAAGTGTGCGACTGTGATCTCTGAGATTTAGTCCATACACATTGTTTTATTTAACACAAGTAAATGAGGCCATAAATGCATACATCTAATGCCGTGCAAACCAGCTGGCAGGAAGAAACACTACAGCCATGTAAGCAACCTGACAGGGAGATGGGAAGGAAGGAGACAGTGGAAGACGACTCGGGTAGGGTATTTATAAGTACTGATGTGCCCCTTGTTTGGTGATGATCAACATATGGCCAGGGGCCACTTATCTGCTATTTAGAGTGTCCTTGTAAACAAATCCCATGATGCAGCATCCTCAGTTCAGATCCCACACTCAGTTTGTAGAGTTTGCACATTCTCTTTGTGAGTTTCTGTACTATGGTGGTCCTCCTTATCAAAAAGACATGCACGTTAAATAAAAAAATGGAGTATTGCATAAAAGTAAACCCTTTTATTTAAAAATTAAAAGTAAATATCTTTGCTGGCACTGAAGTTCAATAAGCATCCCCTTTGTTTCCATGGTCCAAACCACTCCTTTTCTTTCCTCCCTTCCTTCTTTGGGGTTGTTTTTCATTGCATTGTACTTATGGCTGAGTAATCATTGGCTGTTAGCTTCAGAGACACAAGAGGCCAACACTAGACTAGCTACTTGCTACAACAAAATAAGACTGCTTTCATTTCTTTCATAGCATGTTGCGGAGAATTGCAGAGATTGTTTTGAGTCACTGGGCGTGCCACACTGTACAACTGACAGCAACGGGCATTGTCATGCATGCACATCAGAGGACCTCCTCACAGGCTCGCACAAGGTACGTGTTAGCATGCCACTGGGCGCTGTCGCTGACTTTCTCTTCTCCTTCTCTTTCCACAGCACAGAGAAACCACTCAATGAGGATACTTAGCACCACCTCTTCAGGATCTCATCAACATAAGAAGCTGGCTGGCCTGAGACAAGTCGGCAGTTGACTACCACAAGATGGAGCTGCCAAGTGATATATTGTTTAAGACTGAAGGTAGTAGCATTAATACCGCCAGAGAAGCAATTTTCTTTGTTTATTGATTTTGGACATTTTTTTGTTTGCTTTTTGCTCTTACTAAACGGCCCAACTGGCGTTCCAAATATTCCTGTGTTGCCCATCCTGCATTACCGCTTTTGGCTGTAGTGTATAGCGTGACTTCCTACAACTCACTGTGATTTTCTTTAGATTTTGAAAATGAAAACTAAATTGTCTGAAAAGTGTGGACAGCAGCCGAAAAGGTACATCTTAGGTTTGGTACAGATGTATTTGTGAGGGTTCTTTACAGCGGATTTTCATCCCTCCAGTGTTCATTTCTACTCTTGAGCTCTAAGGCATGTAGATATATATGGCTCCTGGTGGCCATGTAATATTACAAACAAGCTTACAAAATTACTGAATGGATAAAATATCATATAGAATTAAAAGTGTTGGCTACTGGAGACTTTTATGTTCTTGGATTTCCTTGCAACTGTTAATATAATACTTCACACCTATTGCATAAGCAACATTAAAAAGTTATATTATTGTCAGATAATAGATATTGTGACTTGTATTATTCGCTCAAAAAAGTCTAATTTAGATCTTAATGTTCTTAGGCAATACAGACTGATTTCAAATGCATCCTTTGTTTATAAAGTTTAAGAGAAATTATATTATCACAGTTTAAAGTTTACTTTAAAAAGCACTGAAACAGCCTTAATTCATATTTTAAATGTCATTCCAATTCCCTTAGATGTACAAAATGCTACCAACATCATGCATTTAGATTGAAGAATAACTTTTGATTGTGTTAACAGTAGCATTCTGTTCTAAAGGCTTGAGAATTTACTTCCTCTGTCAGTGTCTTCTTCTTCTTCATCTTCTTCTTTCTCTTATTCTTTTCCTACTTCTATGCAGGGTTGATGTTTGATAGATTTCGGGGTGATTTTTACTGTTGGATGCCTTTTCGTTTATTATTCTTATTTAGTTTATATATGTGATTATCTTTCTTCCACTCTGCACGTATGCATGACATCTCTCTGGGCTCATTGCTGTTTGAATTTCCCCCTTCAAACATTGCCATTTGGGGATATTCTTCCGAAAGAAAAATTAATTTAATTTCATATGCTGTAAAAGCCTTGTTATACAGTATTTATGGATAAAACTGAATAACACTTCTTCAAAAACCTAATTAACTGCCTTTATGAAGCAAAATAATGGATAAATGAAGCTGTTTTTAAATTCAAAAGGAAACAGAAGTTCTTTAACTAAGTGGGAATTATTAAATCAATGTTGAAAAGTACAAATTGAAGAGGCCTGAATGTTACGTTTGCTAAATGTACCCAAAATGTACGTTATCACTAAATTAACCTTTACTCATTTCCATATAATCTGTGATCTACATTCTGTATCTTACAAATTTTGTTGTTTGTTAAAAACTTCAAGCAGAATTAATGATTGTTATGTTTAATTGTCAGCCTCTTCAAATGATTCACTTACTAGACTCTAGTTAATTTAAAACTCTAGTGGAGATCATAGCAAAAACTAAAAAGTATGACTACATCACTTCAATTCGCTGTCTAACAGTTAAGTTTAGAGTCAAGTTTAAAATTCTCCATTTGACGTGCTGTAAACGTCCTTCCTCCCTTTTGCCTTACATTGCATATGGACTGTTTGGACTTTAACCAAAATGGAATATTAGAGAAACTGCACTTGAATGAATGAATAACACATTTTTAACTTATTTATCTAATGAACAAAGTCATCCAACACTGACTGGCACTGTGTGGAAATGAAATTAACTCATAGTTAAATCTGCGCAATTAAAGGAATAATTAGAGCATTGATTATAAGCAGGCCCCCTTAATTTTAACTTTGCTTATTCTGACCCTTACCATTAGTAAGTTAAGTTGCCAGCACAAAGATTCAACAAACACATAATTCTGGGTTCAAATGAAATTCCTAAAGAGATCGTAAAAAACACTGTTGACATTTCTCAGTCTGGAAAGAGCTACGAAACATTTTCTATAGATCTAGGCAGTGCAGGATTTACGTATAAGCTACACAAGCTATAGCTTAGGGCCCCCGCCTTCTTGGGGGCCCCCAAAACAAATTGTCCGAGTGAGCAATATTGTCATATACAGTAATCCCTCGCTATATCGCGCTTCGCCTTTCGCGGCTTCACTCTATCACAGATTTTATATGTAAGCATATTTAAATATATATCGCGGATTTTTTGCTGGTTCGCGGATTTCTGCGGACAATGGGTCTTTTAATTTCTTGTACATGCTTCCTCAGTTGGTTTGCCCAGTTGATTTCATACAAGGGACGCAATTGGCAGATGGCTGAGAAGCTACCCAACTTACTTTTCTCTCTCTCTCTCTTGCGCTGACTTCCTCTGATCCTGACATAGGGGGATTGAGCAGGGGGGCTGTTCGCACACCTAGACGATACGGACGCTCGTCTAAAAATGCTGAAAGATTATCTTCACGTTGCTACCTTCTGTGCAGCTGCTTCCTGAAGCGACATGCTGCACGGTGCTTCGCATACTTAAAAGCTCGAAGGGCACGTATTGATTTTTGATTGTTTGTTTTTCTCTGTCTCTCTCTCTATCTCTCTCTCTCTCTCTTTCTCTGCTCCTGACGGAGGGGGTGTGAGCTGCCGCCTTCAACTGCTTTGTGCCATGGTGATTCGCATACTTAAAAGCCAAACAGCCCTATTGATTTGTTTGCTTTCCTCTCTCTTTCTGATAGTCTCTGCTCCTGATGCGCACTCCTTTGAAGAGGAAGATATGTTTGCATTCTTTTAATTGTGAGACGGAACTGTCATCTCTGTCTTGTCACGGAGCACAGTTTAAACTTTTGAAAAAGAGACAAATGTTTGTTTGCAGTGTTTGAATAACGTTCCTGTCTCTCTACAACCTCCTGTGTTTCTGCGCAAATCTGTGACCCAAGCATGACAATATAAAAATAACCATATAAACATATGGTTTCTACTTCGCGGATTTTCTTATTTCGCGGGTGGCTCTGGAACGCAACCCCCGCGATGGAGGAGGGATTACTGTATACTTAAATATACTACAGCATTATTTGTCCCAATCAGGCCCGGCCTTAGGCATAGGCGAAGTAGGCGACCACCTAGGGCCCCGGTGTCCGGGGGGCCCTGGATCGACTCCTTGGTCTAATTTTCACGCATTTCACAGAGCTTCCAGGGGGGCTCCGCCCCCCTCAGGGGGCCCCTGGACCCCCCTTTCGCCTAGGGCCCCATAAAACCTAAGACCGGGCCTGGATCTAGGACTCCCCAGGATCACAGTGACAGCCATTGCCTCCACAATGAAAATTCCTGCAACAATAGAGAATCACCACCATGCCAGTATTATTCCATGGACTGAGCATAATATCATATAAAAAAGTCACAAAGTATCCTAAAAATATCCAAAGAACATCCAAAACCTACTTTTGTCTGTGCAAAGGTAAGTGTTTTTGACACCACAATCAGAAAGACACTAAAGGGTTTTGTTGGAGAGTAGCAAGACGGCAACCTCTTGTCTACAAAAAAGAACATAAAAGAGGTGGCTCTGTGGCTAAGGATCTGTGTTGGTATCTAGAAGGTTGGCGGCTCAAATCCTGTTACTGCCAGAAGGGATCCTACTTTATTGGGTCCTTAACCTGAAAATTGCATCTGAATGCTGTGCAATGGCTGACTTTGCTCTCTGATCCCTAAAGATCATGCAAAAAGACAATTTTCCCCTCCAGGATTAGCAAAGTTTATCAAAGCAAAATCAAAAAAAAAGTTTATCTCTTTGCCTGGAAGCTGAATATTGACCTGCAGTCATGTAGTCTGACATCCCCAGAGACCCAGGGCTGGTTTCTCGAATGCCTTTCACCAGTGGGATGGAACTTACACCAGTGAGAATAGTGTGCAAGTCTCTCAAAAGCATTCTTAAAATGAGTGACAATCGTGAATGTGCATGAGAATTGGTTTAAGGTGACACCATGTCGGTAGAACAAATCTGCTGTTTTAAATTTCGCCGTGTGTATAAGATATCAAAATATTCCTCGGCAGAGACAAGGGCACACCACAGAGGCAACAGAAAGGCAAACAATTATTTAAAATATATTTACAGATTAAGTAAGAAGGAAATAGTAAAACATTTTGTTGGAAAAAAAGAGCATTTGCATTGAAATCTTCTGCTGAAAGGTAAAGCACATGAGAGTGCACCCTGTCCTTTTCTTTTTACAATATTATGACATACATTAGAAACAAGTCCTTCCTCAGTAAGCCACTCAGTTACCAGAGCTTGCAATGCCCTAACAGCCATAGCATCATAGTGTAGAATCAAATTTTACAGATAAAATGTTAATTTAATTAATGCAGTGATTATACATTTGCAATTTTAATATTTGAATGTTTATTGTGTTCTAAGGTTGCAGCTAAATTTAACTTAACAGCGGCCATTTCTATTTTGATAAGCTGTGTGAGGGATGTGGGAGGATAGAGGGGGCGGAAAATGAAAACTAGAGCTTTTTTGGGCTGTAAGGTGAACGTGCAGCTGCAACGATAAACTACTGAGAGGATCTTCTACTCACGTCTGTTTTGTATGCCTCTAACCTGTATCAAAGAAATGCAACTTTTTACAGTACTATATAACATGGCCCTTCAACAAAGAAGATTTTCGTGCACAATGAAACAGTAGAAAATAAACATTTTATCTGTAATATTGGCCAACTCGTAAACAGTTACTTTTAACACTGTAAGAGTCCATTTAACACTGGCAGGCTTACTTTGTGTAATTTGTGGTTTTTTAAAAAGAATCTGATTAGTCTGATTGATGACACATGTATTGGGATTAAATTTGTAGAAAAGGATTTCCTTCTTCTGCGATGAACTGACACCCTGTCCAGGAATTGTTCCTTCCTTAAGCCTGATGCTTGCTGAGATTTTTCTGTGACCCTATTCTGGATATGTGGGTTTAGAAAATGGATGGACTTCCTTTCCTTAATGGGCAGATCATATAAGAATTGAATGTTGTTGGGAAGTGGACAGAAGCTACTGTGGTGAACGGCCAAGGCCCTTGCCCGGCTAGGAGGCCCCTATAATGGAAGGTCTGGGGGAGAGAGCATATCCAGACCATTACCCCCGCTGAGGTGCTAGAGGGCAGCCCCCGCTGGTGTGCAGCAGTGCCACGGGTTTGGAGCATGGAAGCTCAACCCTGCCGGGACCCATGGCCACCTCCAGGGGGTTCTTGGATAACTGCTGAGCCCCTAGGTCAAATTGGTCAACGAGCACCTGAAGCACCTTCAGGTGCCTTATAAAAAGAGCCACTACCCCAAGAGCCAGAGTCAGGTGGAAGAGGATGAACCTTGCTGGTGGAGGAGTGGCAGCGGGAAAAGGGCAAAGAGAGAAGAGAAGGACTGTGAGCAGTGTACTTTAGTGCTTTGTGCACTGGAGATCTGTGCTGTAAAGGTGGGAGGCAGGGGGAAGCTATTCCCACGTGGAAAAATAAAGGTGGGTTGCGCCTGCACTTGTGTCTTTGCCTGTCTCTGTCAGGTAGGGTGGCCGGTACACCCCCTGGTGGTCCACACTACATAAGATGCATCACAACTTTGCATCAGTCAGGTGGCAGAATGTGATGGTCCAGATTGGCTCCACAGTCCTTGGCAGCTTGAACTGGGACTGCCAATAATGAAACCGAGGATGAGCCTGGCAAATAAGGACACACACATAGCCAGCAACGGTAGGTGCAAATGCTCAAGTGCTTTTATTTTAAACAACCAGTGTCCAAAAGCACAGTGCTCTCCATACAATAAATAAATAATCTGTAAAGTCACTGTAAGTCTGTGAGATAAAAACCAAGAAATAATCCAGTGATAAAACTGGAATTAAAACATACAGTGGAACCTCAGGTCACGAACATCTCGGATCACGTACAAATCGGGTTATGACCAAAAAGTTCGCCAAACTTTTGCATCTGTTCATGACCACACACTCGGGTGACGAACAAGCCAGTTTTCCTTCCGGTTCGTATGCGCCGATGATTTACACACGTGTTCAGTCTCTTCCTGTGCAGCGAGCGAGAGTGCGAGTGAGCAAGAGAGAGAGAACACGAGTGAGAGAGAGAGCGAGAGAGAGAGAGAGAGCGCGAGTGAGCGTATATATATTTACATACAGCTCGTACGGTCCAGAACAGATTAATTGTATTTACATACAATCCTATGGGGGAAATTACTTTGGGTCACGACCAAATTGGGTTGCGACCAGAGTTTTGGAAAGAATTACGGTCGTGACCCAAGGTTCCACTGTAGTCATCGGATCCTTTCTCTTCTTCCACATGAGTCCATCCCTTCTTTCACTATTTGACTCTCCAGCTTAGCTGGTGGAGACACCAGCCAATGCCATGATTCACTTATGGCTCCTGTCCTGGCAGCATCCCCTGGCGTCTGCTGGACCACACAGAGCCAGCTGCCCTTCCATCTTCCATCATGCTGTACTAGTGTCTTTGGGATCCCTAGGAATGACACTACCACTATTATACTTGCTGCTCCAAAAATTCAGCTGGGGACGATACACCTCTGGAGCGCCAATCGCTTCCTTCTCCGCGGGGCTACCTACTGCTCTGCCTTTTCTTTCCTTTTTCATTTCGTTGTTCATGCTCCCTCTTATGCAGTGATCGGGTATAGGTGCTAAAACAACCTGCTCCAAGGTGTGAATGAAACACGTGACTGATATGCCCACCTTTGTGGTCAATCAACCTCGGAATGTCACATGCACGTTCTCACATGTGCCTGCACCCACCTGGAGCCTTCACACCTGGGGCAATCAATTACTTATTTAGAATGTGCAGAACCTCAAACCTCTCTCATCACAGGTGCCCTACAATATTCTCTGAAAATATATGACAGCACTGCTGTAGTCAGTCCATTTATTTCCCTGAAACTAACTAAACGGTCTGTCATAATGACTAATCTACAATTTTTGTCCACATCAGCCATCCACAACTTCATATGTACATCGCTTACTACAATTTCCCCTAAGGTTATATTTTGAATGCCATCGTCATTTTATACTTTAATTTTCATTGAATCTCATTGGATCATTGTTTTAAACTTCTGCTTTGACCAACATTTTCAACGACCATACACTATATTGCCAAAAGTATTGGGATGCCTTCCGTTACACACATATGAACTTTAATGACATCTTATTCTTAATACATAGGCTTTAATATGGAGTTGGCCCACCCTTTGCACGTTTGCACCCTATTTCAGCTTCAGCTCTTCTGAGAAAGTATTCCACAAGTTGTAAGAGTGTGTTTATGAGAATTTTTGACCAATCTTCCAGGAGAGCATTTATGAGGTCAGGCACTGATGTTGGACAAGAAGGAGAGGCTCACTCACAGTCTCCGCTCTAATTCATCCCAAAGGTGTTTTGTCGGATTGAGGTCAGAGCTCTGTACAGGCCACTTAGGTTTCTCCACACCAAACTCGCTCATCTATTTCTTTACAGACCTTGCTTTGAACACTGCTGGACAAGTCATGTTGGAACAGGAAGGGGCCATCCCCAAACTGTTCCCACAAATTTAATAGCATACAGTTGTCCAAAATGGCTTCACATGCTGAAGCATTAAAGGTTCTTTTCACTAGAACTAAGGGGCCAACCCCTGAAAAACAATCCCACCCCAAAATCCCCTCCTTCACCAAACTTTACACTTGGCATAATGCAGTCAGTCAAGTACCCTTCTCCTGGCAACCGCCAAACCCACACAGAGATGCGTGATTCACCACTCTAATGGACACATCTCCACTGCTCTAAAGTCCAGTGGCAGGGTGCTTTATACCACTGCATTGCACTGTCCCCGCTCTGTGATTTTATGTGTTGCTGTTGTTCCCAATTGCTTCCACTTTGTTATAATACCGCTAACAGCTGACCATGGAATATTTAGTAGTGAGTAAATTTCACGAATGGACTTATTGCACAGATGGCATCCTATCACAGAACCACGCTTGAATTCAGTGAGCCCCTGAGAACGACCCATTCTTTCACAAATGTTTGTAGAAGCAGTCTGCATGCTTATGTGCTTGATGTTATACACCTGTGACCATGGAAGTGATTGGAACACCTGAATTCAATGATTTGGAGGGGGGTCCTAATACTTTTGCCAATGTAGTGTATCTCTTAAAGGGAAGGTTTTTTGAGGTATGGTTTTCCTTCACTAGTGAGAGTTTGCTGCTTCTCACTGATCTTCTTGCAAGCTTTCGAGAAACAGACTAAAGAGCTTGGTGAGACATTAGTGAGAAGTGCATGTGAGAGATTCCCACCGTGTCGTAAGCTGTAGGGGGTAGGCTTGTGTGCATGTGAGAGCTGACATCGAATGAGCACTCACCTGAAATTACAATGCATATGATGCAACTACAAGGGACAAGAAACACAAGTGTTTTAAACCTGACAAAGCAGAAAAACAAACTCATCTCTCTGGTGTTGCATGTTTTATGTACCACAATAGAATGAACAAAAGAGAAAAGAAAGGGCTGAGATTGTAGCTGAGCTTGTCATACCCATAAAGCCTTCACATGGTGCACCAGTGCTGTCTGGTAGCACATTATTGATGGCAGAAAAAGGGCCGAGTTTGCGATACTTAGGAAATGGGAACACGTGCTGGAAAGTCTTCACGAAGTTGTGACATAATCTGTGATTTCTGGTCGTGTCAGGCAGCATGACCAGCAACATCTGACATGCCCTCTTAATAGAAGTCATATAAGGTGACTTTGGCTTATGTCGAATCTTGGCCATGCAGCTCCAATAACATCACACGTTCCACTGTGTGTGCATAATCCACCCTAGCAAACACTTTTGCATTTGTATTTGGAAAATGGCCAGGAACATAAGAAGCATGAGAGAACAAATGAAAATAAAAATTCCAATTTAAAAAAAAAAATGAATGAACTTGAATCAGAATCACTGTTATATTGAATAGAAACTTGTCATAATCATCTAGTTAGGGAAAACGATTCACAGCATAACTAATTTCACAGAATGAGTAAAAACTGCTTGAAATATGTATTATTTAGGAACAAGAGGCATTTATCAATGAAATCAGGGATAAAGAGCTCTTGTCCTTGTGGGATGCTTTTATCTGGTTTTCATTCAAACCCTACGCTCGCAGCTGTCTTCATTGATCTATTCATTTAAATATAAGTCACATTTTATAGTTATCAAATGAATTTTAAAATGAATGCTTTATAACATTGCAGGCTGGTGAATCTGTATTCAATATGTTAGAAAAAGACACATAAATTAGTCGATTAATAAAAAATGTTAATAAAATGAATGCCAAGAATATGCTTATTTATTTATTGACAGGGTTTGTTTTTCAAAAGAAACTAAATAGCTCAAGGTAACACATAACCTTGCAAAGAAACCCACTGTAATGAAACATATCAGTGCTGTCTTGGTCCGTATAGCTTTAATTATACGAAACCATGGAGGTAAGGATGAAAAAAAATTATATGTGAAATTGCAAAATTCCCACCAGCCCACGCTTTCTAATTGCAAGTGAAAATTAAGAGAGCAAAAAACTATTTTATTATTGCCCTTTTTTAATGCAATATCTAAAGAAAAAAAGAACATTTCCATTTCTTGATACAAAAGCAACACTGAAAAAAGCAGTTCTGAGGTACACAACAAATTATTTCGGTCCACTATTGAGCTTGGAGATTTAGAAAATATCAGACTGTCATTGTGATTTGGTAGTAGGATGAAAAATGTCAAAAGTGAGGATGACAAATCAGCCCAGTGAGGAGAAGTGACTCTCAGACATGAGATGTCATTTGTCATGATTGCCATTTGACTGCACTTTCCCCCCATTTTCTGTTTAGATGAATGTTACCTTGATAGTCATTAATTTAAAATTATCTAAATTTGCCAAACTATGCTTAGCAAGAACATAGAAATCTAATTTATTTATTGTTTGCTTTTGAAACCTTTCCAAAGGAAAGAAAATTTGATTTATGCTTAAAATACGCTGCCGGAGAATAAAACACACAGCTTGATGACATTTGAAAATGATGATTTCTCCTCTTTCGTTCTAAATGTTATAATAATAAAACAGTGCAGTATGCCTCGTAGTAAAATGTTCATGTCTTCTCAGACCTATAGGCAACAGTGTGGCTTTGTTAAAAGATGGACACAGCTGAGCTCTGCTTCCAGACCTTCTGCATAATATGAGAGGTAATTAAGCCACCGCTTCAAGGTTGCATGGGCACAAGACAATTCAGCCTAATGAAGTATCGATCGACTGCAGTTGAGGTAAAACAAGTTGACATTCATTTAGAGCTAGCATTGAGAATCTACCACAATGCCACCAAAGAAATAAAAATCCAATGACATGAATTTTAATCTTACAAACACAGTTATGATTCAGATTTATATAACTTTTCAAACTATTCAAATATGAGCTAATTACACAGCCTCTATGCACATCATTCTTAAATCAGTCGGAGTTATATTTATTGGCAGGTGTTACATGATCAAATTAAGCTCATTAATTACATGCCTGTTGTATGATTATACACTTGTAACTAAACGCGCCAGCCGGCTTGCAGTGCAGCTCACTTTTTAAACGTTTTTCAGAAAGCCATGTGTGCTGTGCTGAAGTAATTGCTGATAATAAATTAATTTGTTTAGACTGATTATTCTCTTAAGAAATAGTGTGGACAGTACTAAAAACTGGGTTTGAAAAGGAGAATGAAACACATAGAAAATGTTCTTCCCTGTGCATGCAATTTTACTATACAGCCCTGAAAATGCAGCAGCATTAAAAAATAGTCTGAGAATATTCTCCACCAAGACATATTTAGTAACGCAATCTCTCACTGCATTTTATTAATGACCCCCAACTGTTAGCGTCGTTTTATCTGCAGTAAGTGCGACTTATTACGGCGTCTTGATAGGCAGATGTTAAGTTTCACATCAATTGCCCTACTTGTATACTGACACAAGGCAGTAGCCAGAATGTGCGACATTGAGATGTCAGGATAAAGACTTCACTAAACTGCTAATGATGGGCCTATTAACAAAAACAGTTGTGTGAAATGAATGCCCCTGGCATGGATATTTTTGAACCTTATAAAGCTGGAAATATGCAATATAATCTTAATTAAGACAGGCAGTAGTTTTAACTAACTGAATATGACAACTTTTGTCAAACATGTTTAAAACGTAGAACTATGGAATGCTCTTAATTATGGTTTAGTATCTTTGGATGCACTGGTTAAAATTGTGGCAAGGAGACGTTGATTTTGGGCATTGTTGTAATGAGTCATGACAGTATAAATAGCAAAGATTTCCAAGTTCATTTAGTTGATTCCTATAGTAAATTATATATTCTTATGTAAGCAAACCTACTAAAGAATTTCTTAACATACTTATATAATACCAGTGAAGATAATTAAGCCTAAAATTCAAATATATTTGGGCATTTCACAGATTACTTGCTTTACATGTTTCTTTATAAACAACCAGGTGCATCTCAGGATTTAAGGACGCTGGAAAAAGTCCAGAGAAGAGCGACTAGGCTGATTCCAGGGCTACACTGGATGAAATATGAAGAAAGATTAAAAGAGCTGAACCTTTTTAGTTTAAGCAAAAGCAGAAGAAGAATGATTGAAGTGTTTAAAATTATTAAGGGAATTAGTAGAGTGGATTAAAACTCTTACATTACAATGAGTTCAGAACACGGGGACACAGTTGGAAACTTGTTAAAGGTCAATTTTGCACAAATATTGGGAAGTTTTTCTTCACACAGAGAACCACAGATACTTGGAATAAGCTACCAAGTAGTGTGCTGGACAGTAAGACTTTAGGGACTTTCAAAATTCGACAATGTTATTTTAGAAGTAGGTGGATAGGACTGACGAGCTTTGTGGGGCTGAATGGCCCTTTCTTGTCTAGACTGTTCTAATGAGTTCTACTCTGACAGAGTGGATTAAAACTGCTTAGTCTCGAGCAGAGAAGACTGAATGGGGGCCTAATGCATGTCTTATAAAATCCTCAATATCACTGTTGAAGTAGATCGAGCTGAACTCTGAATGTCATACTCAAGGACACCAGTGGAAATTAAGAGAAAGTATGTTTAGGACCAAAGTAAGAAGAATTTTTACGTGCAAAGAATTGTGGGACTTTGGAGTAAACTTTGTAAGTCTTGTAGCTGAAGTGCAAACCTTGACAACCTTTAGGAAGTATCTGGATGAGATACTGGGACAGTTTAGTTATTAGCTAAACAAAGGAACTTGATGGCCTGAATGGTCACCTCTCATTTATCAAATTCCTTCTGTTCTAAACAGGAATCAGCAAATATTGCTGTTGATAACTTTTAAAAGGAATATTCTGTGTATGCTGTATATGCTAGAACCATCTCTTCATCAATTTTATGAACTTGCTTCTCCTGTTATAGAAGAGAGGCAACCAGACACGTGCATTATCAGGCACACAGCACGAACAAGCCTTTGATGCAATGTTACTTGATCGTAGTTCATATTCAACCACCTGTGCCCTTTCAAACAGACTCACCAATTAACCTCACTCTTGTCCATGGGATTAGGAGAAAGTGCATGTAACAGGGTAAATAAAAGTATCTATCTATCTATCTATCTATCTATCTATCTATCTATCTATCTATCTATCTATCTATCTATCTATCTATCTATCTATCTATCTATCTATCTATCTATCTATCTATCTATCTATCTATCTATCTATTGTGAAATGAACAGCCTCGACAAACACAAAAAGGTTTGGGGCAGCCACCTATATATTGTCCCCGGCTGCAAAGGAATTTTGATAAACCACGCATGTGCATTGGTTTGAGTCCTGAATTGAACAGACTTTATGCAGGAAAGATGGCATCTTTAAAGAGTCCGGACCGGAAGTGACTTTGCCCTTGGCATCAGAACTGGAAGTGACATTGTCTTTTATGCTAGTACCGGAAATGACGCCATCCTTGGTGCCGGAACCGGAAGTGACACCGGTAATGTGGAATCAGACTGGATTTCCCATATTTGGTCTGCAGAGATAACAGAATTAGGTTTAGTGTACCCCAACACACGCTGGCCTGGCGTGGAATTACCTTCACTTGGTCGCTTCAGCTCCCTCCTAGTTGCATGTGTGTGACACTATCTATCTATCTATCTATCTATCTATCTATCTATCTATCTATCTATCTATCTATCTATCTATCTATCTATCTATCTATCTATTATATAGTGCCTTTCTTATCTATCTATCTATCTATTATATAGTGCCTTTCTTATCTATCTATCTATCTATCTATCTATCTATCTATCTATCTATCTATCTATCTATCTATCTATCTATCTATCTATCTATCTATCTATCTATCTATCTATCTATCTATCTATCTATCTATCTATCTATCTATCTATCCAAAAGCTGCGACTGAAAATCACTGGAATAGTCAGGTAATGTAACATGGCCTTAAGCAAACTGTACACAGTCAAGCAGTGTATATTTTATAGTTTACCATGCGAAATCATACCAACATTATTATCTTTCCCATATTGCAACTTGGGACGGTTAAATTAACCGTTTTGGGATTTCTTTTGAGGATCCTTGCCATGGGTTTTGTATGAGTTGTATAGGCAGGGTGATAATTTTGTCAGTTTAAAGGTATATTGTGAGAAGTATTTGTTTTTATAATATACTAGCTGTGTAAGCCCATGCTGTAAAAAGCTCGGGGTCCTAGAAACTATTGAAGTTGTCAAAAAAAAATTTGAAATGTAGAGATGTCAGGTAATAGAAAGGAACTACTCTGGGCATCTCTCTCCCAGGAGGTTTCGTTTTGCCAACATGCTCGCATCGCTTGTGCATTAGCGGCTAAGCAACTGTCTTTCTTTGGAGGTTTCATTTTGCTGACGTGCTCACCTCACTTGTGTATTAGCGGCGGGAGGAAAAGTAAAAGGATACCGTTTTGCCGATGTGCTTGCCACACTTCTGTAATAGCGGCTAAGTGAGTGACTCTTTCTTTGTAGGTATCATTTTGTCGACGTGCTGGCCTGGCTTATGTATTAGCGGCTAAGCGAGTGACTCTTTCTTCTGAGGTTTTGTTTTGTCGACGTGCTGGCCTCATTTATGTATCCTCGGAGGTGGAGCCCTTAGCCCGAATCCATCTCTCACTTCCGGGCCGGACAGGCACACACACTTCCACGTTTATATATAAGATTAGTTTATGTGATCACATATCTCCAGTGGGTCCATCCTTCTTTCATTTCGCTTTATTTGAGTCCTGGGGGGTAACACATGCTGGAGGCCAGAAGGGTTTGTAAGTACTGTAGTTTGTGCACACTGTATATGGCATATGCCTACCCGTTTGACTGTGAAATCTGCTTGTTCCTGAGACTTTTATTTTATCTGCAAATTTTCCTTTTTAAAGGCCCTTTTTAAATGCTAATAAGTGGAATGTTTTATGTATTCCTTCCACAATTAGCAAATTATGTACTGTACTGTAGATCTATTTAAAATGTCACTCAGACACATTAGCCTTTATCAAGGTTGTATTGTCTGTTAACAGGTTGTGAGCATTTTGTAAATATGACCCTGATAAAAATGTTCAAAGCCATCACATAAGCAAAGCAGATTGGCTAATGTGAATTAAATAATTAAGAACATGATGAAAAATAAAAGGTCTCAGCTAAAAGCCACTTAAATGTTCATTATTGGCATAGGTACCTGTATAGTAGAGTAGTTTGTCTGCCAGATGTATAATTTAGAGAGTAGAATTAATTCATTTCATTGAATATTTTTTTGTTGTTTTTTATTTGCCACAAATACTTTTTTTCTAAAAATAAAATTAAATCAATTATAAGCCATGTGCTCTCAAAATACCATAACCTCATATCAATTAGAATGTACAAAATATTTAGATGTTCATGATTAGAGACATCACTTTTCCCTTAGGCTTGAATTTTAAAGTACTGTTACTTTCGATAGAGAGCAGTGTCGTGACAGCTGCCTGGCGTGGAACAAACTGATTATGGCTCCACTTTAAACTAATTTAACCTTCTCTTTGAATTCTGTTGTAGACTGAAGAAACAGAATTAAATCTTTGGGCAGCAAAGCTCTTGATTAAATGTATAAAAAATGAAACCTGGTCTTGCAGCTAAGAACTTTAAATTAGTTCCTATGCAGGATGGTTCTATTATCAGTGACAACGGCTGGATGTCTGGAAGGAGATATACACAGCATCATCAGAAGGTGAAATCCACTTTAAACATGCAAGCTTTTTTTTGACAAATGCACGCAATCTAGGCAAAACAAATTTACTCTAAAAATGAAATCAAATTCTGCAGTTCTCTGATTGTGATGTCAAATGGATGTGTAGCTCACTTCTTGGTGTACAAATGTAAATCAAATTAACCAGGAGCTACAGAAAATGTTTGTTGCGCAGTAAAAATGAGCCTGCTCTATGTAACACTATTCTTGTATGATACGGATTTGCTGATCATATTTAGCGTTCTTGCTGGCATAATATTGCAGTTTAGTTGGAGCTCCAGCACTGTCAACCATTTTTTTATTTTTTGGCATTTTTTTCCCTACTTTTATTTAAATTGTTTCCCCATTTTGACATGCAGTAAAGAGTCTGGGGTAGGGAGAGGAATTCCAATTTTTGCTAACCATTGAGTTGATGCTAATATAGGGATTAGCTCAATCCAAAACACTACACGTTTCCTACCTTGCCTTACTTTTCAGCTATTTAACTTTTAGATTGGTACTTCAGTCTTATCTTTCGGTTGGTGTATTTTTGGATTCAAGGTACTATTTAATTTTTTCATTTTATTATCAACTTTCTGTATCTATTCCCTTAGTCTTTGTTTTTTGGATTGTGGTGATTTTTTCATTAATAAAATTTAATTACATAATAATCAATCATTTTCTAGTTTAATTGGAATGTTTAAGTGGTGATTGTTAAAGTTTTCCTTGTGGATGGCCTTTACAGACAATTGTGACACATCCATTAGTTCTTTACTGTAATTTATAGGAAACACGCAAAAACGTCTAACGTTAGTGTGATCAGTTTTTACAAGACATGTTCGACAGAACGTTAATGAGCACTGGTTAACAGCTACACCAGTTCACTTGATGTGAATTTTCTAGGCATTAGCTGAAAAAAGGGGAGAGTCCTGGTAAAACTAAAATTTCTGTTCACTGTTTGAATGTGGAGTCATCTATTTGAACTGAAAGCAAACTGAGCCATGAGAGTTCAGAAGAGAGTCGAAACCAGAAAAACGGCCCTTAAATCTGTCACCAAAACCAAAACTCTAAACAGGATTGGAGGTCAAAAGGATTTAGGAACAGATTAATAAAAAAGAAAGGTGCAAAAGGTTTTTAGTAGTTATCTTAGTCTTGGATGAAAACAGTTCCATGACGCTGATGTATAAAGTGTAACGTGGGTGACGCCACAGATGCAACTTGTATGGAATGTATTTCCTAGTAACACTGAAAATGGGACCCTGAAAACTACGGTACCCACAATCCAAGCAACAAATGGAATTGCATCAAAATAAATATATAATACAAAAACATACCTCCATCCAGAAGTGAGAATTGCATAAAACTCTCACCCATAAATGATCACTAATATTAAAAAATCCCTAACACATACTCAGATATTTATGCAGTTTAAAAATCCATAGCACTATTTCCATAACTACTGTATAGTTCAATGATCATACTTGGTGTTTTGAAAGGATGGACATGGAAATGTTTATTTGTTCAGCATGTCTGATGTTCTTGTTGTATGCTAAATCTAAATTTGTTGTGAATCTAGTCAGAAAATTAATCTGGCATAGTGAGTTCTAGTTGTAGAAGGAGTGAAAATAGATATCCCTAAACAAAGAAAATTTGTGTGGAGTTTTCAACAGGAATCCTGTAATCAATTAAAAAAAAATGCCTGCCCACTCATTTGGTTAAAGTCTGAAATGCATTTCTGTTTATTTTGGCTTTGATGTTGTATTTTTGTATTAAAATAACAGATCAATCTTCTTCCATCTTTGGTATGAACAATGTCATATTTGAGCCTAGAATAATAAGTGCCATCTATTGCTCTGTCATCCCCATTTTCAGAAAGAGTCCAGTTTTCCTTGAGGTTTTCTGCCTAAGAATCATCCAACGATAGATCTGAACTGTGATTAGGTTTCGATCAGTAAATATCTTCTTGCAGGTGAATTTGTCATGAATGCAACCAACAACATCCTCCTGTTGCTGAGAGTTTTCAAGGGAAAACTTAAACACAGAGGAAGACGAAGTCTCCAGTTGGATGTTTGTCTTATCTCTTAGTTATCTCTCTAGCAACAAAGAATCTGCACCACCCATCAGTCCAGCTGTCCAGTTCCTACAAGACTGAAAGGCCGGACTCCACTGCACCAAGGTGAGGAAAGATACAGAGAGACAGGGGTACAGAAAATCATAAGGGTCATGACCGCCAACTAGCCAGCAAATTGATTGTAACTATTATTTATTCCTTTTATGTCCTCTGATTGACTAGGACCCTGTATGCGTTTGTTAAGTTCTTTAGTAAAAATGATTTTTGCTACAATTGGTATCATGCCTATGATCCTTACCCTGCAATATTATAGTTTGCTTGCCTGCTAATCATTGCAATTATCCAATTAAGTTCAAAGATTTGAATCTCTCCTCATATGATAGATAGATAGATAGATAGATAGATAGATAGATAGATAGATAGATAGATAGATAGATAGATAGATAGATAGATAGATAGATAGAACTTTATTTGTTGGATGCATATTATCTGGTTTGTTTGCATGAATTTTCTTTGACTTATCATAACCTTTTCAAATTCACTTAAATTCAGAATCACAGGTATGTTTTTTTCTTTGCACACTGCTTACTTCAAATTATTTTCGAAATATTAATTAAACACTATTACTGCTTTAATCTACTTCACTTTTAATCTAAATCACAAAGAAGCTTATACACAAATTTGTACAGTAGAAGAATAAGAGTATAAAGGGGACACAATAAGAAAATTTGGGGCACCTGTGGGCAAACCCCCTAAAATTGATTTTCAAAAAAAACAAACAAAATGCAATTCAAAATTGTTAAAGTAATGTCTTTTAAGGCAGGAGTCCGATAACTGAACTGGTCCAAAGCTGACGGCGATGATGGAGTCTCCAGTTATGTTGATGTCCAGCAAGGAAGAGCCGGGTCCAGATGGGCAGAAACTCTAGGACTCTAAATATATCCAACTCTTATTATGTGATATCATCTACTGTTAAATTCTGCTTCGTACTTCTAAAATTTTTATTTTTATACTGTATTGAGGATTTTTTCTGTTCTGTGTATTGTATTGTATTGACCCCTTTCTTCTGACACCCACTTTCTTACTATTACTACTGTTCTTTTTAAACTCTTTACTACCTTATCTTTATTCCTCTTGTTGCACTGAGCATGTATATGACAAAAGAATTTCCCTTGGGATAAATAAAGTTCTTATCTTATCTTATCTTTCACGCCCAACCTACCTGGAAAGGGGTCTCTCTTTGAACTGCCTTTCCCAAGGTTTCTTCCATTTTTCTCTACTATGTTTTTTTTTGGGAGTTTTTCCTTGTCTTCTTAGAGAGTCAAGGCTGGGGGGCTGTCAAGAGGCAGGGCCTGTTAAAGCCCATTGCGGCACTTCTTGTGTGATTTTGGGCTATACAAAAATAAATTGTATTGTATTGTATTGTAAACAGGACATGATATCATTGGTTGGAAAAGCTGTCAATCTTCCGGTCTGCAGAGGGAGGAAAAGATAAGGTCTTATCACACAGCGCCAACCCTTGGAGAAGTGGAGAAATAGCATCGTTAGAGCCCTTAAACTGTCCCCTAGGCGCACGTGCGTGACAATAGGAAAATACTTTACACAATATTACAACTTTCAGCTGAACATATAAATATTTTCTGTAAAATCATTTTTATAACTAAACTTATTTCTTAATAATTTTGCAATGGTAAGAATGAAGTTATATTCAGTAATTGTTGTTGTACTATAGCATGCGACCTGCACAATATTGAATTTAAAATCATTTACTTATTTATTTACTAGTTCAGCTCAGATTTTAAAAGAGAAATAAAAAACTCAATTTATACAAAGGCAATAGTATTGGAAAATGTCATTTTAAAATGGTGGAAAAACATGAATGAGACTATAGAGGCACTAAGTGTCTTTTTTCTGCTGGCAGTAAGCCCTTATGTCTGCAGGCATGCCCTAATGACCTGTAAATTGTTATATTATAAGATACCAGTGATCTGGCGTTAGATTAAAAGGCCATCCGATTGTGCTGGGATGGAAGGTCTTTCCTCCTTTAGAAATACTAGAAGCATTAGAAGTGCCTGGAAAACAGATAACCATTGATGTCATGGTCACTTAGAGGTCACTAGAATCACCTGCTTACCTGTTACTTTTTGTTAAATAACATTAGACATAAAATGGAAGAGGTGAATAGCCCAACAGCTTTTCTGACCACATAATGGACAGACTGTTGACCTTATTATACTCAGGCCTCCAGGAGCCTAACTAAAGAAAGTCAAGCTTTCAAAATATCCCTTAAGCAGTATCTCAGACATCTTTAAATCTCCTAGATCACTCGGGAGTTGAAAAAGGAAAAAGTAATGCTCCCAACAGCACATACGCTTTGTTTATTTTTTTTTTTTGAGAACACAGTTTATATAAGAATGTAATTGGCAAAAAGCACAAAAAAATGGAATAAAAAAGTGATTCTATAAAGCTGAAATATATATACTAGGATTTTGGTCCCCTTATGTTAAATTGCTTGAACTTTTATTCTTTAGTTACGTAGTGAGAAATATATGTTGAAAAATTAATTTTACCTTGGTTAATTATTATCTGGGTGGGCCACCAATATATTAAGTATCCATTGGATATTATTTCTTGCATTCTATATTTTTGTTTTTTATACTTGTTTTTATAATATGTATGACTTTACATTTATTTATTTAGTGGATTGTTAAAAATGACTTTTACTATAATTATACTAGGAAACACGTGGACCCATGGTCCTCAAATAAAGGGGGTTAATATAGAGCAACCTGAACATTTCCATTTTAGCCACACATTGTTTTGTTTTCATATTAAAATAAAATACCACCCAACAGTGAGCACATTGCTGTTTTTAGATCAGCGACAAACTGCTGTCACTGTCCTGCTCCACTGACAGACTGAGAAGATCGTTTCTCCCCCAAACTATGTGACTCTTCAGTTCCACCCGGGGGCGGTAAACATTAACATTATACAAAGTTATTGTCTTTTTTTTACCTGCATTATTATCAATCTTTAATTTAATATTTTTTTTGTATCAGTATGCTGCTGCTGGAGTATATGAATTTCCTCTTGGGATTAATAAAGTATCTATCTATCTATCTATCTATCTATCTATCTATCTATCTATCTATCTATCTATCTATCTATCTATCTATCTATCTATCTATCTATCTATCTATCTATCTATCTAACTTCCGAAAGTAGTGTTCCTCAACAAAAACTGATGTTAGGATGTAAGAGCAGTGTTTGCATATGGGCCGTAGTTGTGAGCATTTCATGATCTCCTCATTTATCGACATACATTTCTCTGTCATTGTCATTCTTGCTTTCTGTGTCATGGAGTATTGCACAGCATGTAGATGAACCTTAGTATCAGCGAGCTGCTCAGCGGCTCTGTATTCTGGCTGACCTCTCGTCATTCTTCGTCACTCAAGTACCTCCTCTGTTTGGCTTGGCACTCAGGAGACATCATCGCTGCAGTTCATTTTCACGCCATCACAGTGTGTAGCACTATATTTTGTGATCTTAAGGATTACATTTTGTGAGGTCGGGAACACAGGTCAGTTTATGCAGGCATTTGTCTTTGCCATTCATACATTTTGTTTCTCATACTAGACAATCTACGGTGCTACTGTGCTTCTTATTCCTATGAATGGCCTTAGCAATATAGAGTATTTCATGCTCATCAGGTCACCGCTGCTCTTTTCATTTTTGCCATGTCACCCTCTCGAGCAGGTTGCTATAAGGAAGATACGTACCCTGATATCTTTCCTGAGCTTGTTTTGCCCAAATTTTGAGCTTCATATAGGCACGTAGCTAGTCATATGCTTTTGATCAAGACCAAGATCAATGTTCTAACCCCAGTGGATTGCCAGTCTTGAGGACAGCCCTTAGCATTTTATGTATTGAGCTAAAGACAAATATAACAGAACTATATAAGTACTGAACTATAGGTACAGACTTGAAGCTGCTTCATAAGTGCAGTTTTGTCCATCCATACATTGATTTTGGATCCCCACTAATCCACTTTCATTGTGGATTATCAGCACAGAATCAAGCACACGTTAGGAACCAACTTAGTATAGAATACCAGTCCAACACTGGGCATGCTCACACACTCATTCACATCAGTACAATTAGTTAGACTACTATGCATGTCTTTGCGAGATTTTTCGAAAGCGGAAGTACTTAGAGCTGACACCAAGGTGATGCAAGAAAGACCCACTCTGGCTATAACAGCAGATCTCATTATGCTAGTGTAGCTAGGTTTAACCACCAAGAGGTGGTTGAACGTATTGAATTTTGGGTTTCCTACTTACTATAAAGGTAATAATTTCATAGGCACTATTGGTCCTGAGGATCTAAAATAATTCCTTTATGCCACTAGGAGGAGATGTCAGGGGTTAAGGTATTTTGCATTAGCCACTGCTGTAGATTCTACCTTTTTGGCATGCTTGTACCTGTCGGTCAAATCTGGGTCCCTTCAGTTAGCACTGCACGAACAAACCATTTTTGCAACTCAGTACCTTCCCTTACCACTGGTGTCCACCAGTAGGTGTTAGGGTTGCCACCATAACTGGCACTAACAACTGGCCAAGGATACTACTGAAGTTTTCAACATTGATCATTCAGATTCTATATTCTTGACCTCTCCTGAAAAGCAGAAGTTTGAACAGTTGACCTCATTCCAAACATTTACTAGATATTCCTAGCAAACAATCAGTATCTCATTTGGTTGTTCCTGATCCATCCAGTAGGTGCTCTATCTGTCTTTGCCAGCTCACCACCACCTGGTGATCAGTTGACAGCTAAGCACCCCTTTTCACCCTAATGCCCAGAAACACAGCATCTGATCAGATGAAACTACTATAAAGTGAACCATCAGTCTTTAACCCAAGAGATTCTGGGACCAGGTACGTTTATAAGTGTTCTTCTGTCTGAACATGATGTTTGCTATGGTCCTTCCATGACTTGCATAATAATCTAATAACAATACACCACTCAGATTAGATAAGAGGTTAGTGTGAGGTTTTTTACAGTGGCTGGAGTGCAAATCCTGCCACCAACCCCCGAGTTTTCCCCTGTAAATTGGGGGACCTGCTTGTCAGAACAATTTCAGGTTAAGGACCTTGCTTAGGGGCCCAACAGACTGGAATCACTTCTGGCATTTATGGAGTCACAGGACAAATAATATACCCAATCATTCAATAAATATATCAATAATTATTGCGCAGATATTTCAAAATTAACATAATGAGTTAATCGGGAGGAAGTATTGAATTGCCTGATGGCAGTTGGCAGAAGAAACCCTTAGAGGTGCTTCTTAGCACACTGTGGTGGAATGTACTCCCCATTTCTGACACATAGCCATTTAACCCCACACACTGCTGTCTGTTGGCCAGGTAGTCCATGATCCAGGAGACTTTGTGAGCATCAGATTAGGCAATCCATTCCTCCCAGTCATGCCTCTCCAGGTATCTCTGTTATACACTCACTGAGTACTGTCATTCAACAGGACTACAGAGCCAGCACATAGTACTCTTTCGAGCACCAAATTGGTTATCTATAAAAATACTGTACTGAATACTCATAAATGCATACCTCAGTCAAAAATGTACATTCTGTATTGTGAAGGTCTGTTAGTTCTATATTTTGGAATGCGCCCCACACTCCAAGTTGTAACCTTAGATCTTCGAAAGGAGGTCTGCTTATAATTCCAAGAGCTAAGCTTAAAAGAAGTGGTGATGTGGCCTTTTGCTGTTGTGCTCCAAAGTCTGGAATACTTTACCGATAGAAATATCCTAGGCTAGTACTATGGATCATTTTAGAAAAACTGCTTAAAACCGATTATTTTAATATGGCTTTTTCATAACTACATTTTAGTTGAGTTCATGATAGACTATATGGGCATAGAAATGTCGTATTCTTTAGGGATCTGCAGTCTGTACTAATCTCTACTATTCTCTGCTGTCTTTTCCGGTTCTTCTGTGGTGGCGATCTGCGCTACCATCACCAGACCAAAGTACCATGCAGCCCCCTGTGTTGATGGATTGAGAACAAGAGGACTGATTTAAGAGCATTTATGTTAGCCGAATGCCCAGTGGGGGCTGAGTGGTCTTTTTGCCCTTGGAACCCCTGCATATTTTGTTTGCTTCTCCAGCCTAACTGGAGTTTTTTTTTGTTTTTTGTGTCCTCCCGGCTTTTTTCTGTTTATTTAAAAACTAGGTAATTTTAAGACAATCTTTAAAACAGAAACTGATGTTATTAATAATGTTAGCCTCACTTCTGTCCCTAGTTTGAAACCCATTGGCTTAAATAGTAAGGGGAGGAAATTAAGGAAAACAATGCATTATACGTTTGGAAATTAAAAACATGCATTTATGCATTAACTTTGACAGCTCTAATGTAAACATAAAACAAAATGTGGAAACATAAACAGAAAAACATCATGCAATATGCACCAATATTCATATATTATGTGTACACCTTTGTACTGTGCAAAAACCTTATACCACCCAAGAAAACCATTTTTAAAGCCATTTATTTGGACATTTACAGCCATTTATCTTAGCTTGTGAAAACCCAATATAGCATCTGAACAGACACAGATCAACACAGATTCTATAAAAAGTACCAAGAATACAGTATTTTGTGTTTTTAGAACAAGTCAGTATTTTGTGTGACCTCCGTTCAAATGAACTAGCCACTCCATCAAACTGCCTGTTTTACGTCTCCTAGCTCATGTGATCAAGGACAATACGGACTCGAAGTCCATTGTTTTTATGTGCAGTCTGTGAATAATACCTCTTGATAGGACTCACTGGTAATTATAAAACTGTCCTTACACCTTGGTCTCTTTGTACTGTGAATGCCAGCTGTCTTTCTTGGGAGTTTTTTTCTTATCTTCTTAGGGAGTCAAGGGTGGGGAGCTGTCAAAAAACAGGGCCTGGTAAAACCCACTGAGGTATTCCATGTGTGATTTTTGGGCCTATGCAAGAAATAGGTTGTTGTTGCTGTAAATGAATACATACATTGTGGAGGAGGAAACTAAGGTTACACTGTAAATTAAAGTCCATCAGATATGGAAATGTTTAATAATTAATATTATTAAATTGTAATGTATATGAACTTAAAATTGCTAAATCCTTAGTTTGGTATTATTACAGATTAATGAATTAATTACATTTACACTTGCTATCTCCATTTATTATTATTCTGGTATTACTACAGGATTGATTAGTTAATTAATTGCATTTACAGTATATTGTGCTTTTCAGCTGCACCAAGCACTTTACCTAGACAGTAGGAACTACTTTAACCATCACCAATGTAATCCACCTGGATGTTGCAATGGCAGCCATTTTTGCTCCTGTACACTCGCCACACATTAACTATTAGGTAGTGAAGGGCTGAAAGAGATATTTAGACATAAAGAGACAGCGATGATTAAGGGGCCAGAATGTATGAGGCTGTCATGAGCAGTTTAGCCAGGACATTGGGGGACATCACGCTCTTTTCAAAAGATGCCCAGGGATCGTTTATGACCACAATGAGTCAAGGTTTCGGTTTTCTGTCTTATCCAAAGGATGGAGTGGCAGAATACCAGAAAAGTATTCTAGGAGAAATGTGTTCAAAGCAGGAATCAATCTTAGAGGGAACACCAGTGCACCACAGGGTCTGCATAAACCCATGCTGTCTCATTTCAGGTCAATTTAGAGGCACCAGTCTGGAGGGCCTGTGAGGCAGTGGTAGAGACTGCCACCGCCACCACAACATTATTATTTATGCCTAAATTTGACCAGTCCAAAGTCATGGTTGATGTAAAAATTATTTTTTTTGGTAAAATTAAATGTTGAACTTAGAAGAAAAAAAATGTCTTCAATAATCCCAGAACTCAAAACATCAAATACTGGTATGCTTCTAAAAACAACCAGTCCCCACCTTCATGTTCATTTTCATGTGTTGTTTTTTAACTTTGGGTAAACAATCTGATTAACAATAAGTTGAAAGTTGCTTCAGGATTCCTATGGGCAGTTTATCCCCTGTGATTTGTGGTGGTGTCATTACAGATTTCACATACACGTCCCAGTACGTCTCCTTCAGCTCTGGTCCATATCTTACTATCATATTTTATATTCCAAATGGCAGTCTTAGCTAAACCACAATTTTGAATAAATTTTGACTGTAAACGTACTTTTAAATGCACAAGGATAAATACAGCAAATAGTAAACAAAACAACTTCATGTTTATTGTTTTATATATATGTTTAAAAAATGACTATTGCACATTAAATAATAAGCCATCTGTTGATCTGATTTTTATACAAAACTCAATGTGCTTTTGAAACTTTCATGAATTGTGCCGTGTAGACTCTGTAGTGCAGTACAGACACATGACAATATGTAGCGGGTGCCGCATGTACTATTGGCCTTTTTGTTAGTGTGCCTGTCCTAAATGAATACCTGACAAAATGGGTTGCTGTAGGTTGGCCCATAATGCGGGTCTGCACCTTTAAGGAGGAGATACAGCATGGATGGGACTGATTGCCTAAAGAGGATTTAACCCAGAAAAGGAGGAAGACAGAGGGGGACATTGGGCGGTGAAGCGAGGAACTACAACGTCTTAGCACGGAAAGTCTGCAATGGGAGCCACCTACTGGAAGGCTGAATCTCTGTCTTCTGGATACAAGAGAGATACTTTTTTGTATCTAATCTGGAGCAACCAACTTGTTTACTGATAGGACATAACGTTATCATTATCAACGTCAGCCTCTGGCTTTGCATCATCCTCTTCCAAATTAAAGGACAGTAAAACCAGACTGTGGTATTTTTTATGAAACAGGTTATTTATGGAGATTGCATCTCGCACCCAAATTTTCTAACTTCATGCTAGTGATGTATTTGTTGTTGTCAAAATGTTTGTTGTCTTGTCAGTAAATATGTAAATATACTTTTTCATGTCCTTACTGCTTACGGAGGCTGAGAATGCTCTGAGACAATGTTTTGGAACTACAGACTGGGATATCCTGCAGGGATCACATAATGAGAGCATTGAGGAGGTTGTTGACTGCACTACTGACTACATCAACTTCTGTATGGACATTGTAGTTCCAGTAAGAACAGTACGCTGCTATGCTAACAACAAGCCATGGATTACAAGTGACATCAAGGACCTTTTGAACCAGAAGAAAAGAGCCTTTAAAGACGGTGATCAGCATGAGCTCAAGCGCGTGCAGCAGGAACTCCGAGTCCAGCTCAGGGCGGCGAAGGAGCAGTACAGGAGAAAGCTGGAGCAGAAGTTGCAGAACAACAGCATGAAGGAAGTGTGGGATGGGATGAAGATCATCACTGGCTGCAGCTCGAAGCGGGGTACCACCATCGAGAGAGACGTGAAGAGAGCAAACCAAATGAACATCTTCTTTAACAGGTTTGACCACCCTAACCCACTCTCACCTCAGAGTACTGCACTCTCTACACATCCTTCTGCTGATACCAACATAGAAGAGACATCCCCACCCACAATTACAGCAGCGCAAGTGAGCAGAGAGCTGAGGAAACTTCGTGCCAGCAAAGCAGCAGGTCCAGATGGAGTATCGCCACGACTGCTGAAGGTCTGTGCATCAGAGCTAGGGGGTCCTCTACAGCGCATATTCAACCTGAGCCTGGAACAGGGGAAAGTCCCGAGGCTTTGGAAAACATCTTGCATCACCCCAGTCCCAAAGGTATCACGTCCTGGTGAGCTGAATGACTTCCGGCCTGTCGCTCTAACATCACATGTGATGAAGACCATGGAACGGCTGCTGCTTCACCACCTGAGGCCACAGGTCCAACACGCCCTCGACCCTCTGCAGTTCGCATACCAGGAGAAGGTGGGAGCGGAAGATGCCATCATCTATATGCTACATCGATCCCTCTCCCACTTGGACAGAGGCAATGGCGCTGTAAGAATTATGTTTCTAGACTTCTCTAGCGCCTTCAACACCATCCAACCTCTGCTCCTTAGGGACAAGCTGACAGAGATGGGAGTAGATTCATACCTGGTGGCATGGATCGTGGACTATCTTACAAACAGACCTCAGTATGTGCGTCTCGGGAATTGCAGATCTGACATTGTGGTCAGCAACACAGGAGCGCCGCAGGGGACTGTACTTTCTCCGGTCCTGTTCAGCCTATATACATCGGACTTCCAATATAACTCAGAGTCCTGCCACGTGCAAAAGTTTGCTGATGACACTGCTATCGTGGGCTGCATGAGGAGTGGGCAGGAGGAGGAGTATAGAAACCTCATCAAGGACTTTGTTAAATGGTGCGACTTAAACCACCTACAACTGAACACCAGCAAAACCAAGGAACTGGTGGTGGATTTTAGGAGACCCAGGCCCCTCATAGACCCCGTGATCATCAGAGGTGACTGTGTGCAGAGGGTGCAGACCTATAAATACCTGGGAGTGCAGCTGGACGATAAATTGGACTGGACTGCCAATACTGATTATCTGTGCAAGAAAGGACAGAGCCGCCTGTACTTCCTTAGAAGGCTGGCATCCTTCAACATCTGCAGTAAGATGCTGCAGATGTTCTATCAGATGGTTGTGGCGAGTGCCCTCTTCTAAGCAGTGGTGTGCTGGGGAGTCAGCATTAAGAAGAAGGATGCCTCACGCCTGGACAAACTGGTAAGGAAGGCAGGCTCTATTGTTGGCATAGAGCTGGACGGTTTGACATCCGTAGCAGATCAACGGGCACTCAGCAGGCTCCTATCAATTATGGAGAATCCACTACATCCATTAAACAGTGTCATCTCCAGACAGAGGAGCAGTTTCAGCGACAGACTGCTGTCACTGTCCTGCTCCACTGACAGACTGAGAAGATCATTCCTCCCCCAAACTATGCGACTCTTCAATTCCACCAGAGGGGGTAAACGTTGAACATTATTCAAGTTATTGTCTGTTTTTACCTGCATTTTTTATTACTCTTTAATTTAATATTTTTTGCTGCTGGAGTATGTGAATTTCCCCCTGGGATTAATAAAGTATCTATCTATCTATCTATCTATCTATCTATCTATCTATCTATCTATCTATCTATCTATCTATCTATCTATCTATCTATCTATCTATCTTTTCATTGAGTGCTTGGCTGGGATTTGTGGTGAATTAGTTAAATAGAATGAGTGTTGATTACGGAAACCTCGAAAGATTTCTGTTAAGAATATTAAATATTACTGCTATCACGGTAGCGGTGTTCTGGTCGTGCGGCTGTGCCATGCATAGTTGGTCTCCCAGGGTAGCAGTACAAATAAACTTGAACTTGAATGCATAAGAATAGCGTTTTTAATAAAATGTATATGCTATACAATTAATATAAATGACTATAAAAAGAGTTATGGGTAAATGATTTTCTAACAACCACTAGAGTTTTATAAACCTACAAAATACACTTCCAAATAAATAGATGTGTTCTATGAATAATATATTTTGGTCTTTAAGTAGCATTTTTATTACCTTTTGTGATTGCTCATTTTATCAATAAGATGAAAGGAAATTATTAATAATAGTAATATCCTGTGACAATGCGGGTTCCACTCCATGCTCCCATCTTGTTTCTGGGAGGCCTTGAACCAGACACCATCAGTAATGTCACTAATGAGCTAGGCAGTGTGGCACAACAAAGCAAGGGGATAGTGCAAAAAGTGCAAAAGTGCTTTTATTTAAAATCAACAAACAGAACAGTGTTCAAATAAATAGTGCAGTGCTTTAAAAATCTTCAAATAAATAATCCATAAAAACAAGTGAAAGGGTGGAGGTTAAAAACACACTAGCAAAAGTCTTTTAAAAACAATGAGGTTAAAACAATGGCTGGAAGCTGTCCTTTTAAAATCAGCCCGGTGCCTTTCTACTGGTGACTCCCCTGCTTCTCTCATCCAGGCTATGCACCAGGGCAGCCACCCTACCTGCAGCTGACCTTCATTCTACCTTCTTCTGCTGGTCTGTTCGTGTTGCCGATCTCTGGCTCTGGTAGGCTTAACCCAGACCATGACTTGGACTCCCCAGCGACCAGAGCGCTCACGCTGGGCTTTCACATCCCAAGTCCCGACTCCCCACTGCCCTTCTTGGCCTTATGCGGTGAGCCATCCTCCTTCCGGTCACTCCCGTCTCTTCACAAAAATGCCCAGTGGGAGCAACCACAATCGACGGCTCCTCGGGTGCCGGCCAAAAACCCAGGCTCACTGCTCAGCTGCCCGCGAGCCTGTGCTCGCTCGTTCTCGCTCTCTTGTACCGGCTTTCCACTCCCCTGCTTTCTGTTCCTGCAACCTCTGTTTGTCGTTTTCCTTTCCTTTTTTCATTTCACTCCTGCTAGCTGCTTCATGCTTCTATTTATCACAGGGATGTGGATTCAGGTGTGGCAATCAGCAGTTCCTGGGAACAATTATGGATGCGGACGACTCCTCACTTGTGCACTTAACGCGAGGATCGCCCGCATCACCAAATTCCCGGGAACGGATCCGCCCACACTACCACACCCCCTCTCTAAGCCGTGAAGGCAGAGATTATTTATTTAAAAAGTGGCCCCCTTTCTGACATGAGCTGTAGACCCACTACACCACATTCCACCCCCATAAGCCCCAGTTGCACAGGAAGGCTCACATGACCACTGCCAACCCTGTGCAACTGGCAGCCAAATTCAACAGCTCGGCCACCTACCACTGCACCTAAAACATCAATAAATAAAAGCACTAAAAACAACCCTGCACTAAAACCCATCCAAGCCCCCCCTTGTAAAAACAGGACATTAAAAGAATAAGAAACTTTTAAAATGACAAGAAAACCAAACAATAAATAAATGTCCATTAAAAAAAGCTCCGTCTTTTAAAATGTCCTCCTCGGCTTGGGTCCGTGGGTTCTTTTAAAAAGTTCTGGGCACCAATCCCGCTTGCTACTCTGTCTCCTCTTCAGTCCCCACTACCAAGCTCATCACCACCGGCTGCCATCAAATGTGATGATGCCTGACAATGTATAAACCTACAAAATACGCTTCCAAATAAATAGATGTGTTCTATTAATAAATATTTTGGTCTTTAAGTAACATTTTTATTACCTTTTGTGATTGCCCATTTTATCAATAAGATGAAGGAAATTATTAATAATAGTAATATCTTGTGACAATGCGGGTTCAACTCCATGCTCCCATCTTGCTTCTGGGAGCCCTTGAACCTGACACCGTCGGTAATGTCACCGATGAGCTAGGCAGTGAGGCACAACATAGCAAGGAGATGGTGTAAAAAGTGCAAAAGTGCTTTTATTTAAAATCAACAAACAGAACAGTGTCCAAATAAATAGTGCAGTGCTTTAAAAATCTTCAAATAAATACAAGTGAAAGGGTGGTGGTTAAAAACACACTAGCAAAAGTCTTTTAACACTAGAATTACCAGAGCCTACGAAAAAACTCGTAGATCCGGCCCACCTTAAATCGCTTCTTAAATCCATTCACACCTCTCCACCAGCGTCTTTTGTCCTCTAAATGTGCTGATAAACACAAGCTGCAAGCAGCGGCTATTCCATCCCCCCTCCGACTTAGAACTTGCACGAACTTCTCCCCAGCTCAATGCCTTGATTGATTATCTGGGAGTGAAGTGGAGTTTTAGAGTGGAAATAATAGATCGTTATTTGGAACACACACATTTCACGTGTGTTCCGTTTCTATAGTAATCTGTGTAAACACATTGTTAAAACAGAAAACTTTTTCAAATTTTAGTAATAAATGTTACAAAATGTAGGCATAAACTATAGAACGTGTAAAGCCTGATGTTCCAAAGATCAAATAAACACTTTCACAAAAGCTTCAAAGATAACCACAACAGTTTCAGTGGCACTACCGCGCTAAGATTTGCCTCTCAGAGTGCAGCAACTTCGCCGTGCCTCACAGACCTCAGTTTGATTCCCCGCTGGAGATAAAAGTGTTACTTTTTTTTTCTTTTTAACCTAAAACAGACAAAAAATTTATAAATTGGTATGCACTGTCAGTTAATGAGATCGTTATATTTTCATGTGGGATGTTCCTTTTAAAATATTTTTTTAACAACTGAGACTGTAATTAACATGAACAACTGTCCTTATAACTGTTATTTTTAAGATCCATAACACACAGACAGACAGAGCACTGCGTAATAGAAAGACAGACAGGCAGAGATATATAAATAAACAGGGAAGGCACATGTACTGAAAGAAAAAAAAGATCAACATGTGCGTTGTTCCTGCTGCACTGAATAAGCTCACGCGTTCTAACATCACCCCTCCCCCCTATCTGACTCTCTAAGTAACAGCACAAGTACAGACGCAGACCAAGTGTATGTGTGTATTGTATAATATTAAAAAAAAGAACAGCTTACTACTGAAAACGGCAAATACAGGAGTGAGTGAGGATCGAACCGGGGACTCTTGATTACACTTGGTTTGCGTCTGTACTTGTGCTGTTACTTAGAGAGTCAGATCGGGGGGAGGGGTGATGTTAGAGCGAATTTCAGTGCAGCAGGAACAACGCACATGTTGATCTTTTCTTCCTTTCAGTACATGTGCCTTCCCTGTTTATTTGTATATCTCTGCCTGTCTGTCTTTCTATTACGCAGTGCTCTGTCTGTCTCTGTGTTATGGATCTTAAAAATAATAGTTATAAGGACAGTTGTTCATGTTAATTGCAGTCTCAATTGTTAAAAAAATATTTTAAAAGGAGCATCCAACATGAAAATATAATGATCTCATTAACTGACAGTGCATACCAATTTATAAATTTTATGTCTGTTTGAGGTTAAAAAGAAAAAAAAAAAGTAACACTTTATCTCTAGTTGGGAATCGAACTGAGGTCTGTGAGGCACGGCAAAGCTACTGGGCTCTGAGTAGCAAATCTTAGCGCGCTATGCCACAGAAACTGTTGTGTTATCATTGAACCTTTTTAGTTTGGTTTTTTTGAAACCGTGAAAGTGTTTATTTGATCTTTGGAACTCAGGCTTTACACATTCTATAGTTTATGCCTACATTTTGTAACATTTATACTTAAATATGAAAAGTTTCTGTTTTAACCAATGTGTTTTCACAGATTACTGTAGAAACGGAACACACATTATGAATGCGGCTTGTGTTCCAATATAACGATCTCATTATTTTCCACTCTAAAACTCCACTTCACTCCCAGATAATCAATCAAGCATGAGCTGGGAGAAGTTCGTGCATGTTCTAAGTCGGTGGGGGGATGGAATAGCCGGCTGCTGGCAGCTTGTTTTTATCAGCACATTTAGAGGACAAAAGACCCTGGCAGAGAGATGTGAACGGATTTAAGAAGCGATTTAAGGTGGGCCGGATCTACAAGTTTTTTCGTAGCCTCTGGTAATTCTAGTGTTAAAAACAACGAGGTTAAAGCAATGGGTGGAAGTTGTCCTTTTAAAATCAGCCCGGCGCCTTTCTACTGGTGACTCCCCAGCTTCTCCCGTCCCCAGCGCTATACACCAGGGGAGCCACCCTACTTGCAGGCTGACCTTCATTCTACCTTCTTCTGTTGGTCTGTTCACGTCACCAATCCCTGGCTCTGGTAGGCTTAACCAGACCCGTGATTTTGACTTCACAGCGACCAGGGCGCTCAACGCTGGGGCTTTCACATCCCAGTCCCGACTCCCGCTGCCTTCTTGGCCTTATGCAGTGAGCCATCCTCCTTCCGGTTCCCTCCCGCTCTTCACAAAATGCTCATGCTTGGCCAACACACCCAGGCTCACTGCTCAGCTGGCCGCGAGCCTGCACTCGCTCGTTCTCGCGCTCTTGCACCAGCTTTCCTCTCCCTGCCTTCTTCTCCTGCAACCTCCGTTCATCTTTTACTGTTCTTTTTTATTCCACTCCTGCTAACCGCCTCGCACTTCTATTTATCACGGGGATGTGGATCAGGTGTGGCAATCAGAAGTATTTTTTTATTCCATTGATTGCCTCTTTAAAGCTGATAACAAGGGCATAATGTATTGTTCACAGCCTGTCACTTATTAATGAGCAATTAGTCATGCAAATAAAAATTGAAAAATATACAAAATACAACATTACAAATTAAATTATAAAATCTAATCCAAAACAACAATTGGTACCTTTAATATAAGTGATCATCGATAGTTGCTCACAGTTTCACCTAACACTTGTCTACTATTGTTTCATTACTTGTTTCTTCAGTTATCTTGTCTATATAAACTGAATTGCAAAATAGCACACATGATATCTCACAAATATCATACTTCCTGATTTTGATTTAATACATCAGGATAATCATATTTGTGTCATGAACAACATTTCATTTGTCATCAATGATTTGTGATTACACTAGATTTGTTCTTTTTATAAAGATAAAGCTTAATTTTGAAAGGAGTTTTGTTTTTGAATTCAAGTCACAGGGTTAGAGTAAAAAGTGTTTTCCATTAATTGTCACTGCTGTAGTACATGGTGAAATTTTTCTCTGCTTTAGGTGAAGCATTTATTTTCTTAAGTAATAGCAATCTTTTAATTAGAAACTAAATGTTGTCTTTAAATTGGTTTAATATGAAGGCCATTCTCTTTGGGTGTAGCGGCACTTTGACTGACTGAAGCCATACTGTTGCTGCTTAGTCATAAATCACCATTACACCATTACTATATTTTATATAACTGTTAATTAAACTTTGCCCTCCTTAATCTTTTTGTTCTTTTTTAATTTAAAAAATACTTGTTTTTGGTTACTATGAATGGTCAAATCCAGAACACGATGCTCCCTTTTAGGTTGGGTGAAGTTTGTAGACCACATCTACATCTATCAGCTCATATTTTTTAACAGCAAATATTCAATGTTTCAAAGCTTTGTTAATGATAAAGCGGTGAAGTGCTAGTTTTGCCCAAAAGGCTTTTAAGATCATAATTGGCTATGTAGGAATTACTTTAAATTACAAAAAAATCAGCTAATTTAGTTAAAAATAAACCATCTTTTTGTTGACTTGAACTCATTTGAAAGTGATAAAAAATATTGTATACGTTTCTAAAAAAAATAGAAAAGATGAAGGAAAAGAACAGCAGCTGAGAATTGACATTACAAAATTTTGCATGGCAGCTAAGAATGATGTCACAGTAAAATATAATGCGAGTACATATGTTGAGTGATGGGAAGGAGTAAACCTGCAAGGTTCATTTATTTCAGTTTTATGAATGTATCATTTTTTTCTGCAATAATAGTTGTTTCAATTAGAAATGTAGTATTATAATAAAAATCCTTTTTAATTGCAAAATTTAAAAAGTTAGTTAATCTTACTTATTTCAAAGCACATTTTCATTTGGTGCTAGAATGGTGTTTCATCAATGGTTTGATTTGATGGTACCAGCACACACTACCTGCTCCCCATAATCCTCAAATTCAGACAGGTTGGATTTGAGAATTGAATGAGTGGATGAATGGAGTATCTTCTTTATTAGTGGTAATAATAATCATACAGTTATTAGCTTAATTAGACAAAGGGCACATAATCACCAACCCTACCAAGTCACAATGGGACAACACCAATAATAATCTTGGGGGACAAAGTTGGAAACTTGTCAAGGGTAAATTTCACACAAACATAAGACGTTTTTCATCACACAGAGAACCATTAACACATGGAATAGGCGACCAAGTAAACCTGGTAGTCAGTAGGACTTTAGGGATCTTCAAAAACTTGAGCTGATGTTATTTTGGGAGATTTATGTGGATAGTACTGGCGAGCTTAATTGGGCTGAGTGCCTGTTCGTCATTGAAAAATGTGTAATGTATAACTAGTTATAAAGGTAACAGTGTGGTGGATTGCCGGCTTCTTACTCCGGCTCATCACCCCCAGGCCGCGCCAGGGAGGAGAGCTCTCCGGACAGCATGACTTGTGCCCCGAGTTCAGCAGGGCCTCATGGACTATGTAGTGTTTATACACAGCCCTGCTGGATACCTTGGGGGCACCAGGCATCGCTGTAGGGGGGCTCGGAGGCTCGTATGTGCCCTTATAACCCGGGAGTACGTCATAGTCACGTGATCGGGAAAGAAACGACTTGTGCTCCCGGGGTGAAGAAAAGGACTGTTTTACCCTGACCCAGAAGGGAATAAGGAACCGTCCCGACTGGATTGGCAGGAACACTTCTGGGTCTAGGGTGTATAAAAGGATTGTGGGTAAGCCCAGACATTGAGCTTGAGCTGGGAGGTAGGGTGGCGAAGTGGTCAGGGAGATGAGGGATTGGTTGTTTATTATTGTGAATATTGAATATATGAGTAGTGGGAGTGGAGGGTGCTTTGTGCACGTGATTGGTACAATAAACAAGAATTGTGACTTTTACCATCAGTGTTTGGAGTGGTACCTGAGGGTTCAAGAGGTGGGGACAAAAGCCTCTCGTGCCGACACAACAGATAATACTGTATAATTAGTATGATAAAAACCATTGTATCATCTATATTTTTATAAACGGGTAATATAATCATTACGATAAAAACATTGTATCTATCTATATTTCTCTAAAGCAAAAGTACAACTGTAACACAAAAAGCAAATATAATGATATCTGTTCAGAAAAAGTTCAGTGGTATATTTGGTTTTAAAAGCTATAAAATAAGTCATTAATCACTAACGATAAGCAAAAACAGACACGTTTTGATTCATTTACAGTTTCTAAAAATGACACCAAAATTTATTTTGCAGGCAATTTTGTAATTGTGGAACTTAAAGCACACTTTAAAAGAGTTTATTTGCTGTTTTCCAAAGGTTTTTGATGGGTAGAAAACAATGATTGTAGCTGCTTTTGATGAAGGTTTTCCAAAATGATTCAAAACTAGTTCAAATGCAGCTGCCAGATCATTCTGCACTTGCATGACTTTTCATTAAAAAAATACTCAACAGTCCAAGTGTCTTCGTTTGAAAGATTTTAGTGAAATTCAAATCAAAACAGTCCACACAAAAAAAAGAGAAAAAAGTTGATAATGCAGGCAAAAAAGAAAAGGAAAAAAATTGAAGTTTATGATATTGTGCTTAAATATCTAAGTTACATTCCTTAAGGTTTCTATGTATCATTCTATTCTATTGATGGTCAGAAAACTATATGCCCTTAATGTCTATCTGTCTGACTGTCCATGTTTCTTTCTAGCTGTGTAACTTTAATTTCTGGGCTATTCTACTGTCACACAGAGTTAAGATTACGAACATTCCATTTTCTATGACTTACAGGGGTTAAACTGGATCCTCCATTATCTATGTTAAGCTACATTTGACATTATGATCTGTAGCAAGAATAGGGAGCAGGTGGAGGAGACCCTGGAGAGGTGGAGATATGCTCTAGAGAGGAGAGGAATGAAGGTCAATAGGAACAAGACAGAATACATGTGTGTGAATGAGAGGGAGGTCAGTGGAATGGTGAGGATGCAGGGAGTAGAGTTAGCGAAGGTGGATGAGTTTAAATACTTGGGGTCAACAGTACAGAGTAATGGGGATTGTGAAAGAGAAATGAAGAAGAGAGTGTTCGCAGGGTGGAATGGGTGGAGAAGAGTGTCAGGAGTGATTTGTGACAGACGGATATCAGCAAGAGTGAAAGGGAAGGTCTACAGGACGGTAGTGAGACCAGCTATGTTATATGGGTTAGAGATGGTAGCATTGACCAAAAACAGGATACAGAGCTGGAGGTGTCAGAGTTAAAGATGTTAAGATTTGCATTGGGTATGACGAGGATGCACAGGATTAGAAATGAGGACATTAAAGGGTCAGCTCAGGTTGGACGGTTGGGAGACAAAGACAGAGAGGCGAGATTGCGTTGGTTTGGACATGTGCAGAGGAGAGGTGCTGAGCATATTGGGAGAAGGATTCTAAGGCTAGAGCTGCCAGGAAAGAGGAAAAGAGGAAGGCCTAAGAGACAGTTTATGGATGTGATGAGAGAGAACATGCAGGTGATGAGTGTAACAGAGCAAGATATAGAGGACAGGAAGATATGGAAGAAGATAATCTGCTGTGGCAACTCCTAACAGGAGCAGCCGAAAGAAGAAAAACAAGATATACAAGTTCAAGCTAAGCAGACTAAGGAAAAATTGCCATTTACTTTAAGGATTTGGCTCATACACTGGTCCCTAAAGCCTCATTCACACATCCTTGTTTAACTGTCACTTTTGTACCATGGTCTTTATTCTCAATGCCAAAGGTGAGACAACATTTTGAGACAAACATAAAACTTCTCAACCTCTTCCTCCAGTTCCCAATGTCATCAAGACGTTTGGTGCTCATGAAAATGTCATCTTTAGAACAGGAAATTTGATCAAACGAGGCTGGTGTACACTATAGAAGAAAACACCACATAAAACATCCAAAGGACTTAGAGCTGATCTGGAGTGATGGGTTTAACCCTCACCATACATTGGACACCCAATAGAGAAGGGTTTTATGGGTGACAGAATAAAAGAAAAACATACAGTGTAGCATTGATCTTAGCAGAAACCCACCTAGAGAAACCAAAATCCTTCTGGGAAAATGTTCTGTAGAGTTCTTTTGCTTTCCAGACCAACAATGTGTTTATAGGCTACTGAATGAATCTTAAAAAGTAAAGAACAATTGATCTACAGTAACATGATGCTGTGGGACTGCTTTGTGTCCTCTGGTGCTGGAGATCTTGAATGTATTAAGGTAAATCATGAAATTATAGGATTAGCAGTGCATTATAGAGCAGAATATGCTACCCCAAAGGTGTAGGGGTCCTCCAGCAGGAAAGTAATGCAAACACATATCTAAAAGCACAATTAATAGTTAAAAAGAGAAAATGTACATTGCAGCCATGCATCCTGATCATTGTCTGCTAAACAATCTTTGAAAAGAACTGAAATTTGATAATGGCAAAAAGGATCCTGTACAAGAAGAAGAAGGGAAGCATCCAGGGGAAGGGTGCCAGAAGATTCTAGGTGGCTACAAAAAAATTTGCAAGCTGTCATCATTGTCAAGAGCTCTGCACCTATGTGTTAGGAAAGGAGGCCATTAATACTGTGCAGATTTTCATTTTTTTCTATGAAGAAAACTACGTGCAAGTAGAACAAGTGTTTTTTTTTTAGTTGTACAACTTTGTAAATCCTTTTAAAATATTTCAGTGATGAGTTTGGTATTTCTGAAGATACTGGATATGACGTGAAGTAAAATGCAAAGGTGCCAGTAATATTGAACACAACTGGACATTTTCTAACCCGTTTCGTTCAGTTTAGGTTCATAAAGAGCTGGAGTCTATAACAGCGTCATTGAGTACAAGGCAGAAACTAACCTAGGAGAAGACACCAGGGCACATTAATGGAAACAGCTTCTGTCTCCCATAAAGAGATAATTCAGAGTCACCAGATCTTAAATATGTGGGAAGAAAACCAGAATATGCCACAAAGACATGAATCTGACCACAGAAGTCTTACCCAATGTGCTGAGATGCCTCCCAGCTTTGGAATGGCTGACCTTAACTATCATTTAACAGGGGAGGAACAGCACTGAAACTGTATTAAAAAAATATCCATCAGAGAAAATCGACACTTGCACAAATGAAGAAACAGCAAACTCCACAAAGACATTCAGGCTGTGATTCAAGGCCACGACGTTCACAAGGTGTGAGTTTGCAGCACCAAATACTGTAACACCATGCAACCACAAAAAGGAATATTTTTGTATTTTGGACCCTATTACCCCAGGAGAAACAAAAAACGTAAACTTTAATTTATTAAACTTTAATTTATTTGAATGTTTTGTGAAAATTTAGAAATTCAACAGGCAAAAACAAGCAAAATATTAATAAAGTTCACATGGAGATTAATTCAGTCATTACTCATGATTACCAATTGCCTTTACCTATCTGATTTATCTTTCTATTATTATTTTTTTTCTTTCTCTTAAAAAAAGCAAGGCCGACATCATTATGGTATTTGTTTTTCTCAGATTTTACAGCTTTAATGATGAATATGTGTAGGAAAAAATGATATGACAGCTGGCATCACTTGTACAGCTTATGGAAAGACCATCATGTGGGAATAACTTGGAGGCATATGACTGATTTTCACAAAGGGTGTGAATTGATTTGTGGAGCAAAAGTACTAATTTGTGACCTCCAAAATGCTAAATATAATTAAGGGAAGTGGCTTGAACTTTGTTAAGTGCTAAATGGGATCCTAAAATATGCATGGTACTTCATTATCACCTTCAAGTCATTGTAAATTTTGACAAGTATTTATACATATGATACAGATGGGCACGATAATAGGCAGATTACTAATTTTCAATGCAAGTGCAAACACTGAAATGGGATTGAAGAAATTTGCATTGCACTTGGGAAAATTAACAAGGTGGTGAAATGAAACACCTTTAAAAATGTGTAAATCAGGAGGAAAGAATACTGATATGATAAGCATAACCATCATTGCTTGGTTACATTTCTTCAGCTGTACAATTGGCAAAGAATTTTCTCACTTCGGCCCTAAACTGGCAGACAATACTGGATGTGGTGAGTGAATGAGTGCAAAACGATGTTGCAATTTTTGGTAGTGTGTACCATAACTGATTTGTAAATGAAACCAGGCCTTTATTAATTTTGACGCCTTGTGTTAAAATCATGTAAATTCATTTTTTTCGCCACATCAAGCAACACTCAAGGGGCCCCATGCATAATGCTGTGTGTAGAATTCACACTATAACATGGCATATGGACAAAAGCAGAAATCTGTGCGAACGGCAACTTCCACGTTCTTAAACTACATAAATCCCAGTAACGCATGTGCACGCGCCTGCTGTCCCGCCCCAACCCCCCTCAGAATTATGCCTCTTTGGATATGCAAATCAATATAAATAGCCCTTAAGCCGAGCATTCTGTGAAAAGACAATGGCAAAAGCACGGGGGGAAATAGAAGAATTTCAGCAAATACCAAGTGGAGGCAAGGAAAAACTTACTATTTGTTGGTTTATGGTTGATATAATCAACAAAAGGAAGTTGATCAAGTGACAGAGTGTCAGAGAAACTCGAAAGCTCAAGTTCACAAAGATGCACAGTGCCCGAAATAAAAAAGAAGCGGTCAGATATCAAAGTCGCCGTGAAAAAGCGAGTCGTAGCCCACCGTCTGAGTGCATTATGAAAGCTTATTAGGGTACAGAGAAAAGAAAAAAAATAGGAGCACAGTGAGAAAAAAGCTCAAAATACCAACTTTAATCTCGAAATTTTCACTTCAATCATGTAGTTTATTTTATCATTAAAGTAGAACATAATAAACTTCATCTTTAAATCGGTTAATTTACTACTTTCTCAAATACCATCGTAACTAAAGTAGCACATTAAATGCTTTGTTTTGTATGTGTTCTTCTATGTGCTCTATGTGTGTGAATCACTACGTGCTTCTTAAACGGGCGTTCTCTTCCTCTGACAGAACACAGAGTCCATTACATTTGTGATATTACAGCTCTCTGAATAATTAAAATACTGAGATGTATACTTGATATTTTAATGATGGTAGGAATTAAAGCATGTTATTAAACATGGGAACACAGTGGCGCAGTGATAGTGACGAGCAGGTGCCTCATCCACAGATTGTTCCTGCCTCACGCAAGATGCTTTCTGCGCTGTGCGTGACATTCAATGAAATAATTTATTGCAGCTGTACTGTCTTTTTCAAACATACTAACCCCCAATTCCTGTCCTTCCTTTTCTTTCTCCAAGTAACCAATCGCCACACAATCAGCTCTGTAATAGATGTTAAGCCATCTGTAAGCTTAGAACGCAGATTCTTCAAAACTTTTAAGGAATATTGAAATATCTTTGTAGTACTTGTTTAATTATTCTATCCATCTATCTTTCCAGTGTCATGCCAGCCCCAGCAAGAATACAATGCGAGGCAGGAACAATCCCTGAACTAGCTAGCATAAACAGTTCTATAAGGAGCACTTGATGGACTGATTGAGTGCATTTATAGTTCTTGGGATTAAACTGTTTCTGAACTGCAAGGTCCATACAGGAAAGGCTCTGAAGTGTTTGCCGGATGAGAGCAGTTCAAATAGCGAATGGCTGAGGCAGCGTGTGCTTGATGCTTTATACCAATAATTCTCTTTCCATTCAGCTGCTTCAAGTGGTGCAGTGAGAGTAATATGGAAAAAGATGATCCGCTGTGGCAACCCCTAACGGGAGTAGCTGAAAGTAGAAAAATAAAGTGCAGCGAGAGTAACAACGGTAAAGCAGCTATGGTATTTGGAATAGTTTGGCCATTCCGTGGACCATTATATTGTTACAGGTTAATTACAATCAGATGCCTTAAACTAATAAACAATATGCGGTTCATTTCAGTGTATATGATAAAGCCACGTCAGGGATGTGGATCTAAAAAGAAAGGGAAACCACACTGGAGCAAAAGCACTGCTTTGACGCTGGGTGCCGCCAGTTTGCAAAACTGAGTGGAGAACTTGTGTACGCCAGAGTTTGAGCTACTGTGAAAATGTGCATGGCTTTACGCCAAGTTTAGGTTTTATACATCGCGATTTGAGCGTGGAAATAGGAGTACACAACATTTTTGTGTGTAAGCACCGTTTAAACATGAGGCCCAAGAAGAGTGTGGAAGCAACGTGGCTTAAGAGGAAGGTTATAGTATCGATAATTGAGATAAAAAAGGAACTTACCGCACAGTAGTTATTTGGCATGTTTATGGAAGGTGACCCACCTTCCAAACCGTAACCTTTCTCTTCCTATTCACCAGCCACCACTCCCCACTAAGGTGCAGTAAGTGTAATTTTCATTTTATTATATGGTATTTACATATTCATGGTTTAATTGACTATTTAGGCCACTTAATTGTGTTACTTTTACGTTTAGTTATGTGTATTTACTGTTTAAGGTTATCATACTGTTTAGGATCTCGGAACGGTTTAATTCACTTTCCATTATTTCTAATGGGGAAAACTGATTTGGACTTCGAACCATTCAGATTTCAAATGGCCCCCTGAAATAAATTAAGTTTGAAGTATGAGGCACCACTGTACATACACACACTTTGTTCTGAACACACACTGGAATCAGTATAAAGTAAGAAAATTCAAAAGAAAGAAAATTAAACATTAAAATATGTAAAATATTTCATTGTTTAATCGTCATCAAACTATTTCTTAAGTACAGGGTGGTCCACGAAAAAGTGGACGACGTCCACCGAGACGACTGCATAAGTGGTGAAGACAAAAATGATCAAATTTGATATTCACATTTACATAAGATGCTGAAAGTGATCTCCCTGTGTGTCAATACATCTCTGTTCCCATTTCAGCATCTTCATACACACTCTTGCACTCTCGGTGGAGGTGGGCCACCCTGAACAGTTTTCTTATTTATCTATTTTTTTCTGACTCATTTGTGAATGTATTATTTTATAATAATATTGAATGATCAACTGATTCATATCATTGACACCTTTTAATAGTTTAATTGTTTGGATATTCTAATTCATTTACTAAGTTTTCTGTATTATAATTCGAATAGCAACTGATTGATTCCCATCATAATAGTTCAATAAGTAGTGAAAATTTCCCTATGTTTTGTTATTTATATAGCTCTTGTTTTGATACTTTTAATGATTTTTATTTATCTACTCTATATACAGTGGTACCTCGGTATACGTCTGCTTTTGGAATAAGCCCAACTTGGTGTACGTCCTGTTTGGACGCGAAAAACTTTGCTTGGTATACAACCTTTGTTTGGAATATGATTCTCGTACTAGAAAATCGCGTGTGGTATAGCGGGTCCGCAGCTTCAATAAAAGGGCCAGGTTTTAACCCGTATAGCCGTGTAGTTCTCCGTGGGCGCGATAATGAGGTAGTTGGAGCGAGTCGCACCTGCACAGGTGGGCTGTGATTGGGAAGAGTGAGACTGCATTTTTAACCTCAGATTTTATCGGATTTATGTATTGTTGTTTTTATCCCCACAGAACACTTGTTTTTATGGATATTTATTAAATAATTATTTATTGAAACCAGATGCACTGCACTTTTTGTTTGGACACTGATTTTTGTTTTAAATAAAAACACTTGGCATTCTTGCACTATCCCCTGGCTTCATTTGAGACCTGTCCTCATTTGTCAGCTCATCTCGGTGACATTACCGACGCTGTCGGGTTCAGGACTCCCCATAAGGACATATGGGAGCGTGGAGCGGACCTACATTGTCACACCGCGCGCTACCCTAAGTTGCCCACGAGCGTCAGTATGCCAGTTGCTAGCATTCAGTGAACAACCCACGCTATAACTCTATGTGAATTTTCACGTGATTTTGTGTTTTTTCGTGTAAATTTGAATTGATTGTTGAAAAGTATGAAGGTGGCATGCGTATCCGGGACATGGCTGCTACATACCGTATGCCGAGAACGACGGATTGTGAAAAACAAAGACGTTATTAAAAAGTAAAGTGAGGTTAAATTTTAATTTATTTCATCTAATTGCTTTTGTATTTATGTATTTTAGTATTAAGCAGTGTTTAAATTATTTTATGCAACCCCATCAATGTAAATTATGCCAATAACAATAGGATTTTTTTCATGGGAACAGATTAATAATTTTCCCTTTATTTCTTATGGGAAAAATTTGTTTACTATATGTCCTGTTTGGTATAATTCAAAGGATCTGGAACGGATTAAGGATGTATACCGAGGTACCACTGTATATAAAATCCTAACCCTAAAAGTGCAACGATTTCATGTCCCATTTTTTGTCATGCTTTAAATCGGGCTTATTTTAAAACTTACATATATACAGTATGTTTGGTATCATTCTTTTCAGAATTTATCAAACTTTAATGTGATGTTGATAGATTTTCAGATTCTTATTCCGTTTTTAAATTATAAACTAAAAAATATCAAGAACTCACGTCTCGCGAGACAAGACTTTGTGCCAAGAGATTTAACCACGCCCAGGGCCAGAAATAAAAGACAAAGAGTAGGATAGCTGCTGTACAGGCTTTTAAATGTTCAAAGCACCACTCAAGATGAAGATCACGAGGCACGACAGCAGCAGCAGCAAGCCAGCAGCTGAGCAAGCAAAGAGGAGGCTAAAAAAACAGTATATTTTTTCCATTGTATCACCGTTTAAGAGGGAGTTTCAGAGGAGCGACAGCATGTCCTTGGGGTGCGTTCAGCCTCCTTCTTCACAACGTGAGTGGCCAAGACATTTAAATTTTATGTTAAAATGTTTTTACTATTTATCTAGGTCTTAAAAACCCCTTAAGGGACATGACCTTAAAAAGCCTTACTTCTCATGTGCACAAGAAAGTTTTTCTTCCAGGCTTAAAGGTGTAAAATGTCGTAAGCATGCAAAAGTTTCCTGGGTCTGCAAAAAGATCTCATGAGCATGTAAAACCTTCTCATGTGCGCAAGAAATAAGGCACCTAATTTTTTTACTCATGTCACTTCACAGGTTCTGTAAGTACTTATTAGTTGCCTGTACTCTTGATAAATTTATAAAATCGAATATGTATTTGTTAAATAATTTATTGATGATTTTCTCATCCAGTTGTAAATGAAGTATTTTAGAAAAAATGTTGATTAATTTATTTATTCGTTGTATGAACTCATTTTACCTATCCATTTTGTAAACAGAACCACAGAGAACTGGCATTCATCCCAGCAGCACTGGGTGCTTAGCAGAAACCAAATGTGGATGAGTCTAGCACAGGAGTCAAGCTTCAGAGCCGAAGCATCCTTAGGATGTTGTAGAAAACTGAAATGTTCAGAGGAAAACAACATGGGCATGTAAGGAATCTGCAATCTCCACACTAACAACATTCTACTATGTAAGAACAATGTTTCCATTTTGTAATTTTTTTAAACATACTCTAAAACATTTACTTTGACTGTTATAAATTTGCATAAGTCTTGTTCATAGCCTTTAGTTTTTATTAATCTTTACACTGATGTAAGTCATCCACTAGTGTCAGAAAAAGACTAATTAGGAAACACAAATGTAGAATTTTCATAAAAAAGCAGTGCTTTTACAAAACTAAGCATGATAAGGAAGAGCAGGAGCATCAATATAAGAATTAACCTGCACACTGGATGTAAGTGTGATATCTACATTGCTATATGAATGTGAAACATGGACTCTAAAAAGTGTGGATATTGGGAAAATTAACATATTTGAAATCAGATGTTACCAGAAAATAATGAGAATAAGCAGGATGGACATGTTGAGTTAATGAAAAGATCAAAGATGATTTGAACAGAAGAAGATCAAAGGAAGGAAAATAGGATTGTTTGGGCATGCACACAGGATGGGCAAACAATAGATTGATTAAAACAGTGATGTTAAGAGTGTGGAAAAGAGGACTTCAGAAAAGAAGATGATATCCGAGAATAGCCTGGGCTGAGCATCCAAAGAGCAGTCCAGATTTCCTAATTGTCCAATTCCCATGAAAGTACAGGCAAGTAAGAAAACATCCCACTATTGGTCCGGACTTTTCAAAGGAATTATGGGGTGCAATGATGATTATAATTGTCCAATATGTTCATTAAAGGATCATATAAATTGTTACTTTCATCCTGAAAATATGACTTTTCTTGTACTGATCAATAATACTGGTTTGATAATACTTAATGCATATTTAAATATTGTGGGCACACAATTTTAAGAAGCGTGATCACACTGTTTAAATAATTGGTAGGTAAATATACAAAGAATCTAGAAAATGTTTTTTTTTCCCCAAATTAATGACACTAAAGATGAAGGAATTGTAAATAAACAGCACAGTATTAGTCAATCCATACCCTGTCATTCTTTGGATAAACAATAGCCTTGAGTTTTCTCAGTAGCTTCTAAAAGGCTCTTCAGGCATTTTTCTGTGACCCGTGACCTTGAATGTGACTTCAGTATAGGATATAACATTTACATTTATTTATTTAGTTGATGCTTTTATCAAAAGTGACTTAGAGTACACTGAAGGACGCAGTAAATTCTTTTTACATATTATTTGTACCATTGAAGCAATAGTAGGTTAAGTGGCTTGCTTAGTGTCACACAGTGACTTGAAATGGTAGCCTTCTGATGTATCGTCTTTTTACATTACCAGTGTAAATGTTGATTGTTTGTGAACTTTGATTGGACCAAAGAAACAAGGATACCTAATAAGAATAAAAACAGACAGACAGACAGTTTTTCGAGCACCGTGAACAACACATAAATGCATTTTGGGGAGTAAATGAGCACTTATATCCATACATTTTAGAGGTGCCAATCAGGCTGATAGCATGGATTTAAAATATGGAAGGAAACCGCAGCACTTGCAAGAACACCAATGGGAATATGGGGCTAATAAGCTTAGTCCACAAACCAAATATAGGCCAGTTTGCATTTGAGCAGGCAGAAGAATAATGCGTCTGAAAACACATGTATAGCAAAAAAAAAAAAAACCCAAAACACATCATTTTTGAGCTGTTTTGTCCGGTGGAAACAGTGATATTTTTTCTTTAAGTAATCACTTTTTTTCACTGAGAAAATTGACTCACAAATATGCCTTCCCTATCTATGTTTAAATGATTAATCAGGCGATGGTTACTGTGCTCATAAATAATTAAACACTGTTTATTTTAAGTAATACCTTTTTATGTGAGAATGTGACTGAGTGACATATGAAAACATTAAGAGCTTTGGATAATTTTAAAAAAGTTTTGAAAAAAAAAATTCAACAGCAATATTTTCATTTTAATGGCAAATGTGATATCGTTTCCAAAATCCTCAAGGTATAACTCCTTAAAATATTTATTTTTGACTGTAAATGCATCTGCATTTTACAATGTCCAGTCTGCTGAGTCCCAGCACTTGGCTTACCATCCCATTTACTTAACAGGAGACATCCTGGCTGAGAATTAGACACCGTTGAATGAATCCATTTTTTTGTGTGTAATATAAATTAAACATGTTTACCATATCCAGAATATTATTGTCTTTTCTAGTCAAATGCACCAAAAAGTTAGATTTTGTTATTTTCAAACAGTATTTATTCAGATTGCTACTGTATATGGAACAAATTGCAGTTGCCCTATCAATGTTGCTTGTATTGTATGTAAGTTATGAGCTTTGACTGTAACATGGCAAAACTCAGGAATAGACTCAGAAAGTCCTTTAGGACCACCGTGTCTTGTAGTTTTCATTCTGTTGTTAAAAATTAAACAGTTTAGTGGTTCTCAGACTTGCGCCTGTAGGGATATAGGATTTGCAGGTTTTCTTTCAACCAATTTCTTTTAATCAGGATTTAATTCTGTCTTGTTACAGGAACACTTACTTAATAACATGTTCATTTGTATCTGTGGCTGCATTACCCATTTGAACTCAATGTGGCCCTGAAATGCATATTTAGTTTTCTATCACATCCAGTAAACATTGTGCAGCATGTGCCTAACTTGGAACTGCTTGTTCAGAGATTTTCTTTCTATTTAAATATCACCGTTTCTTTATTAAATAATTATTCCTGTGTGAAGTCTGCACATTTTCTTCATGTCTGTTTGGCTTTTCCTCTCTGTATTGTAGTTTACTTCAAATATCCCAGACATGTGCATGGCAGGCTACTTTGTGATGCTAAATTTGACTCATGTGAGTAAGCATGCCCCGTGATGGACTGGCATCTATCCCAGAGTTTGTTCCTGAGTTGTGCTCAGTGCTTCTGGGAAAGGCTCTGTTTCACCACAACCCTTAATTGGATTATGAGAGTTTGAGATTGTTGTGTTATGTTCTGTTCTGGGATTGAACTCAGGCTTCTTGTAATGAATAATGTCTTATGTATCACACCATATTTTCTTCTGTTTTATTGTTTGATGCGTGCCTAGAAATTGGTCTGTTCATTTTGGCTGTTCTTCATAATTTCAACACAATGAACTGTGTACCTTGATCTAAGAGGACAAGTCAGACATGACAGATTTCATGGTTACAACCCAGAAAAGAGATAGGTAGATAGAATGAACAAACTTTATTTGTCCCTGGGGGAAATTTGGCTTTTAACAGAGGAGGGTAGGAGCACACACTGATACAGCATATTGCCGCACCCAATACATGACAAACCAACTCAGGATCCCAGATTAGGACCCGAGTGCAGCCATGCAACGGGTGACACCTCAGCACCACACTAGTTCAGATGGAGTGGAACAGTGTGAGGTTTTTTATAGTGGCTGGAGTGCCAATTCTGCCACCAACCCCCAGGTTTTTCCCTGCAGGTTGGAAAAGTCTACAGTACATGCAGGCCTGGATGCAGATTAACGTCATACCCAGGATGGAGCAATTGCAGGTTAAGGGCTTTGCTCAAGGGTCCAATGAAGTAGAGTCACTTTTGGTGTTTAAGGGATTCGAGGGTTTCAAACTGGCAACCTTCCGATTTTCAGTGCAGTTCCCTAGCCTCAGAGCTACCACTGCACCATTCTTACAGAACCTCCTTAAATATCCCTCTATATTAAAATTAATATCCCTCTATATATATATATATATATATATATATATATATATATATATATATATATATACAGTAATCCCTCCTCCATCGCGGGGGTTGCGTTCCAGAGCCACCCGCGAAATAAGAAAATCCGCGAAGTAGAAACCATATGTTTATATGGTTATTTTTATATTGTCATGCTTGGGTCACAGATTTGCGCAGAAACACAGGAGGTTGTAGAGAGACAGGAACGTTATTCAAACACTGCAAACAAACATTTGTCTCTTTTTCAAAAGTTTAAACTGTGCTCCATGACAAGACAGAGATGACAGTTCTGTCTCACAATTAAAAGAATGCAAACATATCTTCCTCTTCAAAGGAGTGTGTGTCAGGAGCACAGAATGTCACATAGATAGAGAAAACAATCTCTAGCAAACAAATCAATAGGGCTGTTTGGCTTTTAAGTATGCGAAGCACCGCAGCACAAAGCTGTTGAAGGCGGCAGCACACACCCCATCCGTCAGGAGCAGGGAGAGAGAGAGAGAGAGAGAGAGAGGGAGTTTGTTTTTCAGTCAAAAATCAATTCGTGCCCTTCGAGCTTTTAAGTATGCTAAGCACCGTGCAGCATGTCATTTCAGGAAGCAGCTGCACAAAAGATAGCAACGCGAAGATAATCTTTCAGCATTTTTAGACGAGCGTCCGTATCGTCTAGGTGTGCGAACAGCCCCCCTGCTCAATCCCCATACGTCAGGATCAGAGAAAGTCAGCGCAAGAGAGAGAGAAAAGTAAGCCGGGTAGCTTCTCAGCCATCTGCCAATAGCGTCCCTTGTATGAAATCAACTGGGCAAACCAACTGAGGAAGCATGTACCAGAAATTAAAAGACCCATTGTCCGCAGAAATCCGCGAACCAGCAAAAAATCTGCAATATATATTTAAATATGCTTACATATAAAATCCGCGATGGAGTGAAGCCGCGAAAGGCGAAGCGCGATATAGCGAGGGATCACTGTATATATATATATATATACACATACATATTTTATATATTAATGTCTACACGTGGAAGTGTGTGTGCCTGTCTGTCCGGCCCAGAATTGCGGGGCAGCCTGGAAGTGCAAGGTTACAGTGTGAAGCGCAAAGAAAGTGACTCTGTTGCCAAAGTGAAACCGCTGCCACTGAAACACAAGCGAGACAAGCACATTGGCAAAACAAAACCTTCGAGGACAGAAAAACTCGCTTAGCCGCTGATAGACAACAGAGGCGAACACATCGGCAAAATGAAACCTTCGAGGAGCCACTAATACACAACCGATGTGATTGGTTGATTGAAGTGCCAGAATCCATGGTTTTTAGGAGCCCGGGCTTTTTATAGCACAAGCTTACACACCTAGTATATATATATATATATATGGTTGAAATAGTTTTACTGTCAAGTAATGCAAAGAGTATGCGACATGTGTTTTGTCCTAATTCTGGGCTCATCAGGCGTACACACTCACTGCACCCCCCTCTCAGGGAACCGAACCTCAGACGTCAGCCTCTAACATTGCGCCACGGCGTGTGGCTGGTTCATTTGACAGCATGTACTGTAGATCGGGGTAATTACATTCGTGGCATTCGTAGTCTGAATCACAATCTGATTGTATGGGTAGTTACCTACCAGGTAACGTACACAAGCAGTATGGAACAAACACACATCAGAATTACTAAAAAGAAGAAACGTTTAATAAGAAAGAAAATTTCTGACTTTGCTGTCCCAGTTGCAGTGAGACATTATTCATGCATATTCCTTTATTGCTCTAAAGGAGGCAACATTTTGTTTCTTGACACACTTCTTCTGAATTATTCATTGGCTGAAAGTCCTCAGTGTTGGTGTGTCAGAGAGAGGATGTGCAGAATTGTTCATAATGGCACTCAGTTTTTTTTTTCTTTTTCATTCTCTCCTGCAGTTCAACTTTGGGGAGGTCCAGACTGCATCTCATAACTAAACCTGCCATCATAATCAGCTTGTGTATTTGGTGGACCTCTCCTGAAGTGATGGTACGATAAGAAAAAAAGTCTGCTCCGTCCGTTCTTTTATAGCCCCTCTGTGTTACAAGGGGTGAGAGAAGTAAGGGAGGTGAGTAGGAGTTGTGACGTGGCCGGTTGGCTCCTTGCTCCCTCTTCATTTTTGGGAGCCTCTTGAACCCGACAATGTCGATAGTCATGACCGGGATGAGCTGAGCAGATGAGGACAAGTACACAAAGCAAGGGGATGATGAAAAGTGCAAGTGCTTTTGTTAAAAAGGAATCAAAATAAAGCAAGTGTTCAAAAAGTGCAGTGCTTCCTCAATAATAAATAATCTAATAAAAACAAAGGTGAGGTGGAGGTTAAAATTCAATAAACATAAAAATCCATTAAAACGAGGTTAAAATCAACTAGCAGGAAACCGTCCTTTCTATAAGGGCTGGAGCATTATTCTTACTCACTCGTGACTCCCCTGCTTATCCCATACGGACCTTGCAGCAGAGGAGACGCCCTATCAACAGATGAAGCTGACCTTCCGCATGTCCGTGTCCCTGCCATCCCATGGCTATGGTAAGGCTCCCTCTCCGGACCTCGGCTTGGGTTCCCAACAACCATGGTCCTCACATTGGAGCTCTCCTCCCAAGCCTCCTTGACCCCCACTGCCTTCCCGGTCTTCTGCTGTTCACATTCCTGGTCACTCCCGCTCTTGAACCCTGCTCAGCCGAAGTGACCCATTTGAAGTGCCCCTCGAGTGTCGGCCACACACTCCTCCCCAGGGGCTCTCTTCCCAGCTGCTTGCCTTCTCTCCCTCAAGCCTGCTCCCCTTAGCTCGCTCGTACCAGCTCCATCCACCTCCAGCCTTCTTCTGTCTCTTTCTTTCTTTAACCTCCAATCATTTATTTTTCTTCTTCGCACTCACACTTGGCACTGCTGTGGCAATCAGCAGTTCCCAGTATCAATTCGGGTCATGGGTGATTCTGCACCTGTGCACTAAGTGCAGGGCTGTCCACCAAATTACCACACCCCCACCTGAAGATGTGAATGCCCAGTGGGGGTTGGGTGGTCTCGTGGCCTCGGAACCCCCACGGCTTTTTTTTTTTTTTCCAGCCCTCTGGAATTTTTTTTTGTTTTTTCTGTTCTCCTGGCCATTGGACCATACTTCATTCTTTGTTAATTAGTATTGCCTAATTCTATTTTTGTATTTTTTCTTTCTTCATCTTGTAAAGCGCTTTGAGCTACATCATTTGTATCTATAGAAATAAATGTCGTTGTTGTAAACAATATGTATAACTGTCTTTTGCACAAGTGTATAACTTGTGTTTGTGATGAAAATGATCAATGGGCCTCACTTTGCCACATTTCATGTCAGCCATGATGCGTGGCCTTGCTGTTTGCTTGTCATGAGATGGATCCAAAGCCCAGTTCCCTGGCTGAGGTAGCCCACCCCTCCAACTCTTAGGTTGCATTATGAGTACCATGTCATAAGCTCTTGATTAAAGACCAAAATCAAGGTTCAAGGTTCGGTGGTCCATGAGTTTTGTGTGACAGACAGACAACCCTTAGCATTTTATATGTATAGATATAATGTTTTAATAAGCTGGATTATAACCAACCAATTATTGAAATATCAGTGGTTAGAGTTTGAGGTGTAAAAGTCAGGTAAAGTGAAGAAGCTCTTTAAATACATTAAGAAATAACTAATACAATACAACTATTTTGTGAGGTAAGAGATGTTTAAAATGAGATTTCACAAGGATCACGGGTGTAGAGGCATTTTTAATGGTATAACTAATTTACAAAAACTTATCAAACAAATTTATGAATATCGCAAAATCAAAACAGTTTGGGTGGCAGGTGAAAATGATACAGATGAAAGTTTTTCAGGTTGAAAGAAAGAAAGACTTTAAATGATAAAGTAGGTCTAGTCAATTTCACACATGATTGTACTGACATGTTGATGAGTTTCTGACACGTTAGACATTTTATCATTATGGCATGAATATCTAGTAGGATATGTCAAAATAAGTCATCCACCAAAGGTACGAAGAATGGAGAAGAATGAATTTCAAACAGTGATCAAGTACCTGCATTAATATGATTTGATCCCAAAGGAAAATCATCATAAGACAATGGTAATGAAGAGTATGATGCCTCATTAAAGGTTTTGGAAAAATGAGTGTAACCCAGAAAAAAAATCACACGTAACTGTAAGAAAGGACAGATAGTCCCAAAAAGATCACAGACAATCCATCATAGATAAAGTGATGACCACAGATCACTTCTTTCAATCCATAAAGAAACCTCCGAATATTGTTAATAAGAAACCTTGCTGAGAACATCCTGTGATTTAAGAAGCAAGTGAACTGACACTACACATATAATACAACTCCATCACCTGACCGCTGATCCTTAAATAAAACAACAGAACATAATATATTTTAGATGCCCACACTAACACATACTATCTAGTGAAAGGTTCAGTATAGATTGAAGTTTTTGTTAACAATAAGTGCATTTGCAATCGACTGCTCCTCAAAAAAGTAAACATTTCAAGAGTTCTTTTTTTTATTCAGCTGTGACAGCTAGAAATTATGACAGAAATTAATACGGTTTTAACTGGCTATGATAACCCTTAGCCAGGTATTTCTCCTGATAAAAGCATGCTAAGTAACCACTAAAGAGCTCAATACCAGTGTACAGTCGTGGACAAAGGTTTTGAGAGTGACACAAATATTCATTTTCACAAAGTTTGCTGCCTCAGTTTTTATGAATGCAAATGTGGCACTTGGTGCCATGGCCCACCTGCCAAGTTGTTTTGCCTGCCTAAGGAGAAGTCATCCCAGATGGAGGATCGCAGGAATCGTGGGAAAGAGGGGTCCTTTCATCGGATTGGCTGGCCCAGCACTGTTTCAGCCGTGGAATGGCCAAATGGGGGAGGCAGCATGAAGGATGAGGTCTCCAGGACTCTACACAAATCCAAATCTTATTATGGGATATATCATCTACTGTTAAATTTTGCTATGTAATTCTAAAATTTATATTTTTTATTTTTTAGTATATTGAGGAATTGTTCTGTTCTTTGAACTGCATGATATTGTATTGACCCCCTTCTTTTGACACCCACTGCACGCCCAACCTACCTGGAAAGGGGTCTCTCTTTGAACTGCCTTTCCCAAGGTTTCTTCCATTTTTCCCTACAAGTTTTTCCTTGTCTTCTTAGAGAGTCAAGGCTGGGGGGCTGTCAAGAGACAGGGCCTGTTAAAGCCCATTGCGGCACTTCCTGTGTGATTTTGGGCTATACAAAAATAAACTGTATTGTATTGTATTGTATAAACTGTAAATTGCATATACTCCAGAATGTTATGAACAGGGATCAGATCAGGGGTCCTCAATCACGGTCCTGGAGGGCCGCAGTGGCTGCAGGTTTTTATTCCAACTAGTTTCCTAATTAGAAAGCAGTCCATGCTGATAATGAAACTTGGTATTGAACTGTTTGGCTTGTTAATGCTTGCATTCATCCAAGAGCAATTTTAATTGCACTGTAGGGTTTCCTTTTGTGAGAACATTATCCAAGTGTTTTGTGGACCAGAATAGATTTAAACTTAATGGTCCTTCCAATTCCCCTCTCATTCATTTGTAAACATTTTTATCACAGATTGATGATGACATCAATTCCATTTCTGGCCCCTCTGATGTCACTTCCGGGCCCGAGCCTATGGATGAAGACCCTTCCGGTTCCAGCCCCTTTGAGGTCACTTCCTATACTGGCCTTTAAAAGCCACCACTTTTCCTCCATCCCTTCAATTCTGTTCGGGACTCTGATCTGTACACTTCAGTACATCAATTTATTCAGTTTTGCAGCCAGGAAATAATATACAGGTGGCTGCCCCAAACCTTGCTATGGCTCTTTGTCAAGTTTGTGACATCCTCTACTTTTGACCATGTCTGACCTCAATGACGATTTTACCTTGCGTGGAGTCTCATAACAAATACATTTTCATCCACCTACTTTTAATGGATATGTTCTGTAAAGTTCTAATGAAGTATTTCTGAGATCTAAGTATTTAATAATATATATTAGGCAGCAATAATCATTTTTCCTTCCTAAACATACAACAGCCAGGATACATGACTTATACTCAAAATGATGTTTACTGTAACTTATTATTTTTAATTTCTTCATTTACTACTTTATAAACAATTTCTAAAAACTTTTTTTAAAATGCAAGTTGCTAATGGCTTTGTTCCTTTTCACCTTATGGAACTTATTAATGTGCACTGGATTCCAGACAGCACCCTGAAGTCGTATGGATAATTCTGAGGATAAACAATAATTATTGTAGACTGTGGAGCCTTTAGTTACAGGGGCTCTAAGATAAATGATTTTCCAGAAAATGTGAAGAATGCCCCATTGACCTCACCTTTTAAAATGAGTCTGAAAACACATTATTTTAGCTTAGTCTACTCCTGCTAGGGCTGCTGGTACTGCAGTTCATATCCCATGCATTTTATATGTTTACTGTATCAGTTTAGTTATGGCTGTTACATTGGCCTGACCTTATACATTTGTTGGGTCTTTTTTTGCGATCAGTGGTTTGCACAGCACTCTGAGGCTGTGTTTCTGTGAAAAGATTCACTGTGCGTAAAGACCAAGTGAGATCTCAATGTTGTGGACATTCCATCAGTTTTATAATCATTATAATTTTAATGCAGCTTCTCAATGTTCATAAGTCAGACATGAAGAACATGTATATTATTGGTTCCTTAGTGGTGTTTTAATGTTCAATTTGTTAAGATGCGGATATTTTCAGATTTACCACTTAACCAGAGTGACAGGGTGAAGCACTGTTTCTAGTTGTTCTATAACCCTTTGTTTCCCATGGGGTCAAACCTTCATTTTTGTTTTTGAGTATTGTGAGATACATGCATGTCAGGTCATTTGGTAGCTCCATTCTAAAACTGTTATGTATCAGCTTGAATGTCAGTATGTTTTATGTTTTTATTGTTCTTTTTTATTCATTTTCTGTCATTATGTTATTTCTATTGCTTTCATGTGTAATTTGATATTTATGTTCTTTCCCTTTAAATGTTCTGCTGTTCCTTTGTCTTTGTGGGTGACGCCCCAGGAGGCAGGGCCACCCTGACATTGTCACCCCTGAGCCCTTACACTGCTATATTGGTAAGCGGAAAAGACTCAGTGGCAGGGGATCATTTGTTTTGAGTCTGATTTAAATTTTTTTGTGTTTCTAATAGTTTGCTTAGGATGGCCTATTTTAGCAACTCTTTTTGGTCTGTTGAGTTTTACCTTGTGGTTTTATATTTTTGTTAACAAAACCTTGATTTATAAATGTTTTCTTTTTGCCCCTTTAATAAAAGCCTAGAGTGTTCGGCCATCTCTCTTTTTGTGGCACTTTTGTGACATTTTTGTATATTTGTTTTTGTTTTGCCAGCTCCCAATTTTGGCTGAAGCAAGCAGGTAGTTGTTGGAGCCTGGGTGAGTTTTGGTGGAGCTCTGCAAAGATGATCAGTAAAGATTATGGAGTACAGCACAGATATACAAAGTATTGGACTGGGACAGCCATGCTAATGTGTCTCATTATATTAAAAGAACTGGCCGCTCTGTAAGCATTCGGTTCCAGGGGACAACAGTGTGGCACATAAATCACTAGTTGATCCAACAAAGATATTTTTGCACCATCTTCTTATAAAATTTGGAATGATGCAAATTTTATAAAAGTGATGTGCAAAGGGAGGAAGTATTGCAATGTTTGGGGCAGATGTATACACAAAAGACGATGCCAAGAATAAAGAGGCATTTTTATTTTTCCACAAATTAGACACATCATCAGTGATTGGCAGTTTGAAGACCTGCCAGTGGGGCTGAAGGAAATCACATTGAAGACAAGTAGGAACGTTGTTAAGAATTTTCTTAGCAAGCCAAATTTACATCTAGAGATATCTCAAAGTGTATTTTAAGATATCTGGAAATGCATTTTAGGCATCTCAAATAGAACTACAGATATCTGAAATGCATTTTATGATGCCTCAAATAGATTTCAAGATATCTTGAAATGATATGCCGTACATTTTGAGGCATCTGACATGAATTTCAAGATATCTCAGATGCAATTTCAGATACCTTGAAATAAGTTTCTGTGAATTTTGATGCATGTGCACTTCAAGAATCTCTTAAATACATTTTGAGATATCTCAAATTGATTTTGCGTATATTTTAAGATATCTGAAATGCATTCTGAGATTTTGAAAATAAAACATATCCTGTAACATTTTCTATTCTACCATGGGGCTTCTTATCTATTTTAAGATAACCTGAAATGCATTTGAGATATTTGAAAATGGACAAGAAGCTCCTTGAGATATGTAGAAATATATTTGAAATATCTTAAATTGCACTGTAGATGAAATATTTGAATATTTTAAAACAAGATAAGATTTTTTTTTCTTTAAATCTATCTGAGATATCTTAAAATAAAATTTGAGATATCTATACATTTATTTTTAGATGTCTAAAATGGGCCAGAGATACATTTTTAAGAAGCTGTGAAAAAAATTTGAGGTATCTGAAAATTTATTTTACATATATGAAACCATGATTTAATTCCAAAGATGTCTGAAGTAAGATATGTTTATTACATTTCCAGATACTCTAGTTTAACATAAAATTCAGACCATTTTGAAATATCTGAAATGTATTTGAAGATATTTCAAATTTATTTCAAGATACCATCCTTTTCCTTTTCAGCTATCTAACGCACCTTTACAGATATTTCAAAATAACTTCCTGCTCATTTTCAGATATGGCAAGTTATTTTAAAAATATCCTAAAATAGACATAAAGTCCAATTGATAACATAAACGATTTTACAGGAAGATATTTCAAAACATACTGCATTTGAGATACCTCAGAATGCACAGGGGCTTATTTCAAGAAATTTAAAATTTCAGATATCTTCAATCAGAGTATAATTTCAAGATATCTTGAAATCTACTGGAGATATTTCAAAGTGCATTTAACAAATCTTAAAATATATTTATATCTGTACTTTATTTTAGGTTATCTCACATGTATATCCAGATAAGATATAATTCAACCTACCAAACATGTTTCAACTTGCAGTAGTTCATACATCTCCACAACCAAGATATGCTATTCCAGCTTCATCCTTCTGTATTTGATAATGCTAAGATCTGGGCAGGACTCCTTGCCAATTACAGGGCTACTTTTTTCTATTCCACCCTCTTTTTATTGAATTATTTGTGAAATTTAATTTCTCATTTGCCACTTTTACTCAGAATTTTTAATAAATTAAAGTGGAGTTTTTAACCAGATTGTTTACTAGAATCTTGGAAAGTGAGAGGATGCTTGAGGAGTAGAGAAGAAGTGTACTGGTACCAATTTTTAAAAATAAGGGGATGTGCAGAGCTGTAGTTACTACAGGGGGGGTAAAATTGATGAGCCACAGCATAAAATTATGGGAAAGAGTAGTGGGAGCTAGTTTAAGAAGGGAGGTGATGATTAGTGAGCAGCAGTATGGTTTCATGTCAAGAAAGAGCACCACAGATGCAATTTTTGCTCTGAGTATATTGATGGAGAAGTATAGAGAAGGCCAGAATGAGTTGCATTGTGTCTTTGTGGACCTGGAGAAAGCATATGACAGGGCGACTCGAGAGGAGCTGTGGTATTGTATGAGGAAGTCGGGAGTGGCAGAGAAGTACGTAAGAGTTGTACAGGATAGTTACAAGGGAAATGTGACAGTGGTGAGGTCTTCAGTAGAAGTGATGGATGCATTCAAGTTGGAGGTGGGATTACATCTGGGATCAGCTCTGAGCCCTTTCTTATTTGCAATGGTGATGGACTGGTTGACAGACGAGATTAGACAGGAGTCCCCGTGGAGTATAATGTTTGTGGATGACATTGTGATTTGTAGTGAGAGTAGGAAAAAAGGTGGAGGAGACCCTGGAGAGGTGGAGATATGCCCTGGAGGGGAGAGGAATGAAGGTCAGTAAGAACAAAACAGAATATGTGTGTGTGAATGAGAGGAAGGTCAGTGGAATGGTGAGAATGCAGGGAGTAGAGTTGGCGAAGGTGGATGAGTTTAAATACTTGGGTTCAATAGTACAGAGTAATGGGGATTGTGGAAGAGATGAAAAAGAGAGTGCAGGCAGGGTGGAATGGGTGGAGAAGAGTGGCAGAAGTGATTTGTGACAGACGGATATCAGCAAGAGTGAAAGGGAAGGTCTATGGGATGGCAATGAGACCAGCTATGTCATATGGGTTAGAGACAGTGGCATTGACCAGGAAGCAGGAGACAAAGCTGGAGGTGGCAGAGTTAAAGATGCTAAGATTTGCACTGGGTGTGACGAGGATGGACAGAATTAGAAATGAGTACATTAGAGGGTCAGCCGAGGTTGGACGGTTTGGAGACAAAGTCAGAGAGGCGAGATTACGTTGGTTTGGACATGTACAGAGGAGAGATGCCTGGGAATATTGGGAGAAGGATGTTAAAGATGGAGCTACCAGACAAGAAAAAAAGAGGAAGGCCTAAGAGAACATTTATGGATGTAGTGAGAGAGGACATGAAGGTGGTAGGGGTAACAGAGCAAGATGTAGAGGACAGGAAGAGATGGAAAGAGATGATCTGCTGTGACAACCCTAATGGGAGCAGCCAAAAGAAGAAGAAGACTCAGAATTTTTAAGTATTAAGTAAAAGGCAAATTTTGTACCATTTCATTAGACTAAAATTTATAGCTTATAATTTTTCCTAGTAATTCTTTTTGAGTATTTCCTTGTACATTTTGTACAGCAGCTGTGCTACAATATGGTTGAGTACAATGCAAACACACTTCACACTGCCATGACAGTAACTTCTTTAGGAAGAAGTTATTTTCCCTTGACTTCTCATGTTTCCTTTTGTGAAGTGTAAAGACACCAGAATATTCTGCAAAAGCCTACTGTACCATGGGATGAACATGTAAACTCAACATGGAAAGAAACCAGGTCAGAGCAGAGATCAGGCTGAGGTCCATGCAGCTATTCTGCGTTAATAATAATAAATACTAGATCTAAGATATTATTTTAAAAACATGTTTACACATGTCTTAACTTTTAATTAACTATAAAATTTTATCTTTATGTGACACTGTGATTTCAGATGAACACATATTAAATATATTGAAAAATGCTTTAGCATTAAGAACCACACCATATATCAGCTAATCAGCATTTTTTTTATTGTTCACCTTAGCTTTGCCATTTATTTGTTTTCAATTTATTTTAACTTAACCTCTGTTTGAATGTGGCAAAAACAATAGTTTCCTATCCTTAAGATAAGAATAGTGTTTAATGTAGGATGAAAGGTAAAGAAATGTAAGACTCAAACCAGATCTTGTAATTTTGTGTCACTGTAGCAGCATGCTCAGCATGTGTATCCTAATATAGTGACAAAATTGTTTTTCGGAGTTAGACTGCAAATGAGATTTGTTCTCTGAATTTTCCTTTTTAATCACTGTCTCTTATGGTATGGAGGTTATGCTAGAGCGAGAACTCAATTCTTTTAGTTCCATGCTAATGGTGCAAAGAAGATCTATGAAATGTAGCTTCAGTGCTGTCTCTCTAAAGCAGGATGTTAAATTGTTAGAGATGTAAGCCTGCCAATAGTAGATTATTTCTGAATTGATCAGCTGCCAAGGCTCAAGTGTACTGCAGCGAGACATGGATTTGAACGATTGAATAGGAGATCACAAATCTTGAACTGAATGGAAGTATAGAGAAGACAGGATCTCAACATTTTACTAAAAAAAATGACAGTGATTATTATAAAGTATTGTCGCTTGTGTTTTTATATCATAGTCTTTTACATTCAGTTAACCCCAGCAGGTTGATTACAGGCTATTAATTTGTGTCTGTTTTGTTAAATTAATTTCAGCAGGAAGGATTTGGAATTGTAAAGCTATCTACCTTCAACAATAATGCGCCAGGATTTTAGATGTCTGCGTGGTTTGTAGTTTTGTTTTACTGTATTTAAATGAACAGCTTTGCTCATTTTCAGATGTTCTTAGTTGTTTGGTGAAGCACCGTGTTGATTAACTTTCTGAGTCAAAACTGAGTCATTGAGTTAATAAAAACAGTCATAGAATAAATACTTACTATAAATTTGTTGTATTTATGTTATACAGCAGCCTGGCACCAAGCACTCAAATTTGAACAAAATAGTAAAATATTTTTCTGAATGTTACTACATCTTGGTAATGGAGATCTCTTTTCTGCAGACCAGCATTCCATAGCTGTCCTATGTTTTTTTTAAAAGACCTCCATTTCAGTATTCTTTTTGACACTCTCTCATGAAATTGAGTTTCTCACCCTTAATAACATTTCCTTTTCTAGTAATTTAATCCTTGTATCTATGGGTACTAAGATAGCAGCCAGTTATCTTGAAATCTCATTCTGCCAGGTCTTTATACGTCTCCTGAATGAAAGAAATATGGGCAATTCTGGTAGTATGGCCCTCTGTTGTAGGAGTTACCAAGTAGATATTATAAATCACTTTACTTGTTTCCGTCCATGTCTCATGTTTACAGTCACTGCATCTTCAACCTGTACTTGCTGCGTGGCAGCAGCATTATCAGACAACGATTGACACCAGGAAGACAGTACTCGAATAAACAATTCAAAGATGTGAAACCAAAATGAAAAATCATGGAACATAGTAGGGAAATCAAAGAGGGTTGAGTGAGTATGCCCTGTGCTTTTTAGCATTGATTGGTGAAATTCACCAGAAGAGTTTTTTGTACCTAATATGTTGTCTTCATCGGTGACTATTTTTCTGTATATGCACCTTGTGGACAGCTTAGACAAATATTTTTTTTCCCAGCTCCCCATGATGCTTCATGAGGCCAGCATGACATTATAAAACTGCAGGTACCATGGGCAGAATTTTCATGCATGTGTACTATGATCATTGCCGACCTGCTAGAATAAGTGGGTCCAATAAATAGCTGGAAGAATTTTATTGAGAGACAAAGTAAATGACTGAATTTTTAAGCAGTTCCACAATCAAAATAAAACTCACTTGGAAGTTTTTCAAAAACAGTTATAATGCATTTAGAAAACCTTAGCAACTCAAGTTAACCTTAATTCACTAGATGAACTGCAAATTGACCAACAGAAATGTGTTTAAGAATTGATTGTCTTCATTACATTTTTTGTTATGCTGTTATTTAAATGGCTTGTCTGCAGAATTCAGTTGCATTGTGTTATGTCTCTTATTAAGAAAACAGGAGTATATAAATTGTGTAAGACCCAAAAGCAACTTCTTGTAAAAGACTCTTAATTAGAGTAGTTTTGTGAAGGACCATAAATCATATAAATTATGAAACTGTATTCTCTTTGACACTTGACTAAAAAATGCTGTCCACTTCAGAGAAGTCAGCATAAATAAAAGATGCCCTCAGGGGCAATCATAAATATGGAAAAGTGAGGTGTGTAATAATTATTTGCTCACCAGTCAATGAATGCAGAATATGTTGTATGGGACAAATTCCTGCTTGTTTGTGAGCTTAGAATGTATCTCATCTGTCAGTAAATTCAATGAAATCCGAGAATGGACTCTTTAAGAGATAAAAATCTAAATGGAGTCTATTAGTCATACTTATAATGCCTTCTAATTTCTAAATCTCTTTTCCCTGCTAAACAGAAACAGAATTATTTTCTTTCTTACATCAGGAGGACTTCCATTTACTTAACAAACAAATCTGTTCTAACCATGTTGGAATTTTTTATCTTTTCAATCTAATTTCTCTTTATTTATCTTTCACTGATACACTTAGAAGCCCCCTTTTACTTAGGGGAAATGCCAACAAACATACAGTAGTGTAGTTGTATCTGTCACTCTGCAACAGACCCTTTTCTTCTTACGAGAGTTCCCCATTCTCTCATCTTAAAGAAATTTGCAGTCAAGATTTGCAGGTGCTAAACACAAGCCCATAAACTGGGAGAAATTGATAAGAAGGTGGAAGCCTTTAGAGAGAAAGCACACTATTATATCATTTGGAAATAACAACAGATACTGTAGGCAAAGTGACCTTATCCGGGGCATTAAAAACCAGTCCTTATATAAAAACCTGGAAACCTAAGGAACAGAGTTTAGGAAGTAGTACACTCATGTGGGCTTATTTTCTGTCCTGCTTCATATATCAAGGAAGCTAGAATCAGTACCTCCCAAAATAATGATTGACCTACTTCAGAACTGTGAAAAAATTGGTTCAAGATTAAGGACAACCTTCAAATATGTAATCTCTATTTAACTGAATTAGCTTTATTTGAGCAGCACAGGTAAGTTTCAATTTGCATTGCTTCTCGAAACACATTAAAATTTGTTTTGATGGCAATTTTGCAATTGTAAAATACAAAACTCACTGGAATGTTTTTTGGGGTGTTAAAAAGTTTTTTTTGGGTGGAAAACAATAAATACTGCTCCTTATATCCTCATTCCCACTTCCATGTTTACTTGTGATCTTGTCTGCAGCTGCGTAAATTTTGTAATATGTGGTATCCTGGTAAAATCATTTCTATTTCTGCTTCTCATTCACATTGCTGTGGAGGAGTGCCATACGTTTTTTTTAAAATGTTACATGCCACATATTTTCCCGATGGGGACGCAGCAAAACACATCACTGTACACATTTCTGGGTTTTCTCCATAGGCAACCTCACTACACTGGAAACTACTGATGCCGAAATCCAACCCCTTCATCTTTAACTAGCAGCTGTCTTATCCTAGTTGAAGATATGCACACTTATGACAATTTTTTTCTCTATATCGATCTTTATTTAAATACTAAATACAGGTGGAATTATTGCATGAAAACCCTTCCAGGCGAGAACTAAACTTCTTTCTTCCTTGAGTGAATGGTATGAATTCTCCAGAAGGGCAATGCTTTTCATTTCAAGTTTTTTAATATCAAGTTTTGCAGCAAACATATCTTTTACAATCATTAGCCTTCTATTTGTCTACCTTTTCCAGTAGCACCACCACCATCATCAAATACCTCCCTTGCAACACACTTATGAACTTTTACCCATTAAACATTTTCACCAATATTTTGCAGTTCTGAAGTGTGCCTGAAGTAACCTGAAATGTCAATCTAAAGGCAATTTAAATTACACACTTCATTTCACTCTGACAAAAATTATGATGGCAATATGCCGAATCTTGAAGCAAACAGTAAAACACCAGTTAAACTGATTTACAAACAAATATCATCTTATACAACTAATCCATCTTACACCTGACAGCCATCACAGCAAAACAGATGGCAAATTTCGCAAAATAAAATGTCACTGACATTCAAACGTAATTCTCTATAAATAATGGAAATAAAACTTACAAAATTCTGTGCACTGTTCAAACATTTAACAGTCTGAGTGCTTGGCATTCACCTGTGGGCTGAATATTTATGGTGGGCAACTGTTCATTTAGTGGTAGTAGGAGTAGTAGTTGTATTGTCACGTATGCCGATCCCAGTGAAGTTCTTACTCACATATCTGACCAACACACAACAAGTTGCAACTCTTAGGGGTAAAATTATGAAAAAAAAATGACTTAATGTACAAAAGTAAGTTTTATGTAAAATCACAACTCAACTTTCCTGATGTACATCACCTATTTCTATATTTAGATGATGTTGTCCTCTTGGCCTAACCTGACTATAATCTCAAGTGCAGGAGTTCAGATATCTTATTCACAAGTGACAGTGGCGGCAATCATGAATTTGACCAACTGTAGCAGTTTTGTGAATATTGTACTGAACCAGTGATGAAGTGGAATGTAGTCCTTGGGTAAAGCTGCTGGGTGCCGGACTTTTGTCACAGTTCCCCTTTGTGGCTTCCATAGACAGTATTATGGCACCGCCAATGATGTGAGGGTGTCCAGCTGGGGATGCTAGGGGAGGGGGTCTGCTTTATTCAGATGAAGATGTTCTCTGTGGTTCATCTGACTGTGGCCTTCAGCTCACAATCGAGCAATTCATTAATTGAGTATGAAGCAGCAGGGATGAGGATCAGTGCTTCCTAGTCTGAGGTCATGGTTTTCGCTATTGGAAAAGAGCAGAATGCTCTCTCCAAGTGAGGGGGTTAAAATGGCAGATGTTCAGCGGACATTGTATGGGTCAGTGGTGGTGAAACAAGAGCTGCTTCTAAAAACAAAACTCACAATCCCCTCCTTGTATAGGGTCCACGTATAGCATGATTGTAAGTTTTTTAAATTGTTTACAGCTTTTTTTCACCCTCTGCCCCTGAATTTCGATTTTAGTCGACATATGTCCTTAACCCTTTGTGTCAACAAAAGTCAACTTTCACCCTAAAAGAGTTAAAATACAATACAATATCTGTAAGAGATAACCATAGAAATGTAACTTGTTAGCCTGATGTTTACACAAGACAAGTATTTGAAGTTTAATGTCAAGAAGTGGTTTCTGCCCATGGAAAATCAGAGATACTGAGAGATTGAATGATAAAAGGATTTAACGTTCTTCTGTCGAGCATGTATCTACTGTATAGTGTCTATAAAAAATATTAACCCCTGGGACTTTTTTTAATTTTACTGTTATACAACATCAAATTGCAGTGGATTTAATTAGGATTTTTTTGAGATTGATCGACAGAAAAAAAACTCTTTGATGTACAGTGAAAACAGATCATTCATTGTTGTACAACAATAAAATGGGAACTCTTCTAGGTGGGTGAATACTTTGTATTGACACTGTATGATATAAGCCCAGGAGTTGGTGGGCAGTTGCCCTAGGTAATCAGAACTGTGACTCTATCTGTCTTTGACCATGACTTTGTGTGTTTTAAATGACTATGGACCCTTACCCGCCACAGATATTGATTTTCTCCAGTAATTCTTTTGAGCTTTAATTTTCCTTTCCTTCTTTCTCTCGATGGTAATGTCAGGGACTTTATCTTCACCAAATTTCAATGGTTTTCTGCTAAAGTATTGTGGTTGTCGATTTGTCCAGGCACTCTGTTCCTATACTCCGTGAAGAGTGCTATACAAGAATCGATTTGAAATTTAAACTCTACTGATGACCAAAAACACAAAACAGAGGGAATTGGTTTTATGGATGCACCCTTTGTATTCCTCTAGTTGTAGAGCCTACATGAGAAGCAACAAGATTTAGGAAAAGTGTCATCTTTTGTAACGAAATCTGCTTCAGTAATTTTGGGCTTATCCATGACAGGGTCCATTTGCGCACACCCACACAATTTTAAGTCATTAGTTAACCTAACCTGTGCAATCCTAAGGACATAGGAGGGAAACCAGAGAACCCAGAAGAAACCCCATTAGAAGGTACAAGGAATGGTGCGGGTTCTGTGTAGACAACAACTGGTTGTGTTTGATATTGTATCATTGAAGCATCTGTGCTAACCACTATTGTGCCTACCACATCTTCTATACACCATAGAATAAAAAGCAGTGGACGTTAAAGTTAGAATCTGAACATCCACATTAGATTAAAACAGGAGATCTTCCAAACTTGACCTTAAAAACAGAGAAGCAGAGGATGGACTGAATGGTCTCCTCTCGTTTGTCAAATTTCTTATGCTAGTGATATTATGTGATTTATTAATAAATTATTAAGCTAAATGCTGAAGTAGGAATAGAATAAATAAGATCTCATAGAATCTGAAAGCAACTGAATGCTGCTTATGTGAAAATAAACCACACAAGAATTTCAAATCCCAGCAGTGTTTATTGTGTGTAAAAAATGGAGGATCGTAAAGCAGATGCCCTAGAAATAAAAATCACAAGGAGTGATCATTTCTGTAAACAACATTATGAAAATTCAGGGCTATAACATCTCATGGTGACGCAGCACTCATTAACAGAGGCAATTGGGGAGGGATGGGATTGAAGTTATTTGGGCTATGCCTCACATTTAGCATTTTCAGGAAAACATGAGGAAGCACTGTTTTTGTTTTTAAAATATGTTTTATTTATTTAGGTGGCTGACTAAATGTGTTACTATTCGGTTTTGTTAATTAATCTTTTGATTATGTTTGTAACCTCTTTTCAAGGTTACTTACTGTACTTGAAATAAAGAAAGAAGTATAACTATTTTAAGTGGTCTTTTAACATTTATTGATTTTAAATGCATTTTCTATTTTAATTTAGACACAAGGCACTATATCAACACATGTTGGTGTTAACAAAACAATTTAATCCCCAAAGCATAGACAGAAGTAGTTCTTAACTTGCTGGACCATTTTTGCCTATATATGCTGTCATGAGATTAAAAAAATGAAAAGCAATTAATCCTCAGATTAACTTTTTAAAAATCTCACTTAATCTTGGTTTTATTTTCATATTTGATTGACAAAATGACTGATGGCACTTTTTTTTTCACATTAGTCCTGCTGTAGTATTTAGTTCATTAATTTGGTTTAATGTTCCTGTAAACCTTACTGCTTTTAGGTAACCATTTGTGGGTTTTTGAAATTTTAATTGTTCACATTATGTCTGTTTTTATTTAAATGAGAATATTTTTTATTTATGTTTTTATATAATCTATTTTGGCCTCTTGTAGACATACACTGTCTCACGGTTCATTATCGTCTAACTAATTTCCTAGTGGCTGCTGTATTTTTTTAATATATATGAAATAGCGAATAAAGCAATTATGGTTAATGTGCCACTATTTCCTTGAGCTTTAAGATTTTAGTGGAAGCACTCCAAATAACATGTTTCCCATGAGCCCAATTAGCAGTGGCTATGTTGATTTCTCTATTAAGTGCAATAAAGGCATTAACCAAATAGCATCTCAGACAACAACGTGTTCAAGTTTATGTGAGAAGATGAGAGTCAGCAGTAGATAAAATAAACAGAATTTTACACTATTACCAGAGACCAACAACTGCTTCAGACTCAAAACGTCAGCTATTATTTGCATCCCCAATATAAATATATGTATATATATGTACTTGAAATTTTATTCAGATAAGCTGTTTTTTCTTTTTTCTTCATAGACAGGCATGAAAACATGGGGAAGTGGTTTGTTGAGGTATTGTCTGTGTCATGACAGCTTCAATAAGATTTTCTATAAACCGGGCTTTGGGAAACCACTATTTACACAAGCATTCTTTCTGGAAATGTTAGTCCCAGACTGTATGTACCACACGTTATTGAAATTCATCCATCCAGTCATCTATTGTTCTTTGCCATTACAGATCCACAGGAAGCCAGAGTCTATCCTAAATGATTTATACTCAAGGCAGTGGCATGTTTTTCACATGTATACACTTACAAACTCCAGGTCAATGTTGAATTGACAATCAACCTAACACACATAATTCTGGGAATAAGAAAGAAATCAAAGTGACAATAGAAGATGGAGGGAGAACTCTTGTCCCTGGAGCTGTAAATCAGCGGTGGTAACCTCTATACCACTGGCCGCCCTACTTAAACTCAATAATATTCAATGTATTTGTTCAAACAGCCCTTCACTATATGCATATACAGTATACTGTAATATAGAATGTCTGTCTGTCCCCTGTACAATCCCTTTGACTGATCTGTACCAAATTCTGTATAGCTGCTCAGTAAGACTATACAGACTAATTTGGAAGCTACACTTTATAACCAGGGGGTCGCAGTGGGTTTTTTGTCTTCCTGTCTGCTACAGTTTTTACACCAGTACCACCTGTTAGCTCAGAGCAAGTGAAACATCTGAACAGACTGAAGCCAGACTAGCAGACATAAAGGCCTAACATTACTTATCTGGGCGACGCCACATACAATACTATCTACAGTAATATAAAAAGGAGTATTGCATGCCTTTGCAGGGATGTGTTGGGCGAGGCTTGACTGAGAGTGGAGAGTCACGTGGTTATTGTTTTTTTCCTGTTTTGTCTGTTGTTCTTCATAATTTGAACACTATGAACTGTATGCCTTGGTCTAAGTCAGACATGGTAGTGTTCATGGAAAAGATGATAGATAGATAGATAGATAGATAGATAGATAGATAGATAGATAGATAGATAGATAGATAGATAGATAGATAGATAGATAGATAGATTATTACAGAAACTATTTAAATAAACAAACAAACAAATAAATAAATATGCACACACTATGGGGGGTATTTTCCATACGTCATTTAAATCATCCGAGATCGCCTGATCTTGGATAAGTTAATGCCGGTGAAACTCATCCGGGATAAGTCGGTTTTTCAAACGCAGCCGTGTAGTAGATTAGTCTAGCTGGATCTAATCATCCGAGATGAATGCGTGCGCCCGTGCTGATTGAAAAGCCCATATATATTGAGTCTAGAAAACATGATCAGCAAGTCTTTGATAGGCTGCAACAAAATGACGAAAGAATGGGCGCATTTTTTTCACACAAGCTGTGTGCATGTGTGTGTGCGCACGTGTGTGTGTGTGTGTGTTAGTTAGTTAATTAGTTAGTTGATCGAAGGATTTCAAGATTTAATATGCACAAGGGGTAACACTGCAAAAGCAGCCCAAACCAAAAAAGACGGCTGGCAAAAAGTGGCCGACAAATTAAACGGGTGTGCATTGTACTTACTGAAAGCAGCGTTTCATTTCCTATGTGTCAGATTAATTATTATTTAATATGTCATAATTCCAGATCAAACGTGAGCACAAGGAGAACACGGGAACAGTGTTAAAGTGAAGTACAAGAATATACTTCAAACTGGTAAATATTTGTATATAACTATTTAAAGAATTGATGACATAAAGAATCATATATAATGTAAAGAACATTAATTTTAAAGCTAATAAGAAGGCAGACAAGCAAAAAACAGGTGGAGGTCCACGCGGTCCAGACCTAACCCCTGCAGAAGAGTTGGCTCTCCAGCAAAATGCCCATCGCCCTGTTTCTGAGGGCATTCCACGGGGAAGCTCCTCCTCAGAACCAGTGGCAGGATGCAGTGGTCACTTCATTTCAGGTAAAGGATGGTCATTGCATATATTTGTCCTCAATGTGTGCCATAGGTACAGTATGTTCCATATAGCCCTCTTTTTTTGTTGGGTCAGTTGCAGGGAATGTCATATCCCTAGAACCTGTGTCTGACCAATGAGATATTGACGAAGGTCAAATATTTGATGAAGACACTGTGTTTGATTATTCATCAGGAGGAGAGGTACATTTTCCAAATAATGTTTGATCAAACTCCACTGTGATCAGTCCCATGTGCCTCAAATCACATTTGGAAATCCTGGGTAATGAGAATGTTAGGCTGATTGTGAGATTCTTTATGGAACTCTGGGTGTTTTAGCCTGTGTATTACCTACCTGCAATGGCATGAAACGCCTCTTTTGTCTGCACACGCAGGTGTCCAGGAAACACAATGAAAACCTGAAGGAAATCTTTCAGAGCCAAACAGACTTTCCGAATTGCCTGGCAAACTGCACTTTTAGATAGATTTTCCGCATCGTCTACAGTATATAAAGAAAGTGCCGCTTGCAAAAAACCTCAAAGCAATGCATACTGTCTGTGTGGTTGTGAGAGCCCGACTTCGCCTAGTTTGACTTCGAATATAAGGTCCTAATAAATTTTTGATGTTCAATATTCCCCCTCGGCTAAAGCTGTATCTTTCGAAAAGAATTTCCTCTGGGAGCAATAAAGGATCTTGCCGATCGCGCAAACCCCTCTCTATATGAAATTCTCTTCTTATAATTTGCGTACCGATATCAATTGGTCGCTCATTCATGAACGGCGAAGTCATGACTGAATGAATTCCACGCACGGACACTGATTAAGTGTGTGAGCTAATCCTTGTTTACGTAGAACAAACCTGCTCCGAGCAGGTTTGAGGATTAGGATGTGTTGCTATGACATCACTTCCAGCAAGAGTTTCGAAAAACCAACAGATCCAGGATCAGGCCAAATCGTCAACAATTACATCCAGCTGAATGAGTAATCAATGTACGAAAAATACCCCCATGGTCTGAACACACACCAGAATGACTAAAAAGCAAAAATAATAAAAATTAAAAAGAAAGAATACTTCTGACTTGGCTGGCACACCAAAAGTATTGTTTTCTGCTATAGCTCAGTATTAATGTGATTTATCAGTCCAATGGTAAATTTTCAATTTATTTTCTTCTTCAGTTCTTCTCCAACATCTGAGCCTTTGGTTTGAATTCACGCCCCGTCACTGTCTCTGTGGGTTTTGCAAGATTCTATTGGCCGACAGCACAAAGATACGTAGTTTAGGTTGATTATTGAGTCTGAACCAGAGTGATATGGGGGGGTGATAGATGTGAGCATGAGTTCCTATTTTGGTTTGGTTCTTGCGGCACGTCTTTTAAAGTCGAGATAGACTCCACAACTCTGAAACTCTCTATTGGAATAATAGAGTAATGAATGAAAGAATTCATAAATGTTAATAAAATATCAGTTTAATACTAATACATCTCTGGCATACAGTACTCTCAAATAATTAGCACAATTATTGTTTAAATTTAGATTGTGCTGCTTTGAAGTATGAAAAAAAAGCTGCAATGTCAATTTAAACTATCATAACAACCATAAAAGTAGGCCAGGAACTATGAGAATAATCCTGATCGCAAGCCCAATCTGCTATATCTGAGTAGTACGTGATTAATTCTTTGGTATTAATCAAGTAATTCTTTCATATAAAACAAAGCTTAGGCTTTATTTGTTAAGGTATTTGACCTTGCGAAAGAGTTAAGACATTACAGCTTGGATTTAAAATGCATCTAAAGATTAAAAATAACGTTTGACTATTACCAAGGATTATGACCAAGTAAAAATTGCTTTTTGATTTTGAGACAAAACTGATTTTTAAAGAATAATAAGAAGCAAGTGGTAGTGTATATATTTTCTAATAAAATATTCTCAGTATGGTAGATTTTAATTTTTTTTTATTATTATTAAAAGTAAAATAATTCTATGTTAGCCTCAAGAAGAAGGCATACTTTAAATGTATGCATGACTGCTTCAGGCTATTCAGTCAGTGCGAGTCAGAGAGAAGGAGAAAAAAAGCATTTCTTTGTTTTTGATCTTCACATATTCAAGTAAATAAAAAGCTTTTTCATAAATATCAAGTTCATCCTACTTTTTTGCAGTGTGTCTTCTTTACCAATATTACTGTAGTACACTTCACATCTATAGATGAAAATGACTCCAGAGAGTTTCTGAAGTTTCAGTCACATTTCAGAACTTTACAATATGTTTTGGAATGTTTGCAGTGACTTTGAAACTCAAGGGCATTCTTACTGTATGCTTTATCATTTCACTGTGCTTAGTTTAAAGGCTACTCCTCCATCCATTTTCTCTAAGTGTTTTATCTAATTTTGCGTTATGTGGGGCCAGATTTTGTCATGCTAACATAGAGTAAGAACCAGTTCTGGAAGGGGCAGCAGTCCATTACAGGGTACACTCCCTCATAGCCACAATCATTCTTATCAATTTAGAGTTGCCAGATCACTTACCCTCTGCATCTTTGGGGTGTGATAGAAATATCTAGAGAAAGTGAATGGTTTCATTTAGTAAGGGCAAACCCCACACAAGTAGCGACTGGGCCGGTCTACTGTGAACTGAAACACAGTAGCACTAATCACTGTGTCTTGTACTGGCTACCCAAAAACATTATATTGAATATAAATTTAGACACCAATTCAAGGTGCAGATGGTGTTTGTATTAAATACTGCACAAATGGTTTTGAAAGAATCATTGCTCAAAAGACGCTTTACACTAAATTTATTCACTTTTAATATAAAATCTTAAATGGAGGTTCTACCCTCCACATCTCAAATGACAAACCATTCACATTGGTCTTCAATGTAATTGTAAAATATTGTACTCACATGCTATGACAAATGTGGCCTTTTCCTGTAGAATGACTTTAATTAAATTAGCACTTACTGTAAGTAAAGAGGATGTTGGAAGATGAGATTATTTAACATAATATTTAACAGTATTACTGTGGAGCTCCAAATGGTAAAATCAGTAACAGACAGCCACAATTCAATGTGTAGTGAGCAGAAGAGTTCAATTTGATAAAGATATTGTATATAGTCACTACAGAGGATTCTGTGGTGCTCGGAAGACTTCTGTCAAGACCCCTTGAGATCACACACTTAATTTCAAACTCAAAACAGTGGTGGGGGGAAAGCTGGGCAAACTCTTGCTAGGATAAGCAGATGTTAATAAAATTCAGTGATGTATTTGTCTACTGAAGAAGACTCAGAGATTCTTAGCAGCTGGTTTCCACATTAGTTGCCTTTGCAGAGGTCATTCTCTCAGTAGTATTGGCTCCTTGTTGTCAGAAGAATTTGGCTTACTGGTGAGGAGCCATATGCTGTATTGATCAGCCTGTCCATGCAAACCAGGCCAATACTCTTCTTTACAGATCCAGAAGCTCTGGGAGTGCCTTACACATATTGATTTATCAAATGGTATCTTGGGACCGGAAATGAGGTTACCACATGAATGACACTGCTTGTAGCCTGGAGACCAAAACCATACACAGTACTCTAAATGAAGCTTCATCAGTGCATTATAAAGCTTCAGCATAACCTCCTGTGACTTGTACTCCACACATCGTGCTATATAACCTAACATTCTGTTAGCCTTCTTAATGGCTTCTGAACACCGTCGGGAAGTTGATAGTGTAGAGTCCACTACGACTCCTAAATGCTTCTCATAAGGTATACTCTCGATATTCTGATCTCCTATTGTGTATTCAAACCAACATTTTTACTTCCTACGTGTAATACTTTACTTACATTTACTGACAGAAAATTTCATCTGCCATGAATCTCCCCAGGCCTGTATGATGTCCAAGTCCTTCTGTAATGATTTAATGGATTGTAAATTATCTGCCAATCCACCTTTCTTGGTATCATCTGCAAACGTAACCCGCTTGTTACTTATATTCCTATCTAAATCATTTATATATATATTAAAAATAGCAGCGGTCCTAGCACTGACCCTGTGGAACACCACTCTTAATATTGGCCAATTCTGATGAGGTTCCACACACCATCACCCTCTGCTTTCTGTGTCTGAGCCAATTCTGCACCCACCTAAAAACATCACTCTGAACTCCCACTTCTTTTACTTAGATGCCCAACCTCTCAAGTGGCACCTTATCAATTGCTTTTTGAAAGTCAAGATAAATAATATTATATGCTCCACTTTTGTGCCTTCCTCATAGAATTCTAGCATTTCGGTAAAACACGACCTCCCTCTTCTGAACCCATGCTGACTGTTCCTAATCTTCCCAGGTATTGTTCAATATCTTTAATAATTCCTTCCATTAATTTTCCTGTGATGCATTTTAAGCTTACTGGCCTATAGTTGCTTAGATCTGCCCTCCCCCCCTTTTTATATAATGGGATGATATTTGCCATTTTCCATTCCTTCAGAATCTCCCCAGTGTGCAGTGACTTCCTAAAAATATATGGCAATGGTTTATATATTGTGACGGATGGCTGGGGCCCATGCCTGGCCGGGACGCCCCTTCACCACATATACCAGGGGAACAAGGGTGGGAAACCCAGTATCTCCCCCTGGACGCTAGATGGCAGCATCCCTGGGTTGCAGCGGTGCCTCTGACTCCCCCAGGGGTTCATGGGGGTTGGCGTTCTGTGCAGCTCTGTGGGTTTCCACAGGCACCACCAGAGGGTGCTGCAGCAGGAGCTGCTGGCCCCTTTTGGGCACTGGTTTTGCCATACCTGGAAGTGCAGCCAGATGTCGATAATCAAGCACCTGGAGCACTTCTGGGTACCCAATAAAAGGGAGCCAGCGACCACCACTCAGCAGCCAGAGTTGGGAGGAGGAGGACTAAGCTTGTGGAGGAGTGGTGGTGGAAGAGAAAGAGAGAGAGAGGAGTGTTTTGGTGGTGCTTAAATACTGTACTTGGGACTGTTGTGGCTGGAGGGATTACGGGGAAGACGTGCCCTCCAGCTGAAGAAAAATAAAAGTTTCTTTATTTTTATACGTGCCTCCGGGTCCATTCCGTGTCAGGTCAGGTGCAATATAGCGCCTTTCTTACAGTGGCGTAGCCAGCAGGATTCCAGTCCATCTGTTTGGCCGGGACTTGTGGAAAAAATATTCTGTAAGGACCCAGCACAGTAGTGCGAGGCACACGCATAGCACAGGAGTGCAGGAAGCGCGCCCCCAAGACAGCACACATTTTCTCTGTTTTCTCTGAAGGTCATCGAACGGAGGATGAGCGCTTGGATGATCTCCATGACGCGGCTTTCCCTGGTGAGGAGGGGGTGGTGGAAGAGCGACACCATCTCCCAGATGCAGGTAAGGGGGTGAGGAATGTGTGTCGGTGCTCCGTCAACAAAAGAACAGAGACAGGGATGGCGAATCTCCACCCTGATCCTGCAGGACTTCCCATTCTGCTTCCGATCCCGAAGGGGATGATTTGGAGGGGAGCGGCATTGCTATAACTGCAGCCGCTGTGGTCATGTCTGGCAGTGTTGTCCAGAAAGGACGTCCGATTGACATGGACATCGGGCCAACACCCCCAGACCTGTTGCTTGTATCTCCACAGGGCAGAGCCACAGACTAGAAGACACTGACTTCCCAACCTAGAGAAGACCAGCCCTCGTGGGACATGCCACTGAGCCCTACGGGACTCATCTGAGGAAACTAACCTGCTCTGGACTGTGTTGTGGCTGGAGGGATTACGGGGAACATGTGCCCTCCAGCTGAAGAAAAATAAATCTTTCTTTGTTTTTATACATGCTTCCAGGTCCAGTCTGTGTCGAGTCGGGTGCAATATAGAGCTTTTCTTACAACATGTACTTGCTAGCCTCCTTAAAAACTCAAGGATACAGAATCAATCAAAAAAGTGCCACAATAATTGACAGAGTCCAAAAAAGGTTTGGGGCAGTCACCCATATATTAAATCCTTCATGCAAAATAGAATTAAATGTCATACAGATGTGTACTGATCGGAGTCCAAAACAGAACTGAGGGGATAGAGGAAAGATTGCATCTTTAAAGGCCAGTATAAGAAGTGACATCATCAAAGGGGCTGGAACTGAAAGGGTCTTCTTCCATAGGCTCAGACCCAGAAGTGATGTCATCAAAGGGGTCAAAAACAGAAGTGGTGTCATCATGGCCAGGCAGAATTTTCCATCAATTGTCTGCAGAAAAGCAAGCAAAAGAGTCCATGCACTCTGCCACCCCCTGGTCTGGCATGGAATTACTCTCGATTAAGCCTTTTAGCTGCCTTCCATGTGCATGTGTGTGACAAAGGTTATTAGGATTTTAGGTTATATAGCATGATATAACTCAAGGGAGACACTGCTAAGGCCTCACTTGGAAAACTGTATAAAGTTTTGGTGTGTATATTTAAAGAAAAGACGTACCAGTGCTTGAGAATGACAAGTGGAGAGCGACAAGGCTGATTCTAGGACTGAGTGGTATGAAGACTGAGGAAAGATTGAAGGAGTTGAACCTTTTCATTAAAAAAATGAATAACAAAGATCAAGAGTAGACATAATCAGAGTGTTTATAATTATGAAGAGAAACAGAACAGTGAATCCTACTTTAAAATAAATTCTTCAACAAGAAACAAATGGAAACCTTGCACAAACTTTAGAAAGTTTTTTTTTATGCAAAGAACCACAGACATTTGGAATAAATTACAGAGTGGTGTCATGGAGAGTAGATTTTAGGGACCTTCAAATATCAATTTGATTATATTTTGGACATTCTAGCGAAACAGGGTGGACAAGCTTGTTGGGAGGAATGGCCTGTTCTCATCACAATTGTTCTAATGTTCTAAAAAAGTAATTCCACCTCTTTGCAGCAATCAAAGATATCACAAATGGGAAAAGGACTGGGAATGATAATGAGTTTAGCAAAGAAGTGAAGAAGTGGCTATGAGTTTAGGGTGCATTATGCCCACCAGTGATGTGGGATACCCAGGTGGGACAGTAAAGAGGCATTAGCACAAATAAGAAGGAGTTATAGAATGGTTGGAAGCTTGCAATGTTTCCTCAGTTTGTTTGAGGGCAGACAATAATGAGGTATTGCTTAGCCATTCTGATGAGAAAGAAGTTAGAAGGAATAGGTAAAGGTTAGGGAGAATTGCTAGATAGAAGCTTAGGGCTTCCACTTGATATGGAAGCAGTCCTGTAGTAATGAGCCATGGTTTGAACACCAAGGAAACATGACACATGTCACACACGAGCGAGCACTTAGGAAGAAGCCAACAAGCACAAAGGTGAGCGATACTACAAGGGATGGGGGTAGATTATGGGTACTAATGCCTCGCTTTCTCTATCAACAGAACGAAAGAAGACAAACAATAACCCACCTCCGGTATTTTCAGTCATTTACAATAACTATCCTGCATCACTCCTGTCTCTGTTTCCCATTGACAACGTCTCTTCCAGCTCCCCGGTGATGACGTCAATCCCGACGCCCCAAGACGACACCAATCCAGGCGCATCTCAAGAACATTACCTTCGGTCCTTCTTTGATGATGTCACTTCCGTACTCCCGCATCTGATGTCATTTCCTACCTATCTCATTTCCTGCCTCCATTTTTCTCTATAAAAACACCATGTTTTCCACGAGTTGTTGTCAGATGCCTTATTTTGATCTTCTTATTATGATTTTCTGTCCAAAACCTACGGACATTATACAGGGCTATTCCCCAAACCCTTTTCGAGTATTTCTCGATTTATTTATTCTTCACACACTATAAATAAAATCTGGACCTATGGAATGCAGGTATACCTGGCACGACCAGGGACAATGCTAAGGAGGCAGTCACTAGACTCACTAAGGACAATTTCTGGTCCTGGAACATTTGGGTCACATTTTCAGCCTGTGTTAGCTATGAGTGTGCAAAGGTTTGGGGCGAGATCTTAAGAATCAACAGAATCAGTTGGTTAATTTCATCACTTATAGGGATTTTACCTTTCTTTGCTAGACGACCAACCATTTGAAAATATCATGTTTTATTTTTACCAGTTTTGCAGTAATAAAAAAATATTAATTACTGAGAATAAGCATCAGAGAAATAGCATTCAAGATCCTGACCTGCTTATAATGTGACATAAACAACTTCACATTAAATCCTAATTATTAATAATATTAGCACAACTGGGCCCTATATTAAATATTTAACGAGAATGTCTTTTTAATGTTTAATTAAGAAGACCTGAGTTTGTTAAGCAACACTTACAGTAGGAAATTAAATTAAAAAGTATATGAGCTGTGCACATTTACTTTCTGCCTTTTGAAATTTTTATAGAAGGTGTTTCCTACTGTTTCAGTCCATCACATCTTTTCCAAGTTGAATAAATTATGTAGCTTCTTTTAATTAGTAAATATAATTGCTTCTTTAAGCAATTTGATGTCAAAGATGTTATATATGCATGGCCCTTAAAGAGAAGCATTGGAAAGTTAAAGGTGACTAATTAATTAAATGAAACATCTGAGTAAATGAGAGATATCAATTATTTTAAAAAGAGGTTCTTCTACACATGTCGGGTCATTGAGATATTTAAGCAACTAACAAATGAACTTAAGGTTATACAGTATATAAAAATTCTGACTATTTTAGCTTAAAGAGGCCTAATTTTTGAAGCTTCATCTCTGGATGGACCTTCATGAAGCAGAGACTTCATGACTGCTCTGTGTACGAGATGTTGATGTTTCATGAGGTACAATAGGACACCTCCTTTGCCATAATGTGAGTAAATATGAGAAACAAGAAAAACAGATGTGTAACTCTGGAGCATTTAACTGTCAGTCTAATGCTGGAGCAAGCAGTTTCATCCAGAGCAGCCCATCAAGAAATTCACAGGAAGACACAATGTAAGAGGCTTGAAAAATATGCCTCCCTTATTACATCAAACATTTATACTTTAATAGATAAAGAGTTGCAAAGAATATAGGCAGTGCTCCACTGAACAAAAAAAAGTCATCACATTCAAAGAGTTATGCCTCGCCATATTCTGAACAGGCGGAATTCATTTGGGGCTCATACTGAGTGAATTCTACAAATCTGAATGAATTCTACTGCTTGCCCTTTATGCAAATTGATTAAAATATATTGATTGCTGTGGGCTGTGTCATTTCAGCTATATACAGACCCTTTCAGTCATAGACCCTTAGTTTTCCTTTTTACATAGAGCTGTGTTTTAACATTAGAACCATCACACATTTTTCTAGAACTGTAACTGCCAAGGCTTTGCCAAGTGCCATCTGAATCCTTTTGTTCTCACTAATGACCCAGCAGCTCAGCATCCAGAGAACACGTCCCTACTGCCCTCCCCCTAAAAGCCACAAACAGCCTAATACAGCTTGAATGAATGTAAAAATAACAAATTTCCTGACATGCGGTATATATTGTTTGTGTATATTTTAACTTTAAATGATGTAATTACTGCGGTGGGTTGGCACCCTGCCCAGGATTGGTTCCTGCCTTGAGCCCTGTGTTGGCTGGGATTGGCTCCAGCAGACCCCCGTGACTCTTTGTTCAGATTCAGCGGGTTGGAAAATGGATGGATGGATGATGTAATTATATAAATATACATTTATATTGTGAAGTTTCTGAACTGTTTTGGGACCCCCTCTCCACCAATGGGATGACACAGCGAAGTGCAATTGCTGTGTCTTTGGATGGCTGCTTGTCAGTCACAGAGGCAACCGCAGGTTCGCAGCACAGCAGGATAGCGCGCGGAAGCAACTACAAGCCGGTCGCGCTATGAGCGCCTGTCATCGATGGGTGATGCAAGGAACATTATAAATGCAGGGAACAGTATTACTTGGCCACTAACCTGGCCACAACCCTGCTTCATTGCTGTGTCTGTGTATAGGAGAGTGGTAGCTCCCGCTACTATAAATAGCCATGCTGTTCCTGTTTTCAAGCTGATTAAAGTTGGCTTTTCTAAAGTACTGCGACTCAGCCTCGTGTTTTGGGGTGCAAGACAGTGACTAACATGTCACAATATAAATATAAATTGTGTAATTAACTTTAATTTTATTTAATTAAAAAAAAGTAAAACTTCCTGGGGTTCACTGCTGAAAACTGCTTCAGTGTTTATTAGTGAAAAGCAAAACAAAAGATTTCAATAAGCTGGACACATAAACTATTAAAAAAAATCTTTCAGGATTTCCTATTCATTCCTGTTTTTCAGGTCCAAGACACTTCAAAACAAAACTAAGAGTCCTTTGTGTTCACCACAAAATTGATTTATTTCTCTTACACATGACTGAACCTGCAAATCAACAACTAATGTGCACCTGTAGGGCACCCAGGTAATATCATCAACGCACAATACCATAATTTCATTTTCAAAATAAACAATAGAACAATATAAGTATTGATGGTAGTTTTATTGAAATGATGTCCCAAAACTGTCAGTTTGTTTCTGCTCTTTGTAAGACAAGACATCCTACATCCCAATGATGTGTGTCTTAGGTTAGTTGGCAGCTGTTGTGCCCTAATTTTAGTGTGTATGAGTGTGTACTTGAATATGCCCAATGATGAGATCCAGGGTGGGTTAATGTCTTATGCCAATGCAGCCAGGATAGGCTCCACATTCATATAACTCTGAAACTAAATTACTGAATGTATTAACACATTAACTACTGGGCCATTTATTACCAGGATATTGCAGGATAGGATATTGCATATATGATAATTAATGAACTCTATCAAAATTTGAAAAAAATGTAAAGAAATATACTCAAAAGCAGGACTTTTATTATTAACAGTGAATATGTCAAAATGTAAAGAACTATTAATTGCTTTATTTTGACCAGCAACATGACTCAAAGTCTGCATTTGAATGAAAGAACTTGAAGCATGGCTCCATGCAGAGTGCATGCATAGAAGCACATGTGCCATAAATATAAAGCATTTCTTTATGATGCCCACCCTTGTTGGACACAACTTGATAGTTGGTGACTGTTTGCACTCACTGGGGGGCAGAATGTCCATGTAGTGCTCTCCTGACAGTTGCAACAACTCGGATACCTTTGGGACAACTATCTGCATCAGTACCAACACCTACTAGTTCTACATCATCCAATTGATTAGAACATTAGAACAATCTAGACAAGAACAGGCCATTCAGCCCAACCAAGCTTGCTAGTCCTATCCACTTATTTCTTTCAAAAAAACATCAGATCGAGTTTTGAAAGCCTCTAAAGTCTTACCGTCTACCACACTACTTGGTAGCTTATTCCAAGTGTCTATCTTTCTTTGTGTAAAGAAAAACTTCCTAATGTTTGGATTGTCACTATCTTGATCACTGTCATTATAATCAAAATATTCATCTTGCAACAAATCTAATTGTTTTAAAACATCACAAGCTTTATACCTTTTTTGCTATGACATAACTACAGATTGACTGTTTATAGCTCTATTTTTTACAAGCTGATGCTGATGAATTCTATGGCTATCCGCTAGATTGCAGCACTATATTAGATAACGGAGACTCGGCTACAAAGCCGACCAGAAGCTGGCTGCATCTACTGTGGCTGTATTCTGAGATACAAGTTATATTGTCCATTGCACCTTGACATTCCCAGTAACATACGAGTTAATTCATACCTCACATTCAAAGTGTTAAATTGATCAATAATGGATACCAACTTGCACAAGAGCCAATTAGAAGTAATTATTTTGCTGTTTTATTTGGTTGGGTCAGACTGAAAGTGGTGGGAGCTTGTTTACTGATGGCTGCCATCCATGACTTTAGTGTCAGAGGGACACAGTTGGGCACCTCACTGATTTTGATCATAGCAAAATTCTGACTGAGGATGTTTCACTAGTACCAACTGCAACTTTGACTAAGCTGATTTTTCACTTAAAGAACCTGTAGTGGTCCCAGTGTGCATCATATTTACAATCTAAAATTGAGCCCACAGAATTTACACAGAACAACCTACAAAGTTCAAAAGAAAAAGTGACTTTATCAACACATTAAAAGAAGGAATTCAGTAAGCGAGGAAGTAGTTTTGCTCTGTGCAAACCTAAATAGACAAAGCTGGTGCAGAAAATGAATGGTTGCATATTTAATCACTATTTATTACATCTTTGGAATATTTTGTAAGGTTATTCTATCTTTATTATAGTTTAATTTGGAAAAGAATCCTTCCAAAAACATACCAAATAAGAAATGTATGTAAGTATACTTTACTAGCCATCCCCTTCAACTTCGCCCGCGTATTAGTGAAACAGGACAGTGAGGAAGGCCCCACCCAGCTCTCTACTCCTGACGTCACTCTTCCCCCTCCCCTTGGAACCAATCCTGGGCAGGGTGCCAACCCACCGCAGGACACACACAAACACACCCACACACCAAGCACACACTAGGGCCAATTTAGAATCGCCAATCCACCTAATCTGCATGTCTTTGCACTGTGGGAGGAAACCGGAGCGCCCGGAGGAAACTGTTCAAGCAAATCATAGAAAAAAAAATCTAAATCCGTTAAGTAGTTTTCTCGTTTGCTAACTAAGCAGAGTTAAGGTTACACTCCGAGGCAGACATGTGAGTGAAGAGGGCCTTGTCCCCCCTCCCCCCTCTCGGATTTGCACTAATAAATCGGTACCACAAGCGGACTATGATACTTAGCATGATGAGAAAGTTGCAAAATCTACAGAATGTTCAAGCAAATTATTGAAAAAAACCCGTTCTAAATCCGTTAAGTAGTTCTCTCGTGAAAACGGACAGCCATACAAATGGGTCTAAAAAAACTATAAGAAATTTCACGCTTGGACCACGAAATTTTTAAAACCGTTTCTTAGCGAGCACCTATGGGCCAAGGGTAACCTACATTCCAAATTTCAAGTCCCAAGTCCTCATGGTTCGGGAGATTTCGTGATAAGTGAGTCAGTGATATTTGGCTTTTATATAGATAGATTATGAAAATAAATATGCTTTAATTATTATACAATAATACAAATAAAAAATATTTGTTGAATTTTCCCCTGGGGACAAATATAGTTCTATCATCTATCTATCTATCTATCTATCTATCTATCTATCTATCTATCTATCTATCTATCTATCTATCTATCTAATATCGAAATTACAAGAAGAAATTTTGGCATACCAAATACACACTGAAAAAGTTTATAATTCAAACCTCTACAAAGGATACCAGCCTCTTGCACTTGGATGACCTTGACCTTATAGGCTCTGGGCCCTTTCCATGTATGTCCTGCCTTATGGCTGAAATGCTCTGACCGTTGTATGACCTTGAAGGTCCTGGCAGTAAATTCAAAGCTAATTCACAAGTAAACTTCCCCAAGGATTACCCAATCTTATATCCAAAGAATTGTAGCATTTCCCCATTCAACTGAGCCTCTAGTACTGTATATGATCATGCCAGAGGTGAGCAGCAAGAAAGTAAAGTCCATCTGTACAAACAAATAATCATATGAATTAACATATACATTGGTTGTTGTTCTGAAAAATGATGCTGAGAAATTTTGTATTTGCTGATCTTAATTGATTGCCTGAGATTTTCTATAAAGTTTTTTAAAAATATGTTGAAAAATTGCAGTCTTTTACATAGTTATTTCATTCTTGAAACGGGGCCGTGGAAGGTTTGTGGGGAGAAAGGGAGTTAAACAAGAAATGGGATGTAGCGTGGAATTCTCCTCCACCACCCCAGGCTGAGCCAAATAAGAAAACGGAGACAGAAGGAGAGCAGCAGAAAGTGTTCCAGCACCAGAAAAACTGTCTGCATGAGATAAAGGGGATTGATAGCAGAAAAAAAAGAGAAAAACGACAGGGAAAATAGAATAAAATGCAAACATGTAGGAAGACAACCTTGCTTTTTAGCTTTGAAATTTTGCCCTGCAGCCCCCAAAAAACAAGTGTTACACCAGGGAGAAGACATACAATTGCAGAAAACCAAAGATCAGCCAAATCAGTGAACTCAGGAATATTCAGATGTCTGCCTCTATTTCTAGTTGATACAGTACTGTAGCAAGAAATTATTTCAGGTCTGACAGGAATCATTTAGAAACCTCCAGTTTTTCAAGTAAGACTACAAGTTTTACATATTAGAGCATCTTTACTGAAACAATAAAGAACTACAACATTTTAAAGTTAGGGCATAAGGTATATCACAGAAAGGCACATGGAACAGAAACAAAGCAAATAACAGTACATGCATAGCCTATTAAACATGTCACTGATCCCAACACAACACCCTTGTCAGATCTTGGATTGGAATGGCTTCTCTTCTACAAATTTCAAGTGATCCACAACAGTAGATTACTCTCTTACTAATAAGTACCTAATGTCATAATCCAGTCAGGTGAACCTGTTAGGTTGTATTTTTGTAATTCATGCATTTTTTAATCTTTTATTTGATCATTATAGTCGGGATATCACCTTAATGTCAATTTTTATACATTTTTTGGTTGTTTTTGCCCATTTGTGGCCATTTTGCTCTGGCCTTTATTATTGACAATCAATACACCAATTACCTATTACGTGACTTGGAGACGAGTCATTTTGTCCCAACTATACAGGACGGAGGCTCACAGCTTTTTGTATTCTAGTGTTGGATCTGATTAAAGCAAATAAAAAGTTTGTGATGGAAAAGTCAGGGGAATTTCCCAGTTAGTTTATGGTTTCTAAATTAAACCTGATGCTCGGGTGAACTCCGTATTCTTTTTCGGTTCATTTTTGTTAACGTTTTGCAAATATTTTTTGACTTAGCTTCATAGTTAGCCTGTCTCCACATGCAGAATAGCTGTACATTTTAGGTAATGCACTTTCTTCTTTCTGCTTTTTCTGCCCCTTCAGATTTGACTAGCTACACTTATTTTGATCATTGTGTCATATGTCTCACCCAAACAGAAATGAAATGTGAAGTGAGTGAGCCAACAGAAGACCAACTAAGTCAGGACCTCAAACTCCAACCAATTTCACTCCAACCAGTTGCTTAATTAGGCGCTGATTCTTGTTGTTAATTAAACCCGCTCTTTAATTTCATGGCTTGTTGCTGCTTTCATTTTGCAATAACATACATTTCAAAAATTATTGATTTTCTTTTTTCTAAGAGCACTGGTAAAATGTTTGTGGACCTGAGCAGTTCAGCATTCCTGACACCTTCATCTTTCTTTATTTTCAGATATTGTATGATGGACACAGTTTGCTGGTCATGTTTGGCTCATTTTATGTCTCATTACTGCTTGAATGCTAATTAAGGAAAAAGAATCAATTGAGGGGTCTGAGTCTTCAAGAGCAAGTCAATTAAAATGAATTCAAAAGAAGTTAATTAGCAGCAAAAGCAGGTGACTAATTAAGAAAAGAGTTAGAATGAAAACCTGCAGCCACTGCAACCCTCCAGGACTGGAGTTTGAGACCAGTGATCTAAGACCATCGCTGGGGTTTTGTGTGATAGTATGAGGTTACAAAATAATAAAATGTAAAAAGTGAATGGTGCCTGAAAACTTCCTGAAAGTACTGTATGTCATCTAAATGTTTATGTTCAGAGCTTCTTCTGGCATTGAATACTAAAGTCATTTTAATTCATTGTTTTCCTCATCAAGTAACACTCAATACCCTAGAATGACAAAGCAAAAATAAGAGTTTAGAAATTTTTGCAAATTAAAAAAAATAAAAATATTCCACTGACACCATTATTCCAACTCTTTCCTCAGTACTTTGTGAAGTACCTCTGGCAGTAGTTAATCTTGGGTATGACACAACAAGTTTCATTTACATTGGTGTGGGACTATTCTGTCTGTCTTCTCTGCATATCCTCTCCTGGGGCCTCATGTATAACGCCGTGCGTAGAACTCACACTATAACATGGCGTAAGCACAAAAGCGGGATTGTGCGTACGCACAGAAAAATCCAGATGCAGGAATCTGTGCGCACGCAAACTTTCACGTTCTTCCACTACATAAATCCCGATCAGCGTGAAAAGTAACGCACGTGCACGCGCCTTCTGTCCCGCCCCAACTCTTCCCAGAATTACGCCTCTTTGAATATGCAAATCAATATGAATAGCCTTCTGTGAAAAGACAATGGGAAAAGCACAGGGGAAAATATAAGAATTTCAGCGAATACCAAGTGGAGGCAAAGGAAAAACGTACTATTTGTTGGTTTAAACAGTGGTATAATCAACAAAAGAAAGTTGATAGAGTGACAGAGTGTCGGAGAAACTCGAAAGATCAAGTTCACAAAGTCGCACAGTGCCCGAAATAAAAAAGAAATCACATTTCAAAGTCGCCATGAAAAGGCGAGTCGTAGCCCACCATCTGACTGTCATATGAAAGCTTATTAGGGTACAGACAAAAAAATAGGCACACAGTGAGAAAAAAGCACGAAATGTCAACTTTAATCTCGAAATTTCCACTTTAATCACGTAGTTTATTTTGCCATTAAAGTAGAACATCATAAACTTCATCTTAAAATCTTTTATTTTACTAGTTTCTCAAGTAGCACATTAAATGCTTTGTTCTGTGTTTGATCTTCTATGTGCTCTATGTGTGTGAATCACTACGTGCTTCCGTTCTTTCTCTTTCTCCGACAGGACACAGAATCCATTACATTCGTGATATTACAGCTCTCTGAATAATTCAAATACTGAGATGTATACGTGATATCTTTTTCATGATGATAGGAATGAAAGCATGTTATTAAACATGGGAACACGGTGGCGCAGTGATTGTTCATATCTCACGCAAGAGGCTTGCTGCGCCATGCGCGACCTTCAATGAAATAATTTATCACAGCAGTACTGTCTCTTACTAACCTCCAATTCCTGTCCTTACTTTTCTTTCTCCAAAAACCCAATCGCCACACAATCAGCTATGTAATAGACGTGAAGCCATCTGTAAGCTTAGAACGCTGATTCTTCAAAACTTTTAAGGAACATTGAAATATCTTTGTAGTACATGTTTAATTATTATATCCGTCTATCTTTCCAGTGTCGCGTCAGCACCAGCAAGAATACAACGCAATGTAGGAACAATTACTGAACTAGCTAGCGCTGAGGCACCGTGTCCTCACATGTTTAATTATTAACAATACAGATTATTTAAATGAAGTTAAAGTTTTATCTGTATAATATAATCAACATATTTTGCTGCATTTCATCTTAAAAATGAATACCGTCATCATATGTAAATACGCGCTTTATAAAGTGGCGCAGGTTGTGCAATATTATAACTGTATCCCAAGTTTACAGTGAGGTGATTGTACTTATAAGTACAAACAGTTCTACAAGAAGCACTTGATGGACTGATTGAGTGCGTTTATAGTTCTTGGGATGAAACTGTTTCTAAACCGCGAAGTCCATACTGGGAAGTCTCTAAAGCGTTTTGCTGTGGCTCAGGCAGCGTCTGCTTCATGCTGTGTACCGATAATTCTCTTTCCGATCAGCTGCTGCTGTGATTTCCCACTCAGATACAGTGATATAAATACTCCGAGTGGTGCAGTGAGAGTAATATGGAAAAAGATGATCTGCTGTTACAACCCTTAACGGGAGCAGCTGAAAGAAGAAGAAGATGCAGTGAGAGTTACAACGCTAAAGCAGTTATGGTATTTGGAACACTATGGCTATTACCTGGACCATTATATTATACAGGTTAATTACAATCAGATGCATTACACTAATAAACAATATGCAGTTAATTTCAGTGTATTTATAAAGCCGCACCAGGAATGTGGATCTAGGAAAGAAAGGGTGATCACACAGGAACAGTAGCACTGCTTTGACGCTGGGTGCCACCAGTCTGCAAAACCGGGCGGATAAATTGCGTACGCCAAGGTATGAGTTACCGTGGAAATGTGCGTGCCTTTACGCCAAGTTTAGGTTTTATACATCGCGATTTGAGCGTGGAAACATTCGTACGCAATATTTCTGTGCGTACGCACCGTTTATACATGAGGCCCCAGCTCTGTCAGGTTGGATGGACAGCTATTTTCACGTCTACCAGAGGTATTTGAATTTGTTAAAGTCTGAGCTTTGCCTGGACACTCAAAAATATTCACAGATTTGTCCATAAGGCACTCCCCTGTTTCCTTTGCTTTGTGTTTAAGATCATTGTCCTGTTTGAAGGTAAATCTTCAGCACAGTCTAAGGATCAGAGTTCTCTGGAGCAGGTTTTTATTAAGGACATCTTTGTACTTTGCACATTCTGCTTTTCCTCAACTCTGACTAGTTCTCGAGCCCCTGCTGCTGAGAAACAACCCCACAACCCCAAAGCATGATACTTCCACCACCAGGTTTCACCAATGGAATGCTATTGCGAAGCTGATTAGTGGTGCCTAGTTCCCTGAAGATGTGATGCTTAGAACTAAGGCCAGATAGTTCACTCTTGGTTTGATCAGACCAGAGAATCTTTTTTGTCATAGTCTGAGAGTCCTTAAGGTGCCTATTTGCAAACCGTAAGTGGACTTTCATGGGTCATCTGGGCACTCTGTCATAAGCCCAGACTAGTAGAGTATTGCAGAGCTGGTTGTCCTTCTGGAAAGTTCACCATTCTCCACACAGATCCGCTGGAGCTCAGCCAAATGGCCCATTAGGTTCTTGGTCACCTCTTTTACCAAGACCATTCTCCTCCAATTGTTTAGCTAGTTCAAGGATGCATTGTAGTTGTTCTGAACATCTTCCGTTTATGATTTAAGGAGACCACTGTGCTCTTGGAAACCTTCAGTGCTGCAGGAATTTGTTCTAGCCTTTCTCAGATCAGTGCCTTGACACAATCCTCTTTTACAGTTCTGCTGGCAATTCATGGCTTGGTGTTTTCAAGTTCTATAGACAAGTGCGTGCCTTTCCTAATGATGTCCATTCAGTTGAATTGACCACAATTGAACTTCAAACCAGGTGTAGAAACTTATCAGTGATGATCAATAGAACGGGATGCACCTGAGCCAAATTTCAAGTAATCATAAAAAAAGGTCTGAATACTTGTGTCAACAGATATTTCAGTTTTTATTTCTAATAAATTTGCAAAAATTCCTAAAATTCTGTTTTTGATTTGTCATTTTAGAATATTGAGTGTGGTTTAATGAGAGAAAAAAAAGGAATTTAAATAATTTTAGCATAAAACTGCAACATAGCAAAATGTGAAGAAGTGAAGGGGTCTGAATACTTGCTGTAGGTTTCTTTTTTCTTTAATTGGAGCTCTGGGTTCAGAATTAAGCCTCACTTTAGTGCTTAATATTAATAATTAAAAATCTCAATCATTTTCTTATTGAGTTTGCTGTGATAACTGGAAAAGCCGATTCATAAAACCTTTTTATTCCCCAGATGCCCATCATACTAACACTGCAACTTTAAAAAGCTGCAGTTCATAATTAAATTCAGCTTTGCACTGATCATAAATAAAGCATAAGTTCAAACTGTAAATATGCAATGAATACATTGGAGAAACTTATGATTTCTGTTCCATGTGGACAATTCTTTGTGGGTTGGTCCAGCTTAGAAAACAAATTTTAAAAAATAGTATATATAATTTTTTGTTTAATTTTATAAACAAATATTTTAAATTGTAAAATGTGCTACATCATGTTTATTTGTATGTTTCCCCATGACTGAAAGGAATATTAAATTTTCATAAGCACCCAGGGTATTCCTTCTAGTATTTTTATAATTGGAGCACAGGAAGGTTAAGTGAATTGCTCAGGGTCACACAGTGAATTGGTGGAAAGGGCTGAGCAGTCTGTTAGGGAGCTTACCATGACACTTTGCTGTCTGCCCTAATCCTGTCTGTTTTCTTTCTGCGGTGCCTGTTTGCACTTTGTGTTTTCTTTCCTGTATCTGATTGCTTCTGTCGAAGTAACTGGGTCATATCAGAAACTGCTAGCTGAAGATGCAAGATACCTTTATAGTCACTGTACACTACAATGAAATATTGTTTGGAGCAAGCCTATTGATGCCTTAGATAAAAGTATTTAAGAGTAGATGATAAACGAAGTAAACATTAATCTATGAGAAACACAGATACTATTAATAGTTCCAAATATACACCGATTAAACGTAAAGGTAAACATATAAGCATACATAGATAAATAATAAAAGAACTCACAAATAAATTAAGTCACAATGAAGATTACAGTGAAAGTAAAGGTCATGAGTTCCACATGGGTCATGCATAAATAAGGGTTCATTTATACTTCACGTTCAGTACGCGTACGCGCCTGCATCATGGCTGCCACGCACTCTGAGCGTTCATTTGATGCGACCTCTGAGCAGGTCCTCAGAAATTAATGCGACGCGTGCGCGAGTTGCATTACCAGCAAAAAGTCGGGGGGCGCAGTGTGCTAAAAGTTGGAATGTGACGTCAGAGTCTCTGTTTACTATCTACTTGTGACAGAAAGCCGCTTTGCGGATCCTACGAGATCGGTGTGCGTGCTTCGATATTTGATAAATGGTTCGATGTGGTGAAGCAAAATGCCGACATACAGATGTATTCATGGTGCTTTTATATTCAAGCGTCGCATATTCCCAATCGTAATGACACGAAACGTTTTAAAATTCTCACATACCGTCTTCTGTGCCATCTTTTTTTCTAGGGATTCCTCTGCTCCTGACAGCAGCGAATCGCCAGCAATAGATCGCCACACTGAGCACATTAAATGTATGATATTCCAACTCTCTGCACATTTAGAATCCTTAGATTTATACTTGATATCACTTTCATGATGATACATTTTACAGATAAATCGGTAATTTCGTTTAATTCTGTTAATAATTACACACATGGGATAAGAATTAGTGCTGCTGTCTTGCAGGGAGTCACGTTGCTGATATTCCCTGCCTGGAGTTTACACGTTTTCCTGCTGGGTTTCCTCAGTGTGCTCCAGTTTCCTTCCAAAGATATACAGATTTGGGGATTTGGTGCCGCTAAAATGATGCTAGTGTATGTGTGTGCTTGTATTCACCTTGCAATGAGCCAAGGCATTGTCCAGGGATTGTTTCTCACTTGTGCCCAGTGCTTGCTGGAATGGGCACATCCTTGGATTTAATCAATAAACATCCTTTTCAGAGATATTGCAGTAAGGTGTCATCGGAATTTAATGGGTGCTCTAGACAATTAACAACACAGAGAAGCCGAACATGTTCTTACCGTGATAATATCTCGCACTGCCACCTGGCAGATTCCTCCAGTATAAACACTTCAACGCTTGCGTAGCAGGAGCGTCCGCTGCAGCATGCGTCGCGTTGCGTGAAGTATAAAACTCCGGCCTTAGTGTGTGACTATGTGTGGTTGATGCAGGTGATCAATGTGTTGTAACGAGATTCCTAAGACTAGGTCACTACAATCGAACTACAGAGTAAAATAAGTTATAGTCCCATTCAAGCATCCTTTGCAGTTACTAGTGATTTCTTATCCAGGCATCCAAATACAGATACTTTTCTATAGAAAATTAGAACAAATATATTACATAGATAAGTTGAAATATACACATTGTGATGAGCGTGCACATAGGGGACAGCTTAAGGGCTCTGGTGATGGTAATTCCCCACGGTTCCATGAGTTGGTGCTGTGTACTAACACCTTTTCTCTTCTCCTCTACAGATTGGAAGATCGACAGCTTTAACATCCATGCCATCACTTCTGGTGTTGTCCACCTGGAATCACATTTTCCTGCTTTAAATCCAAAGAAATTGCTATCATGGGTAGTCAAGAATTAGACTCACTTCTGGAAAAATGTTATTTGTGAAAAAGAACTTTTGTACAATGCATTTGCCCAAAACTTTGTGTCTCTAACTATCTCTCTTACAACATATATACAAATAACATAGAAAACACTCTGACAAGATTTTCCACAATCTGTTTTAGAAAGTTGTTTCCTGGGGCGAAGATGTTCGAATGCAGTGGACCAATGCCTCACTAATGATGCTGTGGCTAGTCTCCAGGAAAATCGAAAGAGAAATCTTCACCATTGTTTCTCGGGGTGAAGTCCTTGGGGGCCTCTTCTGACCACTACCTGCACAGTTGTCACCACTACTCCTAAAGCACACTTACAAATTTCAAGATAAAAGATTGTTCTCTCCTCAGGGCCAAAGGACCAACACTGATACAAAACAATATATTTCCAAACTAATCGAAATGTGAACCCCAACAAAACCCAACAAGTCCTGACTCCTTTACTGCATGTCTGTTTATGCAGTTTGATGTTTGATGATAAGGCGTAACTGTGATATCTGCAGCAGTCTAAACCAAGGGTGACAAACTCCCGCTACTCTGCTTACCCTTTACAACAGACGGTAGCATAAACATCCCAGACGTAAAGGCACAAATGTACATATTGTGCTGACACAAAGGGTCTCAAAGGATTATTGTAAGCAAAAAGCACAAGGAGATGACATGAGACTCAAGAATCATAGTTTAAAAAATGAAAAGGTAAGGGTCAAAAATACCGTAAAGCAAACTAAACTGAGTAACCAAAACCAAAGGTGTGAAATAAAGATCGAGGATCGAAAAGCAAGGAGCTTAAAACTAAAAGATCAAATACTGAAATGTTAGGTCTAATTGTTTTAAAACTAACAACCATGAATAGCAAAATGTTTCTTGTATCCACCGAGGCATAAACTGAAAGTGTGATCACAGCTTCATATATTCAGAGCATCATGTGATGTCATAAGCGCGACATGACTGGTCACATGACCAGTACCAAGGTATCGCTTAAATAATGAAAATCAAGATGGTAAAAATGATGTTTTGAATTGAAATTTATGCATGTAAGAATTGGATTCTATACGTGTGAACTTTATTAATCGCAAAATCACACACGTCGCATTGTATACCACACATATTTATGCTCATTGTACACATGTATATTTATAGAAATCAATAATTATTCACACTTTTGTGTTCATTTTGTTTGAATTGGCTGCACAACTTTTCCCATGCGCATGTGGAAATATGGTGTGTCCGTGGCCACAGTTGTACAGTTTCATCCTTGATCGGTCAGTTTCTCTTGTTGGTTTCTAGGAGTAAATATCACTACAGGTAGTCCCCAGGTTACGGACACCCGACCTACAACTTACGAACGAGGATGCAGCTGCGACGCATGCGCTTCAGTAACTGCCGCTCCGTCATCTTCGGCCTGGGGATGCTGCAAGTGGTGGCTAGAGGGGGGCGATTTCACTGCTCGCGCAGTGTAGTGTTCCTTGGGTGGCTCCCGCCGGCAAGCGGTGACCCGTGGTCCATAGTCACCTGGGCCACAGCTATCGCTCGTGTGCAGGACGATGATTCTCTGCCCGCCCACTACGCCGCCGCAGCTACTGCTCCTGACTGGACACAGGCTGGAAGGAGCGGAGGGGGGCTTTTCACTGCCTGCCCAGCACACACGGCTGGTAATGCTGCAAGCGGTGACCCGCTTGTGGCTGAACGGGGCAGCAGGGGTAGCATTGTAGTGTTTCTTGGATGGCTGCCTGTTGAATTGGGGTTGGGCGCCTTTGGGCGCACCATGTTCATTCTCGGTGAGCGGACACTGCAGGCAGCATACTGTAGTGGAGGTGACTGTGATGTGGGCTGGTGATGAATCGCCCCTCACCGCCACCATTCATTTTCAATAGCAAGCCTGCTTGTACTGTTACACACATAGCAGGAAGTTGTGTCTTGTCAGTACATCAGATGTGTTGACGGGTGCCTAATCTGCTGTGATAGCGTGTACTGTATAGTGCTGTGCAGAAGAGCTCATCTTAACCTTTTGTGTTCACCCTTCAACAATTTCTCTGAAACACAAATCTGATGCAAGTGCTGGTGATACAGTAAAGAAGGGAAAAAGCATCACCATTGAAAATAAAGTAGAAATAATAAAAAGGTCAGAAAGAGGTGAAACTCCATCATTCATTGGTAGAGCACTTGGTTACAGTCGGTCAGCGATAGCATTTATTAAAATAATGTACCTGTTCCGATTTACATACAAATTCAACTTAAGTACAAACCTACAGTCCCTATCTCGTACGTAACCCGGGGACTGCCTGTACTCTGCTGTCCATTTGCATCAAAGAAGATCATCAAGCAGTGATCCGTTTTTTATAGGCTGAAGGTATACAAGTGGCTGAAATCCACAGAAGGCTTTCTGCATGATTTGGAGACAGTGTTTTACCACAGAAAAGTGTTGAATGGATTGAGAAGTTTAAAAATGGGCAGACTAGAGTTAACCACAATAAAGGAGCAAGATGCCTGTCCATGTTCACTACGGATGACAACATTGAGCAAGTGTAGTAAAGTGTAAGATGGGGTGTGTGGCAGTGTGCAGTTGTTAATAAAAACAGTGTGTCTCAAGTTGTGTGGGTGAGTGCGGCAGCAGCAGTGTGCAACCATTCAGGCTGAGTTCCTGTTAACGTGCGGGTGAAGTCAGCTCAGCGGTTTCATATCGGCATCCTGCTGATCAAGATTAAGTTTTAATCTGCCGATCGAGTTTTAAAGGGAGCCGAAGCTAGTCAAAAGAAATAAGCAGAAGAGAGAAGACAAGAGGTAGAAAGATGAGAGACTAAAGAGATCGGAAGTTCATTTGAAAGCAAAAATTTAAATTGGTGAATCAGAAGGGAACCAGTACTGGTGAAGAGTGGAGTCAGGCAGCCACTTTTGTGAGTTGTGGATGCTCCTGATGATTATACCAGTAGCAGGAGCAGCCTATCTCTCCATGAGTGCCCACATTTAAGGCTGAGAAGTGGCAGCAGAAAATAAGGAATCAAGGCTGGTCATGGAGCCCTGCAGAAGCCAAGAATACAAGGTGGGGATTGGAGCCTGGATTTAAGGGTGCATTGCACTGGTGAGTGTCCCTGCCTGCTGCAGAGACCTGTTTTAGTATGAAGCACAGTGGCTCATTATTTTAAGGGAAGGATTTCTGTTGTTGGATTATTTATTGATTATTTATTTGACCTTTTAACCTCCACAAAAGACACAGTTTTTATTAATTATTAGTATTTATTTGAAGATTAAACATTATCTGAACCCTTTATTTTCTTGAATAAAAGCACTAAGCACTTTGCACAATCTCTTGCTGGTTCAATGTTCTCATTGCCCGGCTCATCTCAATGGTCCTGGGTTCAAGAGGGAATATGGCAGCTGCAGCCAACCTGGATCATTAATCAATCGCAGCAAGTCTGTGCCATGATTCCAATGAAGTGACAAGAATTTAAGCCCCAGATATACCTTCAAAACCTTCAAGCCATAAAAAGCAGAATCCCTGCTTGCTGGTCTTCTGTGGTGCAAATGGAAATTGGAGCGGCCATGTTTTTTCCTAGAAACGAAAAAAATAAACTGACTAATCAAGGTCAAAACTTTACCATTGTGACCACAGACACATTATGTGAGCTGTACTGACCACCCAAACAAAATTATCACAAAGGTTTGGATTATTGACTTACCCTCTGTTATACTGATACTGGTATCTACAAAATATTACTTTGTTACAGTGTTATGGTACCATAATTGCCTCTCTAGTCCACCCTGACCATATCAATCACTTATTTGCAATATGCAAAATATTCCTTGGTAAGAACTTTTAATTTGTGAATAATAAAACAAGCTTAATAGTAGTTTGGGTGAATTATGGGTCTTTTATAGGAATCAAAAATTCTTTTGATGGTTAGCATGTCAGGCAAAGGTTGCTTATTGTTTGGTCAAGATTGGCATACTGTGCACAAAGAGGATGGAATCTTTGTGATTGTTAGTGAAAGCGTCCTTCATAATAACTTATTATGGTGTGTGTGGGAAGCTGTAGGTTATCACAGGCTCTTTAGTACAATGTCCTTGATTTGCTAGCATATTCTCAGTCAAAACTTAATATCGTGACTTTCATTAAATACTTTTCCATGCCCAGCTGACTACCATGAATAGACGACAACATACCTGCTCTGAGTGAGGATGTAATGATTTACTCACCTCTGTAATTCCAGAATTTCATCTCCTCGGGCCATCAATTTCATATGGTTTCCTTCAATTTTGCAAACTGTCTATCATTTCCTCTGTGTGCTTAGATTTTTTTTTTTCAGGTTTGCATCACTCATAGGTTCAGTACTACATGTGTATGTATAGCTGTTCATCCATGCATTAGCTGAGACTATTGTCTTGGTGTATCGATGACATCCTGAACAGGTGATGTTTCTTATTTTGTAATGCAGAAGGTAAAGGATCATACACTGTAGTCTAGGTGTTGTTACTGCAAGTGGGTTTAGCATATTGCAGTCACGATGTTTAGGGTCCTTCTATAGAATACATGACACCCATAACTATACTCGTGAGAAAATCCTCAAACCAGAACAAGAGCCATATATTTGTTTACCGCTCAGAGCAGTTTTTATTTCACTGCCTGTGTTTCTTGAAGCTACATTTTATCAACACTACTTTTTTTGTCTATAATCGCTGCACCTTTATCACATCTTTCATAGGTTTTATTAATGTTTTGCTGGGATGAGAATGATAAATTGATAGAGCGTAAATGCTTTGTCAAAAGTGTTATTTTCTCAGTGAATGTGATAGCCTAGTATGCATAACACTAAAGTAATGAGTCATGGCTACCTTCGACATAATGGCATTAAGTGTTAGTATGGATTATTCTGTTTTGAAGATTTTCTGTAATCATCTTTGTAAGTACATCATTAAAATAAGATGTATTCTTAAAATACTGTAGATTTGTGTAATGCTATATAAAAATGATATTGACTGAAGCATCTGCATCCAATCTTAAATTCATACATTTTTTTCAGTACTGACTTTGATCAACATAAATATGCTCCATCTTTTAATTGCTGTTTAAGTTCTTCCTTTTTGAACTTGATTCTTTTAAGCTTTTTGCAGTATGTTCATCAATTTCAGATATCCTGTTACATTTTTGCAATATAGCTCTATTTTTATTAGGATTTCACCCTTTATTTTGTGTTTTTTTTGGTATTTCTTATCTACTTCTTTGCTTTTGGTTTGTCTGTGTTTCTTCTTTTGCCTGTGTAAACAGAACAATCATTTTATTTTGAAAAGTACTGGGAGATGTTAAAGAGTCTTAACCAGAAACAAGTTGTGGATGAGGATGTCATAATCAAAGTTTTCTAATACCAGAGTTCACTATAATAGCACGCACACACACACACACACACACACAGAGTTCTTTATGTTATCCACAATCTCGGATGATCTGTGGCCTCAGCTTATAAAGTTTTGCATTAGTGATGTCATGATGTGTGGCTTCCGATGCCTCACAACCTGAGCAAATGAATATTACATTCTAACAACAGGAGTCTCAAAATGTTGGCGCCCATAAACAAAACAAAATGGCACTACAGCAAATGGTAATAAAAGAATTAAATTCATAAATAAATATATAGGTACATAATAATAAGAAAATAATGATAAATAAAAGGAAAGATGAGAGGCAAAACTGGAGTTTAATTCGAAACCAAAAGTAAAATTGCAGAATTAGAAGGGAGCCAATGGTGGTGAAGAGTGGAGGCAGGCGGCCCGGTTTGTGAGGTGTGGTTGCTCCTGTAGATTATACTGGGGCCGGAGCGGCCTACCTCTCCATGTGTAAAGCCAAGGAATGGCAGTGGAAGACAAGGGAGCAAGGCACAGCGTGGCAGCCTACAGAAGCGTAGAATATGAAGTGGGGATCTGAGGCAGGATTTAAGGGTGCACTGGCGAGAGTCCTTGCCTGCTGCTGTGGCCTGGATGGGTGAAGCAGCAGACACTCTATTTTAGAAGGAAGCACAGTGGCTCATGGTTTAAAGGAAAGGATTTCTGTCAGAGTTTTAGCCTCAGTTTTGTTGGATTGTTTATTGATTATTTATTTGACCTTTTTACCTCCATAAAAGTTTTTATTGAGAACAAGCCTTCCCCAGCGGCTCCGCCCATATAGTAATGAAACAGGACAGACTTTAAAAATCAATAAACAAACAGGTATTGCTAGCTAAGCTGAAGTAAGGTCTGCTCAAAAACGTGGTGAGAGGTAGAGCGATTCGAATGGAGGCTGCCGCGTGAATGAGGAGGGCCCTGCCCGGCTTCCCACTCCTGATGTCACGCTTCACCCTCCCCTCGGCCTGCAGCCTCCGTCTCAGATTAGCGTGAATAAATCGTTCCTGCAAGCAAACTATGATACTTAACGCAATGAGAAAGGTCGCAAAGTCAACCGGAATGTTCAGGCATACTTATAGAAAAAACCCGATCTAAATCCGTTAAGCAGTTTTCTCGTGAAAAGCGGACAGACAGACAGACGTTGGATTTTATATATATGTAGAGATTATTATTTATTTATTTGAAGATTGAACAATATTTGGACATTTTATTTAGTTGAATAAAACCACCAAGCAACATTTATCTTATTTGAACATTTTTCTTTTGAAAGATGTCCTTTGCTCCCTGGAATAGCCTAACTTGAAAGTATCTCTCTGAAAAAGTCATGTCTCGTTCTAGGCTAAAAAGTCTCATCTAGTCCCAGGTTTTTTTTAGATAATAAAGAGATTTATTTGACCTTTTAACCTCCATAAAATACAGTTTTATTGAGAATTATTATTTATTTATTTGAAGATCAAACATTATCTGAACCATTTGTTTTATTGAATAAAAGCATTAAGCACTTTGCACAATCTCTTGCTAGTTCAGTGTTCTCATTGCATGACTATCAATGGTCCTGGGAATATGGCAGTTGCAGCCAACCTGGATCATCAATCAATCACAGCAAGTCCGTGCCATGGTTCAAATGAACTGACAAGAATTTAAGCCCCAGGTATACCTTCAAAACCTTCAGGCCATAAAAAGCAGAATCCCTGTTTGCTGCACTTCTTTGGTACAAATGGAAATTGGAGCGGCCATGTTTATTCCTAGAAACAAAAATAAGAAACTGACTAATCAATGTCAAAACTTTACCATTGTGACCACAGACACATCATGTGAGCTGTACAGATAACCCAAACAAAATTATCACAAAAGTACGGATAATTATTGACTTACCCTTTGTTATACTGATACTGGTAACTTCAAAATATGAAGATGCAAGGAAAAGTTAGCCATTTTCTAACCAGTTTGTCCTGAATCCTGTGTTACAGGAACAAACCCTGGACAAGGGTGCCAGTCCATTGCAGGACAAACACACACACACACACACACCCACACACACACCAGGGCCAGTTTAGGATCGCCTATTTAATTAACCTTCATGTCTTTGGACTGTGGGTGGAAACCAGAGTACCTAGAGGATTCCCACACAGATAGAGAGAAAATATGCAAAATCCACATAAGGAGGACCCAGGATATAAACCTTGGTGTCCTTACTACAAGAAGCCACTGTGCTGCCCCAAGAAAGGAAAAGGACAGGGATTTTTTGTTGCATTTTTGTTTTGACTCTGAAAGTGCTTTGTGGTCCCGTTGAGCAGTGTGGATAAGGGAGATGGGAACAGGACTAGAGTCATGCATTTTTTTTGTCTGATTTTGGAATGTTTTTCTTTTTATTATCATATTTATTCATACATCTGAACTGTGATTTTATTTCGATGGGCTTCGCAGTGTGATATGTCTCACTTCAGCTTTTGATCAAAATTGATTTTTTGATATCACCTTGTTTTTCATAAAGAACTGTCCATTTTTGTACCATCTCGTCCGTATCATTTTTACACTCACCCTGGATTATCCTCAGTACGACTTCTTGATGCCCCTTGGTTGAAATTCAATAAAAATTAAAACAAAACAAAAAAAAAAGAAATTTTTGCAAAGTATGTGGATGGTTTTGGGACATCACACTGACATAAGAGAAGATCTCCAGTTTCAGAATGCCTGAAGAACAACACTCTAGTTGCAGGAATCCTCCCCATCAGTTCCAGCGAATGGAGGATCCTTCATGCTGACTAGCAGGAAAAATAACTTTATTAACACTTTAATAAGTCAGTGTCCTTCTGTTCTCCTTCCACAGCGGCAACAATTATTTTCTCATGTTTTCTTAAGCAGCAAAGCCCTCATTGAATGACATTCACAACTTAGATAAAAAATTAAGTATTTTTCACTTTATACAAAAAAAGATCATTTTACATGAAGAATTAAATACATTCAGCTCAGCATAAAATCTATAACGATTAGTTTGAGGATACAAGCACTACAATTGGCTATATAGTGTAAATCAACATTTCTGTAAACAGCAAACAAAAAGCCTTACAGAAATAATAATATTACCCAGCAGCATATTAGCCAATTTAAATAGTCCATTTTATTGTTCAGCTGTTCAGGATTTCATTTTGAATTTCACTACCGGGGAGAAATACTTTCCATGAAATAAAAAAAAGCCTTTACTTTTATGTCCTTCAAGCCCAGTGAGCAGCCTATTTAAAATGTAAAGCCTGGCTCACAGTATACTGAATGTATAAGCAGGGCTCTCAGTATAAGTAATATCACAGCGCTGTGGCCCCGGTCAGTCCATCTACGTGCAATTTGGATTCACATACCCCTCATAATCAGACAGTGTTGGAATAAACCTAAGGAAGTGAAGACGATGGTAATCACTCTGATGTTTTTTTGTAGACACAATTTTGACTTTTTATGATAAACAATAATCCACTGGAAGTGGAAATCTCTGCTCAAGAGCTTCAGGTCAGTTTTACTAATGAAGGAGGGTCAATATCTAGAATTCATTTTGCATTTATGTTAGTTAACAGTTAAGATATATCTCTTACTAATGAACATCTCTCGATTGTTAATCTAATTTTTTGAATTACGGTAAGTGGACTACTACAGCAACCTTAGATGTTCTTGGGGTTATGATAAACTACAGCTGGCTGTAGTGACACCAATGTCAAGTTTTAATTGAATGCATTTAATTGTAGCCATATTTTACAAGCATTAAGATTTCCTCTCAGACTTATTTAGTCTGCACCGTAGAGAGTGCATCTGTGTTTAATAAATAGTCAACGCATTATTATTTTACTCTTAAAAAAACATATTAAAATGCCAGGGAAATTCATATTCACTTGGCAACATATCTTCACTGTACTTAAACTGGAGTCATTTATATTTTATAATACTCTTAAACCAAAAATAATTATAATATGGATTATATTTTCTTTCCTTACATGTTAAAAAGGAAAACATTGCTGAGAGTTTATTAGCGATGTGATGTCTGTGTAAGTTATGTCATACAGAAGGCCTTTGCGTCTTGGTGTGATCGTAACTTCTTTATTTGTGGCGGCTGATACTAATGTAGTGCAAAGATTTGCACTGGTCTTCTCCGTTTTGTTTTTTGGTTTTCTGGTGTGACTTCTTGCACCACTGCCACTTTTTCAAAGTAATCTGCAGTCACCGTTGATGTTATGAATATATGTAAAAGGTCACTGAACAAATTACAGTTTTAGGAACACCCGTACCGTACACCTGCGTATTCATTTGAATGATCTCATCAGCCAATCATGTGGCAGCAGTGCAATGTGTAAAATCACAGAGGTACAGTTTAGACACTTCAATGTGATATCATTGATTCCGGCCATGGCATGATTGTTGGTGAAGACAGACGTGTTTGAGTATTTCTGTAACTGCTGATCTCCTGGGACTTTCATGCACAACAGTTTCTAGAGTTTATTCAGAATGGTGTGTCAAACAAAACTAAAATACAGTGAGCTCAGTTCTGGGGCCAGAGACGCCCTGTTGATGAGAGAGCACAGAGAAGAAGGGCCAGATTGGTTTGAGCCGACAGAAAGGCTGCGGTAACTCAGATAACCACTCGGTATCACTGTGGTGAGCAGAAGTGTATACATCAATCCTTGAGGCGGATGGGCTATAGCAGCAGAAGACCATGTTAGATTCCACTTCAGTCAGCCAAATACAGAAACCTGAGGCTGCAGAAGGCACAGGCTCACCTGAACTGGACCGTTGAAGACTAGAAAAACATAGCCTGGTCTAATGATTGTTGATTTCTGCTGAGGCACACAGAAGGTAGGGTCAGAATCTGGTGTCAACAGCCTGAATCCATGCACCCATACTGTCTTGTGTCAACAGTGGAGGCAACTGGTGGTGGTGTAAAGGTGTGGGGACACTTTGGGCCCAGTAATAACCATCAATCATCGCTTGAATGAATGACGAGAATGAAGACCTTTTGCTATGACACATTAGATTTGTCTGAGTTGCATCCCATTCTATTCGTCATCAGTGAGATGTTTCTAAACCTTATTTAGAGTCCACCATTGGTCAATTCAGTTGATTGGACATGACACACACACCTGTATACAGAAGTTCCCACAATTGACAATGTCTTTTAAAACAAAAACCATGCCATGAAGGTGAAGGAATTGTGTGCAGAGCTTAGAGACAGAATTGTGCTGAGAAACAGATCTAGGGAAAGAGCACAGTGCCCTCCATAATTCTTAAAAGAAAGAGGTTTGGAACAACCATGAGTTTTCCTAGAGTTGGCTGCAAACTGGAGTAAAGGGCCTTGGCGAGGGAGGTGACGAAGAACCCAGTGATCACTCTGGCTGAGCTCCAGAGAACTTGTGTGAAGATGGAAGAAACTTCAGAGATAGCCACCACTGCAACCCTACACCAATCTGGGCTTTATGGCAGAATGTCCAGACAACACATGAAAACCCACCTGTAGCTGCGTTCTCCTAAAATTACCAAAGTTCAGCAGCTCTAGTTTGCAAAATGGGATTCAGCAAAAGCTTGACACATCGAAATGATTCCACAGACGAAATATCTTTGTTTTAAAACTTTAGTAAAAATTCAACAAAGAAAAGAAAAGTTCTTGTTTAAGAAAAGTTCTGTTTAAAGCTTAAAATTCTTGTTTCATTTGTTCAAGTTTGCTTATATAGTTGAACCATTTATAAATGGTCAGAAAACTGTATGCTGTGACAATAGATGGCGCTATACCAACGCTTGACCCGACACAGACAGACACGGGAAGCACACTATTTTTTATTTTTATTTTTCTTCGCCTGTGGGCAACGCCTTCCCCGTTGCCCACAAGCACAACACAGTCCCAACAAGCACTAAGCACACACACAATACTTTTTTTTCTCTCTATCTCCTCCACTTCTCTTCCGGCAAGCTTTGTCTCCCTCCTCCTGGAGTGGTGGCTGTTGACTCCTTTTATAGCCCTCCAGGAAGTGTTCCAGGTGTTTAACAACCCATTTCCAACTGCACTTCCAGGTGTGGTGGAAGTGCCACCCATATGGGCTCAGGAACAACTGCAGCACCCCTAGGCAGTACCCCCGGTTCCCAACAGGGCTGAAGAGAACTCCATCTCCCATGGAGCCCTGCGGGAATCCGAGGCACCACTGCCACCTAGGGGGACTGCCATCTAGCGTCCCGGGGGAGGTACTGTTCAGTCCATGTTTGTTTCCCCAGGCCATATAAAGAAGAGGCGTCGGCTCCGGCCATTCTCTGCAAGGCCTGTCCCATTTTCATGCTGTAAATGGGGCTTTCAGTCCCTGCTAGCACCGGGACCTGTTCTAAAAAACATCTGACTCAGTTGACACACTATATCTTAGTTATAGCAAGAAAGTTCTCTCTCATTAACTTACAGGGAGTAAAAGACTATACCATTGTCTATGGTTATGACTAAGAAAACACTAATATGAATTTAACTTAAAGCATTAACTTTCTAGGATTGGCTCTTACAGCACCTAAAGGACTCTCAGACTATGACGTTTGTATTTGATTTACAATATTTAAGTAGAGGCGGCACGGTGGCACAGTGGGTAGCGCTGCTGCCTCGCAGTTAGGAGACCCGGGTGCACTTCCCGGGTCCTCCTTGCATGGAGTTTACATGTTCTCCCCGTGTCTGCATGGGTTTTCTCCAGGTGCTCCGGTTTCCTCCCACAGTCCAAAGACATGCAGGTTAGGTGCATTGGTGATCCTAAATTGTCCCTAGTGTGTGCTTGGTGTGTGTGTGTGCACTGGCCTGGGGTTTGTTTCCTGCCTTGTTCCCTGTATTGGCTGGGATTGGCTCCAGCAGACCTCCGTGACCCTATAGTTAGGATATAGCAGGTTGGATAATGGATGGATGGATTCAAGTAGACCACAAAAGTGCTTATTTAAATGTTTAGGTCAGATCATTCTTATTTAAAATGTTTAAGGTCAATTACTAAAACACCGTCACTGTGATTTATGCTACTGTAATGGCCTGCACATGATAAAATAGTCATTCCAGACAGTTGAGGAGCATGACAAAAATCATGCGAAGCCTTTGGTACAATAATAGCCCTTGTCATACTGTATAAGGAAGACAGCATTAGTTAAGTCAAAAAATAATATAAGAAATATTCATTTATGACAAACTGCCAGATAAAAAAGTAACAAAAGCTAATGAAAGACTAAATAAAAAATATGCCATACCATTTTCTATTGCTTAATCATGAGCAGGTTCACCAGGGGGCTGGAAACCTATCCCACCAGGAATGGGGCATAAGGCAGGAACAATCCATGGACAGGATACCAGACCAACACAAAACTCACACACCAGCATCTATTTAGCATCACCAATCCACCTTATCTGTGTTGCTTTGGACTGCTGGAAGAAACTGAAGCACACCCTCCAGACACGGGAAGAACATATAAGATCCACACAGGGAGGACCTGGGATGTGAACGCTGGTCTGCTTACTGCAGTGCTACAACTGCATCACTGTGCTGCCTCAATAAAAAAATAGTATATTTTTCTTTTGTTCTAACTTATTATCTTATAAGATTCAAGGTTGAAACAGAACTCCAAAAGGACATTTGGCGTGTTTACTGGACAGTGCTTCAGACTCTGAAGTTGAACTTCAAACAATGATGGATGGTGTGAATGACATGGTGAAGAATTACAAAACAAGCTGTGATATAAAGACAAAGGCATGAGAATCCCAAGGAAAACATGAGAAGTGAGTATCAGAATTAAAGGTGAAAATGTTCTAGTACTTAGACCATAACGACCACAGGAAAAAAGAAAGAAAAAAAAACGTGAATCAGAAGATCAATGAAATGTTAAAGGGACTATTCATTCATCAAAAGCACAGAGTTGCTTATGATGGGAATGGACAAGGCAGCACAGAAGAAAACCGTGTAATGTTGCTCTGGCCTCTTTGTCTTTGATCAGTCTCTTCTGTAATGGGTTTTGACTTTGTTTAATAAGATGGACTCCTGCCTGAGCAAGCTGTCACACCCTCACTAAGGCTATTTACCTTTCTCTGTCTTATTTATTGGCTTTCGGGAACATCACCTCAGCCTTTGACACTGTCCTGCTGAGATTTTCATAACACTCATTAACAGCACCTTATAGTTTGGCCACTTCAATCACCAACCTGGACTTGTAACCAGCTTTCCAACTAAATGCAAGCACAGATGTTTTCAGCAACTGCCACTGTATGTAGCATACCATATCCTAACATTCTCAAACCCACTTAATGCAATGCAGGGGCGCACGGAGCTGAGCTCTATCCCAGCAGCACTGGTTGCAAGGCAGGAATCAGTCTTACACAAAACTCCAATCCATCATTATTTTTATTTCTGCTGTAGAGGTTATTTTTTGTTTCTAAAGTATGTCTTTGTATATTTATTTATTTATGAATGTCTTTAAGGATTTGGTGAATGGCTTTATTTACTTTCAGTATCTCATTTGTGTTCAGCTTTGTTCATTTTTCCTTAGCCTTCTTTAGACATTCTCTACTCACAGGTATATTTGTTACATCCTTACAGTTTATAGGCTGCTGTTGTGACCCTATAATTTAAAAAGCAGGATTACAATATACATTTTACTTCATCCCAGAGTAGCAGAAATTGTTCGATACACAAAGTATCCTCTGTATGAAGAAATGTTTTATGGTTTTTACCAAAAATTCACATTTTACTTTTCATCTGTATCTATTTGTGCAGTGTTAATTATTTACTTAGTAGAATTCTAGAGGGCGGCACGGTGGCGCAGTGGGTAGCGCTGCTGCCTCGCAGTTGGGAGATCTGGGGACCTGGGTTCGATTCCCAGGTCCTCCCTGCGTGGAGTTTGCATGTTCTCCCCGTGTCTGCGTGGGTTTCCTCTGGGGGCTCCGGTTTCCTCCCACAGTCCAAAGACATGCTGGTTAGGTGGATTGGCGATTCTAAATTGGCCCTAGTGTGTGCTTGGTGTGTGGGTGTGTTTGTGTGTGTCCTGCGGTGGGTTGGCACCCTGCCCATGATTGTTTCCTGCTTTGTGCCCTGTGTTGGCTGGGATTGGCTCCAGCAGACCCCCGTGACCCTGTGTTCAGATTCAGCGGGTTGAAAAATGGATGGATGGATGGATAGAATTCTAAATTAGTGGAATGGTGGCACAGTGTATAGTAGTGCTGTCTTACAAGTCAGTGTAGAGATCTGTGTGCGCTTCAGTGTGTATGCATTTTTCTCTGGATATTCCAGTTTTCCTCCAATATTTCCAAAAGCATGCAGGTTACTTTAAATTGCACATCTGTAACTATGAACGGGCCCTGTAATTGACTGGTGCCCTGCCTAAAGCTACTTTCTACCTTGCCCCCCCAGTTCTGCTGGAATAGGATCCAGCCATACCACTTACTGAGAGATGGGTGTAATATAGAGGGTCCGCGGCTCTAAACGAATGGCTAGTTTTTAAAATAAATAATCATCGCACTCGTGGCTTAACGAGAGGGTGTGGTAGTGTGGCCCGGAGAGGTTCCTGGGCATGATACAGGCATGGGGGTTTCTGCAATGAAGTGCACAATTATTAGATCGCCCGTGTCCGTAATTGATGCCAGGAGCTGCTGATCGTCACTCCTGTGCCACATCCCCATCATAAATAAGAGGAACACGAATGCGGAGGAGAGAGAAAAAAAGAAAAGGAATGGAGGTCAGTGGAGAGAAGAGGAAACAAGGAAGGAGAAAAAAACACTGTGGGAGTGAGCAAGTGAGCGAACAAGAGCAGCTGGGAGGAGAGCCCCTCAGGAGGAGTGGGGCAGTATGAAGCGGTCGCTCCAGCTGAGCGATCTCAGGAGCTGGAATGTCCCAGTAGGTGGTTGGGTCGCCGCATAAGGCCACGGAAGGTAGCAGGAGTCAGGGAGGCTTGGGAGAGTGAGCCCCAGTGTGAGCACCCTGGTCGCTGGAGACGCCGAGTCTCGGTCCGGCAGGAGCTGTACGTAGCCAGGGGATGGAAGGCTACCTACCGGACCAGGTGAAGGTCAGCTGCAGCTGCAGCTGCAGGAAGGGCGACTCCCATGTTGGAAAGCCCATTGTGGAGAAGCAGGAGAGCCGCCAGCTAAAGGAAGGAGGTACCGGTTGTAAAAAGGGACTGCTTCCAGCCTGTTGTTTTTAACCTCATTTTAAAGGATTTATTTATTTTGCATTTTAAACCTCCACTTTTATCACCCTGTCTTTATGGATTATTTATTTATTAACTTTGTGAAACACTGCACTATGGACACTGTTTTGATTTTGTTTTTAATAAAAGCACTTGCACTTTTTGCACCATCGCCTTGTTCAGGTTGATTTGTCCCTATCAGCTAGTTCATCCGGTTACATAACTGACGGTGTTGGGTTCAAGAGGCTCCCAAAGGGAGAAGAGGGGGCACGAAGCTGGACCCACACCGTCACAATTGTCAGTCAAGAAAGCGCAGGTGAAGATGTGGCAGAAATGAGAATGTTGAGATGGATGTGTGAAGTTACAAAAAAGGACAGAATAAGAAATGAGACAATCAGAGGTACAACAAAAGTGGAAGAGATATCTAAGAAAGTACAGGAAAGTAGACTGAAGTGGTATGGACATGCGATGAGAGGCAATGATTACTGTGACTCATGTGTCACTCTCTTGCACCAAAAAACAAAGCTCAATCCAAGGGCTTCAGGAAAACCAGCTTTATTTAATTCAAAACAGGAACAGCAAGGGTATTTATTGAAATGGCAGCTATCACATCACTACACATAGACACAGCAAACAAGCAGTGCTATGAAATTATCAGTCATTCTGCCTTGACTCCCTTCTTCAGTTCAGGAACAGACAGGGTGGGTGTCACCATTAAGGCGAATTCAGCATTCACCTAGTGTGCCAGATCATAAAGGGGTGGGGATGACCCAGCTGTGTGGGTTAGCTACCGAACAGTTGGTCGGTGCACTAATAAGCTTGTCTTGGTTGGAAAATAACCCGGCACCGGCACTGGGAATAGATAGTCTTTCTCGTCAGGGCGGTCCCATGACAGCGGCTGGGATCGGTTCATCCTGGATGGAAGGGGACAGAAGAGAAATAAGTGGGCCAGGTCTGTGGCTAGATTAAAGTATTCCCCACATCAACTGTTGGCCAACGGTCACGTTGCATGATGGGGCAGCAAATTCGTAGTTGCCTCAGTGATGCGGAAAACCTGCGGTGAACAAACATCCTTCGACGGACGCGTTAACCCATTTTCTGCACTGTGGGGACTTAACGGGTCTCACAACACGTAGGCATTAGAGTGATGAAAATGGAAGTACAGGGGAAAAGGGAGGTCAAAGTAGAGATGGATGGATAAAAGAAAAGAAGATCTGAAGGACAAGGGTCTGTTTGGAGATGGTTGATCAAGCACATCGACCTCCACAAAGAAGTAGGAAAAGATGAAGAGGAAGAAGAAGAAGAACGCGGAGTGGTGGCTCTGAGGCTAGAGATCTGCACTGGCAATCGGAAGGTTGCCGGTTCGAATCCCGTAAATGCCAATAGGGACTCTGCTCTGTTGGGCCCTTAAGCAAGGCCCTTAACCTGCAATTGCTGAGCACTTTGAGTAGAGAGAAAAGCGCTATATAAATGCAAAAAATTATTATTTAAAATTATTATTATTATCCATACCCTGAACTGACCCTGAATTGAATTTATCAGAAATGAGAGTGCTATGCAATTTCACATTATATTTGTTAATGCATTTTGATAACCTGAATTAAGCCTCAGTTTGCATAATACCAGACATATATAGTTCCCTTAACTCAAATTCACATTATTCAATTTGTTATTTGAGGGAATGTCAAACCTGATGATTGAATTTACTTATCTTGTCCCTGGACCATGTCAGATTACATGACCGCAGATCACTTGAGATGTCAGATTGCATGACTCTGTGACGACATTCCAGCACAGGTTTGCTCTTCCCAAGTATCATGAGCACAACCTTTTTTCTGACCGTCAACAACATGCTGCCCTGGCACAGCCAGTGCTGTAGGAATGATTTTTAAGTACAGTAATCTCAGCCTTTTTTTCTTTTTCCATCAAGATATCAGGCAGACAAGCTTTTCGTCTGTTTACAAGGTCCAAAGCACATGCATTCGTTATTCCGCATTGCTGCATTATATGCATTTTCAGGACAAGTCACAGATTGGTCTGGTTGAGTTGCAGGGTATGTCACACTACACGCATTTAACAAGGCTTTTGCAAAAAACAATAAAAAAAAAGTAATGGCTATTATGGTTTTAGTTTTGAGAATTTCATTTCCATTGTTAATTTTTTGATTTGGTTTTATTTTCTGATGCTGTGTTGGTTTTTATGGGCTCCATCACGTTACTAAGGAGTTTGAAGGGTGAAATTGTGACACGTGATGTCACTACTGTCACACTGTCTTTTTAGATATTTCATCCAATGATATAAATACTCCAACAAGCACAATAATATTGACTCCTATTTCAGTCTTGAAAATTGAAATTCCTTTTCTTAGAAGATATTCCTGTTTTGCCTATGCTTTTACAATTAGTTCTTGTATACTGTATGTACATTGATATTTTATTGTGGTAAAGGCTTTTGCAGACATCTGTTCTTAAAACATAAATCCCTTTTTATCAAATGCGCAGATTCTTTCCTAATAGAGTACGGTTATTTTCTGTACCTCAGTCACTATTCCTGTATGTCTGTGTTTACACTTATCACCAACATTTAGGGATATACAGTTCACAGTTGCAATGCACTCGCACCCAGGAATATAGTTCACTAGCTTCAGACTTCACCAAATATGACTGTCACTGTTGCTTATTTCTTACAGCCAAGATTGAATAATATAAAAAAAAAGAGCTAATTTTCCCAGCTTTTGGCAGAAGAAATAGAACAAAATATTCAAGCAGGAAACAGACTTATGAAGTTTTAATCTTTAAATATCTTAGCTAGTGTCATATACAAAAACAAATGTGGCTTTTCATACCAGTACAACCTAGATCGACCTATAGTTCTGAATGCAGACAAAGATCAGCAACACAGCTGATATGTGCATGTCGATTCCAGGTGGCCCATAAGCTTCATAGTCACATAAAGTCTCTGGTCAAGTCATCATCTGTGATCCAATGTTTTCTGGTTAGTTCTCTCTCTAGCCAGATCATCATCTGGTTTGATTTGTTGTCAACTCTCTCTGTCTTTCTCTAGCCAGCTCATCATCTGACTTTTTAATATCTTCTTTTCACTGAGGCTCATAAATCTAAAACCCGTCTGTCATCGTCCAAGCTTCCTTCCTGGAAGAGGAAGGAGTAACCATTCTTCTAAAATGTGTCCACCTTCAAAGGGCTGATGAAATGTACAGTTTCCCACACTTCTAACGTCACAGATAAGATTTTGAAGAGTACCCATTCCCACCACATATTTCACATTCTGGGTCATTACTTAACATAGACTCAGGTGGGGTTTCGGGGGGAATAAGTGAACATCAAAGATGCACAGCTGTTCTTATTAGTCTTGAACACAATGCTTCTTTTTCAACTTTTCATTTGGAACATATGCTTTCTAGTTAGAAAAGTGTTTCTATCTTGTACATATTCAGTTAAAGCGTATCCTTAAACAACATTATAATATACAATTATAACAGTTCTAGATAACACAAACACGCAGCAGTAAAACAACATTAACAAAACAATGTTTTAGAAAACAAGAGCACTCCAAATTTTGCATATTTTAATTTCTGAGCATTTTTTAATCGCCATTGCATTTTGTCGCCATTTGTTTTTGTGATATTTGCAACTTAAGTGTATTTTTGACATTGTCTTTGTTTTTTTTATTGCTCTAAGATGTTTGTAACAATTAGGTATCCTCCTTAATAAAACCCCTGTGTGCATCCAGTGTCCATGTGTGTGTGTCTTCTGGTGAAGTGCGCATGCGCGGGGCACGGTGCGATGCTTCAAAGCAGATGCTTCAAAGGCCGCCTGACGCGTCACACAAGACAGAGAGGGCGGGACCTATAAAATATCGCGTGGCCGATCCAATCGGATTTCGGTAAATGAGGTAAGACCTAAAACATAAAACACAAAAAATCCAATCGGGTACTGAGACGATGAGACCAGCTTCCCCGTTGTTGTGCAAGTGTTCACTCTGAGGATGTCAGATTTGCGATTAAGAAGCTTGGCCCGGTAAAGTGTAAAGTGTCAGTCATTGAAGGGGTTTTCCTAAATATACGAATTTTCATGATATTACAATACGATGACTTTTAAAAGTAGATTTATTTTCGCACACATTACATCAGTTGCAGTGGAGAATCTGCTGATTGCCCACTGTTGTGACAGAAAATTAAACGCATATTACGGACAGCAAAGCCAGTATTACTGTCAGAGAAAATTACAGGCATTTTACAGAAAAAAACGGAGGTTAAAGGTCCCTTGCCATTTAATATAGACTGTTCCTACTAATGTTTATGGACTACTGTTCTAGCGCCCGTTATTGTAACGGGCTTAATGTCTAGTTAGGTATAATTGACATGTACTTGTGCTAAATACAGAGAATCAATTGGTGAAACAACCTGGTTGCTAAGGACAACCTCCCTAGATGCACCACGACTTGAGTCATGAAGACTCACTTTTAAATTCCAGGACAGCACCAGTAGTCCTTTGTCCGAGATTATGGATATGACTTGTGAACAAGTGAGGTTTAGTGATTTAGGTTCTGCCATTCTGGTTCTTAATTCATAGCTTTCTTACTTCAACTCGATTCTCTGTCTTAGCATTTTTGACGCTGCTTAAATAATACTTTTCTTAGTAATGACACCTTCCAATTCTTGTCCAACTATCACAATGGTTTAGCCCACAGGTTTGTTCATGGCTAATCGCTGTCTCTTGAGAAACACTGTTTTGTTTTCATTTCCTTTGTCAAAAGACTCTGTTGCAGAAAATCAACATTACCCAACAACCCATTACCACCAAAAATTTCACATTCTGTGTCATTACTTAACATAGACTCAGGTGGGGTGGGTTGGTGTGGCGAGGTGGGTGACCAGAAAGAAGCGCACAGGGAAAAAAAAGCACAGGAAATATCCGCATGTAAAAAAGCACACAGTCATATAAGCGCACGGGAAAAAAAACGCACAAGGGAAAAACCCCACGTGGATAAATGCGCACATGGAAAAATGCATATATGGCAAAGGCATATATGCAAAGAAGAAAAAAAAAAGGTTGAATAAGCGAGATGGAGTTTTCGACCAATCAGAAAGGCAAGCAAATTCTCGAATTCTCGGTTACAAGGGATTTGAATATTTGCGTTTTCGCACAACAAATGGAATAGGTACTTGGAGGTACCGTGAGAATCAATCAACAAAGTGCCATTCCTTAATGAAAATGAAGAACGGAGACATTGTACAAGAGCCAACAAGTCACTGTCAATATAACGAAACTGAGGACACATTGTCTTACTTGAGGAGAATGGCTAATTTACAATAATACTGTTAATTAGGGTGTGTTAATCTTTTATATTTTATTATAATAAAAAATGTCTAGCAGTATAGGTGGTGTATATTTTATATTTGTAATAGTTATATGTCGCCGCTGTGTGCTTTTTTCCGCGTGCGCACTTTATTGTAAGCGTATTCTTCAACATACAGTTTTTTCCGTATGCGGTTATTTCCCGTGCGCTTATATGACTGTGCACTTTTTTCTATGCGGATATTTCCTGTGCTTTTTTTTTGCTGTGCGCTTCCTTCCGGGATTCGGTGAGGTGGTGGGGGGTGGGGGTGTGGTATTGGAGGGGATTAATTAAACATCAAAGATACACAGTGTGAAATAATGAGTCTCAACACACGAAAAAGGTTTAGGGTGGCCACCCTTATATTGTCCCTGGCTACAAATGAGTATTCAAATGCATGTAGTAGTGCTCTCTTTGAGTTACAAGACTGAACTGATTTGGTTTAGGAAAGATGGCAGATTTACAAGCCAAAACTGGAAGCAATGTTAGTCTGTGCCCCGGAATCAGGCAGGTTGTCCTGTATTTAGCTTGCAGAGATAACAAAGGCCTGACCTGGCAGGTAATTACCTCCACTTGGTCCACTCAGCTCCCTCCTAATCGCACGTGTGTGACAACAGCTGTTCTTACCAGTTTTTAACTCAATGCGCAATGTTTCTTTTTGTAGAGAAATACAGGCATTTAGCATTCGCACTGCAGTCCAGCCAAGCCGTTTTTGGATTTTATGACTTGCAAAACAACAAGCAGGTTGTAGTGTGTGGCCGGGGCTCTTGCCCTGCTGAGACGCCTCTATGCTGGGAGGACCGGGAGAGTAAGCATGGCCAGATTGTTACCTGTCCTGGGAAGCTAGATGGCAATCCCCCTGGGTTGCAGCGGTGCCTCTGACTCCTGCAGGGCTTCATGGGAGTTGGAATGTGGTGCAGCCCTGTTGGGAACCGCAGGCACTGCTGAGCCCTTATGGGCAGTTCTTCTACCACACCCGAAAGTGCTGCCGGAAACGAGTAATCAAGCACCTGGAGCACTTCTGGGTGCCTTATAAAAGGAGCCAGCGGCTACTACTTGGGGAGCCAGAGTTGGGAGGAGGAGTGACAGGAGAAGGAAAAGAATAAAGGAAGTGATTCATTGGTTGTGCTGTGTTTGTGCCGGGACTGTGTTATACTTGTGGGGAATGGGGAAGGCGTTTCCCACAAGGGAAAAAAAAAAAATAAAATCAAAGTGTGCATTGAACTTGTGTCCCATGCATGTCTGTGTCGGGTTAAGCTGGCGGTGCCAGCCTGGTGGGCCACAAGGCATACCTAATGAAGTTGCCGCTGATGGTATATCACTTATATAAACTGAAAGAAGCCAACTCCTGTAGGTCACCGTTCGAGACTTTGCACCATAATGTCTCTTTTTCAGGGTTTAAGTTAATTCTTCACTTGTCTGCACACCATGCCCTAAATCCCTGATTGTAATCTGAGTGTAGCCTTCCATGGGGTAAATTATCAGAAGCTTTTTGAAAGTCACTGTAAAGAATATTGTACACTCAAATGCTGTCACCCATTATGTTGTTTCCCCATTTGTTTTATCAAATTGCTACACATTATGCTGACTCTTAAAATGAGCACTACCTGGATTCAGAATTGTAGTAATACCCTGTAACGTTATGTATTTACCTTGCTTTTATGTTATACTGTGTAACTACACACATAATTTCACATTTAATTTTTAATTTCAGCCTTAGCTTGGTACTGTAACTGAAACTCAAATAAATCTGTCAGGTTATAAAGTAGAGCTGCGTTTGCACTGCTCTGATAAGCATTACGGGAACAATCCTGATTTACAGCACAGCTCACAAGTTACATTTCAGATATTTATTATGGTGGCAGCATAGCAATACTAATGACAATGAGAAAGTAACAACTTTCCTATAAATGCCAATCTTCCCTTTTTTAATATTTCTTGCGCGTTCTGTTTTTCTCTTAGTTGCTCAGCTAAAACCAATATTTCAGCGTAATATATTTTGTTTAATAACTCACTTTTGTCATTCGGTTTATCATTTATTATGTTGTTTAAAAAAAAGTAAATGGAAAAATAAGTGATCTTGAAATGGTGGACTAGAATATTGAAAAAAAAAAACATTTACTTAGAGGTATTAGAGGAATTCAAAAAGCAGGCCATTGGCCATTTTCAGTGTTTATTTTTACTAGATATATGGCTCTGATTTAGTTACATTTATTTTCAAAGTGCAGTGAGGTCTATAACAGAACACAACAGTTTTTGAACTACAGTGTGTGCTCACCGTCTACTTGCTGCTGACCTGGACATGCAGACAGGCAGACCAGGCTGATTTAATATGGCAGAAAGTGCAATAGGTGTTTAAATTGTTCTGAAGGGATTCATAACTGTTTCTGAAAACTTGCTGCTTTTTAATTCCTTCAGGAAAATTTGCAGTGAAGCCTGCCCTCCAGAATGACCCTCAAAAGGTTTAAAAACATTTAATGTAGGAGACTGGACATCATATCTGATGATGTAAAATCTGCACCCTCTGCTCTTTGGTCAGCACTGTGGGATTCATTTAAAGACTAGCGGTGGAACACGACGACAACATATTCATCAATGGCTGAAAGAGGCAAGCTTGAATTTTCATTAGCACTAAAGCCAGTGTAAGCTAGCTTGTCTGTAGAAAGTGATAGGGATCCCCATTTTAAAGTGGTTAACACAAGATAAATTAATAAATAAATAAACTGGCTTCAGGCATATTAGACATTAATTTCTGTAAAAACAACATATAACATCCTCTTAAAACACATAGGCTGAAGCATCGCAGTCAAAGCAGGAACCATCCTGAAGGTAGGGAACCCATTCAATCGCAGGAACCCACTCACACACATCCACATAGGGTCAGTTTAGAATTGCCGATTCACTTAACACACATGTCCTTGGAAAGGAAGATGGACTACCTTGAGGAAAATTCATGCAGACACAATGAGATGTGTAAACTCCATACGGGCAACATCCAGACATGGGGTTCGACTGCAAAATGCTGGACTCCTGAAGCTACAGTGCTAAACACTGCACTAACCTTCACCAAAAGCATTTGGGGGAATAAAATGAGACAACATTTAATTATTTAGCACATTTTCATAAATACTATAACTCTATCTCACATTCATTTACTACCAGTAAATAACAAAAATAAACTTATAAAGAGTAACGTGGTAGAGCTCCTAATCTGTAATCCTCTATTGGTAAAAATGGTGAAATCAATGTATGATTTAAAAATTAATGGGGTGGTAAGATGACCAAAAAAGAGAAGAAGTCAAACATTCCAGCTGGTGAGATGCTGAGAAAGTTAAACATCGGTGGGTTTCAAGACTAAAACGGCCACCCAGCCCCATCTGGGCATTCTACAGCACTAAAATGTGCAAAATATGTGGGACAGCTTAGCTGTTAGTTAGATACATGGACTTGATGGATGAATAGTCTCCTCTTGTTTGTCAGATTCCTTATGTTCTAAGTAATTCAGTATCATCGGAGTATAATAAAATGTCTTAGGAAATTTAGTACCTCAGCTATCATCAGCAGATATGTCCTGCAATATTTCCAACATCAAAGCTGGCAGCAGAGAACTTTGGCCAGGTGACAGGGGGCACAGAGTGCCACCATAAGATGATGCAAAGAGAAAATAAAGAATAAAGAAATGATAACCATCTGGAAAATACGGTGTACCAGAAGTCAACATTCTTTCTTGGACCACCTTAGAAAAGGACAGGGTTCCATAATCTTAGAATAACACTTTGTTCAGTGACCTCTGACATTTTTACACCTAAAGGCCTATTTTGTCAATTATATCTTCCTATGTTTAAAAAGGCATCTTCTGGTATCCCCAAACCACTTTTGACTTTTTTCTTTATAAACACTATATATTTTGTCATGCACTCGCAATTAGGGTACACTCAAAAGGCTCAATTTGCATGTGGAAAACCAAGAGAGGGGGAACTGGAATGGAGCACTAATGCTTTTCTTTCCTTCCATCCACAGAAAAATGTCAGAATAAAAAAGCATACCTACCTGACATAACATTCCAATCCACCACCATTCCGACAATAATAAGAAGACTCCTCTTCCGGCTCCAAGAAAATACCTCACTTCCATTCCCCTTCTGATGTCCTCAGTTCCATCCCTCTGCTACTGACGTCATCTCCGGCCACTACTACCTTCTATTACACCAGCTGCTGTTAATTACTGTATACTTCCTGTATAGCCTCCAGGTAAGTTGGAGCATTTTTTTTTTTTTTTTTGCTGTCAAATGTTTGAGTTGGTTTATGACTGTTTGACTGTACTGGAACCTGAAACCAGTATAGAGGGAGGGTCCCCAACACTTAACCTGTGTCTCTGTACTTTTTACTTACCACAATATATATATATTGTGACAGATAGAGGCACGGCGGCACGGTGGCGCAGTGGGTAGCGCTGCTGCCTCGCAGTTGGGAGATCTGGGGACCTGGGTTCACTTCCCGGGTCCGCCCTGCGTGGAGTTTGCATGTTCTCCCCGTGTCTGCGTGGGTTTCCTCTGGGTGCTCCGGTTTCCTCCCACAGTCCAAAGACATGCAGGTTAGGTGGATTGGTGATTCTAAATTGGCCCTAGTGTGTGCTTGGTGTGTGGGTGTGTTTGTGTGTGTCCTGCGGTGGGATGGCACCCTGCCCAGGATTGGTTCCTGCCTTGTGCCCTGTGTTGGCTGGGATTGGCTCCAGCAGACCCCCGTGACCCTGTGTTCGGATTCAGCGGGTTGGAAAATGGATGGATGGATGGATAGAGGCACTGTGACCCTTTGAACCCTCAGACCACTCGTCAGACACCAGGTAAAAGTCCAGAATTATTATTTATTATAATAATAATGTGCACAAAGCACCACTACTCCACAATACTCTAATAATAAACCAATAATCACTACAATAATTCACAATAACAATAATCCTCCATTCCCAGAAGCTCAGTCACCCTTCCTCCCAACTCGGCTCAATGCTGGGATTTCCCAGAGCCCTTTTAAAGTCTTTGACCCGAAAATGCTTCTGATCCCCCCAGTCCATGTGATTCCTAGCACTTCTGGGTCAAATCAAAACTCCTCTTTTCTTCACCCCGGAAAGTATAAATCCCTGGGCCAACCTGCAACGTCCTCCGGTGGCCCCCATGGTATCCAGCAAGGCTGTGACAAAAGACTCCAAGTTCCATGATGCCCTGCTGGAATTCGAGGCCCTTCCATGTTGCAGGGATGGCTCTATCTGTCGGCTTGGGGGTGTTGGCCGGGATATACGGCCGGCAATCCCTCACAATATATATATATATATATATATATATATATATATATATATATATATATATATATACGGAAGTCATGACGTCATCAGAGGTAGACGGAAGGAAAGGAAAGAACACGGAAGTGGCAGTACGTGGATAGGGAGTCTGATTAGATTCATGGCGGTGCTGCTTCTTTCTTTCTGTAGGAACAAAGAGAGAGAGTTTAGTACCCCGCTTTTTCACGCTGCAGTTCGGGTCTTTACTTGGCTCCCTATTCCTAATTTGAAAGTCTCAAAAAAATGATATTAAAGATCGCATTAGCGCAAACAAATGGAAATTATTACTTAAGTATTACTTATTACTGAAGTAACGGAACAGCAAAAAGAGATCGAGTATATTGTTCGGATTTAAACTTTAAGTCGGAGACTTGTAGATTGTCTAATTCATGTTGCCATCAGGGAAAAGTAGTGTTTCTTCCCAGTAAAGAGGTGTATCCACGAGAATTAAAAGGCTTGGGTCACAGAGTTGCACAGATACACAGGACATTTTAGAGACAGAAATGTTATTCAAACAAACATAAGTCTCTTTCAGGAGTGAATTGAGCTCAGAGGGGAAAGTTCGGTCTCTCAATTAAAAGAATAGAAAATCTTCCTCTTTATAGGGGTGTGCCAAGGGAGCGGGACCCCCAACAGGAGCAGAGGATGTCTGGGGGAGAAGAGAAACAAGGCAGTGAGACAAAAGGACAGCTGCTGTACAGGCTTTTAAATGTTCAAAGAGCCAGATGAGATGTAGCGGCATGGCATGTGGCAGCAGAAATCCAGCAGCTGATCGAGCAAAGAGGAGGTAGAAAAAACTGTATTTGTTTCCCATTGTATCACAGTTTAAGAGGGGGTTTCGGAGAAGCAATGGTGTCTCCTTGGGGTGCATTCAGCCCCCCTCTTCACAACATGAGCAGCAGAGACGCGAAGTGGCTGGCGCGTATCATAGGCTGGGGGGGTTGGCGAGCGAAGCAAGCAGGGGACGAAGCCCCCTAGTATATATATATATATATATACAGTAAAGCCTCGATTATCCGTCAATCGATTAACCTTCAGTCTCTGTTGACCGTCAGGGCAGTACACTGCCAGCTATACACATTTGAACAACTCTCACTTGTGCTAGTGTTTTTCCCCAACACCACATGCCATACCGCATTTTGATATCAAAGTTTCAGTAATGTGCCTTCAGTTTTAATAGCATTTCATAGCTTTTCTCATTTGTTATACTTAAACTACTATACATTGTTATGGCCAATAAATGAATGCGTGTGGAGTTGGAATTGTCACAAAAAACTGAAATTATTAAACGTTTACGAAACGGCAAAAGTGCTTCAAGTATTGCTTCAGTTTATGGAGTATAAAGAACAAAGTGAACGATATAAAGCGTGATGCCGACAAAACTGAATAACGTGTCAGAAATTGAAACCACTGATGGTAATTTTATTCTGTAGTAATGTTATTATTCTTCTGCATTGTAATTATCTTTTTAAATTCTGTTATATTATGGTTTGTTAATATATCATGATATGCAGGCAGGTTGTGATGCGCTGTGCAGGAGCAGAAAAGGTGGAATGAATGCTTTAAGTGATGGGACTGGGTGAAGGGCTTCTGTTCTGACATGACTCTTAGGAGATAAGTGACGGGAGAAGTTAGGAGGAAAAGGAAGATACGGCGGAAAGAATTTTTGAGTACAGAGTCAGGAGACAATAAGCAGGAGTGTTTGTGGTATAGAGAAAGACCGAACGTGAGTGGCAGGAGATAAACTGATTGGTAGGGAAAGCTTTCTTTTATTGTTTTGGAGGTGTGCTCTGTAACCCAGATAACGGAGTATAAGACAGGGCAGCGTTTGTTACGGAATGAGGAGTCCAAGTACAATATAGAAAACTTCAGTACCTCTGAGTTGTATTTGCTTATTACGTGGTTGTTACGATATTATATGAATTCATAAATTTTTGTTAAAACTATATTATATTTTGTTAATATTGTTTTGTTTTTATATATAAATATGACTATTTGCTAACCTAATCTACTGTATAAATCATTTTTAAAGCAGCTGTTCAGTTATCCACCTTTTCTCTAATCCATCATGACCTTGGTCCTGGCCCCTGATGGATAATCAAGGTTTTACTATATACTGTAAATACAGTGGATTCAGAAAATATTCAGACCTCTTCACTTAATTCACACTTTATTGTGCTGTAGAGTTAATTTTGAATGAATATATTTGTCATTTTTGTCCATTAATCTATACCCAATAACATATAATGACAAAGTGAAAAAATGTTTTAAGAAAGTTTGCAAATGTATTAAAAATCAAACACTGAAGTCTCTTATCCATATAAGTATCCACACCCTTAATTCAGGTCTTTGTAGAAACTGCTTTGGCAGCAATTGCCATTTTGGGTGTCTCTACAAGCTTTGCACACTTAGATTTGGGTGGTTTATTTAATTCTTCCTGACAGATCCTCTCAAGCTCCAGTGGACTGGATGGGAAGTGTCCATAAATTGCCATCTTCACACGTGGTCTATGGGTTTAAATCTGGGGTGTGCTTTGTCCCGAAATCACCCCGGTATTGTCTTGTCTTTATGCTTCTGGTCCTTGTTGTGCTGGAAAGTGAACCACAGTCTGAGGGTATGCACACTCTGGAGTTGGTTTTCTTCAATGACCTCTCTGTATTTACCTTAATTCTGACTGGTCTCCCTGTCCCTTCCGTTGAGAAGCACCTCATGTTCAGGTGAAAAGCAGCAGTTCTGTGCCAAATTTCCTTCTTTAATTGACATTTCAAAATTAGCCCAGGGGGCGGCACGGTGGCGCAGTGGGTAGCGCTGCTGCCTCGCAGTTGGGAGACCTGGGGACCTGGGTTCGCTTCCCGGGCCCTCCCTGCGTGGAGTTTGCATGTTCTCCCCGTGTCTGCGTGGGTTTCCTCCGGGTGCTCCGGTTTCCTTCCACAGTCCAAAGACATGCAGGTTAGGTGGATTGGCGATTCTAAATTGGCCCTAGTGTGTGCTTGGTGTGTGGGTGTGTTTGTGTGTGTCCTGCGGTGGGTTGGCACCCTGCCCTGGATTGGTTCCTGCCTTGTGCCCTGTGTTGGCTGGGATTGGCTCCAGCAGACCCCCGTGACCCTGTGTTCGGATTCAGCGGGTTGGAAAATGGATGGATGGATGGATGAATTAGCCCAGGATGAGAATGTATGTAACATGGGCACTGCATTGGCCCGGCACCCATTTCAAGATTGGTTTCTCCCTTGTGCTTGACACTGTTGAGATATGTTCTAACTCCACACAAGTTTAAAAATATTGAGTTATGTGAGTATGTCATACAATGGGATAGCACCACATCCAAGGCTGATTCCTACCAGCGCTCTTTATAGTGCCAGGATAAACCCTGGCCCAGTGGAATAATGAAAATGAATGAATCTGTATATTCTGAAGTACCTAGTAGACACAGTTATTTATTTCTTTATGTCTTATTTCTTTTTTAAGAAGGGCTTACACAGCCTTGCATTGCTTTATGATCATTTTGGATCACAAGGGGGTATTCAGTCTTCATTCGAAGATTCAATCATTTATTTCTGTCTAAAAAGTAGTTCACTCCTGATGATGAAAAGACCCAGGTGTGCATGACGACAGCCTCCTTCCAGTAAGGAGCTGCTAACAAATGTCATTTTCACCTGTGGCTGCTCATCAGAAATTGGCCTCTTATTTATTTCTAAAAAGTTCCACACAACTGATCAGCCTCATGCTGAACAGAATGAATGCAGACTTGTAATTTAAATTGTTGGCAAACAAAGCACTTCTGGGCTGCTTCTTAGAAAAGCCCATCTGAAAATGCCAGTCACTTCAAGATTATGCTCTCTATGAAAGGTGCTATATAAAAAAAAGAAGCTGAGATCAGGCTGAAAATTAATCCCTTTATCCAGGAAAAGATCTAGTGCACATAGCTTGAACAACAATAGAGGAGATCACAAAAAGGAAGTGAATATCTTTGAGACAAAATAAAGACCAGAGTCCAAAAGGAAATCTATAGAAGATACCCAGCTGACATAAAAGTGCACAAAACAAAACATGCACAATTTTGTTTTGGCTTAAATGGTCATGGTTGTTACAAAATAGATTGCACCAAATATCGATTCAGAGTCTGGCCAGTAGAGGACACCTAGAGATGAACCCAAAACAAAGCCATAGAAGTACAAAATGGGGCTTTTGTTGGTAAGAATAAAACCACAAGGTACGGGATGCCACAAGAACAATGGAAAGTAACAAAATTAAAAACAAAGCCTAGTTGCCCCACTGGGCCTGACTGAACACCGGATTTGATTCCTACTTCAAAGCTTACTCACCTATAATATTTAATAATCCTCAGTGACAGGTTGTGTCACAGGGTGCCTTAACAGTTGTTGCGCGAGTGCACATTTGTATTCAGCAGAGAGTGCACACTCCCTGGGAACGGGTTCATTAGTGATTACAGTGTGGTACTAACCTAAATCTATACACAGTAGATATAAATTAAACGGTGAAATCCCTCCCCAGTGATACAGCAGTATAGTTAATTAGTATTCATTTATCTTGAGTTTAATGTCTGCTTACACTGCAGATAGTACAAAGACAAATGAAACCAGTGACAAAACCCGCTCCTGGTTTTTGGGGCCAGAGGATTGGAGTCTGTCGGTGTCAACAATGCAAGTGTGGAAGGAATTCTCGAATTCTCAGGAACAGGTGGCAAAGTCATTCATCCGTTGGTTGGCTTCAATGTGGCGAGCGATTTCCAAGGCTTTTTATACTGTTTCTCCAGGTCCAGGGCCCCATCAGACAAATGTGCAAGTCCATAAAACGGTACTAAAGAGGCCACACCTCTTCGGAGTAGCAGCGAGCGGAAGCACAGAGTAGCGGCGTCTCCCACACTTACGTAGCCCTTCGTAAACACCCAAGTAAGTTCAACTGAAGTGAAGCTGACAGCTGACCAGGAGAAATAACTAACAGTGAGAAATCAAAGCCGATCGCTCAGCGGGTGGTGGAAACTTAAAGTCAATGGTCTCTTAGTGATTCAGCTGAACGCGGAAAGCGCCGAAGCAAAGAAGTTACTACAAAAACGGCGAAGATAATATCAGCACTAGTTCTATCTGCTCTCTGCCCGTTGAGGACACGTTTATATGTTGTGTGTCCTGCAGCATGTACAGTTCAGGACAGTGTAGACAGCTTCACCTGCCAAAAGCGTTTAGTTAATTTAGAGTTGGTCGGGAAAAATATGCGAATTAGAGGACCACGTTAAGAACCTGAGAGCAATTAGTCAAACTGAAAATTGGATCGACTCGGTTTGTTTAGACAATTAGGCTACTTCTGATTTGGCTTCAGTCTCTCCTGGCCCCACTGTAGTCAGTGCGTGGCCGAAGTCAGCAGCACCAATTCAGCCACAGGGCGAGTGGGTAACAGTAAGACGGGGGTCTAAGAAGCCAAAATTTAGTTCCTCTGCACCCAGGTCACTAATTCGGACCTAGAATATATTCTCAGCACTCCACAGAGTGCCTGTGGAAACTGAGAATAAGAAAGTGCTCATAATTCGCGATTCCATAGTGTGGAATGTTAGATTTCTAAACTATGTTAAACCAGCAGTTCATGTTAAATGCCTCACAGGGGCCAAGATTTCTGACATAGAGGCGCAGACGATGAAGTATCTACCTTATTGCTGCATTTCGGCACTAATGATGTTTATTTACAGCAATCTGAGGTATTAAAGAAGAACTTCATCTCTCTATGCACTAAAGCTAAAAGAAAATGTTGGAATTTAGTTGTATCTGGCCCAGTACCAAGATTACATGGAGGGGATGTGATTTATAGCAGATTGCATTCCCTTCACTGCTGGCTAGAAACCTGGTGTGCAAATAAAAGCAAGCGTTTGTGAACAATTGGGATGATTTTTGGGAAAGGCCTAGATTTTTCAAAAGAGATGGTCTTCATCCTAAGTGGAGGGGATCATATGTATTATCCCAAAATATGGCAGCAAAACTGACTGGCTGACTGAATAGAGCACCATCCAGGGTCGCAGTCATGTGATCTTAAATCACAGGCTGTTGTTTATCCCACCTGTTACTATCCTGAAGCTGCTTACCCATAATCCCTGTTGTGGGGCATCCAGTAAATTTAGTCTTGATGCAAACCTTAACAACAACAACAACAACATTTATTTATATAGCACATTTTCATACAAAAAGTAGCTCAAAGTGCTTTACATAATGAAGAAAAAAAGAATAAAAGACAAAAAAGAAATTAAAATAAGACAACCTTAGTTAACATAATAAGGAGTAAGGTCCGATGGCCAGGGTGGACAGAAAAAACAAAAAAAAAACTCCAGAAAGCTGGAGAAAAAAATTAAATCTGTAGGGGTTCCAGGCCACGAGACCGCCCAGTCCCCTTTGGGCATTCTACCTAACATAAATGAAATAGTCCTCTTTGTAGTTAGGGTTCTCACGGAGTCACTTGATGCTGATGGTTATACAGACTTCTGGCTTTTAATCCATCCATCATTGTTGGAACATCATGGTGCTTTGGGTAGATGGTGGTGGCACAAGCCACCACCAATAGGACACCGGAAAAGGAAATTACTTCATAAACAAAAAATAATTTGTATAATTAGACCATGGGATAAAATCAGACCCTCCACTAAGGGCATCTGTAATAGAAAATTTATTTCAAATTAAAACAAAAAAATATATAACCAGTTCAGAAAGAAGCATGCAACTTTAAATGCTGCTTATTGAACATTCGCTCTCTTGGCACTAAAGCTGTTTTGGTAAATGATATTATATTAAGTACAAAATCTGATCTGTGTCTTCTCACTGAAACCTGGCTTAGTAAATGTGACACTGTCCCCCTAGCTGAGGCGTCACCAGATGGATACTCGTTCCTTCATAAGTCTAGAGATTATGGTCGAGGAGGAGGCCTTGGAATAATTCATTGTAAGAAAATGCAAATCACGTCTAAAAATGTAGGCGACTTTACATCCTTTGGGGCATTCATTTTAAATATTAAAACAGATTCCAACACAATTATAGTGCTAGTCTATAGACCACCAGGGCCATATTCATTGTTCATGACTGAATTTAGCAACCTTTTATCTGATTTGGCTATTAATTATGATCATGTAGTATTGATGAGGGATTTTATTGTACACATTGATGTGGAAACTGACACTTTTAGAAAATGTTTTACTTATTTGTTAAATTCAGTAGGATTTTGTCAGAATGTCAAAGGTCCAACTCATAATCATAACCACACATTAGATTTAATTATACTTACAAAGTTGAAATTCAAAATTTAAATATTACTCCATTAAATGAAGTTATTTCCAATCACTACTTAATTACATTTGATTTAGTCCTGCCCTTGCCAACACACTCACAGATTAAAACAAAGACAGTGCGACATCTAGATTGTAATTCTGCTTCACAATTTATAGACAGTTTGAGTAAGTCGAGTGTAATTGTGGAAAACCATTTAGATCAGTTAACATCAAACGTAAACGTGGAAAGCAATTTAGATCAGCTAACATCACATTATAATGTGACCTTGAGAGATGCTCTGGATGCAGTGGCTTCCCTTAAAACAAAAGTGATCAAAGCACATAGAAACTCTCCCTGGTTTAATGAAAACACTCAACCTCTTAAATTAGAGTGTCGAAAACTGGAGTGCAGATTTAGAACAACAAAGCTACATGTCTTTCAAATTGCATGGACAGAGAGTGTTAATAAATATAAAAAAGCCCTCTTTAAAGCTCGGTCAGAATATTATTCTACATTAATAGATAGCAATAATAAAAATCCTCGTGTACTGTTTAGAACAGTTGCTAAATTAACAAATGGGAATTCAGAGCTACAGTGCAAAATACCAACAGATATTAGCAGTACAGACTTTATGAACTTCTTCAATGAGAAAATTAAAAATATAAGATCCAGCATCACAGTACAAACCACATACTAGCTTAGCAGACCCTGTCTCACATTGTGTTCAGCACTTTAGTAATTTTAATCCTGTAATTTAGCAGGAAGTCTTAACTTTAATTTCTAAAATGAAACCCACTACTTCTTCCCTAGATCCAGTGCCAACAAAACTAGTAAAAAGTGCAACATATGTTCTTGCAGCGCCAATTCTAAACATTATCAATAGTTCATTTTGCATGGCACAGTACCTGATGCACTAAAAGTGTCCGTCATTAAACCATTACTTAAAAAGTCAGACCTAGACCCGCACATACTTAATAATTATAGACCTATTTCAAATTTACCCTTTCTCTCTAAAATGCTAGAAAAAGTAGTCGCCAATCATCTTCAGTCACTATTTGAGAAATTCCAGTCTGGTTTCCGCACTGGTCATAGTACAGAAGCGGCACTAACATGTGTTGTAAACGACATTCTGATATCCTCTGATGAAGGAAACTCCACTGTAATTATGTTGTTAGACTTAAGCGCAGTGTCTGACACCATCGACCATTCTATTTTACTGCACAGACTAGAAAATGATGTTGGGCTTACAGCACTGTGCTCACTTGGTTTAGTTCTTATTTATCAAATCGATTCGAATATATACAGAAATGTGCTGACAGTACTCCATCATTATACACTGAAGTGAGATATGGTGTCCTGCAGGGCTCAGTCCTGGGACCTTTAATGTTTTCACTTTACCTGCTTCCACTGGGATCTATCATTAGGAAACATAATGTTAATTTTCACTAGTTTGCAGATGATGCTCAGTTATACCTTTCATTTAGATCAAATGAAGTTTCTCCGATGTTGTCTTTAATTAGTTGTGTTAGTGAATTAAAGTAGTGGATGAATGAGAACTACTTGTCTTTAAACAGAAACAAAACAAAGATGTTAATTGTTGGAGGGAATGACGCTGATCACAACAATATTCTGTCATCATTTAACTCAGTTGGAATCATCATTAATTTTACTGAATCAGCCCGCAATCTAGGAGTTATCTTTGACTTTAGAGTGTCATTTAAAGCGCATATTACAAAGTTGTCCAAAACATGTTTCTTCCATCTTAGAAATGTTGGGAAATTAAGGCGCTTTCTAAATAAACAGGATTCTGAGAAATTAATTCATGCATTTATTTCTAGTAGGATTGACTACTGCAATGCAGTGTTCACTGGATGTTCAAACTGTTCTTTATACAGCCTCCAGTTAATCCAAAATGCTGCTGTAAGAATTATTACAAGAATAAGAAAATAGGAACACATAACTCCAGTTCTTAAATTCCTACACTGGCTCCCGGTTAAGTTTAGGGAAGATTTCAAAATCCTCCTTTTAACATATAAAGCATTAAATGGCCAAGGTCCTGCTTACTTGTCTGAACTTATCATGACTTACAAACCAGAACACACATTAAGATCTCAAGATGCCAGTCTGCTTATGATTCCATGGATTAATAAAATAACAATGGGAGCTTGAGCTTTTAGTTGCAGATCCCCTAAACTGTGGAATGGTCTGCCTGCTACTATAAGAGATGCCCCTTTCGTCTCAGCTTTTAAATCCCGGCTGAAGACTCACTACTTCAGTTTAGCATATCCTGACTAGAGCTGCTGATTAACTGTACAGACTGCATCTTTGTTGTTAGTTATTAGCACTAAAACATAAATAATATGATAGTTATAATTGGATACTAACCCTCACCTATTCTGTTTCTCTTCTGAAATGTGGCAATTGGTGCCACGGCCCACCTGCCAAATTGTTTTGCCTACCCAAGGTAAAGTCATCCCTGATGGAGGATCGCAGGAATCGTGGGGTAGAGGGGTCCTTTCATCGGATTGGCTGGCCCAGCGCTGACTGAGCTGTGGAATGGCCAAATGGGGGTGGCAGCTTGATGGCTGAGGTCTTCAGGACTCTAAACAAATTCAAATCTTATTATGTGATATCATCTACTGTTAAATTCTACTCTGTAGTTGTAAAATTTTTATTTTTATACTGTATTGAGGATCTGTTCTGTTCTGTGTATTGTGTTGTGTTGACCCCCTTCTTTTTGACACCCACTGCACACCCAACCTACCTGGTAAGGGGTCTCTCTTTGAACTGCCTTTCCCAAGGTTTCTTCCATTTTTTTCCCTACAAGGGTTTTTTTGGAGTTTTTCCTTGTCTTCTTAGAGAGTCAAGGCTGGGGTGCTGTCAAGAGACAGGGTCTGTTAAAGCCCATTGCGGCACTTCTTGTGTGATTTTGGGTAATACAAAAATAAATTGTATTCTATTGTACAATTCACTCCAAACAAGGACACAACGTTTTTTTGTTGGCTCAACGTGCATAGAAAATGGCACATGGTTACAGCATCCCATAGCCTGCCTGAGAGGTTTCCACTTTTTTGTCAGATAGCGTGTATGGCAGTCTTATGTTACTCTCCCTGTCAGCTTCTGTGCTTAGTTTGGATGTGTACCGCATACTTCTTACTTTGAGTAAAAATCAGAATTATAAGAGGTCTTTCACAGATCATTGTGATATATTTCAAACTACAGCATGGGAGACAGTTTAAGGCAGGGGTGTCCAAATCTGATCCTGAAGGGCCGCAGTGGCTGCAGGTTTTCATTCTAACCCTTTTCCTAATCAGTGACCAGTTTTCACTGTTAATTAATTTTTTTATCCCTTCTTTTCAATAGTCCTCTGTTTAAGGAATCAGTCCCCTGAAATTATTCTTTTCTTCATTAAATGGCAGACAAACAGAATTGAGACGTGAAGTGAGCCACCAGCTAAATCGGGGCTTCAAACTCCAGCCAATTTCATAACTAGAAGCCCATTCTTGTTATTAATTAAACCTGTCATTTAATTCCATGGCCTGTTGCTGCTCTCATTCTGCCACAGCAGAAATTTCCAAAGCTGTTGATTTTCTGTTTTTTCTAAGAACACTGTTAAGATGTTTTGAAAACCCGAGCAGATCATTCTTGCTGAGAGATACACCTTTCTTTATTGTGTGATATTGTGTGATAGGCACAGGATGGTTGGTTGTGTTTCCGCTCATTTTGTGTCTCATTATTGTTTGGTTACTAATTAAGGAAAATAGAAACAATTCAGTGGTCTGAGTCAAGTTAACTAAAATTAAGACAAAAAAAGTTAATTAGCAGCAACTAGTCACTAATTAAGAAAATGATTAGAACATTTGACGTCACTTCTGGGGTCTGCCCACCTGGACCCACCTCTTCCTCCTAGGATTCCTCATTGCTGCAAGAGCCACCATCTAGGGCTGTGATTCCCAAACTCAGTCCTGGAGACCCCCTGTGGCTGCAAGTTTTTGTTCCAACCAGATTCACAATCAGTGATAATAATCGATAACAACTGATCTCATTTAATTAGCTGGTCTTTTTACTCTTCTCTTATTCTGCATTCAGAAAAACACAACAGTATAGTTTTCACATTTATAAGACATTTAGAAATATTTCTATTTTTTTTCTAAAGCTATAAATGCTTTGTTGTTTTTCTATTATTTTCCCCTTTTCCTGTGTAGTTTGCTTCCTTTATTTAACCCTAATAGTGACAATTAACAACCAGCATAGCAGACACCCTGGATGATGAAAGCAGCAACAACTTCAGAGTCAGACCTGATAATTAGTAAATAATCAATTAAAAAACCAGACACCTGGAAAAGCTGAATGAAAATTAGGTTGAAAATACAATCAACAATTAAAAAAACCTACATATTCCATATATAACTGCTTATTACATTTTAATAAAAATCTACCAAACTTATTCTGTAATTTCTTCATTGACTCCAAAGCACAGAAACTGGGAAATAATGATTCACTTAATTAGGCTAAGAGTCCAATGAAATAAAGGAAGTTGGGTGGAACAAAAACCTGCAGTCACAGTGGGTCAGGAGGACTGAGTTTGGGAACCACCGGTCTAGGGCAGTCATCCTGAGAGGAAGCAAGTTAGAGGAAGTAAGTTAGAGGAAGTCTCACTTTTGTGTGTACACACATTTTTTTTCTTTTATTTTTCTACTTTCAGTTGTCTGGGGTTTGCTGGATGGTGCTCCAAAACCTTGACATTGTCTTTTGTCTTATGTTACACAGATTGAATATTTTATTTCTTTTTAAAGCATTGCTTGATTTCTTAACATTCGCTAAAATACGGTTCACACATGAGCGTGTTTAATCACTACAGTTAATTACTGGTACTTAACGAGGATAAGCAGATATATATTGGAAGGGGAAAGCACTAAAGGGGAGGAAAAAATGAAAAATAGAGAAGATCGATTGTGAAAAGGAAGACGAGTTTTAGGGTGTGGACCTTACCAGAGAGAGATCGAGATCGAGATGGATGGCATTGGCTCTGCTGAAGGTTTAAAACCAAAGACTCTTGATGAGTCCTGTAAAGTGGTGGTGTTCAAGCCTGCTGGCTGTGTGGATTTTAGTGAGCGGACGAGAATGGTGGTTCACTACAGGAAGGAAGATGGGACGAATTGCAGAAACTGACCTGTGGGTTTCAAAGGAAGGGAAGTTGCTGAGGTCTTCTCAGGGAGAGGCAATTTAGTAATGGTGCCCGGGCTGCCCAGGAGCTGCTGTGGTCTTCATAGACTGGATTTGTTCAGGTGTCCTTGCATTAGGAAAAGGAAACATGTGGATTGATTTTATTGCATGTTTAACTATACTTTTTACTGCACTCCTGAGGACATTGTGGTATCTGGCAGTCATGCATTTAATTATTTATTGACTGCCTTTTTATTTCGTTTTCTATGCACTGTGGCAATTTATTTATGATTTTTGTTATTTAATAAACACTGTTCACTTTTTGTACTGGAAAGCCGTATTTGCCCCCTCACTTGCTGCTGGTCCATCACGGTCATGAACTACAAGATGCTCCAATAGGGGCAGGTGCCCTTTGGTTGCGGGCACCGGGGCATCACAACCTCTTACAGTATCTCAGACCTTACAAACCTTTCTTGATGTAGCACTGGATTCTCTTTCTCCTACCTTTCAAGGGTGTGTTGTTGTGATTTTAGAGTTTTGGCTCATGCAGCATCTTGTTTTTCTCTGTTTTTCCCAAATGTGCATTTTGGCATTGTCAGTATTTTTATCATGATATTTATGATGTTTCTGAGCAGTCAATTTTGGGTGTTTTTCATTGGCTGTGGCCATGTTTTATGGCAACAGTTTCCTCTTGCTACCACAGCCAGAACTGGAAGTGTATTAATGTACCACCGGTATTTAAGAAAGTGCATGCATGTTTTGAAAATCGTGGCAAGTCGAGATACACTACTGACTCTCCACATGCATAGACACTGTATATGCTCTTACCAAATTGAGAATTGCAGGATATATCAAATGATTAACCCTTTTCTTAAACAAAGACATTTAGGTTTACATGTTTCTATTGTCGATTGTTCTTCTTCGTTAAAACATTTGATCAACATTTGTTTAATAATATTTTTTGTTTTGGACAGGTGATGAGCATTGCATATTTCACACCACACCTAGTCGCACTACTGAAGATCTTTCATAAAATAGTCATTACCACTTTCAAGCGGTGCTCTACACATTGAGGCTCGTGTTTGAATTTTTAGCTGCTTTTGTACACAGTCCTGTATATACAGCATTTTGCAAGCATATCAATATTGCAGTAGCGCTACAAAGAAAGCTATTTTTAATAACTCGTATTAACATTAACAATAACAAATGCTGCAGGGTAGTAAAATGACACAAACCTGTGCCGACACTTGCAGAGAGTAGCTTAAAATCAGATATATTTATAAGGCATATGATAATCCCTTACCTACTTACATATGTGCATTGAGGAGGATTCTTGACATTTAGACAGGTTCTGAACAATAGTGAATATAGTTCAGAGAATATTACAGTGTCTGAGTTTCTACAATTAAATTTTCAATGAAACATATGCAACAATGAATTCATTTCTTGGAAGTCAGCTGAATCACAATAAGCTAGCTGTTCAACCGAATCACAATAAGCATCCTAATGAAGACCTTTGGGACAAAAACTATGCGTCGTGTGTGTGTGTGAGTGTGTGTAAAATATTCTGAATATTTTGTGAAGAATATTTTGTAAAGAAGCAATGGATTTCTTATTAATTATTGTTTTAATAGGTTTGGAAATTTTCTTTACCCAATTAGGGTGTTTCCATCTGAGTACAATATAATGGACAATTTTGTTAGGATTAATTATTTGGGAAAAGTCATATGTGAAATATTATTTTTTTCAGTGAAAATCTCTCTCGTGCAGGCCATTTACACTACTTAAATAGACCTAACATGCTGCACGTTTAGCATTTTATTATTTCGGCAAGATATTTTAATCTGTTTTTTTATTTTTGTTGAATATTTTAATCAACATGTGTTGTTGGAAAATAGAAAGAAAGCTAGAGGTAATAAAAAATTGATTCTTGTTTTTGCTTTAAGTAACATTTAACAGATTTGAGAGAGCAATTGGAAAGACAGTATGGGCTAAGAAGCAATAAGGAAAGAAAATGAAGTTGCACTTATCTTGTATAAGTGCCAGTCGGACTTTACTGATGGGCTGTGAGCAAAACATTAAGATTACGTGTGTTTGCAGATTGTCAGTTTGGTTGTCTCCCTTTTCATCTTTGTTGATTTTCCTCCAAAAATGTTTTTTGATGCCTCTGTAGAGTGCTTTAAAACACTTTGCTTCTTTAGTTTTCACATAAGGGTAAAATCTAGCTGTGCATTGAAAGATTATATCACAGTGAAGGCTGTTATAGGATCAATGGCAGAGATTTCTGGGAATCGTAACAGTTATGCATTTAGTTTATATTACTGTTGACTTTTTAAAACACTTTATTGCGGTTTTTATTCAAAAACAACCCATGCAACATTGCTTAGACTTTCAAAAGGTATTCAATAAGTATACACAATAATTAAATTTTAAATTACCAGCCTTTTGCATCAGTTGTAACTTACAAAAACTTATTTCAGATTGGTTAGTATGCCAGTGACAAAGAGAAATGCCATACATAAATGGAAAGTCAACACAAAATGACTTAGATTAAAGAGAAGCTGTGCCATGACTGTGACTTCTAACTTTGGCCGGATTACTTTTTTCTTTCTTTTTAGCAATACTGGTTTGTATAAGGGGGGGGGGGGGGGTGGGGGGGGGGGGGGGGTGGCTGCTGGTTTTAATTCAGTTATTATTTATCTTCTGCAAGAATTGCTGGCTTCAAGAGAATTTACATATACAAAGACACCAAAATAATTTTCAAAAGTATGATGCTGGTGCTAACAACTGGTCATCTGCACACTTACATCTCGCTGCAGCCCAAGAATTGGGAGGAGCTGGATGTTTGAGGCAGGGCTCGATACTGGGGACACACAATCCCAATCTCAGTTATTTCCACAACTGATGCTGCTGCACTTAGACACTGTCCTCATGGCATTCTGTCAAAAAGGACAAAGCTGGATGTTTGAGGCAAATCTCGATGTTGATGAGGCACAATCTCTGTCTCAGTCTTTCTCAGAATTGATGCTGAGTTCAGACAGCTGTCCTCATGGCAGTCTGCCAAACAGGGAGGAGCTGGATGTTTGGGGATGGAATGGATATTGAAAACATGTAATCCAAGTCGCTGCAGCATTCAGACACAGACCTCACTACAGTCTTCCAGACAGGGCAGGGTGTTCTGCAGACTGCAGCAAGGTGTACTTGTGTGTCGATGTGTTGTGGTTCTCTTACCTTTTCATATTTTTTCCCTGATTATCCTGGACATTGTGGCTCCAAAACAGATTAAGAACTAGTTTGAAAAGCCCATGGAAAAGTGTGATAAAGTCTAGAAAAAATACTTTATTAAAAATTATGAGGGTTTGTTGTGATGCCTAATGTTATCATGATAATATTTCTGCTAATTTTCGTGTACTTCGCTGTTATTTGAGCAAAAAATAATGGTAATTGTTTGCTACCAGGGAATGCGTAAAAATGTTTTGCATTTAAATTAATTGTAATTAGGTGTTCACACTATGAAAGTTCACTTTATGAAAGGGTTTTCTGAAATGGATTTGCTCCTGAATGCCTATCCTACTTATGTCTACACCAATGCATTAAGGTACAATCTTTAAGATTGTCACGCCTTCAAGATGCAGCTGCCTGGCTCACATGCGTAATACGTCCCAGTATACATAAGTGAGCCCTGTGATGGACTGGTGCCCGTAAAAGGCCACCTCCTTATTTGGGCACAACAGCATTTACTAATTGAATGCTTCCCTGGATTAAGCATTGTAATAAGGATGAGAGAAAGACATAGTAAATGTTTGGGGCAACCACAGCTGCAAAATAAGTTTGAAGTTGAACAGAGATGTTCACTGATCTGAGTCCAAGACAGAACCGATTGTTTGGAGGCAATATGGTGGCTTTAAAGGCCAGTACTGGAAATGACACCATCATTGGGGCCTGAACCGGAAGTGATGTCATCTGAACCGGAAGTGACATCATCAGAGGTGCAGGAACCTGGGGGGCTTTCCTGAGAATGGTCTGCAAGGAACTGAGAGAGGCAGTCAGCACACCCCACCACCCCCTGGTCTGTTGAGGAGTTACAATTACTCAAGCCCTTTAGCTGCCACCTACTCGCACGTGTGTGACAGCATCTACAGGTAATGGCGGATAGATAACTTTACTTAATGTAGTTTAGTTTATTTACTTATAAAGCACATTTACAACAACCTATGTTGACCAAAGTTCTGCAAATTAAAATAAATAAAAGATAGAAATTCTACATTCTAAGACAGGATAAAATTAAACAAAAGACATCAAACATAACACACAATAAAAATATTAGAGGAACCAATTCTAGTTAAAAGGACGCATTTTCAGCCTGGATTTAAACATGACAACAGTTATTGCAGACCAGAGCAGGCAGATTGTTCTGGAACCTAGGAGCAGCTATTGCAAAAGCATGATTACCCTTTAGTCGAACCTTTGGCACAGCTAACAGTGTCTGATCAGAGGGCCTAAGTTGGTGAGATTGAATGTAAAGATGTAAAAATTGGAGAGATAGGAAGTTGCTAATCTATTCAGACACAACAAACAAATGCACCTTAAAATCAACCCTATAATGGAGCAGAAGCCAATGAAGGGAGTCTAATACAGGAGAAACATGGTCATTTTTACATCTGCCCATCAAAAGTCTATCAACAGTGTTTTGGATCGGATGTAGATGATAATGGGATAGCTAATTAACACTAGTGTACGAGGGATGTTTAAAAAATTTCCTCTCTATTTTTTAACTCAATTTATTAAGAATTTCAAAAACAAATGACATCACTTTCTACATAGTCACCTTCCTTTGCGATATAATTTTCCCAGCGTCGTACCAACTTTAAATGCCATCAGCATTTGGTTGAGCACGTAGCCACTGATGCACCGTTGTTTTCACATCAGGGTTCTTTCTTCATTCCCCGTGGTTGTGGCTGTAGCTGGACGTCCGGAGCGCTCTGCATTCGTCACAATAGTACTGCTATTTTCAAACATTTCAATCTACTCATAGGTGACTCTATGAGAGAGAACTTTATCCCCATACTGAGCACACATGCAGAGATGAATTTGTGCTCTTGGCACACCTTTCTGCCCTCAAAAAGCGTATGACAGCACAATGTTCCTCTTTGGTGCAATTTGTACGTTTCTCAGCCATCTTCACCACAGGGTGACAACTCTTATACTAAACTGCAAGGGCAGCCGGCTTGCCAGACAGAACTAGTCACATGACACTCTCAGACACGACCAATTACTACTCCTGTCGCCTTCACAGTTTGCAACGAAAATATAAAAGTGCGGAAATTTTTTGAGTGTCTCTCGTATAATGAGTTACAGTAGTATAGCTGAAAAAGAAATAAATGCAGGAATCACCTTTTCAAAATAAGCAACAGACAAAAAGAATAACATGGGACCCAAAATTGACCCTTGGGGGACCCCACATGTGAGAGGGGCAGTCCCTGAGGCATTCAGAGAAACTTCTGTCTGTCAGGTACGACCTGAACCAAGCAAGTGCAGTACCTACACATGCCTCCCTGTATTCAGTATACCTCAAACACATACTGTACCTCTAGCATGTGAGTTAGGATATTAAATGCGCACAAAACGACTTAAAAATCTGACACAATGTAATTCCACATTAGGTGACGTGAAGTGCAGGGTCGAATGATCGATTCTTATTCAAAGAAAATCTACTGTGTTTTACTACACAGTCTTACGTGAGTGACGCCAGGTCATTTATTCTTACTTGTTATTACTGCTGAACACCCTTTACAGAAATTTCCGAAAATTGAAAAAAAAATCCTCTTTTTAAAAGGAAAAAAGTTAATTTCACACAATAAAAAAAATAATATAATAATAATAAAAAAAGATTTTTTGTCAGTTGACCTTTCTTACCATTATATTCATTAAAAGAAACCGAGAAGAAAATCTAATTGTATTATTGTTTAATATTTAATACCGCATGAAGAAGACCAGGCTAATGTAATTTTGGTGTTTGTGTCGATAGTTAGACATGAGCACAATGACACCAAAAAAGCACAGAGAAGCATTTGTTTACACTTAATGAAAAGTCCACATCTTTCTGTATGTTAATCATTATAAATATAACAGATGATAATAAATAGATATGTCAAAGATCTATAAATAAAACATTGTCTTCTGTGTATTTCTTTTGACCCTTTTAAATTGAAATTGCCACAAATTCTATTTGATTAAGTGATATGACACTGCAGAGATAGAAGAAAAATCATGTTTTATTTAATATAATAATTTGTATCTTTTTCAATTGGAGAGGCTTCTTTTAAACTTAAAGGTGCAGGACTAAATGTCCATGTTGCAGTGAAAATAGCATGTTCTGTAACAAAGACTGTCCACCATAAAACGCAAGGTTATGGATTCACTAATTCTGGGACACTGAGCACTATACACTCCTTACACTTCATAGCATCCTGCTACACCAGAAGAATAAAAGCTGCTTTTACAGATACTGCTAATAGACTACAGTTTTGCATTTAGCAGTTATTTGATCCATATAAATCACTAACCACCTAGACGTAGTGACATCTTTTTTTGGACTTCCTGACTAGCAAACCCATCATGTGCAAATTGGCAGCACCACTTCCTGCAAACTGAATCTACAGGGAACTACACTGAGCTTCTTATTCACATGCAAGAGCTCTGACCCCGTCCTTTACAAAGAGCCATGGCTGATGTCAATTGGTGTTGTGTTTTTAAATAATAATAGAATAATAATAATATTAATAATTCTTTACATTTATATGATCCTTTTCTTACTACTCAGACAGTTTTATACAGTGAGTGCGGAGCCACTTCTACCACTACTAATGTGTAGCGTCCTCCTGGATAACATGACAGCAGCCATTTTTGTGCCAGTACGCTCACCACACATTAGCTGTTAGGTGGTGAAGTGGTGAGAGAGATAGCCAATTAGAGACAGAAGATGATTGGGGGGGCTTGAATGACTAGGCCATGGTGGGCAATTTAGCCTGGACATCGGGATACACCCTACTCTTTATGAAGGATACCCAAAAGGATGTTTTATGACCACAGAGAGTCAGGACCTCAGCTTTATGTATCATCCAAACAACGGCGCCATATTTACAGCACAGTATCCCTGTCACTGCACTTGGGCACTGGGATCCACATTCAGACCACAGGTGTAAGCTGCACTTGGTGGCCTCACCAACACCTCTTCTAGCAACAACCCAAGCTTTTCCCATCCAAGTATGGACTGGGCTCTGACATGCTTACCTTCAGGTGGATGACTTGTTCTGAAGTGTATGTGGTATGGCTGCTTTATAAATCTTTATAAATCTTTAATCATTTCATCAGTTTGTGTGTCACATTCCTGTCTTTCCTTGACTAACCCTAATTTGCTGCACTGAAAATGCCCATGGTGTTGTAACTCTGAAATGATGTGGTTGATGTGATTTCCATGGTGGGGTTGCAAGGTCATTAACTAATTCTTCTCTTTCATCTGCAAACCAGAGGACAAAGCACAAGAGGATCCCTGATCACATCTGAGGGCAGCCCAATAGTTCCACTCCTTCCGTCCCAACAGGAATTTAAGAGATCCTCAGACTGGGAGTTGGCAGTCAGTCTTGAACCCGCACCTAAAGAGCACAGAGCTCCCCTAGCAGCGGCCATTTACTTGACACATTGCATTCTTCTGTTATTTGTTTTCTGACAAGCTTTCATTTCTTTTGCTTTATGTATTAAACAGGGTACCAGGGTGGTCCCCCACAATGTATTTTGTTCCTGCTTATTTTTGCCACCCGTTGCATGGCTGCACTCGGTCCTAATCTGGGATCCTGAAGGTTTGTCATGTGGTGGGTGCAGCACTGCACTGCATCAGCGCATGGTCCTAACCTCTCCTCCTCTTATTTTCTTACAATGTATATAAATTCACATTGCTTTCACACAGCTTAGAATACAAAGTACACAGCCAGCCTGAATCTGATGTGAGAAAAGGAGCATGTGCGAGATGGCACATTGTTGACAGAGTAAGTCCGGGCATATACTTAATGCTACAAGACGCGTTCAGTTGCAGACACTGCATGCTTGGCAAGCAGTGCACTGACTATACCTGCGCGTGGACTTTATGTAAATCTGGAGGTGTAAAGGACAGCCGGGTCCCATGCCCGGCAGGGACGCCTCTGCTACATCTGTTCCGGGGGAGCAGCCATGGACTGTTCAATACCTTCCCCGGGACGCTTGGTGGCAGCCTCCCTGGCAGCCAATGATTCCCCAACCCGGCGCATGGCTCCATGGGAGATGGAGTCCTCCACAGCCTGGTTGGGGGCTCGGATGGCCACCAGGGGGAGCAGCATGGAGTCAGCAGCCTGGCTGGTCATATCTTCAGCCCCACCCGGAAGGGCAATTAGGACCAGGTGGCCAAGCACCTGGAACGCTTCCGGGTGGGATATAAAAAGGGCCAGCCACCACCACTCAGAGAGCCAGAGTTGGGAGGAAGGAGGACTAAGCTTGTAGAGGAGTGGTGGGAGAGAAAGAGTGTGTTGCTTTGTGTTGGACTTGTGTTTTGGGACTGTGTATTACCTGTGGGTCACGGGGAAGACGTGCGCCCACGGGTGAAGAAGAAAATAAAGTCCATTGAGTTTATACGTGCCTCTGTGTCGTTCTGTGCCGGGTCGGGCGCTATATAGTGCTCCTTATTACAGAGGATTCCACCAGGTGGCAGTGTGAGAAATCATCACGGTGACAAAACATTGATTGGTTTTGCTATGATAAAAATTCTTTATATTCTCATGCTGTTCCGAAGGTGCAAAAAAAAAAAGATGGCAACAATGACACAGAAGATGGTATGCCATCCATCCATCCATCCATTTTCCAACCCGCTGAATCCGAACACAGGGTCACGGGGGTCTGCTGGAGCCAATCCCAGCCAACACAGGGCACAAGGCAGGAACCAATCCCGGGCAGGGTGCCAACCCACCAAAACCTTTAAATGTATCATGTCATTATGATGGGGAATATGCAAGCTTGTATTGCCTTTGTGAGAAATGGATGAAGAAAAACAACATGAATACTTTTGCATGTCAGCATTTAAGTTTGATGATCTGATTCACCACATCGAGCCACTCATCAAACATTGAAATATGCGTATTGATCCTGTTGAAGCTCCAATGCGGCTTGCCGTCAAATATTAATAGTAAACAACGATGCTGATGTCATGCACCAAAACTTGAACGCACATGGCACCTAAATTTTTGCTGGTACTGCAACCCATGTACCACGTCACATTAATTTCTGACGACGTACTCAGAGGATGTGTTAAAAAAAAGAACACTGGAAAAGTGTGGCAGCCATGACGTGTGCATATAAGTGTTCTGAGTGTGAAGTATAACCCAGCACTAAGCCACAAGTAAGAAGGTGGCTCACTTGCAACACTGTCATACACACTTTAGAACTGACAATGTTTTCAAATTTAGAAATAGAAGAATCCCTTATAAAAAATAGATTGAATTAAATTACATTTTATTCAGATAAATTTTAACTCTTTACTGGTTACAAAGCCAAACATCAATGTTCAACTTGATAACAAATGCATATGATTAGGCAACCATGGAGGAAAAAAGACAAAAAATCTGGTTGGCATTGAAAATACAGCTCTATGGGTTCCAAGGCCAAAATGACATGTAACCCAATCTTGTATTCTGCAGTACTTAAATGTGATAATTCAATATTATCTACTTGAAAACTGCTATAAGATTCAATGCTGTGGGTATTGTCATAGTGGTAGTATTTCTCATCCTTTCCACCATCAAAGACAGCAGTAGAGTACTTTGGCAAGGTGACAATAGTGCAGAAAGCCACCATAAGATACTGGAAATAGAAAACACAAAATAGGATATTAGTAACTGGAAAAATACATATGAACAACTGGGAAAGGCTCAAATAATTGAATTTTAAAAAGCACCTATCTCTACCCCTGTAACCAGATGTAAGATTTAAAATATCACTTTCAATGATAATCTAATATGGCTAAAACACATCACAGCTTTTGTCAAAAAGACTCACAAATGCCTTTAATTTATTATATGTTTGAGTAAATCCCCTCTGTCTCAGTCCATATTCATTGTATTCAGTAGGTGCACAGTGGAGTCCATCCTCAAAGACTGTAAGGCATCTTTTAAAGTCACCTTCTCAAGTCAGGATTGCAAAGCACTTCAGAGGGTGGTGATGTCAGCTTAGAATATTTTTGGAGCACAACAGGGCAGCATAGTAATGCCACAGTTAGTGCTTCTGCCTTACAGATACGCTATGAGACTAAAGGTACATCTACACTCCCCCAAATAACTGAGTTCAGGTGTTTCAAATTAAATGCATCAGACGTATCAAATCAAACACATCAAGCCTATAGCCATGCAATCTCCATTGACAAATATTGGCCGTAGAATGGGTCGTACTGAAGACCTCAGTGACTTTAAATGTGGTTCTGTCATAGGATGCCACCTTTGCCAAAAGTCAGTGTATGAAATTTCTGCTCTGCTACATTTGCACTGGTCATCTATAAGTGCTATTATTGTGTAGTGGAAGCATGTAGGAGTAACATCAGCTCAACCATGAAGCAGTGCTGAAGTTCATAATGTCTACAAATCACCAATCCTCTATTGCATCACTCACAACAGAGTTCCAGACTGTCTCTGGAAGCAACATCAGCATAAGAACTGTGCATTAGGAGTTACATGAGATGGGTTTCTTTGGCCGAGCAGCTGCACACAAGACTAAGATCCCTATGTGCGATGCCAAGGCCTGGTTGGAGTGGTGAAAAGCACAACACCATTGGACTCTAGAGCCGTGGAAATGTATTTTCTGGAATGATAAATCATACTTCACTATCTCGCAGTCTGATGGAGAATCTGGGTTTGAAGGACGCCAGGAGATCACCTTTTAGACTGCATAGTGCCTACTGTAATGTTTGGTGGAGGAGGGATAATGGGATAGGACTGTTTTTAATTTGGTTCTAGTGAAGGTTACTTTTAAAGCAACAGAAAGTAAAGATATTTTAGATCTGTGGTTCCCAAACTTGTTCCTAGGGACCCCCTGTGGATGCAGGTTTTTGTTCCAACCAGATTCACAATAAGTGAATTGATAATAATTGATGTAATTTAGTAAGCTGGTCTTTATTTTTTCTCTTTTCTTATTTCACATTCAGAAAAGCATGGCAATATGATTTTTATAAGACATTTAGAAATATTTATATTTTTTGCTATAGCGTTAAATGCTTAACTCTATTCAGAACTGGATCAAAAGGGTTTAAAAAAAGTTATGTTATGCTACAGTAAAGCAGAGAAAAAGGTCATATTTGGCAAATTTTCAAAATGACTTGCACAAAACAGTGAAACAACAAATTTGTACAACAAACTGCATTTTTGTGACATCAACACAAGAAGAAAAGTGTTTAGCTCCCATCTGGAAGCAATTACATAGTTTGTCAATTATGGCAACAAGCTCAATCCTAAAGATGCTTCAGAGACAGAAAAGAAACGTGCGGTTCCATGGCATTTGGAGAGTGCAGATCCTCAACCTCTTCTGCAGGAATCAAGAAACAGGAAAGGGTGGTTGCTAAGTAACTGCAGGGAGGGGGTGGGAGTGGCAATTTTTCTAATGAGAAAACTCTGTAATTTGCATAAAGGGGCATTTTTTCATGTGGAAAATAAGCAGCATGTTACATTAAAAAAATCATTTTCCATAGTGATGTGCATGAGAGGCATAAGCAGAATTCATTTGATAGGCATACACCAGATTACATGCATTATGCTTTTAGGGAGCAATATTCCTTGTTATCCACTGAAAAAAAACTTTACAAACTTTTGTGAGTTTCACATTTCTCAATGGCAAAATTATCTGTAAATCTAATTTTAGTGTAGTTTTCACGAAACAGTATGCAAAGTGAAACTTGCCTGTTTCCCTCAATACTTGTCTTTGGCATTTAAGCTAAAGGATAACAGTCCAAAAGAACAAAAATGTAACTGAATTTAATCAAAAAACAGCATTATAAAGACAAGCGTGTATTCCCATTATCACCAAATATCATTATTAATTATTAATTATTCTCCTTCTTTGGGACAAATTTCTCTGCTCCATTCTGTTCCCTTCTAGGGGATTTATATATTTATTTTTGGGTCTCCTTATCATTATTTGGCCTTGGGGACAGCTCAATAGTGCCCCCTGTTGTCCAGATTTATACTCACTGAGAACATTATTTGGAGCACCTGTACACATGCTTATTCATGCAGTTATCTAATCAGCCAATCACGTGTAAGCATATCTGCATAAAATCATGTAGCTACAGGGCAGGAGATTTAGTTAATGTTCACATCAAACACTAGGAGGAGGTAACAATGGGATCACAGTGATTTTGACTGCTGCATCATTGTTGGTGCCAGATAGGCTGGTTTGAGTATTTCTGTAACTACTGATCACCTATGTGATTTTCTGACATTTACTCAAAATGGTGCAAGTCTGTGGGAGACAGAAACAAATTATTGATGAGGAAAATGGTCAGACTGGTTCAAGCTGACAGAAAGGCTACAGTAACTCAGATAATCACTCTGTACAACTGCAGTGAGCAGAAAAGGATCTTAGACTGTACATCATGTTGAATCTGGAGGCAGATGGGCTACAACAGGAGAAGATCGCATCAGGTTTCACTCTTGTCAGCCAGTTGTCAGTTGGACAGTTGAAGACTGGAAAAGCATAGCCTTGTCTCATGAATCTCAATTTCCAATGAGGATCAAAAGATAGTAGGGTCAGAATTTGGTGCCAACAGCATGAATCCACGCACCCAACCTTCCTTGTGTCAACAGTCCAGGCTGGCGGCGGTGGTGTAATGGTGTTAGGGATGTTTTTTTGGCACAAATTGGGACTGTTAATGCTAATCAATCATCACTTGAATGCCATGGCCTATTTGAGTATTGTTGCTGATCATGTGCATCCGTTCATGATCTCCATTTACCCAGTTTCTGATGGCTACTTCAAACGTGATAACACAAAACTCATCTCAAGCTGGATTCATAAACATCACAATGAGCTCAGTGTTCTTCAGTGTGTCACAAGAATGACAAATAGACATCATAAAGGTTTGGGGCAGCCACCCGTATAATGTGCCTTGGCTACAAAAAGGTATTTAAATATAATGAGTTGTTCACAAGACTGAGTCCAAAACAGAACTGCAGTATTGAATCAAGATGGCGGCTTTAAAGGCCAGTGTAGGAAGTAATGTCATCGGGGCCGGAAGCGGAAGTGACATCATTGGAGGTGGGACTGGAAGTGATGTCATCAGAGCCGGGGGCTGGAAAGTGGCATCATCAGAGGTGGGGCTGGAAGTGGTGTTAAAGCAGGCTCCATAAACAGAAATGATGCCATCGAAAGTGCCGGGTCCGGAAATTATGTCATCAAAGGCACCGGAACCCTATGGGATTTCCCAAGAAATGTCCTAAAAGGATCGAGAAAGACAGTTAGTGCACCCCGCACTCCCTGGTCGGCCGTGGAATTGCCATTATTCAGGCCCTTTAGTTGACTCCTACTCGCATGTGTGTGACAAGTGAAACATCTCATTCATCAGATCTGAATCTAATACAATACCTTTGGGATGTGGTAGAACAGGAGATTAGAAGCATGAATGTGCAGCTGACAAATCTGCAGAAACTGCATGATGCAATCATGTCAACAATTGTCCAGAGTCTCAAAGGAATGTTTCCAAAGTCTTGTGGAATTCATGCCACAAAGAACTGCAGCTGTTTTGAGAATAAAAGAACACCCTAACCAGCATTCGTATAGTGTTCCTAATAATTTGTTTATTACGTGTATATTGCGTAACATAACATTTTTAAATAAATTGGGTGCAAGGCCTGTGCCAGTCCCTCACAGATATATGTGTTTTATTTGTTTTATTTGCAAGTCTGTTTAGTTTGATTCTGTTTCTTTAAATGAGTTTGTAAACCTGTGTCCTTGAGAGAGTGAAGGTATTTTGTCCTTGTCACTTATATGGGCATCTAGCACTATCCTGCATGCACTTGTAGTTATAAAGTACTTGTCAAAAGAAGGAATAAAACTAAAAAAAATTATGACTTAATACCAAGTTTAATTTTTCAACAGGTTATAACATTTTGTCAGGATGTATTGCCTTTGTAGATCAAATGATTCTAAGATAGTACTGTGATGCCTTACTGCACTGTCCTATTGGTATTCAGTAGGACCCCAATCATGGTGTTCTGCAGATTAAGTATGAACGTTGACATTATAGCGTGAGTAAAATTGACAATGCTCTATTTTCATCCTGCAGTAATAAATGCTTTCATAAAGTTCTAATCCTTTGATGTTCATTCCATCTTGGACGCATACATGTACGGCACTACCTGCAGATTAATTGGGATTCATTAGGTAATTAAAACTGAAACAAAATTCTATGAAAAAAACACCTGAAACAACTGAAAGTCTAGTTTTTACTGATAATCAGAAACAATGTAGTAATGTTTTTAAATAACGGTAGCAGGATACTCATAACTTTATAAGCACACACAAAGTAAGACAGCAGTTATCAATATATGTGCCTTCAAAAAGCAAATCCTTTAGTGATACAATGAATCTTTTGACATATGGATTTAGCTTCTTTCACAAAGAAATATAGGAAATGTTACCTGAAAAATTATACTAGAATTTTAGTGCAATTATAAATACAAATGCAATAAATATTTTTTTTTTTAAGAAAAATGGCAAAGGAATATTAGACTATCATTATAAATCAAGTTAAATCTGCAGGCCAGAATTATACTGATTTGATTCATGAAGATCTGCCTCTCAGTCTCTTTAACTCAATAAGGTCATATTTGGTTTTTATTCACGAATGGGTACATGAAAAGCAGATTCATTCATCCTCAGACAAATGCATTTGGCAGTGCCCTGTGATTGTTGTGAGGAGTTACTATGCATTCCTAACCAAAGCAGACTATGGTCTGAGCTGTTTATGTGTAATAGAGCCATTATGGTGCTTTATGTCATTGTCAGGTACTTCATGGCTGAAAAATTACTCATCAGCATGGGGAGACAACCTGAGGCACAGATTTAGTCAAAAGCCCATATCATTGTCCCTTTCTTGATAGGCATTGAATTTAAGCAGCTTTAAGTCAAGTAATTCTCTTGTTTAGAACAGTTTCCACAATACTGCATTATAAGGTATATGGCACTCTTGGTGTACTACAATAAGTAAAATCTTCGATCTTTGTTTTATCAGGAAATAATATAAGAAATAGATGAATATAGAAACAGACTTGGAATGGCACTAATGTGGCACTTGACAAGTGGATGAAATAGTTTAGGAGTCAAGCTGAGTATTTTGTTTCTTGGTGCAAAGAGAATTGTCTGCAAATAAATATCAGCATAACCAAATAACTGGCTATTGAGTTTTTCTGCACCAAAGAGTCTATCACTATTCAGGGAATGGATGTGGAGGTGGTGCACTGCTACAACTATTTGGGGGTCCGCATCAATGCCAGGCTGGACTGGGCTAGTAACAAAGAGATACTATCGAAGGCACTTTTAAGGAGGAGACTGCATTCCTTTACTATATTATTCTGAAATTTTGTAATAACCATTGTGATTTTTTGAGGCCCACTGAAAAAACATGTTGATTGAGAAGGCAGTCTCGGTTATTTGTCACAATCACGACCTGCTGGAGATATTAGTGAAGGAGAGAATGAACACAAACTGATGGCCATTACCAACACTGAAGAACTCCCTCTCTCTATAACACTGAGTACTTTCAGCTAAGAAATTATTCATTAGAAGTATGTTAAAATATGCTACTGTATGGCCAAAATTAAATGCAATCCAAATTGTAAACTAAATTGAAGTGTAATGAAAATGTGTGCAGTGCATTTAATTTTGACATAGTTTTATCATGTTATATTTAAAGACATATCAACCAAATGACCAATTGCTTTTCACTATTGCGTGAAATTTTCTTGTCAGTTTGAAATGCAGTTCAAAAGGGTATCGCATTTTAAATTATGTCCATAGATCATGTGCCATAACTAAAAGTAATTCAGATATATTGCATTTTGTTTAGCAGCTGCTCAGAGTGTATTGTATTTTGATTCAATACCTTTCCTTAATCATGCTTAAACTCAATGTAATCAAATGAGCAATCAGCATTAAAAGGTGTAGCAAGGGACGTCAACACTGGGCGTAATAGACGGTCTACAGCTAAACATTCCTCTGTTCTTGTGGTAGATTATTTGTTTCATCAATGCAGACTGGGGAGTGATTAATGAAATGAAGAAAAGTGTGTTTTAGATGTTGCTGAAAAAGTTTATTCTTATCTTAAGATGTCTAAAGTTGTTTTCTTTTTACACATATTGAATTAAGGAGTGAAGTTAAATTTTCGAGGAGTGGGTTGTTAGTGGTTTTGACTAATAACTGAATATAGTGAATGATTTGTTAGTATCACCAAGCTTGTTTTGTCATTGCTTTTTATTCATACCGTCTGTGATAACTAGAAATGATCTATTTTTCTTCTTTGTTCAACGTGGAAAAGAATGAAATCATTGTTTACATTACCAACTTCAACTTGTTCAATGAGACAGTAAATCCTCTGCTTTATTAATTCATGGTTCCCCAACTATGGACGCCCCTTGCTCCACCTTTTGATGCTGATCGGACATTTGATTATATTGAGTTTTGGAATGATTAATGTATAGTCTTGATTCAAAATGCAATATACTTCAAACAACTGCTAAGGAAAATGCAATACGTTTGCTTTGCTTTAGTTTATTTATTATTTATTTATATAAAGAACTTCTGTAAAATGCCAAATTTCCTCCTGGGGACAAATAACGTTTTACCAATCTATCTATCTACTTATGAAATGCATATGAACTTGAAATAATTGCGATATACTTTTGTATTGCATTCTAAACTGGAACAAAAATTGCATGTTGTAGTGAAAACAATCAATCATTTGGTTGGTATGTATTTATTATGATATGATGAGACTGTGCCAAAATTAAATGCACCACCTGCATACATATTGCATTTGCAATGTAGTTAAGATGTTGGATTGCATTTCATCTTGTTACAGATAATCTTCTATGTATATTTACAGAAATACACATTCATAGTGCCTCACTGTGACTGCTCTTTGATTTTTACACAAGTCAGGAGTTTTCTCCTTTTTTGTAATTCTTTTGTGTATTTGAGTGGGGAGCATTGTTGTTTGTTATAATATGTGTTGAGCTTCTGCAAAAGGTTAAATTTCCCTCTAAGGACAAATAAAGTTCTATCTATCTATTGTCACAATAACAGTCCAAAGACATTGAAAAAGGTTTCGGCCAGTCACCTGTATCTTGTGGCCTGGCTGTGAATGGGTAAGTTTGTTAAGATGTTCACAGGTTTGAGTCCAAAACAGAACTTATTTGGTAGCTTTAAAGGCCAGGACAGGAAGTGACGTCATCAATGGCGCCAGTTTCAGAAGGGATTTCACGTGGATGGTCTGCAGAGGATTGAGAGAGAAAGTCAGTGCAGCTCGCCACCCCTGGTCTATTGTGCTACTACTATTATTCAGGCCCTTTAGCTGCCTCCCAATCGCACATGTGCGACAGTATCTATCTATCTATCTATCTATCTATCTATCTATCTATCTATCTATCTATCTATCTATCTATCTATCTATCTATCTATCTATCTATCTATCTATCTATCTATCTATCTATCTATATAATTCACTAAGCCGCCAGCGAGCAAGACACCCATGGAGCACGCAGGACGGAGCCACACCCACCAACTCTAAGACCATTGGATACGACGACAACTCACAGAGCCACGCCCACCAACTTGGACGCAGCAACTCACAAAACAGGGTGTCATTCACGTTCATCTCTGCTACACTCCACATGCACCTCTGAGCCACGTTGACTTTTCATTATTCTTTTTGGTTACGACGCACGACCACGTCCACCATCGCAAACTGTTTTACACGCCATGGTCTTAGAGTTGGTGGGCGGGTCTCCGTGAGTTGCTCTTGTGAGCGGGCACATGACCAGGCAGTGTGTATGCTTCGAGAATGAGGGTGGACGCGGCAGGACCATCTAAGAAGAAGCATGTTTGTCGCGGATGTGAATCGCTGTATGCAGCGTGTAAAACAGTTTGCGAGGGGTATCCCATGGCCTTGCAGTTGGTGGGCGGGTCTCTGTGAGTTGCTCTTGCGAGCAGGCACATGACCAGGCAATGTGTATACTTCGAGTGTGAGGGTGGACACGACAGGTCCATCTAAGAAAAATCATGTTTGTCACAGATGTGAATTGCTGCATGCAGTATGTAAAACAGTTTGTTTGTCGCGGATGTGAATCACTGAATGAGCGTGCGACGGCGGTCCTCCAATTGTCAGTCATGGACAATTGTATGTTGCCCTCTCCAGAGGTCCATCTTTTCATTCACCTACAGTCGTATCCTCAAACCCACCCCATTTGGACAACCGTGTCTTTCAGGAAGTGTTCACCCATCAATAAATACTTATGCGGCGTATGCTACGCCGCGGCTTGGCTAGCCTATTATATACTGCATTTCCTATCTATCTATCTATCTATCTATCTATCTATCTATCTATCTATCTATCTATCTATCTATCTATCTATCTATCTATCTATCTATCTATCTATCTATCTATCTATCTATCTATCTATCATATAGTGCATTTCCTATCTATCTATCTATCTATCTATCTATCTATCTATCTATCTATCTATCTATCTATCTATCTATCTATCTATCTATCTATCTATCTATCTATCTATCTATCTATCTATCTATCTATCTATCTATCTATCTATCTATCTACATATAAATAAATCTAGAAGAAAATCATTACATCTTACCTACTGAGCATGGCTGCTTGACTAATATACCATACCTTCAGAAAGTATTCAGACCCCTTTACTTTTTTACATTTTGTTATGTTGCAGTCTTATACTAAACTCATTTAATTTTTCCCCACTTCAAGCAACACTTAATAACTCAAAATGACAAAACAAAAAATGTATTTTAGAATTTTTAAAACATTTCTTAAACATAAGGGGAAATATCACATTGATACAAGCATTCACACCGTTTGCTCAGTACTTTGGTGAAGCCACTGTGGCAGCGTTACTAGCGTGCAGTCTTCTTGAGTGTGATGTGAGAAGCTTTAGCTGTATTTGAAGATTTTCTGTCCTTCTTCTCTGCAGATCCACTTAAGCAGTGTCAGGGTAACTATTTTTCAGGTCTCTTGAGTCAAGTACAGGCTCTAGCTGTGCCACTCAAGAACATTCACGGAGTTGTCCCTAACTATGTTGTCCGTGCTTTGTGCTAAAGGTTTCCTCTAGAGTTTAGAACTGATGCCATACAGTTCAAGTTTGGTTTCATCAAGTCAGTGAATATTGGTTTCTCATAGTCTGAGAGTACTTTAGGTGCTTTTTTTTCGCAAACTCCAAGCAGGCTTTCATACAGTATCTTGACTAGCCAATCTGCCATAAAGTCTAGATTAGTGGAGTCTTAGAGCGATGGTTGTCCTTCTGGAAGTTCCTCTCATCTCCTCACAGGTTCTCTGGAGCTCATCCAGAGTGACTATTGGGTTCTTGGTCACCTCTCTTACCAAGGTCCTTTTATACCCATTTCGCTCAGTTTGGTCAAGCAGCTAGCTCTTGAAAGAATCATGGCTGTTCCAAACCTCTTCCATTTAAGAATGATATTAGCCACTGCGTTTTTGGGAAACGTCAATATTGCAATAAGTTTTTTTAGTCTTGCCCAGATCTGCACAAAGTCCTTTTACAGGCAGTCCCCAGGTTGCATACGAGATAGGGACTGTAGGTTTGTTCTTAAGTTGAATTTGTATGTAAGTCGGAACAGGTACAGTATTTTAATAAATGCTATTATTGACCGACTGTAACCATGTGCTATGCCAATGAATGATGGAGTTTCACCTCTCTCTGACCTTTTTATTATTTCTACTTTATTTTCCATGGTGATGGTTTTTCTCTTCTTTACTGTATCACCAGCACTTGCATCAGATTTGTGTTTCAGAGACATTGTTGAAGGGTGAAGACAAAAAGTTAAGATGAACTTTTCTGCACAGCAGTGCACAGCTATCACAGCAGGAAGGCACCCCTCGTCAGCACGTCTGGTGTACTGAACAAGAGACAACTTCCTGCTATGTACGTAACAGTACAAGCAGGCTTGCTATTGAGAATGAACGGGGGCAGGGAGGGGTGATTCACCATTCGCCCACCACACAGTCACCTCCACTTGCATACAGTAAGCTGCCTGCAGCCCCAGCCCACCGAGAGCGAACAGGGTGTGGCCAAAGACGGGTAGTAAATCACCGACCACCGGCCCCATTCAACAGGCAGCCACCCGAGGCATACTACAATGTTGCCCCCCGCCACCCCATTCACCCTCAATGGCCTCCGTTCAGACACAACCAGGTCACTGCTTGCAGCATCACCAGGGGCAGTGAAACGCCCCCCCTCTGTCCCATCCAGCCTCCGTCCAGTCAGGAACAGTAGCTGTGGTGGCGTGGAGGACGAGCAGCGAACCACCCCATCAAGCCTCTGTCCTGCACATGAGTGGCAGCTGTGGCCCCGGTGACTATGGACCTCGGGTCACAGCTTGCCGCACACCCTGCCACCCACTGAGAATGAATGGGGTGCGGCTCCCACCAGCCCATTCATCAGCCAGAGCCGCCCGAGGGACACTACACCATGCGAACAGTGAAATCACCCCCTCCAGCCACCGGTTGCAGCGTCCCCAGGCTGAAGATGACGGAGCGGCAGTTACTAAGGAGCCTGCGTCGCGTCCCCCAGACAGATGAAGGAGCAGCTGCGGCCCCGTTCGTAAGTCGTATGTCGGATGTCCGTAACTTGGGGACTACCTGTACTTCATTGCTTGGGTTTTACTCTGATACACATTGTCAACTGTGGAACCTTCAATACAAAGCTATGTACCTTTTCTAATCATGTCCCATCAATTGAAATAACTACAGGTGGACTACAGACAAACTGCAGGAACATCTCGGTGATGATCAAAAGAACAGGATGCACCTGAACCATTTGATTCGTGATAGCAAGAGTGAAAGAGAAGTTGTATAAACTGTTAGTGAGACCAACTATGTTGTATGGTTTGGGGATGGTGGCAATGATGAAATGACAGGAGGCAGAGCTGGAAGTGGTGGAGCTGAAGATGCTATGATTTTTGCTCAGAGAAACGAGGGTAGGCAGGATTAGGAATGAGGATATTAGAAGGACAACACAGGTATGATAGTTTGGTAACTAAGTGATAGAGTCTAGATTGAGATGTTTTGGGCACATGCAGAGAAGAGATGAGGGGTACATCAGGAACAGAATGTTGTGGAACCACCAGGCAAGAGGAAGGCCAAAGAGGAGGGTTAGGGTTGTGGTGAGGGAGGACATGAAGGCGGTTGGTGTGGCTGAAAATTATGTAAAAGATAAGGAAAGATGGAGACAGATGATCTGCTGTGGAAACCCTTAAATGGAAAGAGTTGAAATGAGCAAAATGGATGATTCTGGAGTACTGAGTGTTGCTTGAAGAGGAAAAAAATGAAGTAATGTAATTTTAACACAACACAGCAAAATGTGAAAAAGAGTGAAGGGGTCTGCATATTTTCTGAAAACACTGTGTAGCTCTTCACCCCTCACCAACCGTTGCATCCAAATTCTGGCTGCTTCTTTTTGATATATTTCTTAAATATATTTTTGGAGGCCTGACTCTTTTTGTCCAATCATTTCTTTAAGCTAAGGCAATTTTCATAGGAATAGTCTAATTTTCATTTTTATCACTAGGATGCAAATGCTCAGACTGTGGGACTTTGTTAAGAATCGTACAGCTGTGAACCCATACTGGAGTGGCTTTCCATAAAACACAGATCTACTGCATTGTGCTCTTTCTTTTTTGTATGCCCAAATTTTGAAGAATTTACCAACAAAGTGAAAATGTAGTGGTTCACAACTCAGAATTTTATATCAGTGCATGTCTTCAGTCTGAAGTGTTTTTGTCGATTGTACCTTTACAAACTTAAGATATATTCCTCTCACATCAAAATCTCTAGATTTCAAAATATGGAACACACATGCCATCAGGAACTTCAGAGAACTTTGTATCATTAATGTATCTGCATCATTTGAAGCACTTGATTCTAAATATAACTTCTCACAAAAAAAATTCTTTCATTACATGGAAGCCAGAGATTTTGCTAGAGGCAATACAGCTCAATTTCCTATCCTTCCTCCTTTGTGTATTATAGAGGTTTTATTACAAAATCCCATTACTGAAATAATGTCAGAATTATACAAGTGTCTCCACAAAAACACGCCCTTGGATAATCTGAAACAGCAGATAGGAGAATAGGACTTAAACACTAGATTTTCAAGCAATGAATGAATGAAAATCACCATTTCAATATATTCTTCAGTTTGTGCGAGATGTGCAGTGGGGTAACTATAGGCAGTTGCACAGTTGTTGTTTAATGAGACTTCATTATTATTATTATTATTTCTTACTTGACATCGCAATAAAAGGTTAATGGTGTTTTCATCCCCATAACTCCATAAAGCTTACTTATGACAATTGAACTTTTATGTAGCTTATAGCACCTATACAAAGCATTCACCCCGTGGAAGTTTTCACATTTTATTGTTATTGAATGCAAATGGATTTCATTTGGCTTTTTGGTTCTTATCAACAAAAAAGGCTCTTTAATGCCAAAGTGAAAACAGATCTCTGCAAAGATGTCTAAATTGCTTACATAAATAAAACACAAAACAATTAATCCCATAAGTGTTCACCTCTTTAATGTGAGACACCTAAGTCATCAGTGATGCAGTCAATTGGCCTTATCATGACATGACATCTCAGTTAGACTGTGCCAGTGGCACTTATTAGACTGAGGGGATGCTCCTCTGCGGCTGGCCCTGCATGTGAGGGTAAAACGAAAGCAGCTATATTCACTGATATTCTGATGCAGTCTGCAGGAAACCTGCCCCTTTGGAGAAGATTTGTTTTCCAGAAAGACAACAAAGAAAGCATAAAACCAAAGCAACACATCAATGTTAATGTCCTGGAGTGGTAGGGTCAGAGTTGAGAACACAGTCCAATTGAGAATGTGTGCCTAAACTTGAAAATGGCTGTTCAATCACGATCTCCATACAACCTGACAAAGCTTGAGCAGTTTTACTAAGAAGAATGGGGGGAAAACAGTAGTATCCAGAAAGCTGATAGGCAGAAACCTGTGCACACATACTCAAAAATTCATGGCTGCTGAAGGTGCAGCTAAAAAAATACTGACTTGAATACTTATGCAGTTAACTATTTTTTAGTTTGCATTTGTAATTAATTTAATTCACTTCACAGAGATCTGTTTCCACTTTGACATTAAAGCATCTTTTTCCATTGATTAGTGTCAAAAAAGCCAAATGAAATTCATCCATCCATTTCCCAACCCGCTGAATTCCGAACACAGGGTCACACTGGCGCCAATCCCAGCCAACACAGGGCATGAACCAATCCCGGGCAGGGTGCCAACCCACCGCAGGACACGTACAAACACACCCACAACACCAAGCACACACTAGGGCCAATTTAGAATCGCCAATCCACCTAACCTGCATGTCTTTGGACTGTGGGAGGAAATCAGGGCACCCGGAAGAAACCCATGCAGACACAGGGAGAACATGCAAACTCCACACAGGGAGGACCCGGGAAGCGAACCCAGGTCTCCTAACTGTGAGACAGCAGTGCTACCACTGCACCACCATGCCGCCCCAAATGAAATTCACTGTAATTCAATTTTGTATTACAATAAAAAAAAATGTGAACCCAGCCACGGGAGATGCATAAACCAGAGTGCTTCTTCATGCTGGTCCCAAGCCTGGATAAATGGGAAGGGTTATGTCAGGAAAGGTATCCACTGTAAAATCTTGCTAGATCAAAACGAGGACAACAATACAGATTTCCATACTGGTTCAGTTGTGGCCTGAGTTAACAACGGCCACCACCAGTACTGTTAGCCAACAGGATGTTGAGGAAAGTTGGGCTACTATTGGCCGAAGAAGAAGAATAGGTGGAAGGTGTGTCCAGAGGAAGTGAGGAGGAAGGTTAGTATAGTGGAAGTGAGGGTAGGAACTTTGAATGTTTACAGTATGACTAGTAAAGGGAGAGTGTTAACCAATATTCTGAAGAGAAGGAACGTTGATATATTGTGTGTGCAAGAGACCAGATTGAAGGGGATTAAGGCCAGGTGTGTGATGGATGAGGAAGAAGATTTCTGGAGTGAGCTGGATGAATTGATGGAGAGTGTACCCAAGGGAGAGAGAGTGGTGATTGGAGCAGATTTTAATTAACATATTGGTAATGGGAACAGAGGGGATGAGGAGGTGATGGGTAGGTATGGTGTCTAGGAGAGAAATGAAGATCAGATAGTAGTGGCTTTTGCGAAAAGGATGGACATGACTTTGGTGAATATGCAGTTTAAGAAGAAGGAGGAAAACAGGGTGACGTAGAAGACTGGAGGAAGATGCACATAGCTGGATTATATCCTATGCAGGAGGGTCAGTCTGAAGGAGACTGGAGACTGCAAAGTTGTAGCAGGAGAAAGCAAAGTTGAGCAGTATAGGATGATGGTCTGTAGGATGACGTTGAAAATCAAGAAGAGGAGGAGAGTGAGGACACAGCCAAGGATCAAATGGTGGAAATTGAAAAAGGAAGACTGTAATATGGAGTTCAGGGAGGAAGTTAGACAGACACTGGGTGGCAGTGAAGAGTTACCAGATAACTGGGCAGCTACAACAGAAGTGGTAAGGGAGACAGCTAGAAGGGTGCTTGGTGTGACATCTGGACAGAGGACGGAGGACAAAGAAAACTGGTGGTGAAATGGGGAAATACAGGAGAGTATACAAATGAAGAGGTTGGTGAAGAAGAAGTGGGACAGTAAGAGAGATGAAGAAAGTAGTCAGGAGTACAAGTAGGCATAAGGTGTAGAGAGAGGTGACAAAAGTTAAAGATAATGTGTATGATGAGTTGTATGGGAGGTTGGACACAAAAGAGGGAGAAAAGGACCTGTACCGTTTAGCTAGACAGAGCTGGGAAAGATGAGCAGCAGGTTCGAGGGATAAAGAATAATGAAGGAAATGTACTCACAAGGGAGGATAGTGTGTTGAGCAGATGGAAAGAGTACTTTGAGAGGCTGATGAATGAAGAGAATGAGATAGAGACAGAGAAGGTTGGATGATGTGGATATAGTGAACCAAAAAGTTAGCAAGGAGGAAGTAAGAACAGCTATGAAGTTGATGAAGAATGGGAAAGCTCTTGGTCCAGATGACATACCTGTGAAAGCATGGAGGTGTTTAAAAGTGATGAGGCAGAGTTTTTAACCAGATTGTTTAATGCAATCTTGGAAAGTGAAAGGATGTCTGAGGAGTGAAGAAGAAGTGTACTGGTACCAATATTTAAGAATAATGGTGATGTGCAGAACTGTTATACAGAAGAATAAAATTGATCAGCCACAGCATGAAGTTATGGGAGAGAGTAGTGGAAGCTAGGTTAAGAAAGGGGGTAATGATTATTGAGCAGCAGGATGGTTTCATGCCAGGAAAGATCAGTACAAATACAATGTTTGCTCTGAGGGTGTTGATCAAGTATAGAGAAGGCCAGAATGAGTTGCATTGCTTTGTGGACTTAGAGAAAGCATTTGACAGGGTGCCTAGAGAAGAGTTGTGGTATTGTATAAGGAAGTCGGGAGTGGCAGAGAAGTATGTGAGAGTGGTACAAGATATGTACAAGGTAAATGTGACAGTGGTGAGGTCTGCAGTAGGAGTGATGGATGCATTCAAGGTGGAGGTGGGATTACATCGGGGAATGGCTCGGAACCCTTTCATATTTGCAATGGTGATACACAGAGGAGATTAGACAAGAGTCTTCATGGACTATGGTGTTTGCAGATGACATTGCAAATTGTAACGAGTGTAGGGAGCAGGTTGAGGAGACCCTGGAGAGATGGAGATATGCTCTAGAGAGGAGAGGAATGAATGTTAGTAGGATCAAGTCGGAAAAAATGTGTGTGAATGAGAGAGAGGTCAGTGGAATGGTGGGAATGCATGGAATAGAGCTGGTGAAGGTGGATGAATTTAAATACTTGGGATCAACAGCACCGAGTAATGGGGGGTGTGGAAGAGCGTTGAAGAAGACAATGCAGGCATAGTGGAATGGGTGGAGAAGAGTGTCAGGAGTGATTTGTGACAGATGGATACCAGCAAGAATGAAAGGGAATGTCCACAAGATGGTAGGGAGACCAACTGTGTTATATGAAGATATGCTCAAACATTTCTCAAGAATTAGAACTGCCTGCAAGTGATATCTTCAATTGCCCACTTACCCGTAAGCACATGTTCTAACTATGCTCTTATCTTACATCCTGCTGAATGACTGTTTTTATTTATTTATAAGGAACTATCGGGTTTAGAACTAATTATCTTCCTCTAATAGCCCTTTTTGGTAGGCTGATCGGATATGGAATAGCGATTGGGGTGGAGAAGGTTGTTATGAAGACCGATTCATTTACTTTTTAAACTTATAATGATTCAAATCTGTAATTACTTTTTTATATTTTCATATCTCTGTTGTAATGCTAGTATTAGAATACACATCTATATCTTATAAACACAAAGACACTTCTTGCACATATTACAACTCCACAGAATTTAGAACAGCCTCTCAAGTTATATAGGCTAAGTTATTAGTGTATTGTAGATACATTTTTATCTATGCAAACCACTAACTGCAAACTTTAATTTAGAATGCGTCAGAAATGACACTTACAGCATCACTGAAAATTATTCTATAATTAAAAAAATTAGAATTTAAAAATGTTGTTTCTTACCTAGAGATGGCTTGTCTGAAGGCCATATTTATCATCTGAAGAATTGTTCTGTCTGAGGTTTGTATTTTTTATTTCTTTATAGCATAAATAAACTTCAAAAATAAACTTTCTTGGGAGAAAATGTGGTAATATAAATGCAATTTTCACGATTTCAAACATGTAATTAGACAGATGTTATATTTGTTTTGAATACAAATTTTGAGGCTGGCAATTAAACAGTTTATCACTACCAACGATCTACTGCATGTCCACAGTGTAAAGATTTTTTTAAGAATAAGTCAGGACTCCAAATGTTCGGCTTATGTACAGTGGATCAAAAAAACTTTCAGACCCTTTCACTTTCTGCACACTTTATTGTGTCACAGATTTCATTTTAAGTGAATACATTTGTCATTTTTGCCCATTACACTCAATGACCTATAACGACAAAGTAAAAACATGTTTTCAGAAAAGTTTGCAAATTATTAAAAATAAAAAACCGAAATCTCTCATTGATTTAAGAATTCAGACTCGTTGCTTTGGCACTTCTAATTGTGCTCCGGTGTGTCCTGTTTGCTTTAATTCTCCTTGAGATGTGTCTACAGTTTGACTTGAGTTCATCTGTGACAAACTGAATAGATTAGAAAACATTTGAAAGGTGCAATTTCACGCTGTGTGTCAGGACGAAAACCAAGCCAAGTTCAAGAATCTCTCTGTAGACTTCCACATTCAAATTAACGTGAATTCTAGATCAGAGCAAGGGTGTAAAAACATTTCTAAAGCTTTGAATGTTCCCAGGAGTACAGTGGCTTCAATAGTTGTGAAACAAAGGAAGTCTGGAATGACCAGGACTCTTTCTGGAGTTGGTCGTCTGGCTAAAACAGTAACCAGGAAAGGAGGGCCTTGGTCATGGAGACGACCAAGAACCCAATGGTCTCTCTCAAAGAGCTTCAGAAATCATCTGCTGTGATGGTAGAACCCGACAGAAGGATGACCATCTCAGCAGCACTTCTTCAATCAGGTTATTATGGTATATGACAGCCCACTTGCAATTTGCCAAACAGAATTTAAAGGACTCTGAGAGCATAAAGAAACAGATTCTCTGGTCTGATGAGACAAAAATTCTTTTGGCAGAACTCAAAGCACTATTTTAGATAAAGTCCAGACACTACTCATCATTTGGGTAACACCATCACTATAGTGAAGCTGGGTGGTGGCAGCATCATACTAAGGTGGTGTTTCTCAGCAGCTTGGACAAGGAGGCTGGTCAGAACTGAGGGAAGGATGAAGGCAGCCAAGTACAGAGAGGTCCTTGAAGAGAGCTTGCTCCTGAGTGCACATGACCTCAGGCTGGGGTGACAATTCACCTCTCAGCAACAATGGCAGAAAACGTACAGCTAAGACAACACTGAACAAGTCTTAGACTATCCTTTAATGGCTCAACCGAAGCCCACACGTAATCCCCATAGAACATCTCTGGAGAGACCTGAAGACGGGAGTTTACAAACGTTCCCCATCCAATCTACTGGAGCTTGAAGGGTTCTGTCATGAAGAATGGGATAAACTGCTCAAATTAAGGAATGCAATGCTTGTAGAGACACCCTAGAAGACCCAGAGTTGTAATAGCTGCCAAAGGAGTTTCTACAAAATACTGATTTAAGGGTCTGAATATTTATGTGGATGAGAGATTTTAGGTTTTGATTTTTAATAAATTTGCAAACCTTTCTGAAAACAAGTTTTCATTTAAGTCTTTATGGGTTATTCAATGTAGATTTATGGGGAAAATGGCCAATTTATCCATTTAAAGTGAAACTACAAAACCACAAAGTGTGCAGAAAGTGAAGTTGTCTGAATACTTTCTAAAATCTATTGTACGGGCCTGTTCTGAAATACATCTGTAAATATGCAATTAAGAAAAAGGCTCCTTATTTTAAGGATTTTAAGAATAAGATGCTCTAGCCTTCAAGTTCCATCACTAAACTGGTAAATTCAAGTAGCTCATGTGCACACACACACACACACACAGGCAAAGGAAACCCTAGAACACTGCAGGGACAATAGAGCTGGCCACTCATTTAGAAACAGGCTTGTAGCCTCTGGCCAGAAGAGAATTTCACATCTTTCTATTATAATAAAAAAATCCAGGGACGAGACGTGACTTTTTCAGAGAGATACTTTCACGTGCCACGAGATGAGACTTTGTGCCAAGAGATTTAACCACACCCAGGGCCGGAAATGAAAGACAAAGAGTAGATGACAAAGTAGAACGTCGTAAAGAATTCCAAAATGTTGGCGTGATACACATGCAGAGCAGGTTAGAGATAATGAAAGTACTAAAATTCAAAAGCCTCAAAAAATGATAGTAAAGATCACATTAGCGCAAACAAGCAGAGATTATTACTTGGTGAAATAACAGAACAGCAAAAAGAGATCGGATATATTGTTTGGATTTAAACTTTAAGTTGGATACTTGTAGATCGTTTAATTCGTGTTGCCATCAGGGAAAAGTAGTGTTTCTTCCAAATGAAGAGGCGTATCCGCGAAAATTAAAAGATTTGTTGCTTGGTGAAAGTGAAATCCACATACGTGATCAGCAGAGAAACGAAGTGGCTGGCAGGTAGCGCAGGCCAGGGTTGTTGGCGAGAGAAGCGAGCTGGGGGCAAAACCCCTCCACTATTATGAAATGAAAAAGTTTTTCTAGAGACAAACTTACATTAAAAATGTGATGGAAAATTGGAAGACATAGAAACATTTTAGTGACTTACTGAGGGAAGCATATACTTACTTTGCAAAACGCAGAAACAACATTAAACGTATCAAAACATGACATAGCATGTCATGACATAACATTCTCAAACCCTGTGAGGGTGGCATTGAGCATAAGGTTTGAATGAACCCTGGACAAAGTCCCAGTATGTCACAGGCTCTTCTCCTGCACACTCACCTGGCAAAGTCAGAATAGCTAGCCAACCCAACATACACACATCTTTGGGATGTGGGAGGAAAACTGGAGTACCTGGAGAAAAACATTTGGAAATATGGGGAGAACATTCAAGCACTCATGGTTCACAATAAGGTGCAGGATCTAAATCAAGGAGACTGGATCTTTGCATCAGGAATACTAACTACCACATGACTGCTGAACCAAAGACTAGTAGAAAAGGTTGTAAAGGAGGTGTCCTTTCCAGGGAATATCTCCCACCTATTGCAGATCCTTCTGGCACTAAAGACATTTACCCATTCAATTGAGTTTTATTATTATTAGTGTTATGTTGTGATGTCTTTATGGTGCCATTTTGTATGAAGTTTTCTATGATTACTTCCATTTCCTAGTGTCTCCTTTACAGTTGTTATTTTCCTATTTCTTATTGCATGATATAGAGGTCATATGAGTCATCATTCTCATCCCAGTAGAGATGGAAATGCACAGCAGTCCCTTATCCGAGTACTGAGTACATTTGAAAAGAAACTGTGGAAATACTTTGTGTATAAAAGAAAAAGAAGCTCCACAAAAAGAAGTTTTAGGGACCGTCCCTGTATATTGTCCAAAGGACAAAAATAAAGCAAGAAAAACAGTTGCAATGATCAAAAGTACTTGTAATTGTAGCATTTGACAATTTACATGAAACAAAATGGTGCTTATATACAGTTTATTGAATTGAGGACAGGAAGTGGTTGGCAGGAAATGACGTCGAGAACAGGAGACGGAAGCGCCATCATCTTTGACTGAACCGAAAGCGATGTCATCAGTGGTGGCCGGAAGTGACATCATGAATGGCGCCGGAAGTGGCATCTTGGCAGCCATTTTGGAACCCAGAATTGGAGGGTCTTATTTTTCTTCGGTTTTCCTGTTGGGAGATTAAGAGATTTGGGTAAGTACCATGTGACAACCCCTTGTCTTGCGATGTTTCACTCACCTTTAGGCTTTTTGACTGCCTCCTAAGCGCATGTGTGTGACAAAACAAAGAACTATAGTGATACTGTAATCAGTTTGCATTCTAGTAAGAATAGGGAACTTTTGCTGTTTTTTGAGTATGACGCTTGTTTTGTGTTTTGGCTCTGATGGTTGGTTTTGGTTTGCTATTTTCTGTTAACAAACTCTTGCCTGTTTTTAACTTTCATTTTTTCTCATGTCACTTTGACTCCCTCAATTTCCTGGTCATTACTTTGGCATTTAAAACTTTTTTTTAAAAGTTTTTACTGGCTACCTCCCAGGATTTGTTAAACCACCTAGCTGCTGGGATATACTCTGGCAACCTATAACCCTAAACTGAAATAAGTAGATTTCAAAATTTATATGTACAATACTTTCAAAAAGTATTCAGACCCTTGCACTTTTCTGACATTTCCTTATTTTGCAACCTTGTGCTAAAATCTATTTGAATATTTTTTCCCTCATCAAACAATACTCAATGCCCCAGAATGATGAAACAAAACGGAATTTTGGAAACTTTTGCAAATTCATTAAGAATAAAAACAAAAATATCCTTTTGACACAAGTATTCAGACCTTTTACTCAGTACTTAGTTGAAGCCCCTTTGGCAGTGATTACACCCTGGAGTCTTCTTGGGTCTGACACAACAAGCTTCACACATCTGGATGTGGGGATTTGTGACAGTGCGTGTTGACTCCTTGCTCCCTCTTCTATAATGGGGAGCCTCTTGAACCTGACACCGTCGACAACGTAACCGGATGAGCTGAGCAGATGAGGTCAAAACCCACCCAGCAAGGGGATGGTGAAAAGTGCAAGTGCTTTTATTAAAAACAAAACAAACAAAAACAAGTGTTCAAGACATGCAGTGCACAGAAAAAAAATCAATAAATAAATAAAAAATCTGAATAAATACATCCATTAAAACTAGGTTTAAAATTCAGACAGAAGTCTTTAAAATTCTCGTCCCCGGTGCTTCCCTTTTAAAACCGCCACTTACCTAGCTTACCCTACTTGGACCATGTAGCACAGAGGGACGTCCACCGACAGGTGCAGACATCCTTCAAAACTGGCCTGTGTCCCCTGTCGTCCAATCCACAGTGTTCCATGGGGAGCCACCGGACCCTGCTCTCCTGCTCACTGCTGCCAATTCAGGCTCCACCCGGCGAAAGCGCACCGTCCTCCCACCACTGCCAGTCATAGGCTCCACTCGATGAGAGGATCCTCCTGAGCGTAACGATCATTCCTGCTCCTGGCTACTCAGTAAGAGTGATCCTTGTGCCCCCTCCTGAGCACTGGTTACATGCTACCTCCTGGGGCACTATTCCCATTAGCCTGCTTCCAATCCAAGCACCGGCTTACTGCTGTTCCTGCCTTTCTCTTTGTCCTTTAACCTCTGTTCTCTTTTTTTCCATTTCTCTTTTTCCCTTCTCGCACTCACGCTTCCCTGTTAAACGGGGGACATGGCACAGCTGTGGTAATGAGCAGTTTCCGGTGTCAATTAGGGTCGCAGATGATTCTACACATGTGCACTAAGTATCACACATGGGAACCTCTCGCCATGCTGCCACACCCCCCACAAGATGATGTGAATGCCGTGATTATTTATTAAAATGACAAACAGCTGTGGACCTCAGTTTATCACAGGATTTTCTGCGACTTATCTCTGCAGATCCTCTCAAGCTCTGTCAGGTTAGATGGAGACCACCCATGGACAGATATGTTTAAACATCTTCAGAGATGTTCAACTGGGTTCACGTCTCAGCTGTGAACATTTACAGAGTTGTCCCTAAGCCATGCTTGTGTTGTCTTTGCTTTGTGCTTAGGGTCATTGTCCTGTTGGAAGGTGAACCTTTGGCTTAGTCTGAGGTCCAGAGATGTCCAGAGCAGGTTTTCATTAAGGATATCTCTATAAAGCCTTACTGAAACCTTGTCTAGTTTCCCAGTCCATGCCACTGACAAACAACCATACTGCCACCACCATGCTTCACCATTACAATGGCATTGCATACATAGGTGATGTACATTGCATGGTGTTCTTCTCACATATCACTTAGAAATGAAGTAAAACAATTCAGTCTTGGTTTCATCAGACCAGAGAATCTTGTTTCTCATAGTTTGAGAGTCCTTTGGGTCGTCTAGCCATTCTGTTATAAAGCCTAGATTAATGGAGTGTTGCAGGTGGTGGTTCTCCTTCTGGAAGTTCCCTCCATCTTCACACAGGTTCACTGAAGCTCAGCCAGAGTGACTCTCAGAGTCAACTCTCTTGCCAAGGCCCTTCTTCCACGATTGCTCAGTTTGGCCAGGTAACCAGCTCTAGGAACTTCTTCCATTTCAGGATTATGGTAGCCACTGTGCTCTTGGGAACCTTCAGTGCTGCAGAAGTGTGCTGATGCTTTCCTTAGATCCGTGCCTCGATACAATCCTGGCTCTATGCTATGCTGCAGGCAAATCCTTTTCACTTCATGGCTTGGTTTTTGCTCTGATAGACATTATCAACTGTGAGATCTTCTATAGACAGGTGTGTGCCTTTCCTAATCCTGTCCAATGAAGTGACGAGTGGACAAACAAGTGTGGAATCATCTCAACAATGAATAGCATGGGGTTTACACCTGTGCCAGTTTTCAAGAGTCATAGCAAAGGATCTGAATGCTTCTATCAATGGGATATTGTATTTTTTCTATTATTAATAGATTTGCAAAAATTCCTAAAATCCTGAACTCTCTTTGTCATTTGGGGGTATTCAGTGTTGTTTGATAAGGGAAGAAATGAATTTAAGTGATTTTAGCATAAGGCTGCAAAATAGTAAAATGTGAAAAAAAGTGAAGCGGTCTGAATACTTTCTAAAGTATTATATGCAGGATGTACATAATGCAGGCAGCAGAGAGATCTGCACAGGGAACAGGGAAAATGTGGATGTTTTTCTGATGTCACCTATTTACAGTAAATGGTTTCATCGTAGATTTAGATTATTTATCACATTAAATTGACTATTTTTGCAATAGGTAGGATTTGTTTCTTTGACTGACACCACCAGCTTTATGATATGTGATTTGTTTTGGGGATGTATGGTACTAGTATTGATTATTAAATATATGTATAGCTAGATGTATATTTTTATTTGTGTAGTGTGCTAAAGTTCTTAGAAGGCTGGTGTCCTTCAAAATCTGCAATAAGATGCTGCAGATGTTCTATCAGACGGTTGTGGCAAGCGCCCTCTTCTACGCGGTGGTGTGCTGGGGAGGCAACATAAAGAAGAGGGACACCTCACGCCTGGAGAAACTGGTGAGGAAGGCAGGCTCTATTGTAGGCACGGAGCTGGACAGTTTGACATCCGTGGCAGAGCGACGGGCGCTGAGCAGGCTCCTGTCAATCATGGAGAATCCACTACATCCACTGAACAGTGTCATCTCCAGACAGAGGAGCAGCTTCAGCGATAGACTGCTGTCACTGTCCTGCTCCACTGACAGACTGAGGAGATCGTTCCTCCCCCACACTATATGACTCTTCAATTCCACCGGGGGGGGGTGGGGGTGGGAGGGGGAGTAAACGTTGACATTATACAAAGATATTGTCTGTTTTACAGCACCTGCATTTTTATCACTCTTTAATTTAATATTGTTTTTATCAGTATGCTGCTGCTGGAGTATGTGAATTTCCCCTTGGGATTAATAAAGTATCTATCTATCTATCTATCTATCTATCTATCTATCTATCTATCTATCTATCTATCTATCTATCTATCTATCTATCTATCTATCTATCTATCTATCTATCTATCTATCTATCTATTGGGTTTTCAAAAGGCATAAAGCTTAAAATATGCATTATAAAATGAGAGGGTACTGCGAATGTGTGCAAAAACACATCTTGTATTTATGTTTTATGTGTGCATCAATATCATATAAAATAACACTCCCTTACTAAGAAATTGGTTGCAAATATTTAAGAGCATTAAACTAAACATAGAGATCTTGGAAAAAAACCATAATTTTGTCACAACTCAAGTATACTTCTACTTTTCACTTTGGGGAGATCTGTTCTTTTCTGTAAATCATACTTTTTTGTACCACTTTGATATGCCGTATTCATTTTTAAACAGATTAAAGGTTTTCTTTCATATTCTGATATATAGAAGTGGAGATTGCCAGAGGCAAAGCTTCTGCAGCATCTTGGTTTGATGTGGTGGACTTATGGTGTAGGGGTAAACAGAAACCAAGCCCACAGCACCTCAGCATCCTTACTATTCTCTTTACAGGATTGTCTGAAAAATCTAATATGAAACACAGAAGTTTGCTTTAAAAAACGAAGACATAAAAATTTAAAGTTGGCCAAAATGGACTATTTTCCTTCATTTTAAAGCCATCAATTTCTAACAAACAGTCATTGACTCCGATATGCTGTAAAAAGTGAGGAGATACCATTGTCACTATATTTAGCACCATGTATCTTTCATTGCCATCCATTTTTTTCCAATATATTTAATATTTAATGTGTACAGATGCACTCAGAGTATATAATGTGGCCAAATTAAAGCATCTGGCTTTGAGAGTTATGTTGTCTACTTTCACACATTGATCGCACTTTCAGAGACCACTGGCATTTGAAATGATACATGGGCTGTGTGACCCATCATATGACTTCTGCATAATTGCCATTTCTGGACAACAAAAAGGAAGAGAGACACAGCCCGAGGAAAGCCCCTTTTGGTTGCATGGGCCACACATTGTGCTCAGGTCATGAGCTTCCATTGTAAAATAGATGATCACACCTATGGGCTCTTTGGTATGCAGTATCACATCTCAGATGTATGGACATATGATTTAAATAGAGAGATTTCTAGAACTTTCTCTAAGCAGCCTGCTCATTTTCAAATTGAAACCCCTACTGTTATGATTTAGTTTCATTGATAACTATTTCTGATTTCTCATCACATATAACTTTGATTTTTATCCTTTAGCATGGGTTTCTGAGCAAGCTGAATTTTAATTTTCTATTATTTTTTGCTATTGAAAAGTATTTAAAGTGGTTAAAAGGTATTTTGCATTAAATTTCAATGTCATTTCGTTTTATTTATGGGTGCCAGCATTCAGTAATTACTGAGGCCACCATGCTGGTTGTCACTTGGTGTGGTTTTGGAGGTTGCAGTGCATGACATCAGTAGTACAACAGGTGGAAAGGTCAGCACTGATGTCCTATTTCTATCTGAGATTGTGGGTATTCAAACTTACAGATCTCTTTCTCTATAAACTTTTCTTATAGTTTTCCTGGTTAAAGCACTGTTGCCACAATTGTTTCACTTTCATTATCATTTTATTTTGTTGGGCTTTGGCATATCATCATTCGATTTTCAAATTTTGATCTTTGCTTTGTAATCAACAACTCTCCTTTCCTGATCCTTTGAACTCACTTTTATCTGAAGCAACTTACAAAAGATTTTGTAAGTTTTGGGCATGGCCTTCTTAACAGCATTATAGGCCCCCAGGCAAAGCAGTGCACTGGGACCCCTGCCTACACAACCTCTCAGCAAGTCACAGCATACACAGATTATCATGGGGTCCCTATGCTCGTGGGGCCCCCAGGCATCTGCCCAACATATATTAAGACGGCCCTGGTTTTGGGGCTGTTTTAAATTACAGGACAACATTACAGAATTTGTAATTATAAGTAAAGAGCTCTTAACGAAGCAGAAAGACACAAGGCTAGTTACTATTTTCTTAGCTGCAAAGAACCTTGCAACAAAGTCATTATCAATTAGAAAGATATTGACAGAACAAGAGAGCCTTCAAGCACTTCTCAAACACAGTGAGAAGGTAAGCAGTTCAGTTAGAGGAGGTCAGCACATTCCACAAGCTAGGAGCTACAAGTTAAAAGAGTTTAGATTGAGATTTGAGCTGGCAACACCAGACTTATTCACTAGAAGATCTGAGAGTGCCAGAAGGAGCAAAGAACCCTACAAGTGTCTCCATGTAAATAAGGTGCTACTCTGCATCAAAGATTTGAACTTACGGTGTGTTGCTAAAGGGAGCCAGTGTAGTGACATGAAAAGAGGAGTGAAATGTGCCATCTATAGCATTCAGTTACTCCTGCCAGTAAGGAGTTGCAGTAGTCCAGACACGAAAAGACCAAAACCTGGACCAGAAGTTGTGCTTCATATTCTGTCAGATACAGTCTGCAAGAACATTTGCAATGAGGTCAGTGAACAATAACTGGATGTTGGTCGGCACCCCAAGGTTGCATACTGACTTGGCAGGTACTGACAATAACGAGCAGAGCTGAACAGAGATGGGCCTGGATGGAAAAGCAAGGAGGACCATCATTGCTGGGTTGAGCTGGAGATGGTGTACCATCATCCAAGTTGAGATAACAGTTAGACAGACAGAGATTCTAACTGATTCTGTATGTTCCTCTGGAGGGAACAAAAGGTACAGCTACTTATCATCAGCACAGATGAGAATGAGAATCCATGAGAATGGATGGTAGAGGGCAGTAAGGTGGTGTACAAAGAGAAGAGGAAAGGAACCAGCACTAATCCTTGGAGCACCACCTTGCTTGCCTGATGCACCCTTGTCCTTTCTCCTCTTCAGGACACATGGCAGGATCTGCCCGAGATGTAGGGTTCAAACCACTTAGTGTAGTTCTAGTGATGACTACATGGAAAGGGTCGTGAGGAGGCAACAGTAAGGATTGTCATCTTCGATTGTTTATATGGTGTTTTATCTGGTACTCCACAGTCATCCCAGAACTCAAAAATGGGTATATTCTGTTAATCAGTAAAGCTAAATTGGGTTTATATCAGTAAGTAGGGATGCATGTAGTCAGGCATTCAATTCACTTCCACTGGCTAGTTGAGTAAATTGTTAATTATGAAAATGAGTTATGCCTATCTCAAAAACCGAGCTGCTGCCTCATGGATCTAGCACTCTTGACTCGATTTTCATGCTAATTTGTTGTCGGCGTGGAGCTTGCATGTTGTTTCTGTGTCTCAGTGGGTTTCCTCTGAGTACTCTGGCTTTCCTCCCCAACCCTAAAGGCATACAGGTTAGGTTGAGTTCACCGATATGTGCTTGTGTGTGCCTTCTGGTGGACTTGCACCCACTGCTCCAAGACAGGGTGCAGCCCTAGTGGTCTTGAATTTGGTTAAGTGGTTTTGAGAATGTGTGCATAGTTTTTAAGTCCCACTGCTTAGCTTCTATGCAACAGTACCAGCCACTAATCTTACTTTATGGCATTTTTTTAGCAGTTTTTGAAACTGTTTTAATTTATTCATGTGTCAGTCTGCACTTTTTATTTATTTATTTTACTTGGTTTGTTTTTCCTTAACTGCAGCATGATATATACTCAGCTTGATTGTAATAAGAAAGAATTATGCTGTATAAGAGCAAAGTAGAGTTTGCCTACTTAATATCTCAGTCTGTGTATAACAATATGTTCAAGAAATAAAAGGAGCCATAATAATTTGTCATCTTATTATTTCTAATCATTACTCCTAATAATTCATGCAAGAAATCTACCATAATAAGCATTGTGACTGAACAGTTTGTCCATGCGACTAAAGATGATTTCATCAATTTCAAACTCCTGTCAGAGACAAAAAGAAAAGAACCCCTGATTGCAGGCTCATGAAAAAAGCACAAATACAAAGTAACTGCAATGCTGTCTTTAAGGCTAATAAGTAGCATCACCCAAATAATGCAATTGTTCTTCAACAGCTTAAGCAAGGACTGATTTGCATATACATAATTGCAGTGCCTTGTGGCATCATGCAATTGACATAGCAATGATTTTAATTATTGTAATTGCCGTAGTATAAATACTTCAAAGTTATGCAAATGAACCCTCCTAATCCACATAGACAGTTCATTGAGTGTGTTTGATTTACCAGTCGTGTAAGTCTCTTTGTCTATGTGGTTTACTCTCAGATGTGACTGTGCATCACAATTGAAGCCTTCATTCACATCAAAGCTCCAAATCATAACAAGATGAGAGAATCTCAATAAGACTGACACTTCAAACATTAGTGATTAATACAATATCATATTAAGAATTATTATAGCAAAGAAGTTGATATGAATTTTTTAGCAGGAATATCACTAGCAGTTAATTACTTTAAATGTTGTAAGTATGTTGTCTGTTCTAATTCCATCATGCAGAATTTGAAAAATCAATCAGTTATAATTCAGCAATCATAAAGCTACAACATCTGATCTTTTCTTAAGTTGTGTGTAAGTCGCCCTTAAATTTGTGACAAACAGAAATAAACAAAAACACAATTCATACAAATTGGTGCTTATCTTCATTAATAATGGCTAAGGTGTTAAAATAAATTATTTGATTCCTACAAATTGCATAAATGATATATGTGCTTTAAGACCTAATATGTAAATCTGATATTGTTGGGTTTCTATTGCTCATGGAAGAACTTGGGAAGGTGTTGTCAAACCGTTCACCTTCAGTGAATTAAATTCAGCTTCTGACCTTATAAACTAGGAAAAAGAAATCAATATCAGTGATTTGTGATAAAAAAAAAAGAGTTCTTCTTCCTCATTCACAAAAAACATCTGCAAAAAGTCAATGAGCTTGGGTCAAAAAATCTCTCATTATTTAAATGAATAAGGAAGCAACTTTTTTGGAAATCTGTAACTAAAAATATGAAATGCTGTGCCTCCAAGTACCAAGTCCGTCCTTTATGATTTTAGAAACTTACTTTAAAAGTGACTGACAGTCCAGAAACAATAGTGATGTTCCAGAAACCTTAAAAATACAAAGTATCAGTTTTATCTGCAAGAAAATACATATTTTTTAAAGGGAAAGGTACATATTTTAGTAAAAATAACTGAATAAATGTAATTTCTATATATATTTGTGGAAATCCATGTTCTCCTCTTTATTTGCAAACTACATAAGCAGGTTAGAGCTCTCAGCGGAACTACTGGCAGGCCCTGTCGTGGGCTCAGTGGCCATTGCTTTGTCTATGACAATCATATTTTAAAGTCTCACTTTCGCTCTCTGTTGTCCTCCGGGGTCATGTGACTGGTATATGCAGCACAGGGTCAGTGTTACAAATTCCATCTGTTCTAACGATGGGATGCCATGACTAAGGAGAGAGCAGAAAAACACACAATACTTCCTGTACAATCTTCATCTGATACTGTCTTGCCTAAAAGTCCTTCCCCAAAACATTAATGTAATGATTATATTTATGATACCAAAAATATTGTTTTTACTTTAATTTAAGTGTGTTTATTTATAATGGATGTTTTTCCACCAGAGACAAATAAATCTGATACAAGAAAGAAAATAACAATACACACATGTATATATACAAATATAAATACATATATGTAAGTAGTGAATGGAGAAATGTAGAATACAATTTCTATGGTGATTTAAGTGTGTGTTTCTTTTGCATGGGATTGCAGTTTCACAATGTGTTTTTCCTGTCGCTGAATCAGCCCCAGAGAATATACGATATATACTAGTGATCAGATCTTTGGAATTACCCAGAATTGTTCAAGTTTTTGATAGAAATGGACACTTTTTTAATTAGGATACCATTAAATTGGTTTTAAAATATAGCCAAGACCTTACAAGAGTTGCAATTGTCTAATTTTGTTTCAAATGACTGATTTATAATTTATTATTCATATATGACTGCAAGGCCCCATTTTCAGCAGCCAACTCTGTTATCTCACCTCTAATATATAGTGTATATGTAAAGTGTGTGTATATATAAAAATTCTGTTTGTTCAATCCTGTCCTGCCTGTCTTTTGTCCAACTCAGCAGCAGAGTTTGAGACCACTGTGATATATAGTACCTGCCAAAAAATACAAACAGTATATAACACGTGTGTCTCCCTGTTTTGGGCTCATCAGGTGTACGCACTTTTGCTTCCCTTTGCGGGAATCAAACCTTGAACATCAGTGCCTTGGGCAAAGCCTCAGATGTTGCACCCTGGTGGCTGGTTTGCTTACTTAACAGGGTTTAGATCAGAGTATGACCTATAGATCTATGCATATATATAATAGTGGGGAACAGCCCGGACACAGACAGGTAGACATGTTGGTTTCACCACACACACGTTTATTATACATATTTACAGTTGTTTCGTGAGTACAAACCCAGTGCTGCAGCACCAATCACCCCTTAAGTCCTTGGCCACACAACACAATGCCTTCAGTCTCTGGTCCGCCTCCACTCCTCTCCTCTGAGCTCTGTCCTACTTCCACCCGACTCTTGCCCTTGAATGGAGGGAGGCGACCCCTTTTATACACCCCCGGATGGACTCCAGGTGCTTCCCGAGGAGCCTCCGTTGACACACCCCTGTGTGGCGGAAGCTCTGGCTGTGTACCCGGAAGTCCTCCAAGTGTCCCCAATCCTTTTCCCCCCAGCACTTTCCAGGTGTGGCGGAAGTGCTGAGGTCCAGGGCTCCCAAGGCATCGGGGCGCCCCCTGGCGGTGACCACGGGCCCCTACAGGGTTGAGCTTCCAAGCTCTGTACCCGTGGCCCCCAGTAGAACCAGGGCGGTCGCAACCCTCTTGTTCTGGAGGAGGCACAAGCCCTCCTCCGGTCCTCCTGGGCATCCCGGCCGGGCATGAACCCCCTAGTGTGATACATGGCCAGGAACCATGCCCCGCTAGGACACCTGGAGGAAGGTGGGACTGGGAGAGTGGCACTTCTCTTCCCTGGGCACCTGGACGGTCCTTGATCCCTGGGGAACAACACTTCTGGGACACCAGGAAGTGCTGACAGACCAGGGATGGCGTACACCCGGAGTGCTTCTGGGTGCAAGGGCAGCACTTCCACCACACTGGGGAGTGCTGCCGGAAGTTCACATGGAACACATCCGGGGCATTATAAAAGGGGCTGAAGGACCAAGGACTGAGGGCAAAATTGTACATAGTATTTGTAAATAGTATAATAAACGTGTGTGTTGTGGACATTGCGGTGTCTTGTCTGACTGTGGCCAGGCTAGCTCTTACAATATAGATAGATAGATAGATAGATAGATAGATAGATAGATAGATAGATAGATAGATAGATAGATAGATAGATAGATAGATAGATAGATAGATAGATAGTGTAAAATAGGTGACAAACAAAGGTAAAGAGGTGGGGAGCACCACCCTGGGTGAACCCGATATGTTCAATGTCAGCATGTTAATAGGAAAGGTCTTTGCAGACAATAGTTCTTGACTGAACTGTTCTAGGTTGATGGCCCTCTGTATTATGTGCGTCTTCATTAGGAACGAGAGGGTCCTTGAGGACGGACAACGGAAGTGAGGTCAGCACTGGTGTGGCAGTTAGGCTTCTGTTCTGAGGAGGGAGGAAGAGAGAAGGCATTAAACCACAGCTGCCCCCCCTGTGCATGAGTGTGACAATAGATATACAGTAATCCCTCCTCCATCGCGGGGGTTGCGTTCCAGAGCCACCCGCGAAATAAGAAAATCCGCGAAGTAGAAACCATATGTTTATATGGTTATTTTTATATTGTCATGCTTGGGTCACAGATTTGCACAGAAACACAGGAGGTTGTAGAGAGACAGGAACGTTATTCAAACACTGCAAACAAACATTTGTCTCTTTTTCAAAAGTTTAAACTGTGCTCCATGACAAGACAGAGATGACAGTTCTGTCTCACAATTAAAAGAATGCAAACATATCTTCCTCTTCAAAGGAGTGCGCATCAGGAGCACAGAATGTCAGAAAGACAGAGAAAAGCAAACAAATCAATAGGGCTGTTTGGCTTTTAAGTATGCGAAGCACTGCGGCACAAAGCTGTTGAAGGCGGCAGCTCACACCCCCTCCGTCAGGAGCAGACAAATAGAGAGACAGAGAAAAACAAACAAGCAAAAATCAATACGTGCCCTTCGAGCTTTTAAGTATGCGAAGCACTGTGCAGCATGTCGCTTCACTAAGCAGCTGCACAGAAGGTAGCAACGTGAAGATAATCTTTCAGCATTTTTAGACGAGCGTCCGTATTGTCTAGGTGTGCGAACAGCCCCCCTGCTCACACCCCCTACGTCAGGATCAGAGAAAGTCAGCGCAAGAGAGAGAAAAGTAAGTTGGGTAGCTTCTCACCCATCTGCCAATAGTGTCCCTTATATGAAATCAACTGGGCAAACCAACTGAGGAAGCATGTACCAGAAATTAAAAGACCCATTGTCCGCAGAAATCCGCGAACCAGCAAAAAATCCGCGATATATATTTAAACATGCTTACATATAAAATCCACGATAGAGTGAAGCCGCGAAAGGCGAAGCGCAATATAGCGAGGGATCACTGTAACTTTATTTGTCCCAAGAGGGAAAATGTAGCTTTACACTGAAGCTCAAGAATTTTATAACAAACAACAAGTCAGAGAAAACACAGAGCCTTTGCTAAAGGCTAGTGGAAGTTCTGATGTAGGTGCAAAAGTGGTGTAACTGGGTGAGGTAAAAAGAATCTGGATTATCTGTCAGGGCAGCCCTGCCATGGCACCACAACAAACTCACATATAGAAAACTGTAACAGAATTGTACAGAATAATACAATATAACAAAATAAAATAATATAACTTTAATCCAATTCAGGGTCGCAGGGACATGTAAGGTAGTGACAACCTTCAGTGGTCACTAGTTCATCACTGGACCCACTCATGCACACATCCACACTAGTCAGTTTAGAACTGCCAGTTGCCCTAATATGCATATCTTTAAGATGTTGTGCCACCATGCCACCAATTCAAGTAACTACCGCATGGTCAGTGTGCAACTAGAATGGAATGTGCTGGTCACGTTTTATTTATTTATTCACTTATTTAAATGTACCATTTTGCATTTTTGTGAAATAAAAAAACAAACAAACTACTGCACATCTTCCTATCTTTCTGGCTGATAGCCAAAAAAATAAAAAAACCTCTGGAGCATACAAAGTACTTTTTTTTTCATTGAATTAAATATTTTGGATGTGTTATTAGACAGCTTTCCTCCATGTAGGTTGAACAGTGATTAGCTTAGTTCGATAAGACGTCCTTTTCCTGAGCTAAACTGTTTTTGTTATAATTAGTTTAAGGAGTGCAATTATATCCCCTTTTAAAATCTGCTTTTAAATGATCCTACATTTTCAGAGTCAGTGAATGTGTTTCACTTTTATCTAGCTTCTTTAAGGAACTAAAAGCTTCTCTGTTAGTTCTTTAACAACTCGGCTATAACAGAAGCTTCTTAAAGAAAATTTTACTTTTTTTAAACCAGCTGTCAGCAGTTTTAGTTCTTGGCTTGATCTCATTCTAATCTCAATAAGCATATTAGAATAGTTTGAATCAAATTCAATTTAGAAACACTGAAAGGTTTAGAAATGCCATTTTTTTATATTTGTGTTCTTCTGGGGAACAAAAAAAGTTTTCACTTATGTTTTGCTTGCTACAGTTCTGTTTGTTGATTTTTTAATGAAAGAACTGGTGATATTAGTTTCTAATTTAACCACCCAGACAGTCTATTTCATTTCTATTATTTTTGAACACAAGTTGTCACAGTTTGCTCCATCTCCTAATGGAGAATGTTAAGGAGGCACGGTGTGAATCACTAAAAAGGGGTTGAGAACACTGGGTGCCACAAGGCCTCTTTGGCCATTTTTTGGGAAGGAGGAGTGAAGGATGGGTAGTGTTTTGGTTAGAGGGGTTGGTAGTTAATTACAGGCCCTCAGGGGGATAAAACGGAAGGGTACTCCCACAAAGACTCTGTTTGACAGTCTCTGGAAAAGAGGAAGAACTCTGAGAAGCTACTTAAAGCATCTCTGAAGGAACATCTAATGGCTATTCATTAGATTAATAAGGAGCACTTGAATGAAAACATACAGGTCTAATTTTAAAGACCTTGGAACCATTAGGGACTACAACTTACAGTATATATGGAAAGTGTAGGACAATATTTGGTCTATAGGTATGTTCACTGTCAATAGCAGCATTCCTGGTGACACAGGTCCTCCACAAAAATGGAGTACCTTGCTCCAGTGTAATAGAGTTCCCACATACATAGGTGGAAGCAGGTAGACAAAATACCATATGTATGGTCTTCCGACATAGGGAATGTCAGATGTGATCGTGTCACCTAAGTATGTCCAATTGAACGACTAGCAATTATGTGCCTTCATTGTAACTTCCCAGCACTTCCAAAGTATTGGCATCTCACTACGTTTTCACTAATAACGTGCTGCTTGACAGAGCTGGTGATGTATGAATGCTTTACAGGTATGGCAAGTTCAGCCGTAACCTCAGCCCTTTATTCTATTTTCCATTCTACCGTGATACTAAATCATAAAACATCAGACAGGTGAGCCTCTGTCCAGTTGTAAGGTCCAAAACACCCACACTCCTTATTCCTTATAGCTGCATTATACACATTGTACCTCTGGTTGAGAGCCGACTGGTTCTCAACTCTCACACACAAAGAGCTGTCCCTACGACTTAAGACAAAATCAAACATTTTTCATTTTGAATTGAATACCCACCTTTCTCCATCATTCATTGGACAAGAGTCCTGTCTTCAATTTAATAGCACAATATTAATGGAATGTGTTTTCCTGTTTATGATGTTTGCTGCTTTTTCAGAAGTAAATGTTAATAATACTTTAGCAAAAAATGCATGTGTTTTGCTTGTGAAAACTGTAAAATGCGCATCTTTAATAAGACGCTGTTTTATACATTAACACAATGTTTCAGTATGAAATATAAAGGGCACTTTCTTTAGGTATTTAATGGAAGAGCACTGGGCAATTGTTTACTTTATGAAATAAGCAGTTAATATTTCAGACAATCCCACTTTGAATGGCCTTTCCTTTATTTCATAGAATATCTAGGCATTTTAATGGATACAGTTTTTACTGTGCATTTGTGCACATAAATTCTATTAAAACCGAGATTTTAATAATTGGCCAACAATGAAATACAGTTCAGGCAAAGCAGGCCCTTGGGCATTTGGCACGAAGTATTAAATCAATGTCTGGGAATTTAGGGGTGATTTTTGACTTTCCAGCTTGAGTTTTGAAGCTCATATAAATTGGTATTGTCATGTTTTTGTCAATTGTGAAACATCAAAATTAGAACTGTTTTATCATTTGAAGATACTGAAAGAGTCATCTAAGCCTTTATTTAAATTTTACTTTGATTATCTCCCTGTATCTTATATTGATCACGAGATCTTACTGTTGCGGCCTGAGCTTCTGGTGGGGCTCAAAGGGGCTGCTCTTAACTGGTTAAGGTCATATCTTACTACTTTTCAGTAACTTTCAATTCCTCTTTTCTGTCTACAGCTCCTGTTAAATTTGGTGTTCCTCAGGGTTCCATTCTGGGTTCTATTTTATCTTCGATATACAGTAATCCCTCGCTATATCGCGCTTCGCCTTTCGCGGCTTCACTCCATCGCGGATTTTATATGTAAGCATATTTAAATATATATCGCGGATTTTTCGCTGCTTCGCGGGTTTCTGCGGACAATGGGTCTTTTAATTTCTGGTACATGCTTCCTCAGTTGGTTTGCCCAGTTGATTTCATACAAGGGACGCTATTGGCAGATGGCTGAGAAGCTACCCGGCTTACTTTTCTCTTTCTTTTGCGCTGACTTTCTCTGATCCTGACGTAGGGGGATTGAGTAGGGGGGCTGTTCGCACACCTAGACGATACGGACGCTCGTCTAAAAATGCTGAAAGATTATCTTCACGTTGTGATCTTTTGTGCAGCTGCTTCCTGAAACGACATGCTGCACGGAGTTTCGCATACTTAAAAGCTCGAAGGGCACGTATTGATTTTTGATTGAAAAACAAACTCTGTCTCACTTTGTCTGCTCCTGACGGAGGGGGTGTGAGCTGCCGCCTTCAACAGCTTTGTGCCGCCGGTGCTTCACATACTTAAAAGAAAAACAGCACTATTGATCTGTTTGCTTTTCTCTCACTTTCTGACATTCAGTGCTCCTGATGCGCACTCCTTTGAAGAGGAAGATATGTTTGCATTCTTTTAATTGTGAGACAAAACTGTCATCTCTGTCTTGTCATGGAGCACAGTTTAAACTTTTGAAAAAGAGACAAATGTTTGTTTGCAGTGTTTGAATAACGTTCATGTCTCTCTACAACCTCCTGTGTTTCTGCGCAAATCTGTGACCCAAGCATGACAATATAAAAATAACCATATAAACATATGGTTTCTACTTCGCGGATTTTCTTATTTCGCGGGTGGCTCTGGAACGCAACCCCTGCGATGGAGGAGGGATTACTGTATCCCCTTCCTATAGGTGCTATTTTTAGGAGGTTTAATGTTTCTTTTCATTGTTATACTGATGACATGCAGGTTTATATTCCTGTGTGTAACTCTTCAATGAATCAGCTTCGCAATTGTCTTGGAGAGCTAAGATCCTGGATGGCTGACAATTTTTTCAGTCTTAATCCAAATAAAATGGAAGTGGTAATAGCTGGTCCTCAATCAAAAGCTCAAATTGATTTTGAACTCCTTGGCTCTTTTGCGAACTTTTGCAACCCTCACGTTCGGAATCTTGGGGTTATTTTTGATAGTAACTTCTCTTTTGAGAAACAGAAAAATTCTGTGGTCAAGAGTTGCTTCTTCCAGCTTTGTCTTTTAATTTATCTCCTAGGGATCTTGAGAAAGTTACTCATGCTTTTATCTTTTCTCTTGATTACTGCATTTTGTTGTATTCTGGGATCAGCAAATCCCTAATACGCAGGTTGCAGTTGGTCCAGAATGCTGCTGCCCCTTTTTTTGGTTGAGGCAAGAAAGTTGGATTCTGTTCTTCCACACTGACTGCCTGTTAGTTTCAGAATTGATTTTAAAATTTTACTGCTCGTTTTTAAATCAATGCATGGATATGCTCCCACTTATTTATCTGAATTGTATGTCATACACCAGCCATCCAGCAGAGCTTAGATCTACTGGTCAGTTGTCTCTGGTTGCTCCTCATACTAAGTGCAAAACTAAGGGGGACAGGGCTTTTGCAGCTGCTGTGCCTCGTCTGTGGAATTCTTCACCTCATTACATTAAGGAGTCACCCACAATTGGACTGTTTAAAATGAGATTGAAGACGCATTTCTGTTCTCTAGCTTTCTGTGACCTTCAATGATACTGATGGTTCCTTCCTCATAGTCATTTGTTTCTTTTCAATTTTCTTCTGGTTTGCATTATATTTGATTGTATTTATTTTATTTATGTTTATTGTACATTTTATTGTAAACCACTTTGGCTGCAGAATTACTGATGTTTTTTTAAATGTGTTCTATAAATAAATTGACATTGATTATTTTAATATTTTGTGTTTGCTACACAGAACTGCTCTTTTCTTGCTCGGCTTCAGTTAGTGCAGTAATGCTACAGCTAGAATACTTACAAGATCAAAAGTCTGTGATCATATTACTCTAATTTTGACATCTCTCTTCTGGTTCCCAATTCAATTTAGAATAAATTATAAAATTGTATTGGTTATTTATGAGTGGTTGCATTGCTTAACTCTTATATATGTCATTGAATTTCTTATACATTATCTGTAGTACTAGGGTGTTGTACCATGTTAGCCATTATGAATGTATAGAAAAGCCAAGCAAAATGACACCTTTTATTGGCTAACTAAAAAGATTACAATATGCAAGCTTTCGAGGCAACTCAGGCCCCTTCTTCAGGCAAGATGTAAACTTAAAGATTATACATTATCAAACACTGAGACCACTAAGATTGTCTACTCAATGTCAACTGGCTCTTCCAAAGCTTTGATTAGACATGAAAAGTTATAACAGCATTTTCCGTGATGGCACCCACACAGCTTACCACTGGGCATTAACAACTGATTCAGTAACAACTTTGAAATTTTTACTGTTTAGCCCAATGTTTCCCAACCTCGGTCCTGGGGGCCCACTGTGGCTGCAGGTTTTTCTTCCAACCAGATTCCTAATCAGTAACAACACCTGATAGCACTGATCTCATTTAATTAGCTGGTATTATTTTTCTTTTATTCTACATTCAGAAAAGCACAGAAGCATGATTTTTACATTTATGACATTTAGAAATATTTCTGCTTTTGCTATAGATTTAAATGCTTAACTCTCTTTTGTTGATTTCATTATATTTTGCCCTTTCTCTGTGCAGTTTTTCCCCTTCGTTGTATCTTATTAATGACAATTAAAAACAAGCAGAGCAAATGACACTGAATCATGAAAGGCTGCAACTACTTTAGTGTCAGACCCACTAGTTAATAAATAATTAATTCATTAAACAATTAGAACACTTAGAAAAGTAGAATGAAAATAAAGATTAAAATATTGCTAAAAAGAAAAAAATACATTATTCCCTGGTAACTGCTTGGTACATTTTAATATATATATACAGGTATATATATATATATATTTTTTTTTTTTTAACAAACCTAGTTTTCTAATTTCTATATTGTTGCCAAAACACAGAATCTGGGAAATAACAGTCCACTTAATTAGCCCAGGAGTCCAATTAAAAACAGAAGCTGGTTGGAACAAAAACCTACAGCGACAGGGGGGCCACAGGACCGAGGTTGGGAAACACTGGTCTAGCCTTTTTAAATGAACTGGATTCTTAATAGGATGGTGCAGTTGTAGCGTAAGGAGACCTGAGTTCGCTTCCCGGGTCCTCACTGCGTGGAGTTCGCATGTTCTCCCCGTGTCTGTGCGGGTTTCCTCCCACAGTCCAAAGACATGCAGGTTAGGTGCCCTGCAGTGGACTAGCGCCCTGCCCGGGATTTATTCCTGCCTTGCGCCCTGTGCTGGCTGGGATTGGCTCCAGCAGACCCCTGTGTTTGACAATGACTGACTGACTGACTGATTCTTAATAGTAAAGCTCTTTTATATTTTATTGTCTTTGCTGTAGTATTGTTTCAAACCTCTGATTTTATGTTGACTTATTGTATTTGTTTTTGGTATACATGTTCAATGTGAAGCAATTTTTGCCATCTGGTTTGACAAGTGCTATACTACTATTATTATTATATTACAATTGTGCACACAGTATTCAATTTAATTTAGTTTATTTCATATAGCGCCCTTCACTGACTGCAGGTTCAGAGTGCTGTGACAAGTTCCAACCTAAATGCAATGACAAAGTTTGCAAAATACTAATTATAAAATGTAGACCCATAAAGACACTGATTTGTTAAAATCAGACCAGAAGAAAAAAATGGTTCCAAACTGATTAATGTGAATGCAACCTAACAATATCAGTCTGTCATTTAAATGTTGAATTTATGTATACTCTTTATGAATAATGAAATACTGCACATAGCATCTATTATCAGTTAATTCATTGTGATCTGCATGTGACTCTCTGTTTATGTCAAATTGTTAATAATTCTCACAGATTATACTTCCACTCGTCAAAAATGCATACATTTGAAAAAGGAAGCCAGGTTTAATCAAATTAAAGGACTGATGAAACATTTGCTTCATGTTTTGTGAAAATAACCTTTGGAACAACAGGTATCAGGACAAAACTGGGGTCCGGGAAGATTTCTTGAATGATTAAATATTTATGGTCATTGCTTTTCAGTGCACTAACAGCAACAATGTCCGTGCTTGTTGCACTTTGATCTAAAGGCGGCTGATGCTCTGTGGTCAGTGGCCCATGAAAGAAGCGGACTGTAGTAAGAGATTCAACATGAAATAACTAACAATTGCTGGCATTTTTGTTTGGGATAGATAAAAATAAATGATATTTACATGCCCTGCATTTTGAAGCACATTTTCTCATGCATTAAGAGATTTGGGAATACATCCGCATGCCTCGACTTTTATCGCATGTGATAGCTGTGCTTTTTAATTTTTTTTGATGGATGAAAGAAATGTAGGTTACTTTCTAAAAACCTACAAATGCCTTCCGAAATTCTTCATATAAATGTGTAACCATCAAGAAAACCGATATTTCTTCTGGAGTATACACACATGTATCTTGTAGTCCTGTACAGTAGAGGTAGAGTTCCCTAGTGCAATGTGCATGCTCTGTATTTGCTTACATTTCACTTATTGCATTTAGCTGTGTTTAAAATATTTTAACTTTATTGGCTATGCTTAAATATTATGCTTTTAGATTGCTGCTGACTTAACATGCACACCCACTACCAGATGTCAGACATGTGAAACAGATGCTGAAAAGGGCATGCCAGTATTCTATCCCATTGGCTAATTTAGCACACTCCGGCACATTCCAGCTAGCAGGGAGAATTAATGGTCAAGGGGGAGGGGACCGCTCTCCTGCTCATGAACAAGTCCCACGAGGTAACTCCTACAACTTCTAACACTTTATTATTGGTCAATTTGGAGTCTTCTTTCACTTGGGTGACATGGCTTAAGGGATGTCACAGAATCCCAATCAATACATGTATCTTAGCCATTGAAGTGTCTGCTATCTCCGGCTACAACAGCTGTGTCTGAACTCATTGCTGACCCGTTTATCAGACAGCAATTACCTCCGAGCTCAGAAGACTCAGCCCAAACTGGCCGAGAAAATTGATATGTGCAAAATGAAACGGGCAGCTAAACAGTTTAGTATGAGAAAAGATTTTTTTTTTCAAAAACACAGAATATTTGTCAAGCGTATTTGTGCATAGATGAGTATTGCTGATCTTTGTATTGCTTTTCCCTGTCATAATAAAATAAGGTATGTGAATCTGGCTTTGTCAAAAATAAAAAATAAAATTAAAAAAAAATTGATACAATAGAAGACCGCACTGACAAAACAGGGGAACGCCACAAGCTGTGTCCACGAGATGCACAGTGTTACAGCAAAATGCACATCTTTCTTCTTTGAAGGTGAGCTGCAGCACGCAGCTTACCTTGTGACCTGACTGAGGAGTAACAGCTAACGACAGCTATATGTGGAGTGTGCTTGCCTGTGGCTCTATGTACTTGACTTGTGGTAACAATAGCAGCTCGGCATGTAAGCAATCCAAAACCTAGTCAGGCTACAAACTTATTGATCCTATGGATTTCCTCTGAAAGTTGTGATAATGATACATCATTGCTAAATTTGGTAGAACAAACTGTTTTCCCAATCTGTCAGAAGGAGCGTAAAAAAAAAAAAAAGAAAAAGCCAATTCACAGCCTCCTAGCATCTGCCTTGCGTATTTGTGCTGCCATGAAAAAAAAAACTGTAAAGCGGCTATTAAAGAAGTAAGCAGCAAATAAACAGCAAGAAAAGGAAAATAAGAGGCAAGCTAATTAAGTGTTTGGTACGAGGATGGAGACTGTGTGGGAAAACTGTAATGAAAACAATAATCTTGCATTTATCAAAATAATGCCCTCTGAATGTACAATGGTACTTTGGTTTTGATGCCAATTTTGCAAGGCATTGGTATATTTTTAACACATCTGTCCTGGTATAGAGTATTATATATATTTTATTTTTAAAATGACCTTTATTGTGAACATAACAATTTTTTTTAACAATATACACAATCAAATGACAAACAAGCCCAATATTCAGGATAAAACAAAAAGTCATATATCAGACTACCACCACTACTCCCCCTTTACACTCCTCCTACTCCGCACATTAATAAGATAATCAAAAAAAAATTAACAAGTCATGATAGATAGATAGATAGATAGATAGATAGATAGATAGATAGATAGATAGATAGATAGATAGATAGATAGATAGATAGATAGATAGATAGATAGATAGATAGATAGATAGATAGATAGATAGATAGATAGATAGATAGATACTTTATTAATCTCAAGGGGAAATTCACATACTCCAGCAGCAGCAGCATACTGATACAAAAAACAATATTAAATTAAAGATTGATAACAATGCAGGTATACAGACAGACAATAACTTTGTATAATGTTAATGTTTACCCCCCCGGATGGAATTGAAGAATCGCATAGTGTGTGGGAGAAATGATCTCCTCAGTCTGTCAGTGGAGCAGGACATTGACAGCAGTCTGTCGCTTAAGCTGTTCCTCTGTCTGGAGATGATACTATTAAGTGGATGCAGTGGATTCTCCATAATTGATAGGAGCCTGCTGAGCGCCCGTCGCTCTGCCACAGATGTCAAGCTTTCCAGCTCCATGCCAACAATAGAGCCTGCCTTCCTCACCAGTTTGTCCAGGCGTGAGGCGTCCTTCTTCTTAATGCTGCCTCCCCAGCACACCACCGCGTAGAAGAGGGACACAAAGACCACCATTACTCCCCCTTTACACTCCTCCTACTCCGCACATTAATATGAACATGTTGTTGATGCCCACCACTACTTTCTTGTCATTCCCATTTGAGCACCAGTTTGCCCCCCCTCCACAGCACACAGTACCTGTTGTGTCCCCCACATGTCGCTGAACATTTCTAAATTGTTTGTTAGTTTGTGGTACATAAATTCGAGTTTCAGTCAACTTTTACTTAAAACTTTGAAGAGCAGCAGAGCGTCGATCCCCATGAGGTTCTTTTCTTTATTTCTCCTCGTTTTTAGGATTGCCAACTTGACCTGTCCTAAGAGGAAATTCCCAATAACACATTTATTCATGTTTTTTTGATTATATGTAATACCAAAGACAAAGCAAATTTTTGAGAACTCAAACTCAAAACCACTAAGAAGAACTTCTAAGGACATGAACAACGGCCTCAGCCATTCACAGTGAATGAAGAGGTGAAAGATGGATTCTCTTGTGTAACAGAACGGACACTGGTCAGTCTCTGAAGTTTTAATCGTATAAAGAAATGAGTTTGTGGCTAAGGCCGAGTGTGTTATCCTCCACTGCAGATCCCCAAGTCTTTTCTGCAATGGGAGTTTATAGAATGCCCTCCATGATGGTGTGATATTCTTGGAGACCTGCAGTTCTTTCCTCCACAGTGTATCTGGTAATTCCTTCAATTGATTATAAAATGTCACTTTCACACACAGTTTATAGAGTATTATATATAGTGTTAAAGCCAAAGGAGTGAGTAAATGATAAACACCTTTTTTGTTCTTTTTTTTGTGCGTGTGCCATTTATTTCCTTTCATATTTTTATATTTTTATTGTTAGACCAGAGAAAAAAATGCTAATAAACATTCTAATCTATGACATGTATGCTGTCCCATAGTTTAGGTGACAGGATTCAAACATGCACTTTTATCCAAGGTAGCTTACAAGATCAAGGTAGAATACAAAGTAGAGGCAGGAACTGAACCAGCGCCTTAGCCATTGTTCCATAATGCCTGCTTAAACCAAGCCTGGATGGTATCGGCATTCATTCTTCTTATGTCTTTATATGTTAGATTAGGTACTGTCTGGTATTGGCCTCCAGTGTGCCCTGATATGGATGGGCACTTCATCCATGGTAGATTCTTGCCTGAGGATGTCTGGATAGAAATCAGCTCCTTGTAACCCTACAACTGGTTCATTAAAACACCATTGGATTGAAAACACAAACGCCATTGGATTCCAACATCGTTTTTCCCTAATTTTAATATGCCTAATCTACCATGTAAATTAGGTCTATTAATTCAGTTGGTAATATTTGTAATCGACTATTATTACATCACGCAGCCTTCATATTGTTAGTGTTATAAGTGTACACCTGTGTCCTATTGTTGTCTTTATCTAAATTATGTCATAATGATAAATAAAATGTATACATTTCTTGCCTTTTCCGGATTTTTTTTCCATATTAAATTTAACGCTGATTTCACCGTATGTAACTTCTAATCACTGGGTATATCATATTTGATGACCAAATCGTCACCAGACCATAATAATTTTAATAGAAGAAAATTGCTGCCCATGTCACATTTACCATCTGACTGCTACCTTTTTTCTCGCAACCCAGTTTTGCCTTTTTTGAGCCCCAGAACTTCCGCCAACAGTCAAAGTCCCCTTTAAGAATGACTGCTGCAGGTCATAGCGGAGCAAGGGCGTTGATCCATCGTGTGACACTCTGCCCAACCTTATGCAATGTCACACACGTGTGCTTGGGAGGCAGGCTAAGGGCTTAATCGAGGGTGAAAAACAAGAGTGAGTTTTTTCAAAGTGCACTAACCTTTCCTCTCCTTCTCCTACAGATCCCCTGAAGGGAAGCGAGCATAGAGGGCTACTTCCTACTTCCCTTGCCTCACCACGTCTCCTACCGAGGTCACTTCTGGCCTCAATTATTAGACCCCACCTCTTCTTCCCTGGCTACTATAAAAGCACAACTCTTTTTGTGTTTAGTTGTCCCTGTTTTGGACGCAGAACCAGACGTTGCTCTGGAGCCATTTATTGAAAGTCTTATGTATTTTGCTTTGTACATTGTACAATATAGGGGGCGGTTCCCCAAACCTTTTTCTGCCTTCTATGTGTATCCTTACAGTGACCTAATCCTATTGAACCCAAATTCAGACAACAGTTTAAGAACCAATGTTGTAGAGTCCATTACATGGAGTATAATATACTGTAGTATATGACATCTGGCCAGTTGACAATGAGAAGAGGAAAACAAAAATTTCAGTCCTGGAGAAAACAAACCTCTGGAGTTTCATAACTGGTTTTAAAAAAGCGAAATCAGACAAAGTCACACACAAAGTGCATCCTTGGATTTCAAGGGTCTCTCCACCTCTGGTGGCAAATCTCATGAACTGAAGAGGCAGCTTGGTAATACAGAAATACCAAGGGAGGATAAACAGAATAGAATACGGTGAGCAGCTGTTAATGAATCACACATATTTTTGTGCAAAGGACTAACATGCACAGATGCAATAGAAACAGCTAAATAGGGTATGCTAAACTAATGTAATGGGACTTCATCCTGGGTTTAAACAGAGATTGATGTGGCATCCCTAACATGAACAAGCAAGGTATTCCACAGTTGTGTGGCATTGTAGTTAAAAGCTCAACCTCCCACTTTTTTTTTTTTAATTCCTGATATCTTTAGTACATTAGTATCTTGATCATATTACATTCTCTGGTATATATGTATTACTAATTTGTTTACATTTACTGGCTTGGTAGACTCTTTTATCCAAAGCGACTTACAAAAGAGGTCAACGTAACTTAGTAAACACCAGTCTTAGGAACTGTTTAGGAACAAGTATTACGTGACAAGGTTGCAAAAATGATCAACAGAAGTCAAGTTCTCAGAACAAAAATGTAATTCCTAGGCTGTAAAAACTTAATAGCTAATATTATTTTGACAGAAATTCACCAAACAAGTGAGTCTTCAATCACTACTTAACCTCCTTGGCATTAACCCTGAGCATGGCTCTGGCTTGGAATTGTTTGTAAGTATGGTTAAGCCCAATTCAGATAGTGTAAAGCCCGAATAAATCCTGAATCTCAGGAATACAATTCTCTGCAATCTAGTGGATGAAAAAACATCCTGCTGCAAAATATCATGAAGATTACTACGCATTTCGCCATTCTATGGTAACTCATTAATATTTATGAGGGGTGGGGCCTTCAAACAAAAACACAACGATGTACAAAGGAGATGCTGTAAAGCAAGTTAAGAGCAAACTAAAAATGAACCATTACTTGTTTTGAGTGATAGTGATAACAATGTGAATTAGTCATCGGACACTTACATGGATAGTGAAACTGATGCATATGGCACTGTATGGCCAAACCTGCGTGATATGCCCTGTGAATTTGGGCAACAAGTTTTACCAAGGTGCAAGTAGGTGTATGGCCAAAAGGCTAAATGACTGCGATCAAGTAGAAAGGCCAGAAAGACATTATCCCCCTAAGACAGTTAAAAAATCTTCTAGCATTGTTATACCATGGAAGACCCAAAGAGTGTCTGATTTAAAGAGAACATGCCGTAGAGCTGAGCGTAAATGGAGGAAAACTAAACTAACTATTGACTATGAAATATTAAAAGTTAAAATAACAGAATACAATAACACAGTCCGTCTTGAGAGGCGCTGCTATTTCTCTAAGATTATAAATAACAATGCTAGTAATCCCAGAGTCTTATTTTCGACAATTGATCATCTGTTAAACCCAGGTAACTCAAGGAATGCCTCCTAAGTACTTCCAGTAAAACCTGTGAGGCTATCGCTGTATTTTTCAATCAAAAAATTAATGATATTAGAAATAACATAGTATATCTCCCCAACACTAAGGATCCTCCTAAACCCCAGTACCCCGTAATAAACAAATTAAAGTCTTTCACTAGGATAGATTTACCTGATTTACATAAAATAATTTCTCAAATGAAACCCTCCACCTGTGCCCTTGACCCAATACCAACAAATTTTTTCAAAGAAGTATCGGGCGTGCTTAGTGATAATGTTCTTGACATAGTAAATTCGTCATTAGATACGGGGGTCTTCCCAGACTGTCTTAAGACTGCGGTAGTTAAACCCCTACTTAAGAAAAATAATCTCGATCCCTCTGCTCTTGAAAATTATAGACCCATCTCTAACCTGCCTTTCTTAAGTAAAATTCTAGAGAAGGCAGTCATTATACAGTTAAATGAGCACCTCAATAAACATGCTATTCTTGATAAATTTCAGTCAGGTTTTAGAACAAATCACAGCACAGAAACTGCACTCGTTAAAGTAGTAAATGACTTGCGGGTAAATGCAGACAGAGGCCATTTACAGTATCTGTTCTCATCCTCTTAGATCTGAGTGCCGCATTTGACACCATTGATCATAATATTCTTAAGAATCGCCTTAGTCAATGGGTGGGCCTCTCTGGCAGTGTCTTAAATTGGTTTGAATCCTACCTGGCAGGGAGAAAATTCTTTGTTAGTTGTGGTAATTATAACTCAAAGACACATGATATTCTATATGGTGTTCCACAAGGCTCTATCCTGGGTCCACTGCTCTTCTCAATCTACATGCTTCCATTAGGTCAGATTATCTCAGGGCACAACGTGAGCTACCACAGCTATGCTGATGACACACAGCTGTATTTATCAATAGCACCTGATGACCCCAAATCTCTTGATTCGCTAACACAATGTCTAACTTGTATCTCAGAATGGATGAATAGTAACTTTCTCAAATTAAATAAAGATAAAACCGAAATCTTAGTGATTGGCAATAATGGATACAATGAGGCTATTAGAAATAAATTCGATGCATTAGGATTAAAAGTCAAATCGGAGGTAACAAGCTTAGGGGTAACCGTTGATTGTAATCTGAATTTTAAATTGCATATTAATCAGATCACTAGGACAGCATTTTTTCACCTAAGAAACATAGCAAAAGTTAGACCTCTTATATCATCGAAAGATGCAGAGAAATTAGTTCATGCGTTTGTTTTCAGTCGGCTAGATTACTGTAACGCACTCCTCTCAGGACTACCCAAAAAAGACATCAATCGTTTGCAACTAGTGCAGAATGCAGCTGCTAGAATCCTTACCAGGAAAAGAAAATCCGAACACATTTCTCCAGTTTTGATGTCACTACACTGGTTACCTGTGTCATTCAGAATTGACTTTAAAATTCTGCATATGGTTTATAAAGCTTTAAATAATCTCGCCCCGGCTTATATATCGGAATGTCTGACACCTTATATTCCAAATCGTAACCTCAGATCCTCAACTGAGTGTCTCCTTAGAATTCCAAGAGCAAAACTTAAAAGAAGTGGTGAGGCGGCCTTCTGCTGTTATGCACCTAAAATCTGGAATAGCCTGCCAGTAGGAATTCGCCAGGCTAATACAGTGGAGCACTTAAAAAACTACTGAAAACACATTATTTTAACATGGCCTTCTCATAACTTCACTGTAATTTAATCCTGATACTCTGTATATCTAATTCATTATAATAACTATTCATTCAAAATCTGTACTAAACCCCTACTCTCTCTTCTGTTTCCTTTTCCGGTGTCCTGTTGGTGGTGGCGTGCGCCACCACCATCTACCCAAAGCACCATGATGTTCCAACAATGATGGATGGATTAAAAGCCAGAAGTCTGTATGACCATCAGCATCAAGTGACTCCATGAAAAACCCGAACTACAAAGAGGACTATTTCATTTATGTTAGGTAGAATGCCCAAAGGGGACTGGGCGGTCTCGTGGCCTGGAACCCCTACAGATTTTATTTTTTTCTCCAGCCTTCTGGAGTTTTTTTTTGTTTTTTCTGTCCTCCCTGGCCATCGGACCTTACTCCTTTCCTATGTTAATTAATGTTGTCTTATTTTAATTTCTTATTTTGTCTTTTATTTTTCTTCTCTTCATTATGTAAAGCACTTTGAGCTACTTTTTGTATGAAAATGTGCTATATAAATAAATGTTGTTGTTGTTGTTGTAAGCACCGTTTACAATACAGCAACTGTCATTTGTGTCAGGGGAGATGTGGAAGTCACTAAGCCATACGGCGTGGAAGCCTACATTACAACAAGGGGCACATCAGTCATACAGTTGAGGCACTGACATTGTACCCTCTCATTCACAAGAAAACAGAAAACAATATGATAAAAGAAGTGTGCAAGGAAGCACACTTCTACTGTCCTGATAGCAAAATTTGGCTGTATGTTGGTGACTGTTTCAAAACATCTTGCCTGAAGAAGGGGCTTGAGTTGCCTCAAAAGCTTGCATATTGTAATCTTTCTAGTTAGTCAATAAATGGTGTCATTTTGCTTAACTTCTCATTACAAAACAGGTCACACAAAGGATGTGTAGCAAATCTGGATCAGGACAGCAGACCTGAGTGGTCTAAAAGGAGTAGGTTCAGTTAAGTGGACTCTGTTGACCAGCTGAGCTGTGTTCATTTCTTGCATCTAGATTGGGTGTCAGCTTAACTCAACTTTTTACTCCCATCAGACCTACTTCTGCAACTATATATATAATAACAATTCTTTACATTTATATAGCATTCTTCTCACTATTCAAAGCGCTCTCCAAGCAGAGAGGACACGGATGCAAATCCACGATCTCCTTACTGCAAGGCAGCAACGCTACCACCGCACCACCTGCATGGTATAATGTTGCTGCTTTGGTATTTACATATTTTTATTACATGTAATGACATTTTTTATTGTTTAAAAAAAAAATTACATTCTTGACTTGTTTTTCCTGGGAGTAAACACAACACTAACGAGGCTACACACATTGAGGAAGTCAGTGCTCATTCCACCAGCTAGGGACTACACATGAAAAGAGTCCGGATTGAGATTTGATGCCACTCAGAGGTGGCCTCAACAGAAGCCTTTCATCAACAGACCTGAGTGGTCGTGAAGGAGCACAGGAACTCACAAGTGTCTCCATATATAGGTGCCGTTAAGAAGGCCTAGGCCATTTAAACCTTAATATGTAGGGAGAAGGATTTTAAAATCCACCGTAAGCTTAATTGCAAGCTATTGTAAAGACTTAAGAACAGGAATTATGTGCTTATGCTTCCTATATTTAGTAATAATTCTTTCAGGAACATTTTAAATTAACTGAAAGCTACAAATGTAATGATTTGAACAGCCTGTGCATTGCATTGCAGTAGTCAGTTCTACTGGAAAAAATGTAAATGAATTTCCCTGTTTCCTCAAAATAGGGAAAAAATCTTAAATTTCTTTTATTTTCAAGATGCAAAAAATATATATAGTGTTGTAATGTCTGGTAAATGACGGATGTGAACGATAACTCTAAAACTGTGCTATCTTTACTATTAGAAGGAACAGTTAAGGCGTAAATATTGAAAGACACACAACACGTAAAGTGGCCTCAACAGAACGAGGAAGTACAGGCCTAAGATTTAGCACAGTGTCCATCTTCAGCTGATTTGCTGTGTTGTAGTGAAGTTCAAACATGCGGGTTCTTGCTGGAGTTGACATATTCAAGCTTTCCTTCTGGTTGACTGACTGCGCTTTGCTCATTTCTTGCATCTAGTTTGGGTGTCAACTTAACTCAGCTTTTTACTCCCGTCCTGTTTCTTTCTTAGCGTACATTGGTTAACTGTTCTTGGTCGGTTTTCTCTGTATTTCAATTAAGATAACTGAGTATCTGAGCAGCGTGGTGGTGCACTGGTAGTGCTGTTGCCTCACAGTAAGGGGACATGAGTTTGCATCCTGGGTCCTCCCTGTGTGGAGTTTGTATGATCTCCCTGTTTCTCAGTGGGTGTCCCGGAGGTGCTTCGGTTTCCTCCCACAGTCCAAAGACATGTAGGTTAGGCAGGATATCAATGCTAAATTGGCACTAGTGTGTGTGTGTGTGTATGGTATAGGTGCGTGAGTGCGAGTGTGAGTTTGTTTACCTTGTGATGGACTGGCATACTGTGTAGGGATTACCCTGTAATGTGCCCTGTGCTTAATGAGATAGGCTCCAGCCCCTGCAACCCCGCTCAGGATTAGCACATGTTAATTGAGTATTCGCTCAATAGCTGGTGAACACTGGCAATCAGTAGCTCAGCCTGATTGTGAGACACTACCACTTCCATAAAATAATAATAATAATAATAATAATAATAATAATAATAATAATACTGCGGTGGGTTGGCACCCTGCCCGGGATTGGTTCCTGCCTTGTGCCCTGTGTTGGCTGGGATTGGCTCCAGCAGACCCCCGTGACCCTGTGTTCGGATTCAGCGGGTTGGAAAATGGATGGATGGATGGATAATAATAATAATACATTTTATTTATATAGCACACTTTTCCCATATGTATTACATAGACTGGCTATCTGGGAATAACCAACAGTTGTTTATTTATGACTTGCAGTTCAGCAATGCTTGTTTACCTAAGGCCACCACACCAGTGGCAGCTCTGGGAGGAAGACTCTAAGACTTCCAAACAATGATTCTACCCCTAAAAATTATTTTAGCTTTGCTCTGGGTATATCTCCTAGGTGCTGTTTGAATGTCACTCCCTGCCAGTGGCCCATATTGTTCAATTTTGAGAACTGACTTGACGATATTCTGGAGGGACAGAGAGAGATGGTGAGAAGCAGAATGTTTTATGGTAGGAACGTGAGAAAACCACCTCTGCAGACAAACAAGGGGTCCGAATTTGTAAAGGGAGACCCAGAAGAGCAACAAGATACTATTTAGATTTATTTCCTTTGTGCTTTGTAGATCCCTGTGGTCATTCCTTTTATTGGGTGTTTTTAATTGTATAATAATCTTAGTGGCTATAAGAGCACCCACTACAGCTACAACCTGTATTACTTACAACTCAAAAACCAGTTAACTGAGTTATTCAGTAGTAGTAGTAGAGGTGGTGGTGGCAGTGGCAGTAGAACTCATAGTACTGTAACAGGCGCAGAGTACAGTGAAATCCGCGCAGCAACACAAAGTGAATTTACCAGGGTGACTCAGTTAGGAACTTTTCCCTTCAATGCCCTGACACTAAACCTTTTGTCATATCTTTGGCAGAATTTGTTTACTTCTGCTTCTAAAGAGAAAACAAACCTTTGCAAGAGAACCATGATATTCGAAAGTGACAACACGCTGACACAGTCAAGTAACAATATTTGATCCTAACCCTAAATTAAAAAAATACTGTTTCTCTATCTTCAGGACTAGTCTTTGGAGCAATTGAGTAGTGAAGATAGTAATCTTTTCATATTCTACATTAATTAATGCAGCTCTGACAGACTATGAAATGCACCTTGAAAGCTCTATAGATGTGTTTTTTGTTGCCTGGCTGATGTTTGATGTCGTGTTCTGCCTGTATCAAAAGCACTTCGTGGTTGTATTGTATTTATTATTCTGTCAGCGAAGCAAAGTGTCAGAAATAAAAAGTGCAATTTTCATCACCACATTAAAATTGTTCACTTTACATTCACAAAACAGGTCTTTGAGAAAGAATTGTATCTTGTGTGCTGATAATACCTTTGAATTTCCTTAAAACATGTCGGGGCACACAACATATTCGAGGAATGACTGAAATACCATATGGAAATATTGAAAATATGATTTAATTTCATTTGTACATTTATGTAAAATTTTAAAAGGACTAATCAGTCAGGGCAGTATTTCCTGGCATACAAGATTTCAAAATTTCAAAAATACTATAAAGCATATTAAAGTTCTGTGCTTGTCAACAACACAGGACTTAAAATACAAAAAGTACAAAAAGTAAATGCATGTATACATATATACATGGAGATAGATAGATAGATGGATGTGAAAGACACTATACAATAGATAGATAGATAGATAGATAGATAGATAGATAGATAGATAGATAGATAGATAGATAGATAGATAGATAGATAGATAGATAGATAGATAGATAGATAGATAGATAGATAGATAGATAGTGTGGGAATATGGGTCCCTGTTGACCCCTGAACCTGCAGACAACATGTTCTGACACCAGGTAAAATATCAGAATTAATTTGAATTCTTCCAATAATGTGCACAAAGCACCTCCACCTCCACAATACACAAAATACTCAATAATAAATTAATAAACAATCACAAATCCTCCACTTCACCCAGCAGCTCTGTTGCACTCCCTCCCAACTCTGGCTCTGTCTACTGGGGTTTCCACACAGTCCTTTTATATTCCTTGACCCGGAAGTGCTTCTGTCCCTCAGTCCATGTGATTTCATAGCACTTCCGGGTCAGATGAAAACTTCTTCTTTTCTTCAGCCCAGAAGTACTTCATTCCTTCTGTCCCCATGATTAGGGAGTACTTCCGGGCTATAATAAAAACATTCTTGCCTCCTTGCAGCGTCCCCTGGCGGCCCCCACGGTATCCAGCAGGGCTGTGAAGCCGAACTCCATTGTCCATGATGCCCTGCTGGAATTCGGGCCACCTTCATGTTGCAGGGAGGACTCCATCTGGCGGCGTGGGGGTATTGGCCGGGATAAACTGCCGGCCATATATCACAATAGATAGATAGATAGATAGATAGATAGATAGATAGATAGATAGATAGATAGATAGATAGATAGATAGATAGATAGATAGATAGATAGATAGATACTTCAGTAATCTCAAAGCAAATGACATAATTACAGCATGAGAAATTAAAAGGCAAAAATATACACATAACAAAATTATAATAATCTTAAGTATGTTAACAGGATACCAATATGCATATAATAAGAATTATCCTTAAGTAAATTAGCAATAGGTATTTACTGTGTGTAAAACAATTAGAATAACACATACTTGATGTTTGCTGATGACATTGTGATCTGTAGCAAGAGTGAATACACTTGACTTATAGTATTCATGCTCTTTCTCTGTACGTTTAGCATTCGTTTGCTCAGAGGTTGATGTACTTGCTGCTTCCTGAGCAGCTCTTCTTTTCTCCACCCTAGTGGCCCGCTTCTTCTCTTCTTTTGTCAGTATCATTTTGTGTTAAAACTGATTAAGACAGTGTTTTTGTTGCAATTACTTAGTACATTTTCCTTAATTTTTCACTTAAGCTGGTACTTAATTCTTCAATCTGCCTCAAGAATGACTTAAGATATGAAGAGGTAGGGGAAGTGATGGCGAAGGTAGTAGGGATGAGAACAGCGCCTGTACACATGTGCCGCACAACCTCCCTGCTGACCGCTGCCGAGAATTGATTTTACAATAAAATAAAATGAGGAATAACTTTGGAGGTCAATCATCACCCTGAAAGCGGACAGTAGAGGTCACATAGTATATGTGTAGCGAATTTCAGGTCAATAGGTCAAACGGTTTGTGAGCTACAGGTGATTTAAAATTCTGGACAGATAAACGAACAGCCACTGTAGTGTATTATATATAAAGATAAACAGGGATGACTGGATTGGCGCCCCAATATTTATCAATCAGATACACAATCAATCCCAATTAAACCAGTTCAGAGACTTGAGATGGAGCCCTGGACGGCTATCCATATGATTGCAGCAAAATTGAGCAGATAGATGAAAATGATTTAAGCTGTGACTGGTAGGCACCTTCGTGAAAAATGACTTGCCAACTTAAATCTTTACATATCTTTATTCATCTAGAGCTCAGGCAGGTTAATTGACCTACTCAGTGTCACATTTTCAGTTGAAGGCAAGAATTGAAGTGTGGAGGGCCAACACCTTAGCCACCTTATCACAACATCTGCCTAAATTTCATGTAAAAACTTTCCAGGTTTTCCAGGTGGGTTTCCTTTCTATAATGTTATACATTATATATTTGCATTGATTTTGTTGAGTTTTACAGTATTAGAATGAGAGAAACCTTAATTTTCTTAAGTTTGGTAACCAAATACAATACATTTCTCAGAAAGACATAACACCAAATTATATAATTTCAACATTATGACAGATTTGAATTCATTATTATTTTATAAATGATAACAGTTGCTTTGGCTGAAGTTGAAAGTAGCTTTCTGTGAATTACTTTTGAGAGGTTTACTGTATTAAAAACATATACTGTATACTTCTACTTTTCTTGTATTTTCTGTCACATTATTGCAGGGAGCCAGGGGCCAGACAGACAACATCAGGTTAAAGCAGAGACCAACCAAAGACAGACCGCCAGTTCATCGCATGGACACTCTCAAGCTGGGCCAGTCTGGAGGTTTCAGTTAAACCCAAATGTAAATCTTTCAGTTAAACCCAAATGTAAATCAATGAGATGTCAGAAGGACACTACAGTACTCGTACAAAATGACATGCAAATTCAAAGCAAGCAGGGTGCAACTTGAACCTTGGGCTCTGTGGCTGTGAGCCACCTCATATAAAACAAAATATCAAGAAATGTAGGACTGTTGATCAAAACGACTTCTGGATGACTGGTGAACAGAACTCAATTGTCCACCACGGCCTAGTCATTCTGGCCCCCTAATCATCCCCTGTCTCTAATTGGCTATCTCTCTCACCGGTTCACCACCTAACGGTTATTGTGTGGCACAAAAATGGCTGCTGTCACATCATCCAGTTGGATGCTACACATTAGTGGTGACTGAAGTGGATCCCCACTCACTTTGAAAAGCCCTTTGAGTAGTGAGAAGAGCACTACATAAATGTAAAGAATTCTTCTTGTTATTATTATTATTAAATATTCATTCATTTTCCAAACTGACCTACATTTAAATTAATGGAGAGCAACACCCTTTTCCATGGTCAGACATGTGAGCATCAGGGGCATTTTGCAGGTTTGTGATGAATGAATATGGGGAAGGAATTACAATAGGTGTGACCCTACAGCAAACTTGTGTCTGTCTGTCTGTTTTCTTAGAGTGGAGGAAAAGGAACCAGCGGAGGACCACTGAGGTCACATCCACTTCACATAAGAGCCCACTCTTTCTAGTCTCACCAATATTTAAATCATCAGAGTTGGTATTCATTCATGGACTGTCTCTTAAGGACAACAGAGCTACGCAGGTTTGGAAGATTCCGTTGCTAAAAACGGTTACCGCTTGTTTTCTTTCAGCACGATTGTGCCCATTTTTCAGTGCCCAGCTCTCAATTTTTTTTTTTACATCCCACAGCACTGGCTGCAATTCAGGATCCATCCCTGGACAGGTTGTTAGTTCATCCTAATGTATTCAATCTCCTGTCCATTCCTCCTCTTTTTTTGTCCTGTTTAACTCAATGCAGAGCGTAAGAATGTAGGACATTTGACAAACGACATGAGATCGTTTTAGTTCCTCCTCAGTTTTTGTTCTTAGCTAACAGCATAGTTATCCCAATGTCTGATCAAGACACTTTTTGTAAGTTTCAGTAAGGCTTCAGTTTCAGCTGTGTGGCTTATTACTTTTTTTCTAGATCAGCTTGGCTCTTTGTGTAAATCAATCTTTAAAACACCTAATTTCCACCAGTTTCTTTGATTGCCCGAATTCTGAGGTATCAGCTTTCATGATTCTTAAAAAGTCGCAAAGGTTTGAAGCCTACACAGCAAATGCTGGCTGCAATGCAGGAGCCTATCCTGGATGGGGTGCCCGTCCATTCCAGGGTGTTCAATCAATCACTCTTTGCTTTTTATAGCATCATGGACAACATGAACCATCATCAGGGGTGTACAACAGAGAAAACAAAACTGCTATATGCTATCAATAACACACACTGATCAGCAGAATAAAACGAAGGCAGCAAATGTAAATAAAAAAACGCAGCCTCACCAGAAACCTTGAGCATCTTGGAAATATACCTGACACACTTTAACAGCAAGTACCAAAAGCATGATTAATGGTAATGCTTTTACATTTTAAAACCACGGATATTGGTTTAAGTATTTTAATTTAGGTGACACTTACTCGTATACAAGTAAATAAAAGTGAGACGCCACTTATGTCTCCTTTGTGTGATTTCCTTCTGTGCAGTGGCTTATCTCAGGAGAGGCTTTTTATTACTGTAAGCGTGAGAGTTCCATCCCACACTTTATCTAACAAAGACACATTTGGAAAAGAAAAATACGAGACAACAAAGGTACAAACGGTGCTCCTGGTGTGCGTAGCGTTTTCATCACGTGGCACAGATGTGCATGAATGCTTATTAGAATAATTTGCTTTCACTGCTTTTCCCACTGAAGTGTAAGACAGGTAAACGATTGTAATTCTCGCCACTACTGTGTTGCTCCTTCATTTGCTCATGTAATTTACATCTTGTGTATGAAATAGATCATTGAGATATCTCCTAAAGTATTTTTTATGTTAACATCTATCATAGAGTGAATGTGAAGTGGCTAGCTATAGCATAGGCAATATAATACAAGAAGTAGAGTTGTTTTATAATAAGATTACCTTTTTAACACTAATTAAAACACATTATAGTAATTAGTTGAACAGGAACACAAAACAGGTTCATTAAAATGCTGGAAATGGCGAAGAATTTGTAGATTTTTGGAAGATTCCTAAATGTATAAATTATTTTTGCTTTGAGTCAGCAAGTGTATCGTTATGTAAGAACTCAAAGTATTAAAGTTAATTCTCCTTAGTGTATTTTAAGCTAAAAAGGAATAATTATATTAAGAGATATTCATCCACTATATACAGTAAAGTAAAAGAAACACTTCTCTTTGTACCCAACAGCAATACGTTCCTGTTTTAAGCTGCTTAGCTTCGCAATGTGGGTGAGTTGTGCTGTATAAACAGAACTTGGTATTAAATCCATAATTTATATTCCATATTTTCTTCTGATTAAAATGCAAATGCTGATTATAGTGACCTTTTGCAATCTTTTGACATCTGCAGGAACAGTGGTATTAATCTCCAATACATTTTAATTACTGCAGCATTTTAAATTTTAAGAGAGGGAAATCTTTTCAAAATGCTAATCACTGTAGCGCTCGCAACTCCAGCCAAGGTGCACTATAAATATTTACATCTTTTGAAGAAAGAACATACTGCACACATGCCATCTGTTCTGAAAATACTCATTTCAAAGTGTTAGATATGTTGTAGGATATTAACACCTTTAAATAAGTCTGTTAATTCATTTAAATCAAGTCTGTCCTACACAATGTTTATGACACAAATACACACACTCATACAATATGTCACATTTTATTAAGGCTCAACTGCAAACAATGCTGTTCAAATTATGTTGTAATTTTTTTAGATGAATGCACACCATCAAACACTTGTTAAGTGCATTCCACTATTTTACTAAATAAAAATGAGAAACATCAGAATATTTGTGTGTAAGATGGTTCATTTTTCCTCAAAGGGACAGACAGATATGAAGGGTTAAAAAGTAAGCAGGCAGTGATGTGGAGTGTTGAACATGCTGAAGGTTAAACCACAAGGTTTCTGCATCTCTCCTGACTCCAACTTGCTATGGTGACCGAGGGCCATTCCTTTAACTTACCTGTGCCCCACCTGTTTAAACAAAAGCACAAAAGGTGTAGGCAATTGTGTATTATCCCAAAGCTATAAAATATGCTATAACATAACATAAAGCTGTATACTCTAGTTAGATGGATAGCTAGTCAAACATTAATAGATAAGGTCTGCTTAAGCAATGTCTCTTGAGTTTATACTTTCTTTCTGAATAAAATGAACGGAGTGAACACTATTACATGGTAATACTGTATAAGCATGTAATAATAATAAGCAGGTTTTAGCATGTAGTAAGGGCAGAATACAGGAAGACAAAATTACACGGCCAAAGTCACCTAGTGAATGTCAGCTGAACCAAAAACCTTGTTATTTAGAGCCTAGCACCTCGGCCACTTGTCAAATACATAGAGACAGAAAGAAATGCAAAGGTAATAGACATGAAGCAGCTATACATAGACTGATACGATGTGGACAGACAGACAGATATGAAAGGCACTATCTGATAGATAGATAGATAGATAGATAGATAGATAGATAGATAGATAGATAGATAGATAGATAGATAGATAGATAGATACTGTATTAGAGAAATGGATACAGTATAAAAGGCAGTAACACACATTATGTTTTAACATTACTTACTATTTTCCTTTTGTTACCTTTCAAAAAAAAAAACATGTAAATGTTTTCACCTGCAACATATCAGCTAAGCTGAAGTGCAGATCTGGCAGATGTGTCCTTAACCAAATTTTAACTTTTTATAACAGGATAGGGAAATGTGAAAAATTCCGATCACATTCAGATAGCTTAGAAAGGCAGAAATTATACACCGTACACATGCTGACTTATATAGATATTGTTGACCGAGTCGCTTTTTATATTTTTTCAGTTTTATATTGTATGCCTCTGTGGATTACCTTCCACAAATATGGTATGGATTATATAAATCTAAAAATGAAGCAGAGCAAGATACTGTAGATAGATAGATAGATAGATAGATAGATAGATAGATAGATAGATAGATAGATAGATGCTATATTGGAGCAATGGATACTGTAAAAATTACAGTAACACATAATATCTTATAATATTTATCAAAATTGTTTTTCCTTTTAGAAATATTTACTTACCTGCAACACAGAAGATAAGATGAAGTCCAGATCTGAAGCAAATTTAACTTTATACAGGACAGAAGCATTTCTATTGAATTCAGAAGGCTTAGAGAGGTAGAAATTATACACATGCTGACTTATATACAGCTAACTAAATATCTTTTTATTTTTTGAAGTATTATATTGTATGTCTCTATGCATTAGCTTTTACAAATATGGCATGAGTTTCACAAATCTAAAAAAGGAATAGGGAAAGATACTGTACATAGACAGTACATAAAGATACTGTAGTTAGATAGATAGATAGATAGATAGATAGATAGATAGATAGATAGATAGATAGATAGATAGATAGATAGATAGATAGATAGAAAAGGCACTATATAATACATAGATAGATAGATAGATAGATAGATAGATAGATAGATAGATAGATAGATAGATAGATAGATAGATAGATAGATAGATAGATAGATAGATAGACTTTGTTCAGTTTTTTAAGTGGACCTTTATTTCCAATTATACTACAGTCACATTAACAGACATCCTTCAACATCATATACAGTATAAAGCCTTCAGTATTCCAGGCAGTGCCAATCTTGATGAATATATTTTTGCATTGTGTTCTTACTGAAACTCCCACTTTTATGAGACTATAGACCTGCTTAAGGCACTTGTTCTGTCTGTGATGGCTCGCTGCTCTGTCCAGTGTTACTTTTCACTTTGTGTCCAGTGGCTTCAGCTCCAGTGACCCCGAATTAGACTAATAAGGCTGGAGTATGTTAGAGTTTTAAAATATGGGGAACATTTTGTCTTAATCTACTGCACATAGATTTCAATTCTTCCAAGATTAAATTTCCAGATGGAATACTGCCCTTCTGTTTACAAAAATTACAATACAATTGTTACGTTTTAATTGTTAAAATGAAAATAAAAGTTGAACTTTTTCTTATGGAAATGCATAAAACATTGAGATTCCTGAAATATATAGTGAATGGCCACAATAAAATGATTAGCTGTTTGTTTAACTCCACAGAAATGTTTCAAATGCAGATGTTTCCCAGACGCACTAACTGTATTCATTCTAGTTGTTCGAATGTAGAGTATTATGTAAAAGATAAATATTATAGACAAACCATAAAAGCAGATTTATTTGTGGCATTATAAATATGTATTGTATAATTAAAGGGGTAATTCTGCATCTTTCTGCCGGAGATAAGAGGCAAACCTATTTTAACTCTATTTTAAGGCAACTGCAACACAACATGCTGAGTGTTCATTTTGTAGTTGTTATGGCCAAATCAAGATAACAACACATCTTTCCAGACAAAGTGACCACAGCATGACGCTGCCAAGTGAAATTAAATCCGCAATTGAATGGACAGACAAAAGTAACTGCATTTGTTGCATTTGTAGTGGATTTTGAATACAGAGGGTCGTTATCTCTTTGTCCTTATTAAGTCATGAATTTTTATAATATATTGCCTTATTAAATTGTTAGATTTTGAAAGCATGGAGAAAGGGATCAACCACACACCTACAGGATTTTATCTAAGCAATTGTAATAGAGTAGCTAATAAGTAAATATAAACTGATGTGCTTGCTGCTTTTCAAAAATCAGTGTTTTTTGAGATTTGTAAAAGATGGAAGCGTTCTAGTTAGTATGATACATTTTTTTCCTCTAATCACCCTTGTTTTTTAAGAAGGTGCAATTATGTTATGCATATTATATAGCTAACCTTCATTGCTTTTATATAAGTTTAAAACTGCTTCATTTGTCACATTTAAAGATGCAAGGAGAAATCAATCAAACCGTTATCATTGTATATAGTGCCTTTCACTGGGAATGCAATCGTAAGACACTTTACAAAGAAGGCAGTGATAAAGTTCAAGAATGCCTTTGACTGGACCAATACATTTTTTCAATGATGTGCTGCATCTCATAACTACTTTGTTTCTTATGCTTTTGTGCATCTTTCCCTTTGATAGTAACATTTCAGATTTTTCCTTATAGGTGATGGCCTTGTCAATCAAGTCTCTTCTCCGTCAGCTATCTGATTTTCTAGGTCAGTCCTAACTTCTGTCATGCTGATTAGCCAGAGGTGTTCATATTAGGGGTTCTGTCAAAGCTACTTTGCAGCCAATCTGATCATTGTCAAATTAATAAAGATCTTACACAGGGGCAAAGAACAACACAACTGTAACATATCAGGATTTCATAAAATATTGATATGTTAAATCTTTATGTATGAAATAAAAAGATACTGCAGATGAAGGCAACTGGCCTTTAATACATAACCACTACTGTATTTTTGAACTTTTTAGTGGGGTGAGTGATAATATATGTGTATTTCACTTAACTGTTATGTTTATGGTCAATTCCAGCTTTGTTTTCTGTTCCTGGTATTCCACGTCAGAAGGAGCAGCTTCTTAAAATACATCGATGGATTAATGAATCTCGCAATTTTAATTATATAGTATACCATTAACAGCCCCATCATAAAACTACTAACAGATAACAAAAATAACTGTAGAATAGCAAATATAATGGCTGACCAGGAAATTGACAACATATAAAATAATGTCCTATTAGTATACATCAGGAGGAACTTAGGAGTCTAGTATACCTTAGAAATTTGAAAGCCTAAAATTTAAAATGTTCAAATATAAAACAGAAAATACTAGACATGCTTATCCAGTAGGAAGATCATCCACCTTGAAGCTGATTGTCTGAAGTAAAACCTGCAGGTAAAACTTGCTGGATGTTAGTTTCCAGGGTACGTCACATTTATGCTGTGTCAATCCCGAAGCTAACAACTATACTCTGTAAGTTAACGTTTGATTTCTTTAACCAACTGAAGTGAGGTCATATTTAGCACTCGGTGAAAAACGCCAATGCAGAACCACCAAATTCCTTCAATCAGTGCTGTGAGTAACAGGAAAAGAATAAAGAAGCATTTTCAGTATGATACAAAACAGAATGACATGAGGCGTTGTGGAAGAATCCTAAAATTTAAAATGAATAAATAAACTTGAAAGGAAGTGGTTTCAATTGGTAGTTAATAAACAGAAGATGTCACGCGGATACTTTAAGAGACAGGAAGTAAGTAATACAGTAAGGTAGCTCTGGTAGTATTTTAATGGAGCCTTAATGTTCAGTTAAGTTCTGTCTCAATGGCACTACATAATACAGATAACAGACGGGTTCCCTAAGTTCTTAAAGGCATTGATAAAGGAGATCCGGATGAATTCTTGCAGCTAAACGGTGAATCCTGTATTCAAAGACACCAGTAGAAACTAAGAGAAGTGCATTTAAGACTGAAGCCAGGAAGCACTTTTTTACACAAATAGTGGTGGAAGTCTGGAAAAAAGTACTGAGACATGGAGTTGAGACAGAAACGTTGACAACCTTTAAGAAGGACCTGGATGAGATATCAGGACAGCTTAGCTATTAGCGAAACAATCGAGGCTAATGGACTGGATGGTCTCCTCTTGTTTGTCAGATTTCTTATATTCTTATCACAGAACGGTTATGTGAATGATATGCAGATAGTTAATTTCATATATTTATTTTAAACATTATCTATTAGCATTTTAAAAAATTACTTGACATACTGCTGTCCACTATACAGGAAAAAAGGTTTGTACCTAAAAATGTCTCAGATGGCTAGGATCAACCCTAATTGATTTTAATTTTTTATATTCTTTTCAGGAAAGCATAGTAAGCTGATTGACTTGTGGCTCGGCAGAACACAATTTTAATTTGATCCTTAACTGTAATCTTTTCCATAACAATTAGTAAAAGGGAAAAGCCAGACCCTCTAATTTTACAAATAATTATACTGCATTAGTTGCTAATGAACAAAGATAATACCAAAAGACAACTCCCTTAACACTTATTACAAACTTCGGTAAAGGAAAACATTTTTTTCCGCTGACAATAAACCATCTGTCTCTAAACCCCATGTAAAAGAAAAGCTTTTAGAATTCAGCCGCGGCTAATGTGACATGTTGAAACATTAATCACCCCCTGAGGCCAACATAATTGTAGCTCCATGTTAATTACCTAACAATTAAGAACAGAAATTTCCAAGGGGCAATCAATGAATTAGCCTGCGATTTTCCCACAGATTCAATCCCACACATCCAATTTCCATGCATTCAAACTTTACACCAGAACTCAACAATGACACTCTTAATATGTAAAGTAAAAAAAATCATTTGTACCCAAGTTAATTAGGTCTTATTACTTCCCATAGTGAATTACAAATCTATTCTCACCTTTTTGTGTGGGGAATTTCTGCTGCAGGCTCTTTCATGTTACTTAAAAATCGTGTTAACAGGCTAAATCAAAACTGTCAAGTCTAATGGAACCGTTCACAAGTACATCCCCTCCTTTTTACTGAAATCAGATATTTTTTTTAGATTCTGGCTGCTAAGTGATTTCAGTTTCTATCTATCTATCTATCTATCTATCTATCTATCTATCTATCTATCTATCTATCTATCTATCTATCTATCTATCTATCTATCGTACATTTCTTTACTTAGTTGACCGAGTTTTTATTTGCAGATTCAATATAAACTCAGTGGCTGCTTTATTAGGTACACCTATCTCATACCCGGCAGGAGCCCGCTTTTGCCTTCAGAATAGCCTGAATTCTTCAAGGCAAAGATTCAGCAAAGTGCTGGAAATTTTTTTTATGGATTTTGGTTCATGCTGACTTGATAGCATCACATATTCCCTGTGTTTTTTGTTTATCACACCATTCTCTGTCAACTCTGGAGTCTGTATTGCATGAAAAACCCCAGGAGGCACCAATAATAATATCAATGACGCTTAGATAATGCATTCTGACCATTCTAATGTTTGGTCGAACAACAACTTAACCTCTTGACCATATCTATATGCTATATATTGAGTTGCTGCCACATGATTGGCTGTTGGTAGGAGCAAACTATTTGCATTAACGAGCAGGTCTACCTAATACAGTGGTCACTTTTTGGCATTTGTATATTGTAATGAGTGCGACACAGGAAGGGGAAGTGGACACAGGAAGGGGACGTGCTTAAGGCCAGAAAAGTAACATATTAGTCCGTTAGCTCCACCTACTGATACCACTTAAGAAGCCTCCATCCACTATAAAAAATGACGAACCAGAAGGAAGAACAGAACTACTGTGTCTGCCAGCACAGTGTTTACATATTTTTCTTATTTTGTTCATTTTTTTAATGAAACACATGCTGTTTTATATTTTATATATTTTAAATACATATTGCCAACAACCTTGCTCTTATATTTAGTGGCTTTCAGCCTTTACTACAAAACATTTTAGCATAGATAGTTGTGTTTGGGCCACTGGTAGGTGAAATAATGAATTTAGGGAGCTGATTTTCCTTCCCAGTATTTTACAGCAGAAAGCCGTAGCAGCTAAGCTACTATACTGAAAAGAAAAAAAAAATCTAATACACCTCTAACACTTAATACTAGTTCTATAAGAAAGTTTTGTTAATTTTTACAGGGTGTGCATATTTTTGAAGAGTCATTGCATGAATTCGAGTCATTATTGAAAGATTATAAAGTACATATTTTTTTTTCTGAACTTGCAATATAGCTGTTGCAAACACAGCTTACAGAATTCTAACAGTACCAAGGGGCGCAAAGCAGGAACATACCTTACATGGCATGATTGGGCATTGATGGGGACATGCAAACATGCCCAAGGCCAGTCCACTAGAATTTCACTTTGCCAAAACAAGCTCACGGTGGGGTCTTTGAGCTGTCAGAGGAAACTGCAGTATGAAGGGAACGCTTGTAGCTTCTCAGTTCAGTTCCAAATCATGAGCTTAAGCAACACTATCTGCTGTCCCACCATGCTCTCCTAAACATAATGTGACATTTGGTGCAAATAATAACTGTAAGCTAACAATGCATCTTCAGTTCAGTTTCCCACACTAGACATCTCCGCACCCCATTATGCTTAATCTGGAAGAATGACATGAAAGTCATAATATGATATGTTATTTTATCAACTCATAAAGAGAATATGTGAATAGAGGAAAAGGGAATAAATAAGTAAATACTATTCAAATTATTCTCAAAGTTCTTTTATTATGCATAAAGGCATCAAACAAGCTTTATGCACCATCCTCTGTTTTTAAACACAATTTTGAAAATTAATGAGGAAACTGGAAGAAAGAAACCCCATTCTTCATTAAAATGATAAACAGCAGAATTGATCTATTATTTACTTTGGGTAAAATCATGCAGCAAAATTTAAGAGAAGAATGAAATATTCTCAATATATATGCATATTATATTGATTATTAATGAAATAATGTAACAAGTATCTATCTATCTATCTATCTATCTATCTATCTATCTATCTATCTATCTATCTATCTATCTATCTATCTATCTGTCACAAAATAGACAGTTTTACAATTTTACCAATTATTCTTTTGTATAAAGATTTACTGAACAATTGGGCAATTTTATTTCAAAATGAGGAATTGTTTTGTAATCTAATTTAAATGATTGGCAAAGACATTGAAATTTTCTGACATTAAAATCTATCTATCTATCTATCTATCTATCTATCTATCTATCTATCTATCTATCTATCTATCTATCTATCTATCTATCTATCTATCTATCTATCTATCTATCTATCTATCTATCTATCTATCTATCTATCTATCTATCTATCTAAACATGCTTATTCTATGTGAACCAAATGAAACAGACATTTTCTTACTTTGACCTTGCTAATTTAAAAATTTCCTATTTGAAAGCCAGCTTCCAGTCCTAATGATGCCTTGGGTCTAATTTAAACGTCAACCCCAGCTTTACCAAAAAGTACCAATGGCAATCAGTGAAAGGTTTAATAGGTTTCCTGTCTTGTTCTTAATTTGCTGAAATTGCAAAATCAATACCTTCAGTTGTAGTCACAGCTACTTGTTTTACTGCTTTAAGATAAAGTCTACAAGAAGAAACCTTCACTTTCAATTTGCTCTGTGTACCATCAGGTTACTCTGTAATACACCGGTCAATTTTTCTTCCACAATTATGATAAGATGTAAGCACGATGATATTATTATAAAAAAGGAATAGCATATATTTTGTATGAAGTGGTCATAGTTTTTGTGAGACCAAAAATATAACAAAGAATATTTCTACATCTTCTTAAAATCACAACCTTTGCTTTGTTTGTCACGTTCAGCATTTTTGAAGATTTCATGACTTAAAACATTTGAACACACATGGAATTTCCTAATCAAAAGAAAATGCACATCAGTGGAGTCGACTAAAGCAATACTGATGATAAGGAATAAAACTGAAATCAATAACACCTTTTGGTGTAAAATATTATATTGTCCTTACAGGTTATGAATAATTTTCCACCTTTCAGCTTTTTTTCACCATATGGAATTTTCTAAAATAATTATGATATTTCTTTCTAGTTTTTAACCCTTAAATGCATTTTATACTGATAATATATTTTTTTGTAATTCATATTCTTGTCAACAGAAAGACTACGGAAAGAGGGCAGAATAAGAACAACACACATTTAAATGGGATGGAGTTTAATATACAATTCAAATGCCATGCCAGAGCCATTTATTTCAAAACTTTTTTTCCTTTGTTCAATTGAAAAGATAATAACTATTTTTGTAATACTAAATGGTTACTGATCAATGTATTACAGCAATTTGACTTTGAACAAAATATATAAGAGATTAACACCTGTATTTTAAATTAATTTTACATAAAATAAAGTTTTTACTATATGTTATATCTTAATCTTAAAAAAAATGTTACTAATTGATTAGGGACTTTTTTGGAAAGACAGACCTTGTGTATTTAGCAAATAATGCACTACCTCCTTCCAAAGGGTCTGCACTCATGCATAGATGTATGTGAGCTGCGTTTCGGCTGGCTGACTGCCTGCAAAACCACCTGAGCAACAATTGCTTGGAAAAAAAAGGAAAAATCAGTGAACAAAAATGTATAAATCATTTTGGTAAGTATAGGTCAAGAATTATAAGTAGAGAAAACCCAGGAGCTTAAACATTAAGTTTAAGGTCATCAATAGACAGACCAAGGGAGACAAAGATCAGGCATATGAAATCATTTAAATAACGCATAAGCTCAGCTACCTCACTTATGGAAAATGTGTTTTCCTGTTTAATATCTTGAATCAGATTTTACATTCTTAAAAGTGTTTATCTATCTATCTATCTATCTATCTATCTATCTATCTATCTATCTATCTATCTATCTATCTATCTATACATGCACACATATATATCATTTAATGAAAGAAGGTGTTTCTGAAATGAATACACTGTGTATCCATATAAACACATATGATTAAAAATATTGTTTATATATTTATATCTATCTATCTTATATATGTGTGTAAATATATGGAGGTAGATAAATTTATGACATTTTTGGCTTTAACCCAAGAAATTAATACACATATACAGTCCATATATAAATGTGTTGCTAACTATTTTATTATGCAAATGGCACTTACACAATATGTATTAAAGGATTATTCCTTATTTTTAAAATCTTTTGTCTATGCATGCTGTTTATTTTAATCCTTTTTAATACAGTCAACATTTAATCTCCTGGTTTCATTAACTGCCATGTCTATGAAATATAAAACAATAAGACATAATGCCACCTTTATTACTCTTTTTGCCTTTTACTTTCAACTGTATGTTTATCACTGGCACAGTGCTCCCTGTTTACTTGATGAATTGCACTTTATTGCAGAAATCATTTTACATGTTGTAGAGCAGATTAAAGAAAATTTAATCTAGATATTAAGACCGTTATATGTCAAAGTAAAGGGTCATGCTTAGTACAGAGCAAATAAAACACACAAAATTGGAAATGGATTTAATGATGTGCACTGACAGTGATGAGTAAGAATATTTTAATCATTTGCAGCATTTATTATTCTTGGAGAATTTTAATTATTTGGAAACCTTCAACATTGTTTTTTGTTGTTTATAATACATTAAGAAGATTTGCCTTGAAAAGGAAAGCTTTAAAATTAAAAACTGCTTTTCATGTTAAAATGAAACCCCAAAAGAGTGAATATTTACACAGCTAAGTAAAGTTCCATATGTTGTAGAGATTTAGAATTAGGCTCAGAACAAACAATACAGTAGATGAAAGTTTTTATTATTATATTTTTTTATAATACAATACACCATTTGATAACACACTCAAAATCTATAAATATGAATGCCAAAATATTTCAAAATATAATTCCTAACTTTCAGTCTATAAAAGATGAAAGACAAAACAAAAGATTTTGAAGGCTTATGTGGAATAGGGATTTAAAAATATATAATAAAAATTATTTGAATTACTGTTATTATCTATTTGTTTGTCTTGCTGCATTCATTTACATTTTTTTTTCTCTACCAAACCGGTGGAAAAAAACGAAATCACAAAAGAGCCCCTGGCACAATTATTTTGATAAAATTGTATTAATACAAAACAAAAACAACAAACCACGTTTTGCTAAATAGGTTAAGGAAAGGCAATGTTTAAGGAAATACTACCACCTATTGGCAGTTTAGAAGCTGTTCAGCCTTAATTATTTATTTAGTAAAAACTGCTCCCAATTATGAGACTAAAAAATACAAATAATTCGATGCTTTAAAAGTCAATGTATAAAACACAAATTGCTTATTTTTGTAATCTTTGTGCCATATTGATAAAGATTCTTCCTACTCTGCTTTCAGTAGAGACAAAAAAAACCATAATGTAACTGATTATGAGAAAAATGGGAAGGAATCTATTAAGCATTATTTTTTGTGCCATTATTTCATTTTTTTTTTAAATAAAAATGAAATCAACTCATCTTAAAAATCCCACAAAGGAGTGTTGGAATGTACAGATCTGAGGGTGTAAGTAAGAGTGCTTGATAGTGAATATAATGCTACAATAAATGCTGTATGCAGAACCAGCAGAGAAATTTGAAACACGGAGGAGGAAGACATCATGTCAATGTTACTCCAGGTTTGTTTTGTTAAGGCTTTAATTTGACAGTAGTTATGATTAATAAAGAGTCTCCGAAATGTGAAGGACGTATCATATAATACATGCCATAATATTTCTAACTGGAATTCCTTATTTTCAGACTGTAAAAGAAGCAAAAAGAATGATTTTGATGGCTTATATGAGAATAAGGAATTAAAATGATTTGAATTACTTTATTACTTGTCATATTTTTTGTTATTGACATATGTATAAAACATTTTATTATATTATGTATAGCATTTTGCCATATATTTGTACACACACAAATTACTGTATATATGCATTATTTTTCAGATTTGAGTTATTTGGTATTCAGGCTTACATCATAAAAGGTCCAATAAGATAAACATTTAATATTTCTTAAAGATTTCTTCAGGTAAAATATATTTGTATTCCTATCCAAATAAATATAAAAAAGGGTCATCAGAGATTTTTAAAATAATATCTGGACGTTATTGTATAAAGCACCGACATTTCAAATTTTTCTGGTACTACTGTACAGGGTGTTTTCTTAAAACTGCTTCTGCACATCCAGCTTTCACACAGTAACACACATATTACATTTTAACATTGTACGCAGCTTCTCTTTATTTCCTTTAAATATCCCAAAATTAATAGTGTCTCACCAAAACGTACCAGCCAAGCTGAAGCCCAGATTTGGTAGGTGCTTCCAAATCTTAACTTTATATTAAATGACAAGTAAATGCAAAAATTGCTGTTAAAATTCAGAGAGGCAGAAATTACACACAATACACACGCTGATTTATTTAGACACTGCTGGCAGATTCACATTTTCTCTTATTCTTTTCAGTTTTATATGATATGCCTCTGTAGACTGGTGTCCATAAATGCAGTATGAATTTCACAGATTTAAAAATGAAATTCAGAAAATGATAGATAGATAGATAGATAGATAGATAGATAGATAGATAGATAGATAGATAGATAGATAGATAGATAGATAGATAGATAGATAGATCAGAACCAACTCCATGCAGATAGACAGGTAAGTAGATCTTTTTGGTTTGTAAGTTTATTTCCAATTGCTGTTGTATATTTATGGTGAGGCATGTTCTCCCATTTTCATTCAGATCCATGTAAGTCCTGCAGGTCACTTGCTAACTGTAAGTATATCTGGTGTGATGTAAGAATGGCCGCATTTTCAAGTTGCATGATCATGGACTCTCTGATGTCTGATGCTGTTGAAACTCTGGAATGGAAAAAATGGCCTCAAAAATAGATCAAATGATGAATATTAGTTATTCAATTTCTTAAAAAGGATATTTTATATATGAGTGTTCTTTTTCATTTTGCTTGATGATTTATTTTTAATGTATCCATACTTTTTTGCTTTACATATATTTCTGGTGTTTTTGTGCAGTGGTTTTATTTCCATTTCAGCACTTAGTTTTGCATTTTGCCATTTTGTTTAAAGCTGTTCTCCATTTCTTAATCTATAAACTGTGTATATTACATAGCATATAATTCTCAAACTCTGTTAACCTATTTCAGGATTTTGGGTTCAGTTCCGATTTTGTGACTCTGAAACAACTTAAACAGTTGTTTTACTTTACCATATATACAGATTAACATTAAGAAACATTTTACTTGTATTTATATTGGTTATTATGAATTACTTCATAATAGATACCTAATAGGTCAGGTGTATTTCCAAAAAATAAGTGCTAAGGTTATATCGGTTGTTTCTAATTATCAGTTTAAATTGTAACATTTTTTTAAAGAAGCAGTCAATTTCAAAAGCTAAATCAAATACCTTATACTAACACAATAATTGTTTGAAGGATTCCAATATGACTCAGATCCTTAAACATTTTAATTACTTTTGGAAATCACAGTATTCTTACTCCATAATCCACAATTAAGAAAATACAGTAATGTCTTTGGTTGCATGTCTGTTGAATAAAATGAAATTTAAATGGTGACACTGTAATGTTTGAAAGAATGTGAAAAAATCCATAGATTTATTTTGAAGCATATATGTGCTTTATGTATTTCTATGCTTTATTTATGTTTTTTGTAGTTATACCACCCTCTGAATTATTTAATACACAGCTAAAAAGAAACATAAATTGTCATCCTTCAAGACTTATTTTACAGCTTTTCCAATGTTCACTGCCATTGAACTGTGTGAGTCTACGTCTTCCTTCACACACTTTTTAAAAATGTAGCCAAACATGTCCACGTGTAAATACTCATACATGCTTTATGTATAGTGCACATTTAATCTACGTGTGTGTAATTTTATGCACATTGGACCAAACGTTATATTAAGTAATTAATGTTCTTTGTAAGGTAAGCGATTCACGTGACATGCTGATACTGGGAGATATATGCTATTTCTTCATCTTTTTAAGGTACAGAAATAGACATTTTAGAACAATAACATGACATAGTTTTCTAGGGATGATGAAACAATTAAATAAAAATTGAATGAAAATATTTTTTTTATCAAGTGGAAAATGTTTCTATTTCCCAATGCACATACATTGAGTGCATCTATATACTGTATAGTCACATATTACAATAATTATAAAATTCTTCTTAGGAAATGGATATACAACCTGAAATATGCATATTTGTGCCACAAAATATTATTCACTTTATTAGAATAATGCTACGGATTTACAATTAAGTCAGGAGCCTTTGCTTGCCATGTTCTCAATTATACTGCATAACATTTTCCATTTTCAAATCTTTTTCTTTCATAAGTATAGCCATTAAACCTTCTGTTGTAATAAAGCAGGAAAGTGAATGAGAAATGCATTTGAGCAAAACAAATACATCAGTATACAAATTAAAATTAAGAAGCACATGAAAACATCATGAGGCTGATAGTATTTTACAGCCAATATGATGACAGCATGTTTACAAAAGCTCATTCGCTTTAACATCCCTGAAATGGACAAGCTACTTCAGACTGGATGCATATTAAGATGCAGGGACAGAAGTCGTACACTTCAGCACCCAAGCTCATCTCTTCCCCGGCACAGTAGCTTTAGCAGATCATTGCTCTAAATAAGTATCACAAAACCAGTGGAGCTTTAGGGTCCAAATTATATTTCTTGATGATCATTTTCAGTAGATTTTTTCTTGCATGTCATTCATTGTAATGCAAATCTTTTCTATTCTTTTCAATAAAATGTAGTGAAATAATCCTGCTTTTTGCGTGATTAAAGATGATGGATAAGCTTGGGTGGATGAAAATCGAGGCTGCTAACAGTAAATCTGTACACCTTAAATGTCAAAATGCTCCCAGCATGCTCGCTGCTAATGACAGGGAGAATTAAAATGTCTGCAGATTAATCTAAGATGAACAACAAGACACCTCTTAATGACCGATCATCGTTTTTATAGTAAGATTTGCTGGTCATTACCTTTAGGCATTTTACCATATTAACACCAGGCATCTGTTAGCAAAACATGTTGTTAATGTACACTGAAAGCATCACACACCACAAACACTGTATCAACAACAATGTGACAGCATGTCCATGCGTCAAAGCCAATACATACTTTTATTATTTGACAATGAAAATATACACATGTGTAGCAAGGTTCACAATAAACTATAAATATATATATATATATATATATATATATATATATATATATATATATATATATATATATATATATATATATATATATATATATATATATAAAAACAACTCTATATATATACATATATATATATATACACCGTATACACAGTATATGTTTGTGATTAAAGAGTGAAAAGACAAAGTAAAGGCTTTTGAATATTTACCAGCATGTTTCCTTCCTTTCTGTGTGTGCATCCTTTTGGACTCTGACAAATAAACTAGAAAGGGGATGCTACCGTAATGTACACTGTCTCTGCCATCGCCTCTAGACATATGACCCAAAATGATGTTTAGAAGCTACTCAGTGACCTCCTGCCAACCAACCTCTTGTGATTAATTCAGTGTGTCCTTGAAACTATCTACCCAAGACTGTTTCTTTGCCATTTTTCTTTTTAATTTTCTGCCTCATGTAAAAGTCTACCTAAAATCATGGGCATTATTAATTTGTGCAGCTGAAAACAGCAGGGGGACTACAAATGTACTGTATATACACTATAATATTTGTGCAAATATATATATATATATATATATATATATATACACACACACACATACATAGACTGTGAATGCAACAAAAGAAATACATATATACAATATTGCATATATTTATTTGTTTGTGCATATATATATCTGTATATATATATATACATATTTGTGTGTGTGTGTGATGAGCATCTAAGTATATATTTATATACACACAATATATATGTCTATACATTGAGAATCATAGACTGAACTAAAAGATAATTTAATTGATTTGTGAAAAATGCACAATTTGTGCCCCACACCACATCACACTCAAAGATGAAGGTGGTCTCCTTTAATAATCAATATTATTAGCATGGTTTATAATTTTAGCTTGCAATAAAAAAGTTAAAAAAAAAAAAAAGTGAAATCATCAATAAATATTTTCCCTGTCAAATTACTGTTTATTATTATATACTGTGTATATGCATATATGTAGATATTTTTTATATGTGTGTGCATATATAACATATACTATTGCTACAGCATATATGTGCATGTTTCTAAAATATTTTACAAATATAAAAAAATATAGAAAAATTACATAGAAAGAAAGAATGAATGTGAATATTTGTGTGTCTTTATATGTATATATATATATATATATATATATATATATATATATATATATATATATATATATATTTGTATACATAGTATGTATACAAAAATATATATATATATATGTATATATATATATATATATATATATATATATATATATATATATATATATACATATACTGAATATATATATGCAAAATGCATACTCTATTAAAATTGCATAAATATGCATGTATCTTAATTATGTATATTAAACTTGTACTTATGCATTTATATGTATAAGCTTTTATGTATATAAAAATGTATGAATGTTTGTTTTACAGTATGTGTTACATTCATATTGAACATGCTAGTCTTATGGACATTTGTGCTAAAATCAATGGAAATGTATATTATTGTACATATTACTACATATATGTATATATAAATATTACATATATGTACACTATATATAGGCAGAGACTAATAGGTAATGTTTGCATCTAAACCAACAAATGGCAACTGCAGACATTACAATATTTTGTTGACCAAGGGTTCTCCGATGACTGTACCACGGGGGCATAGCAATTTCTATTTTCTGACAGATGGAATTACTATTCATCTACTTTCGTTTCTGATTATGTGCTGGACAGCAAAATTTGGACCGCAAAATGCTAATTCCTAGTCTGACACCATGACAGCAATCACAGCCATCACAAGGACAGAATGAAGAGAGCAATCTAACATCCAGGGATATGAATTTCTGATCAGTGGCTGGCAGACTGCTGTGAAGGCTTACAGTAATCCCATTGGACAGCTTGGGTTGATGAAGCCTGGAAGCAGGCAACCACAATGTAGGTAGTTCACAATTGCAGGCATCTGCCCATAATTTAAAACCATATGAGCACTGAAGTGTATTCTGCTGAACAACAAGCTGTAATTTAACTAGTGAAACAGTTATGCAGATGATTTTAACCTGTATGCTCTTTAACCTATTTTCTTTACACTGTTTGCTTTCTTCAAATTACCATTTCATCAAACATACAAGCTTCTGGGCAGTATACTGTATAACAAACATTTTAAAATGTTCCTTTTGGCAAGAGGTTCTTAATGAAGGCAATATTATTATTTTGTAATTGGTGTCAAAAATTAGCTGATATTACAGAGAAACCCAGGAGTTGGGAAATAGCTTTATCCTTATGTGCAATCTAAGCTAAGTGAGTAGGCATTTTTTAAGGCAGACAATAGAAAATGCAATATAAGAAAAGAGAAGTAAGAAAGTGGGAGTCTGGTCACACCTAATCAGAGCATCTTACACTCATACAATTATGATAGGCGCCGTTCTCAGACATAGGAAATGATTGCAGGATAGAGCTGCATTTGTGATTTACCAAGACTGATTATGGAGGATTTAAAACTGAATCTAGATGTGTTATGTCTGAAGAGGGATTTTAAATAGCTGTGAGTCCTGCTGAATACACAACTGTGTAAAAAAATGTGATCAGTGAAATAGAGTGTGCCAGCACAAGACAGATTAAAAAAAAGAGAGAGAGATATTATAAAAGGTCACTGTGGCTAGCCTGCTAGGTGAGGGAGCAAACTAATTTTGCAAATATTATTGCACAGTATGTTGGATTTGTGAAGATGCCCTTTCTAAGGTGTCAAGCACGCATCACCATATATTAAAGTACAATTCTGCTTTTGGAAACACCGTTAGGATACTTGTAAAGGTATGTTAGACTACACTTGTCCTTAGGCATTTTAATAACAAAACTTACCAACATGAAGAAACAGTGGCTGTGCACTAAAGATTATTGACAGATAAATTTACCAAAGAGAAAAATTGAAATGAGCACGTCAATAACAAACAACAGCACCAGAAGGGAGAAACTCATTTTCTGAACTTATAAAGCAGTAGAATAAATATTACCCATTACAATAATATTAAACGAAACTAAGAAAACCTGATTATAAAAGAATCGAGTTTCCAAGAGTTCCCAATGATGACATACCTGGTACAAATGCAATAAACGAAAGAAACTGGAAGTGTGAGTGGTGAAGTTCCTGAGGTGAGTGTTGGAGAGCTATGACCAAGCCTATCCATTCCCATTCTCAGTTCTAATTCTATGTGGGCCTCCAAATCTTCCAAAAGCAACTTTTTTATTCCATGCTTTCTTCTTGAGGAGAGTACATCACACCAGTTGCATGTGTTCATATCTACAGCACATAGTGCACTTTAAATAGAAACAGGCCACACAAACGGATATTCTGGTATTTTCATTTTAATTTGACTTTAATAAATAAAAAAAAGCCTTTCTTATTTTCAGTTTATTTTTCTTCTAAAAGCTTGTTTGATGAGAATACATGTGTCACTTTTTCTTGATAAATGTAATACAAACCAAACAAATTACTGTGCTGGCTGAAATATATACAACAGTCGATATGTTGGTAGTGCAGAGAGCTTTAAATTCCTCCTGCTTATTCAAAATGCCTGGAAGCTGTTTGTATAGGATATCTCTTAACACACATAACCACCTGCATGTTCTGGTAAGTGCACACTGTAAAAAAGAAAAAAATAATAACAAAAAAAAAAACACATTATTTAAATGCTCATGAGGTAAGTAGTCCAGCAATAAGTGCTAAAAGCTGCCGAATTACCTTTATTGTTGAAACAGGTTGATTTCCTACTGTTTTGTTAATGGTCTATTATTTGGTAATTTGGACCTAACCAACAGGTTTAGTGTTTCACAAAAATCAGACACTCTACTCGTAAATGCACGGCTAATGTTCCAATAATCAGTTTTTCAAAACGTAAGAGCTTTAACATCCTGTGGATTCTTTTTCTTTTGTGGTATATTTGCTTCATCTTCTGGAATTTTAATCCAGTTTACTGAAAGCAGCAAAAATATACTTATTTTTGTCTCTAATACGTTTCATTTATTATTCCTTTCAGTAAAGGCTGACACTACAAAAATGGTTATTACATTTCACTACCTGTTTTTTCTAATTTATTTTAAAAATTATAATCACTGCTTTTTTTTGAAGTAGAGTTCTTATAGTACTGAAATAAAAGTGCAATGCTAATTACTTTATGGATCTACCATTGAATGGAAAGTCTGTCTATTTGCTTGATTATACTAATATACCTGGGGTACCTTATTCTTAATGGGATAAAAATGAAATTCAAGAGTAGATGGATAGACAGAACTTTAATTTGTCCCCAGGTGAAAACTTGGCTTTTAAATAAGATAGATAGATAGATAGATAGATAGATAGATAGATAGATAGATAGATAGATAGATAGATAGATAGATAGATAGATAGATAGATAGATAGATAGATAGATAGATAGAGTGGTGTGAAAAACTACTTGCCCCCTTCCTGATTTCTTATTCTTTTGCATGTTTGTCACAAAAAATGTTTCTGATCATCAAACACATTTAACCATTAGTCAAATATAACACAAGTAAACACAAAATGCAGTTTTTAAATGATGGTTTTTATTATTTAGGGAGAAAAAAAATCCAAACCTACATGGCCCTGTGTGAAAAAGTAATTGCCCCCTTGTTAAAAAATAACCTAACTGTGGTGTATCACACCTGAGTTCAATTCCCGTAGCCACCCCCAGGCCTGATTACTGCCACACCTGTTTCAATCAAGAAATCACTTAAATAGGAGCTGCCTGACACAGAGAAGTAGACCAAAAGCACCTCAAAAGCTAGACATCATGCCAAGATCCAAAGAAATTCAGGAACAAATGAGAACAGAAGTAATTGAGATCTATCAGTCTGGTAAAGATTATAAAGCCATTTCTAAAGCTTTGCGACTCCAGCGAACCACAGTGAAAGCCATTATCCACAAATGGCAAAAACATGGAACAGTGGTGAACCTTCCCAGGAGTGGCCGGCCGACCAAAATTACCCCAAGAGCGCAGAGACGACTCATCCGAGAGGTCACAAAAGACCCCAGGACAACGTCTAAAGAACTGCAGGCCTCACTTGCCTCAATTAAGGTCAGTGTTCACGACTCCACCATAAGAAAGAGACTGGGCAAAAACGGCCTGCATGGCAGATTTCCAAGACGCAAACCACTGTTAAGCAAAAAGAACATTAGGGCTCGTCTCAATTTTGCAAAGAAACATCTCAATGATTGCCAAGACTTTTGGGAAAATACCTTGTGGACTGATGAGACAAAAGTTGAACTTTTTGGAAGGCAAATGTCCCGTTACATCTGGCGTAAAAGGAACACAGCATTTCAGAAAAAGAACATCATACCAACAGTAAAATATGGTGGTGGTAGTGTGATGGTCTGGGGTTGTTTTGCTGCTTCAGGACCTGGAAGGCTTGCCGTGATAGATGGAACCATGAATTCTACTGTCTACCAAAAAATCCTGAAGGAGAATGTCCGGCCATCTGTTCGTCAACTCAAGCTGAAGCGATCTTGGGTGTTGCAACAGGACAATGACCCAAAACACACCAGCGAATCCACCTCTGAATGGCTGAAGAAAAACAAAATGAAGACTTTGGAGTGGCCTAGTCAAAGTCCTGACCTGAATCCAATTGAGATGCTATGGCATGACCTTAAAAAGGCGGTTCATGCTAGAAAACCCTCAAATAAAGCTGAATTACAACAATTTTGCAAAGATGAGTGGGCCAAAATTCCTCCAGAGCGCTGTAAAAGACTCATTGCAAGTTATCGCAAACGCTTGATTGCAGTTATTGCTGCTAAGGGTGGCCCAACCAGTTATTAGGTTCAGGGGGCAATTACTTTTTCACACAGGGCCATGTAGGTTTGGATTTTTTTTTCTCCCTAAATAATAAAAACCACCATTTACAAACTGCATTTTGTGTTTACTTGTGTTATATTTGACTGATGGTTAAATGTGTTTGATGATCAGAAACATTTTGTGTGACAAACATGCAAAAGAATAAGAAATCAGGAAGGGGGCAAATAGTTTTTCACACCACTGTAGATAGATAGATAGATAGATAGATAGATAGATAGATAGATAGATAGATAGATAGATAGACTTATTATGTGTAAACCTGGCACACACATACCTCAGAAAATTCAGCTGCTTAAAATCTAGTGTAGCCTTATTTATTTTTTTTAGTAAATACAAATTTACCAATAGATACCATTGCTACTGAATAAATATATAAAGCAAACAAATCAATTGTTTTTGTTTTAAATATATTTATTGGTGTTGTGAATTATTTGGATAGGAAACTACTTCTTTTCCATTGGCACTCTGGTCATTACTGTAAACATTGATTATGGGTTTATAATTATGTACATATCAGCAGAGCCTTTCAGGACGTTAGATTAGCAATCAAAAAAAAAAAATACAAACAGCCATAAGAAATATCCAAGTCATGCAGCTCCTCCCATACAACTTAAACTGGTAATCCACTCTGGATGGAATATCTAACTCCAGGTTATTCTGTATTGGGTATGTGTCAAAGAGTAACATAACAGCTGAAGGCTTCCTGAACAAGGCGGTGTAGTACAACTGCTTATGTTACTTTCAAGGATGACTCTGAATGAATCCCTAATGGAAACGGAGATGGTAAATTACAGCAAAGTTTTAGATCCAAGTTACACTGCTTTGGAATTTGAAAATGTGAATGTTCTTTATGGAGGTGGTGAGTGTAACAGAGTTGGGCTTTGCTATTATTTTTATTCTTAGCAACATGTAAATGGTAGTATAGATGGCAGTATGAAGGTTGCTTACTACATGTCTACTTTTTTATTCAGCACATAGCAGTTGTACTGTACATATAAATAGATGAATTAACAACCTGTGTATATTTATGTAGATTTTTAATTAAAGAGATCTGTGAATCCATCTATCTATTGAAATAGGTAAATAGACTCTCTATCTCTCTAAACATATATATATATATATATATATATATATATATATATATATATATATATATATGTATATCTGCGGTGGGTTGGCACCCTGCCCAGGATTGGTTCCTGCCTTGTGCCCTGTGTTGGCTGGGATTGGCTCCAGCAGACCCCCGTGACCCTGTGTTTGGATTCAGCGGGTTGGAAAATGGATGGATATATGTATATATACACACATATACATGTATATGCAATATATATATATATATATATACATATACAGTATATATATATATCACAGTATATATATATATATATATATATATATATATATATATATATATATATATATATATATATTATATACTGGATAAATACAATATATATTTACTACATACCAGTCAAAATAGACATGTGTATACTCTGTCTTTCTTTTTCTCTCTAATATATATATTCTTCTGAGACAACTTATCGGCTCACTGAATGGTATTCCCACCCCAAGTCAAGGGCTAGTGCTATTGCCTAATTATTCTTCTCTCTTCTCTTCAAAAGACCTGACAACTGGCAACATCAATGACACCGCTTCCAGGTTATGACCCCCTGAACTTGCCTGTTCTGCCTTTGCTTCCTCTTATGGGGTTCCACTGCCATACTGGGGAAGTCTTGACTTTTGACTCACATCTGAAAAAAAATCTCTTGTGAAAACTAATTTTTTTGTTTGTTTTCCATGAAATATATGGGATTTGCCTCACGATGCCCCAACACTTTATTAAAAAAAATGATTTGGCAGTCATAGTCCCAGTGATGCATTATGCAGATGTATTGCCGTAGTTATGAAGGAGCCTCTGGTAGTGTTTTTTGACCCACTTCTGCTGCATAATTTGTTGGCTGAAAGTATTCAATGTTAGTGTGTCAGAGAAAGGATATGCAATATTGTTCATAATAGCACTATAGTATAATGAATAATTTATTATGAGATAGAATACAAGTTTAATTATAATTTTAAAATTCTGAAATTCACTGTATGAGAACATGAATTGTGCACAGCTGTCCTACAATTCTAAAACCTTATGTATAGCTTGTTTTCAGTTTTCAAATAACAGTGGGATGTCAGGCTTTTACTTACAGGGTCCTGGAGCTGTAAGACTATAAAAGATGCCCATCAGTCTCAGTTTTTAAATCCCGGGCTGAAGACTCACTGCTTTACTCTAGCATACCCTGACTAGAGCTGCTGAACAGTTCTACATATTGCATTTCTGTTTGTTAGTCATTTGTACAGGAATATAAGTATTACACAGTTTAAAATTGTTACTAACTCTCCACTATTCTGTTTGTTTTCATGGTATCTGGATGTGGCACTTGGTGCCAATTCTCTACTGCCAGGCTGCTCTCCTGCACATGGAAAAGTCATCTTGAATAAAGGAGCATTGGAATCATTAGATGGAAAGATTCTCTCATCAGATTGGAGAACAAGCATTGATTCCACCATAGAAAAATTATGAATTAGTAAAAAAGCTGTGACATTATTTTTGACTTTCTCTTTTACAATTTTAATCTCCACCGTTGTCAACTGGCCATTGTTCATCAATTAATTAATGGACAGATATTGTTGGTTTCAGTTTATGTTTAATCAGTCTCTAAATTCTTATTTGTATGTTTTAACATATCTGCATTTATATGAGTACCAGTTCTGTGTTTAGTAATTAGTATAAGCTATACTTGGATTTTAACTGGGAATTATCCACAGCACTCCGCACCTGCACTCAGTGAAGAGTGCTATACAAAAATAAATTGTATTGTATTGTTTTCTGTAAGTGTTAAGCTTTGTATGTTCTCTCTGTGTCCCTTTGTGTTTTCTCTGGGTACAATAGCATCTTCAAGTTTTTTTTCTGAATGACTCAGTTTCAAAAAACACTAAACTTATACTGCATATTCTATTTTTACTGCATTAAATGCATGCTGGGACAGTAGTTAATGCAGATGTCTCACACCCCCAGGCTGTTACTGAGTCTGTTGACTGGATGTTGTTTGTTTAGAGTTTCCTTGGGCTGCCATGTTCATGTGGCTGTTCTCTTTGTCTTGTGATTTCCTTCTACATTCTAACAATGTACTGCACACATTGGTGTAATCCAGCGTTTCTCAACCTTTAAGTATTTGCGACCCGAGTTTTCATAACAGTTTTAATCGCGCCCCCATAACGTATATCATAGATATATCATAGATGCATATTTTATTATACCTACTTAACTTTTATCGACATTTATCTAACTCTATATTTATTTTTCTAGAATCAGAATGTAGTTTAAGTTAATTTGTTTTGGTTTTAATAGGTGTATTTTTCATATTTTGTTTTCTTTTTTTCACATCTTCGCGCCCCCCTTTTTGTTACTTCGCACCCCCCTAGGGGGGCCAGCCCCACAGTTTGAGAACCACTGGTGTAATCTGTGATTTCAATTTTTTCACTACAGTGTCAGTTATATGAGAGTTTGTGGCATGAGGCTGAGTCGATTAGTGTGCCGTGCCGGCTGTAACACTCTTCTTAGCCTGCATTGCAGTTTTTGTTTTAGGTACGTGAACGCTTGCACTTACATCACCTATTTTGTGGAGGAGGGTGTTCCATAAAAATGGAAATTATTAGGTAGTATACAGTATGATATATTACGTAGAAGTAGCCTGCTTTGTCAGTTTCTTTGCAAGTAGAGTTATAATAGAATGGTTGCAAAAATAGGGGGAAGGTTAAGAAAAACTGAAGCCATGAACCACAAGTTGAAAAACATATATTGGGGGTTTCTATCTCATATGTACACAATCATACTTCATACACACAAGATAATGTGTGGTCTACAATGGCCTGGCAACCTTTACAGAGTTGGTATCTTTCCTGGTAGCCAACAACCCTGTCAAAGAATAAGTGGGTTCAGAAAATGAATGGATGTTTGGGGGGCCCTATTAAGATAAATTCCCTCACCTCTGTGCCACAGATGATGCTACACTCATCTACAGTATATACCACTTATATGTATTCTCTAACAATGCTGCTAAGGGTAGCATGCTTGTGTAAAGGGTAGCACTATTGCCAAAAAGCTTCAGGAGGTTGAGTTCAGATCCCTGAGTCAGTGACTGTCTGTATGAAATCTCTTCATATCTGTGTTTGAATTTCTCTGGATGGTTCATCCCAGATTTGTGCAGCTTGGATTAATTTTTGATTCTGGATTGGTTCATTGTGAGAGGTAATGAGTGGGTGCATGAAAGTGCCCTTTGTTGATCTGGTACCCTATATAAGCCTCGATACCTGCCTTGTGCTGGGATAAGCTCCAGCCATTTTGAACTGCACAAAACAGGAGCAGACAGTGAATAAATGAATATAAATGGCGTGCACTGAAGCCTAGTGACTAAGGCGATGGACTAAACCACAGATTTGGTGGCAATTCATTCTGCATTATGATTCTAAGAAAGTCATTTAACCCGATGGTGATTCAATTGTAAGAAAGCAATATATGGAACCAATTTTACTCATGAATCATAAAGTTTGGTGATCACCATACAAAATCACAATGGAAAACAATGATTCCTTGCAATTAATATATTTAATTGTGGAGACCAACTTAAGGGCAGTTTCAGTGTCTCTTTTTCATTTTGATCTTCATAAACCCTTAAGTGGCTCAATAAAAGTTATACATTTTATCTGCCCCATGATAAAAAGAACAGTTCTGTATCTATTTACGTATTTCACGAATTGCATGTTTTTAACATGGTTATTGTTCAGATTGTATAAAGTGAAACATTTCCTTTAAAGCAAAATGCTTTATGCAGTTTGCTTTTCACTATAATCAAGGTCTTGCTAACCTAGTATCTGAAGGTTATGCTTCAGTGAATAATTCAGTAGGTTACTAAAACTGTGGCAGCATAAAAAGTGCTAATCTTAGATTGAAGCCGTAAAGGATATTAAGGAACAATTGCAAAAAGTGACACGTTTAATAGAGAAAGATTACTCTGTGCTACATCTATTTAATTTGAATTGAATATATTCTGCAAGCATTTTATGAGATGCAGTCTGCATATTATGTGAAAATTCAGGGTGTCATTGAAGACCATAGTGTGAAAGCACAGCCATTTCACAACTCTTTTAGAACGCTCTTTTTACAACTCTTACAATTTTTTTTAATTGAAAAAAAAAAGTTCTTTTTAGACCTATATTAATTAGATTTTTAAGCAGGCTGACTGGAAGTGCAAAAGCAAAGTGAAAAAGATAAATGCCACGAAGCAGGAGAAAGATCCACCATAATGAAGCTTCTTGATATAACTGAATTCCTTCTGGGCTGGGACTGAGTTAGTCCAGATACATTCTCAATCTTTCAAGGGAAATTTAGTTGATCTAGCCAAGGCAAGTGAAGAATTATGAGTAAATGCATGTGTGAAAAATGACGGGGCACAATCTTTGCCCTTAATCTCTAAGCGGAATTGCAAGATGGTCCCAGGCCTGACAGCTGTCATTAATTTTAACCCCGTACTTGCATTATAAAAAAGTAAGTGCTTTTAAAACACACTCTTCATGCACAAAAATACATGCATGCCACATGTGCACATCCAAACACAAAAATATATTCCTTTACATATACATAATCTGCATTATATACTGTATATATAATGAAAATTTCACTTTGTAGAATCTCAATACATGCCGGTTACTACATTTATTTAATTTAAATTCCACTGACCAAATAAATATTATAGGTCAAATAAAGTGTAGCTTCAATAACTGCTTTTAAAATGTGAATTTCCCCTTGGGATTAATAAAGTATCTATCTAAAATTATTTTTTTAATTTAAGGGTAGATGGACATAACATCTGGTTAGGCAAATCGCCTAAATACATTTACTGTTATTTACCTACCTCTAAAATCAGACATGTTTTCGTCATCTTATTACTAGATGGCGTACCAGAGAGCCGGATGGCAGTAAGAACTATGAAGAAGTACACATCCCAGAATGGATATCATTACCCAGCATGTTTTGGCTGAGGAGGCGCTCTAATAGAGCATTACATTCCATTTACATACATTACATTTTTTTTTATCATTTATTTTGCTACTTTGTCTGCAGGACAATATACGGGGACGGTCCCCAACACTTTGTTCTTGTGGACGCTTAATTATTTATTGAAAATTTCTCATAATTGGTGTAGTCGGCAGGATTTGCTTTTGTAAATAATGTCTGAAGAGCAGGACCTCACCACTATCCTAACAACGATCATGGATGATCTCAGCACGTTGAAACTCCAGATGGGTGAAACTCGGACGCAATTAGCCGAGTCCGAGGCTCGCGCTACCGCTGCCATACGGACAGAGACCGCTCGGTCATTGCCAACACAATTGACCAATCTGACTAAAGATAATGACATCAAAATCTATTTTTTGGTGTTTGAGCGTACCGCTAAGCGGAACGTATGACCGAGGTCAGAGTGGGTGTACCTACTGGCCCCCTACCTGAAGGGAATAGAACAGAGGGCTTATTACGATTTAACCTAGGAGCAGGCTGCTGATTATGATGCTCTCAAGGACGAGGTGTTCAAGCGCTATGGCATCTCTCTGGAACAGCAGGTGAGAGAATGGAGGGAGTGGCAATTCGATCCAGATCGGCCATTATGAACCCAAGCTTTTGAGGCTTGGAGCAAGGTTTGTCGATGGCTATGGCCTGACATAAATAGCTCCCATAAAATGGGTGAATTACTGGCATGTGAAACCTTCGTTCATGCCCTCCCTGACCATATCGCCCAGCAAGCCCAGAAACAACACTATGATAATATGGACACCTTGATTAAAATAGCGGAGCGTCACTGGGCAGCTTGCAAATCGGGGCGATTGGAACGGTTCTTTAGCCATAACCAACAGTTACGTGGGGCAGCTGCTGAGCACCCCTGACAAGCTCCCGAGCCTGCCGTCCGTAGAAGGGATAAACCTTCCACCTTCCCCGCTGTTTCAAGTGTGGGGAGATGGGTCACTGTCACCCAATTGCACATGTGAGCCCATGGACTGAACGTTGGTGAAGGGAGAAAGGTATTGTGGTACTGTGATTAACCCTTTGTCTCTTCCTTATACAGAGGCAGTTATTATAAATGGCAGAAAGGTAAGGGCAATGTTCGATTCTGGGAATAACATTTCCATTGTTGCTTCCCGTTTTGTTTTTACCGCAACAGTGGCTAAAAATAAAAAAACAGCCTTAAATGTATACACGGAGACATCCGGTATTATAAAACAGCTAAATGTGTGGTCTTGGTGGATTACACTATAACTCGAATGGCCATGGCTGAATTACTGGATCCTCCGTTTCCAGTCATATTAGGAAAGGATTGGAATGAAATTAATAGCGGTAAAAGCGTAGCTGCTCCTGGAAAAAGTTTAGGCTTAATAATGTAGAATGTTGCTCTGACTGCCTCCACGCCATGTACAACGGTCGCTAGGACCCATACAGGTACTCATACAGGTGTGGAGGAGTCGATGTCTCATCATCCTCTACGGGAGCTAGTACAGTTAACGTAGAGGGGTGGTGACAGAAGCCCCTCCCATTGAGGTCAATAGAGACCCTATTAAAAATTTGACAGCCCCTTCATCATTTAAAAGAGAACAATGGAACGATGATTCCTTAAAATTTGCAAGGAATGCAATATTATCTACCGATGGTTACACCACCCTAAATCCCATGCCACCGATGCCTTTCTTTGTAATACAAAATGAATTATTGTATAGAGTGGCAGAACACAGGGGTGAAGTGCGAGAGTTGTTGCTAATACTACGCACTTTTCAGTGACAAGTGTGTGAATTAGCACATGCTGACCTTCTAGGAGCCCATTTAGGCTCTGAAAAAACATCGGAGAGGATAAAATTCTGATTTTATTGGCCAGGAATTAATGAGGCGGTCCGACGTTTTTGTGCTTCATGCCCTGAATGCCAACTTCGTCAGATTCCTAGGCGGGACCGAGCTCCTCTCGTTCCTTTACCCCTTATTGGTATTCCCTTTGAACGAGCCGGTATTGATCTCGTAGGACCATTATAACCCTCGTTAAAAGACTTTAAATATATTTTAGTCTTAGTAGATTATGCCACTCGATTTCCCGAAGCTGTTCCCTTGCGCTCAGCTACTTCAAAAAATATTGCACGGGAATTAGTAGGGATATTCGCTTGTGTAGGGATCCCCAAAGAGGTTTTAACAGACCAAGGGACTCCCTTCACTTCGGAGACGTTCAGGGAAGTAACTAAATTACTCAAAATAAAACATCTGAAAACATCGGTCTATCATCCCCAAACTGATGGGTTGGTAGAACGATTCAATCAAACTTTAAAACAGATGCTATGTAAAGTAGTTAACAAGGATGGAAGAAACTGGGATCAGTTACTTCCTCTTGTCTTGTTTGCATATCGGGAAGTCCCACAGGCCTCTACTGGTTTTTCCCCTTTTGAACTATTATATGGAAGACAGCCCTGTGGGCTATTGGATATGTTAAAAGAAGGTTGGGAAGAAGAGTTCCTTCCTACCTCAAACATACTGGAATATATTGCACAATTACGCGATAGATTAGAAAAAATTAGACCTATTTTGAAAGAAAACTTGGAGAAAGCTCAAGCAGCGCAGTCCAGATGTTACAACAGAAACACCACCATTCAGGAATTTGTCCCGGGTGATCGTGTCATGGTTCTCATTCCAACTTCACATTCTAAATTATTGGTCCATTGGCAAGACCCTTATGAAGTTAAGGAAAGAAAAGGACTTGTTGATTATTTGATTAAATAACCAAATTGTCGACCGAGTGAACGAGTATATCATATGAATTTGCTGAAACCGTGGAAGGACAGGGAAATTGATCACTCCTCCGGACAGCCTCATTCCCTTTTCATGTCTCATTCTCACCTTAGCTTTGGAGATAATTTGAACCCCAAACAACGACAAGACCTAGAAATGGATATCTTGTCTATACCAGAAGTTGTAAATGAGATACCAGGACGGACTGCTGTAATTGAGCATGATATCATTACTGACCTGGCGGTAATTGTCAGGGAAAGACCCTATAGGCTCCTGAAGGCAGAGAAGGCAGAAGTAGAGTTGGAAGTTAGTACGAATGCTAGAATTGGGGGTTACTGAAGAAAGTTATAGCCCCTGGTCTTGTCCAATTGTCTTAGTTCCTAAGCCTGATAGTTCATGGAGGTTTTGCAATGACTTTCGTAAGCTTAATCAGGTCTCTAAATTTGACGCATACCCAATGCCGCGTATAGACGATATATTCGACCGGCTTGGAAACGCGCAGTTCCTAACTACTCTTGACATGACAAAAGGGTATTGGCAAATTCTCTTAATGGCCTCCGCTAAAGAAAAAAACGCGTTTAGTACTCCCAGTGGACATTGGCAGTACAGGGTTCTTCCATTTGGTTTGCACGGGGCACCAGCAACCTTCCAACGTCTGGTAGATACACTGCTACAGCCCCACAATTCATATAGTGCTGCCTACCTGGATGATGTTGTCATTTATTCCGGCACATGGAAAGAACTTGTAATGCAGATTACAACGGTGCTTTCCACACTGGCTTCGTATTAATCCCAAAAAATGTTTTTTTGGATTGAGGGAAGCCAAATATTTAGGCTACCTGGTGGGCGGAGGTACTGTTAAACCCCAATGTTCTAAAATTGATGACATCATTAATTAGCCCCGTCCAATAACTAAGAGGCAAGTCCAAGCATTTCTGTGTTTGGTGGGTTAATATCGCTGTTTTGTACTGCATTTCTCCAAAATTGCTACGCCCTTATCTAACTTGACAAAGAAAAGAACACCTTTAAAAGTGGTATGGGATGACATGGCTGATAAGGCATTCAGTGACTTAAAATTGGTCCTTACGTCAGTACCTGTTTTGAAATCACCTGATTTTTCTTTCTCTTTTATTCTCCAGACTGACACATCGGACGCAGGATTGGGTGCCGTGCTGAGCCAGTGCGTCGATGGTGCTGAACACCACATTATGTACCTCAGCTGGAAACTGATGGACCGGGAGACCAAGTATGCCGGAGAGAGTGGCCTTGGCGATTAAATGGGCTGTCACGCAGTTAAGGTACTAACTATTTGGTCGGGAATTTACTCTGCGGATCATGCCGTTTTGGAGTGGATGTCACTTCACCATGAATCTAATCCCCGTGTCACTAGGTGGTTTTTAGACCTTCAACCTTATCGTTTTAGTGTTGTGTATCGTAGAGGTTCCTTGCAGGCCAACGCGGATGCTCTCTCCCGAGCCCATGACCTCTTGGTGCAGGTCGCCCGACCCGATGGATCTGGGCTGGGGGGGGGGGGGGGGGTCATGTCACACACGTGCGATTAGGGGGCAGTCAAAAAGCCTGAAAGTGAGTGAAACATCGCGAGATGTACTTACCGACATCTCTTCTCTCCACAGGAAAACCGAAGAAAAATAATAAACACCACTTCTGGGTTCCAAAATGGCCGCCACAACGTCACTTCCGGTCACTTGAGATGATGTATCTTCCGACGCTTCCAAAATACATCACTTCCGGTTTTCATCAAACGACGTTGTTTCCGCTTCCTGTTGCAATGTCACCTCCTGCCAACCATTTCCTATTCCCACGATACAACTGTATAAAAACACCATTTTGTAATATAAACATGGTCAAATGTTACCTCTGTGTTTTTTTTTTTATCATTTATTTTGCTACTTTGTCTGCAGGACAATATACGGGGACGGGCCCCAACACTTTGTTTTTGTGAACGCTTTATTATTTATTGAAGATTTCTCACAAGTTATATACCCAGTACATTAGGACTGAAGAGGGTATACCAGAGAATGTGGGCATTATTACGTTGTTAACCCTTTTTGCATTCTATTATTATTCATTTCTTCCTCCCCTGAATATCCTGTGTTATTAATAAAATACCCTTCCATTTATGTGGATTGTCTCAGTGTCTTTCTGGGAATAGGGATCACCACTGTCCTGTTACAGACGTCAATGGTATTAAATGAGAACACAGCAGCAATCAGTGTTGGATGGGACACCAGTATACTGCAACTCATATTATCCACCTCATTGGAGGTTTACACCATTTATTATTATACAACATTGAATCACAGATTTAATTTGTCTTTTTTAACACTGGCTGACAGAAAAATACTCTTTAATGTCAAAGTGAAAACAGATTTCTGCAAAGTGGTGTAAATTAATAACAAATATAACACACAAAAGAATTGAATGCACAGGTTTACTGACTAGTTTTACAAAGAAGAATGAAAAAAAATGGCAGGGTCCAGATGTGCAAACCTGACAGACAGACAGACAGACAGACAGACAGACAGACTTAAGGCTGAACACTTACATGATCGATTATTTTGTGTTTTATATTTGTAATTAACATACATCACTATGTGGAGATCTATTTTCACTTTGATATTAAGGCATCTTTTTTCTGTTGTTCCATGTCCAAAGATCCAAATTAAATCCATTGTGATTCATCCATCCATCCATTTTCCAACCCGCTGAATCCTAACTACAGGGTCACGGGGGTCTGCTGGAGCCAATCCCAGCCAACACAGGGCACAAGGCAGGAACCAATCCCGGGCAGGGCGCCAACCCACCGCAGGACACACACACACCCACACACTAAGCACACACTATGGACAATTTAGAATCGCCAATCCACCTAACCTGCATGTCTTTGGACTATGGAAGGAAACCGGAGCACCCGGAGAAAACCCACGCAGACACGGGGAGAACATGCAAACTCCACAGGTAACCCGTCTCCTTACTGCGAGGCAGCAGCGCTACCACTGCACCACTGTGCCGCCCCATTGTGATTTAATGTTACAAAATAATAAAATGTATAAGGGAGGTTAGTAAATTCTTTTTTTAGGCACTGTACATAGACAGCCTAGGTTAATTTAGATTTATCAATCAACCTAACAAGATAATCTTCATTGAACACTGTGGAAAAAAAATCTCACAAATCAAGTCAGAATTTTATGTAAGACAGAAAACAGAGACTCAAAAAGTTCTGCAGCATCGTAGGCAAATCTCCATATAATTGACAAGAAAAAAAAAAACATCTAACAAACTACACTGAAAATAAACATCTGCCCAAGATGGTGGATCTTTTATTTTCAAGGACCATCGGTGTCTGCCTGTCTGTTTCCGGGGTGCTTTCCACAACATTTTTCAGAACTTTTTTGTTGCTGCATTGAGCATTTTTAACAATAGATCTGGGCTGCATTCCCCAAAAGCACTGCAACGCCAGCACCATTGTAAATTCCATCTTAAGATTGATCGTTAATTAACAAGTGTTTCTGAAAACCCAAAAAAGGAACCACTTTAAATCCTTCGTAATCTGTGTGTTTCCTGATCCACTCATTAATCTCTTCTTAAACAGCCTTCATCTTGTGCCAACCACAGCCATAGGCAGTGGTTGCCATACAGAATACCGTATATACTCACGTAAAAGTTGGGTCTTGATGCCCAAAAAATTGATCACAAAATCAGTCCCAGACTTTTAAGCCCATTAAAAAATGTGACACTTAAATTATTTATATTAAATTCACATTACGACAGCTCTCTGAACATATAGAATACTGAGATGTATCATTTTAATGATTAGAATCATTAAAGCATTTACTTTTTATAGGTAAATTGTTAAGTTCATTTAACTCTTGCTTGTATTGTTTGCTTGTATTTTTGTTATGTAGCTGATGTTCACTGGTCCAGTAGACCCAATACATTATTGGGTTTTTAAAACAATAAAAACATTTTATGTTAGTCTCCTTAACTTGACTTTATTGCATTTTTAAAGAATTCAAAGAGCAAATATGCTTAATATTTATTATTTACCTTTGCTAAATTACATTTTTCAATTAAAGTATTATTTGATTCTTGGGATAAAATGTGACTTGTATGTAGTAATCAATAGTAATCAACACATACAGTAGGTAGAATATATCATATTAGTCTTGAACAAATGTAAATGACATAAGGTTTTCTGAGCTATTGATATTTATTGTTTTGAACAAAGCTTACATGATATAATGGCATAAACCGCTCTTCAATAGTTGTACCCAGGGGTGTAGTTCAGGGGAAGATGTCCCATAACTCTGATCTGTATTGACCAGATTGCTGGTAATAGTCTCTGTGTCGTCGATCTGGTCCGGTGTCTCAGTTATTAAAGTGGATAATCCTGGAGATGCTGTGAAAGATTGCAGACACATTGTTACATGGAAATGTTCTCAGCCAGTTTCTGCACTTCACAGGGATTCAGTGGATTCTTGATTAGATAGATAGATAGATAGATAGATAGATAGATAGATAGATAGATAGATAGATAGATAGATAGATAGATAGATAGATAGATAGATTTCCTTTAACCTCTCTCCAAAAGCACACCTCCCCTTCAGATTAGTGCAGACCAGAATGAATTTCTAGATGGAATCTGGAATAAAATGTTCAAAAGAAGACCTGATATCTTGCACATGTGTAACTGAACTGGTTGCCACTTTATCATATTGGCAGCAAGGCAGGCGGGGGCTCCTTCCTTGGGTAAAAATACAATTCAATTTCTTTATTTCTTGACATCCATATTTCTCCTCCTATCTTAGAGTCAGTCCTATCCTCCTCTTCAAAGTCACTCTCAGGCTGGATAGATATGGAGGAGTTGATGGTTGAAGGTGATGTAAATGATTGGTCTGATGGGATTAGGCTTAGGGTACTTGGAATCAAGGAATGTAAAGTGGTGTTATTGTTGTTTTTCAGATATCTTCCACACATTAATCGATCCCGGGACTAGTAGACCTGAACATCGTCAATAAATATGTTTTTGGTCACAGTATAATATGCAATATATACTGTATATTTGTCCCTTAATGTGCTCTTGAAAAAAAAAAAACAAGCCAAGGACAATGAATCTTAAATTGTAAAAATAATCTGTTGTTTTTATTGTTTTTTAAGCAAACACTGAAAATGGTCCAAACACAATTTATAGTGTTAATGTTTATAAATTTATAAGTTGATAATATATGTAAGTTTTAAAAAAAGTTTTAATGATTAGCTATGCTAAGCTTACAGCTAGATTTGCAGTATTTTCTCAGATATTTTCTGTTTTGGTTTAATTTAGAACTGAGACAAAAGAAAAAGGAAGAACAGGACTTGGGGTGGATGGTACATTTAGACATAGACAGTATGGCGGTAATAAAGGAAGCCGATACAGAAGAGTATTCATTAAATTCTGATTTTCAAGCTCCAAACACCACTTTACAAACCCAACACTTACAAATTTTTTATATTAAGCCAAGGGAATATAATCAATACACATTCATACACCCGCCTCTTGGAGCCTCATTACATCTGTCATAAAGGTTCTCTGCATTGAACGTGAAAGTGATTTTGTACTCACTAAGGACTTTTTGTGGATTTTGTGGCTAAGTAGTTTGTGGTACCCACGATGCCTTCACCTACAGTAATTCAATGGTGCATCAAAAAGCAAGAAACAACTGAAGTGCTGGTGGATAGCCATTGGATGATAACATGTATCCTCTTCATACATACTGTACCTGTTGATACCTAAAAGTAACCTCTCAGGCGACAGCCGAAGAACACTACAACCTGGCACAATTCTGCAAAGTAGTAGAACCCAAGGTATAGGAATAGATAAAGCACTTTCCCACTGCAGGAATGTTTTTCAGGAACCTGGGACTTATTAGAAACACTTGAAGTTTTGTAGCATTCTTGCCATTTGTAGTTCCTGAAACTTTTTGTAGCTCCTAGTTCAGGGTATGTACTTTGTGTTCAACTAGAAACTATCATGGATCATGGATGAATTGAATTGAATAGATTGTAGTGACTGGGTGACCACAAGCACTAGAGCTATCTTACAATTCTGGTAGTAGTTTGGACTTTGGAGAGTCATTGGTGAAGATGTCGCTCCATACTTCTCACTGAACCACTCTTCACTGCCACCTCCCCGGTCCACTGCATCATGAAGACACTGCACCAATAATTTCCCCCATGAGGAAGGAATTACTTCAAAGTAACAAGTTTTGTGGATGGGTTGGCCATGAATTTCCAAACTCCCGATCGCACTGCACTTTGCACTGCATCAGTCTTCATAGCCACCTCCCTGGTGTGCCGCACCACGAATGGCATTGCACCAATAATTTCCGACGCTGCACTTTGAATCGCATCAGTCTACATAGCCGCCTCCCTTTGCGCACCATGTTATACACCATATCGAAGCAATAATCTCCACTGTGAAGCAGTATACAGTAGGTTGTGAGGTGCAGACTTAATCCATTCATTGCGTCATCCCATTTTTGTTTTTCTGACTGTTAGAAAGGCTTAGTTAACAAGTGCACTGTTTTGTCATCTAAAAGAAGAGCTGGCTTCTCTTTAGAAAAGTGTAATTGTCTTTAATGGCGTGTGCCTGTCATTTCTTTATCAGTTGTTTTAGAAACAGGACGTGTCAGATTTTGTGATTATTTATATGCTTTGTCATATATTTTTATTAATATTTACTTACTTTATATTGCATTTCTCAAGTGTAATTCTTCCCACTGTCCTATAATACAAACATATAATGATATTATTACTTTACAATCAACTTGTGATTACTTTTTTAGGCGATTTCAGGGGAGGTAAACAAAGCAGTACGTTATACTCACTTGTATAGTGGCTACTTAAGAGAAGTTTTGAGAATCACACCAAAATGGGTTTGGACTTTGTGTTTGTGCATCTCAAAGTTGCTCATTAATCACTAAGATTAATCATTTTCAGGAAATGCAGCCCAGATGTCTATGGCAAAGGCTGTTCATTCTTTATGTAGGGACAGCTGAAATTGATATACAGTTAACAGTGAAAATAATTATTTTAATTCAGAATTTTCTTATCTGTTCTATGACAGTAAATTACTCATGTTTTATCAGAATGCCTGGTCCATCAAAATTGTTTGTAACATTTTCGCTTTCAGGTTAATGTATTGACATTATACCATAAATCACAAAGAAAAGTTATTTAGTTATTTTGTATTAAATATCCTTTTGCTATTAGCCTAATCACCGTCTGCGTTGAAATTACAGTTTTTCCATGTTTATGTACAGGTTTTTCTGTGTGTTTCGGTTTTACTTCATTCTTCCAAAGATGTGTGTTAGGTTAAGTAATAAATCACACCAGAAGAGTGTACAAGTGGACTGCCTTTTATTGTCGTTTCTTTATGTGTTAATAATAAATTTGAAAACACAAGTAAAACATTTATTCATATCCTCAAACCAAATAGTACTCTTTCAATTACATATTTAATTAGTTGCTTTAATTAATCCCTTACAAAAATTAAATATACCCAAACTATGTGGACATACCTTTTAATATAAAGTATTACACTTGTATTTTATTATATATTGTGAATAAGGCGGTATATACGCACCCGACCCAGCACAGATTCACATTGAGGCACGTGTCAAACACACCAGACTTTTATTGTTCTTCACCTGTGGGGCACGTCTTTCCCATGAACCCCACAGGCAATACACAGTCCAAAAAGCACTCACAGTAACCAAAAACCCTTCTTCAGGCTGCACCACCACTCCTCCCAGGCAACCTCGTCCTTTTCTTCCCAATTCTGGCCCTGAGTGGTGGTTGCTGTCTCCTTTTATAGTTCACCCGGAAGTGCTCCAGGTGCTTGATCACCAAGTTCCGGCTCCACTTCCGGGTGTGACGAATATACCGCCCATACGGGCTCAGGAGTCCCAAACACAGCACCCCCTGGCGGTGTCTGCGGGACCCAACAGGGCTACCCCCAACTCTAATTCCCATGGAGCCCTGCGGGTGTCCGAGGTGCTGCTCCAGCCTAGGGGGGCGGCCATCTAGCGTCCAGGGGGAGGTATTGCAGTGTCCAAGGCTGCTCCCCCTGAATATAGTGTGCAGGGGCGTCCTGGCTGGGCATGGACGCCAGCCGCCTGCCACAATATGTATTTTAAGATTGTATCTGACATATGGGAAAACATATATTTTTCTTAATCTGCTGTAACAAATTTCCCAATGTATTGTGCATAAGATATGAAATATACTATATGTTTAGACACAAAATAGAATATTTATACACTATCTTTTTACTTAAATAAAGCTAAACACACATATCCCCAGTGATTCCAATTTATTTCGAACTCCTAAAAGCAGTTCAAGTAGTTTGCACTGCCAGCATATGCAGGCTTCAATTTACAACCTTATTACTTACGGTTAATAACAGGTTTATTCTTTTGTGCTGTGCCACGGTGCAATTTATTCTTGAACCTATCTCAATATAAGAAATACCTATCTATTAGATGATATGTTCAATTCCAGGTTAATATATGTTTAAAATATACTGCAATATACAAAAACAACATGCATCTGGAAATATAAACTCACAAATATATTGTGCAGTATATTAAAACTAGAATTTGCATATTTTTAAAATAGATTGTGCTAGTTTTCTAAAATGCTTCTTGTAGTATATTATCCTAATATTTTAGAATGTATTAAATATATTTTTATATTTTGAAAGATGTATTACAATATATGGAATTGGCAATACTTTTCCATGTATTTTAGTATACTTCAAGATGTATTTATCTTTTAAGCATCTTATAAAATATTTAAAATATATAATTATTGATAGTAATATATATTTCAGTTTTGCAAAGAATAGTGGTTGAATGGTATGTGCTTAAATCCACAAAGTGAGTTATAATTCAGTTAATAGTAAGGCAATATATGGAATACTGTTAACCAAAAGGTGTTGAATTTATCTAAATTTTAAAACTTAAATTTTACCGTTCAGTTATCACATTTACACAGTTTTTTAAACTTAATTTTTCAACATAGAAATATTTTAAATTTTAGAAATCTCCTTCCCACGTATGGATCTTTTCACAGTAGTTCTTAAGGGGTCCATTCGTTTTTTAGTCCAGCCAGTTTTACCATCAGTGGGTCTTTATTTTCTCACTATTTATCTGGTCTTTTTTCCCCTCTAATTTTGCGTTCAGAAAAGCAGAATAATGTGAGCTTTACATTTGTTAGAAACATACACATATTTGTATGTTTTGCAATAACTTAATTACTTGAGTCTTTTTTCAACCTTGTGTTAATTCTCTTTTCTTTCTTCAGAGTTTACTCATTTAATTGCATCTTAATAATGACTATTAATGATGAGAGGAGCAGACATCATCAGTGGTGGGCCTACATTTTTGGAACTCTGAAGCTTGAACTGTTATGGGCACCCCTTCACAAAGTCTGGGTAACCACTGTTATTTATCTTCTTCAATGGGGTTGTTCCATGACACATCACTGTAATTTTCTTTCCTTAATTTAACCACTACCTGTAGGAGTTTTAAAAATCACATCTCATACAGTGGACACCCCAAATTTTTTTAACCAATGCGGACTAAAGTCATGTCTGGGACCCCTTTTGGGATTTGGGGCTCTGAAACTTAAGCTTTTAATTTAAGCTGCATCGGTCTGTCGTGGTGAAAAAGGAGCTGAGCCGTAAGGCAAAGTTCTCAATTTACCAGTCGATCTATGTTCCTACCCTCACCTATGGTCATGAGCTATGGGTAGTGACCGAAAGAACGAGATCGCGAATACAAGCGGCTGAAATGAGTTTCCTCCGTTGTGTGTCTGGGCTTTCCCTTAAAGAATAGGGTGAGAAGCTCAGTCATCCGGGAGGGGCTCAGAGTAGAGCCGCTGCTCCTCCGCATCGAGAGGAGTCAGATGAGGTGGCTCGGGCATCTGATCAGGATGCCTCCTGGACACCTCCCTGGTGAGGTGTTCCGGGCACGTCCATCCGAGAGGAGGCCCCAGGGAAGACCCAGGACACACTGGAGGGACTATGTCTCCCGGCTGGCCTGGGAATGCCTCGGGATTCTCCCGGAAGAGTTAGAAGAAGTGGCTGGGGAGACGGAAGTCTGGGCATCTCTGCTCAATCCCGGATAAGCGGAAGAGGATGGATGGATGGATGGATGGATGGATGGATGGATGGAACTTAAGCTTCATTAGTTTCATAGTGGAACCTCCCCTGGGTATCTTGACAAATGACACTGAATTGTGAATGGCTGCAACTAGTTCAGTGTCAGACCTACTCACTAGTTGGCAAGTAAAGAATTAAATAATCACAACACCTGGGAAAATGCAATAAAAATAAGGATGATGAGAAAATCTTAAAATCCAAACAAACAAAAAAAATTCATTACATTATCCCCTAGAGGCATAAATAATTGTTCGTTATAGTTTAATGAAAATTTCACAAAACTTACTTTGTTATTTGAGGACTGACACTAAAACAAAGAGGGTAATAACAGCGCATTTAATTAAAGTAAGAGTCCGATTAAAAGCAGAAATTGATTAGGAAGAAAACCTGCAGTGGGCCCTAGGGCTGAATTAACGTCCAGAGCTAAAGGACACTCCAACTGAGGAGTAATGATGCTATTAAGGAAATACTCCACCCAAAAATTATATACTATGTTTATTCTTTTATTATTATTTATTTGTTAATTATTGTATTTGTGTTACTTGTTTTCTTATTGTTGTTCCTGTTAAAGAGTTCTTGAGTGTAGCAGTCATAACCTGCATATCTTTTTCCATACAAACAACTGCAAACCTATTTTCCCCACCCCAGTATATATGTATATACAGAATATATATATATATATATATATATATATATATATATATATATATATATATATATATATATTTATTTGTTATTGTTACTTACAGCATTACAGCACCCTACGTAGTTTGTAGTGATGGCCAGGATACATTTTTAATCTCATGTTTTCATGTAGAACACAGATAAAAAAAAATTATAATAGAACAGAAGTCAGTGGTGCCAGTTGAGTATATTGGCAAATGATATGAAAAACGTTCATAAAGAAAGGAAGAAAAATTCATGTTATTCATGTTTTTTTTTATCTTAAAACTCAAAATAAATATATATATATAATAGAAAAAAATGAGGTTATTGTTTTTTTGTTTTTTTTTTTACTTTGACAAGCCAAAATTATATTTAACCAATTGAACAAGCTAAGCTGTGGCATTCTGTGTGTGCTCTCTCATGCTATTAAGTTCTGACCTGTTGGAATATGACTGTTAGATGAAGTTTTGGTAACACTTCATAGTAACCTTCAATTATAAATCTTTACTATAGGTGAATAGTCTTAACTTTACATTAGGTGCTGCACAAAGTGTACAACTAATGAGTAATATTGATGAACAGTTAGTGAATGAGTCGTTCTTTTTGAACAACCCTTTTTAGTGAATAATGTGAGTTGATTCAGGAGCACAAACAAACCAATTTAGTGGAGCTCAACACGAGTGCTGCATGATATTATCAGTATCTTTTATTTTGCTGACACTGGTAGATGTTTAAAGTGCATACACAAGAACCGCCTTAATCATGAGTCTCTACTCACTTGATCTGTGAGCAAGTCACTACCAGAGAACCACAGGAACGATTCTGGCTCATTTGATCCATCCATCCATCCATCCATTTTCCAACCCGCTGAATCCGAACACAGGGTCACGGGGGTCTGCTGGAGCCAATCCCAGCCAACACAGGGCACAAGGCAGGGACCAATCCCGGGCAGGGTGCCAACCCACCGCAGGGCTCATTTGATTTGTGTAAGAAATCATTCTGAGTTGCACAATTCTTATTCACTATTGATTCTGTAACGAAACATGTTATGCATCCTTAATGTGTTATTATGTACAGAAACAGGACAATTTCATCACATTAAATGTATATTTTTAAATATAATAATTTTATGTTTCTATGTAATTATACAGGATTTATTTATCAATTACATGATTCATATATTTATATACAGACATACATACATATATACAGTATATTAAAATAATGTACAAATTATTATATACAGTACTTGTGATGTGATCAGAGGGGAAACCCCTGGACTTATCATACATGTCAGACTCTAAATAAAACAATAATATTGATCCAGTACCTATATAGTTTTAAAGAATTGAATCAGTAAAGTGAATCAAAAAGCCCAGGATTTTTACAGATATAAAGAAGGATTGTGTAATGTTTTTAATGATTTATTAATGAAAGTCCCTATAAAGTGTTAAAGACATTTTATAGTTACAACACTATAAATCTTTAATACCTAAGGATATTTTAACAAAAAAAGAAATAATGTACACTAAATTAAAATATAAATAATTTTCAAATACCTGAAATTACATTTAAAATTTCTGTATTTAGATTTCTGTCATGTCCTTGGCCTGCTTCTTGATGTTTTCTCAGCCTGTTTCCACTCAGTATTCACGACTTCACTGTGTAGAATATCTTTTAGTTTCATTAGTTAAATATATTTATTTAAGCTAAAACATAAAATTGAAAGTTTGGCGCATATAAGAGCATGTCTAAAGAATTGCCAATTGAACTCTTTACTCAAGTGTGAAAAGAAATATGATTTCAACTATAAAGTTAGCTATCCATAAAAGATAAATCATTTAAGAGAATTGAACAAAGCATTTTTGTAATGTGTTGGAGGTGATTTTTTTTAGTAAAAAGAACAAGAGGAATTTAAATATAAAGTAGATTCAGTGATTAAAAATCTAAATTGTAATTTATAAACATCCTTTGTTTTGACATCTTGTCATTCCACTTCACCCTCCCTCCTGTAACCTCTTTATATCCGATTGTTGTCACAAAGGAACAGATTTTTCATTTAATTTCAAATTTCAATTTAACTTTAATGATCAGTGTTAACTTCCTTGAATAAATGAGAATGTTAAGGATTTGTCTCATCTCTCTGTCACTTTGCGCACACAAAATCCCCTGCAACATCTAGCTAATTTTGATGCCTCTTTTTCTATCGGGTGAAGGAAAATGTCTATTTTTTTATTTATGTGTTTCTTTATTTTTAGTTTTAAAAGTTTGAAAGGGTTTTATAAAGTTGTAGAGAATGTATTCCAGTCTACGCAAACATAGCGTGTGTCTTCTTATTGATGAGCTTTAGCAGTTATGGGTTATCTTATAAATGGCAGACTTCTTCCTAATTTGTAACAACTTTCAAATAATTAATCAGAAGAAAATACTTAAATAATACTTATCATAACAAATTCATATAATTAATGTAAGGTTGATGAATAAATTGCCACTAGTGGTTTAAAAGCCATCTCGGTCTATACTGGTGCTCTAATAAGCCGTAGGACTCCACTGTGCTATAAGCACACATGTGCGGTTAACTGGTGATTCTGTATTGGCCTCAAGAGAGTGTGGGTTTGCACACATGTGGGCATTGGGATGGGCTGGCGATTATCTAGCACCAAGTGCTTCTGGGATAAGCTCTGTCACAGCACCTCCTCTCAATACTTGATTAAACAACCCAAAAAATATGGTGATACTTGTTTCAAGATGATTTGCTTAAAATGTAAGCATCTGAAAAGTCAAATCTCAAATGTAACATGTGTGTAAAAATGGGATTTCACCCAGAAACCTTGGCATGCCATGTTGTTACTTCAAACTAAACAGACACATCAACTGTCTCAATGCCTAGAATATACTCTTTATACCTCTCATACAAAAATGTTGTGCTATGACAAACCATGAAGATCCACAACTGCTTGGACTTTTCGTTTTCTGTGCATCAGCTGTTGGGGTCAAGTGAGAAAATTGTTGTGAAGCAGTAGTCAAGTGATAAAACCATTCTTTACAATGTACTTTCAAGTCTTTCAGTAAAAAGTAAATAATCCACTATTTCAACCTTCAGTGGAAACAGGTTCAGGGCATTGCCCTGGAAAAATGTTGGAGCTGTTACCTTTTCATAAAGAGAGTACAGTGCATCATTTCACTGCATTATAGTGTAGTAAAGTGTCATGGACTAGCACATAGTACCAAAAGCACTTCCAGAAATGCCCACTAGAGAGATGTCACTGTCAAACCCTAGCTAGTAATAAAGGTAAGCACCTTTACGGTAAGAAAAAAAAATGCTTTGTCTCACTAAGAAGCTCCGAAGAGCACAAAAAGCATTCATGAGCTGCCAGCAAGGCACAACAAGGCGAATAATGTTCCAAAAACACAATCCAAAAGTGAAGTGAAGAAAGAGTAGGAAGTAAAAAATAAATAAAAATAACCACAGTAAGCACTGCAAAACACAGGTAAAGTCACCAGCCCCAGGCACATTTGAAATGAGCTGCCAGGAGCTATGGAAGACCCTCGGGATTTGTATACTTCACATAGATAGATAGATAGATAGATAGATAGATAGATAGATAGATAGATAGATAGATAGATAGATAGATAGATAGATAGATAGATAGATAGATAGATAGATAATCAATAATAGTACCATTAATATAAATAACAGAATCTAAAACAGACATAAAACATGAATTTGAACCCCAGCCAGGAAGAAACCCTGGCTGAGACATTACATAAAGACTGACATTTTTAATTATATTTTTAAAATCAGTAAAAAATGTCCACAGAGAGTCAATATGCTATGTGTATCCTATCCTACAAATGATACCTTACAATTTTTGCATTGTAAGGTCAATACTTAAGTATTTGCGAGCATGCACTGTCTTCCCACTGATATGTTAGTACCTTATCCAGAGTGCACTTAAGTCAATGAAAAGATCAGAAAAAGTACACACACAGGTAAAAATCACACATGCATCAAGTAAGCAGCCAAAAACATTTTACAGAGTTCAACAGAAAGCACATTTTCCCATTAGCAGTTTTATGAGTTGTGACGGTGCTGCGAAAAAGGTAGGGGCTGAGTGAGGCAGAACTCAGCTGACATCATCAGGATTTACTCCGTTTGCAGTGCTTAGAGTCAGTCCTTGTGTGCAACAACTTAGGAGTTTTCTTCTCAGCCTCTGTATAAGCCAGGCATCATGGGTTCACAGCTGGCAGTTGCCACAGTGCAAATGTCTGAAGTGGGATGGATAGTAGTGTGAGGCCATGACAAAACACTTGGCTTCTTCGTCACAATTGGCAATATGGATGAATGAAGTGTAGTGGTGGTGCTGTACAAAAGGTGGAAGCTGAGTGAGAGAGAGAGCTCAGTTGATGTCATTGGGATGCGCTCCGCTTCCAATACACAGAGGCAGTACTTGTGCACATGTGCATAGAATTTCTCCTATTGCTTGGCATAAAAAGAAACTGCTTCCCAGGGACTTTGTAATCCAGACATCAGGAGTTTGCAGCTGGCCACTGCCAGTTACAACTTTGCAAATGATCAAACTAGAATAGATGGCGGTGTGATTCTACACCATAAAACATAGCAGTAAATTTATGGAGATTTATTGTTACCTTTATCATTTGTTCAATAAATGATTAAAAACCAACATACATTAACACATTATATAGACCATTTCTAACACCTTGAAATATTCCTAAAAAAAAGTGCTTAAATATAAATACAATTTCATGTAGACATTGTGAATGTTGTAGGTATTATAACAAGTATATTTATTATCCTCCTTAGACCCGAGCATCACTCAAGCTGTAAAAATAGTGATAAAACTGTTCGTCCAGAGTGTTACTCGGGCAACGATATTGACGCGTCTCATGTAAGTGTTAGACCGAGGATTACTCGGGCTGTAAAAGCACTGAACATTACTCGGGCAACAGTATAGGTGGGTCTTGAGTAATCATTAGGCCCGAGTTTTACCCGGACAATGGTATAGACACATTTTCTCCTAGCCACATAATGGCCTCTTGTAAGAAACACCTCTCATCAGCAGTGATAATGATGGGAATCTGACTTCATGCAGTGGAATTGAAATGGACAATGAAGCCGAAAGTGATTCTGATAAATCCAAAAGTGACACTTGCGTCACTCACACATGTGCAATGTGCTGTTCATATTCTTCTTATTATTATTTTTTGCATCATTATACTTTCTACACTTCTAGACTTTGTACTTTTAGTGTTTTGCGCATTTTGCTATAGAAAGATGAGATCTCTCTATATATAAAAGGAAATCCTGGAATGGAAAGCAAATGCAAGGCTATGATACGTGATAATCTCAAAAGACATTTACAGTAAAAGACCCGCGAGACCAAGGAGATTTGCCACGGTGCGTCTCGCAGGGGCCGTATACATGAGACTTGGTGCGAAGAGATTGTCCCAGGGCAGTAGCAAAAAGGACAGCGGCTGTAAAGGCTTTAAAAAGATCGAAGGGCAGCGCGACAGCAGCTATAACCCCCCCCCCACCCCCCAAACGCGAGCAGCGTTATACATCCTGCAAGAAAGAATTCAAACACGCCTGCGGCCAGTAATAAAAGACAGGTATAGCTTTTACAACGTCACGCGAGACCAGGCAGTGAGCCATCATTTTAAACAAGTCAACAGACCTCTAAGCTAGCAGTTGTTGGATTGCTATTGGCAGACAAGCATCATGTGCTCAGAGCTCCTAAAATAACGACATGCGACTGGCAGAAGAGGCAGCTAGCAAGTAGCAAAAACACAGCAAATGATCCAAAGGCATATCCTTAGCGTACGTTCAGCCGCAACGCCCTTCACAACACGAGCAGTATTATACATCTGGGAATAAAGAGATGTAACCAGGCACATGGCCGAAAATAAAGGACAAGTATTGTTTTTACAAAAGTTTTTAAAGTAAAAGTGAAAATAATGCATATGTAACAATTCACAAGAAAACAATCTTTTTAAATTGTAGATTGCCTGCCTAAGGTAAAGTCATCCCTGATGAATGGGGACGTGGGGATGAGGGGTCCTATCATCGGATTAGCGCTATTTCAGACATGGAATGGCAAAATGGGTGAGGCAGCTTGATGAATGAGGTCTCCAGGACTTAAAACAAATCCAAATCATATTATGTGATATCATCTAATGTGAAATTCTACTCAGTACTTCTAGAATTTTTATTTTTATATTGTATTGAGGATTTATTCTGTTCTATGTATTGTACTGTATGGCTCAGAATTAAAAGACAATGAGTAAAATGACAAAGTATAACTTCACAAAGACGTTTACAAACGTTGACGCTAAACACATGCAGAGCAGGTTAGAGACTATGAAACCAGTGAAATTAGAAAGGCTCCAAAAACAAACAAACAAACAAACAAAAACGGCGCTATACACATGTGGAGAAAGTTAAAGGATATAAAAGTAGGAAAATTAGAAAATATAAAAAAAGAAATTAAAGTTCGCAGTAGCGCAAACAAACTAACTGCCTCATTTAACTGTGCACCAGTCTAACTTTGGTTTTGCACAATAATTACTACACTATTGCACCTTAACACTTAATTCTACTTTATTCACATAATTGTACTTATTTATTACTAACCAACCCCACGCCACATAATTATGTATTGATGGGTGAACACTTCCTGAATGACATAGTTGTCCAAATGGGGTGGGCTTGAGGATACGACTGTGAGTGAATGAAAAGATAGACCTCTGGAGAGAGCAACATACAATTGTCCGTGACTGAAAGCGAGATTGTCTGTGACGATGGAGGCCACGCTGGTGAAAGTTACTTCGTCAGTAGGGATAAGTGTCAGTACTTGTCTTCGTTGTTGACGCTTAATATAGCTTGCGTACTGAGTTGTTCCGGAGTCACAGTTGAGAAACACTTTTTTAATGTCTTTTAAGCACAGGGAAAAAATGAACATTCGTAATGTAATGAGCCACCAAGAAAAGTAACATTGCAACAATGCACACTACGACCCGATCGCTGTAAACAGAAGTGAAAACAAAATCGAGCCCGGTGCATTCTTTAACTGCCTTGTGGCGCAGTGGTAGTGCTGCTGCTTTGCAGTAAGGAGACTGTGGAAGATTTTGAGTTCACTTCCCGGTTCCTCCCTGTGTGGATAGCGCTTTGAATACTGAGAACACCCCTATATCAAAGTAATTAAGTATTCTTATGCGTCCAGCCCCCTCTCTCTCACGTGTGTGTCTCTCTCTCGCGCGCCTGTATATGTGTGTGTCGCTCGCTCGCTGCATGTGTTCCTGCAGGCATATGCCGCATAATTATTTATTGATGGCTGAACACTTCCGGAAAGACACAGTTGTCTAAAAGGGGTGGGTTTGAGGATACAACAGCAAGTAAATGAAAAGATGGAACTCTGGAGAGAGCAACATACAATTATTGTCCGTGACTGAAAACTGGTTTTGGCAGATACATGCATATCTTTTTGAAAGTTTGGCCCTGTGCCTTATTAATTGTCATCGCAAAGACCAATCTAACAGGAAATTGTCTTCGTGTAAAAGTAAAAGGCAAATTATCCACGATAAACAAACTGTTTTACACGCTGCATACCAACCTGCGGCATAGCATACGCCACATAATCACGCCGCTTTTTTAATGTTCTTTAAGCAGAGTGAAAAAAATGAACATTTCCAAAATCCATAACTTAATAAACCACCAAGAAAAGTAACATTGCAACATTGCACGCTACGAACCAACATAGAATCATCGTTCAGTACGTACTGCCTGCTCATGTGCCCGCCCCCAACTCATCACCTGAGTCGATGTCGTCTGTGCACCTCTGAGCCACGTTGTCTTTTCATTGTTCTTTGAGGTTCCGGCTGCTGTTCTATATATAATCCACCAAGTCACCCGACCATGATAGTAGCGAGAGGGGTGGGGTTTGGGGGGGTGGGGGTGCAAAGGGCAGGGACGTAATCAGTGCGAGCGTATGACCCGCACTTACTGGGTATTCCTCGTTCGTGGGGAACAATTGCAAGCCTCGGTCCCCATTACGAATGGGGTTCAATGGCTTACCCACGCCTGTCGGCGCCGGGTCGACACACATTGATCCATTCAGTGTAGCGCACGTGCAGCTCTGGACATCTAAGGGCATCACAGACCTGTTAATGCTCAATCTCACGTGGCTGAAAGCCACTTGTCCCTCTAAGAAGTTGGACGCCGACCACTTGGCGATCGCGTAGCTATTTAGCAGTAGGGAGTCTCATTCGTTTTTGGAATTAACCAGACTAATCACTCCACCAACTAAGTACGGCCATGCAACACCATGCACAGAATCGAGAAAGAGCTATCAATCTGTCAATCCTCTCCGTGTCCGGGCAGGGTGAGGTTTCCCGTGTTGAGTTAAATTAAGCAAAATTTGTGTGTGGTGAATTGTTGCGTCCGGGCACATGAGCAGGCACTGTGAATGCCTTGAGAGCGTGGGTGGACGCGTGCCGGGGAATAATGAGTATCTATATATCTTCTTAGATATAGACAGCGTCTGATTAAAAGTAAAAGTGATACTGTTTGTCGATGTGCTCACCTCGCTCCTGTATTAGCCGCTAAGCGAGTGACTCTTTCTTCGGAGGTTTCGCTTTGCCGATGCGATGGCCTCGCTTGCATATCCTTGGAGGCGGAGCCCTTACCCTGACGAAGAAGAAATTATAAAAAGCCAATAGAAAAAAATGTAACTTTGCTCTTCTGCCTTGCAATGTAGAATACAGGTACTCATCTGTGACTGAATAAAAATCTAATTGATTGAACTTGTCCTGTCTTCCTTGAGGGGTTTTCTTCCACATTTTCTACATATTTTGCCTTTATTAAAGTTTTCTTCAAAATCCTAACAATTGGATGAGCACACTGATACACAGACACACACGCAGACGCTTGTCCCTTTAATAAAGTAATTTGTACAGCAGCATTTTCATAATTTCGAAGATGACCTCAAATTTTTCAGTATTGTAACAAAATAATTCTGTTCTGCCCTCTAAGAAAAGCCACAAAAGTGCTGAATCGTGTTTAAAATGAGTAATTTCTGGTATTTTAGTTATGTTTATTCTTTAAAATTCTTTAAAAAAGGTTTTGATAGCACTAAATTAGTTTTTAAAATGCTAACAAATAATGAAAACTAATATCAGTTTTGTCTTTGGCAATGCTGGTCTAATAATTCAGCAAGGCTCCTACTTTACTTACCTGAGGCACACTCATTTAAAAAAAAACAGAATAATACAATTTATTGATAAACACAAGGATTATAGAAATATGATAACTGCATGACCTATACAGTATATATTTTGACATATAAGGCTGGACACAGACAGAGTAGACAGACAAACATATAACATATAGGCTGGATGTTTACTGGTATTTAGGGGTCTAACTTATCTTGGCACAGATAAAGAGTTTTATGATGCCAAGTCTTTATGGGTGATGTCCGATGTTGTGCTGAGTTGTTGAAATATTCTTCACTGATTTAATGTAGTCTTTCTCTTTGCTGAGTGATCCTTGTCAGTGCCTTGCTGTTGGTTACTCAGCTTACCTTCTGCTGTCTTTTTCCACTTCTGAGGAACAAGGTATTACTCATACTGGCCCAGGAGTTTAGATGCTGATGTTCCCTTCTTGATGGCATGGCTTCTCAGCCTCGTCAGACTACTGCTACATAACTTTGGCTTGGCAAACTTGGTTTCAGCTTAAGGTCAACAAAGATAAGAGTTTGTTGAATTTGGCTCTCCAAGGAAGAGCAGCTCATAGTTTTTAGTTTCAGAGATTTGGATTCAGAGGTTTTCAGTCATTTTGGAGAGTTCCCTCTCCCAGAGAGAATCCCTAGGGAACTTAGTGAGTGTCCTTCTTTCCTGTCTTACTTTGAAAGATGGGGTACATGAGGTTTTAAAAGAAGGTTGTATCTTCTCCTGATTGGATTAAAGTCACTTGCAGTTACGGAATCAGTGTCTTCTAATAGGTGGGTTCTTCTGTCCATCTTAGTTGCCATTTTTTGCATTACAGGCCTTTGTCCTTGCTTGAGTCCAGTTCGCACCTTCTTACTTAGTGAATTTCCCCTTGGGATTAATAAAGTATCTATCTATCTATCTATCTATCTATCTATCTATCTATCTATCTATCTATCTATCTATCTATCTATCTATCTATCTATCTATCTATCTATCTATCTATCTATCTACTTAAGACATCTGCAGTGGGGCCTCTGGTGAGAGGTCAGTGCAACTCTGATTTCCACCTTTGTTATCAGATGAAGGCCAGGCACATCCTGGTACAAGCTGGAGTCAGTCACTTAGTTTGGAATGCAAGTTGGGGTTCTATGCAACTGGACTTTTGCCTCCATGTTAAATCTGCTTTCTTAACAGGCCTGGTGTGCCACAAATGCCTAGCAGAATGAGCAATGCCCACATTGTCCTACATGGTTCAGGATTGCCGCGAGATCAGAGCCTACTGTATCTTGGAAGTACTGGAGGCAAGGTGGGATACCAAAGTGTGGACAAGCGCAAGGACATCTCACCCCCAGAAAGCCACTCTCACACAGGGCCAGTTTGCAATTGTCAAATGACCTAACTGTACTGTTTTGTACATTGTTTTAAATGCATTCTATAATAAAATATTAATTGAATAGAATAGATGGATACATGCAGATATTACAATACTAATTTACTTTAAAATATTAATTGAATATTTAAAATACTAACTAATCTAAATTATACATTTTTATATTAACAAATAATTATATTGAGCATCTACCTAGGTCATGTAAACTGCATTATCATGTAAGCAATGAAATGTAGTTTGTATAACTCAGTCTTATTTAGTTGTATAATTAAAAGGGAAATATTTAAATTAAACCTCATCTGACATATATTTCAGATTTTGTTTTTATACGTTGCAAAACTCTTAACATCATACTGCCTCTGGTCCTTTGGAATATCACTATGGCCAAATTTACTTTTGCTTAACTTGTTTAATTTTTCATCGTGGGTCATACTGTATGGTTAATGACTGTTAATGCATTATTCTCTTCTGGAAAAAATTAAGATGTATTTATTTAATCAGATTTTAATATAATTTCAATTAGCATTACTTGTTTTGATGAGTTGCTTTGTATTGTTGTGGACATTGCTGAAACATTTAATCAAGTCATCCTAAGGCTATACTTAATTAATTTGCTGCATGAATATTTTTATGAGATGAATCATATAAATAATATTAATTGAGTTTTTGAGTGTGCTTTGAAATGATTTTGCTTCAGAGATTTTTTACCATGTTATTCATAAAGGTTAATGAAATTAACTTTGTTTAAAAAGTGGCTTGAAGCAAAGTCTTAAAAATATTTGCATTTCTTTTTGTTATCTGATCATCTGTTCTGGTTTTATGAAGGATGTAATATAGATTGTATAACACTTCTGCACGTTTTTCTTTCAAAATGGTGTCTGGTAGAGTAAAGGTAAGTGTCTAATTTGTTTTTCATTTCATTTTAAGTTTTATTGGAGCCAGCCAGCTGACAGGACACCATAACTGAGGAGTGTGAGTTTGAGATAGCTTTCTTAAAATATTGTGATAGTGTGTCATAGTTAGTTAATAAATTTAAAACCTTAATAACTATGAAAGGTATTAGTGCCTGAAAGTGGAAGGAAGGTATTTTGAAAAAAGATCAGTTTAGAAAAAGGGAATCAGGAAAAGAAAGGGCAAAAACAGAGGTAAGATCTAAGCCTAAAATCTCAAAATGATCAGAAAATAACAAAAATTCACAAGGTAAAAGCCTTTGTGAAAAAGTAAAGTAAAGGAGTTCAAAGGGCCAAAAAATGAGTTCAAAAAGCCATAAAGTCATATCAAAAGAAGCACAAGCAATGCAGATTTTTTACATTTCCCAATACTAGGATGCAGATTGTACTGTGCAGCCATCTTTTCAGGTACTCATGCAATACAAGTTCAAAACAGAAAACAGCAAAGCCACTTATCCAATTCAGATTCAGATTCCTTTTTATTTTTATTGCACGTAGTACAAAGAAATTGCAGCAATCCTAAAGGTGCATTCACATATAATGGACATAATTATATTATAATACAATACAATACAATAGAATAAATAAATATTGCACTTACCGTATATACTCACATATAAGTCGGGTCTTGAAACCAGAAAAATCAATTACAAAATCAGACCCCGACTTATACACCCGTTCAAAAATGTGACACTTTCATTTATCTTTTTTTTTACATCTTCTTACCTCCTCCAATCTCGCATCAGTTTCTCTGATGCATCGAATTTTGTTGCAGCAGCAGAGTTAACAATTTCTTTTGCTACTTCAACGTTGTTCAATTTAAAACCAGCCTCATATTTTCTTTTGATCGAATGCTCCATCGTAGAGAAGGGATGCTCTTACAATAAAGATGTATGAGGGTGTGAGATACAAAAAACACAAATCAGTGCAAACGTTGCACAATAGAGAGAGAGAGGTTAGGAGCACACGCTGATACAGCACATTGCCACACCCACATAGAAAAAAAGGCAGTGTGCCCCGTGGTTACTCTCTCAGGTGAGCGTTAGCATATCATAATCACTTGGACCAATTGCATTAGTTTTCTGCATTCAACTTACATGTCCGGCATTGTAAAATACCAGAAATTATACAGTAAAATCAAGTCCCGACTTATCCATGGAGGAATATATCCGCGAGTATATATGGTAGATACAGTAATCCCTCGCTATATCGCGCTTCGACTTTCGCAGCTTCACTCTATCGCGGATTTTATATGCAAGCATATTTAAATATATAACGTGGATTTTTGGCTGCTTCGCGGGATTCTGCGGACAATGGGTCTTTTTACTTCTGATACATGCTTCCTCAGTTGGTTTGCCCAGTTGATTTCATACAAGGGACGCTATTAGCTGAGAAGCTACCCAATCAGAGCACGCAGTTAAGTTCCTGTATGTTGATTGGCTCAGCGACAGAGCACAGAATTCAATTCCGCTGCGTTAATCAGGAAGTCTCGTCTCGCTCATTCAGCATCAATGTGCTCCTGCTACTGCTTCAGGGGCCGTGCCCAAGCGCCAATGGTAGATGCTAACGATTTCCGAAAAGGTAAAAGTTTTGGATATGTTGAAGGAAGGGAACAGCTACACTGCTGCAGGATGCCATTACGGAATCAATGAGTCCACGATTCTTTTTTATTTTAAAAGGAGGAAAAAAATATAAGATCTATGGCCACAGTGTCCTTTAATCAGGGTGCAGAACGAGTTGTAAGTGGATGTAATAAGGCTTGGATTGAAGACTGCCAGAAGAAGAACAACTGCGGTGCTACACAGTCGCCTGAAGAGGCTCCTTTAGAAGAGCTGTAACGCTCTCCTTTGTTGTGCAGTAAAATTAAACTCATCGTTATCGGACAAATCACTGTGTCATTGTTGGTGAGTAACATAATTAATTTTCTGTGTACAGTACTTATTACATGTACATAGTTTAGTATCACTGTACACACATTTTACTGTATACAGTTTTTCTTGCATTGTACGTATTTATTGCTAGTGGCCTGCCTGTAGTAATGGCTGTAACATATGTGATATCGGAGACGCTCGATATCTTTAAAATAATATTTAGGTTTTACTGTATATAAACAGTGTGTTTACATACATAATTTCAATGAATCTTACCTAATATCTAAGAGAATACAAAGGGCTTATGCTATATAATTGTGCGGGAAATGTTTATAAGAGTGTGGGTGAGTTTATAAGGGCTTAAAATATATAAAAATAACCATATGAACATATGGTTTTTACTTCGCGGATTTTCACCTTTCGCGGGGGATTCTGGAATGCAACCCCTGCGATCAAGGAGGGATTACTGTATATTGCATATATGAATTGAGTGCAATAATAGAAATAGGTACATAATTTAACACAAAGAATGTAAACATGCACTTGCATTGCAAGAGTGACTGTTATTATGTTGGCCATTGTCAATCATTGTAAGTGTTTAGTAATATTCCGTTCTCATAAAGCTCTGGGCTAGAAACTGTTGTTAAATCTGTTTATCTGCTATTGGATGGACCTGCACCGCCTACCAAAGGGCAGCATTTTATAAAGGTGATGTCCAGGGTGGGAAGAATCTTTTATGATGTTGGCTGCTCTGTTGAGGCAGCGAGAGCTGAAGAGTTCCTCCAAAGAGGGCAATGTGCAGCCAATAACTTTCTGGGCAGAGTTTATGATCCTCTGAGAGGCTTTCCTGTCTGCCAATAAGCTGCTGGCATACCATGTAGAAATGCAGTATGACAGCGCACTCTCAATGGAGTAGTGGTAAAAGAACACCAGCAGCTTCTCCTTCCGGTTGTTTTTCCTTAGGGTCCTCAGGAAGTAGAGTCTCTGCAGTGCCTTCTTGACTGCCACTGTGGTGTTTACATACCAGAAGAGAACTTCTACAACGTGTATACCCAGAAACTATTTCCATTGATGTATACTGAGTTGTAGTTTGTGTTGTGCTTCCAGATGTCTATTAAAAGTTCTTTTGTTTTGGTAGAATTCAGGGTGAGGTTGTTCTCAGTGCACCATGCAGTCAGTCTTTGAACCTCATTCCTATAGGGTGTCTCATCTCCTCCTGAAATTAGTCCAACCACAGTCATGTCATCCGCGAAGTTAATGATGGTGTTGGTGGAATGAGAGGGTACTGTACATAAAACGCATATTGAAAAGGCTCAACACACAGCCTTGTGGGACACTGCTGTTGAATGTGAGAGTGGAGGAGAAGTAGGGGCCTAATCTAACCATCTGAGGGCATTTAGTCAGAATGTCTTTGATCCAGTGGCAGAGAGATTGTGAAAGTCCCAAGCCAGCAAATTTTGGTGTCCAGTCTACCTGGGATAACCGTATTAAAAGCTGAGTTGAGTTGAAGTCACCAAAGAGCATCCTCTACATAGATACTCTGCTACATAACATGGGAGAGTGCAGTATGCCAGGCTGTAGTGATGGTATCATCTGTTTTTTCTATAAGCATACTGGTGTGGTTTCCTGGTGACTGGGAGGGTGGCTTTGATGTGCCATATGACCAATTGTTCAAAGCACTTCATAATAACTGGAGTGAGTGCCACTGGACGGTAATCATTGAATCTGCTCATGACAGGGTTTTTTGGCAGCAGAATGATCATGGTAGACTTCAGGCGAGATGGAATGATGGACTTAGACAGGGAGAGATTGAAGACACCAAAGAGTTGATCCATACATTCTTTCAGTACCCGTCCTGTCATACCATCATAACCGACAGCCTTTCTTGAATTGACCGCTCTGAGCATCAGCCTCACATCATGATCTTTCACTGTGATGGTTGGGTCATGGAGCCCTGGAGGGGGTAAAGTGAGACTGGTGAGGCCTATCTGCTGGGGCCTGGACATGGCTGTCTCTGCTGTTTCCATCTCAAAATGAGCAAAGAAATAATTCAGTTCCTCTGCCATCGAGGTGTCTGCAGCAACAGCCATGTGGTTACTAGTTTTGGGGTTGATGATGTGCTGGATGCCTTGCCAAAGTCACTGTGGGTCACTGTTGGCTAAGTGGTCCTCAAGCTTCCTTTTGTAAGCCATTTTAGCCTCTCTGATGGCTCTCTTTAGGTTGGCTCTTGCCGTGCTGTAAAGGGCTTTGTTGTTAGACCTGAAGGCTGTGTTGCGGTGCCTAAGGAGTAATCTGACCTCCTTCATCACCCAGGGCTTCTGGTTTGGGTACATGTGAATATGTTTGCTGACAGTGACACTGTCAACACAGTTTTTGATGTAGCAGAGTACAGTTGATGTGTGCACAACCAAGTCCTGATCCTCAAAAATACCCCAGTTAGACCTTTCAAAGCAATCCTGTACCTGAAAAGATACTCCTTCACGTCATGTTTTAACAGTTTTTGTGTTGATTTGGACTTTCCTTCTGAGGGGAGTGTATGCTGGAGTCAAAAGTATAGATATATTATCTCTACGTGAGGCAACTGTTTTGTCCTATAAAAATTCTTTATATCTGAGTAAGCTAATTGTCCAATATGTTTTTACCCCTGGTTGTGCTTTTGATGTGCTGATGAAATTTACAGAGAACTACTTTTAAATCTGTGTGGTTGAAATCACCAACTGTAACATAAACGGCTCTGGGATAAGGTAAGTGTTTTGCTGTAAATTAATAGTATTGAACAATTAACGAGGAGCTCTGTTAGTGTTAGCATCCGGTGGAATGTAAACAGCTGTAAGTATGACAATGGTAAGCCCCAAACGTAAGTAAAAGGGCCTGCATTTGTTTCTCAGATACTCCAAATAGGGGGAGCAGTGATTGCCTATGATCTTCATGTCTGTACACAAGCTATTATGTAAGTAAATGCAAACTCCTTCACCGTTACTTTTTCCAGAATCTTTCCTTCTGTCCCAATGGAATGCTGTACGCCGTGCTAGCTCAATGGCTATGTCTGATATAAGCGAATTTAGTCACATCTCTGTAAATAATAAAATGCAGCAATCACTTACTAGTTTGTGCTTAGAGATCTGTGGATGTAATTTGTTCATTTTGTTGATGATGGATCTGGTATTGCCAAGAAATACACTGGGAAATGGTGGTTTATACGGATGTTTACTTAGCCTTACAAGTACACCGGACTGACATCCACGCTTTTGCTTCCTGTATCTTCTCTGCCTTCGTTGATTAACTAAGCCAATAGCAACCCGTGGAGAACGCGATGTCCATGCTATTTCCTCTGGGATGTTGTGTGAGTGCAGAAATTTGCCCATAACAGCCTGGTTGTACTGAAATCCAATTTTTATAAGATCTAGGCGACTATACTTGAGATTTTCCAGGCTGAACTTAATAGTGACAAACATACATATAATCAAAAATACACATAATGAGCACCGAAAAGGAGAGTGTAGAGCCGCTGCCTCTCTGTGTGCAACCATGAGAAATTGTGTTGTTTTAATTACCCAATAATTACCCAACCCTCAACCTCCACTTTTTTTCATAAATATATTTTAATTGAGCACAAAGGCTTCCAACATAGACATAGACATGAGGTAAGCATATACAGTATTTAGGCAGAATATATATATTTGTTAAGAGAACACTTAAATCATACAACAGATCTTGATGAATGAAATATTCATTTGGAAAATATTTACTAAGTAATACATTGTAATTTGTTGAGAACAATATGATGGAACAACAGTTAATGGAAACCAAAATCACCAACCCATTGAGGGCTGGATCAACATCACACCAAAAATCAAAGTCAAAAATTGAAATCACAAGCTGATCCAACTTGCGTGAATTTCAACATAACAACTCATAATGTGACTCAGTAATGTGTATGGCCCCCACATGGCTGTATGCACTTCTGACAATGTCTGGGCATGCTCTTGATAAGATGGCAGATGGTTTCCTGGGGGATCTTCTCCCAGATTTGGATCAGGACATCAATGAGGTCCTGGACTGTATTTGGTGCTACTTGGCGGCATTGGATGCACCAATACCTAATGTTCAAGAAGTTTTCAATTGGGTTCAGGTTTGGGTAAGGTGTGGGCCAATCAGTGACATCAATGCCTCTGTCATCCAGAAACAACTCTTACTTCTCTGACACTCCCGACTTTCTCCCGACAATACAATATCACAACTCCTCTCGTGGCACCCTGTCATATGCTTTCTTCAGGTCCACAAAAACACAATACAACTCCATCTGGCCTTCTCTATACCAGGTGTCCCAAAAAGAACATGAGAGTTTTAAAGAGCTGTAGCTTGGCGCCCATTCATCAGAGACTACAAAGCAACCTAGTGGCGTCTTGAGGAATTAATCTAGTTTCATTTCGTTGCCGGTAAATGGTGCTAGTGCTTATCAAAAAGCTAACAGTGTGTTGTTTCGATTAGTTACGTTTGCAGTTATGGCTGTGCCACAACAAAAAGCTTTTTGCATTTGCGAATTCACCAGAACTCAATCAGTTGTTACTGTGCAGCGGACATTTCATCAAAAATATGGGACTGACTCTCCGAATGACAATAACATCCATCGATGGTACCGGAAATTTTGGGATGCTGGGTGTATCTGCAAAGGTAAAAGCATCGGGCGACCTCGAACTTCCTCCTCTGCTGAGAATGTCGCCCAAGTGCAAACTGCGTTCACTCGGAGCCCATCGAAATCAGTTCGACGAGCAAATCATGAATTACAGATACCAAAGTCAAGTGTTATGGAGAATTCTCCGACGCCGGCTGGTTATGAAACCGTATCATCTGCAGTTGGTTCAGACCCTTAGACGAGGGGATAAGAGTCGTGTTGAGTTGAGTTTTCAACTTTCATCCAGCAAAATCTGGAGACCAATGAAGATTTTTGCTCCTTGATTATATTCAGTGATGAGGCCATGTTTCACATTAGTGGGAAGGTAAGTCGTCATAATGTATGAATTTGGGGTGAAGAAAACCCTCATGCAGTTATCGAACATGAACGAGACTCCCCCAAGACTAACATTTTTTGTGTGATTTCCAAGTCGAAAGTTTACGGTCCTTACTTTTTTGAAGGAACCACAGTAACAGGGGCTGTGTACCTGCAAATGTTGCAACATTGGCTGTTTCCTCAATTGGAAGATCAAGAACCAGCCGATTTCATTTTTCAACAGGATGGGGCACCACCTCACTGGTCTCTTCCAGTGCTGCATTTCCTAAATGAGACCTATCCCCAACGTTGGATAGGAAGATCTGGGAATCAAGATTTGTCACTCCACCATTGGCCTCCAAGATCCCCAGATATCACCCCATGTGACTTTTTCCTTTGGGGATACGTCAAAGGATTAGTGTTCCAACCACCAATGCCTACAACTTTGAAGTGAAGTTGAAGATAATGGCTGCCATTCAGAGTGTCAATCCCGATATGTTAGAGAGAGTTTGGCAGGAATTTGAATACCGCCTCGATATTGTTACAGTTACTCGTGGGGGGCACATAGAACATTTATAGACAATGTGGGAAGCATGTGAATATAACAGTTTTTGTATATGCTTGTATAATTCAATAAATATAGCTCTTTGAAACTCAGATATTCTTTTTGGGACACCCTGTACTTCTCCATCAATACCTTCAGACAACATTGAATCTTGGCATGAAACCATAATGCTGCTCACTAATCATTACTTCATTTCTTAACCTAGCTTCCACTACTCTTTCCCATATCTTCATTCTGTGGCTCATCAATTTTATCCCCCTGTAGTTACTACAGTTCCACACATCCCCCTTATTCTTAAAAATTGGTACCAGTACACTTCTTCTCCACTCCTCAGGCATCCTCTCACTTTCCAAGATTCCTTTAAACAATCTGGTTAAAAACTCCACTGCCATCTCTCCTAAATAACTTCAACTAATTGAATTGATCATTTGTTTCAGATGTCCACAACTCTTTGTGCTTCCAGGCTTTAGTCTTAAATGCACTTGCCTTTCATTTCCACTGGTGTACCTCATGTATGTGATTTGTTATTTAATTTAAAGAATTCTTCCAGGTCAACTTTATTGATTCTTTTGAGAATTTTGATGGTCTGGATTAGGTCCCCACACAGCCTTCTCATCTTGAGACTAAAGATGCTTAATTTCCTAGGGCTTTCAGAGCAGAGAATGACATTACAATACATACTGTAACAAACATGTTTATTGTAATTCAGGGTTGTAGGAGTGGCAGAGGGTATTCTAATGGTGTTGGTTACAAGGCTGGGTCCAGGCCATAAATGCAGCACACATACATGCACACTGTCACAAGTGACCAATTTACAGTCGTGGATTAACATTTTCAGATGTAGGGAGGAGTACTGGAATACCCAAAGAAAAACCCACAATTTCCTAACCCCGTACTGATAATTATAGAATAAAAGAATCTTTATTAATGAGTCAATAGCAATAACCACTGTGCCATAGTGCCACCCCAAAGGCCACTAGATCATTATCGTTATTGATAATGTCAAAAATGGATAATAATAATTCTTTACATTTATACAGCATTTTTCTTGCAATTCAAAGTGCTTCAGTGAGTGGGGAGACACTTCAACTGCCACTAATGTGGGGCATCCACCCAGATGATGCGACAGCAGCCATTTTTGCACCAGTATGCTCACCACGCATTAGCTGCTAGTTGGTGAAGTGGTGAGAGAGAGAGACAATTAGAGACAGAGCATAATTAAGGGGCCAGAATGACTAGGCCATGGTAGGAAATTTAGCCTGGATACACCCTACTCTTTACGAAGGATGCCCAGGGATCGTTTATGACCACAGAGAGTCCAGACCTCAGTTGTACATCTCATCTCAGTTGTACATCTCATCTCATCTCATCATCTCATCAAAGCACATAGAAACTCTCCCTGGTTTAATGAAAACACTCGAGCTCTTAAATTAGAGTGTCGAAAACTGGAACGCAGATGGAGAACAACAAAGCTACAGGTCTTTCAAATTGCATGGACAGAGAGTGTTAATAAATATAAAAAAACCCTCTTTAAAGCTCGGTCAGAATATTATTCTACATTAATAGATAGCAATAATAAAAATCCTCGGGCACTGTTTAGAACAGTGGCTAAATTAACAAATGGAAATTCAGATCAACAGTGCAAAATACCAACAGACATTAGCAGTACAGACTTTATTAACTTCTTCAATGAGAAAATTAAAAATATAAGATCCCAGATCTCTGCATCACAGTACAAACCAAATACTAGCTTAGCAGACCCTGCCTCACATTGCACTCAGCACTTTAGTAATTTTAATCCTGTAACTGAGCAGGAAGTCTTAAGTTTAATTTCTAAAATGAAGCCCACTACTTGTTCCCTAGATCCAGTGCCAACAAAACTAGTAAAAAGTGCAATGGATGTTCTTGCAGCGCCTATCCTAAACATTATCAATAGTTCATTATTGCATGGCACAGTACCAGATGCACTAAAAGTGTCAGTCATTAAACCATTACTTAAAAAGTCAGACCTTGACCCACATATACTAAATAATTATAGGCCTATTTCAAATTTACCGTTTCTCTCTAAAATACTAGAAAAAGTAGTCGCCAGTCAGCTTCAGACACACCTTATGCATTACAATTTATTTGAGAAATTCCAGTCTGGTTTTCGCACTGGTCATAGTACAGAAACGGCACTAACACGGGTTGTAAATGACATTCTGATATCCTCTGATGAAGGAAAATCATCTGTAATTATGTTGTTGGACTTAAGTGCAGCATTTGACACCATCGACCATTCTATTTTACTGCACAGGCTAGAAAATGATGTTGGGCTTACAGGCACCGTGCTCGCTTGGTTTAGTTCTTACTTATCAAATCGATTCCAATATGTACAGAAATGTGCTGACAGTACTCCATCATTATACACAGAAGTTCAATATGGTGTCCCGCAGGGCTCAGTACTGGGACCTTTACTGTTTTCACTGTACATGCTTCCACTGGGATCTATCATTAGGAAACATAATGTTAATTTTCACTCGTATGCAGATGACACCCAGTTATACCTTTCATTTAAATCAAATGAAGTTTCTCCAATGTGGTCTTTAATTAGTTGTGTTAGTGAATTAAAGGAGTGGATGAATAAGAACTACTTGTCTTTAAATACAGATAAAACAGAGATGTTAATTGTTGGAGGGAATGATGCTGATCACAATAATATTTTTTCATCATTTAACTCAATGGGAATCCCAGTCAATTTTACTGAATCAGCCCGCAATCTAGGAGTTATCTTTGACTCTAGCATGTCATTTAAAGCGCATATTACAAAGTTGTCCAAAACATGTTTCTTCCATCTTAAAAATGTTAGGAAATTAAGGCGCTTTTTAAATAAACAGGATTCTGAGAAACTAATTCATGCATTTATCTCTAGTAGGATTGACTACTGCAATGCAGTGTTCACTGGATGTTCAAACTGTTCTTTATACAGCCTCCAGTTAATCCAAAATGCGGCTGCGAGAATTATTACAAGAACAAGAAAATACGAACACATAACTCCAGTTCTTAAATCCTTACACTGGCTCCCGGTTAAGTTCAGGGCAGATTTCAAAATCCTTCTTTTAACATATAAATCATTAAATGGTCGAGGTCCGGCTTACTTGTCTGAACTTATCATGACTTACAAACCAGAGCGCACATTAAGATCTCAAGATGCCGGTCTGCTTATGATTCCAAGGATTAATAAAATAACAGTGGGGGGTCGAGCTTTTAGTTACAGGGCCCCTAAACTGTGGAATGGTCTGCCTGCTACTATAAGAGATGCCCCTTCGGTCTCAGCTTTTAAATCCCGGCTGAAGACTCACTACTTCAGTTTAGCATATCCTGACTAGAGCTGCTGATTAACTGTACAGACTGCATCTCTGTTGTTAGTCATTAGCACTTAAACATAAGTAACATGACAGTTATAATTGTATACTAACCCTCACTTATTCTGTTTTTCTTCTCGGTACTCAAATGTGGCACTTGGTGCCATGGCCCACCTGCCAAGTTGTTTTGCCTGCCTAAGGAAAAGTCATCCCAGATGGAGGATCGCAGGAATCGTGGGAGAGAGGGGTCCTTTCATCGGATTGGCTGGCCCAGCACTGTTTCAGCTGTGGAATGGCCAAATGGGGGAGGCAGCTTGAAGGATGAGGTCTCCAGGACTCTATACAAATACAAATCTTATTATGGGATATATCATCTACTGTTAAATTCTGCTCTGTACTTCTAAAATTTATATATATTTTTTTTTATTTCTTACTATATCGAGAAATTGTTCTGTGTACTGTACTGTATTGTATTGACCCCCTTCTTTTGACACCCACTGCACGCCCAATCTACCTGGAAAGGGGTCTCTCTTTGAACTTCCTTTCCCAAGGTTTCTTCCATTTTTCCCTACTAGGTTTTTTTGGGAGTTTTTCCTTGTCTTCTTAGAGAGTCAAGGCTGGGGGGCTGTCAAGAGGCAGGGCCTGTTAAAGCCCATTGCGGCACTTCCTGTGTGATTTTGGGCTATACAAAAATAAACTGTATTGTACTGTATTGTATCCTAAGGTTGACGCCATTTTTACAGGACAGTGTCCCCGTCACTGCACTGGAGCATTGGGATCCACATTCAAACTACAGGGTAACTGCTCCCTGTTGGCCTCACCAACAGCTCTTCCAGCAGCAACCCGACCTTCTCCTAAATGGTCTCCTATCCAAGTACTGGCCGGGCCTAAACAGGCTTAGCTTCAAGTGGATGACCTGTTCTGAAGTGCATGTGGCATGGCTGCTGGCTGTATTTGTAATGTCTAGTAGTTATCATTACTTACAAACCATAGCGTACTTTGAGATCTCAAGATGCCGGCCTACTTAAGATTCCCAGAATTAATAAAATAACCATGGGAGATGGAGCTTTTAGTTACAGGGCCCCGAAGCTGTAGAATGATCAACATGCTAATTCAGTTTCAGCTTTTAAATCCAAGCTAAAGACTTACTACTTTAGTCCAGCATGACTAGAGCTGCTGATTAGCTGTGCATTTCTGTTTGTTAGTCATTTTTACAGAAGAATAAGTATCACAATATTTTAAACCATTGCTAATCTCTTTTTGGTATCCTGAAGTGGCTCTTGGTGCCACTATTCTACTGCCAGGCTGTTTACCTGCATTTGGAAAAAACATTTTGGAGAAAGTCATCAAATTGGACATCCAGCACAGACTCCACTATAGAAAACTTAGGAGCAGGTAGGTGTCCAGGAGGCTTGATGTTCTATTTTACAAGTTTAATCTCCATCGTTGACATCTGTTGCCATTGTTCATCATTTAATTAATGAAGAGATATTGTTAGTTTCCACTTATGTTTTAATCAGTTTCTACCTTGTTCTTTGTGTGTTTTAACAAATTCTGCATTTATATGTGTACCAGTTCTGTATTTAGTAGTCAGTGAAGAGAGTTATGCAAAAATAGGTTGTATTGTATTTTCGTAGTTAGTACTGTGGGACAGAGGCCATTCCATGGATTAATTTGATGTTAAACTTAATGGCACCATCATATGCTAACATTAAAAAGGACAACTTTTAATTATGCTTATGTCTTATTGTAACTGGCTGACCTTAAGTTGAAACAGAAACATTAAACGAACAGTGGTACTAATAATAGCTGTGCATGAAATGAAAAGCAAAGTACTGTACATACTGTAATAACATGTGGTTTTCCTTGGCCAGAAAAAATTGTGCAGCCATTCATTACTTCATCGTTTAGACATACAAATGGTTACTGTGGCAGGAACAAAATTAAAAAGACAGAATTAATGAGCACAACTTAATATCTTTGATATAATTATTCCTCATAGCCCTGTGGATAATCATTGTGTACATCAAACTCCGGCCAAACGGGACAAGAATCATAACCTCATGAAAATTCAGACAGGTTAATTTTCATTCATTGGAGTTTCTGAAATAATAAATCCTCTCTCCTGAAGTGGGGTGAACAGTTCATTTAGAACTCTTCTAAAAATTGCTACTGACACTGTCTCACTGGGTACTACAGCTTATGTTAGAGAACTACCCCATTTAATTGCACTGTTTTGTCTTTGCATAGATAAAACGAGGCTACACAATGTCCTGGTGTAATTCTTCTCTGAAGAAATTGTCAGGCAAGAAGATTAGACAGCAAATCATTACTCAACGATGTCAATTTACCCATACTCTGCATTAATTGCAGCGTTAACTCTGTGATTAATTTACACAAGAATCATTGCCTAAAGCATCTCTAACTTGCGTATATCCTTGAGGTTTTGGTAGCATACTATAAATCAAGCCTAGCTTTCTTATGTATTGAAGAATATGAAGCATTGCTGCTTTGCTTGGTGCAGGCAGGTTAAATTCCCATCCGTTAATCTGACATGCAGTATATGCAAACTGGATTACCTGTCAGAGCAGCAGAGGATTATCAAATTTGGCCAAGTCTGGAGAAAATGTAATGTCTGCAATGTTTATATGAGGAGTAATTTGGGGCAGGTCGTCATTAGAGTGGAAAAGACAATGTAAGTGTGATGTTGCCAGTCACCTATGCACCAAAAACCTGTTAATCACTAGGAAAAGACAAATTCGTAAACTCTCTTTCTGAAGGAGTCTTGACATGTATGGATAATTGGTAAATTTGTATCAGTTAATTAGCAATCAGATGATATTACCTGTCACGTTTCACACATTTTTATTGCCTTGTGGATAAACTATGGCCCTTTGTAAGGAGGGATTTTATTTTGAAATTTGCCACAGAATATAAAGGCAGATATTACAGTGACCATATCTCAGTTGCGTTACTTGCTATATCAATCTGCTGAATACTGTAATCCATTTGCTGAAACCAGTTAATCCAATAGAGGGTTGCTGGGAGTCAAAGTCTAGCTCAGATGTACACCAGGCACAACATGGGAACTGTAATAAGGCACAATCACACAAAATATATTTGACAGTTTTTTCAAAATAAGTTTAAAAAATGGTAAAATGTGCTGTAAGTGACTAAAAAAGTCAAATAAATACCACATTAAGCCTTGTATGAAATAAAACATTCAGTTACAGCGGATTCAGAAAGTATTCAGACCCTTTCACTTTCTGCACACTTTATTGTGTTGTAGAATTAATTTTAAATGGATACATTTTTAATTTTTGCCCATCAATCAATCTAACTCAATAATCCCTAATGGCAAGACAAAGTCATGTTTTCAGAACGGTTTGCTAATTTATTCAAAAAACAAAAACTGCAATTTCACATTCATATAAGTATTTAAACCCTTTGCTCAGGCACTCCAGTTTGTGGTCAGAGGAATGCTGTTTGCTTTCATTTTCCCTGAGACGTGTCCAGAGCTTGACCAGCGTCTACCTGGGGCAATGTGAATTGATTGGACATTGATTAGAAAGGCACACAGTTGTGTACGGAGTGTGCTACAATTCAAACTGCGAGTCAGGACAAAAAACAACCAGTCTATGAAGCTCATTGTAGACTGCTGAGATCAAATAGTGATGAAGGATGGATTAGGGCAGGGGTATAAAACTATTTCTAAAGCTTTGAATTTGAACTCTTTGTAAAGAGTGATTTTATCTCAAAATTTTCCAGGCAGGTATTACAGTAACCCTGTTATTGAGCACAATGGCCTTAATAATAGTGAAGTGGAAGTTTGGAACCACCAGGACTCTTCCTAGATTAAATCTCAAGAATTGCCTTGGTCAGAAAGGTGACCAAAAACCTAACTGTCCTCTGCTGAGATACCTGTCAGTAGGACAAGCATCTCCACCATTGCTCCATCAATCAGGCATTATGGTAGAATTAACTAACTTCCTGCTTGGAATTTGCTTAATCGCATTTAAAGGACTCTGAAAGTATGAGAAAAAGAGTCTCTGGTCTGAGTAAACAAAATGTGAACTTTTTAGGCAAACCTCCAAGCACCATATTTGGAAATGACCAAACACTGCTCATTGCCCACTTAATGCCATCCCTACAGTAAAGCATACTGGTGGGTACATCACACTATAGGGGTGCATCTCAGCAGTAGGGAAAGGGAGACAGATCAAAATTGATGAGGATGGGGGTGAATCCAGCCAAATACAGAAAGGTCCTTATAGAAAACCTGTGGTCTCTGACCGTTCACATTTCAGCATGACAATGTTGTGAAGCAAAAAGCCAAGATAATGATAGAATGGCTTTGGGACAAGTCGCTGATGGTCCTTGAGTGGCCCAGCCAATACCCAGACTTAAGCCCCTTAGAATGTCTGTGGAGAGACCTGAAGATGGCAGTTTACAGAAACTTCCAAATCCATTGTAGCAGAACCTGAGACTGGGATATTCTGCTTATATCCAGGTGTGCAAAGATTGCAGACTTTCCCAAGAAGACTTGAAGCTGGATTTGATGCTAAAGTGGCTTCTACAGAGTATGGAATTAAGGATCTGAATACTCTTACAGTATGAATACACAGCATGTATATGTGTGTGTGCGTGTGTGTGTGTGTGTGTGTGTGTGTGTATATACAGGGTGGCCCATGAAAAAGTAGCCCACCTTCCTGCCAGAGTGGCGCGCCGAGTGAATCCTTCCCCGCAGCACCTTGTCAACCCAACCCTTCCACCGAGTTTATTGGGGGACGCCGCGTTGGCGGCTTGCGTCACGCTTCCCCGCCCCTGGGTCCTGTTAGTCTGGGGAAACGGCGACAACGGAGGCATCATATTGCCGGGTTGAAGGAACAGTAGAGGTGCGAACGTGAGTACGAGCGGAGCGACATGTATCCCATTCCACAAAGAATCGCGATAGTGGAGGCGTACGTTCTCACGGGTTCCATTAAGGAAATGCGGGGCATTTTTGCTGCAAAGTTTCCTGCCGCTGGTGTCCCAGCAAAGCGCGCAATACAGAAGTTCTTTCTTTCTTTACGGAAGGCCGCCAGTAATACTATAGTAACGTGGGCTACTTTTTCGTGGGCCACCCTGTATATATATATATATACAGTATATACTCTATATAGATAAAATCCTACGCCTAAAAGTGCAACGATTTTGTGTGTTGTTTTTATGTCACATTTTTTGTCACCCTTTATATCGGGCTTATTTTAAAACCTACATATATATATTTGGTATCATTCTTTTCAGAATTTATCAAACTTTAATGTGATCTTGTTAGATTTTCAGATTCTTATTCTGTTTTTAAATTATAAACTAAAAAATATCAAGAACTCACATCCCGCGAGACGAGACTTTGTGCCAATAGATTTAACCACACCCAGGGCCGGAAATACTGTAAAAGACAAAGAGTAGGACAGCTGCTGTACAGGCTTTTAAATGTTCGAAGTGCCAAGCGAGATGCAGATCACACAGCACAGCATCAGCAGCAGCAATCCAGCAGCTGATTGAGTAAAGAAGAAGTAAAAAAAACTGCATTTGTTTCCCATTGCATCACCGTTTAAGAGGGGTTTTTGGAGGGGTGACCGCATCTCCTTGGGGTGCATTCAGCCCCCCTCTTCACAACATGAGTGGATGCCGAGTAGCGCAGGCCCAGGGAGTTGGCGAGCGATGTGAGCAGGGGGCGAACCCCGTAGTATACAGTGCATCCGGAAAGTATTCACAGCGAATCACTTTTTCCACATTTTGTTATGTTACAGCCTTATTCCAAAATGGATTAAATTCATTTTTTTCCTCAGAATTCTACATACAACACCCCATAATGACAACATGAAAAAAGTTTACTTGAGGTTTTTGCAAATTTATTAAAAATAAAAAAAGTGAGAAAGCACATGTACATAAGTATTCACAGCCTTTGCCATGAAGCTCAAAATTGAGCTCAGGTGCATCCTGTTTCCCCTGATCATCCTTGAGATGTTTCTGCAGCTTAATTGGAGTCCACCTGTGGTAAATTCAGTTAACTGGACATGATTTGGAAAGGCACACACCTGTCTATATAAGGTCCCACAGCTGACAGTTCATGTCAGAGCACAAACCAAGCGTGAAGTCAAAGGAATTGTCTGTAGACCGCCGAGACGGGATTGTCTCGAGGCACAAATCTGGGGAAGATTACAGAAAAATTTCTGCAGCTTTGAAGGTCCCAATGAGCACAGTGGCCTCCATCATCCGTAAGTGGAAGAAGTTCAAAACCACCAGGACTCTTCCTAGAGCTGGCCGGCCATCTAAACTGAGCGATTGGGGGAGAAGGGCCTTAGTCAGGGAGGTGAACAAGAACCCGATGGTCACTCTGTCAGAGCTCCAGAGGTCCTCTGTGGAAAGAGGAGAACCTTCCAGAAGGACAACCATCTCTGCAGCAATCCACCAATCAGGCATGTATGGTAGAGTGGACAGATGAAAGCAACTCCTTAGTAAAAGGCACATGGCAGCCCGCCTGGAGTTTGCCAAAAGGCACCTGAAGGACTCTCAGACCATGAGAAAGAAAATTCTCTGGTCTGATGAGACAAAGATTGAACTCTTTGGTGTGAATGCCAGGCGTCACATTTGGGGGAAACCAGGCACCGCTCATCACCAGGCCAATACCATCCCTACAGTGAAGCATGGTGATGGCAGCATCATGCTGTGGGGATGTTTTTCAGCGGCAGAGACTGGGAGACTAGTCAGGATAAAGGGAAAGATGACTGCAGCAATGTACAGAGACATCCTGGATGAAAACCTGCTCCAGAGCGCTCTTGACCTCAGACTGGGGTGACGGTTCATCTTTCAGCAGGACAACAACCCTAAGCACACAGCCAAGATATCAAAGGAGTGGCTTCAGGAAAACTCTGTGAATGTCCTTGAGTGGCCCAGCCAGAACCCAGACTTGAATCCGATTGAACATCTCTGGAGAGATCTTAAAATGGCCGTACACCGACGCTTCCCATCAAACCTGATGGAGCTTGAGAGGTGCTGCAAAGAGGAATGGGCGAAACTGGCCAAGGATAGGTGTGCCAAGCTTGTGGCATCATATTCAAAAAGACTTGAGGCTGTAATTGCTGCCAAAGGTGCATCGACAAAGTATTGAGCAAAGGCTGTGAATACTTATGTACATGGGATTTCTCAGTTTTTTTATCCTCTTTAATAAAATCCCTGTGTGCGTCCAGGTGTCCGTGTGTGTGTGTCTTCTGGTGAAGTGCGCATGCGCGGGGCACAGTGTGATGCGCGATATTACTGTATGAGAAAGTTAGAGGCGTTTTACGGAAATACAAACCAGTATTACTGCGAGAGGAAATTAAAGGTACACAATACAGTGACGCATATTACAGCCACATACAACCAGTATTACTGTCAGAGGAGATTAAAGGCATATTACCGACGCGCACGCCTGTATTACTGCCAGAGAAAATTAAAGGTATATCACGGACGTACAAGACAGTATTACTGTCACAGAAAATTTAAGACACACAACACACGGCGGCAGCCCATGAAGAACGGTGAGCTCAGCAAGTAAACATCAACAAAAGAAAGGCTGAAAGAAAGGAAAATACGACCAACAAAAAGAATGAGGTCAAAGTCCCTTGCCATTTAATATAGACTGTTCCTACTAATGTTTATGCACTACTGTTCTAGCGCCCGTTATTGTAATGCGCTAAATGACTAGTAAATTTGCAAAAACCTCAAGTAAACTTTTTTCACGTTGTCATTATGGGGTGTTGTATGTAGAATTCTGAGGTAAAAAATGAATTTAATCCATTTTGGAATAAGGCTGTAACATAACAAAATGTGGGAAAACTGATGCGCTGTGAATACTTTCCGGATGCACTGTGTATATATATTAATATATATTGCAATGGGCAGCTGGGATGCTTACCAGGCTGGGACACCACCTTAAGGGGAGGACCAGGGGAAGCAGCTTGCATGTGGCAATACTTCCCCCGGGACGACAGAGGGCAGCCCTCCTGGCTTTCTACACTGCCACGGAGCAGGGAAGCTCAACCCTGCTGTGGCCCATGGACATCGCCAGGGGGCGTGTGGAGAATGGCTGAGCCCTCCTGTGCAGGGCTGCCATCACACCCGGAAGTGCAGCCAGAAGGTGATCATGGAACAGCTGGAGTACTTCTGTTCCTCTATAAAAGGAGACAACTGCCACAACTCAGGGGCCAGAGTCGGAAGGAAGGAAGACTGAGCTTGCTGGGAGAGGAATGGAGGTAGCTATGAAAGAGGAAGGAAGGGACTGAGCATTGTGGTGATTGGTGCACTGTATGTGCTGAAAAGAAGCAGAAAAATAAAGGAGTGTTGTGTGGCAAAGTCGTGGTGTCTGTCTGCGGTCTGGGCTTCTGTTACAATATATAGGAAACGTTTGTTAGAATGTACAAGCATTGTGCTCTAATAAATTTGTTTGAGATGGGGGAGAGAGCTCTTCAGAGCAAAGTTATGTTCCTAATTTAACGTTCAATGAAACTCCTAATATATTAGATGTTATTGGATTATTTTTTAATCTTAAACTGAGTGTTTCAAATTAACATGGCCTGCTGACCTCGAACAGAAGGAATTTAGCATAAAGATATACTGCATGTGTATCTGCATATACTGCATTTTATAAGTGGAAGGGCAATTGAACTCTAAATAATGTATTATATATATTTTGTTCTGTGTTGACTACTGCACATCTGCATATAAGATCTCATTATTAGAATAACAACCTGCAGTAGAAATCATTTGGCTTTGCAGATGACTTATAGGACCAGTTTACACCTGGTGGCTCCGGCCAATTACATCTGAGAGTGAAGACTACATTTTCCTGCACCTTCTATACTTCATACACAGTCAAATGTACAGGAATGTTTCAGCTTTACAACCACTGGGAGGTAGTGTGTAACAATAAGTGCATGTGGTAAGCAAGAGAAAAATATCCTCTGAGAAAAAAAATACCTGGACAGATCTTTGATCTAAATCTGGCTGCCTGAAGAAACACCAAATTCATCACTTGAGCATGCAATGATGTGAAACACATGTGGGATAATATTGAAGGAGCACTGAATTTATATCCAATGCATGGGTACACACAAGCTACTTAGTCTTTGGTTACTCAATTGTGCATGGTGAGTGAGATGACCTTGTTTCGGTATACAGTAGCATCTTAAATTACCCAGCCAATTGTGTGCTTTGTTTGTACTGTATGTGACGGCTCACTCATTGAAAGATCTCCCATAATTGATTTCCTTTTTTTAATTTGAATGCCTGGAGGAGAAGTCAATTTTGGCCTTTGTTGTTTTTTAAGTAAAACGTAAGAAAAAAAATGTAATCACGCTTTCATTGTTCATTTAATTATTACATACTGAATGGAGGCAGGAAGTGCAATCTGGTGGCCGGGATGCTGTTACTTTAGGCCACAACATTGCATCTCTTCAGCTCACTGTAAGGCCCGGGACAAATCACATAATCTGCTTGTTCTCCAAATGTACATACAGTGAGACACACATACACACACACATATATACTTATACATATACAGTCATATGAAAAAGTTTGGGAAGCCCTCTCAGCCTGCATAATAATTTACTCTACTGTCAACAAAAAAGATAACAGTGGTATGTCTTTCATTTCCTAGGAACATCTGAGTACTGGGTTGTTTTCTGAACAAAGATTTTTAGTGAAGCAGTATTTAGTTGTATGAAATTAAATCAAATGTAAAAAACTGGCTGTGTAAAAATTTGGGTAACCGTGTAATTCTGCTGATTTGAGTGCATGTCACTGCTCAATGCTGATTACTTACAACACCAAATTGGTTGGATTAGCTTGTTAAGCCTTGAACCTTATAGACAGATGTGTCCAATCATGAGATATAAAGGTATTTAAGGTGGTCAATTGCAAGTTGTGCTTCCCTTTGACTCTCCTCTGAAGAGTGACAACATGGGATCCTCAAAGCAACTCTCAAAAGGTCTGAAAACAAAGATTGTTCAGTCTCATGGTTTAGTGGAAGGCTACAAAAAGCCATCTCATAGGGTTAAACTGTCAGTTTCAACTGTAAGGAATGTAATCAGGAAATGAAAGGCCACAGGCACAGTTGCTGTTAAACCCAGCAGGTCTGACAGGCCAAGAAAAATACAGGAGCGACATACGCACAGGATTGTGAGAATGGTTACAGACAACACACAGATCACCTCCAAAGACCTGCAAGAACATCTTGCTGCAGATGGTGTATCTGCACATTGTTCTACAATTCAGCGCAGTTTGCACAAAGAACATCTCTATGGCAGGGTGATGAGAAAGAAGCCCTTTCTGCACTCATGCCACAAACAGAGTCGCTTGTTGAAAGCAAATACTCATTTAGACAAGCTGGATTCATTTGGGAACAAAGTGCTTTGGACTGATGAGACAAAAATTGAGTTATTTAGTCATAACAAAAAGCGCTTTGCATAGCGGAAGAAGAACACCGCATTCCAAGAAAAACACCTGCTACCTACGGTCAAATTCGGTGGAGGTTCCATCATGCTGTGGGGCTATGTGGCTAGTTCAGGGACTGGGGTCCTTGTTAAAGTCGAGGGTCAGATGAATTCAACCCAATATCAACAAATTCTTCAGGATAATGTTCAAGCATCAGTCACAAAGTTGAAGTTACACAGGGGTTGGATATTCCAACAAGACAATGACCCAAAACACAGTTCGAAATCTACAAAGGCGTTCATGCAGAGGGAGAAATACAATGTTCTGGAATGGCTGTCACAGTCCCCTAACTTGAATATCATCGAAAATCTATGGGATGATTTGAAGCAGGCTGTCCATGCTCGGCAGCCATCACATTTAACTGAACTGGAGAGATTTTATATGAAGAATGGTCAAAAAATACCTCCATCCAGAATCCAGACACTCATCAAAGGCTATAAGGAGGACAGCTTCTAGAGGCTGTTAGATTAGCAAAAGGAGGATCAACTAAGTATTGATGTCATATTTCTGTTGGGGTGCCCAAATTTATGCACCTGTCTAATTTTGTTATGATGCATATTGCATATTTTCTGTTAATCCAATAAACTTAATGTCACTGCTGAAATACTACTGTTTCCATAAGGCATGTCATATATTAAAAGGAAGTTGCTACTTTGAAAGCTCAGCCAATGATAAACAAAAATCCAAAGAATTAAGAGGGGTTCCCAAACTTTTTCATATGACTGTATATGGAAGAGAAGGTCTGTGATACGGTTTGCATATTTGTAGCTAGAATTCCACAAAGAGACATATCTTAAAATAGATTTTATTCCTAAGCTTTCGACTCCTACCAGGAATCATCATCAGAGGAACATGATTAGACTTACAGGAACCCAAGACAATATATAACAAATAATGAGGGGAGGGTAGGTGGATGTGGTGGGGGTTCGTGGGGGATTGCTGAGGTGGGATTCGGAGGGTGATGGTCATAAAGTCTTATTTATTACGTACGTGTTCTTCTTTTCAAGCCTGCATATGCTGGGTTCATGTCCAGATTTCTGTTAAAGGCGTTTTCATTGGATAGCCACATTTCAGCCAGTTCTCTGGCACTTTTAGTATCAGCCTTGACTTTTACTTGCACTGAATCCCATTTAAATGTGTGTCCAGTCGAATTTACATATGTGTAAATCTGAGACTGTGGGTCCTTTCTTCTGACTGCATTGCGAAATTCCTATATACGTGTGCCGCGTGTTTTTTGATGTTTGTCCCATGCATACAGCCGGACATGAACTACATGGTATACTGTAAACCGCTTTCTGTGTCTCTGCTTTAAACATTTAAAAGGACTGTGTGTAGAGTGTTTATAGGCTTGTGTGCTCTTTTGAAGCCTGATCTGAACAGGACCTTCTGATACCCTGTGATGATAAGAAAGTGTGTGTCCTTCAGGTGGGAGTCAGTTGTTTGCTGGGGTCTCTGGCTTCTCCTATGTAAGTATCGTCTGATGAATGTTTTTAGGTAGCCGTTTGATGTGAACAGTTGGAAAAGACAGCGCCTTTCATTCTTTTTAGTCTCCTTGGTATATACAGTGCATCCGGAAAGTATTCACAGCGCATCACTTTTTCCACATTTTGTTATGTTACAGCCTTATTCCAAAATGGATTAAATTCATTTTTTTACTCAGAATTCTGCACACAACACCCCATAATGACAATGTGAAAAAAGTTTACTTGAGATTTTTGCAAATTTATTAAAAATAAAAAAACTGAGAAATCCCATGTACATAAGTATTCGCAGCCTTTGCTCAATACTTTGTTGATGCACCTTTGGCAGCAATTACAGCCTCAAGTCTTTTTGAATATGATGCCACAAGCTTGGCACACCTATCCTTGGGCAGTTTCGCCCATTCCTCTTTGCAGCACCTCTCAAGCTCCATCAGGTTGGATGGGAAGCGTCGGTGCACAGCCATTTTAAGATCTCTCCAGAGATGTTCAATCGGATTCAAGTCTGGGCTCTGGCTGGGACATTCACAGAGTTGTCCTGAAGCCACTCCTTTGATATTTTGGCTGTGTCCTTAGGGTCGTTGTCCTGCTGAAAGGTGAACCGTCACCCCAGTCTGAGGTCAAGAGCGCTCTGGAGCAGATTTTCATCCAGGATGTCTCTGTACATTGCTGCAGTCATCTTTCCCTTTATCCTGACTAGTCTCCCAGTCCCTGCCGCTGAAAAACATCCCCACAGCATGATGCTGCCAGCAGCATGCTTCACTATAAGGATGGTATTGGCCTGGTGATGAGCGGTGCCTGGTTTCCTCCAAACGTGACGCCTGGCATTCACACCAAAGAGTTCAATCTTTGTCTCATCAGACCAGAGAATTTTCTTTCTCATGGTCTGAGAGTCCTTCAGGTGCCATTTGGCAAACTCCAGGCGGGCTGCCATGTGCCTTTTACTAAGGAGTGGCTTCCGTCTGGGCACTCTACCATACAGGCCTGATTGGTGGATTGCTCCAGAGATGGTTGTCCTTCTGGAAGGTTCTCCTCTCTCCACAGAGGACCTCTGGAGCTCTGACAGAGTGACCATCGGGTTCTCGGTCACCTCCCTGACTAAGGCCCTTCTCCTCCGATCGCTCAGTTTAGATGGCCGGCCAGCTCTAGGAAGAGTCCTGGTGGTTTTGAACTTCTTCCACTTACGGATGATGGAGGCCACTGTGCTCATTGGGACCTTCAAAGCTGCAGAAATTTTTCTGTAACCTTCCCCAGATTTGTGCCTCGAGACAATCCTGTCTCGGAGGTCTACAGACAATTCCTTTGACTTCATGCTTGGTTTGTGCTCTGACATGAACTGTCAACTGTGGGACCTTATATAGACAGGTGTGTGCCTTTCCAAATCATGTCCAATCAACTGAATTTACCACAGATGGACTCCAATTAAGCTGCAGAAACATCTCAAATATGATCAGGGGAAACAAGTTGCACCTGAGCTCAATTTTGAGCTTCATGGCAAAGACTGTGAATACTCATGTACATGTGCTTTCTCAATTTTTTTATTTTTAATAAATTTGCAAAAATCTCAAGTAAACTTTTTTCACGTTGTCATTATGGGGTGTTGTGTGCAGAATTCTGAGGAAAAAAATGAATTTAATTTGGAATAAGGCAGTAACATAACAAAATGTGGAAAAAGTGATGTGCTGTGAATACTTTCCGGATGCACTGTATATACATTTTGACCGGCATCCCAGCTAACTCACTGTCCTTGATGGCAGCATTGGTCGCGCAAAGAAGGCCCAGAAGCTCCTTTGCTCGTTATTCCTATGCTTAACACCGGGTGCTGCCCGCTGATACTCTCTCAGCTGTGAGCTGACTTTTTGTTAAACAGTAAACCAATGGCAAAGAAACACAGCTGCCAGTTTAAAACCCCTAAACATACCTAAACAATATTTTAATGGGAAACAAACACAGCCTACATTACAGAGACCATCATGAAGAAATCACACAATCTTTGTCCTTTTACAAATTTAAAACAATGAAAACAGATGGATGGATGCATGAACAGACACCAGAATGTGAGAGACGCGCCATCAAAATATGTCCTGAAATGAGGTTTCCTATTTACTTCATTGTCCTGCTGCCTGGAGTCAACAAAATGCCAACACCAAAAAAGTCTGCGTAGGACTTATGGATGACGAAAACCTTCAGTAACATTAAGCCATTTTCAATGCTTAGTTTGTGTTTTATAAATCCGGACTTTTGTGTAAGAAACAGAATAGAGTGTAAGCAAGCTTTATCCATGAGGTCCTTTGTGCTTAGGCATTGAATATGCTGCTTTTCACATTGCTTTTTTGATTATCGTGATAATCATTTTGATTGACTGTTGATAGCTCCTTCTTTTTCCCCCAGTACCCTGAACTGGTACTTGATGTTACAGCCATTTTGTTATCACTCCTCTTCTTGAAAGTCAATCTTGATTTGAATTTTTCTTCACCAGTGATGCACTCTATGTCAGAACTTGGTGCTGTTGTGCCACACTCAAAATTGCGGGCACTGTAAATGGGGCCGTCTTAACGCATGGCCATGCTGGGCAGTTGCCCGGGGGCCCCATGATAATCTATGTATGTTATGACTTGCTGAGTGGTTGTGTAGGTAGGCACCCCAGTGCACTGCTTTGCCTGGGGGCCTATAATGCTGTTAAGACGGCCCTGACTGTAAAGCATTGCTGGATCCTTCAAAACAGTTAGAATTTGACACCAGTAATGTTTTAAGCTTAAGAAACATGCTAATTAAAAATTTTTGCTGAAGCAGTTGTTTGTGTTTTTCTTGCATGTGGTGGTACATTTTGAATTAACTATTTGGAGTTTGTATGATAGTGACACGGTGGTGCAGTAGTTAGTGTTGCTGATGTATGGCTCCTGTAGACCAGTTTGGATTCCTGGCCTGTCACTGCCTGTGAGATCGCTGTGTTCACATGAGTGCTTCTTCCCTTTGAATTCTACTTTTTTTATCCAAAGGCATTTGTTTTATTATAATTTTACTTCTGAAATGATCCTATATGACTGCTTGTGGGAATCCTGCTGAGTATATTCTGTAATGTGCTGATATCAGATCCAGGGCTGGATTTTAACTTGGGATTGAAGACAGGCTTTGACTGTCTGTAGTCCAAAAATTACATTCTGTAAATGTATGGTGTGGCCTGCAGAGGTGTGGCCGCCTCCCAAACACGACACAGAAAGATGTGGGACACAAGTTCAGGGCACAGGATTTTATTTTTCCTCTTCTCCCTGTGGGGTACGCCTTCCCCCATTTCCCATGTGTTCAACACAGTCACAAGCGCAGCACGAAACCCAAAACACACTTCACTTCTCCGTCCGCCTCCACTCCTCCTGGCAAGCTTTGTCCTCTTCCACCCAACTCTGGCTCTCGGAGTAATAGCTGCTGGCTCCTTTTATAAGGCACCCAGAAGTGCTCCAGGTGCTCGGTGGTCTACTTCCGGGTGTGGCTCAGCAGTAGCTGCAGTACCTCCTGGCGATGCCCATGGAACCTAACAGGGCAGCACCAAACTCCAGCTCCCATGGAGCCCTGCGGGAGTCTGAGGCACCGCTGCAACCTGGGGGGCTGCCGCCTAGTACTTCGGGTGAGGTAACACTCTGGATATGCTCCCTCCCTCGGTCCTTCCAGCGTAGAGGCGTCCTGGCCGGGGAAGGGGCCCTAGCCTTACGCCACAATGGATAAATTGAGCTTATGTTAATTTTTATTTTTATATTTTTTGTTCAAATCTGAAACAAGGTCCCTCTCGCTTCCACCAAGAAACTTTCCATGCAAAAGTTTTAATGCTTTTCTGTCCATCAGAGGCAAAATAATATTATAAAATAAAATTATCCAACCCGCTATATCCTGACTACAGGGTCATGGGGGTCTGCTGGAGCCAATCCCAGCCAACGCAGGGTACAAGGCAGGAAACAAGCCCCGGGCAGGGTACCAGCCTACCACAGGGCAAAAATGAAACACCTCTTATGTAACTAATACACTGAATTTTATGTTCAAGTTAATATAATTAGTTTTAAAAAATCCTAGAAAACTAAAGTACAACTTTTGTTCTGTATAGTTTATGTGTAGAAAACAGAATCACCAGCAGCTCAACATCAGCAAGATAAAGGAAATAATTGTAGGGACTTAAGGATAGTCAAGCCCACTCTGCCCTGGTTTTCAATGATGGTGAAGATGTGGAAGTGGGGTGGACATAAAAGTATCTCATGGTGTATTTAAATGACAGGCTTGAGTTGAATACTAACAGGGACGATGTATACAAGAAGAGACTGTTTTCTCAGAAGATTGAGCTGGTTTGGTGTATGGAGGCCACTCTTACATATTTTCTGCCAGTCTGTGGTGGCCTGTGCCATCTTCTATACTGGGGAAATGGCATTAGTGCATGTAATGGTAACAGGCTAAATAAACTGATTAAAAATAAACAGTTTAATCTTGGGGGTCAAGCTTGAACAAAAATCACTCAGGAGGCTGCTTACCATCTGAAACAATGAGTCTCACCCACTGTATGAGGGGCACCTTCAGTCTTCTTCTTCGTCCGGCTGCTCCCGTTAGGGGTTGCCACAGCGGATCATCTTCCTCCATATCTTTCTGTCCTCTGCATCTTGCTCTGTTACACTCATCACCTGCATGTCTTCTCTCACCACATCCATATACCTTCTCTTAGGCCTTCCTCTTTTTCTCTTGCCTGGCAGCTCTATCCTTAGCATCCTTCTCCCAATATACTCAGCATTTCTCCTCTGCACATGTCCAAACCAACAAAACCTCACCTCTCTGACTTTGTCTCCCACCGAGTTGACCCTCTAATGTACTTGTTTCTAATCCTGTCCATCCTCGTTACACCCAATGCAAATCTTAACATCTTTAACTCTGCCACCTCCAGCTCTGTCTCCTGCTTTCTGGTCAGTGCCACCATCTCCAACCCATATAACATAGCTGGTCTCACTACCGTCCTGTAGACCTTCCCTTTCACTCTTGCTGATACCCATCTGTGACAAATTACTCCTGACACTCTTCTCCATCCATTCCACCCTGCCTGCACTCTCTTCTTCATTTCTCTTCCACAATCCCCATTACTCTGTACTGTTGATCCCAAGTATTTAAACTCATCCACCTTCGCCAACTCTACTCTTTGCATCCTCACCATTCCACTGACCTCCCACTCATTTACACACATGTATTCTGTCTTGTTCCTACTGACCTTCATTCCTCTCCTCTCTAGAGCATACCTCCACCTCTCCAGGGTCACCTCGACCTGCTCCCTACTATCGCTACATATCACAATGTCATCAGCAAACATCATAGTCCATGGGGACTCCTGTCTAATCTCGTCTGTCAACCAGTCCATCATAAGAGGCTGAAACAACTGTGTTGCTCCAAGAAGCACTATGTGGGGTCACTTCTACTCTTGGCCATCATCCTATGATCAGTCACCTATTGGCCAAGGTGGTATTATTTCCTTTGTGCTGAGTAGTACTGAGCTGGTCTAGCAAACATCTAAACAGTCAGTAATGCTATGTGCCAAATGCTGTGCCAACACACTGTGCCCAGGACTGACATCCTGTACTGGAAAACTTTAACCGATAAGTATGTCTAATTCTAATCGCTTTACACACAGTAAATACCTACAATTTGCTAATTTACTTAAGGATAATTCTTATTAATAAAGTATCTATCTATCTATCTATCTATTAGATAGATAGATAGATAGATAGATAGATAGATAGATAGATAGATAGATAGATAGATAGATAGATAGATAGATAGATAGATAGATACTTAATTAATCTATGCATATTGGTATCCTGTTAACATACTTAAGATTATTATAATTTTTGTTATGTGTATATTTTTGCCTTTTAATTTCTCAGGCTGTAATTATGTCATTTGCTTTGAGATTACTGAAGTATCTATCTATCTATCTATCTATCTATCTATCTATCTATCTATCTATCTATCTATCTATCTATCATATAGTGCCTTTCACATCCATCTATCTATTATATAGTGCCTTTCACATCTTTCTATCTATCATATAGTGCCTTTCACATCTATCTATCTATCTATCTATCTATCTATCTATCTATCTATCTATCTATCTATCATATAGTGCCTTTCACATCCATCTATCTATTATATAGTGCCTTTCACATCTTTCTATCTATCATATAGTGCCTTTCACATCTATCTATCTATCTATCTATCTATCTATCTATCTATCTATCTATCTATCTATCTATCATATAGTGCCTTTCACATCCATCTATCTATTATATAGTGCCTTTCACATCTATCTATCTATCTATCTATCATATAGTGCCTTTCACATCTATCTATCTATCTATTATATAGTGCCTTTCACATCTATCTGTCTATCTATGTTATTCTGATATTTGCATTATTTATTTATTTATTTAACTGAAGCAATAATAATATGAAAGGGTTTCATGATGAAATTTGCACTTGTTTCTCTATTTTTCATTTTATTGTATTCATTTCATTCTCTTTAGGGAAAAAGAATAACAAAAACAAGCAACCTGGCAGTAAAGGTGTGCAAAGCTGGAAGAATCAAGATATGTAAAACTGAATTTTCTCTCAGTGACCACATGAGGGGGCTATGGCCCCTTGAGTAAATATTGGTCACCCAAGTACTTTGAGCACATTCATCAAATTTATTGGTAATTACCTTATACTGAGTTACTCAATTTAGGATTACCATTATAAACATATTTTATTGAGGGTTCTGTTTGAAAGCAGCCAAGATGTATCATATTATTTTATTTAAAAAGTATACTGTATCTACAGTATATACAGTTTTTGTGTAAATTCTATATACTTTTCTTTGTTTTTGTTATGAAAACAATGCTGAATATCATTATGTTATCGATTATCCTTTATCAGATCCCACTTAGTCCAAATTTATCTTTACATGTGAGCAAAATCCTAGCCAAGAACCAATTATGTCAGGTATCACCAAGTGTTTAGGGTGGCACAGTGGTAAAGAGGGCAGGGTTGGCATGTTTCTTCCAGGTGCTCTGTTTTCCTCCCACTGTCCAAAGACATGCAAGTTAGGTGAACTGGTGACACTAAATTGGCCCTGTTGTGTGGGTGAGTGTGTGTGCGTGCGTGTGTGTGTGTGTGTGTGATTGCCCTGTGATGGACTGCCATCCACCCTATGCTAGCTGGGATAGGCTCCAGCAACCCTGGTTTGGATTAAGCAAGTTAGAAAATGACATGAGAGGACAAAGCGTTTAGGTCCTGCGACTTTCTGAAAAGGGTAGACTTAAAGGCAGATTTAATTCAGGTGCCCCAGCAAAATAAAAATTTTCAGTAACCTAACCTCAATAGACAGCCTTCAAGAGCAGCACTAAAATTGAAAGGTGTAACATTTATATTATTGATATTGTTGTAATAATAATCAGAAAAGGTCCAGTAGTATTAGAAAATACTGTGGGTTCAGAAAGCATTCAGATACCCCTTCACTTTCTGCACCCTTTATTACGTTGTAGATTTGATTTTATTTGGATAAATGTGTTGTTTTAACCAATCAACCTACACTGAATAACTCATAATGACAAAGTAAAAACATCTTTTCCAAAATGTTTGCAAATTCATGAAACAATCTCTTCTTCGTTGAAGTATTCCAACCCTTTTCTATGACACTTTAAATTGTGGTCAGGTGCATCCCATTTGTTTTAATTCTCCTAGAACTTGATTGTTGTCCACCAGTGGCCAACTGAATTGATTGGATGTCGTTTGCAAAGGCACACAAAGGAAAAGAAGAGGAAGGAAGAATATCAGAGACAAGAGAGATAGAGAGTGCAAGTCGAATCAGGCTGGAGCCCAGTGCTTAGGAAAGGAGACAAAGTGGTCAGGGATGACCCAAGGGGACATGAGGGAAATGGTGCTGCAGGAGAACATCACTCCTGTTGGCCTGTGGAGCAATACCAATCAATGGCTGCAGAGACCTGTGGTGACTGATGTAGGCGACAGGAAGAGGGAGCCACGCTTGGTGGGTCCCAAGAAATCCAAAAAGAGGACACTTGGACAGAAAGTGGCATCTCAGCCATGCTGGGTGAGCATTGGAGACAAGAGAGAGAAGCATTGGGGAATCGATAGAAGAAGGATGATCTGATTTTGATTTTTTACCTGCTTTTTAACTGTTCGTTGAATTTATTTACGGGTTTCTATTTCTTTCTCATGGCATTTGAATTTTTGTAAACACTAGGGGGCTCTGCCCTCTGATCGCTTTGCTCACCCACCCCCGGGTTCGTTTACCGGATATACAATTTAAAGAGATTGTTATTTTCATGAGAATTGTCACATATGCATTATTTTCACTTTTACTTTAAAACTTTTGTAAAAACAATACTTGTCGTTTATTTTCGGCCCTGGGCATGGTTACATCTCTTTCTCGCAGGACGTATAATTCAGCTCACGATGTGAAGGGGGTGCGGCTGAACGCACGCTAAGAAGATGCTGTCAGATCATCTACTATCTTTCTGTTTGTCGCGCTGTGCGTCGATCATTTCAAAGCCTGTACAGCAGCTGTCCTTTTGCCACTTCGTGTCTCTCCCACTAGCATTGTGAAGGGGGGGGGGGCGATGGGTTAGGGTGGCTGAACACATGCTAAGGAGAAGCGGTCAGATCATCTGCTGGCTTTCTGCTGCTGGCGAGCTGCGTGATTTGCTTGTCGTTGTTTTAAGAGACTGGGAGCACATTAAGCGTGTCAGCCAAGAGCATTCCAACAACTGCTTGGTTAGATGTCCGTGGACTTGTTTTAAATGATGCCTCACTGCCTTGTCTTGCGTGACGTTGTAAAAACAATACTTGTCCTTTAATTCCGGTCCTGGGTGTGGTTAAATCTCTTTCTCGCAGGACGTATAACCTTGCTCACATTGTGAAGGGTGGACGGCTGAACGCATGCTAAGGAGATGCTGTCGGATCATCTGCTGTCTTTCTGCTGTTGTGCTGCCCGTCGATCATTTCAAAGCCTGCACAGCAGCTGTCCTTTTGCCACTTCGCGTCTCTGCCGCTCGCATTGTGAAGGGGGTGGGGGGGGAACTGAACGCACGCAAGGAGAAGCAGTCGGATCATCTGCTGGGTTTCTGCTGCTGGCGAGCTGCGTGTTTTGCTTGTATCTTGTCAATGTTTTAAGAGCTGGGAGCAAGTTAATGGGTCTCTCACAGGCCTTCAGATTGTCTTCCGAGAAGATCACGTCTCATTTCCCTAGTCTCCTGCCCAAAGATTTTTTTTTTTTATAATAGAGAGATTTATTTATTGCAAATGATTTTTGAATGCACTGCACTTTATTTTTGAACACGGCTTTATTTTATTAAAATGCACTATTGCACTTTATAACTTATTGTTCTCCCCTCTACTTGCACTACTCCATCCTGGATAATGGCTATTGATGTCTTGGGAGATGGAAGATGCCCATGGCTGTGGGTCCCCAGGGCATCGCACACCTGTGTATATAAGGTCCTATAATTCACACTACTTCTAAGGCCCAGAAAAGAGCCATGAAGTTCAATTAACTTTCTGTGATACAATTTTTGTGAGACAGAGCAAGGCAAAGGTATAACATTTCTAAAGTGAAATAAAAGAAGTTTGGACCCACTAAGACTCTTCCTAGAGTTGGTCATGCGGCCAAATTAAATAACCTGGTAAGCCTTGGTCAGGGAGGGGACCAAGATAATGCTCACAATAAAAGGACTTCAGAGATGGGAGGGCCATCCAGAAGAACAACCATCTCAGCAACATTCCATTAATCCAATGTTTATGGTAAAATGGCTAATGGAAGACACTCTTTAGAACATTAGAAAATTTTAGACAAGAAATGCCATTCAGTCCAACAAAGCTTCCCAATCCTGTTCATTTAATTCTTGCAAAATAACATCGTCAAGTTTTGAGGATCCCTGTAGTCCTACTGTCTGTCACACTACTTGGTAACTTATTCCATGCCTAGTTGCATTTCTATGGACTTTTTGTTTAGTGCTGCTATGTCCATTTTTGTAGCCTGGACACCAAAACTGTACACAGAACTCCAGATGCGGCCTCGCCAGTGTGTTATAAATCTCGAGCAGAACCTCCTTGGACTTGTACTCCATACATCAGGGCACCATATAACCTCACATTCTGTTAGCCTTCTTCATGGCTGCTAAACACTGTCGGGAAGGTGATAGTGACAAGTCCATGATGACTCCTAAATTCTTCTCATTCTATTTTCAGACTTCCCATTGTGTATTCAAACCTAACATTTTTACTTCCTACGTGTAATATTTTACATTTACTTGCATTAAATTTCATCTGCCACAAATCTGCACAAGCCTGTATGCTCTCCAAGTCCCTCTGTAGTGATTTATCAGATTTGAGATTATCTGCCAATCCACCTGCAAACTTATTTATATTCCTATCCAAATCATTTATATATTTTAAAAACAGCAGTGGCCCTAGCACTGACACCCGCGGGACACCACACCTAACTTCACCTGATTCTGATAAGGTTCCCTGCACCATAACCCTCTCCTTCATGTGTTTTGACCAATTCTGCACCCGTCCACACACTACACCCTGAACTCCCACTAATTTTAAATTGATGTCTAGCCTCCCATGTTGGACCTTATCAAATCCTTTCTGGAAGTCAAAAAAAGAAAATAATTTAAAATGCCCCGCACTGATCGTATCCTTTTATTGCTACCTCATAGAGCTCTATTTGTTCTGAACTATACTTAGCGTCATGTATTCTTATAAAACTTGTAAAAGGTAAAATAATGCTAGAGAGTTGAAGTCAAAATAGTTTCTTTACTGCAATAACTGTACTTGTGTGGCTTTGACACAATGCTCTATACTGTATATCTTTACACATTTTCTAAAGAAGTCAAGTAAAATGAATGCACAGTCTCAAACCTGCTTAATCTAATTCAGGGTCTCAGTGGTCCCAGACAAGGACTTGCTGGTATTGGGCACAAGGTGAGACAGGGTGCCAGTCCATCGAAAGGCACACATGAGCACACACCCTCACAAAGGCTGATGCAGAGTCACCAAATAAACTAACCTGCAAGTCAATTGGGATTTGTGAGAAAAAAGCCATGCAGACCACACAGAATGTACATCTGTAGTAATGTGCCTCACTGGCATTACCAGCCATTAAATCGATTTAGTTTTGTGTCCTCTGCAGTGTGAAGAGTGGCAGTAGTTTAAGGAAAAAGTAACAAAATGTATAAGGAATAAAAGCTTGTCTTTTTGTCAATTTACAAAGTGCAGAGGGACAGCTTTGCTGATGATATGTGCGCATTCTGGAGTGCGTCGTGGCGGGTCTCGTGTAGGATTGGAGGGACGGCTCAGTCATTGACCGGCCGGGATAGCGATGTCCGTCTTTCACTCTTGCGCCTGCCTCCCGTGACCTCATAACGCTAGAAGAGTAAAAGAAAGTGCGAAGCGCCTTAGTATCGGCTTGTCGCGGCTTATAAAAGGGATCGAGTGTTGGTAGTAGTCGGACAGTAGCTCGGGGAAGGGAAGAAAAAAAAAAGTGCTTCCTTACAGTTTCGAAGCGCAGTGACGTCTCACGCTCCGCACAATTTACTAGAAAAGTGCGAGCAGCCGGCGCACGCGCATAGCTGTGTAGGCCTTTGAGACGCGACTGCGCTTCTCTCCTAAAACGTCAGGGGTGTCGAAGTCCAGATCTGGTGGGCCGCAATGGCTGCAGATTTTCATTCTAACCCTTTTCCTAATCAGTGACCAGCTTTCACTGCTAATTAAGTTCTTTTCCCTTCATTTTAACAGCTCCGTTTTTAAGGATTCAGTACTTTGAATTGATTATTTTCTTCATTAAATGACAGCCAAACAGAAATGAGACGTGAAACGAGCCAACAGAAAACCAGTTAAATTGGGTCTTCAAACTCCAATCAATTTCACTCCAATCACTTACTTAATGAGAAGCCAATTTTTGAATATAATTAAACTCATTTAATTCCATGGCTTGTTGCTGCTCTCATTCTGCCACAGCAGACATTGTTGCCTGTTGATTTTTCTTTTTTTCTGAGAACACAATCAAAATGTTTTGGTGGCCTGAGAGATCAGCCTTATTGAGACCTTCACCTTTTCTTATTTTCAGATATTGTGTGATGGGCACAGGTAAGCTGCTCATGTGGCGGTGTGTTTTGTGCCTCAATACTATTTGGCTGCTAATTAAGATAAAAGAAACAACAAAGGGGCCTGAGTCAAGTTAATTAAAACTAAAGAAAAAGAAGTTTAATTAGCAGCGAAAACGGGTCACTAATTAAGAAGATGGTTAGAATGAAAACCTGCAGCCACTGCATCCCTCCCGGACTGGAATTCGACACCCGTGGTGTTCATCAGGGGTTCTCAAGCTCAGTCCTAGGGACCCATGGTGGCTGCTGGTTTTTGTTCCAATCAGCTTCTGTTTTTAATTGGACTCCTGGGCTAATTAAGTGGACTGTTGTTTCCCAGATTCTGTGTTTTGGGAACAATATAGAAATTAGAAAACTAGATTTTGATAAAAATATATTTATATTAAAATGTACTAAGCAGTTTATATGTGAATAATTTATTTTTTTCTTTTTAACAATTCTAATTGTTTAATGAATTCATTATTTACTAATTAGTGGATCTGACGCTAAAGTAGTTGCAGCCTTTGATTATTCAGAGTCATTTTCTGGGGTGTCTGCTCTGCTCCTTTTTAATTGTCTTTATTAAGATACAATGAATGGAGCAAACTGCACAGATAAAGGACAAACTATAATGGAAAGAGAGTTAAGCATTTAAATCCACAGCAAAAACAGAAAGTTTCTTAAAAATGTAAAAATCATGCTGCTGTGCTTTTCTGAATGTAGAATAAGAGAACAGAAAAAATAGCAGCTAATTAAATGAGATCAGCGTTATCAGTTGTTGTCACTGATTATGAATCTGGTTGGAACAAAAAACCTGAAGCCACAGTGGACCCCCAAGGACTGAGTTTGAGAACCCCTGGTCTACATAGACAACAGCCAAGAGTAGTATTTGAACCCAGGATGCCAGATCTATGAAGCAGCTGTTCCAACCATTGTGTCATCAGGCTGCCCTCAAAGAATACATTTTTGAAATAAAAGACCTGCATTGCTTCCGATTAACCATAGCCTATGACACCTGGACTACTTTACACAAAATAAAGAAATGGTAGTTAGAGTCTCCCCTACTAGATGTTTAGAATGCTCATGAAAGCAGATTTATGATTTTAAATATACAGTACTGCTGCTGCTGCTCCTACAGAAGTTACAAGTGTTTTGGATGTATATTTTTTGAAGTACATTAAGTTGTCTGCTGTGGCATCTTGTGTGTCACTCATCTTGCCAGTTTTCATTCTGCCAGCTACAAATGTGTTCTCGCATCACTGCCTGAAACAGCAACGTCTTACCTCTGTTCAGGTTTAGTTACTGTCAGAAGACCATCTCCGGGTGTTGTTCAGCAATAGTCTGTCTTCCTTGTCATGATCTTAAACCAAAAGCATTGCAAAATTAGTTGTCACTTTCAAAAAGGTCATTTGATGGACTGTCACGTTGCTTGTTTTGAAACAAAAGCTTTTTATCATCTCAGAATCTCTGTGCCATCACTTTCCCTCAGTTCTTCTACCTCCACTTTTAAATGAAGCACCTTAAGAGTGAGCAGCAGTACCATTTTTGCTTTACTGTATGTTCTTTTTCCTTTCATCAAATGCTAATTTCATCCAATGAGCAATCTGGTTTTTAGAAGAGGTGTTTTTGGCGTGACCTGGTGTCACTTAGGCAACTGGCATCTACACTAATCAATGTGGAATTTCTTATTCTTTCCTTGTGGTCATGATGTGGGATGCTGTTTGCATTGAGTCAGAGAATTTTATTACATTCCAAAAAGTCTGAAAGGGCATTATACTTGGATTTCTATTGTTATGGACCTCTAGTATGGTGTTGCTGCATTGCTCCATCTTCAATACGGAAACAGTTGTGGCTTCTGCAACTCTGTTATTGATGTTAAACTATGTGTTCATTTAGGCTTAGGTATGACATAACCAACATTTACTGTACCTATAGAAGACCAAGTAAATTACATGTTGGATTAAAAGCTATGACCAAGATAAAAGCAGCTTCCTTTTTAACTAGTTTGATATATCCTTATACTCTTCAACTTGGTAGGAGTAAATCTCCATTTTAATTTCTTTTCTTAAAAATGTTGAAGTGTACAATACATAACTTCTTCTTCTTCTTCTTTATCTTTTCCCACTTCTATGTAGGGTTTTTGTATTTGATCAACCTTCTCCAAACAGTCAAGTCCATTTTCTTTCAGATCTTCTCTTATTTTATCCATCCACCTCTGCTTTGGGCTCCTTTGCTTTCTCTTCCCCAGTACTTCCATTCCCATCACTCCTTTGTCCACATATCCATCGTTTCTCCTCATCACATTTTCTTTCCACTTCAACTTACTTTCCTATACTTTCTAAGACATTTCTCCCACTTTTGTTGTACCTCTGATTGTCTCATTTCTTATTATTTCCTTTTTGATAACTCCACACATCCATCTCAACATTCTCATTTCTGCCATATCTATCAAATATGCCACATATTTTGTCATTCTAACAGATGGTGCATCACAACCATTAGCAATGCTTGTATAAATCCCTTACCAGCTGGCATATAACAGAGACATATGCATTAAATTTGTCATTCCAACAGACTGCGCACCACAAACATTTGAGGTGCAGCATTTTATTACTACAAATGACTTTGATGCGCCATCTGTTGGAATGATAAATGCAATGCATTTGATTACTACATGCATTATGAAATACATTCCACTGTAAGCATTAATTAGATTTCAGTCATCTTAGATGGGTAGCACAACTAGTTTAATACGCAAATTCATAGTAATACAGCAACAGCATGCCAAGTTACTTCACTTATTTAGATACCTCTGACATAAAAATGTTGTGGATTACTGATAGTAAGCAAGCCAGTCAGTAGTTTACTTTGCTAGGATGCAGGGCCCTTGGCAAAGGGAATGTTAACTTCTTGTGGCTGGCATGGAGTTGTGGGTGTTGTGAGCATTATAAATGTTGGTATAAATATCCTTATATATATATATAAGGATACTACTATATATACTATTGGTCAAAGGTTTAGAATGCCTCATTTTTTTGGATATGCATGCAGTTTAATGTCTTAATGTTTCATGAAATCAAGGCATAGAACAAATTAACAATGGCAAATAAAAAAGTTAAGGAATTATTAAGTGCACGAAATGTTGTTCACATTTTTGATTCTTCAAAGCAGCCTGCACCTTTTCCTGATAACAGCTAAACTGTGGTAACCCTTTTGATTCAGAATGCCAGTCACTCTGTGTAAGTCACCAACTTTGCCTCCAGCAAAAGAACCCCAGACCATCACACTTCCTCCTCCATGTTTGACAGCTGGTGTCACACACTGAGGAGATCATCCTTTCACCAACTCGACAGTGAACAAACACCAAAGATTCCAAATTTTGATTCATCGGTCCAGTCTGTAGCAATCCGCAGCTAGTGTTTCAAGGCCCTATTTTGTCCTTTAAGGCAGCGGTCCCCAACCTTTTTGACAGCAAGGACCACTTTATTAGATGCAAATTTTTCCACGGACCGGTCGGTGGGGTGGGGGTGGGGGGGTGGGGGGGGCAATTTTATACACAATTTACATAACATTTCTTTTATTATTAAGTTATTAAGCAGTTTGCATACGTTTGCAACCTGAGATTTTTCTTCTTTTTTTGCATATAACAAAGACATATGCTTTGCATTTGTCATTCCTACAGATTGCACATCACAAACATTAACACTGTTATCGTTTTTTTCGTGTCTGCCGTTTCTATAGGAGGGTGACAATGAGTTAAACTCCAATGGATGTTTTTCAAATGTTGACAAGCAATAAGCAAAAGGTATCACTGAAAACGACAGAAAACAAAAACAGCAAAAAAAAAAAGCAGTACGAGGAAAGTTCGAAGAAAGAATTTTTTTTACAATGTTTCTGTTTGGGGATCGTTGTTTAGCCTAAATGTGCACATCTGAGCTGCAACCACAGATCTAACTGCTCTGTGGATGATTCATTCAGGCATTTCAAGGTCACCTCGTTGTAATGAAAGCATCTGTTGAATGTACTTTGTAGTAACGAGATTTCTATAGACTCATGTCATATGGGGAAACTGTCGGGACCGTAAAAATACTTTGTTGTAATAGTCTCTCACCTCGGTCTCTCTCCTCTCTCTGTGCTGCTGCAAAGCCCCGCACACCAAGCGTTCTGAAAAGTCTGAGTGAGTCTCCTTTGCCAGCAGTTCTCTCGCGGCCCGGCTGGCAGACGGCTGCGGCCCGGTAGTGGGTCGCGGACCAGTGGTTGGGGACCCCTGCTTTAAGGAATGGCTTTCTTACTGCCACGGACATTCACCCTGTCAAACCTGCAGCACAAAGTCTCCTCTTCTAAGTAGAAAGTAAGACTTGCTTTTTTCAACCTGCATTGTTAAGCTGTGCTTGAAGCTGTTGTGCTGAGAGGCGCCAATCATGCAAGATGGTGACCCTCAGAAACTTGTCTTCTGATTGGCTTGTGACTTTGGATTTGCCAGATCTCCTCCTATCAGAGTTTCTTCCAGTTTAGAATTGCCTTTGGATTCTGTCGGACACCACTGGACTCAATAACACTTTGATTTTCTTTCAATTTCTCTAAATAAAAGGCCTACACTTCTAATAGTAATACGTCTCTCTTTCATTTCATTTTTTTAATTGTCATTTTCACTAGACTATTGTCCAAGTAGTACTTCAGATGTTTTAGTAACACAGTCAGTTCCACCTCTGCTTTAAGACAGACAGAGGGTTTTTAAGTAATAAACAGAAGTTGGGACACCTGTGCAAATTGTTTGCGTCAACTTACAAGATCCCGAACTACAAGATGCCCACTGTCTAGTCTGGTGCCAACCATGACACTACATGGGGTGGCACATCTCCCTGTCCATATTTCATACTGGCCTCTCTGCCAGGTATTGTCCTTGCCCCATTCCTGCCAGGATCCTGCACATGAGTGTCGTCCATCACTCTTTGTAAGCAGTCAATTGTGACAGCAAAAGCACGGTGCCAAGTTTTATGTTAATTTATATGAAAAAAGAATAACAATAAGAATAAAATTTAGAAAAGGCTCCCCTTTTAAATATTTGTTATAGTGTGCAATTATATATTCAAATTTACTTTCTGTATGAATGTTCCCAGAATGGTGCAACAATTTCTTATTAAAGTGAAACTCAATTCATTTTCTGAGCCCCATACAGTATTTTCCCCTTCCAGTCTGGACTGGCGGCAATGGCTACTGATTTCCGTTCCACCCGATTTGTTAATTAGGGAGCCGATTCTACTGTTAAAGGAAAAATCATTTTAATTGCATGCCTCTTTCAGCTCTATCTGCAGTCTCAGTAATTGCTAAAAGTGTAACTTATTTCTGTTTGAAACTTAAGGAAGATATTGATTGAAGTTTCAGATTGTAATGGGAGTCAGTTCAGTTTAATTTTAATTATATTTAAATTGTAATTGTAATACGTTTTAGATTTTAATGGAAGTTAGATTTTAAGTTAAGTCAGTCTTTTCTAGTCTTTTATTAAACATGAGGCATAAATAGCAAGGTAGCCGACAAAGGAGATTAATTTCATACCATTTGCTTTTGTGATTTCGTTTAAAACATAAACTGTGAGAAATATGACTCAGCAAATTCAAGAATTGAGGGGTAATAATCCATCCCTGTTCTACTAAAATGTCTTTACGACACTGATATGCACACTTAAAAATAAAGGTGCCAAAGTAAGTCTTCAGAGCAATGCAATAGGGGAACCATTTTTGGTTCCTAAAAGAACCATGCATATGAAACATCCAGGAAGAACCTTTGTTTATTTAGATCATTAATGGGTTTCATAAATAACTACTGTATGTGTTAAGGCCTGTGCTGGCCAACTAAATGGTGTCCTCTGTCATCGGCTCATTCTGCCCCTAAGGCTTCAGAAAGTGCTGCTGCTGTGGAAAACATCCTGCATTGTTCCTGTTCCAAAGAAGGCAGGTGCCTCCTCACATAATGACTACAGACCAGTGGCATGTACGTCTCATATCATGAAGACCATTCAGAGACTCGTCCTGGACCATACAGTATGAGTCTTTTTGAGACCCACGCCAGTTTACCTATCAGACATACTGGAGTGGAGGATACCATTAACTTTCTGGTTATTCTCAGCTGGCATCACTGTGAGGATTTTGTGTTTTGATTTCTCAATAAGATCCCATCATCCAAGTTAAGTTGTAAACTCAGCGATATGCAGGTGGATGAGCCTACGGTGTCATGGATAATGGACAATCAGTCAGGGCAGACCACAGTTTGTGTCACTCTAGGATTGAGTTTCTGATAAGAACGTGAGTAACAATGGAGCACCACAAGGAACGGTCCCATCTCCTTCCCTTCACTCTGTATACCTCCGACAACAAATATAACACCAGGTCATGTCACTTGCACTTACAGGGTGCATTGATAAAGGGGATGAGACAGAATCTAGGAGTAAGTGTAAGAATTGTCTTCATATTAACATCAGCTAAAACAATGAACTGGTCATTGACTTTCAACACACAAAAGAGTCTCTATGTGCAGTCACTATTCAAGGATTGGATGTAGAGGTGGTCCACTCCTACAAGTACAAGTACTTTTGGGTCCACATCAATGACAGGTTGGACTGGTCTCGGATCACAGAACAATATAAGAACTGGCAGAGCAGGCTCTTTGTCCTTATGAGACTGCGTTCCCTTAATGTGGGAACTGACATCTTTCACATCTTCTATAACTCTGTGTTGGCCAGTGTGATTTTCTACTCTGTGTTGTACTGGACTGGTAACATAACTTCAAGAAAGCCCTACCGAATTAACTCTTTGAGGGCTGAATAATTTTTTTTTAAAACACCTAGTTTTCTGAAAAGCAATGGCTTCACACAGAAACCAACAGTTTGCCAAGAATATGTGGGAGGCTTGCTGCCAGGCCGTCTTCACATGGCTGGGGCAGCAGCAGCGGTCACTGTTGCAGTACACTGCTATCTGGTTTCTACCTCTTATCATTGTTAAGTAGCAGTCCTCCCTGGCGACCATTGCCATAGGCGTGTCAGCTACCTGAACCTGTTCAGCACCATGATGAGCTGGGGACCAGTCAGCTGAAGCTGAAACCTCACATTCGTTTTCAGTTGCTTGTATCAAAATCAGAGTCCAACAAGTCATAATCCAATTCAGAGAGAATAGGCAAAATGTCGTCCACGGAGATCGCTTTGATCTCTTGCCAGATGTCAGCGCCATTTTTGCCATTGTTTGTGCCTCGCTACTCACAGGAGCGCAGGAAATCTCGGTCACAACCAATGAAGCTAACTTTCCTTCTAGCAACAAGAGTCCAACTAAAACATAACGGTTGGTTTTCATAGTTTACAGTTGATTACCATCGTCAACTCCTCCTTTTGACAAAAGTCGACATCAGCCCTGAAAGAGTTAAAAAGCTAATTTAAAGGGGAGTCTCAGTTATAGGACACACTCTGGACCCCCTTGAGGTTTAGCAAAGGAGAGAATTAAAGCAAAATTGAGTGGCACTATGAACACCACTGCACATCTTCTGTCTGATACACCAACACTGAGGACTTTCAGCCAATGTGTGACTAGAAATGCTATTGGGGATCCTTTACACCAACAGCAATAGGTCTACATAATGCCTCACTCACTGTGATAGCCAAGTCAGAACTTTTCTTTCTTTTTAATTTTTAATTTTGATGTATGTATGTATGTATGTATGTATGTATGTATGTATGTATGTATGTATGTATGTATGTATGTATGTATTTAAAGAGCTTCTGTAAAACACCAAATTTCCCACTAGGGACAAATAAAGATCTATCCGGTAGTCTGCTGTCATGTGGGGAGTGTGTAGGGTTGCTGGCATACACATAGAGAAGCAGAGAGCTGCAAAAGCAGCAGGGAGAGACAAGACCTCAAGTGCATGTCTGAGGAAGTTTGAAGAAGATATGGTGAGTTCCTACTGGAAAGAGGAGTCATAGCATGGCTAGTAGCATCACTACGGGTACGATGATTGGAGGAATCACAAAGTGTCACAGGGGATTGGATGCTGAAACCCTGAGGCCTGTGTGGAGGCTATGGGGTCACCTCAAACAGCTGATCATTTGAGTAGCAGAGCGTATAGCGGAAGGTGCTTTGGAGTTGACATCCGAGTTACTGAGTGGAAAGGAGGCACTCGCTGGGGAGGAGAGGGAGTGAGCTGTGTTCTTGTTTGGTTGTTGGATTATTTTAATGTTTGTTTTTTATCTATCTATCTATCTATCTATCTATCTATCTATCTATCTATCTATCTATCTATCTATCTATCTATCTATCTATCTATCTATCTATCTATCTATCTATCTATCTATCTATCTATCTATCTATCTATCTATCTATCTGGTTTGGGTTGTCCTCTTTGAAAGCCCAGACACTTGAAAGCAGAGACAATGCTAGACGTCAGGCCCCACAGTAATGTAATCATCAATGGGACCTTCACACCCCCTCAGATCAATTGTCAATAAACTAAGCCACACAAAACTTCAAGGGGCAAACCCTGGCACAGCTCATTGCTTGTTCTCCCAGTTGTATCCAGGCCCTCCCACTGCTTGAAAGTTTCATTAAGCGTTTTCCACCTTAGTTATTTCGGCTCACAGAAACACTATTGTTTCATCGAGCCTTTGTGGGGGGAATGGGGTGTGTAAAATAAAAGTCCCCTTGCTGTGAATGGTTTCTGGGTGCGTACCTAGAATGCCATGATGGTTGACATGCCATTGACATTGGGTAAATAACATAAAGAAAATATAATTTTTGGGTGGAGTATTCCTTTAATCCTGCCAAGTGTTGTGGGCTTATATTTCCGATGAACTCTCTATCAGAGAAAACAAAACCAAATTAAGAGTGTAAGAGCCAATCTTAGAATGTTTAATGTTAATGTTAGAATTGCATAATTTCAATAAGTTTGTTATAGTTACTTAGTGACAAGTCAAGCAAAATGACTCCTTTTATTGGCTAACAAAAAAGATTACAATATGCAAGCTTTCGAGGCAACTTTATGTTATATTAAGATGTAATCATTACATCTTGCCTGAAGAAAGGGCCTGAGTTTCCTTGAAAGCTTGCATATTGTAATCTTTTTTGTTAGCCAATAAAAGGAGTCATTTTGCTTGACTTGTCACTACATCTATAACGGCTAACACGGTACAACACCCTAGTAGTATAGCTACTTAGAATAGATTATGGTACATAAAGCCTTTAACCCCCTTAAGTTAACATGAAACAGAACTTTCTTAGCTGTGTCTGTAAAACTGAGTGTTAATTAAGTCAGTTAGCATGGACTGTTAGAAAAATTTGCAATTAGCAGTCTGGAATACAGTTTTCTGTTTTTAATATGAACATTTCAAAGTTTGATCAAACTCAGAGAAACATGAAACAAGACAAGTAAGCCTTAAATAGAACTTTCTTTAAACAAGAACTTTTCATTTCTTCGATATCAATTTTTCTCTATTTTTGGGTGAATTGTTTTGCTTCGAAACTTTACTAAAAATTTTAAAACAAAGATATTTGGTCTGTGGAATTATTTGAAAACGCATCACACTACTGCCAGAACTGTTCTATGAAGTAAACTAAAAGCTGCAAACTAAAAGTTTGGTAATTTGGGACAAACGCAGCTTCAAAGAGGCAATCCACTTTTCTTTTTTCTAACATTCAAACATAACTTTATATACAGAACATTTCCTTCTACATTGAGGTTAACAGCAGTAAAAACGGTTCTTACAAACAGAAAAGAACATTTTTGATTCATTTCAATTATCTTACAAAAATATTGACTGCCTATAAAATAAGTCATTTCATTACAAATAAATTATCCATGATTTGAATATACATTTCATATATACAATTATTGAAACAGTGCATGCTTTTTTAAACTAAAAATACAAAAAAGGTTTAAAGACATACCAATGATGGGCAGTTAGAGGGTACATAAGAAGAATACCTGATAATAACAACATTAAGTGTCTTGAGAGACATTGGACTCTCCTTTGGGTGACATAAGTCAGGTGCGATGAAGCTGTGGGGCACTTGGAGTTTAATGTGTAAGACTACATTTTCAGGAATATAAATTATTAGTAATTCCACATCATTTACATTGAGATGAAGCACAGCATATTTTTTTCCTTTTATTGAAAGCACTATCTAAAAAAATGTTGATTTGATTTCTTCCTTGTTGCCATTGCTGTCAGAATAGGCTTTGACCCTAAAATAGGATTAAGCAGGTTTAGCAAAGTGAATCATGTGTTTTCAGTGTATTAATGTACATTATTTATGTTTTCAACTGTTCCTCCATAACTCAATTTTCTTGAATCCACCATTCCATTTTCTGAATTTGATTTTTCCAGGACGGTAATGGGTGCAAGCAGAAAATCGTCCATGGGCTGAATACCGTACCACTGCAGACTACGCATAACTAATATAACATAACACAACATTCAATAACATGACTCTTCACATATTCAAATTAAAAGAACAATAAATAAATCAAAGGCAATGGCGATTGCTATACTATGTTCAGTATTATTCCATATAGTTTGCTTTTGTGGACTTAATTTAATTCTTTTTCAGCCTGATTGCTCTAATTTCAGTTTGTTTCCACCATATTTATTAAACATCTTGTTTTGTTGTTTGAAATCCATAACTTCAATGTCAATGTTTGGATTTAGTTTTCCACTTCATGAAAAAAAATAATAACTGAATGAATAAACAAACACATCAATCAACACAAATGATACATTGATCGGGCAAATTTCAAGCATGTGTTTTAAACTTTAAGCAAAGAAAATCTACACAAGTAATAAAATATGATGAATAAGCATTCTTTAAGCAGATCCCGTATATGTCAATTGTAGAAGTTTGTTTAAAGCCAGTGCAGAAGTTTAAAATTCAAACTGTGTAATAATTCATTCATACATTAAAATCTAAATCAAGCATCACAACAACTTTTAAAAAATTCACATTAAATTAACAAAGGAGCATCCTCATTTGTTTTCATGGACCCAGAAACAAAGATACTGAAATTTGTTGATTGTCTGGTCTTTTGAGAAATTGTCAGCCGTCCTGAATCAGTCCAGTCCTGAGTGTAAATGGTCACAGTTTACCACTGATCCTGAGGGGGACTGCAAATATTGTTTGATCATAAGGCTTTTTGTTTGGAAAGTCCAGAGATCATCAATGGCTGAGTGGTAGGAACTTTATACTGGTCTTGTCCAGATCCCTGTGGTGGTGATGGCAATGGTGTTTCTGGTGTAGCTGTGCAAACATAAACAAGAAAAAATTAGAATAACAAAGTAAATAGAAATAGCATAGCCATGTTTGCCAACACTGCACAAAATGTATATACAAAAATTAGATGAAAAAAACGTTAAATACTTTTATTTAGCAAAAATATCTGCCAGTGGGGTAAGCAAAATTTACTTGACAAGATTTCTTAAAGTACCGTATACATTCGCGGATAAGTTCTCCCGCAGATAAGTCAGGACATGATTTTACTGTGTAATTTGTAGTATTTTATAATGTCAGTCATATAAGTTGAATGCGGAAAACTCACGCTATTGGTCCAAGAGATAATGATATGCTAACACCCACCTGAGAGAGTCACCACGGAGCACACTGCCTTTTTTTTCTATGTATTGTGCCTATGTGACCACACGGTAATACCCAAACTATTCCGAAGTGACGTTTGCACTGTTTTGTGTTTTTTGTATCTCATACCCTCATACACCTTTATCGTAAGAGCATCCCTTATCTGCGATGGAGCGTTCGATATGAACCTGGTTTTAAATTAAATGTCGTTGAAGTAGCGAAAGAAATTGGTAACTGCGCTGCTGCAACAAAATTTGGTGCATCTGAAAAACTGATGTGAGATTGGAGGGAGCAAGAAAAAAAAATTAAGTGTCGTATTTTTGAACAGGCGTATAAGTCGGGGTCTGATTTTATGATCGACTTATACGTGAGTATATACAGTAATTTAAAATATCATAAATACAATTTTTTTGATAAGTCAATAATTCTTACAATAAGGAAAACAAGATTTAATGTCATGATATGGATACTTTTTCTTGCAGTGAAGTCAGTGTGACTCTGTATGTGAGCATACAGTATGTGTGGTTCTGCTTGTGTGTTCATAGTGAACTGTAAACCTATCTAAGATTGTTTCATGGGCGGTTTCAGCAGGAGTGAGTAAGGTAACACTTTTTTTTACAATTTTACATCCCCTAAATAAACTTATCCATTTAATCCTGCCACTTCCTTATAGATGCCCGTTTTGTTCTGATTTGTTCAGAAATTCATTGATTTAGATTGCTTTCATAAAGCTCTCATTTTATTTTCTGTCTTCCCAATTTACTGATTCCGCTCATATTGATCTAAGGTTGCAGGGAACCAAAGTTGAATTTGCCAGCATTGGAGCCAAACAAAGGAAAAAACTCTGGACAAAGGTGCCAGGCATTGGGCATTGTGACTCCTTCTCACTGCTCATAGAGTCTGCAGTTCATCTAACATGCACATCATAAGTGAAGGACAGCAGGGAGGTGAGGCATGGACCCCTGCCTGGATGGAATGCAAAAGAACCGTTCAGGAGTTGGTATGGAGCACTACCAAGATGTGACACCAAAAGGATGACTGGAAGTAGGAGGAGGCCACACGCCGGATGGAACATTAAAGACTTTTGGAATGTAAGGCTGATCTGCTCAGGTCACCAAAACATCTAGATGGTGTTCTTAGAAAATAAGAAAACAAACAGTTTTGGAAGTGTCGGCAGAGGCAAAATGATAGCAGCAACAAGCCATGAAATGAATGAATGGGTTTAATTAAAAACAAGAATCAGCTTCTTATTAAGAAACTGGTTGGAGTTTAAAGCCCCAATTTAGCTGGTTATCTGTTGGCACGCTTCACCTCTCATTTCTGTTAGTCTGCCATTTAATGAAGAATACTGAATAATTAAAAACAGGAGTATTAAAGTGAAAGAAAATGAAGTTAATTAAAATGAAAACTGGTCACTGATTAGGCAGAGGGCTAGAATAAAAACCTGCGGCCCACCAGGATCAGAGTTGGACACCCTTGTACCTGCTCCTCTAATTTTGACCACACATCTGTCACGGAGCGAGCCACAGAATCTTCATGCACTGTTAAGAAGCAGTAGACATATGCAGGTTTTGCACAACTCTAGGATTTGTGATCTTGGTCTTGAAACAAGGTTTGTTATTTTAAACTTTGTAAATGCCTTAATGTTCAAACTGGCATCCTGACTAAAATGAAGAATGACGCCTTACCCAGCCAGGAGGACATAATGGAAGAACAGTGTTGATGGAGGCACAATGCGGCCAGGGTGCTTTCTGATCCCTTTCCCATTCAGGGTAAACAAATAATGGACAGACTAACTAAGGATGGAAACACAGAACAGTTCATTCCTTCCTATGAGTGATGGCAGGATCCTTCTTGAATTGTCACACTTCAGACACAAGCAGGGTTGCATGGGACGTGAAGTTCAGGAGCACAGCCCTGTTGGGGTGCCACAAGAGGGCACTGTCAATTGAGGATATCCCTGCTTTCTGCTTGACACAGAAGTGCTTTGAAGCCAAATCAAAGAAGGCGACTCAAGGCACTCAAGAGGTCAGAGTCAAGAGACAGGGGAACAACACTCATCTGGAGGACCAGAAGGAGAGGGAAAGGACTAAACATGGTCTTTACTTATGTTGTTGTGGCCATGCCAGCTTGTAATGGTTCTGTCTTTTAAAACTGAAAGACCTGTCTTTGATTTGATTGTGTCTGGGGTTTGGGACTCAGTGTTATATGGGACACAACTGTTATATGTTATTTTATTTTAAAGTATTCTGTAGAAGATATTTTGTAGGAAAATTCAAATTTAGACTTTGCAAAATTATACTTTCTATAGGCTTGATTCCTACGGCACAAGCATGTTCCTTTTTAACACATTAAGCTTAAAAAATATCATACAATATGCTGCTTTCCCTTTTAAATGAGTTTAGCACACTTCTAATTAAAAGACTAGGGGAGAGAGCGTCTGCGAAGCACTACATCTCCTGGGACGCTACAGGGCAGCCCTCCTGGGCAGACTGTGGCACCATGGATTTTCGCAGGGCATGCTGGGACTCGGAGTTTTGCATAGCCCTGTTTGGTTCTGTGGGGGCCACCAGGGGGAGCTGGAGAGCCCTACATTGGACTTTCACCATACTTGGGAGTGATTCCAGGTAATAGTGATGAGCCACCTGGAGCACTTCCAGGAGCTGAATAAAAGGAGCCACCTCACTCCATTCAAGGAGCCAGAGTCGGGAGGAAGTGGATGAAGCTTGCTGAGAGAGGAGTGGAGGCAGAGAGAAGGACAAACAGAGAAGGAAAAGACTGTGCTTTGTCTTGTGGACATTGTGCTATTGTGGGGAGCAAAGAAAGTGCTTCCCCACCTATAAATAAATGTGTGCTATGTGGCAACTTGTGCCCTCCCTGTCTGTGTCGGGTTAAAGCGGCTTTATGCGCCCCAGTGGTCCACAGTGTAAAGAAGTCATATTCATCCATATTCATCCATATTCTTAAAACACTTATCCATGGCAGGGTCACAAGGCAGCCAGAGTCTAATTCAGTAATCATTGGTAGGGTGAGCGCCTGTACACGACACCAGTCCACTGCAGGGTGAACACATAAGCACACACATCAACATCCAAATTAGCACCACCAATCCACCTAACCTGCATGTCTTTGGACTGTGGGAGAAAACCAGAGAACACTGATGCAGGCACAGGGAGAACATGCTAACATCCCACAGGTAACACCAGGGGCTTGAACCCTGGTCTCCTTGTTGCAGTGCTGTGCCAGCCTAAGTGAAATATAATAAACTTAAAACATAAAAAAAGAAATATCAAACAATATGCACAAAAATATGCATATTTATTTTCTAGGTATTTTTAATTCCTGATTCAAGCTGTTCCCATTAAGCAGCAATCTGAAAAGTCACATACAACACAAGGTGGGCACAATGGAGAACCTTTTTACCTTTTAATCTATAATTACACAGCTATGTGACACACAAGCTTCATTTTTTTTGTTTATATTCCTGCTGTGGGAAGCCACAAGACTGCCTTGTATTCCCAAGGTTGGCATATCACTGATGCCACAATCAAGTATGCCATGTAGTCTGATTCCAAATGGTACCTTTAGGGAAAGACCCATCTGGAAATTCTACTGATTAGAGCTTCATGACAGCGTGAACACCACAAAAAGAAAGTCAGACAGATGTTTGTGCTCCAGCAGCCGGCATCATTATGAGCACATTACCAAAGACCCTGAAAAGGCAGGAAATCTTCTCTTGAAATGCTAACAAGAACTTTCAGAGAACTTCATCCACAGGGACCAATACATTGCCAACGAACGAGCCCTTGACAGCACTACAAAAAGAATCAATGCCGTATTGAACGCTGATTGTTAAGTGTCCTAGAATCTAATAAGGAAATATAGAACAATAACACAGAAAATAACTCACAAATCTGTTCAGCGTGGACAGGCGCCGGTATTGTACTCAGTACAATGGTGTGGCCTGTTACAGGATCCTGGGCCAGCTGAGGATGCACTGGGTGATGCAGATGAGCTGTCTCATTAACTGACCCTGTAGAAACAAAATCAACAGCAGAATGTTAAACAAATTAAACCTTAGGTACTTTTTAAATAATACAGTTCAGTTCTTTATATGCAAAAGTGTAACAATGTTAAAATTATGAGGCTCATGCTGTTTTAATAATGATGCACATTACGTCATCTATGTGGTCAAGAGATGAACCCAAATAATCCTGTTTTAAGGTGGATTAGGCAAGAAAAAACTCTGCAGGGGATTCCATAAATGCTCACACCGGGTCAGTCTGGAGTCACCACCTTACCTAACAGGCACCTCTTAAGTATGTGGAGGAGAAGTAGAGTAACCAGTGTCATGCATGTGTGTCTGTTGATCAGCATCCTGACTCATCTTGGGTTAGCTGTCCCACTCTGGAACAAGAGGAAGCACTGTCGTTAACGCTATTGTCTGTTTCTTTCCCTACAGCCAGGAGAAGTTGTCCAGTGAGAGCAATTGACTCCGCCACTTCCAGTCAGGGGAATATAAAAGCAAGATGCTTACAGAAGGTGGCGTCTCATTCTGGACCCCTACTCGGGACAGAAGTAGCCTCACACCAGACCTGACCTACTTCATGATTCCCTGGTGTGAGCAGTTGATGTTTTGCTATTGCGCCATTGTGCACTGTTTTTGTTTCAAATCTCAGTTTGTTATTAAACACGAGTGGCACCCCAATATTTCTCCAGTCCAGTTGTCATACCTCGCAAAACCACTGCAGAGAAAGCCCCAAACAAACACGGAGAGTGACAAACTGTGACTTTTGGCAGTATCCTAGTATCTGGTGCTGCATAGGACACACATGTATAGCTGGGCACAAATACTCATCCAGACCAAGTTAGCAGTCAGCAAATCACCTGACTGAAAAAAACAGAGAGCGGACATGCGGTATCATTTTATTTTCTAAACAGTAGAATATTTTTCTTAAGAGCTGAAAAAAACAAAATGCTTCCCAAACATAAACATTTACCATAGTGTTTAGCTTATTGGATTATGTATGATGATTGGATTGTGTGGCACATGAGATCTTTTGTATTAAGTACATGTTATTAAATTATTATATAACATGTTACATGTTATGTTATTATTATGTTTGGATACACAGGACATTTTGCAAAAAGACACAGGAGATTCCAAAGAACAGGATCAAATTATGTTAGGCACAGGGACAGCTATAATAAACTCACAACCTCTGAGTAAATGGATGCTTCAATGACATCTCACATCTTTTCATTTTGGATGCAAGGACTTTTTTTGTCATCTGGATGAATATAAATAACCAGCTGTGTAAGCCAGTGCTGTTAAAAGGCCGGGGTCCTTAGAAACTATTGAAATCATCAGAAAAAAAAAATGGAAATGTAGAGATGTCAGGTAATTGAAAGGAACTACTCTGGGCAGCTCTCTCCTGGGAGGTCTCGTTTTGCCGACATGCTTGCATCGCTTGTGCATTAGCAGATAAGCGACTTTGTCTTTTTCAGAGGTTTCGTTTTGCCAACATGCTCGCTTCGCTTGGGTATTAGTGGCAGGAGGAAAAGTAAAAGGGATACCGTTTTGTCAATGTGTTTGCCTCGCTTCTTTATTAGCGGCTAAGCGAGTGACTCTTTCTTCTGAGGTTTTGTTTTGCCGACGTGGTCGCCTTGCTTGTGTTATTAGTGGCTGTAACAAAAGGCGCTATATAGGCACCTGACCCAACACAGATGGACACAGAGGCACGTATGAACCAAAACCTTTATTTTTCTTCACCCGTGGGCGCACGTCTTCCCCGTGACCCACAGGCAATACACAGTCCCAAAGCACTATTCCACAACACAACAATCCTTTCTCTCCTCTACCACCACTCCTCCTGAAGCTTAGTCCTCCTCCTCCCAACTACGGCCCCTGAGTGGTGGTGGCTGGCCCTTTTATAGCCCACCCGGAAGCGTTCCAGGTGCTTGACCACCTGGACCTAATTGCACTTCTGGGTGGGGCTGAAGATTCGTCCAGCCGGGCTGCTGACTCCATGCAGCTTCCCCTAGCGGCCATTCGAGCCCCCAACTAGGCTATGGAGAACTCCATCTCCCATGGAGCCATGCAACAGGTTGGGGGATCACCGTCCGCCAGGGAGGCTGCCACCAAGCGTCCCGGGGGTGGTATTGAGCTGCCCATGGTTGCTCCCCCGGAACAGATGCAGCAGGGGCGTCCCTGCCGGGCATGGGACCCGGCTGTCCGCCACATGGCTAAGTGAGGTTCTGTTTCCTCAGAGGTGGAGCCCTTACCCCAACTTAGCTTATATATAAAGCTTATATATAAACGTCTACACATGGAAGTGTGTGTGTCTGTCTGTCTGGCCCGGAAGTGAGAGGTGGAGTTAAGGTTAAGGTTAAATAAAGAAACCTTAACCTTAACCTTAACTCCACCTCTCACTTCCGGGCCAGACAGACAGACACACACACTTCCATGTGTAGACTTTATATATAAGCTTTGCTGGTTAAGTTTGCAGATGATACCAATATGATGCTAGGTGGATTTACAGATAACCTAGAGTCCATTGAATCACTACAGAGGGACTTGGATAGCATCTAGGTTTGGTCATATTTGCGGCAGATGAAATTTAATGTAAGTAAATGCAAAGTATCACATGTGGGAAGTAAAAATGTTAGGTTTGAATACACAATGGGAATTCTGAAAATTGAAAGTAGACTTTATGAGAAGGATTTAGGAGTCATAGTGGACTTGACACTATCAACTGCCAGACAGTGTTCAGAAGCCATTAAGAAGGTTGGCAGAGTGTTAGGTTATATAGCGCCCTGTGAAGTACATGTCCAAGGTGGTTCTGCTCAAGCTTTATAATGCACTGGTGAGGCCTCATTTGAGGCATGTGTGCAGTTTTGGTCTACAGGCTACAAAAAGGACACAGCAGTACTAGAAAAGGTCAGAGAGAAGATCAACTAGGCTGATTCCAGGACTACAGGGGATGAATTATGAGGAGAAATTAAAAGACTTGAGCCTTTTCAGTTTAAGCAAAAGATTAGGAGCTGACATATTTGAAGTGTTTAAAATTACGAAGGGAATTAGTCCAGTGGATTGAGACTGTTAGTTTAAAATGAGTTCAACAATAATATAGGGACACAGTTCTAAACTTGTTAGGAGTAAATTTCATAGAAACATTAGAGAACCATAGATGTGTGGAATACGTTACTAGGTGGTATTATAGACAGTATGAGTTTAGGAACTTTCAGAACTCGACTTGATGTTATCTTGGAGGAATTAGTGAATAGGACTGGCAAGCTTTCATGGTCTGAAAGGCCTGTTCTTGTATAAAATTTTCTAAAGTTCTAAATGCAAGCATACATCACTAAGTAAGTAAGAAGCTGCTGAAGCTTACTTCATTAGTGATGTTTGTTGTGTCGTTGCTGCCAAAAATAAAAAAAAAACAGATGTGATTTCAGTAATGAAAATATGCCTACATCACTCATTGTACTTTGACACAAAGCAACGTAAAGCAGACGTGCAATAATTCGGCCAACATCATTACACCTCTAGCAGATACACATGATGCAAAATAGGTGTAAATTTGTGTACACATCATACAAGTTTGCATCACATATTATCATTGTAATTATCATGTGTTAGCAAGCTTGCCAGGAAAAAAGGTTACATTTTGTTTTCCTAAGATTGCAAGAAAATTATTCTGTTATCTCAAGAAAACAATTAAAGAAAACAAATGATATTTCACTTCATCGAGAAAACAATGGCAAAAATATCGATATTGAATGTCCTCTTTGAACTTCCATAATTGACATATTAACTTTGGGGATGTGCAAGCAAACTTGAGAGCCCAACTAAGAACCTCATAAATACTGGAATAGTATGTAAAATTCACACAGACACTGGTCATACTGGAAGATATTTTTTACTTCTAAGTGCCAAAGAGTTGAATATTTAATTTCTCTGGTAAAACTGACCTGATGTTAGTGATGACGGGTGTGTGCATGTTTGTGTCCTCTCATGAACATGATGCCCTGTTCAGGGTGGGTTCCTATTCTACTGGGATGACCTCCACCTTCCTGTAACCTTATAATTGGATTAAAGTTCCGAAAATAGATGGATGGACACATAGAAAGATGGTAACTTAAATGTTTATAAGATGGACTAACCACACAACTGAGGAAAGTCTATTCAAATTTATAAAGTTGTCAAGTTTTTTTTGACTCAGTTTGAATTATGAGTTTTGAGGATTAACGGTTTTCATACAACTTAAAGATATGTAACTGTTTATAGGACAAGCACTTTGTAAATAGTTAAAGGTGCAGTTACCATTACTTTGGAAACATTTTTGTTGCAGGGAGTTGCGCGCCATTGTAGCGACTCCCTTATAGTATTTCAACGCACTTTGATAGCAGCTTGTCCCAGAGCAAGAGTTCTGTCCAGAGGCTTATGGACAAGCGCATCCCCGGGGATAACAACACCATCATTCTGCCAGTAGTCTGCTGTAAGGTGGGGAGTGTGTAGGGTTGCTGGCATACACATAGAGAAGCAGAGATCTGCAAAAGCAGCAGGGAGAGACAAGACCTCAAGTGCATGTCTGAGGAAGTTTGAAGAAGATATGGTGAGTTCCTACTGGAAAGAGGAGTCGTAGCATGGCTAGTAGCATCACTACGGGTACGATGATTGGAGGAATCACAAAGTGTCACACGGGATTGGATGCTGAAACCCTGAGGCCCGTGTGGAGCCTATGGGATCACCTCAAACAGCTGATCATTTGAGTAGCAGAGCGTATAGCGGAAGGTGCTTTGGAGTTGACATCCAAGTAACTGAGGGAGGAGAGGGAGTGAGCTGTGTTCTTGTTTGGTTGTTGGATTATTTTAATGTTTGTTTTTCTTTTTTGATTTCTTTTGGAATGACTTCTTGTACTGTTTTAAATATTTAAAGAAAGAAAATGTTTGTTTTATTTTCATTGTAGAGCTCCAGATGTAATTTTGTATATATTTGTAAACAGTAATTTTGTTGCTTTTTTTGCATTTATTATTTTTGTCTGTCATTGCCGAATTACACTGCATTAATGATTGCATGATAGTTATTTTTGAGATTATGTGAGAAGGCAATTTCCCCTAGGGGAGTAATACAGTATACCAAATATCTATCTATCTATCTATCTATCTATCTATCTATCTATCTATCTATCTATCTATCTATCTATCTATCTATCTATCTATCTATCTATCTATCTATCTATCTATCTATCTATCTATCTAATTACAGTTTTAGTATAATTCAGTAATTGCAAGTGTTTTAAAGTAGAAAAAAAATCATATCTATCCATCACCCTTAAGGGTATAAACCACATGGAGTGACAGTACAAATGATGAGACAATATACTCTGAAAAGTACACGTGTCACATCAAGTCATAATATTGATCCAAGATAAGACAGATATTACACTAAATTTAGGTAATATGGTGTTGTGCATAATGAAGCGGACTCTGAAATACAAGGTTTCTCATTGAATTCCCACATGTGGTCCATTTTGTGACCCTGAGCATGTCACTTAACCTCCTTGTGTTCCAATTATAAAAGAAATACATGTAAACAGTTGTACAAAGCAGTTGGAAGTAAACAGACTGAGTCAATATAAACATTGTTATATTAAAGATCTGAATATAATATATGTAGACTCATGCGAAAACCTAATCTGGAGCATTGGCAACAATGGGAATACTTTGATTTGGATGATAGCTCTCTGAATGCCCCGGCTAAACAAGACTAACATCCCAGTGGTAATTTTTAACTAAACTAAGGCTAATACCAAAGAATGAATATCTGATTAAATTGACACAGCTGGGTGGTGTCAAACTTATCATTAATGACAGGTCAAAGGTCAGTTAGCGGTTAATTTTCCACTGACGAAAAACAAACAAACAAGAAAAAAAAGGTCCAGGTGCTCCTAGAGGCCTCTCTAATGAGAATCACTGGAATATGATATCAGCATTAGCTGATGCCTCACAAATCCGGTGTCACTGCTCTTAAGGGAAGGTAGATAGCCCAAGAGTTATTAGAGCTTGGAAAAGAATTACCAGATGATGATTGCATGGGTCAAAGCCAGACAGATAAACAGAGGATAAATGTGTCAAGTCAAAGGTGAAACAAAGGTCAAAACCAAAGTAACCTGACATTACGTCTGCTTGTTAAGAAAACTGACTTTCGCTTAGCAATCTGTTTTTTTTTATTTTTCCCTGAAGAAATATCCACTGAGGGATTCTAAAACACTGGTCATTCCCATTATTACAGCAGAAGTAATGTGACTCATGAGCAGAAACCAATGGGACAGTGGCACCTAAAAATGATGTTGCATAAAACAAAAAAATATAAATTAAGTGGAGATGAATGCTGATGCCTATGAATTTAATTTTATGTAACATCTGAACAAGATGCATTAACCATATTTAATAATAAAGCTAAAAACGATCAATGTTCATAACGACTGTCTGGTCACTGCCTATGCAGAATTTTCCCGTTATCTCTGCATCTGCAATGACTTTTAAGTCTGGAAACTGTAACAACCTAGAACACCCGTTGACAATATGCGCCCCATACACAGTAACCTGTTAGACGCCTAATGCCATACTTAACTCTGTTTCAAAGCTTCTCTCAGCTGCCAACTAGTTAACCTCATGACTCCTAACCTGTAGAACTCAGTGTGTCCGTGAGGCCATATTGGTTATAGCAAGAAATTGCCAAATAAAACCACATTTCACTGTTGATGTCCATGTTTTTACTATATTTTCTTTTTGCCTTTCCTATTTTCAATTGACACATTTTTATATTTATAGATAACTTTTTATCGGAGCAAATTATTGGACCTTTCCCAGCTTTTTGGATGTTTTGCTAGGTGTTGCAATTTGCATTTAGGTCATCCTATCTAGCACTGTTGTATCTAATTCCTTGGTGCACTAAAGGCCCAGCTACTCATCTTCTCACTCACTTTTGAACATGGAGAATCCACGTTTTGGGGCATAGGTGACTGGAGCCAATTCTAGTATTATTGGGAATAAAGCAGGCAGTAAAGGTTTTTGATGCTTGGTTCCTTTATAGTTAAGGCAAGGCTAACTAATCAAGTTTTATTATTGATTTACTGGCTGCTTACTAATAAGAATAGGAGTTCTTATTGCTGGTTTTGGTCAATTTTGCAGCCTAATCTTAGTTCAAAACAGGCCCCAAAATGATGTTTACTCAATTATGTTCACCTCATTTCTAAGTCCCTTTGAGTATAATTGTCTGCAAAATGAATAAATATGAATGTAAATTAATTGGGAAGGGTTTATATCCATCATAAGGAGCAATTATGTACACACCCATATATAAGGCCAATTTAGACTCTCCAGTTAACTGGACTCACGCAGGTAGAAAACCTGGAACCAGAAAACTGGGAGAAAAAACCCCATTCAGACACAGGGGTCAAAATGAACACTGGACAGAAGGAATGCTCTAGCATTCTAGAGGGCAAAGTAATGTTGACCATTGTGCTAACATACTGTCCCTCTATTAAAAATTACCATATTGTAGATTACTATTAAATAAATATATATCTATATGTTGTACAGTATCTGCCAAATAATGCAAAGAGTACACAACATGTGTGTCGCCCTTGTTGGGACTTGTCAGGTGTATGCACCATCGCATCCCTTTATGTGGATCACACCTCAGATGTCAGTGCCTGAGGCAAAGCCTCTGACATTGCGTCATGGTGGCTGGCTCGCTAATTTGACAGGGTGAAGATCGGAGTATTACATTCTTAGGTCTGAAATGCAATCTGGTTATTTGGATGGTTACCTACCAGGTAACGCTTGTGGTTGGTTGGCCAGTCGGAAAGTACTGTATAACATATCTATGATCTGCTTCTTGCAACAGAGAGGACGTGGCGGATGTTTGCCTAAGAATGTATCTATATCTATATCTCTATATTTATATATATTTATGTGTGTGTGTGTATATCGGTACCATGCATGTGTGTCTGTGGATCACCCTTCTAACTCATCTTTGGTAAGCAATCCCACCCCAGGACGAGAGGGGGTGCTGTTGCTAATTCCATCATCTCTTTCTTTTTCCGCAGCCAGTAGAAGATCCCCAGTGAGGGCAAGTGACTCCGGCCCTTCTGGTCAGAGGGCTATAAATGTGAGACACTCACAGAAGGTGGCTCCAAACCAGACCTGACCTGCTAACAATCCCCTGACGTGGGCAGTTACATTTTGTTATTGTGCCATCATGAGCCATTTTTGTTTAAAATCTGTTTTTTCTTAAAACAGGGTGAGCATGTTGCCACCCCAACATTTCTCCGGTTCAGTTTTCATATCTCGCATAACCATGCCAGAGAAAGCCCCACACAAACATGGAGAAAATGTGCACACTCCACACAAACTGTGACTTGAAGTATTATCGTACTTCACCCGGCCATTACATACACACATACCCCAAAAGAAAATGCAGCCGCCACACAGACATCAATCAGGTTCAGGATTCATGCTGAAGACTCTAGAGACCTTGCTAACTTCTGCACCACCTTAAGATATAACTTGGCCTGCAACATCAAATTCATATATGCTTATATTAAAGAGACTTACCTCCAAGAAGCATTTCCTGTAACAAGTTGTCGATTTTTACCATCCCAAAGAGCTTGACAAACTGAATTTGCTCAATCATTTGCCAAGTAATGCTCTGCAGTGTTGGCAGGAGCAGGAGCAGCTCTCCAAATCTCCCTCTGGAATCATACTGCCGGTCATTGATATAATCTTCCAAGCTGACCTGCACCTGGTATCTCATATGTTTTATTTTGTTGGGGTTACTTAAACTCTTAGCATCTGAAAAACAACAAATAAATGGGAATAGGAATGTTTCCATACCAGTCAACCAATTTGTTCTCAATTAATATGCAATATTAATATCCATCACATTATTCATTCATTTTCTTAATCTTGACTAAGTATTAAAGGCAAAGCAGGAATCAACCCTCAGTGGGACGGCAGTGGACTGAAGTGCAAACTTAATGTGGGCCCTTTGGAGTAGAAAATTGACCTGACATGGATGTCTTTGGGATGTGTGAAGGCAACCTGAGTACCTACACATGTATAGAGAGCTATTTACTGTGCCACCCCACCATTATATGGAACTAACATTTTTTTTAGAAATTCTAAAATGATATTTGTTACATTTAACAATGTCTGGTGTATCACTGTAAATGCAGTTCATGTATGGCAGCAATTTCTCTTGAAATGGTGTATGTGATATTAACACGTGCATGTTATTACTAGGATAATATTCACCACAAAGCAGGACAGTGTTACGTTCCCAGTTTTATGAAGTATTGCAAGAAAGGCTTCAATCTATATTAAAAATATAATACATTCTATATACTGTAGTTTTGGAATGTGTGCTCATTTTCATTTTTAGGTTCATCCACATATAATGCAAAAAGCTCCCATAGCCATGTCTGTTCATCTGTCCGCATGAATCATCTTGGCTTCTGGTGCACACATTTTACTGAAGTTTGTCACACTTATTCTTCTAAAGTTTTCTGGACAGTACAATTTTTGTTGCGGTATCTCAGACACAGTGTGCTGTACATGATTTTTTAATATAAAAAATTACAATTGAAAATGATTGATGAATTAGCAACTTATCTATAAAATAAAAACGTATCTATCTTAAAAATGATAGAAATTCTGTGGGACTTCAACTGTGACTTACTTTACTGTTTCAACTTTACCATGATAGCGGTTACCTCAACTTGTATGTTTTTCTTAATTTTTCTTTTATTCTTTCAACATCCGCATCTAATGGCAAAACAGTGAAGCACCTGCAGCCATGCAGACTGAAACAAGTACATGTGGCTGCAGGAAAGGGTATGGGGTGGAGTCAGATGTAGGCGGGGTTGGATGACTGACTATTTCCATATAAGAAAGGTATAACATTAAATGTGCACTAATTTAAATCACTAATAGTCATATAGTTTAGTCAATATGGTAGCAATGATATTGATGTTTATGTTTGGAAAAGTAAAAAATGAAAATAATTTAACTTATATAGAAATGTAAGAAAGATAGTTCAGTGACACTATTTGTTTTATTTATTTTACAGCCATATCATGTGCACTTCAGAATAGGTCATCCAACTGAAGCTAAGTATGTTCAGGCCCGGCCAGTACTTGGACGGGAGACCAACAAGGAAAAGCTTGGGTTGCTGTTGGAAGAGGTGTTGGCAATACTAGTAGGGGGCGCTTACCCTGTGGTCGGAATGTGAATCCCAATGGCCCAGTGCAGTGACAGGGACAATGTGCTGCAAAAATAGTGCTATCCTTCGTATGAGACATGAGCACTTTGACTAGTGAGAAAAGCGCTATATAAATGTAAAGAATCATTATTATTACATAACACCGAGATTCTGACTCTGTGGTTAGAAAAGATCCCTGGGCATTCTTTGTAAAGAGTAGGGTGTATCCCGATGTCCAGGCTAAACTGCCCATCACGGCCTGGACATTCTGGTCTCCTAATCATCCCCTGTCTCTAAATGGCTATCTGTGTTAGCACTTCACCACCTAGTTGCTCATATGTGATGACCGTACCGGCACAAAAATGGCTGCCATTGCATCATCCAATTGGATGCTGCACATTGGAGGTGGTAGAAGTGGCTCCTCACTCAATTAAGCTCTTTGAATAGTGAGAAAAGCGCTATATAAATCTAAAGAATTGTTATTATTATTATTATTGTTAGTAAAAGTAGTATTAGTATGCTACAATAACTAAAGCTGTGCCTTTTTTATTTCCGGTACACTAAAAAAAAACACTATAAACTAAAGGTTATAATAATTCAACATTTCTCTGACACTATGATTTATCGGCAGCATGCCAGAATGATTCTATGATGTTCTGATGCTGCCAACAAATTTTACATTGAGGCTTCAGCACAGATTTTAAATCTCTATCTGGTACTTTTTGAAAAATCTGGTTTATGAGTTATGAATTACTGTTAGTCACAATCCTTCACATTCAACAGGTAACAACAGCACTCGTTTCATCATTTGAGACAGAATCTGCTGTCTATGAAAACAATTTTGGCCAGATGATATCATTAAAAGACATCAAAAACATTTTTGTACACTACTAATATATTCTGTTATAGCTGTTATTTTTGAATATGATAAACTGTTACAAAAGCATGTAATAAACAAAATTCTAAAATAAACTCTTTGATGAAGTGATTATAACATTTTAAAATGTACCTGAATGTTACACCATGCGTATATTTTTTACTTGTCACTTGTTAGGCCAAACATGAACGTGTAACAGTATTTTACAGCTCAACAATTTTAAAAGCCTGTAAAGTCTATACATCTTCCAATAATTAGTCATTAATAAATATTATAATACATAACATATTATTAGCTCAAGTGCATTCATATAGTTATAAATGTCATTAAATGGTAATTCACATACTGGTAACACTTTAAAATAACTCACTAGACATTAAGAATTATTATATAATGCCTAAAAGATTATTAACTCATGTGAATTGAACACTTGTAAATTTCATTAAATTTAACAACTTTTATTGATAAGTCATTAACTAACATATCATTTCTTTACATCTTTACATCATTACAAATGAATTACTTATTAATTATAGATTTTTTGCAGTACCTAGTTTCAAATTGAATCTATTTATCCATTGTAAAGGTTTGCAAAGACTTGTTTTCAAAAGTAATAAAAGATATTATAGAGTGGTATCTAAAGCCACCTTACAAGCGTAAATAGCAAAACAATTACCTGGGTCAAAGAAAACAATCGCCTTTAGAGAAGCATACTCATTGTCGTCAATAAGAATATCTTGAAACGGGACAACCAGTTCATCCAAAATCCGGTTTGCCACACGGCTTATCTCAATTTCAGGACAATTTCGATGGATTACACAATCATTACCTACAGGAATGGACAATTAAAATTTGATTACTGTATATTCTTATGGTTTACTTTAAACCAATATTGTGCTACAAAACATTGTACTTTACTATGAGCAACATCATGAGATATGGTATATGTTTCAAATATAATTAACTTTTATGCATGCATATATATATATATATATATATATATATATATATATATATATATATATATATATATATATATATATATATATATATTCATGGCATTCGTAGTCTGAATCACAATCTGATTGTTTGGGTGGTTACCTACCAGGTAACGCTTGTGGTTGGTCAGCAAGTTGGCTAACATCCGCAACGGTGCCCTCTTTCAGTTGCGAGAAGCAGATCATAGAATGGTTGAAATAGTTTACTGTCAAATAATGCAAAGAGTACGCAACATGTGTTTCGCCCTAATTCTGGGCTCATCAGGCGTACACACTCACTGCACTCCCTCTCGTGAATCGAACCTCGGACGTCAGCGCCAGAGGCAAAGCCCCTAACGTTGCGCTACGGTGTGTGGTTCGTTCATTTGACAGCATGTAGATCGGGGTAATTACATTCATGGCATTCGTAGTCTGAATCACAATCTGATTGTTTGGGTGGTTACCTACCGACTTGCTGACCAACCACAAGCGTTGCCTGGTAGGTAACCACCCAAACAATCAGATTGTGATTCAGACTACGAATGCCATGAATGTAATTATCCCGATCTACATGCTGTCAAATGAACGCAACATTAGAGGCTTCACCTCTAGCGCTGACGTCCGAGGTTCGATTCCCGAGAGGGAGTGCAGTGAGTGTGTACGCCTGATGAGCCCAGAATTAGGGCAAAACACGTGTCGCGTACTCTTTGCATTATTTGACAGTAAACTATTTCAACCATATATATATATATATATATATATATATATATATATATATATACACAGTATATACAGTATAAGGTGGCCTGTAGGGGGCATCTCATGACTCCCAAACCTTTGACACATCTTTACCAACACAGTTTTTGTGCAAACACAATTGTTTTACTATTACAAATTCCTTTCACAGGTTAATTCCATTTAATAGTAAGCACACTCCTTTCACCTCCTTTTCTCCCAGGGTAGGCTCCCTTGACTCCTCTCCCAGCGCTGACTCTCCGTGTGAGTGGAGATGGCCCCTTTTAAGCAGGGTCAGGCTGGAGCTCTTTCTTGCAGCTCCTCTTGGTGGCCCCATGGAACCCAGCAGGGCAGTCCCACTGGACTGCAATTCCCAGCATGCCCTGCTACCCTATGAATAGGCTATATATATATATATATATATATATATATATATATATATATATATATATATATATATATATATATATATATATATATATATATATATATATATATATATATATATATTCATACAGAGATAGTTTTTAGACAATAATTTGCTTCACCCTCATGTGTTTACAAAGTAGAAAGAAAACTGTCAGAAACATAGGTAAGGCATGCAAACTCCACACAGACAGTGACCAGCTGAAGTCCCCAGAGCTGTTAGGCATATTTGTTTTATTACATACAATAAATAAATATATGTATTTTTGTTACAAAGCTAAAATGTAATTCTATGGAAACCAGAAAGGGAGTTTTTAAACAGACAGTAAAAACAGCTATGAGAATGTCATGAAGTGTGTTTGGGGTCTTTGGTAGATTAACACACATGCAAGTAGTTTTCAAAACAATGCGACTCAGAAGTTGAGGGTGTGGGTAAAAGCAATGAGCAGCCATAGAGATTCATGGGAAAGGTGCTATATAAATAAAATGTATTATTATTATTAATGGGGGAATGGTCTGATTAGTCATTCATGTGTGGAAAACAGATTGGCTAAACTATCCCACAATGGGGCTCCACAAATCATTTAGTGTATCTGCTTCCACAAAGAGTGCAAAAAAGAACTGAGTAGATTTGAGATGGGAAACGGAGAAGAGGTACGATTACTTGTGTGAGAGACAGAAGGATGGAAAAAGCAGCTTGACTGATCATTGTTTTTTAAAAAGCCAGCAGAGACTCTGAAGTGGCTACAATGTTGCTCATTAATCTGTGGAGTGGGCAAGTTGAGGGTAGGTCAGTGGAGTCGGTTGCAGGAAGGAGTTGGAAAACATGGCAGCATCTGGTAGATGGGCAGGACGACCTGGAGACTGTTGCGTTGGTACAGTTCGGAGTCTGCTTGATGAATCAGGATGCAGCAAGCTGCACCATGGGACAAGCATAGCACAACTGCATCTATTGAAGGGCAAGCAATCTTGGAGTTGTAGACACCCCCAATTAAGGTCTGCATGGTAGACCATAGGAAGGCATAGGCTACATAGTTGAGGACTCCCAAAGTCGTGACGGAGACTGGAAGTGGTAGGAAAATAAAACAAGGTTTTATCTCTCCACCGCTTTGGATTTCAAATTATTTATTTGGTTTTATGCCTTTCACTTGAGCACAGTTTTAATGTATTATTTATTGATAACTTTAAACTGCACTGAACATTGACTGCAATATTTTGCACATTTACACCATCAACTGTTGTTGTTTCCCCATTGCCCAAGTCCATCTTGGTCAATAACTGTGGAATTCCCCGGTTTAATGAAGTTGTATGCCAGCTGTGGGCAGCCCGGGTTTCATAGAGTAGCACAACTAAACTCAAAGTCAGATTGTTGTTTTAGTCAGATGTGTTAAAAATAGCAGACTGTAGTTAAGTAGTTAAGTTAAAAATTTGCTTGCAAACACATCCAAGCTAAGGTCACAAACTAACCCTGAAATAGTTTTAATAGTTTAGGTTTCAATAATGAAAAAAAAAAAAAACATTCTTTTTTACCAAGCAACAGGACATCTTTAAACGGGGTGGATCTCTTCGCTACTCCGAGGACTAAATGTTCTCCTGCATGTGCTCTTAGGAGACAAACCTAAAAGCAGAAAGCATATTTACATGATCTGTTACATTTAAATAAAATACAAAAATAGTGCAAACAAAACAAAATGTTTTTGTCATACTATATGTAAAAGATTCAGTATCATTATTTGATTGGTTGAAGCAATTTATAAAAGCACCATATTGCTCTTAAACTTTGAACAGTGCCTCTCCTTGCTTTGTAAATGACATTGTGAAGGTGTGCTCCATGGAAAGACACTATACACTATAAATGAATCACATTTTATTTTATGTAGCACTATTATTCATCATCAAAAATACTTTACAGAGCTAACAAAACTTCCAAGTATTAAATATATAAGCTAAACAGTTTAAAAAACTCAGGAAATGCTGACCTGGCAGACTCCATTTGAACTTTTTATAAGCGGACATAACAGATTTTAAACATCAAAAATTGTAATAAGCTATGCAAATCAATGACTGCAAAACTGGGTACAACAGCAGTGCTATTTAACTACAAATCCCAGCAGCCTCAGTAGTACTTTGCCATCGCTCACTTTTGGGTGTTGCTGCTGGGTTTGCTGGGTGAAATAAGGTGTGGTAAGGACTTTAAAGGTGTGCCACAAGAAGTTAGAAAGTAAAGGTCAGTTCTCCATCTTTTGTGTTTCCATCCTTCACCCCACCTCTTGATTATAAACCACCCATTGGATTACACTTTCTTTCTGGACTTATGTTCTTGTCCTGCACCCCTTGTTTTTGTGATCTCATCTGGATTGGTAAATATCTTCGCCTCGACAGCTTTCCAAACTTCTACAGAGCTTCACGCAACAACTGGATCATGGTAGGGCAAAACGTTCATAACATTCAGGAAACTGTTCACTTGGCATATCAATTCGTTTTCACCATCATGGCATCTCTGCAACCGGACTGCTTGTGAACATTATTGTGGACTGTATTGTGTTTATCGTTAACAGCTTTGTGCTCAGTGCTTTGTAAATTGTATTGCATTTGTTAAATAATTATAGCCGTTGGGGAATTAGGGAGGGCTTTTACATACACGTTAGTTGTTCAATAATCGTTTTTTTTTTTTTTATCGTGTTTAAATTATATTTATTCATTTACTCATTTTGAGCTGCTTTTTTCGTGTTTCTTTATGTGAGTGTGTGTGAGCCAGGTCAAGGCTGGCTGTATTGACGTCCTTAAATTAAAAAAAACAAATGACTATATTTAGATGGTGTGATTCTTAGCGTCTTTGCAACTGCTACAACAGAATACTGAAATTAACAAGACTATTTCAAGCTCTTCTACATTATAAAGCTACAAAACTAGTTAAAAAGTAACATAAAGCAGTAAACTGTTCAGAGCTTTCTAGTCCAAAATGGTATCTGTGTGAAACATTGTGGTAGTAATCTCAATAAACAACATGAAGCGAGGTTGTAAAGGGCCAGCAGATGAAAAGCTACAGAGAACTGGGGGGTATTTTTCGTACATCGCTTAAATCATCTGAGATCAGATGTCTCATCTTGGATGAGTTAGTGCCGGTGAAACTCATCAGGAATAAGTCGGTTTTTCAAACGCAGCCATGTAGTAGATTAGTTTAGCTGGATCAAACCATCCGAGATGAATGCGCACGCCTGTGCTGATTGAAAAGCCCATATATATTGAGTCTAGAAAACATGATCAGCAAGTCTTTGATAGGTTGCAACAAAATGACAAAAGAACGGACGCATTTTTTTTCACACAAACGGAGCAGGATCTTTTATTTTAAGGACATGAAGAATTTCAAGATTTAATATGCACAAGGGTTAACACTGCAAAAGCAGCCCAAACCAGAAAAGACAGTTGGCAAAAAGTGGCCGACAAATTAAACGCTAAGTAGTGTGCATTGTACTTACTGAAAGCAGTGTTTCATTTCCTATGTGACAGATTTATTATTATTTAATATGTCATAATTCCAGATCAAACGTGAGCACAAGGAGAACATGGGAACAGGTTAAAGTGAAATACAAAAATATACTTCAAACTGGTAAATATTGGAATATAACTATTTAAAGAATTGTTGACATAAACAATCATATATAATATAAAAAACATTAATTTTAAAGCTAATAAGAAGGCAGACAAGTAAAAAACAGGTGGAGGTCCACGCGGTCCAGACCTAACCCCTGCAGAAGAGTTGGCTATCCAGCAAAATGCCCATCGCCCTGTTTCTGAAGGCATTCCAGGGGGAATCTCCTCCTCAGAACCAGTGGCAGGATGCAGTGGTCACTTCATTTACAGGTAAAGGATGGTCATTGCATAGATTTGTCCTCAATGTGTGCCATAGGTATGTTCCATATAGCCCTCTTTTTTTTGTTGGGTCAGTTGCAGGGAATGTCATATCCCTAGAACTTGTGTCTGACCAACGAGATATTGACGAAGGTCAAATATTTGATGAAGACACTGTGTCTGATTATTCATCAGGAGGTGAGGTAAATTTTCCAAATAATGTTTGATCAAACTCCACTCTGATCAGTCCCATGTGCCCCAATCACATTTGGAAATCCTGGGTAATGAGAATGTTAGGCAGATTGTGAGATTCTTTTTGGAACTGTGGGTGTTTTAGCCTGTGTATTACCTACCTGCAATGGCATGAAACGCCTCTTTTATTGTCTGCACACGCAGTTCTCCAGGAAAAACTATGAAAACCCGAAGGAAATATTTCAGAGCCAAACAGACATTGCAAATTGCCTGGCAAACTGCACTTTTAGTTAGATTTTCCGCATTGCCTACAGTATATAAAAAAAGTGCCGCTTGCAAAAAACCTCAAAGCAATGCCTACTGCTGTGTGGTTGTGAGAGCCCGACTTTGCTTAGTTTGACTTCGAATATAAGGTGCTAATAAATCTTTGAGGTACAATATTCCCCCTCGGCTAAAGCGGTATCTTTCGAAAAGAATTTCCTCCAGGAGCAATAAAGGATCTTGCCGATCGTGCAAAAACCTCTCTATATGAAATTCTCTTCTTATAATTTGCGCGCCAATATCAATTGGTCGCTCATTCATGAACGGTGAAGCCATGACTGAATGAATTCCATGCACGGACACTGATTAAGTGTGTGAGCTAATCCTTGTTTACATCAAACAAACCTGCTCCGAGCAGGTGTGAGGATTTGGATGTGCTGCTATGACAACACATCGAGCAAGAGTTTCGAAAAACTGACAGATCCAGGATCAGGCCAAATCGTCAACAATTACATCCGGCTAAACGAGTAATCCACGTACGAAAAATACCCGCCTGGTGTTCATTCAAGATTTTGGTTTAAAGGTCAGACAGAGCTTTACAAACTGATGAAATAGAGAAATGCTTTTTTGTTTACCAGCTTAAAAAGTTTAACACGTTCTAATTAGTGCTGTTCAGGATTTACAGAGAAGTCAATGAAAGATGCCTCTCTTTCTCCATATCAGTCTATTTTGACACTGCATCTGTTCACTTAGAACAAAAACTGCAGGATGTTCATTGGACAGCAGAAAAAATTGAGGCCTGAAACCGTACTCCATTCAGGATGTACTGTATGTACAATAAATTTCGGGTCAGAAACCGAGCTGAGTAACCAAAGACAAGACTCACCTGTGTATCCATCTCTTTCAATTATTACCATCATGGAAACCAACATGAAAACATTACTGCATAACCAGAACCACTCGGCATGTTATTCAGCTGCAATCACTGCAGTCATTCACTCCAGTCTTCCAAATGACACTTTCTGACCTAAATTATGTTTACTTTTAAGCACTTATATTATATGGGACATGAGTGCAGTTCTACATCTTTTTATATTATTGATGTAAACCTATGGGTGTAGCACCAAGATAAATTCCTAACAACTATTTGGACTGACAATAAAATTAAATTCAGTTTACTTTAAATCAAAGATTAAGAAATGATCAGTTATGGTAGTCTGTTTGGTCTGTTGTTGTTCTTAAATTCTTAATCAAATAATCATAATAATTCTTTACATTTATATACTGTAGAGCTTTTTTCGCTACTCAAAGCGCTTCAGTGAGTGAGGAGCCACTTCAACCACCACTAATGTGTGGCAGCCACCTGGATGATGCAATGACAGCCATTTTTGTGCCAGTTCGCTCACCACACATTAGCTGTTAGGTGGTGAAATGGTGAGAGTGATAACCAGTCAGAGACAGGGAATGATTAGTTGGCCAGAATGACCAGGCCATGGAGGCAATTTAGTCTTAACTTCAGGATACACCCTACTCTTTACGAAGGATGCCCAGGGATCTTTTGTGTCCACAGAAAGTAAGGACCTCTGTTTTACGTCTCATCCAAAGGATTGTGCCATTTTTACAGCACAGTGTCCCTTCACTGAAATGGAGCATTGATATTCATATTGAGCAAGTTTTATGGCTATCTAATTCGCTTTGTTTTTGTTGTTGTACTTCTTTCTGTTTTTTATGTAGTAATATTTCATTCATCATACTTAACATATTCATATCGTGAGTGTTTTAGAAGAAAATATTTTTATTTAGTAATATTTATACAGCAAACCAAGATATTTGTCTTCTCACTTTCATTAACATAGACAAGAACAAAGAGCACGTAGAGACAATAGGTTAAAATTTCACTTATTTGCATAATGTAAAAACAATTTAATTTTTTATAACAACTAAAGCTGGTGGTATTATTACAAAACCTCTAGTCAAGCTTAATAATAATAATACACTTTATTTATATAGCACCTTTCCCATGCTCAAGGCACTTCACAGAGTTTAAGATAGAACGGCAGGGTATACAGTATATAGCATTGTACAAACCAGATAAATAAATAAAGAAGATTAAGACAGTAAATTCAGAGAATTTAGAAACTTGGGATATCTGATTATGTAACTACAAATTGCAGGGTATGTCAAATTAGACAATGGTATGATGACTTTCCAGCACAATTTCACATTTCCAAAGTGAGCTAGCCCCTTTTCCTGAAACTCAGTAACATGCTCCCTAACATATCTATTATTGCTCATGCAAAGATACAATGATTTCATCTGCAATCTCACCCTTCTTATTTTCTGTTCTGTTGTAAAGCATACTGTAAGACATCAGATAGGCGAGTCTCTCTACTATTTGTCGTGTTCAAAACACCAACACTACTTACTCCTCACAGCTGCATTATGGGCTTTGTATTTCCATCTGAGTTCTCATTGGTTGTCAGCTCTCACATACTCAGAGCCTACACCTGTTGTCAGGGAGAGTTGCAGACTGGTTGGACTGAGATGCTGGATATGTCAGACTACACAAACTGGTGATCGCAGGAGTGCACAGCAACTGCTTCTAATTCACCAAGATAATGTAATTTAAGTCATGTAATGTGATATGATGCTCCTTCCGAAAAATATTTTTATGTCACATATCCTATATAGTTTATAGTGGTGGATGAAAAAAAATGCAATTACATGTTTTCATGGAGTAAATATGATAACAAATATTGTACTTGAATGGGACTCAACAGCAAATAATGTGAGAAACATCAATGGAAAAAAATAAAAAACATTCTAACCTAACTTGAGTTGCATAATCCATATGTACGTTATCCATTTGTGTGCTCAGAACATGCATTTTTTTGATAAAAGTTTATTAGACTTAGTGTACAGCATAAACAGGAAAGGCACATTCTCATAGCACTATGGTTTTGAACTGAAGACAGAATTCTTGACCAATAAATGCGGGGGGAGAGGCAGATCTTCACGTAATTTGCCATTGTGCAGTGCTGGTTACTATTACATTCAATTAGAATCATTTTTATTTATTATTACTTTTTTATTTTTTGTCACCACCCCTACAATTTACATTGGGTAAGTAACATGAAAGTAACATATAAAAAAGTATCCTTTTTGGGCAGAGTATTTCTTTAACAAGGTTTTCAATTAGACTATAATATATTCATCATGTTTTAAACACGGTCTTTACGACCCTTGACTTACGAACTCAATTTGTTCGCGAGGGCTGGTTGTAACTCAAGTTTGTTGTAAGTCAAGACTATTTTTCCCATAAGAAATAATGGCAATGCCCTTAATGTGTTCCGAACCTCCCACAGCAACACTTACTTAACTTTTTTTAATAAAAAAGGGTTGTATAATGTTCCTGCGGTGGGTTGGCACCCTGCCCGGGATTGGTTCCCTGCCTTGTGCCCTGTGTTGGCTGGGATTGGCTCCAGCGGACCCCCGTGACCCTGTGTTCGGATTCAGCGGGTTGGAAAATGGATGGATGGATGGATGGGTTGTATAATGTACATAATTTACCAAAAACACCAATACTTTTTCTAATGTACTTACCAAAAAGCTATAAAAAGTGCCTAGCCTACCAGAAACAACAATTTCATACTGTACTCACTATTTAAGTTGACATCTTTGGCTTGCAAGAAGGAAGGAGGAGGAGAATGAAATGGAAGGTGGTTATTGTTCGGAAGGAGTTTCCTTATACAAATCTTTTCTTTGTAAAATTGTCGAGATAGTGGATTTTGACATGCTGTACATATTAGTGAGATCGGTCACACGAACGCCACTCTCATATTTCCACACAATTTCCTTCTTTGTTTCAATTGTGATCGCTTTCTTTACCTTCGTTACCTTCTCTTCCTTCCTTAGCAATTATCGAAATAAATGATATAAATCACTGCACTGACCGAAATTACGTCCACAAACACATGTATCTGGGCTCCGACTGATGCTTACAAACGCTCTCGACTGTTTGTTTACAATCGCACAAGCGGATACACGTGACTGCATTCGGGTTGTAATGCAAGATGTTGGTCGTAATTCAAAACAAAAATTTTGGTCGTAAACCAAGTTGTTCGCATGTCAGGCCGGTCGTATATCAAGGGTCGACTGTACTTTTTTACATCTGATGGTTTTGCTAAAAAGTCATTTGGCATTGGGGGAAAAAAGAAATTTCCAGAGTGTTTTGTGTGGACCTCTAAGACCCGTTGTTCTCCTTGATATACTAAAGGTTAGTGCTGCCTGCTGTGTAATAATATAAAATAATAATATAAAAGATATTCCTTAAAAGTAATAATTACCTGATCATCTAAGGGCAATTCACAGAATGCTGGGATGTATTTTGCCCATTCCACTAAAACCAAAAGTTGCTGCTTCATTGATTCACAGATATCACTGAGAGTGGCTATTTTCTTTGATGAGATATCTGTGGATACATCTGGACTTGGCACACTGATCTGTAAAGAAAATGATAGAATGTTAAGCTCATGGTGCATCACTGATGAAGTTTTTGTTTATCAGTTTATATTTGTATTAGCAGGCAAATGACATTCATGTCAGTGATTGCAATTATACAGAAATATAGCATAGCTCTACTTTATGGCCAAATGGGGGTGGTCTTGACTTGTCCCCAAACTAGGATTAAATATGTACAAAAAAAGACTGATTTTATAACAAACACAATGAGCAAACACAATACACAAATGAAGAAAGGAGAAAGAAAGATCCTGCTTCCTCATAGGCCTCTCTGCATAATTAGTGTGGGGTGCCTACTGCATTTACCCACAATGCACTACAATGTAACAAATACTCACACTCATAATCTCCTATTACCTCTTTAACCACCTCTGGCCTGTTTTCCTCCCATTGCTTTTGCTCTTGCCAAAACCTTCACATCCAACTCCGAGTTGCATAACATACGACACAAAGGCCATATTGAACCTCAGCCAAAAAGTATTTCCAGGGTCCTTTTCAGAATCACTTTCAAACCAGGGGCTACTCTTACTCTGGGCCAGAGAAATCCGGACAAAGTTTCAGTTTTCAGATGTATCTCTGCTGCTCGCAGCTGTGCTGAACATCATTGTTTTTGAAGTGCCTTCCTAAGGATGGTATTACAGCTAGCAATAAAGGTTGATTATATATCCATCCATTATCCAACCTGCTATATCCTAACTACAGGGTCACAGGGGTCTGCTGGAGCCAATCCCAGCCAACACAGGGTGCAAGGCAGGAAACAAACCCCGGGCAGGGCGCCAGACCACCGCAAGGCACGCATACACACACACACACACACACACACCAATCACAAACTAGGGACAATTTAGAATTGCCAATGCACCTAACTGGCATGTCTTTGGACTGTGGGAGGAAACTGGAGCACCTGGAGGAAACCCATGCAGACATGGGGAGAACCCGGGAAGCGAACCTGGGTCTTCTTACTGCGAGGCAGCAGCGCTACCCACTGCACCACCGTGCCACCCGTTGATTATACAGTATGTTGCTAATTATCTGCTTTGTGATTATGCAGTTAGGCAAGTTCTTCACACAATTGGATTGAAAGAATGGTGAAGACCACATAAACAATTTATTGAAAGGTTACTTTACTTTTGTGAATTTCCCATTGGGATTAATAAAGTATCTATCTATCTATCTATCTGTCTATCTATCTATCTATCTATCTATCTATCTATCTATCTATCTATCTATCTATCTATCTATCTATCTATCTATCTATCTATCTATCTATCTATCTATCTATCTATCTATCTATCTATCTATCTTTACATAAAAGGCCAGTATGAAAGTATAATGGTTTAACAAATGAGCAAATCTGAATAAGGTTCAGGTTCAGGTTCAAGTTGGGGAGCATGCACTGGTACAGCACGTTGCTGCACCCACCACACAACGAAACAGCTCAGGATCCTGGTTGTCAACTCCTCAGGCAGACACGCGGTTCAGTATTCACCATCTGGAAATGACTGTCTATCTGCCGCAGACAGGTGGCCTGGTCCAGCCGTTCAGGATCTCAACATTGAAAAAGTCATCCAAAATATTTCTAAGCTTAATATCTCTAATCTTTCTAAAATAATTTAAGGAGACCATCACACAGTCTCATAAGATGCCCAAAATTGTTTGTTCCCGCAAGTCAAAACATTTTTTTATCTTCTTTTGTTATTACTTTTTGCTTTATTCATTTAACAGTAATTCCTGACTCCTAAATCATTCCTTTATTAGTAGTACTGCTAGATATCTTAGTGACATCAGCAATGACATGCCCAACCTTAAGGCATCTTCCTGTGTTCTTCGGAAGTACTTTTCAACAAGAGGTGCCAGTTGGTGTTCAAGTGAATGATCAAACAGTTGAAACTACCACACAAACACCTTGTTCTAAGTGGAATGGTTGTTGAAAGACTTAAAGAGATACAAAATTATATCGCTGACAGATGAATAGATAAAGTAAAAACTTCAGGATTTTGCTCACACACTGGTAGGTTTGTTGCTGACTCTTCTTGCTTTCCCTTGACAGTTTATCGTACACTTTCTCCACATTTATTTCCTTTCCAAGATTTTTGCAATCTTTGTTCAGTATGCACAGGGACAATTGCTGTGCACGTGGAAATGAGGTACCATGTTATCAGACTTACAATGAAGTGTATAGTGTCACTTGGGTGACAACACTTAGAATTATGGAATTATTTTCTGGCTAATTTAGGTTAGTTTAATTCATAGCAGTGCTTTTGTGCCTTTGTAGAAAAATGGCAGATGAAAAAAGAAAAAGGGGTCTGGCAAAGAGATTGGTTGGGAGTATTACACCCTCCACACAACAAACCACCCAGATTAGGACCCGAGTGCAGCAGGTGACACCTCAGCACCACAATAAACAGTGTGAGGGTTTTTACGACAGCTGGAGTGCCAGTCCTGCCACCAACCCCAGAGTTTTCCCTGCAAGTTGGGGGACATGCTTACAGGACTGGATGCAGATTAAGGTCATACCCAGGACGGAGCAATTGCAAGTTAAGGGCCGTGCTCAAGGGCCCTATGAAGTAGAGTCACTTCTGGCATTTATGGGATTCAAACCATTTCCAATTGCTGACGCTGATACCTAGCCTCAGAGACACCACTCCATCAAAAGGAATTTTTAAAAAATACTAACAAGATCATAACCCAAAAGTCAAAATGATCATAAATTACAATCAAAAAAGAGCCAAAAATCAAAGTCAAAAGAACTTTAGCTAGGAGTCAAAAAAAAAACAGAGATCAAAGAGCAATAAAATCAAGCGATAGACTCACTGGTAAGGATTACATCCAGAAACTTGGACAACGATGTTCCTACACTGTCATAGTTTTAACTGGCAATATTGTGATATCACACAATCAAATGATTGTCAAACCCTCTCAGAAACGTTAAACAAATGGTGATGCCGAAGAAAATGGCAGGGTCTGTACTGTTGTTAAAATGGTGAGAAAAAAATATTATGTATTAAGTATTTGAACAAAACATAATGTGTTATTATCAGGCAAAGATGCTTGTGAGAGGTATTTTGATTGCAATAATTAGTCAAGTAGAGAAAAGCCAAAAAGCTCTAAAACATCTAAACAGCAAGCAGAATGCATATTCAGGTGTTAAGGATCAGTAAACTCAGACATCTCTGTGGAAAATTTTTTTTTTTTTAAGATTTTTTTTTCTGTTTATTTGTTATGAATATTCTTAGTTTTATTTTCATGAACATGACCATATGTGTGTTTTGGATGAATTCTTTAGTGTGAGGAAGATACTGGTATTTTAAGTATGTCACACCGCCATTTGGCTACTTACTTGTTGGTAAATTGCCAAAACACAGTGGCCTGTTGCTACAGAATGCCTCTGAAGAAGCACTACAATCACATCACGAAGGCTCCACTATGAAACCCAGTAGAAAACTTCAGCTCTTTGCCCAAGATTTCGGATTTAAACCATAAACAGGAGCTCATTGTGCTAGTTATTCTGGTTAAGGACTCATAACTTTCACAATTCAGTTCATCCATCCATCCATTTCCCAACCCGCTGAATCCGAACACAGGGTCACAGGGGTCTGCTGGAGCCAGTCCCAGCCAACATAGGGCACAAGGCAGGAACCAATCCCGGGCAGGGTGCCAACCCACCGCAGCAATTCAGTTCATAGTTTTGTTTTTTTTTTTTGTTCTGGTGATATTCTCATAATTTTGGTTCTGACCCATGGCATTTCTTGTTTTGATTTTACTAACAGTTTAGCCCTCTAGATTTTGCTTTTGATAATAATACTTGTGTAGTTTAGATAACTGCTTTTTTTCCCAGTCACATCTCCCACACCAGATATTTTCATCACATTTTTTGGTTGCTCACAATTAAATCTGTGTACTGTATGGAAAGAACATTTGAAATTAAAAAAGCAGGGTTAGGGTTATGTTTCATGAAGGAAAAGTAGAGTAACAAGCTTGTAACAAGCTTAAAAGTACCATCTCCAGACAGAGGAGCAGCTTCAGCGACAGATTGCTGTCACCGTCCTGCTCCACTAACAGACTGAGGAGATTGTTCCTCCTCCACACTATGCGATGCTTCAATTCCACTCGGGGGGGTAAACATTAACATTATACAAAGTTATTGTCTGTTATACCTGCATTTTTATCACACTTTAATTTAATATTGTTTTTTATCAGTATGCTGCTGCTGGAGTATGTGAATTTCCCCTTGGGATTAATAAAGTATCTATCTATCTATCTATCTATCTGGAGGCTGAAACCATTGTAACGGAGATTCTACTCGGGGGAAAAGGGTAGTAAGTTAAAATTTTATAGACACGTAGTAAGAGACAGCAATTACATAACTCATTAAATTCTTAATACAAAAGAAGCTAACTTTTTCCTTCCTAAAATCGTGATGAAGTCATGGCAGTGACAATTCTCCTAGATGTCTGGGTTCATGGACGCTCATTTCAACTTCTTCAGCACCTTAAATTCAAAAGCCTATACCACTTGCACATGTTTCATTTAAGCTAGATGACCTTTAATATACTGGATAGGTGTATCTGTAGGACAGGTGATAGCTTATTTAACAAAATTATATGATAAAACTGTCCTCATTCATAATGTTTAACAATATTCACAAAAGTACAAAAACCTCATAATAAAAAGCAACAATGCTGAAATTAGCAACAAGCTGAGAAAAACCTAGAGTATAATATTTTCATAATTTAATACTATAAATAATATAATAAAATAAACTGTATTTATGTATATCTCAAAAATAATATGACATTTTAGAAATACACAATCCTCTTTGTATCTAAGTATATAATATAAATGAATTGGGTTGTTCCATAAAAGATGGCTGAAAAGAAAAGCACAAAGTTTTGGCTGTGTTCATATGTAAAGCTTCTTACAACAAATGAGCCCCACCTCAGTGTGAATATCTTGTATAAATCAGAAATCCAAAGACCCAGAGACAGGACTCAAAGCGTGCATTAAAGACCTTGCCATGCAGAGAGATGATTAAGAAAGCAGGATAATATTATCAAAAAAGGTAAGAAAAGGGTCACTGTAATAGATCAAATATAAACTGTGAACACCAAACAGACAGTGGATTAGAACAGGGGGGAATTTACAAAAGTAATTGCTGGTTGTTTTTAACTCCGTATATCAAAGCAGCAGCAAGAGGGGAAGCCTGTCTTGACTTGATATGCTTTAATAATCAAGTCAGAATTCAGAACCCAAGGATTATTGAACTATTAGGATCTAGTGATCATAACGAGTTTCAGAATGTTTTGGCAGAGCAGATCAGGGAAAAAGAATAAAACTATCAAATTTAATTTTGAAAAGGTAAATTTCGAACAGATGTGACAAAGCCTTATGGGAATAAACTGGGATGAACTGTTAGGTGTTGAAACAGTTGACATGCAATAAGATACATATAAGGGAACACATCACACAATCCAGAACAATTTTAAACTACAAGTAGAAATCAGTAGGATAAGTAATAGATCTTCATAGTGTGTGACAAAGGGGATAAAAAATAAATTACTCATAGGCAGCTCTGTAATATCTAAATGAAAAATAACAATAGAGTTTACCATAAAGCTTATGACAGCAACTAACAATTAAAAGAAAATACATAAATTGCAAAAGGAGTTCACATGTAGGCTTACATACATTTATATTGAATGCAACGTATTTCAGATGGAAAATATAATTCTATATAGGCACCTCCACCGCAGTAATATTTTTGGTGACAATAAAAGGAACACGTGCTATAAAAAGTGGCAAATGTATCTCCTACATTCTGCATTGTTTGTGTCTAGTATACTGTATAGAATTTGCTTACATTAAAATTGAAGATAATTCAAAAGGCTTTACCAAAAGCCAATATGATAAAACTGTCCTTATGCTCAGTTGTCAGTTCTTTACACATCACACATAACTGAAGAAGCACGATATTATTGAGCCCTCACATCAAGTCCCTTCAAATCTCAACAAGTGATGATTGTATTATAGGATGTCTTCTGAAATTCATAATAAATGATATCTGCATAAAATTTTGAATACACTGCATTTGAGCAAAAAGGTTCCAAAACACTATTGGCCACATATTTAGATGATAGACCAGTTCATTACATTTTGGTATACTTGTAATAGTGGAAGTGTAGATAGGGACTGGTAGATAATGATATAAAAAGATATTAAAACTTGTTTCTTAAAGTGGCAGTTAATTGTACCTCCTCATATTTTGCATGTGCAATCTCCACAAATGAGCTCCATTTTTTGCAGGGTGGCAGCAGACAAATTTCTTCATTCTTTATTTAAAACATTAGAATGTTAGAACAATCTAGATGAGAACAGGCCATTCTGCCTAATAAGGCTTGCCAGGTCCAACAAAACTTGCCAGTCCTATCCACTTAATTTTTCTAAAAAAAACATCAAGTCGAGTTTTGAAAGTCTCTAAAGTCCTACTGTCTACCACACTACTTGGTAGCTCAGTCTATGGTTCTCTGTATAAAGAAAAACTTCTGAATGTTTGTGTGAAATTTACCCTTAACAAGTTTCCAACTGTGTCCCAGTGTTCTTGATGAAATCATTTTAAAATAACAGACTCAATCTATTTTACTAATTCCATTCATAATTTTAAAAATGTCAGTCATGTCTCCTCTTAATCTTCTTCTGCTTAAACTGTAAAGGCTCAGCTCTTTTAATCTTTCCTCCTAACTCATCCCCTGTAGCCCTGGAATCAGCCTAGTCGCTCTCCTCTGGACATTTTTTAGCGCTGCTGTGTCCTTTTTGTAGCACTGGAGACCAAAACTGCCCACAGTTCTCCAGATGAGGCCACACCAGTGCAGTGCATTCTAAAGCTCAAGTATAACCTTCGTGGACTTGTACTCCACGCATCAGGACGCCATATAACCTCACATTCTATTAGCCTTCTTAATATACGTCCTTTATTTATGGCAGCACATCACTTGCACGGCAATGAGATGAATGTTATGTTAATCAGATAATGTAATGATAATAGCTTACTGTAGTATGTGACAAGTATATTTAATAATTATTATGTCATCGTGATTTATGCTTTAATTGTTTGTGTAAATGTATGGGTGATTTTGTGGTACACTTGCATACTCACTTACCAGTTTAGCTTGCATATACTGTATACACGCATATAAAATCATTTTATGCTTATACTGGGAATATGAGAAACTACTGTATATGATATGCAGAACATTTGTACTGCCGCTTGTTTTTTATTTTATACCTTGACCTCAAGAAGTAGCTGAAAGTTCAGAGATCAAGGAATCCTGTGGTCACATTTAACATCATTATAATTAAAATATGTTTCCTGACAACACCAGTTTGAAACACTTGTTTCGATGATGGGGTGTTATGGTTTGGCCAGACGGTCAGGAGTGTGCAATGCCAGACATCACTACCGGGACTGTAAAAAAATTTCAGCGTCATGAACTTCCTGGTTTATCCAAATTTATGGATTCAGCTTATAAAAAATCTCTAGCATTATTTCTGTGCATCAATTTGACCCCTGGTTATGAACTCTTTTGTGTCTTTTTGACCACGTCTTTCGGTTTATGCTCTGGTCTACATGTATATCCTGGTTTTCTTTCTACGCTCTCAAATTACAACTTTGATTTTGTACACTGAGCTTGTTTTTTAGATTCTCGACCTCCTGGAAGTTGACCTTGACTAGCTGATACATTTCCTTTTCTCCTGATTCCATTTTCTTTCAAAACTACTGTCACCCTGTACAGCCAGTATCATTGGGATCATTTTTAACGAGGGACCTTCTATGAACAAAGATCACAAAGATTAAAAGTCAAGCTACTTTCCTTTGTCTTGTTGAAACTGTATTATAAACCATACATAAGCAAGAATATGTCATTTTTTTTATTCAGTTCGTTTTATTGTGCAATGCTTAGAATAACATTCTATATTATTTTTTCTGATAAATGTCACATTTTATCATATAATTAGGTGATGTTTTTCTTATCTTTGTAAACTGTTTGAAAATTATTAAAGGTGGTCATGCAGCTTTATGATATTTTTAAGTTAACATTTTATTGTGATAGAAGCACTATACATTAGAAAGACAGCTTAACACAACAAAATAATACTGAATAAAAAGGGAAATATAATGAATAAATATGTATTTAAGCAGGATGTTGTAACACGTCTCACCCTGCATAATCAAATATTTTAAGCTTTACACTTGTTCTAAGATGTATGTATGGCTGTTTTCACAAAATACAGTCCTTTTTGTTCAAATTTTCATTTTTCGTGTACTAATCAGTAATTTTATCTTTGTTTTCTCTTTCTTGTTTCTTGTGACAGCACTCTGCACTAACTTCACCCTAAAATATAATGTAGCCCCTTTCGGTTCTAGAAAAGATTAAGTAAATTCTTCTGTGATGACACCTGCAGAACCGAACATCTATCCATCCATTTTCTTAACCCACTTATCCAGGGCAGGCTCACAGGGAAGTGAATCTTCAAGAACATTTAGTCAGTAAATGTTTTATGCTTGTAGAATGCCTTGGAAATCCTTGATATTCATATTTTCTGCATGGTTTAAGAATGATGGAGCTTTTGTTTTCCTCACCTCCCACATACAGTACATCAAAATCGGAGCTCTGTATGTATTCGAGACTCAAAAACTACCTGTACTAAAATATCATTTATTTACCGCCACCTCTCTTAGGGATTTTTCTATTTATAGTTTTTATTTATTTTTGTAATTGTAATATTTTTGAGCTACACTCTTTATATTAAACGTGCTACAGAAATAAATATTGTAATTGTTGTTATTAGAACAAAACATGATCATATGTTACGCAACATGTGATAGCAGTCCTAACCAATAATTTAATGGACTAAAACTTCCTCATTTCTGATTCAGTACATTCACTGCATTTTTCAGACTTTTTTCTTACAATCAGATCGTGTTTTCATTTCAGTTTTGTTTAACTTACTATAGTAAATCTGGATAACTTGCATCTTTGCATGTTGAGATCTGTAGGTCCTGAAAAATGGCAACTAGGCATTGTTTCTTTAGTTTTACAGGAGTTCAGTAGAATAGCATAACTGGCTTTTATAAGGTCCACGTTAACCTTTAATTAGAGTGAAAGCGTGACTGTGACTAGTTTGGTCAATTCAGTGTCAGATGAATATATTTTCAGAAGTGTAATTTTCACGTCCCATCAGAGCATGAAATCCTGAAGCACATTCTCAGCAACTGCCCAAAAACCCTGGCAGATGGTCACTACAACTGGCACCATGATCAAGTTTTCAAAAATAATGTGTAGTCCTACAGCACAGCAATATCTAGAAGCAACCAAATAATCTTGTTCTTCCATGACTGTGATCACTTTCATTAAAAGTCGAGATAAGCTGCCTCCCAGCACAAGAAGACCTACCAGAATATTGCTCACAGGTTGACATTGGAAAATAGCTGTGGATGTTTAAAATGCAATCCCTACCTTCAGACCAGATCTTTTGCTATGGGCAGACTCTACGAAACACACCATCCTAGTAGTAGCTGACAGTGCCTTGAGAGGACCACCTTGAAGAAGCCTTTGAAAGAAAACTCTCCAAATACAAAGAGCTAATCACTTAGTACAAGCAGTCTGGATGGACATCAAGGTGCTTGTCTGCTAAAGGTGGATGCAGGGGCTTCACAACAATCAATAGCCAGAGCCCTCACCCTATTGGACATTGAAGGACAGATAAAGGGAAGAGTCACCAATGCATCAGAGGGGGCCACAAGTGACTGTGGCTCAAAAGAACAGAATCTTGGACTCACTGTAATTATCTTTTTGCCAGCTGGACACAAGCAGAGGTCTGATCAGTAGGGAGGATGATGTTGAACTCCCAAGGATCCCAGGTCCTCTACTGAAGATGTGTCAAGCTGTAGCATCAGAAAATGTATGCGTACACCATCACATGTTTTGAAAAGAAAAAAATGGAAATAGTGTGAACTCTTTGTGTGTGTTTTCTGAAAGAAAAAAGGGGTGAAACACAACACTGAAAGCTGCCTGACTACGGAGAGTAACAAAATGTGTCACATCGACACAATGTGATTTCTTCTTGCACAAATTGCCTTCATTCCATACTTAGGACATAATTCAATTACTGAATCTTTGATTTTTTTTTAGTATATGTACATCAAGCACTTTTTTGTACTGATAGACGTGTTTACACTGTATTTAGAAAGTACAGAGTGCATGCAAAATCTTATTAGTAGAGTAGTGAAGAATCAGTGACTCAAATGATAAGTGCATGTTTATAATACCAGTATCATAAAGTAATTTAGATAAAAGTATGACAAACAAGTTGGGTAAGTTAGCTGAGGATGGAAAATTAATGAATGTATTAGGAAAATCAGTAAGAGTATTTTTACAAAAGACATAAAAGTCAAAAAGAGCTCATAGTTAATCTTACATTTAAGATGATTCCTCCCTCTGACCCTGTACTGCACTGTGAAAATGTATGTGTGATAACTTTGTTCAAACCAGAGTCCGAATCTCTCAACTGGATGTTGTCTGTTTGTCGACTGCAAATTCTTCCCGGTCTCTGTGGGCTTCCCCTGTGTACCCCAACATTTCTCCACATCCCAAAAGATGGGAATTTTAGGCTAATCTTTGGTTCCAAATTAACTAAGTGGGTCCAGTGATGAACTGGTGCCACATCCTGAGCTGGTTTTCCCCTTGCGCCTGATGTTGCCAGGAAAGGCTCTGGCCCTCTGCACCCCTGAATTAGAATTAAGTGGGTTTATGTTACACTATATGACAAAGTTATCTCATGGTGCTTCACAAATAACCCAATCTGACAGAATACTAAACACCTTTAGGACAGTATGGTGGCGCTTTGGTAGCGCTGCTGCCTCACAGTAAGTAGACCAGCGTTCATGTCCCGGGCCCTCCCTGTGTGGAGTTTGCATGTTCTTCCTGTGTCTGCGTCGATTTCCTCCAACAGTTCAAAGACATGCAGATTAGGTGAACTGGTGATCCTAAATTGGCCCTAGTATGTGCTTTGGGTAGATGTGTGAGTGTTTATGAGTTCACCGTGAGATGGACTGCCCAGAGTTTGTTCCTGCCTTTCTCCCTATGCAGGCTGGGATAGGCTCCAACAGACCCCCGTGACCCTGTTCAGGACTAAACAGATTAGAAAAAGGACTGACTAAATACTTTTTAAAACACCTTATAGGATAAAACAATCAGCCACAACATCAAAACCACTAACAGGTCAAGTGAATAACATTGATTATCACATTAGAAGGGAACATGTCAATGGGGTGGAATATATTAGGCAGCAAGTGAACAGTCAGGTCTTGGAGGTGATGTGTTGGAAGTGTAAGGATCTGAGCGATTTTGGCAAGGGCCAAATTGTGATGAGCATCTTCAAACTGGCAGGTCTAGTGGGGTGTTCCTGGTATTCAGTGGTTAGCACCTACCAAAAGTGGTCCAAGGAAGGACAAACAATGAACCAGTGAAAGGGTCGTGGGCACCCAAGGCTCAAAGACTGCATGGGGAGCAAAGTCTAGCTCATCTGGTCTGATCCCACAGAAGAGCTACTATAGCACAAAGTGCAGAAAAATGTAATGCTGGCCATGAGAGAAAGGTGTCAGAACATACAGTGCATCGAAGGTTGCTGTGTATGTGGCTACGTAGCGACAGACTGGTCAGAGTGTCAATGCTGACCCCTGTGCACTGCCAAAAGTGCCTACAATGAACATGTGAGCAACCAGAAGTGGACAATAGAGCAACGGAAGAAGGGGGCCTGATCTGATGAATCACATTTTCTTTTAAATCACGTGAACGGCTTGGTGCCTGAGGAAGTGATGCCAGAAGGATGCACTATGGGAAGAAGGCAAGTCAGCTGTGGCAGTGTGATGCTCTGGGCAATGTTCTGGTGGCAAAATTTGGGTCCCGAAATTCATGTAGATGTTATTTTGACAGGTAACACATACCTACAGACCACATACACCCCTTCATGGAAGGTATTCCAGGAGGATATAATGTGCCCTGCCACCTTGCAAAAATTGTTCAGGAGTGGATTGAGGAACATGACAAAGAGTTCAGGGCGTTGACTTGGCCTGCAAATTCCCCAGATCTCAATCTGATCGAGAAGTAGGCAGCTTGGGAGGCAACCCCTCCAAACAGAAAGGTCAGCATACTGTACAGTAGAAAAGGAAATCAACATTTTGTTCAAGTTTAGTTTATTTTGATACTTAGTGCTCCCTTTGTTCATCTTTAGCGTATGTGGCCTGAGCAATAAACACACCCTTTTGGGCACACATTCGAACTGTAGCACTATTTTTCAGGGTGTGGAAAAACATTAGCAGGCAGAATCTTTCTTGCACATTAAAATTACTTGAGAAACATGTGCTTTGTCCTTTTGACCTCTTAAGTAAATGCAAGCTAGACTATTGAGCATGAAAATTCACGTTAGCAAACATGAGAACCGTTTTGATGTGAACAAGCCATTCAGCCCAATATAGCTTGGCAATCCCTATTCATCTAACTTTTGAACAATAAAGTACAGTCAAGTTCTGAAGGTCCCTGAAGTACTACTGTCCACTACAAAACTTGGCAATTATTTCACATATCTGTGGTTCTCTGTGTAAAGAAAAGCTTTACTTTAAGTACTACAAAAATGTACTGCACAAATGTATCTGTTACTCATATACTGCTGCGTAACAAGACCTTAACAAAGGCTTAGCAAAAGCAAAGCACGAGTAAAGTGGCTGTTCATCTCTGTTCAGTATGGCATATTAAGAGCCTTTGATAAACCAGTAAAATGTATTGTGAACATAAAGAATTCACAGATCTTATACTTAAGTAGGCAATATCAAGAGAAATTTAAGAATGTCTCACTTAAGCCACGTCAGACCATTCCAAAGTGCGGTTATTTTAGCAGGCCACATTGCAGAGATGATAAGTCATATTGTTGATGCTTTCTATGAGTTACTAAGACCAAAAGAAGCATTTGTTACGGCCTTGTTGCAGAAGATTACACTGAATTAGTAATAGATGGATGTTTTCAATTCCTAAAGTGTTACCAAACTTTCTAACATCCATCCATCCATCCATTGTCCAACCCGCTGAATCCGAACACAGGGTCACGGGGGTCTGCTGGAGCCAATCCCAGCCAACACAGGGCACAAGGCAGGAACCAATCCCGGGCAGGGTGTCAACCCACCGCAGGACACACACAAACACCAAGCACACACTAGGGGCAATTTAGAATCGCCAATCCGCCTAACCTGCATGTCTTTGGACTGTGGGAGGAAACCGGAGCGCCCGGAGGAAACCCGCGCAGACACGGGGAGAACATGCAAACTCCACGCAGGGAGGACCCGGGAAGCGAACCCTGGTATCCTAACTGCGAGGCAGCAGTGCTACCACTGCTCCTCCGTACCGCCCAACTTTCTAACATTTCTGCAAAATATAATCTTAACCAGCTATCATCTCTGCCACTCTGCTAATTCCTTTCATAGTATCAAATCTCATTTTAGCCTTTATTTGCTGAAACCAAAAATATTCCACTTTTAGTTTCACCTCATAACTCATACCATTGCACTTGGAGAATCAGCCAAACTGCTCTTCTCAGGGCCATCTCTAGTGCTGTTATATCTTTTTCGGAATACAATGACCAGAACCAAACAGTACATTTCAGATAAGGCTTTACTAGTACATTTTCTTACCCTATAATTGATCTGCGCTCAGAGCATCATGATATGTAACCTAATATCAAATTTAGCTTCTGAGAACTGTTTGCATGTGGCTAGTGACTGTTCACCACAAATCCTAGTACTTCTTGCAAGATGTGCTTTCAAGTACAAAACCCTGTATTCTTAATTCAAATCTAACATTTATACTTCCTGCATATAACACTTTACACTTCCATCCATCCATCCATCCATTACCCAACCCGCTATATCCTAACACAGGGTCACGGGAGTTTGCTGGAGCCAATCCCAGCCAACACAGGGCGCAAGGCAGGAAAAAAACCCTGAGCAGGGCGCTAGCCCACGGCAGGTCATGCACACACTAAGCACAATTTAGAATCGCCAATGCACCTAACCTGCATGTCTTTGGACTATGGGAGGAAACCCACGCAGACACGGGGAGAACATGCAAGCTCCATGCAGGGAGGACCCGGGAAGCGAACCCGGGTCTCCTAACTGTGAGGCAGCAGCGCTACCCACTGCGCTACCATGCCACCCCACTTTACACTTACTGACATTAAATTTAACTTGCCACCCATCTGCCCATGGTAGTGTTTCTACTGACAGACAAAATCTGCTGTTCTGCCTAGCATAGGGTCATCAATTAAAAAGTGTCATGTCTCCTGCACTAAGTTCTCAGGGTCACCACATTTAAAATTGACATATTTCAAACATTTTTCTCCCCCAAACCCCTTGCTTTCTGTGTTTGAGACTCATTTGTCACCATCTACATAGTGTGTCTTGATCTCCCACTTTTGTTAGTTTAATCAGAGAGCAGTCTTATGTGGTATTGTTTCAAAATATTTTTGAAAATCAATATAAATAATATCATATGTACCTCTCTTGTCAAATGCTCTTGTTGCTCTCTCTTAAAATTCCATCATATTACTGAAACAAGATCATTTCATCCAAAACCACGCTGACTGTTCACTAACACACCTGTAATTGTTGCTTAATCTTTGTGGACTTTCGGGAGAATGGTACTCTCCCTCCTCTCCCCCTTTACATCGATGGAGAAGAGGTTGAAATTGTTACCTGCTTCAAATACCTGGGGGTACATATTACAAATGACCTCTCTTGGAGCTACTATACGGCCTATCTGGTACAGAACACCCACCAACACCTCTGCTTCTTGAGAAGGCTGTTCTGTGCCCCTCTATTCTGACCTCCTTTTACAAGTATGTGGTAGACAGCACCCTCACCTCCTGTATTACGGTGTAGTACAGCAGCTGCTTGGCTGCAGACAGGAGAGCACTGCAACAGGTGGTTAATTCTGCACAGCAGAGTATCGGCAGCAGCCTATCAGTATCATAGATATTTACACCAAGTGTAAACGTAAAGCCTCCTCCATTACTCATCCCGCACATGGACTCTTTGCCTCACTCCCATCAGGCACAGCTTATGGACTAGTACTAGCAAGTTGAGGAACAGCTTTTCTTGGATTCTATTATACTAATGAATACAACATCACTAAATCTGATTGTAAACTCTGTGTGACTTATATTACACTTTGCATTTTGTTTCCGTAGCCTCATGTAATTCGCTATTTGCTGCTACCTTTTTTACTTACTACTACCGGTAATTACAGGACATAATTTTTTTAGCTATTGTTACTTTACTTCTGTATTATTATTATTTTGTTCTGTCTTATTGTGTTTAGCTGTGATACATTTATCACAAAGCTTTAGAGGTTAAAGGGCTACTTATGGGGTACTTTATTACTATGAACTTTTTTATGGGGTTGTGCACACTGTTTAATTACCGGGACTTGAGTACTGAATTTCGTTTCTGCTTATGGATGTTGGAATGACAATAAAAGATCCTTGATCCTCGATCTTTACCTTAATAATTGCTTCCATTCATTTATTTGTGATACACATTAAGCTTACTGGCTTATAGTTACTAGGATTGCCTTTTTTATATAATGGTTGAACTAGTTTCTAATCTGTTGGAATTTCAACATTGTCTAGTGATCTCTGAAAAATGTGCATGATGGGTTAATATACAGTATGTAATTAGTAACTCTGGGAAAATTCTTATGCATTTAGAAATATTTATCTGATTTCATTATTTTCAATCCTAGCACTTCTGTCTTTAGTATGTCCAAATCACTGAGTACTAATGATGACCAAACACCACTAAATTCAGTTTTCCCCGAATTCAGCAAAATCGCAAAAATGTTTGGGGACTTTGCCGAACTCAGAGAAATGCATTGAAGTCAACGAGGTACAAAAAAGAGAATCAGTTTTGAGCGGATTATAAGTGTTTAATAAATGTCAGCCAACTATGCTGCAACAGTTATTGTGGCCAAAATGGTGACCTGAGCTGTGAGCCAGCAGTGCTACGCACTGTGCCACTGTATCTGTAAAATTAAATATCAGAGCAGTACATTTCTTGCAGACAGAAAGAGTGAATTTACTAAAGCTTGCCCCTAACAGATTTAACGGCAGGTACTCACCTCTCTTGAGAAAAATTTTTTGACAGCTGTTTTGTGTTCACTGCAACTACTAACATATAAGCACAACACTAAATCATCCGCACAACAGTCAAGGTAGACACATGTACTACAAATATATGAATTTCCCCTTGGGATTAATAAAGTATCTATCTATCTATCTATCTATCTATCTATCTATCTATCTATCTATCTATCTATCTATCTATCTATCTATCTATCTATCTATCTATCTATCTATCTATCTATCTATCTATCTATCTATCTAAAAAGACTTTACCGTTACACGCTTACAACCTCCTTCTACTCAATCATTTTATGTTTAAACAAATTTGTAGATTTTCTAGTCATTTTTAAGGACTTGTGTAGGGGTGGGGGCTGCCAATGCCCCTTCCAACAATGGCTGCTACAGCTCTGTGATGTCATACTAGCCTTGCAAAGCATCATGGGGTGCCAGGTAAAAAAAAAGTTTGTGTATGAATGGCTTTGCTGCAGATTTTCAGGTAGATATTCAACAAACAAGGTCACAAGTGAATAAGGTGTATTTACTGCAAAAAACACTTTGGCAAATTTTGATGATGACTACTACGGAGTACCAATAGTTGTTCTTTTGTCTACTGGGAGGTTATTGACTTCCTCTTACATGAAAACGTCCGAAAGCATTTGCTATTCCAATTTCGTCTTATTTAATTTCAATCTCGCGGTTCCATTTACACCTCACCTCCTCCTTGGCCATTCTGTTACTCCTAAAATATTTACTGCTAAAGAATCTCGTCATGTCATCATCAGCATTATCCATGATATTTTACTCTAATTGCTTTTTAACTTCCCAGTGCCCGTTTTAACTTGCTTTCATTTGCTCATAACCCCTATGATTATTAACTGTACAGTAAATCAGTTCAATTCAGTTTATTTTTCTTCACTGAATGTTGCGACAAGTTCTCAGGTAAAAAGCAAATGCATAGTTTACAAAAATTACTGATTACACAATAAGTTCATATAATGATAGATTTGTTTAAACAGACAGAAAAACAAAGTATTTTGAAATTTTTAAACATAAATACTGCAATACTGTGCGTCGGTGTGAATTAAGTGTTGGCCAGGTGACAAATGAGGAAAGGAAAAAAGTTCAGCACTTTCACAACTCTTATATCAGTGCATAACCAATACTTAAATTGTATGTTATTACTTAACAAAATTATTAATAAGATTCAGGACAGTAATTTACTTATAAACCCAAATGAAATAGTACTCCTCCACAGAAGATACAGGGAGATTCACTCGAAAGAGGCCCCGAATATTCTGTAATAACTCTCACAAGGACGAAATAATCAGAATGAAACAACGTGCAGTGTGTTCCTCAGTATATGGAGTTTCAAACAAGCTGGGATGGATGCCCCTGCATCGGAGCGATGAGGTAGGCGCTAGACAGCCGTTAACCTCTGCTTGCAACTTCTGGGTGCCTACCGCCCGTACCCCTTCACTCAGTCACTCGACTTCATATCAGGATGGTGGTATACAGTATTGAGCAGCGCATCTTCATGGTGCAAACCTATTGCGTCACCAGTTCGTTTAAGTGATGTCAGAATCAACTGAATGATTGTCAGTTAAGGGAAGGTTACTTCCAGCAATGTGTCACACATCGGCAAGGAGCATGGCAGAAATCGAGTCCTTATTCGGCAACAGGGTGATTTCAAATGGGCTTTGGCCACCACGGACACTGGATCTGACACCGCCAGACTTCTTCCTTTGGGGTCTGCTCAAAGGAAAAGTCTATCGGAATAAGCCTTGCACTGTGGAAGATTTGAAGGAAAACATCCAACGTGAAATTGCTGCTATTCCCCCTGAGATGCTTGCCGATACATTCAGGAACATGGTGCGCTGTGTCAAAACATGTCTGTCAGAAAACGGAAACCACTTCCAGCATCGCATGTAACGCAGTCGATTACACAGACAGTACGTCAAGGTATAGAGCATAAATTTTTGGTTCAGATTGCTTTATTCTAAGGGAAGTTACAACAGGATATTTGGGGCCTCTTTCGATTTAATTTCCCTGTACAATGGAACAACCTAGTTATCATACATGTTCTGCTTTACTTTTACGCAATTAATTTTCCAATTTATACTTGACAAATATACAGTCATGCGCTAATTTATAGCCAACTGAGTTAAGGCAATTTGTGCTTACTCTTGAAGGCCATTGGAAAACGATAGTGTAATATTGTTCTAGAAATTGCCAAAACCATCCGCAGTGGTAAATTATTATTATTATTATCTGCGGTGGGCTGGCGGCCTGCCCGGGGTTTGTTTCCTGCCTTGCGCCCTGTGTTAGCTGGGATTGGCTCCAGCAGACCCCTGTGACCCTGTAGTTAGGATATAGTGGGTTGGATAATGGATGGATGGATGGATATTATTATTATTATTATTCACATTGTTTTATATATTTTCTGACCCATGGAGGGCCCTTTAAGGTTTGTTTTGATCAGTGCTGCTCTACGTCGTTAATTCTTATGCATTCGGTCTAAAACACCTTCATTACAGAGTAAGGCCTACAGGGACCTGGCATGTGGCCGCCAAGACATGAAAAAGGGTTTGTGCTACATGGTTAAAAGTTAAAGAATGCGTACCAGTGACCCACACTTGATCGACAGTGCCTTAACTGCAATGACCAGTAAACTTGGTGACCAACACACTGCATGACCAATTTGACATACAGCCAAATGGCCAGTCCCAAATGGAGCCATAAGTCAGAGCATGACTGTATTTATACTGTATTTGTTCTTTTACCAACTCTGGTTATTGTATTGTATGTCTATTTTATCTTTTTCAAAATATGTCTTTACATTAATGTAACTATATCAAAATATAAATACATCTACTTTGTATAAGGTCCTTGTACTGCAAATCATCCATTTGCCTAAAAATATAACAGGATATACAATTCATTTGTATAAGAATTTGTATAATTCATTTGTATAAGAAACAAGTGACCTTCCTTTAGTAAACCCCATGCAAGGGTCCATTATTAATACATAGCTATAGTACATCTGCTTCCAACCATATTAGAACAATTCAAGAACCGGCAGCTTTGCAGTGTAAAGTTCAGTGCCTTAGCTGCTTTCATCACTGCTACGCTGGCCTGAGCAAAGTAACTCAAGGAAACTGCAATTTACAAGAGCTTCTCTAAGTGAAAGCACATTAATGAGTCATTGAATAGACAGATTAAGAAAGGTCCGTGCCCAGCTGAGTCAGCATGTCTGGAAGCACGCAGAGTGCTGTTAAAGACACATAAACATTTAAGATAATAGTGCTAAAATTTACCTGCTGGGAAAGTGTCTCCGCTTGAGCCAGTGCAGTGATAGAGGGCAAGCTGTTATTCTCATATGTGTTTCTTCTTGAGCTTATACGATCTCTTTCATTTTGGACAGCTGGATAAAAAATACACTACGTTACTGATTAAGTAAAAATTGAAACATATATTTAATTAGCATAAGAACAGCATGAATATGTAACAAGGCAGGTTAGTGGTGAAGTGGTAGCACTGCTGCCTCACAGTTACTGTCTATGGGGAGTTTACACGGTGTCTCTGTGTTTTTCCAGGTATGCTGGTTTCTCTCCCACATCCCAAACATGTGTGTGTCAGGTTAATTAGTGACTGTGACTTAGGGTGGCCTTTGAGGACAGTTTCCTGTCTTGGGTAAGTTATGTGTTCAGTGCTGCTGGGAGAGGCTGAGGCCGCCAGTGACGTTAGATCTGGATTAGGAGAGTTCGACAAATAAGACAAACATACAAAATAAACAGGTGAATATTCACCTTACTTAATAAGTTTCATTTGTGAAGTATTGTTAATAATTTGGTTAGCACGGTAGCATTGTGGTATTACTGCTGCCTCACAGCAGGGAGACTGCAGTTTGTGTCACGCATGTTCCTTACATGGAATTTGTATGTTCTCTCCCATTTGGGTTTCTCTAAGGTGCTCCAGTTTCCTCCCACAGTCCAAAGACATGCAGGGTTGGTGAATTGGTGTTGGCACTGGCACCATACAGGTGTTATTCCTGCCTTGTGCCCCGTGGTTGCTGGGATATACTCCAGCTTCCCCACAACCTTGCCCATGGATAATATGGTTTAGGAGAATAAATGGATGGATGAATGAATAATAAAAATGTATTACACTAAAACATACTATATTACTGTATTTAGTTCAATGTATATTAGTTTTTTGTAATAATAGCAAACCATTCATTAGAAAATGAAGGAAAAAATCAGTTTTAAACATAAAATACATTGTACATGCATTATACGTGTTTGCTGAAAATATGTCCATCCATCCATCCATTTTCCAACCCGCTGAATCCGAACACAGGGTCGCGGGGGTCTGCTGGAGCCAATCCCAGCCAACAAAGGGCACAAGGCAGGAACCAATCCTGGGCAGGGTGCCAACCCACCCTGACAATATGTAATTTCTGAAAATAAAGGAAACACTGGGATACAAATTCTTTCAAATTTTCAGGTGCTTCTACACAGGTGGGGTCACATACATACTTAAAAACTTTCATGTCCTAAAATAGAATACAAATAAAAACCAAGTTAAAAATGTAATAATTTACAAATTCTGAACCCATATGTACCATGTCCTTAGGGATTATTAATACATGGGCTGGTAGTAACCATGCTTTAATTACAATAAACTTTTCTGCCCACTAGTAAAGTTGGTTGCAGCTACATTAAAGTTTTTGAATTTCCAGAACACATCAGGTCATAAGCTTTTAAGCTTTAAAAATACGACCATTTTGAAATAAAACCTACAAAAAGTGAAATTAAAAGTAAGTACATTATTAAAACTGAATAAAATACTAATGTAGTGAGACAATGTTTATTTAGCTATGCATTTTCTTCACAATTTAATAAATATTTTGTATGTAATGCTGAAGTTTTCAAAAGTGAATGATTATTTATTTCATAACTGCTTTTTTCTTTTGTCATTTTGACTCAAATGAAACGCCATAGGAGCAGATTGGGAGGCAGCACTGTAGGCAAGTCCCCTGGATTACAAGACAATGCAACCAACAGACACAGTTGAATTGTCATGTAAATACAGACCAGGAGTTATTATTTGAGTTAAAAGTTATACTGCAACAACGCTGTAACTTTTGTATTTTTAAATAGTGAACAAAAAAGAATATCATGGGAGTGTTATTAAGGTAGCATATGAATTTGACACTTATTTTTATTTTCAGACACTCCTGTAAATTACCCAGGGACATCTTAAATTCCTCCTGGCCTTAAAAAATTTTCAACTTCCTGTCAGGTGGCTTTATGTATGTTTAATAATGCTCTGAAATAAGTTTCTGTTACAGTTGATATGGGCACTTATCAACTCATCAATTGCAGGCAGCTCTACCGATGACAACTGATACCTACATGTGCACATCTTCAGCTATGCAAACCAAATGAAGGTGAAGAAGAAATTGTCAGGGATTTAGAATTTTACATACTAAGACCACAAAATCACCACTAGACATTAAAGAAAGAGTAATGTATGTACGATTGTCCAATATACCAAGTTGGGAGCATGTACTGATACAGCCAGTTACTGAGAAATCATGACAAACCAACAAAAAGCTATGTCTGCCCAACAGCTTTTCTTGGTGGATGTAAGCAGGCATCAAATTGAGTCAGCCTGAAAAACATAGTTCATGGTGGGTCTACAGCACAAAACTGGATGGGGCACTTTTGTGTCTGCTAAAAAAACAAAACGATGCACATGGAGGTACTAATCAGCTCTCTGTTTGGTAAGTGGTATACAATGTCAGAAGTTATTGGCAAGCATGGACACAAAGCTTGCAATCAAGCTACTTTCAGAAGAACCAGTCTACTGAAAAACCAAACAGTCAGATCTCAGTCATGTTGGACTGAAAAATGAGCAGCGAACACCAAAGAAAGCAGACATCTATGAAAGTCAATGACAGAGGCCATGATGTACTGTGGTGCCCAGTGTAGTGATCTTGGAGTAGACAGTGAATCTGTGAACCCACAGTACCTTCTATCTTTAATGAGATTACCAGCCAACCATAATGAACTATTGAAACAACACCTAGAACAACCAAAACTGAAAAATACCAATTCCTGTCTATGACTTATAATATTGCTCGTGATTTACATGTCAAAAAGTATGACAGCATTATGTTTAAGCATTCTCAAATATTGGCTTCTATTTTAGTGGTATTTCACAGGATTTATTTATTTAATCCACTTATAAACAGAAACATTGGCTACATTTTGCTTTGAAATTAACACTAATTTGACGGTTTTAAGAATTAGAATAAGAGATAAAGCTATACACAATATAATACAAAAAAGTCCTTATTTCAATATCTACCTCTATCTTGCATCTTTATTAATTTTAACCTTTTTACAAGAAACCATTAAGCCAGCGAAATATATAACATATGTTGAAAATGAACAAAGCAGAAGCTTGCACGACCAAATGTAGTAAGAAAATGAATACAGTAATATGCATTCTGCATCTGCCTCAACATCAAAATCTGTGCCCTGTATATGAGTTATCAAAAATGGAGATGCTAGTGTTTGTTTATTACTATCTACTATTTTAAGAAGTACCTACTTACTGTGTTCATTTCTACATGTTGCGTGACTTTATGCTATATGGTGCTTGAGGATATGTGTGTAAAATTCAACTTTGTAAAATCTAAAATGTCATCTGTACATGGATGTAAGGGTAAACAGTGCTAAATTAAGAATACAAACATCCATACAAATGTACAATATGTGTTAAACAGAACAAGTAACAACCAGGCAATGCTTGGTAGAATGTTTCACTGGAATTTTAATTTCTCTAAACAATGTTAGCAAGAGTGACACTAACTAAGCTGAAAAAAATTCCATTGGATGGCCACCTGGACCCATATCTTTTCCATTCTGCAGTGAGTTTATGGCATCTCTAGAAGCATCAAGCTGTGGTATTTGTATTTTATCAAAAATAAAATCCTTGGCTTGAGCCTATTCTTATTTACAATGCGAAACATTAAAGGACTTGTATTGTTTCTTAAATATGCTTTTTTTTTCTATCTGCCCCCTAATTTTACATCCTGCTGCATTGTTAATCTCTATTATAGCACTTCTGTTTATACAAACTTCCTGTTTATGTATTGGTTCAGCTAAAATTTTATCTTCCCTTTTTTCCATGCTCATAATAATGTTGACTTGAAACTAAGTTATTCTGTTTCTCTTCTAGTCATAAGATTAAAGAGGAGTGCTGGATTTGGTGATGTTGCATATTCTTGATCGATTTTGGAAAAACTCTATAATCAGTTCTAATACCTTTCTAGTCTTCTATTTATTTTTATGTGAAACATTAAAAATAGTTTTTTCCTTTCAAGGTATCTTGAGTGTTTTCCAAATATTTCTGCAGCCTATGAAGAAGCTTTTTCCTCAAAAAATATTAATCTGCAAACTATGTGTGCCTGTTAAAGACAGGTAATTAAATAAGATAGAATACATCAAGAAGTATTTGATATTTGCCTAGTGCTACCTCGATCGTATTCACGTAAAGCCCGCTTCTTAGACTTTGTCATTTCAAGGTGCCATGCTCACCTCCTGTCCGCTTTTTGATGACCACCAAGGGTAGATGGGCCTTCATTATCCACTGTGTATATTTAACAGATTTTACGATCTAGCCTAACATTTTATTTGCCTTTTAAATTTCTTCTGCATATTACCTAGAAATGATCAGAATTTTATATCTTGCCATTTTCATTAACATTTTACCTACATGTAGCAGTTTTCCATTTAAAACTGGAATTTTCCCAGTTTTGCAGATTGTCTAGGTGTTTTGGAATTGTTTTTACTGCCCCCTCAGTGCCTGCTGCCTCACCAATTGCAATATCACATATTGGCCATATCACAATCTATGTCATAAATAAAAATCAGAAAAAGTAACAATTCAAGGACAGACCCCTGAGCGACTCTAATGATGACCTCATTCTATGTGGAGTGTTCTTCTCTTATCTTTGTCTCTTGTTGACTAACCAACTTCAAATCCAGTTTTGTAAGATATCTCTGGTGCAACTGGCTTTTTGTTTCCAAATTATTTGTTAGTGTTGAATTCTAGTAAAAGCTTTTACAAAATATATGTAAATTAAGTTATTTGCTTTGTTTTGTCTATTATTGAGCTGCTTGTTTGTCAGCACCTTTCTCTCATAAACCTTTCCTAAATGAAAAGTATTCTTCTAATTTATTTCCTTTCAAAGTTTCCATAAGTTTGTATAGCATAAAATTTTGATTATTCGGGTCCATTTGGTTCCCTCTATACGAAAGTGACTGCTTGACTATAGTATAACTATAGTTTTATTTTCTTTTTTTCTGTTTTAAAAATTGAAAAGTCAGAGCTTGTTTTTACTTTAAATCCAAATTACTTTTTTTTTAACAAATACTTAGTAACATATTTATTTAGCTCATTCACTGTTTGCTTCTCTTTTTCAATGGTTTCCCGTGTGTGTCTGTGTTTTTAATTTAATTCTTCTTTTTTTCTTTTTGGAGTAGCACTAAAATAAACTATGCATTGTTTGTTTTGGCTTCAATAGCAATTGTTTTTTGCAGTTTCTCTTTTGGTGTTATGAATTTTCTTTTTCTTTTTGTGATGCCCCCATTTTAGAGTTCAATGTTTTGATGTTTTAACCTATTTGCACTGTTCCTTAATTTTCATGTCTTTGGCAATTCTTTCTTTGTCTTTGTTGTATTTATTTAATTATTGTGAATCAGGATGTTGTGTGTAACCTGTGATCACTGCACGCACATTCTGGCTGTGAATCAGGTTAACCTCCAAATCTTCTGTGCTATGACTTGTGATGTGCCACGTCATACAAACTTCTGTAAAGAACTAAGACAGAAACCCTGAGCAACTTTGTTTGTTAACGTTTATTATTAACAGGCTGAAATGTTAAGAAAGAAAACACAAAATATGAACGTTCAAGCTCAGTCCATACAGTTTCTCCTCTTACAGTTACACACAATGAACACTGGGAAAGGTTCCCACTGATGACATAACATAACACGGGTAACAGATTAGGGAAATACAACGGGAACACAACAGGAAAACATACAGCATAACAAATATAATGAGGATTTGGTGAAGCTCTAAATGACTAAAATGAGTATTTTAGACACCTGTTACTTGTGTATCAATGAAGATGTAACTGAGCGTGATGGAATAGTGTCCTGTTCTTAGGTGACCCGTCTATTGTGAAAAAACTAACAGAATGTGCACTGGTGCTTTGTGAGGTTTTCTTCATCTAGGAGATTTAAGATAAATGGACATTTCAGGAAAAATACAAAATGTTACAAGATAGAAGGTTTCAATGACCTTATAGTGTCCAGCCTGGAATTTCTGGTATTTGTAACTACTACAATAACTCTGATTGAGCAACATTTCTTGTACAGGATGTCAGATATTAAAGGATTAAATTATACATTTTACAATAAACAGAATTATTTGTCTTTCTCACATAAAATGTATACATTGTCCAATTATATTATATTATATTATATTATAATATATTATATATTATATTATATTATATTATATTATATAACTATATTGTGATGATTCTACATAAAGTAGTTACATATCATTTTCATATAGATTGTTAACATATGATATAAATGAATGGTGCAATATATTAATTTTACTTTTTTATTTATTTCTGAAAGCTACTTATTCCAGTAAAGGGTTTATCCTAACAGCATGGTTGACAATAGTAAAACAGGACGTCAGTCTAGCACAGCACAAACTAAAGCCACACAGAGATGATTTAGGGTCCCCAGTAAGCCTGACCTACAAGTCGTTTGTTGCTAAAAGAAACTGGAGTACTGAGACCAAAACCTCACAATGAATGAACAAATACAAGTGTGACCAAACTGGGATGTTTACCTACTTGGAGCTGTGAGCCAGCATCATTAAAGAATGTACCAGAATGCAAGCTGACACACAATTAAAAGAGAAATATGAAACGCATCATTTATTATTTTTACATGTAGAATAATTTACCTTCTTTTTTCATTCCAGCCCGAAAACATTTGTGTAGTCTGCAAAATCTGCACTGATTCCTCTTGTCTTTGTCAATGACACATTGACGGTTAAACCTAAATGTCAAAATACATAAAAACAACATGTTATGTTTTATTCTCATTAACAAAGCCACACTTGAGCTGCTCATATTTAAATCATTTCTCATCCAGATTTCAAATTTACTGAGCAATTCTGCATTTTGCTACTGAATAAATGTGAAAATAATGGCTCCTTAAGTTTACTGAATATTTACATTTGAGACTTCCTTAGTTTATTTAATAATTTGTTAGTGCTATACTATATTACTAAAGTAAAAGTAATATTAATATACAATTTTATCATAAAGAAAACATTTCATGTTCATACAGTTTATCACTAAAGCATATTAGGTACATTAAAAACATGTTCTTAGCAGTTAAAAATAACGGTCCACTGACATATACAAGAATGTTGATGTATTTTTCTTGTACGTTAATGATCAGTTTGTCAAAAAATGAAAATGTATACACAGATTCATTTATTACACAAGTACATTTTGAATACCTGCTTTTTAAGGTGACAGAAGAACACATTTGTCATGTTGTGAATTTCCCCTTGGGATTAATAAAGTATCTATCTATCTATCTATCTATCTATCTATCTATCTATCTATCTATCTATCTATCTATCTATCTATCTATCTATCTATCTATCTATCTATCTATCTATCTATCTATCTATCTATCTATCTATCTATCTATCTATCTATCTGATAGATAGACAGCTATGAAAGTCACTGCTGATTCATTCACAGAGCCATGTGAAAAAGTAAATAGACCTTCTTTCAGTTCTTTAGCTTTACATTTTGGGCCAATGCTAACAGGTAGTCCACACCATATCCTAATATTAGATAAACCTAACCTTCAGGCAACAAACAAAATGACATATTTTACTTTGTCATATTTAATCAAAAAACAATTGCCAATAATGCTGAAGCCACCTGTGAAAAAACAACTACATCCTTCCTGCTACAGTTAGATCAGTTGATATTCAGTAGACCTACATGAAAACAGAATCTTATCAGGTCGGTCTGAATTAATGACGTTTGTGGTAACATCAAGTCAGGAACAAATGAGATGTGTAGTTGTCCCAGAAACGCTGTCTTTTTTGCTTACCGATGTAGGAAGTCTTTTCATTTCAAAACTATCTGAATCTATCATTCAGCACTATGAACTAGTATATGATTTACATTTGGAAGCATACCAGGCACCAATCTTCCAATAAGTGTCTAAAAACTCACCCAAATATCAGACCATATGGTAGTCCAAGTAGTCACAAAGTAGGCAAAAACTACATTCAGGGATCTACAGACCTCTGAAAATGTAATAAATGTTGTGATCCTTGGTCCTTATATTATCAAAAGACTAATCATGTGTGACGTTCATCGAAGAGGAACGAGGACAAAATGTTGCTCTCCAAAAAACAAAAAACACATTGCAGCATAACTTAGATTTGCGATGTTGCATCTGGACAAACAAGAACGTTTCTATAACAATGTCAAAAAGCCCATAATTGTTCTTTGGTACAGTATTTATAGAAACAAAAAAATACACACCACAAACGTCTCATGACAAATGTCAGGTACAATTGTAGAGAAGTGATGACCTGGAATGCTTTGGCAACAAAAACCTTCTTTATACCAAAGTATTCTAGTGAAATTTGAACATTATCTGTTCTACTGATACAGAAAAAGCTTTATCATGCAAGAGGACAACGATCCTAAGCACTGAATCTACAACTAGACAGCCGAATAAAGGTTTTAGAATAGTGAAGTCAAAGCCCAGACCACAACTTAATGGAGATGCTGGGACAAGACCATAGGGGAGATTAGCTCAACCGAAGGCCCTGAAGAAACACCAATAAACAAAAGGAGAGTTATATGGACAATTGTAAGAAAATTCCTCAAATACTATATAAGAGACTTAAAAAGCTAATACAGAAAATGAATACTTCAAATTATTACTGTTAAAGTTTGTTCTACAAACAATTGGATGATGGCAAGTACTTCCTTTTTTACATTTTGTAATATCTGGTTGGTAATTTAAAAAAATAATAAAACTGAACTGAAAAGGAGTATTTACTTAACCATTTTTCACACGGCTGAATATACATGGTGAATCTATGAATTTACTATGTTTCTGGGAAACTAACTGTAAAACACACTGTAATACTGCCTCTGACCACACTTATGTACAGTATACTGGCAACACTTAATATACTGAAGTCAAATGCTATTTTTATTTGCATTACACCTCTATTAAAATGTGAAATACCAATGAAAATCAATTAACGAAAAGTTGGTATTTGATCTTTATATACAGTAGCCTAGAGTTGGCTTTTTTTTGCTTCCCTCTATAAATTGTTTTGTTGTTGTATTACAGTATATTGTGATGGTGTC